>NC_138780.1:145637381-146837381 GCF_965119305.1 Pelophylax lessonae | reverse complement strand
TAAAATCCTATTTTGGTATACGTGGATAGTGCCGTGTATACCCATCATTAAATTCAGTGGGTGGTTGTTTGGGCGGTTAATGATGAGTAATACTACGCATTATTCCTGTGCTGATTTCTGATAGGTTCTCTCTTTTTCCGTTCAGCCCACAGGCTGCATGAAAAAAAAAAAAAAACCTATATGCCAAACAAGGACTAGCAATGTACTGGTACGTTGCTGGACTTTGAGTGGTTATACCAGGATGATGCCTGCAGATTTAGGCATCATCTTGGTATCGTTTTTTACAGCCAGCGGTCGGCTTACATGTAAAAGCAATCCTAGCAGGTAATTGGCCGCTAGACTGCTTTTACATGCAGTGGGAGGGGCCTCCCCCCCCCCCCACCGCCGCCTTCTGCAGCCTTCCGTGGTTTTTCTCGGGCTCTCCTGTCCCACCGGTTAACCCGAGAGTGCAGCCGGTGGTTCAGTTATCTAACCAAGATTAGAATGGCTCCAATCATCTCTATGGCCTAAGATGCCGGAGGCTACGAGCATTTCATGACTTCTTTTTCGCCAGAAATAAACAGGGCCATTGGGAAATTGGGAAAGTATTTTATCACACCAATTTTGGCGTGGTCAGAAGCATTAAGGTCAGAGGAGAGATCTAGAGTATAAAAGACCCCAATTTTTAAAAAAAAGAGTACCTGTCACTACCGATTGCTATCATAGGGGATATCTAAATTCACTGTGATAGCAATAAAAATGATTTAAAAAAAAAAAAAATTAAAGGAAAGGTGTCAAAATAACATAAAAGAGCAAAAAAAAAAAAAAAAATCGAGCTCCGCCCCCTTTCCCCCGTGCTTGCGCGCAATGGCACACGCAAGCGTTGGTCTAGTGTCATATGTAAACCGCAATTTCAGCATGCATGTGAGGTATCGCCGCGATCGCCAGATCGAGTGCAGTAATTCTTGCAGTAGACCTCCTCTGTAAGTCTAAAGTGGTAACCTGTAGAGACTTTTAAAGGTTTTTAAAAATGTACGTACGTTTTTGCCGCTGCGCAGGTGTGCACAATTTTTAAAGCATGTCATGTCAGGTGTCTATGAACTCGGCATAAGATCATCTTTTAAATTTTACCAAACAAATTGGAATTATATAGTGTATTTTTGCAATAAATTTAAAAAAAATTTATTTTTTTCGCAAAAATTGCGTTTGGAAAATCTGTGCGCAAATAACGTGTGACAAAAAAAAATTGCAACATCCACCATTTTATTCTATAGGGCCTCTGCTTTAAAGAAATATATAATGTTTGGGGGTTCAAAGTAATTTTCTAGTAAAAAAAAAATATTTTTTCATGTAAACAAAAAGGCACAGAAAAGGCTTGGTTTTCAAGTGGTTAGAAGAGTGGGTGATGTGTGGCTAAGATTGAGCGTAAAATGCCGGGACTGTTCAAACACCCCCCAAATGACCCCTTTTTGAAAAGTAGACACCCAAAGCTATTTACTGAGAGGCATGGTGAGTCCATGGAATATTTTATATTTTGCTACAAGTGTCGGGAAAATTATTATTTCTTTTTTTTTTTGTTGTTTTTTTACAGAAAGTTGTCACTAAATGATATATTGCTCACACATGCCATGTGTATATGTGAAATGACACCCCAAAATACATTCTGCTGCTTATCCTGAGTACAGGGATACCCCATGTGTGAAACTTTTTTGCAGTCTAGCCGAGTACAGGTCCCCGAAATCCAGTCCCCACTTTCAGGCTTTCCAAAGGCGTAAATTGTTGATTTCACTCCTGACTACCTATCACAGTTTCGGAGGCCCTAAAATTCCAAGATAGCACAAAACCCCCCCAAATGACCCCATTTTGGAAAGTAGACACCCCAAGCTGTTTGCTGAGAGGCATGGTGAGTCCATGGAATATTTTATATTTTGCCACAAGTTCCGGGAAATATATATATATATATATTTTTTTTTTTACACAAAGCTGTCAGTAAATGATATATTGCTCACACATGCCATGGGTATATGTGAAATGACACCCCAAAATACATTCTGCTGCTTCTCCTGAGTACAGGGATACCCCATGTGTGAGACTTTTTTGCAGTCTAGCCGAGTACAGGACCCCGAAAACCAATCCCCACTTTCAGACTTTCCAAGGGCGTAAATTGTTGATTTCACTCCTGACTACCTATCACAGTTTCGGAGGCCCTAAAATTCTAAGATAGCACAAAACCCCCCCCAAATGACCCCATTTTGGAAAGTAGACACCCCAAGCTGTTTGCTGAGAGGCATGGTGAGTCCATGGAATATTTTATATTTTACCACAAGTTCCGGGAAATATATATATATATATATATATATATATATATATTTTTTTTTTACACAAAGCTGTCAGTAAATGATATATTGCTCACACATGCCACGGATATATGTGAAATGACACCGCAAAATACATTCTGCTGCTTCTCCTGAGTACAGGGATACCCCATGTGTGAGACTTTTTTGCAGTCTAGCCGAGTACAGGACCCCGAAAACCAACCTCCACTTTCAGGCTTTCCAAGGGCGTAAATTGTTGATTTCACTCCTGACTACCTATCACAGTTTCGGAGGCCCTAAAATTCCAAGATAGCACAAAACCCCCCCAAATGACCCCATTTTGGAAAGTAGACACCCTGAGCTATTTGCAGAGAGGCATGTTGAGTGTTTTGCAGATCTCACTTTTTGTCACAAAGTTTTGGAAATTGAAAAAAGAGGAAAAAAAATGCATTTTCCTGTTTTTTCTTCATTTTCCAAAAAAAATGAGAGCTGCAAAATACTCACCATGCCTCTCAGCAAATAGATTGGAGTGTCTACTTTGCAAAATGGGGTCATTTGGGGGGGTTTTGTGCCATCTTGGCCTTTTATGGACTTCAAAAGTGTGATAGGTAGTAAGGAGTGAGATCAACAATTTACGCCCTTAGAAAGCCAGAAGGTGCAGATTGGTTTTCCGGGTCCTGTACGCGGCTAGACTGCAAAAAAGTCTCACACATGGGGTATCCTTGTACTCAGGAGAAGCAGCAGAATGTATTTTGGGGTGTCATTTCACATATACCCATGGCATGTGTGAGCAATATATCATTTACTGACAACTTTGTGTAAAAAAAATATATATATATATATATATATATATATATATATATATATATATATATATATTTCCCGGAACTTGTGGCAAAATATAAAATATTCCATGGACTCACCATGCCTCTCAGCAAATAGCTTGGGGTGTCTACTTTGCAAAATGGGGTCATTTGGGGGGGTTTTGTGCTATTTTGGAATTTTAGGGCCTCCGAAACTGCGACAGGTAGTGCAGAGGTGACATGAACAATTTACGCCATTAGAAAACCTGAGAGTGTTGATTGGTTTTCGCGGTCCTGTACACAGCTAGGCTCCCAAAAAGTCTCACACATGGGGCATCCCCATACTCAGGAGAAGTGGCAGAATGTATTTTGGGGTGTCATTCCACATATACCCATGTCATGTGTGAGAAATTTATCTTTTAGTGACAACGTTGTGTAAAAAAAAAAAAATTAAAAAAAAAAATTGTAATTTTCCCGAAACTTGTGGCAAAATATAAAATATTCCATGGACTCACCATGCCTCTCAGCAAACAGCTTGGGGTGTCTATTTTCCAAAATGGGGTCATTTGGGGGGGTTTTGTGGTATCTTGACATTTCAGGGCCTCCAAAACCGTTATAGGTAGTGAGAAAATGCAATGAAAAATGTACGCCCTTTGAAATTCTGATGGTGGTGATTTGTTTTCCGGCTCCCGTACACAGCTACGCTCCCAAAAAGTCTCACATATGTGGTATCCCTGTACTCAGGAGAAGCAGCAGAATATATTTTGGGGTGTAATTACACATATACCCATGGCATGTGTGAGCAATATATCATTTCAATGACAACTTTGTGTAAAAAAAAAAAAAAAAAATTATTTTTGTCATTTTTCAAACACCTGTGACAAAAAAATAAAATATTCAATGAGCTCAACATGCCCCTCAGAACATTCCTTAGGATGTCTACTTTCCAAAAAGTGGTAGTTTGGGGGGGTTTTGTACTGCCCCGCCATTTTAGCACTTCATGAAATGAGATAGGCAGTCAGAAATTAAAGCTTCGTAAATTTCAGTATTTACACCATAGTTTGTAGACGCTATAACTTTTGCGCAAACCAATAAAAATACGCTCATTGATTTTTTTTTTGTCAAAGACATGTAGCTAAATATATTTTGGCCAAAAAAAATGACATAAATTGAGTATATTGGATATTTTTTAAAAGACAAAGTTGAAAATGTCATTTTTTTGCAAAATTTTCGCTCTTTTTTTATTAATATCGCAAAAAATAAAAAGCGCAGAGGTGATCAAATACCACCAAAAGAAAGCTCTGTTTGTGGGAAAAAAAGGACGTAAATTTCGTTTAGGTACTGCATTGCATGACCGCGCAATTATCAGTTAAAGTCACGAAGTGCCAAGTTGAAAAAAGGGGTCTGGACCTTTAGCAGCCAAATCCTCCGGGGCTTAAGTGGTTAAAGATTCAACGAGGATTTATTGTTTATTGTTTTTGCACTAATATAAAATCGTCATTAGTAGACAATCCTCTGAAGTTGCAAAATCTTTTGAAACAACATCTACCATATACTGAATGCCAACAGTTCTGTAGATTTATTTCAAGCCCAACTCGGGACAAAAAAAGTTTTGCCATGCAGTGGGGTTGTGCCCACAATCCAGCAGTGGACTGGTTCTGAAGTTCTCACATCCAGAGCAGGTCTATGGGCGTAATGATGTCATTAACAGTCCACCGTACTGGACTGCTAGACTGAAGGGGGCAGGAGACACAGGGGCTGGTCTTGTGCAGGGAGGATGGGAGGATTAGGGAAGTTCTACTCCAATCCCCTAGACCAGTGGTCCTCAACTCCGGTCCTCAGGGCCCACTAACAGGCCAGATTTTAAGTATTACCTTGGGGAGATGCAGACTAGAATACTGCAATCACTGAGCAGCAAATTATATCACCTGGGATGTATTTCAGCTATCTTGCAAACCTGGCCTGTTAGTGGGCCCTGAGGACCAGGGTTGAGGACCACTGCCCTAGACCACAGGAGTCAAAACAAGGCCGTGAACCAAATCCGGCCCGCCAGGCCATTCTCTGTGGCCCTCACAACTCTCCTGCAGCTGCAGCACCCTGTTTGTCTCAGCAGTCGGCAGCAGAAAGGAGGCAGGAACTTCTCCACCAGATTATGTACTGTCAAGTGCTTCTGCCGAGAGGCTCCTCTCTACCCCCACTAATTTCAGCAGCCAGCAGCAGAGAGGAGGACAGAACTCCCCCTACAAATCCATCTCTCTGTGTAGCCACAGCATCCCTCGTCTCCACCTGCCATGGTCTCAGCATTCAGCTGACCCCAGCCATCCTCTGGTCCTCCTGCACTTTCTGCTGTTAGGCTTCCAAGAACCCCCCCCCCCCCGCTTCTTACCGGCAGCTGCACAAGGTAAAGATGATGGACGGTGATGTAAGGGAGGGTGGGGAACTCTTGACTTCTGATGGTGGGGGGCTCTTGACATCTGATGTAAAGAGGATGTGGGGTGCTCTAGACATCTAGTCTTACAGATGCAACCAGCCCTTTGAGGTCAACCATAATGCTGATGCGGCCTGAGATGAAATTGAGTTTGACACCGCTGCCCTAGCCCATGGGTTCTCAAACTCTTGAAGAGCAAGGGCCATTTAAGTTATTTGGTAACCTGTTGTGGGCCATAATAAAGTGAAATGGTTACAATTGTAGATTTTTTTTAATTTTGAGTAGCATAATGAACATTTTCCTCCTGCAGCCGCTGAATGCTGGCAGGTGGGAGAGGAGGAGAAGCCGGCTTTCAGCAGTTGCAAGAGGAAAATGGATAGGATTGGTTCCTGTATATGCCGCCTCCACAACCCCTCCTGTCCAATTGTAAAGCAGAATGTGACAGGGAGGCCACACTAGCCACCTTGAGCATGGGGGGTCACCATTGCTACATCAGTGGTTGTGGGGGGGGGGGGGGGGGATAAAAACACATCTCAACTATGGGGTTTTCTTGCCTGCTGGTAATTACTAGGCTTGCAAAGGCATTTGGTACACACAAAATTGAATTGTATCCTTTGTGGCTATTAAGAGAACATATACTTAACCCCTTGGAGCCTAAGCCTTTTTCAGACATGTATGTTGCTTACACGTTAAAAATCAGTATTTTTTGCTAGAAAATTACTTAGAACGCCCAAATAATATATATATATATATATATATATATATATATATATATATATACATATATATATATATTTTAGCAGAGACCCTAGAGAATAAAATAGCGATTGTTGCAATATTTTATGTCACAGGGTATTTGCACAGCGGTCTTTCAAATGTTTTTTGGGAAGAAATACACTTTCATAAATTAAAAAAAAAAACAGTAAAGTGAGACCAACTTTTTTGTATAATGTGAAAGATGATATTACGCCGAGTAAATAGATACCCAACATGTCATGCTTTAAAATTGTCCACACTCGTGGAATGGCGACAAACTACAGTACTTAATCTCCATAGGTGACACTAAATGATTACCTGTTTAGAGTTACAGTGGAGGTCTTGTGCTAGAATTATTGCTCTCTGTAACAATCGCGGTGATACCTCACTTGTGGTTTGAACACCGTTTACATATGCAGGCGCGACTTTCGTATGCGTTCGCTTCTGCGCATGAGCACGGAGAGACTAGGTGCTTTTTTTTCTATTCTTAATTTTATTTTTACACTGTCCTTTTTTTGATCACTTTTAAGGGAGACACAGTAGGATGGTAGCCCAGGCAAGCCATCGGAGGAGGAATAAAGCTGTATCAGGCTATGCACATTGCGTAGGATATGCAACATGCTTAGGATACGCTATGGCCGTAGAGTGCAGTCATTTTTTCCTGCGATTTTGAATAGAAAAAATACATGCCAAAAAAATATATATATTTTGCTATTTGGTATTGTTTTGACTCGTTCTTTAAAGACATAGCACTTTATATATTGCATTAATTCTTTTATTTATTACCATATATTTACATAATTCCAAATGATTGATAAATTACAGTGACGGAAGCAGGCTAAATATACCTAAAAGACATTGAGAAACCGGTAGTCGTTATTTGTAATTTAGTTTAAAAAAAAAAAAAATTAAAAAATAGGGCTGCTCAGTCTAAAATGCCTATTTTCTGGGTATCTTCTAATCTCTATCACAAAAAAAAGTGAATTTTTCTATAAAAACCCTGTATACTGAATCTGCTCTGAATAAACATTGCAACTTCCCATGAAAGAGCTAAATGTCATATGTGTTAATTCACATTAAAAGTTTCCACATCTGTAAAAAAATGAGATACTTGACTTTTATCTCATATTTTTGTTATTGGCTAGATGATTAAACATTGTGGTTGATTTTTCTATACGCCCCTGTACAGGAATTTGACAGGCCTGATTTGTTCCTGGTATTATCAGTAATAGCTATCATACCTTCCACTTAAGTAGCCTGTTTACTGTCACTTTAAGAAATTAAATGTCCCATTACGTAGAAAATGGCACAACGTCAAAAGCAGAGTTTCACAGCTGCTGTGTAACTTGGAGTACCGGTTATGGGGATACCCAACCATTGGATATTCTGAGTGACTGCCCGGCCCACCTGATAAAAAATGTCTAAGAACCTGCTAGGTAACTTTGCAATCTTCATTCTTGGCAATCCAATACTTACAGCAATGCACACTTTCATAACGTGAAACAACTTACTTGACTGCCTGTCACACATGGCATATGAACTATACTAGATTTCCAAAGGCGTATGGCCATCTGAACTTTAAACCTATATGAGCTTGCTGGTTATCTCATTCCAAAACCATGAGCATTGATATGGAGTCATGCTGCCGCCCCCTACCTTTCCTCTTTCTTTGTGACTATAAAGGCCTCCACTATTTTGGAAAGTGTTTCCTCCACCAGATTTTGAAGTGGGTCTAAAGACTATATAGCAGTGATGGCGAACCTTGGCACCCCAGATGTTTTGGAACTACATTTCCCATGATGCTCATGCACTCTGCAGTGTAGTTGAGCATCATGGGAAATGTAGTTACAAAACATCTGGGGTGCCAAGGTTCCCTATCACTGCTCTATAGCAATCTAGTCCCATTCAGTCAAACGAACATTTGTGTGTTCAGGTTCTCATGCTGGATGAGAAGACCTGGATCTTAATCAGCATTCTAGTTTATCGCAAAGGTGTTCATTAAAGAGGAATTGCAGCCTTTTTTCCTCCCCCCTCTATTTTTTTTGCTGCTTACCTTTGACATTCTTTAGCACAAGAAGCATTCTCACCTATCCAGCAGGTCCAGGGTTGAGCAGCTGGGATCCTCCTCTCTGCAGCAGCTGCACAGGTCCGGCACCGCCATGTTGTCGGATCAGCTGCCGGATCTTCCGGGCGCAAGCGCTACTTGGCCCCCGCCCCCGCCCCCTTTTGTCTTTGCTGAATGGGACTGCATGTCATGCACTCCAGGAACCACTAAGGGCACTGCACCATTCCCCTCGGTGAATTCCAGAAACCATGGGGTGGGCCGAGCCTTTGATGGGAAAAAAAAAAAAATCCCTGATATCGGCACTGCGGAGGGGGAGCAGGATAGAGAGGAGGAGAATGCTGAGGAAGGGTACAGGTCCGCTCTCCCAGGTCAGTGCCCTGTGTAGACCATTTGTGTTCTCCACTCAAAACTCATTGAACCATATCTTTATGGTTTATACTAGTTTATACTATTAGAATTTTGTTCGAAATTTTCAGCTTTAAGAACATTCATTTAGATTTTTTAATCGTTCGTGAGATCAAATTGATGTTCATTTTCAACCACAGTGGCAAAAAAAAAAAAATTGAAGCAGGATAGAAATATCTTCTTGAATGAATTTCTAACAGTAATTGTGGTTTTGTTCAGGAAAGACACTTAACATTAAACCAAAAGTTAAAAGCAAATTACATTTTGAAGTACACTACTCAAAAAAATAGAGTATAGCATCAAGTCAATTAAACCCCTGGGATATTAATCTGGTCAATTAAGTAGCAGAGGATGTTTTTAATCAGTTTCAGCCGCTTTGATGTTAATTAAATTAACAGGTGCACTAGATGGGCAACAAAGACAACCTCCAAAACAGGAATGGTTTTACAGGTGAATGCCACTGACATTTTTTTTTCCCTACTCATCTTTTCTGACTGTTTTTCACTAGTTTCGCATTTGGCTAGGGTCAGTGTCCCTACTGGAAGCATGAGGCAATACCTGTACCCTATAAAGGTTGCACAGGCAGTCCAACTCCTCCAGGATGGCACATCAATACGTGCCATTGCTGGAAGGTTTGCTGTGTCTCCTAGCACAGTCTAAAGAGCATGGAGAAGATTCCAGGAGACAGGCAGTTACTCCAGGAGAGCTGAACAGGGCTGTAGAAGGTCCTTAACCCATCAGCAGGACCGGTATCTGCTCCTTTGTGCAAGGATGAGCACTGCCAGAGCCCTAGAAAATAACCTCCAGCAGGCTACTGGTGTAAATGTCTCTGACCAAACAATCAGAAACAGACTTCATGAGGGTGGCCTGAGGGCCCAACGTCCTCTAGTGGGCTCTGTCCTCACTGTACAGACTGGCATTTGCCATTGAACACCAGAATTGGCAGGTCTGCCACTGGCACACTGTGCTTTTCACAGATGAGAGCAGGTTCACCCTGAGCACATGTGACAGATATGAAAGGGTCTGGAGAAGCCATGGAGAACATTATGCTGCCTGTAACATTGTTCAGTATGACCTGTTTGGTGGTGGGACAGTGATGGTCTAGGAAGGAATATCCATGGAGGGACGCACAGACAACTACAGGCTAGACAATGGCACCCTGACTGCCATTAGGAATCGGGATGAAATCCTTGGACCCATTGTTAGACCCTACGCTGGTGCAGTGGATCCTGGGTTCTTCTTGGTGCACAACAATGCCCGGCCTCATGTGGCGAGAATATGCAGCCACAGTTCCTGGAGGATTAAGAAATTGATACCATTGAATGGCCCCCATGCTTACCTTACTTAAATCCAATGTAGCACCCTCCTAGTTAGGTGCTAGGTACACATTTGGAGGCTCTGTTCTGCTTATCAGGAGAGCCTGATCTGTTAGTTAGCCTTTCACATGCTTCCAGGTGTGATTTATTGGGTCTAAGAGAGTCTCCCCACTGTATCCAATAAGGGAGCTTGTTGGACAGTCGAGGAAACCTAACCAATAGTGCACCAAGGTTTATGGCTGCCTCAGTGGTTGGGCATTGCTGCAATGCATCCTGGGATTGGCTATAAACCTGGGGGGGGGGGGGGAGCATGTGACAGGGCAGGAACAAAGTCCCAGGAGGAGGTGGACGGCTGTTCTCCTCCTGCAGAGTGAGGAAGGTGGTTGAAGTGGTTGGCCTAGGGACCAGGAGTGGAACTGGGCTGCAGAGGATCCAGTGTGCTGACCAGTGGAGCTGTTGGGCAGAGGACTTTGGGAAAACAGTATCGTGAGTACTAAAGGATCTGCCTAGGGGTCTGCCTAAGAGAGGGGACAACTCCAGAGAAGTCAGGGGATCAAGGAGCTATCTCACTCAGAGTATTACACTAAAGGGGGTGCAGTGTAGTGAACCCTGAAGATTAGGAACAAAGGGGGTGCCAGGAAGGGCCCTGAAGTTATTAAGCAGTACAGTTCAGATTGCCTCAGAGTACCGATTACCTCAGAGTACCGATTACCTCAGAGTACCGATTACCTCAGAGTACCGATTACCTCAGAGTACCGATTACCTCAGAGTACCGATTACTTCAGAGAATTCCTTCAGTTCTGCGTCACAGCTTGTGACAAATGGAAACCAGCGGCCTAGCCATGACTAGCTCAATTTCAGTGTTACTCAGCGTTAACCAGCATTTATTCAAAGTGTCCCTGCCTATTGTGCATAGTACTATTCAGTTGGAGTGTCCCACTCATCCCTTCTCCTATCCAAGTCCCTAAAAACATAAAAACCAAAGAAACTGGACTGATTCTTGTCTGAGGTAAAAACACTTGGAGAAATGCCAGATTGTTCTACTGTTGCTAATGGTAACCCAGGGGAACCCAAAACTAGCAGCTTCTTTGGGAGTAGTGCTACACCAATATAACACCTCTGAGACATTATGTTTCGGTACATCTGACGCCACCAGGTTACATCTTAGTCTGTTCAGGAGCTTAGTGATGCCCTGTTCCAGATCTGGGAGAAAATACAGCAGAACACCTTCCGTCATCTCATTAGGAACATACCCCGACGTTGTCAGGCATGCATACAAGCACGTGGGGGCCATTCAAACTGCTGAGTACCATTTTGAGTTGCTGCAATGAAATTTCAACAAAATGGACTAGCCTGCTACATCATTTTTTCACTTTGATTTTCGGGGTGTCTTTGAATTCAGCCCTCTGTAAGTTGATTATGTTCATCAAATGATGTGGCATCCTTTCATTCCTAACACATTACCCAGTCCATATCAGTATAGATCCTAACACATTAACCAGTCCATACCAGTATAGATATCCAGCAAGATATTTTTTCCCATTGAGATCTGATGTGTTTTCAAAGTGTTCCTTTATTTATTTGAGCAGTGTACTTTCCAACAACATTGAAGTGATCAAATGTACTAAAGTTTCTTAGAAATGTTTATATGAATGTTCACTTGAAAAATCTAAAAAAAGTTTTTGCACTCTGCAAAGTTGCAAATTTCTAGGAAAGCAAGTTGGCAGGATGGTCCCTCCTAGAATCATAAGGCAGCATTTCTCAACATTTTTTTCAATTGCAGCACCCTCAAAGTATGCAAAATCTCCAGGCACCCCAATCTAAAATACAAAAAATGTAAAGGGTACTTATAAGTGGGAAATATGAGCCTGGGGCAATGTACAACCTTGAATGCCTTGATGAAATTAATCTTACATCGGTGTCCCCCCCCCCCCATTAAATCCCTCCTATACTGTAGAGCCCCCTACATATGAGTCACCCCCATCACAGAGCCCCTCAATCACGCAGTCCCCTCTTCACAACAGAGCCTTATCTTTGAGCTCCAGCAGCACAGAAGAGGGCAGGATGTATAGGAGGTCTGGAGAAAGTGGACTTCCATATTCTCCTGAATGCTGGGGGGGGGGGGGGGGGGAGTTCTGCATGCCATGTCAGTCCATCACAGTCATGCGTTGCCATGATCTACTGTATGTGAGCCAGTCATCATCACCAAAACAACAAAATCACTCCACCATAGCAGCCCAGGGCAAACCATGTCCTGTGCTCGTGGCACCCAAGGGGAACCCAGACAGCACCCTGGTTGAGAAACACTGATCTAAGTTATAGCCCAAACAGACACAAACTTTAATGCTACATGGGTTCCAACGCAGGGACAGATTTAAGTGGTGACTGCCCTGTACAGAAAGGGGTCGACAATGGCCTGTCCATATATTTGCAATCGTATGCAAACTAAGCTTTTATGGAAATATTAGAAATGGGGCTTATAAAATGTCCTAAGCTGGCTACCTGTTCTGGACAGAAACTCTTACACTACGTAACACTGACAGCCAGGTAGGGCTTTTTTTTCTCAGACATTAGGTGCAGGAACTTCCTCTTTCCAAGTCACCAATTGTCTCCACTCCCTACCCACCTCCTGCACCACTCCTTGGTTCCACCCCTAACCCACCTCCCAGTTCTGCCTTTTGGAGAATACAGAACCAAGTAACAATTGTGGCACTATGAATTCTGTATGGAATATGTTAATAACAAATGGTGGTGATTGGGGGGGGGGGGGGGGAGATGTAGAATTAGCGAGCAGGGAGCAAGGTTCAGCAGGCTCAAATGATGGTGACATTAGTGGTAGGGTGTTCAGAGTTTCTAAACCCAAGGTATACACAGCATATGACTATCTTTGGTGAGTGAGCTTGCTGGAACTTTACTTCCCCCATTGCTCAACTCCTCTATCGCCAACTTTTCATATATTTCTAAGAAAATGCCAAAAACAAAGGTGTAACGGAACAGGGCACCCCGGACCGGGTACCTCCGTTGACAGATGCTCCTAGTGCTTTCCAAGGGCTCCAAGCACTCCACCAGACACCGTAAGCACTTCAGACTCCACGAACCGCCGCAGCTTGGTTAGGGTCTTGGCATCTCCTACCCACCCTGGACCTACGACAAGGCTCCAGGTTCCTGTGGGTGAACCTCTCTTTCCCCAGAGAGTGCAGCACGAACAAGCTCCTACAAAAGCTCTTACAAGAGCTCAGTGATTATCCAAGGGAGTATGGAGGACATAGCAATCCCTTGCAGCAGATTCCCCCAATAAGAGACAGAACTGTAAATTGAGGTGAAGGAACTCTAAACAACTTTATTGAACAAGACTTATATACAGAATTTGGAACATCCCGCCCCCAACAACCGCTTTCCTATTGGTCAATTGTAAAGTACATGTGGTCCTCCTTCATGTCCTCCTTAGCCATGCAAATGAGGAATTGAAAATGAGTCAGCAGTGATTGGTCAAATAGCTTGACCAGAAGGACTGCCATGTGCAAGGAGACAGAAGCCCCCAGGGGGCAATCAATATACACAATAGCCAGACACAGAACAATGGGAGGTCATTAGCACTTACAATCAGTGTTAATTTCGTCGACTAAAACCGACTAAAACGTTTTCGTCGACTAACACAATTCAGATGACTAAAATACGACTAAAACTAAAATGGCATTTTAGTCTTAAGACTAAAATACGACTAAAACTAAAATGGCATTTTAGTCAAAAGACTATAACTAAAACGAAATCGAAATTTGCTGCCAAAAATTAACACTGGTGCATGCTCAAAGCATAAATAATAACATATATTAGATTTTTCACTCCAGGACCAGCAGTAGTATATAATGAGTTTGGAAATTGTAGAGAAATGCTTAAATAATGCATTACAAATTACAATTGAACTACACCCATTTGATTATAGATGACTAAAATTAGTTTTAGTCGACTAAAATGTAGGGCGTTTTAGTCGACTAAAATATACTGGAGTTTTAGTCGACTAAATACAACTAAAACTAAAACACTTGCAGAAGACTAAAATAGGACTAAAACTAAAATGCCATTTTAGTCCTAAGACTAATGGCACTTTTCCACTGCAAGTACCGGCTAGTACCGGCTCGGCTCTACTCGGCCCTGCTTGGCCCGGTTTGCTTTTCCACTGCGGTACCGCATGGTATAGTGTCGGAACGGTTCGGTACGGTACTGTATAGGTTTGCTTTTCCACTAAAGTAGTACTAAAGTTAAGTGGGTGGGATAACAACGGGGTGGGTGTGATTCTCTGACGAATCAGTGGCTAGTAGTGACTGCATGCAAAGGATTGTGGGATATGGTACCAGTTTGGTACCTGTTGGAACCACAATCGAGTAGGTACTGTTTTTTCAGAGCCGTACCGTACCGTACCGTTCGGTTCCATGCAGTGGAAAAGCAAACCTATACCGTACCGCACCGAACCGTTCCGACCCTATACCATGCGGTACCGCAGTGGAAAAGCACAAAAGCGTTCCGAGCCGGTACGGTTCTATGCAGTGGAAAAGCGCCATAAGACTAAAACTAAATTGAAATTTGCTGCCAAAATTAACACTGCTTACAATGAGACAGGGCAATCCACATTCCCAATACACAAACAAAAGGAAAACCTTGCTGACATTGAAAGATATTTAATATACACAGCATTTAGGAATTACAGATTTCATGGCAAATGGGAATAAATCTTAATATTTCTATATGGAGATATTGCTGGCAAATATGAAGCAATCCAAACCATTACTTATCTGTCTTTAAATTCCAGTAATGGTGAATACTGTCACAAAAGGTAACAGAATAGATAACTGCTCAGATAAATATCATACATGCAAAGAGAAATGTGACAAGTGCAGCAAGCCATCACAACCAATCAGGTACATGCATGTGCAAGTTCCATTGAGATCAGGTGACAATGTATTGCCTATGGGTACTATGTAACCATATATCCCTTTCCCAAGTGTCTGGGATGAAAGCTCATAAATCAGGATTGATAATGATTAAACAGAGACTATTGTTCCTCTGAGTAACTTCACAGCAAACATGTATGCTTTGCTCATAATTTTAAAACTTTAACATTGCAGCAAAAGATGTGTGTTTCACTCATTAGCGCCAATCTTTTGCCGGTCACATGACACACCGCCTGTTCTCCTTCCAATCAGCAAAAATTTGTAGGGATATTTTCATATAAACTGGAGGAAAGTCTTTAAAAATATAGCAGCTGCCCAACCTACAATTATTAGACAGGTTTTACGTAGCGCCAACAGTCTGCGCAACGCCTTACAACATGATCAGATTCAGGAAATGGCCTGGTTTCTATTCGTACCATGTCTCCATATTTACAGGTGGTGCTGAATGTTCTGTACAACAAATTCAACAAAACAGAGTTCTTTGAATAGATACATGAGGTTTCTAAATAATCTTATCTCAAATTTAATTGTAATCCGGTCTGCTGTTTTTAGAGCATGGGGAAAATTGTATTATTGGGAGATAGAAGAGCAGAGCGCTTGTTCAGAGAAAACAATTTCATAAATAAAAATGAAACGTTAAAAAAAAGGTAAAAGTGAGGTTTCACAGCAGTTTCTAGGGGTAATTGGTTCTAGTTTTCTTTGCTCCAGATTCTGTAAATTGGAACCATGGTAACAAATTAAGGTGCGCCCGGCATCAGCCGAAAGTGGAATCCAAACCTTTTGCATTGGCAAGAGACAAAAACTCTCAGGTTTTAGCTGCGGTTTGTGTCCCCATTGGGGAAGATTTGCTCACTTCCAGTCCTATCGATAGACAAAAAGGGTAAATCTTGTTGGATACAAAAAAAGAAGGAAAAAAAACAAAAAACTTTACTTTTAAACTGGGAAAGTGTGTACCCCAGGTACCCCTTCAGCAAGCGCGGTGCTAAGAGGGCACCTGTGCAGATGCACTCCCGAGCCAGGCTGTGTGCATCCATAGACACATACAGTGTCGGAAAGCCAACCCCCCCCCCCACACCCCACACACACTCCCTTCTCACAAGAGTTTGACTGACAGCAGTAGGAATGTATGGCTCAGCTGCCTTTAGAGTCCAGGAAGTGATGGGAGCAGAGCACCAGCCTAGAAAGCGTCATAGAGTGGCGAGAGGAGTCAGGGAAGTGTTCAGGAATGAATTGGGGGGCGATTGGGGGGGGGGGGGGGAGTAGTGGGAAGTTTTTTTACCTTAATAAAGAGAATGCATTAAAAAAAAAAAAAAAACAATAGAAGGGGGAACAGTAGGAGTCATGGTTCAAACTGTTACTGGACAGGCTGAATATACCAAGCTGATCGATCGATCAACTTGGGTACAACCAGCCTGCCGGATTCTGCCAACAGGGGAATCAGCTATATCAGCAGACAGGGGAAGAAAATTGCCAATTCGCCAGTCAGCACTGTCCGTGTTGATGGGGGAATGGTGCGAATTTCTTTCCTGCAACCAGTGGTTGCAGGGAAGAAATTTGCACTGTGTATTATGGCCAGCCTTAAATTCTGCTTTTAGTTTATAAGTCATCAAGTAGGGCAGGGTAGATAAAAATCAATGATTTAAAAAAAAAACAAAAAAAAAAAAACAGATTTAAAATCAGATTTTTTATTTTTTATTTTTCCATTACATTTATTCTCATAAAATGCTTTTAAGATGCATTAATAATTTATTTAGTTTTAGTGTTTATTCAGCATGAAATTGAGCTTAGTTATGTAGCATGATGCTGATTATTCTGCAATATTTAAATTTTTCTTAAACTCATTCAATGAATCCATTGAGATAACATGCACTGCATTGATGAATACACACAAACTACCAGCAAAAATGAGTCCTTACATTTAAAGAGCACCTTTAAATTTCAGATTCATCATGGCAGCGCCTGTTAGCGGGCATCCCCCACCTGCTGCTGCCACATCCCTCACCTTCTTGTGTCACTGCCGCATCACCAGCCGCCCCATTAAAGTGAATGGGACTGTCGGTGAGTCAAAAGGGGGTTAGAGAAGGAGCCGCTGCTGAACAGAGATGACAGTTACTCTTTAAAAATTATGATTTAAATCAAGCCTTTTTATTAGTGATTTAAATCGACTTGATTTAAATTAAATCCACACTGCCTTACAGCAACTCTTCTAAAAAAAAAAAAAGACACATAAAAAAAGAAAAAAAGAGCAAATAAGGCGCCTCTAAGTCCCCGTTCACACTGGGGCGACATGTAGGTCGCCTTCCATAGAGAAGCTGTGGACCCGTTCTAATAGGAGCGACACAAGTCGCTCCGACTTAGAAAAAGGGTCTGGAGCTTCTTTGGGGCGACCCGGAGCGACCGTCATAGACTTCAATGTTATGAAGTCCGTGCCGGCCGCTCCGAGGTCGCGGCACGCTGCTCGCACCGCGACCTCGGAGGTCGCCCCGGGAAGTCGGATCGCCCCAGTGTGAACGGGGCCTAAGTGTAGAAAGCCAGTAATGTTTATTGGGTAAAACAGTTAAAAACACTAACAGGATATAAGGGTAAGGTAGGTTTCAAAACCATTTTCAAGAAGGAGCTTAGTACGCATGCTCTGAAACGCGTCACCACCCCCTTCCTAACGTCACTCCTGGTGCGTGCGTTCCAGAAACATGGCTTGCACTCCACCGTGGTCCTGAAAGAGCGGCGGCCATCTTTTCTTGTCATCTCACCCACCCTCAAGCTGCTGGTCAGCACAGGGAGAAGGATATACAGTGACAGGAACATGCTACTGTTGATGATGAGCCTACCTTACCTGCCCTGTAAGTGTTTTTAACTGTTACCCAATAAACATTGCTGGCTTTCTACACGTAGAGGCACCTTCTTTGCTCTTTTTCTCACTGCAGCTGTCCAACACTGACTGACTCAGAGCTAGAGCTGTGCAATCAACAGAGAGCGGGAGCTTGTCAGACCAAAGCAGGGAGACCACTGCTTCCACATAATTAGTGTCAGACCGAAGCAGAGAGACCACTGCTTCTACATAATTAGTGTCAGACCAAAGCAGAGAGACCACTGCTTCCGCATAATTAATGTCAGACCAAAGCAAAGAGACCACTGCTTTCACAAAATTAGTAGTAAACATGTGCAATTCCTTTTGTTCCGAATGTAAATTCAGACGTATGTCGGCAATTCGGACATTCAGATGCTCACGAATGTCCGAAGAACTGAGGTTTGGGAGTGCTGAACTGAATTGCTGAAGTCAGGAAGTGCTGAGCTGAACCGAATTGCCGAAGTGCCAAAGTGCTTTGGAATCCCGGAAAAGTGGCAAAACAAGAGCGAGGGAGGGAAAATTACGTGAATGTCGACAGGAATCTTGACCAATAAGCGAATTCCTTTTGTGCAATGTAATGCTTGCTTACCCAATCCGGTTTCACTATTCCCTGTCAAATGAAATTAGCAGATTTTTGTGATTGATGTTAGAGGACAGCCAATTAATGGTGATTTCATTTCATAACGCGCTGAAGTCCTGAAGCGCCGAAGTCCCGAAGTCCCCAAAGCCCTAAAGTGAATCGAATGCCATTGGTTCGAATTGCCGAGACAAACTTTTTTACTTACACGAATTTCCGAACCGAACCAAATTTTTCGCCCATGCACATCCCTAATTAGTAGCATTCTGTACTGCAGAATGCTGCCCGTGGGAGAGCCTGCACTACACACAGATAGCAGCAGTCCTTTTTGTAGAATGCTACCAATGGGGAGAGAAGTCTGGACCAGTGCTGGAAATGAGCTGAAAAAAGAAGAAAATCACAGTAATGATATTAAAAGATTATGATTTCTCTGCAGCAAACTGATGAGCAGTCTTGTGCTAACCATGTGCTTGGACTTCTGACATTCTTCCCAAATACACAAGGAATGTCTAAATGGCACTTTCCAGACCTTCACATACAAGGCACGACATTATATTCTTCACTCCAATTACAAAAATACAATACAAAAA
Organism: Pelophylax lessonae; assembly: GCF_965119305.1. Classification (NCBI taxonomy): domain Eukaryota; kingdom Metazoa; phylum Chordata; class Amphibia; order Anura; family Ranidae; genus Pelophylax; species Pelophylax lessonae. Next base: position 146,818,350 of record NC_138780.1, on the reverse strand, counting down.
TACAGAATTTTAGCCATCGTTCACATCAGGGGTGGGTTTAAAATCGTTCAGCCCCGCACTTCATTGCGAGTTTGGGGGGTGATTTGAAAGACATCTGTGCAGATGTCTATTGAACTCGCCCCTGAAGTCACCAAAAGTAGTGCAGGAACTACTTTTGGAAATCGCAAAGTCTGCATCACACCGATTCGGACAGTGCTGTTGGAGGCATCAGGCTGCTATTTGGCATGCGATTCGCCCCGATGTGAATGGGGGCTCAGAGAAAATAGAGAAAAGGTATTTCATAGGTACTGCACTTCACCCGTCTGTGATCAGGGATTTATTTCCGCCATTAGTTTAGTATGCAGGTTATAATTAATATTTTTTGAAATGGGCAGATGCGATGGGTTTGCATCACTACCCAATTTCCTTCAGATGGAAACCTAGCGACTATACAAAATAAAAACCGTACACTAGCTGAAGTCACAAATTACAGGTTTATCCACTCGACTAGTGCATGATCAGTAGATCGCAGATTCAGCTAAGCCTCCATTGTATCATGGGATCTTATTTTCTGTCTCAAACCTGCTCAGCTTTGATGCACTGATGAAGATTGACTGAATGTAAAAAACACAAGTTTAACTGCTTGCCGATCATAAAACTTATGGTATGAATACACGATTAGAGTATCGCCCGATCATTCGACCACCGACTTTTGAAAAAGTATTTGTCGGTCGAAAACGTTGCCAACATACACGGTCCAAATATCGCCCGACCGTTGCCCGCCGACCATCGAAACAGGTCGACAAACATTTCCGGGAAAATATTTTCGGGCATGCGTGATGAGGTTATACAGATTTAAACTGAACGACCTCAACACCAACGTATAGAATATCGTTCTTTTGCAAACGAGATGACAGAAATTTTCGTGTTTTTCATTTTTCGTTCACAACATCGATATCATTCATTGATGGCTGGGCATTAACGAGTAGAATATCGGCTGATCGCTCGCTGAACGGAAATTTTCGGCCGATTTCCTTATCGTGTATTCCAGCCATTACACATACAGTGGCAAGGCGGCTCTCCTGCGCCAGTTCACGTACCTAGTACGTGATCTGCCACTTCCGTTTAGGGGGCGCGCGCTCAAACCGCCTGCAACCCGGCTCTACAGGTGCAGGCCAAAGGATTTCCACCGGCACCCACCAATCGTCCGGAACGCACACAGTACAGGGCTCTGTCTATGTAAAGAAGGCAGAGCTCTGTCCTGTCAGCGGGGAAGTAATCGATTTTCTTTCCCTGCAAACAGGGGAAAAATCTATCATATCCCTTATTAAAAGCTCCTCACACAGTACACTAAAACAATGGTTAGGCACACATTTAACCCTTTGATCACCCTAGATGTTTAACCCTTCCCCATATAACCAAAAAAGCCAGCAACACGAATGCTTCTTTTTTTGAACTTTTATTTTGGCATTGGCAGCAGTTGCAACATCTAAAAATGCTAACCCTTTCCCAGACAGTGTCATTAGTACAGTGAATATATATTTATAGCACTGATCAATGTATACGGGTCACTGGTTCCCACAGTGTGTCAAAAGTGTCAGTTAGTGTCCGATTGTCCACCACAATATCACAGTCCTGCTATAAGTCACTCATCGTCACCAGTACTAGTATGGGAAAAAAAAAAAAGTCCAGTATATATATATATATATATATATATATATATATATATATATATATATATATATATATATATATATATATATATCATAGTTTGCCGACTTTAACTTCTTGCCATTTTTTTTTTTAACCAAAAACTATAGCAGAATACATAAAGGTTTGTTTTTATCAAAAATATCTCAAACATGTCATACTCACTTGCTTTGTGCAGTGGTTTTGCACAGAGCAGCCTGGATCCTTCTCTTCACGGGTCCCCAGGCGGCGCTCCAGGCCCCTCAACCCTGTCAAGTGCCCCCAGAGCAAGCAGTTTGCTGTGGGGGCACCTGAGCAGGCTCGATCCCGAACCGCTGCTGCCCTGCCTCCTTTCTCTCCTCATTGGTGCACAGGCTGTGATGATGTGAGAGTCACTGACCCTAGCCAAATGCAAGACTAGTGAAAAACAGTCAGAAAAGATGAGTAGGGGAAAAAAATGTAGATGGCCTCCACCTGTAAAAGTATTCCTTTTTTGGAGGCTGTCTCATTGTTGCCCATTTAGTGCACCTGTTAATTTCATTAACACCAAAGCAGCTGAAACTGCACAACCCCCTCTGCTATTTAATCGACCAGATTTATAACACAGGAGGGTTTAATTGACTTGATGCTATACTCTAAATAAAAAGTGTTCCTTTAATTTTTTTGGTCAGTGTATATTCTATAGTTCCATTTTAATAGCATACCAGTGACTTTTATCGAATCAAAATATGCTGAAGCCTAGGATAACCATTACAGCAAATCAACCAGCATTTTTTTTTTACACAAAAGCCCCTTTTTGGTTTTTGTAAGACAATATTTTATTGCAGAAGGGAACAGGGAAAGAAGTCATCAGACATGAAGTTACTAGCGTTCAGCACAATTGCTAAAAGAAGTGTATTTTGTCACTTAGGTACCTATATATAAAGCTACTCCAACACAAGATGTGAAAATAACTGCTAAAACAGTGTTCGCGCTCCGTGTATTTATGAGCTTGTGACAGACACTTTAGGATTAGAAGCCTGTGGAGAAATGATTCACAGGGAAGTGGATTGTATGGCGCTGAATATAATTCCTCATCTTGTGATTTGTACAATGAACAGAACCTGACAAAGCAGCCACGGTAAGGCTGTGCATTCACCAACAGGGCCAAGGTTTAAGATCAACCAACAGTGGAGGTAGATAGATGCTAGACAGGTCTAGGCGATTGCCAATACTGCATGTTGGTTCTGTCCTGTGAAATATATGAGGGGTGTTCAACTCAAACCGGGACTTTTAATTTTACAGTTATAAAAAGGGATGTTAGGGTGGTGGTACTACAGGCAGTAGTAAGTGGCATGCGCGTGGAACGTCCCGGAGCTGAGTCCACTTGCTCTGGTACTTGGCTCCAGGGAGTTGCCCTGCAAGGACACACTAGCGTGGGCACCAGTAACATCTGCCCGCGGCTTGTGCGGGATGTTTGGTGTCCTGCAAGCTGCATCCATAGCTCTAAATGGGCAGCCGGAATTTAACGCGGTCGGCTGCCTCTCACAGTGCAGAGCCACTGAACCCGCCGCCTCCTCCTCCCCGGCTCTGATGTTTTCCTGTATGCAGACAGGAGGAGGAGGTGGGAGGAGGGACACCGCTCTGCACTCACTGACCTGAAATCTGTGAACAATTAAACTTTAAGGCTTTGCAGGAAAACGGGACACAGTGACTGGGAAAAGTGGCGGGGGGGCTGGGGCTCAGGCAACAAAGAGCTAAATTTGGAATGATTTGGGAGGGGGGGGGGGAGGATATGTGCTAGGGGGCACTTAAGGAGGGGAGGACTTGTGCTAGAAGGGGGTTTTGGATATGAAATCTGCCCCCCTACCCCCCCCCCCCAGTACCTATCGCATATCCTCTTCCTCCCTCAAAACAAAGAGATGTTGGAAGAGGGAGCAATCATGGCGCCGGGGGCCCCATGGAATGCAGGCCAATGGCCCAACGTGCCCAAGCTAGTGCCCCCCCCCCCCCCCCCGCCAGGCAAGTAAGTGGATCCAAGTGCTAGTATTCATTCCGGCACTGGGCTCCAGGACTCAGGGCTGGTTCACACCATGAACGTTCTTGTGCAATTCACATGTGATACAGGTGCAGTGCAATTTCTGCCTATCCAAATGTTGTGCATGCACTACTTTAAATAACACACAGCAATTGAATTGGTATTATTGTACAATGCAATCCGGTGCAGACAACACACTGCATTTGCGATTTTGCGACCTAAGTGTGGGGTGTTAAATGACCAAGTTTTTGTGCTGGGGGGATTTGGAGAGGGGAAATTGGGTGGGATAGGATTTGTACTAGAATGGGGGGTTGTGCTGGGACAAATAATTTGGGGGGGGGGGGGGGAGGCTGGAAGAGGATTTATTCTGAGATGGGTACTGGAGGGAGAAGGATTTGTGCTGGGAGGTGGAACTTTGTGTTAGGAGAGGGGATTTGCATGGAAGGGTTTGTTCTGGGAGGAGCCCGCCGGCGGCACATACTCTGTGTAGGCGGAAGTGCATATATATATATATATATATATATATATATATATATATAGATAGATATAGATACACACATATACACACACACGTGATTCTGCACAGGAGAGCCACCATATAGCAGTAAATCTGCTATAGGGCAGTCTGGAAGTCGTTAAGGTAGTCTCAGAAAATGCAATCGAAACTATTTTATAGGTACAAGGAAGCCCGAGTTTCTTTTAAAGCGAGCGGAGTTCCACCCTGGGAATAGTTTTTTTAATAAAAATACCCCCGGGACAGTCAGGGCTAGTGCATTCCACAATGGCTAGCCTCTGATCTGTCCTGGGTTGCACTTACCTTTTAGGACAAATACTTACCTTGAAAAAGTATTGTCCAGTGCTGCCATCTCAGGTGTGGGCAGCTTGAAGCCAGCGCGATCCTCTTCTGCGTCCTCTTCCTTCTTCTTCGGTCCCACGATGCACTGCACCGGCCCCGCCGTCACTTCCGGTGCACGCGCGTCATCCCTCCACAGCTTCTGGGCATGCCCAGAAGCTGTTTAGAAGGGAATGACACACGCACCCCAGAACGGTAGTCGGGGCCGGTGCAGGCGCAATGATTCCTGGGAGCGATGACGTTCAGCTCCCAGGAATCATTGCAAAGCCAGGAAGTGACGACGGGCCGTGGCCGCCGAGGGGAGGAAGAAGGAAGTAAGGTAAGTATATTTTCTTCTCTACGAGGTAAGTAAAAAAAAAAAAAAAAAATGTGATTATCCATTTGTTTTTCAGGTGACCCGGAGCGAGAAGATGGAGGTAAGTATAAATTTAGGGTGGAACTCCACTTTAACCACTTAAGCCCCAGCCCTATTTCGGACACTTTTTGTTTACAAGTTAAAACCAGTATTTTTTCCTAGAAAACCACTTAGAACCCCCAAACATTATATATATTTTTTTAGCAAAGACTCTGGAGAATAAAATTTCGGTCATTGCAATATTTTTTGTCACGCGGTATTTGCGCAGTGGTCTTTAAAACGCCATTTTTTTGGAAAAATTTTGAAAAATCACATTTCACTGCATTTAAAAAATACTAAACAGTAAAGTTAGCCCATTTTTTTGTATATTGTGAAAGATGATGTCACGCCAAGTAAATAGATATCCAACATGTTATGGTTTAAAATTGCGCACACCCGTGGGATGGCGACAAACTACGGTCAATAGAGATCTCAATAGGCGACGCTTTACATTTTTTTAACGGTTACCAGTTTAGAGTTAGAGTGTAGCTCTTTATTTTTTAATTATTGCTCATGCTCTGGCAATTGCGGCGATACCTCACATGTGTGGTTTGAACAGCGATTTCATTCGCGGCTCGACTTCTGTATACGTTTTTTTTTGTGCGCGAGCTAACGGTGACGGGGGCGGCAAAAAACTTTATTACAGGTTTTTAAAAAAAAAAAAAAATCTGATCACTTTTATTGCTGTCACAAGCAATGTAAACATCCCTTGTGACACCAATATGCAGTGACAGGTACTCTTTATAGAGGGATAGAGGGTCTAAAAGACCCTCGACCCCTCCACTACACTTCCATGTATGCAAAACGCCGAAAACTGTGTTTTTGCATACAGCCGTTTTTTAAATTTGCCGCCTTTTGCAGCACAGTCACCCGGAAGTGACGTCATGGACGCCGCCTCCGGGTTACGTCATCGGAGACCCGAACGAAGCCGTTTCCGGCTTTGATCGGGACTCTATCCAGCCGGCGGACGTGCCGGCTGGGTGCTCAGGGTTCCTGGTGGGACGGTAGCCCAGAGCAAAGTCACGGAAGGTGGCGAGAGGGGTGGGGGACGTCCCCTCCCGCTCACCCGGGTAACGATCGAGCGGCTCCCGAGCCGCATCGGTCGTTACCAATGGAAAGCCGACCGTTGGCTGTAAACCACGGTACCGGGATGGCGCCTCTAGCTAGAGGCATCATCTCGGTATTCTACTGCAAAGTTTGCCAACGTAGTCCTACGTCACTTTGCGGTAAGTGGTTAACCACGGCCCTCAAATCCCTCCCACTGTTAAGTTTGGCCACACCTACATTTTGCCATGGCGACCTGTGTGCCTCGCAAGTTACTTCCTTACTCAAGTGTCCCTCATTCTGAAGTTCAAATGTTGGGATGTATGAGAATGTGAAGATGTGACTAGACCCTCAATAAGATTACCACTCATTGAGAGGATGATTTAAATAGTGTCGATACCTTTAACAAAGGCCAAAGCTTTTTAATGGCCACCCCAGGCCTACGTGCTAAGCCTTGCACAGAAGAAAAGCTAAAACTTTTAGAAAGCACGGATTAGCGGCACTGATGAGCAGGCACTGATAGCCACTGAAAGGCAGCACTAACCGGCATTACTAATGAGCACAGTTTGACATCACTGATGGGCACAAATTGGCATAACTGGCATCACTGCTGGACACTGTTGGAGCTGCACTGATGATCAGTGCCCTGATTTTCTGTATAGGTCTTTCTGTCAGGAGATGCCACTGAATGGCTCTCCTCCCCTCACACTCTGTTAGTGTGAGGCGAGGAGAACCGTTAACCGGGATTCCAAGTTTACATGTGATCAGATTTTATTGGACACAGCCGATCACATGGGTAAAGAGCTGCGCCATGGGCTCTTTACAAAGATCAGGGGACCGCAAGCCCGGAGAGACTGGGGCAACGTCACATTACATTGTTCCAGAACAAGACAGGATCCTGCCCGCTGTATAGACAAATGATGGCGAGCAGGATCCTGTCTTGTTCTGGGACGAGGTCATATGACGTCGCCCCAGTCTCACCGCGCTTGCGCGCCCCCGAGGTAGTTAAAGATTGGAGGCAATATAACCGCTTATTGAAACTCAATGTTTTATAAATAAAAGTGGCTGTTCCATTTTCTTCTTTAAAATAAATAATACAGTCCAAAAATATTCTCAGTAAATTTCCCAATAAACTGCTCCCCAACGAAAATCTATTGTGTGCTGCAACACACCCACACTATGGCTCATCGCAACACAAACACGTATGGCCTGTGCATTGTACTGACGTCATGCTGTCCACCTCATTCATTCAGGGTATGCTTTGCATTGATGGAGAAGATGCAAAGCATTCTCTAAATGGCACCCGTGCCAACTTGACATGGGATCTGGAAGCAAGTGGAGATCACTGGAGTAGCGATATCCACTACAGTAATTTCCAGTTTCTAGAGCTGGGTTTCTCAACTTTTTGTTTTTACCTAGGAGGGACCTTTGGCAAAAAGTTTGAGATTATTATTATTATTCAGGATTTCTATAGCGCCAGCAGTTTGCGCAGCGCTTTACAATGTTAGAGGGAGACAATACAGTTACAATACAATAAAATACAAGAGGATTAAGAGGGCCCTGCTCAGAAAAGCTTACAATCTAACAGGGTGGGGCAGGTGATACAAGAGGTTGTAACAGTAGGGAATTAGCTGATGGAAGATTAGTTGGAGGTGTGATAGGCTTCCCTGAAGAGATGAGTTTTCAAGGATCGCCTGAAAGCAGCTAGAATAGGAGATAGCCGTACAGGTTGAGGTAGAGCGTTCCAGAGGATGGGAGAGGCCCTGGAGAAATCCTGGAGACGAGCATGAGAGGAGGAGACAAGGGAGCTTGAGAGTAGGAGGTCTTGAGAGGAGCGGAGAGGACGGTTTCGGTGATATTTGGAGACAAGATTGGTGATTTAGCTCGGGGCAGAGTTGTGAATGGCTTTGTATGTTATGGTTAGTATTTTGAATTTCATTCGCTGGGCAATCGGGAGCCAGTGTAGGGATTGGCAGAGAGGGGAGGCAGACACTGAGCGGTTGGTAAGGTGGATAAGCCTGGCAGAAGCATTCATGATGGACTGAAGAGGGGATAGCCTATGGAGTGGTAGGCCTATGAGAAGGGAGTTGCAGTAGTCGAGGCGAGAAATAACAAGGGAGTGAATGAGTAGCTTGGTGGTTTCAGTTGTTAAAAAGGGGCGAATTTTTGAGATGTTGCGGAGGTGAAGTCTACAAGTTTTTGACAATGATTGGATTTGGGGCTGAAAGGACAGGTCAGAGTCTAGGATTACACCTAGTACCCTGGCATGAGGGGAGGGATTAATGGTTGCATAACTAGTTTTGATGGAAAATTCATGGAGGGGGGCGCGGGCGGGGGGGGAAAATTACCAGCTCAGTTTTAGAGAGATTTAGTTTGAGGAAGTGGTGTGACGTCCATGTAGATATGTCAGTAAGTTAGCAATGTGAGAGGAGACTGAAGGAGTGAGGTGAGGAGTAGACAGATAGATTTGAGTGTCATCAGCGTAAAGATGGTATTGGAAACCGTGGGCGGTTATCAAGTGACCGAGGGAGGCGGTGTAGATAGAGAAGAGGAGGGGGCCAAGAACAGAGCCTTGGGGAACCCCCACAGAAAGGGGCAATGGGGAGGAGGAGGTAGAGTTGTGGGTAACGCTGAAGGAGCGCTGCGATAGGTAGGAGGAGAACCAAGATAGAGCAGAATCTTGGAGGCCAAGGGAACAGAGTTTATTAAGAAGAAGCGGGTGGTCAAAAGTGTCAAAGGCCGCAGAGAGGTCGAGTAGTAAGAGTATGGAGTAGTGGCCATTGGTTTTGGCAGTTAGTAGATCATTGGTAAGTTTTAGTAAGGCAGTTTCTGTGGAGTGCTGTTCTCAGGGATCCCCTGAAAACGTTCACATCTACAGCTCATGGAACATTTCGGTGATAAGGGGGCTGTCAATATAACAACTTATTTTTAGAAATGGCATCAAATAAAAGAATCTGTAATAAAACAGACCTACTTAATGTGAAACTTGTGCTTGCTTTTTCGGGCACAGATGCTCAATTATGGGTCAAGCTTGTGATAAATATACAGAGGTTCAGCAGGTCAGAGCACAGGATGTCTGCAGGCCGGGCACATTACATGGGGGCATGGCACATTATAGGGCACACAGCAGGGCACGTTACAGTAGCAGTTTCTTTCATATGCAGTACAACGCAGGGAAGACACTGTGAGGAGTCCTCTGGTAGGCCAAAGCTTTTGAATGGCCACTCCAGGCCTATGTGCTGAGCCTTGCAGGGAATGAAAGCTAAAACTGATTAGTCATTTCAAAATGACCTCCAAACAATGGGGGCCACGGCTATTGACACAAAGTTAAATAAACACAGAGGTCAACTATCACAGGTGTCTGAGGTGAAAGGCGTGTGTAAAGTCACTCTATAGTCTGACAGGACAAATCATGAGGATTGTGTCACACCCAGATAATCCACTCTCTTCCCTTCATAGTGTGTGTGGTAACAACAATACACACGCTCATGGAGATCTGTACTGTGATATTCCAATAAATACAGAAGGGAATGTGTCTCAAACACAATTTACTGCAGTATAAACTTTAATTTTCTTATTGTTTATCGCTTTTACAGAGCTTAGTTAGCACTAGTGACAAGTCACAACACAGTATAATGAATGGGCTGACATGCACGTTACAAGGAAGCAGATAGGTGTGAATGGGCCTTTATCTTCCTGCGATGGCTATGAGGTTCCATGCACATTTGCACTATTTTAAGCGCTTTTAGAATTTTTTTCTGCTACTAGATGCTAAATAATGTTATCCTATGTGCCAATGCACACTACTTTAGGCTATTAGCGTTTTTTGAGCTTTATCGTCTAGGAGCAGAAAACAAATCGTTTTTGTAGAGTTTCTTGGAGCGTTTTTCCTTTTTTTTTTTTTTTTTAAAAGAAACTGCAAATAAAATGCGAACGCTCCTAAACGCTACTAAAACGCTAGTACAAAAAGCTATTACCAGTGTTTTTATTCCAGCATTTTTTAGCTTAAAACGCTAGTATGCATGAACCCTGAAGGGAAACCCAATTTAATGGGGTTTCACTAATATTTTGGGTACTTGCACACTATACTATACACCATAATATGTATTAACCTCAGATATTGCTAGCAGAAAAAAAAAAAACACACAAGCATTGGCTGTTTGGCCTCATGCCTCCAATGACGCATTTTTATGTGCCTAAACACACATTTGTGCATGCATTGCATTTAGAATAAATGTAAATGGATTATATTGGCTAGAATAATTATTTATTCTAGCCACTAGAATACATTTATGAGCAAAAGCACATGTAGGTGTGTTTATGTGCGTACAGGCATAATTTACGCTGGAAAACTCCTCTCTGAACACAGATTTGGGACATTTACCCCCCCCCCCCCCGTTATGCTGCTCTTAAATATGTCTGTAAACCAGGGCTCAACAAACCCCAGGTGCCAGGTTGCCATGGCGACAATAAGTTTCATCCTGGTGCCAGATGGGGGGGGGATACATGTCCATTCTCCTCAACATAACCACTTGCCGACCGCCGCAAGTACATATTCTGCGGAGGTCAGCCCCGGCCAGGCAAAGTGACGTATATATACGTCACTAGCCTGTCACCGGCTTGTGAGCCAATAGCGGCTCGTTCCCTAAGAAGTCAGTGCCTGTGACCGGCGGACCCGATGTCCGCCGGTCACTCGCGATCGTTCGCCGGGAAGGGAGAAAGGCGGACGGGCTTATGTTAACAAGCCGCCTGTCATTCTCCCCTGTGTAAAAATGGAGATCAGACGGTTCTACTATGTGGGACCATTGATCTCTGTTTTTACACTAGTAGCCATGTCCCATCACAGTTAGAAACACGCCCCTAGGACACACTTAACCCCTCCCTCTCCAATACAGTTAACCCCTTCCCTGCCAGTGTCATTTTTACAGTAACAGTGCATATGTATAGCACTGATTACTGTAGTAATGTCACTGGTAACCCCAAAAGTGTCAAAAATGTCAGTCAAGGGTCCGATCTGTCCGCCGCAATGTTGCAGTCCCGCAAAAAAAAAAAAATCGCAGATCGCCGCCATTACTCGTTAAAAAAAAAAAACACCAAAAATGACAAAAATCTTTCCCTTTGTTAGTAAACGCGATAACTTTTGCGCACACCAATCAAAATACACTTTTTGCGATTTTTTTTACCAAACATATGTAGCATAAAACAAATTGGTCGAAAATGTTAAAAAAAATTTGATTTTTACATTTTTTTGGGGGGAATTTAATATAAAAAAAATTGAAAAATATTGTTATTTTTGCAAAATTGACGCTTTTTTTTGTTTATAGCGCATGATCAAAAAATCGCACAGGTAATCAAATACCACCAAAAGAAAGCTCTGTTTGTGGGAAAAAAAGGACATCAAATTCGTTTAGGTACAGCGTTGCCTGACCGTGCAATTGTCCGTCAAAGTCACGCAGTAAAAAAAAAAAAAAAAAAAAAAATCGCAAAAAAACCCCTGGTCAGGAAGGGGGTAAAATCTTCCGGGGCTTAAGTGGTTAAAAAATGTCAGCGCTATACAAACAAGCAATATTTAACAGTGAACATTATATAAATCTATATTAAAAAACATATACAAAAGTGATAAAGTGTTTTATGTTGCAACAGAGTGTCCTTTATATTAAATCCAAGTGAAAAAAAGGAAGAATAAAGTGCAATTTTGCCCAGTGCAAAAATTGCTCTCAGGTGTCACCTGTAGTGTCTTGCCTTCACCGAATAGTTGAACTGCAAACTCACCAGAACTGATTGCTGTCTAAATTATAGGACAGCAATCACGCCTTTGGCTTTGATTGCGTTTCCTCTCTGGTTATCTCTGTTGAATAAACAATGCTGTACTGATAGGCACTGATGAGATGGCACTGACATACAGCACTGATAAGTGTCACTGACTGGCATTACTGATGGGCACAGACTAACATCACCAATGGGCACCAACTGGCATCACTGCTGGGCATGCACTGATAATCAGGACACTTATGGTCAGTGCCCTAATTATCTGTACAGGTCTCCCCTGTGACGAGATGCTGATTGGCTCTCCTCTCCTCACACTCTGTCAATGTGAGGCGAGGAGAGCTGTTAACCGGCATTTCCGTGTTTACATGTGATCAGCTGTGATTGGACACAGCCGATCACATGGGTAAAAAGCCATGTCATGGGCTCTTTACTGAGATTGGGGGCAGGCAAGTGCAGTGATACTGCGGCAACGTCACAGGACATCATCCCAGAAAGAGAGCGAATCCCACCCGCTGTCGTTTGTCTATACGGCGAGCGGGAGATAGTTAAAGATTGGAGGCACTATAACTGCTTATTGAAACTCAATATTTTATGAAAAAAAAAGTTAAATTTTCCCCTTCAGCTTAAATTTATAAATTAAAAAATACAGTCCTAAAATATTCTCAGTGAATTTCCCAATAAACTGCACCCCAATGAAAATCTATTGTGTGCTGCAACACACCCACACTATGGTTCATCGCAAAACACACGTGTATGGCCTGTGCATTGTACTGACGTCATGCTGTCCACCCCATTCATTCAGGGTATGCTTTGCATTGATGGAGAAGATGCAAATGGCACCCGTGCCCAGAAGCTGACCTACCGTGACCACAATGCAGCAGACCAGCCACTTGACACGGGATCCGGAAGCAAGTGGAGATCACTGGAGTAGCGAAGTCCACTACAGTAATTTCCAGCTTCTAGAGCTGGGTTCTCAAATTTTTGTTTTTACCTAGGAGGGACCTTTGGCAAAAAGTTTGAGATTTCAGGGATCCCATTAAAATGTCATCATGGAACATTGGTGTGAGCGGGGGGGGGCTGTAAATATAACAACTTATTTTAAGAAATCGCATCAAATAAAAAGAATCTGTAATAAAACAGACCTACTTAATGTGAAACTTGTGCTTGCTTTTTTCTACACAGATACTCAATTATGGGTCAAGCTTGAGAGAACAGTGTACAGTCTACGTCTTTGATAACGCCTACGGGGAGGGGCGAAACGCATCGACGCAATTTCTGGCTGACGACAGAACCAACGGCGTCACTTCCGGTAACCTGGTGGAACGCAATACAGGGAAGTGCACACCTGTAGCGGCCACAGGAAGGCTGAATAGCGGACAGCCCTGATACGATTAACGTGATTTACATCATTGCAAATGTAAGTGCATTTTTTTGGCTTTCTTAATAAACCTTTTATTACTGGATTACGCTAGGGAGATCGTTTTTGTTTTGATATATATGAATTAACATCCACTGTGGGACTTGCATCAAGTCCATTCATCGCTGGGGGGACCAGGATTAAGGTATCCAACAGGCCAACCAATGCCCCAAGACACCGGACTCTAAGCGTGAATGACCCACATGCAGTACTGCTAAGGGGTCCACTAATGGCGCTTTTCCACTGCATGGAACTGAATGGTTCGGCTCACTTTTGCACTTTTCCACTGCATGGTACCCCATGGTACGGTGTTGGAACGGTTCGGTACGGTACGGTGGCACTTTTCTACTACATGGAACCGAACGGTACGGCTCGCTTAAACAGTACCACCTCAGTTGTGGTTCCAAGAGGGCCGTACCGGTACTTTATCCCACAATCCTTTGCATGCTGCCTTGACTGTTTGTCACTACTACCCACTGATTGGTCTGAGAATCGTTATTTTCCCACCTACTTTACTTTAGTGGAAAAGCAAACCGTACCAAACCATTCCAACACCGTACCATGCGGTACCATGCAGTGGAAAACCAAACAGAGCCAAGCAGGGCCGAGTGGAGCCGAGCCGGTACTTGCAGTGGAAACGTGCCATAAGTCCGGTGAGTGAATGTGAGATCGGGGTGCACACCTTCACTTACTGCACAAGTTGTTTGTGGTTTGACACTGAAGAATATTTAAGTAAACAGCACTGAGCACGATTCACATCATCTTCACTGGCTACATGCTGATTGGGACTGTGTTTTGAGTGGGACACTGCCTAGTGTATCATCAATATATATATTTTTATATATTTTTGTCTTTATGTTTATTACACGTGTTGCACTATATTATTGCACCATATGCATAGAGGTTATTGATTGCAATCCGTGCATGTGATTTTATAGACACAGTCACCTTTATTTATTCATGCATCATATCCTTTATTGCGCTGTGTTTATTTTGCTTCAACAGTGTACAGAGGTTCAGCAGGGCAAAGCAGGAGAGCACACTATGGTCATTTTTATAGCTATGCTGGAAACTCTGTATACTTTCCTCCAATGATCAGACTTGTCCTGACATGCCCCCAAGGCACAGCCAGTCACTGGAAAGCTCAGTGTGCTGCAGCTTCACTTCCCCCAGCTCATAAGCAGCTGAGAACTGATGGACTGAGATCACTTATAAAAAAAGGAGACAAAAGTATTTATAATGTCTTTATTTTTTATATCTATACAAAAATGTTTTGCCTTTCATTTCTATTTATAACTGAATGAGTTATTTTACATTTTTGCAGGGTGGGACTATGTGTAAATCGCAAATGTTCCCACATCTGCAGCAAAAATGTGCTGCTGTTTAGCAGACGCATAGCAGCCCATTTAAATGAACGATCTGTGTCTGTGCAAAAGTAAGGGTCCTTTCACACGGGCTTTTGACGCGTGTCGTCAAAGAAAATGACATCATCAGAGGCAGGATGATGTCATTTTCTTTGACGACACGCGTCAGGCGACCTGGGGACGATTAGCACGCTACCTTACACCGCGGTATCCCATTATGTGACATGCTCTTTTACATTTCGTTATGTGTGAGTACCATTCTTCTTTTCAATAAATGTTATCCTGTACAGTCTGCACTATTGTCCTCCCTTTTGTTTTGAGGTACTGGAGTTGGGATCAACTTGCAGCAAGCCCTGGCGATATCCCCTATATCAGGCTATATATACCCTACTGGTGTCAGCTTATCAGGTTTATCTGAGTCGGAATCCCTGAAACAATTTGGTGGTCCATCTTGCTCCTCTTGGATTCATACACCGCTCTGATTATACTGACCTCTGGTAAGCGCATAAGTGTGCACATCACAATTGGGTGCTGGCTTTCCTTTACCTGCACAATCTGGATCTGGGATCTTGCCTTTTTTCCCTTTATGGACTCTATTTGGACTTTTATGGATGATTTTATTTGTTTATAGTGTTTGGCGCTACTACATTTCTAAGTTATCGCCATATGCCTTAACGACCTTACAGGCAACAAATCAACTGCGCAATCAAACTGCAACATGTTGTAGGTTTATTATACCCAAGCACGCTGCCAATATGAACAAAGCTAACTTCATCACCAGCAGTGACTGACACCAACAATTCATGCCTGACATTTATTTACCATGAGCCCTGGACATGCCCAGATGACAATTCCCCCTGGATTAACAGACAGGGCCTCTTAGATGATCCGGTGAATGTAATACCTGCCAGTCAAGTTCATCCTTCACCTGGGTGTAGGGCAGCTGTACGATACTCCCTCCCAGTCTGCATTTACCAGCCTGCTAGCCGGGATGAATCATAGCGCAGGCAGTTTCTGTCAATGTGCGCAGACATACTGTCGGAGAAAACTCTCTTTTTAAAGCTTCAGACTGCTGGAACAAGTCATTATTAATCCACCAAGTTGGGGCATGTCTTATCTGGCACAATAATAGAGAAAACAGAACAATTCTTTTCCATAAGCACTCACATGATTTGAACTTGTTCATTTTTATACCGCTCAACAAAACAAATGAGGAAGCGGATATGACAGCAGGGGAACCATTAAGGAAAAAGTCAGTGATAAGCGCAAGATTAAATTGTATGAAGACTGCAAATAGGAAGCGCTGATCTGTTTGAGAATGTTTGCATTTTCTAGTCGTAATTTATGAATCATTAAATATCCTCGGATGATCTTTGTTTAGTATGGGTAGGCACTGTAACACTGCTATATCTATTATTTATACAATACACACAACGGGTTGTAACTTTTCATGCATCTCATAGGAAATAAAACAAAACCAATTAATAAAGCAAACCAATCTTTATAGAAATTGGGAACTAAAGCAGAAAATGAACAGTTACATTGTGGAAATTGTAGTTTGTACCAAAACCTAAAAGACCACAAAAGGTATTGATGTATGAACATGTATATGGTCCGTATAGGGCATGGATTTATGTGCATACAATTTTTACCAACTCCCAGAATGCCAAATA
The DNA here is from genome assembly GCF_965119305.1 of Pelophylax lessonae. NCBI lineage: Eukaryota > Metazoa > Chordata > Amphibia > Anura > Ranidae > Pelophylax > Pelophylax lessonae. The sequence goes on along the minus strand of NC_138780.1, from coordinate 146,802,151 downwards.
TTCAAATAATAGAATACACTATTTAAAAGGGGAGGTGCAACTTACGCAAACACACACAAAATATTTTTTTTTCTTTTTACTGATCTAAGTGTGGCACTAGTTTACCAATTTTTATGTACCTGTGTGATCAATGAAAGTAAAAGGCTGCAATCAAATCAGTAAGAAAAAGTCTAAACAACTAAATATTTGGTATTTGGTGCCCATGTGCAAAAGCCCTTAAAGTGGTTCTAAAGCACTCTGCACCCCCCCCCCCCCCCAAAGCACCTTGTCCCCATATTGATGAGAACAAGGACCTCTTCCTGATATTCCTGGGCAGTGGTTGTGGGGGTCTATGGGCAAGGGGCTTATCGGAATCTGGACATCCCCCTGTAACAAGGGGGCCCCCCAGATCCCAGACTATGTGAATGAGTATGGGGTACATTAACCCCAAAAAAGGCAGTGTAGTGTAAATATTGACAGGAGACGGTTTTGCGAAGTCCTTTATTAAAAATCTTCCTCCAATCTTCTCCCTCCGGTCTTAAAATAAAAACCTCTCTAGTAATACACACCAAATTGAACATGTGTAGCCTGACTCCAAAGACTATGTCTTATCAGGACATGTTCTGGAGTCAGTGGAAGAAGAGGAGGAACTGTGCATACAAGATCAAGCAGACTTTTTACATTTTTTACAATGCAGAAGATTAACTCTTAAGCCCCGTACACACGTACTGATCGTCGGCCGAACGATCGGCCGTCTTTTGTCCAGGGCTGTCGTGTCTGTTGAAAACTGCAAAAGACTGCACACAAATTTTGTCGGCCAACAACAGCCGACTGCAGAAGTGATGTTATGTGATGGTTAACTTTCCTTGTCTTTTTTCTTTTCTGAGCATGCCCAGTCTTGCTAATCTGCTGTCTGTCAGCCGAAATCTGTACTGACTGGCGAACAATCGGGCGATCTGGTGTTGGCCAACAAAAATTTTAATGCCTGCACACCCAATTCTGTTCAGCCGAAAGCTGTCGGAAGCATCATACTAACAAGCCCACAATCGGCGGATCGGTCGTCGGCCGAATATTTACGGCCGACAATCGGTACATGTGTACGGGGCTTTAGGTTCCAAAGTGTAACAAGCATTAATGACCAGGCAATTTTTTGCAATTTGGCACTGCATTACTTTAACTGACAATTGCACGGTCGCGTGACTCTGCACCCACATAAAAAGTATGTCCTTTTTTCCCCACAAATAGAGCTTTCTTTTGGTGGCATTTGAAAAAAAATATATATATATTTTTTACTTTCTGCTATAAAACATATCCAATAAAAAAAATTTAATAAAATCTAATGTCTTTTAGGCCAATATGTATTCTGCTACAAATTTTTTGGTAAAAAAAAAAATCCCAAAAGAGTATATGGATTGGTTTGCACAAAAGTTATAGCGTCTACAAATGATGGGATATTTTTATGAAATTTTTTTTACCAGTAATGGGGCGATCAGCGACTTATAGAGGGGCTGCGACATTGCGGAAGCAAAATTCGACACACAACTGACACTTTTTTGGGGACCAGTGACATAACAGCGATCAGTGCTTAAAAAAAAAAAAAAAATGAAAATGTACTGTTACTGTACAAATGACACTGGCAGGGAAGGGGTTAACATCAGGGGCAATCAAAGGGATAAATGTGTTCCCTGGGAGTGCTTACTCTGACTGGGGGAAGACCGATATTGGTGTTCCTGCTTAGCAAGATCTCTGTCTCCCTCCCTGTCAGAACGGCGATCTGCCATGTTTACTTAGGCAGACTGCCGCTTTGTGATTCTTGAGAATGATTGCGGATGGCCGGCCAGACCCGCTGATTGGCTACCCCTCTAGCCAATCAGCGCACGATCGCGCAGTTGGCGGCGCGCGCCCATTGGAGCCCCTTCACAAAATGATGTACAGGTACGTGATTTTGCGCAGGGGAGCCAACTTGCCACAGTAAAAGTACGGTCGGCAAATAATTATCGTTGTTAACTAAAATAAGATATTGAACGAAGACTGCAGCCTTAGTTTCTTTTAAAAATGTCCTCACCCAGACAGCAGAAGCCTTCAATAGCGAAATAGATCATTCCTACTTGTTAACTACAGGTCTGTGAGAAGTTCTAAACCAATAACTAGTAGTTTTTCTACTTGGCAGTTGAAGGTCAGTCTATGAATGTCAATAAATGTCATGCTGGACTCAAACTACCTACCTACTTCTTACATGCAAACACAATAAAAAAAGAGGTGGTCATGAAAAATTAAATCCAAATAAACTATCTTTTATATTATTAGTGCGCCTGTGGCGATAAAAAAAATAAATAAATAATAGCAATCCACCACTTGCATGCAAAAGCAGGCACCTATAGATGCCTTGTTGAAGTTTCAGCATTCTTCCAAAGCACCCACAAGTCTAAAAACCCATTATGCAAATACAGACTTAAGCTGGATACACACTATACAATTTTCATTAGATCGTTTCATTAGATTTACCAAAACCATATAATATGAGGTCAAACCTAAACACTTTCAAATTGTATGCAATCAGGCAGGCTCTTGCACTACATAGTTGAAGGTAAATCTAAAGGAAATTGAACAACAAAGGTTGTATAGTGTGTATCCAGCGCCAAGCTAAGATGGGATTTGGTGGCCCAACCTGACCGTTTCATCTTCATTGGCCAATGATCCACCAAGCACAACAATGGGCCAAAAGTGAGATAAGTGAGCAGATAAGTGAGCAGGTGAGCTGCGGTGCTAACTTCGTAGCGAATGTTATTTTTTGACAGAACAGCCCAAATTTCAAGGCTTTGAGGGTGGCCTTAAAGACAGCTGAAACTAAATGTGGTCATCTGGAGATACCTGCTTTTGCAAGCAACTGGCTCATTACTGACATTACCTTGTAGGGTTCAAGGGTGGCTTGGAAAAGTTTTTAAAACAAGGTCACTAATTGGGCGTTTTTCTCTTACTTTTACAAAACAGTCAGATGTATCTTCTAGTTTTTATCTCGTCAACCATAAATGTTGTCTGCAAGACAGAGACAAAGCCCAACTCCACCCTCTTGATCCACCTTCTCAATGCTGCTAAAGTGTGCAGTCCCCATAAATGGAGAGGTATGGACCCACTGACTATAGGGTAACAGATAGCTGTGGTAAACAAAATTGATGATGGGGAAAGATTGATGGCCTATTTAAAAAGCAAAGATGAGCAATTTCAGAAAACGTGGTTTTATTTTTTTAGTGGCATGTTTTCCACTAGTCACGTGACAATGCTGCGTAACTAGATTCAGTAGTAGATAAGGTAAATAAGGCCCCTCGAGATTCTTCCACACAAACCAGTCAGGATTAGCTCACTCTCTCTATTTAAGGGCCATACACACTATAAGATTTTCTGAAGAATTTTTCCTTCAGATTTACCTTTTCTATGTAGTGCAAGGGTCTACCAGATTGCATACAAATTGAAAGTGTTTAGGTTTGACCTCATATTATATGGTTTTGGTAAGTCTAAAAGGAAAAAGTCTTCAGAAAATCTTATAGTGTGTATGGCCCATTAGGATTCTACATTTACACATTGTTGACGTTTAAATGTTGTTTCCGAATTCACTACGCAGGGACACATAAGGTCCACTTACGTTGTAAACATTAGAACAAACATTTACATGCGTACAGCATAACCTATGGTAAAAAACGGACTGGGAACTCAAATTTTTTTAGTTTAGATTCGGCCCAAAAAACCCCCAGAGCTCTGTTCAGATTTGTATAAATTATGGATCTGAACCCAACTTATTGTACACCCATGTGTATAAGCCCTGGTGCAAGTGCCCTAATACATTTTGGATCTAAAGCGTTGCAGGCCAGGGTTCTAAACTGTCAGTGTGTCAATCCTCCTGGGAAATAAAAGAACATGTATTTCCCAGAAGAAAAAAAAAAAAACACTGTATCTAGTAATCAACAGACCTTGAAATCAAAATCTAGCCTATTTATAAATGTGTGAAGAAGTTACTTCACCAATTTTCCATTTCATTTTACTATTATTGTTCCACTTCACACCTTCACATTCATTTTATGTGCTTGTTTAATAGCACTTGTAGTTTCACTTCAATACTTCACCAATTAAGATTCCATTTGTCATGTATTTTATCATTTTTACCCCATTTCTAAGAAATCGGAATAAAATGCTGTACATATGTGCTTGTAATACAAGCCCTCTTTTTGCCTGTAAGCCATCGGTGGTTACATCCACTGGTTGAGGTCAAGTCCACTTGGCTTGGTCACAGATTTTTAAAAATTGGCTAATTCTGTTTGCATCTCAAAAGCTGAACTCCAAAAAAAAAAAAAAAAAAAATGAATTTTGCCGTGTACTTGTTAAGTCTGGATACCGCTAACTCTTGGTATACTATGTCCAGAGAGTTGATGGGGATGCTAAAAACCTTTGGTGTATTATACCGTGTTCCATTCTCATCTTTGATATTCAGGCGTAGAAGCTGAGAGTTCCACCACTTGTACAATGAGGATAGTGGGCTGCTCATACTTCCATTCAGAAAATGTCTGGTCTATTTTTTCACTGAATACAAGGCTTTCTCTTAATGTACAAGGGAAGGGGATAATAACACCAGGATCTCACCTTGTCCAGAGAAAAAAATACAAGGCATTTTGTTAATGAAAGAGTTGAAGAGCGAGTGACCTCCTATCCCCACTGTATGAATGGCGCTTTTCCACTGCATGGAACCGTACCGGTTCGGCACGCTTTTGTGTTTTCCACTGCTGGTACCGCATGGTATAGGTTCGGAACGGTTCGGTACGGTATAGGTTTGCTTTTCCACTGCATGGAACCGAACGGTACGGTACGGCTCTGAAAAAACAGTACCTACTCGATTGTGGTTCCAACAGGTACCAAACTGGTACCATATCCCACAATCCTTTGCATGCAGTCACTACTAGCCACTGATTGGTCAGAGAATCACACCCACCCCGTTGTTATCCCACCCACTTAACTTTAGTACTACTTTAGTGGAAAAGCAAACCTATACCGTACCGTACCGAACCGTTCCGACACTATACCATGCGGTACCAGCAGTGGAAAAGCAAACCAGGCCAAGCAGGGCCGAGTAGAGTCGAGCCGGTACTAGCCGGTACTTGCAGTGGAAAAGTGCCATATATGTAGTATTCCAGGAATTAGAATGAATTAAGCTGGACCCACCACACAGGAAGACATTTTTTTTTCTGTAGTTCAACGTTAATGGTATTGCACAAAGCGACCCCAAGCCTCCTCTTCTGGGGTCCCCCACCGACTTCTCTTTTGTATAATGTGTGTGTTAGCTCCCAAGCCGGGCTGGGTGTGTCCCTAGACACAGTGTCGCTTGGCCCCGGTGTCCTGCCGCAAACTCCAACTTCCCGAATTCTCCAACGACGTTACTTCCGATGACTGTACACCAGGAATAATTGGAGTTTTCGACCAGGTGGTGTTTTCACACCACACCGACAGCCTTTACAGTCCAGTAGATGCTATAATTGGTGCAGATTGTTTGCTAGTTGTCGCCGCCTTAGAGGCAGCCATGTTTTTGGTTAATAGTGGACAGACTAACAATCTCTACCGGAGTGTAAAGGCTGCTGGTGCTCTGTGAAAACACCAAGGGGTCGAAATCTCCAATTATTCCTGGTGTACACTCACTGGAAGTAACATCGTCAAAGAATTCGGCAGAACATCGGCTCCCTCCTCACATGATTTGATTGACAGCAGCGCGAGTTAACGCTGCTGCCTCTGTGTCCTGTGAGGAGAGGAACAAAGGCCAGCCCTGCTGCAGACGGACACAGCGCTGTATCGGGATAGGACTCAGGTAAGCATATAGGGAGACGAGGGGAAAATACAACCACTGGGACATTTTTTACTTTAATACAGGGAATGCATTAAAGCGGTAGTACAGTCCACTTTTTGTTTTATACCTACAGGTAACATCACCGGCACATGCACACTGAATGGACAGTGCTGCGGCCATGATTTCCGTGCACATGCATGGGAGTGACGTCAGTCAGTCATTCAAAACAGCCGCAGCCTACAAACCTGGAAGAAAAACTAGATAAAGATGGAAGCCCCGGCAGCTGCTGGAGGGCATAGTTTTAGGCTGGGTTCACACTGATGCGAATTGGATTTGGGTTTCCCAGCATCCAATTCATGTGACAGGAAACTGTGACCGGCTCTCAATGGAGCCAGTTCACAAAGCTCTGAGGTGGCCACGGTCCGAATTGCAGAAGGGTCCTGTGTGTCTTCTGGTCCATTTCAGGTGCAAATTCAGCCAAAAATTCTGACCTGATTCGCACCAGGCACCGGACCCCTGCTGTGAGCCGCGGTCGCAGCAAGTGTGAACCCAGGCCTCAAGGTAAGTCTGTCATCCCCATAGTAGCACACTGTGACATTATCCTGCAAGTGCCCAATTTTTTTGTGGTTTACTACTGATTTTTTAGGCTAAAAAATGTCTTGCATTTAAAACCACTTTGACTTTGGGAAATCAGGCCGGCTATGTTGACTGTACTACAATCTTTGTTTTGCCTCCGGGATGCTTAAAATTTCCCCCCAACCATTTCCTTGTTGTTTGATTCTGCTGGGCTAAGAATGTTTGTTTGTGGGATTAGAATCACAGAGGAAGCTCCAAGAACAACTTTCGGGGAATCCCCAGTATACTCCACAAACTCTTACCTATTGTGTGCTGAAATTACATCATTTCAAAAAGTAAACATATATAATGCAGACTCAGTCACCGAGGATGCAGAAATGACTTAAGACTAGGTTCACACTTTCCAGAGTGGAGTTTTTAATTAAAGCGGATTTCTGGCCACAAAATCGACATAATCAATTTTGTGGCCATCCACTTGCTTTTCTTCACCTGAAAAGGAAATGGATAGTTAGGATTTTTTTTTTCACTTACCTTGTTATTGTAGAAAGAAATACTCACCTTTCTTCCACTTCCTCCCTCAGCGGCCGCGGCGCTTCCGGTTTGCAATGATTCCTGGGAGCTGAACATCATCGCTCCCAGGAATCAATGCGACGGCACCGGCCCCACTTGTCACTTCCGGTGCAACGCCGTATTCCCTGCTAAACAGCTTCTGGGCATGCCCAGAGCTGTGGAGGAATACGGCACCGCACCAGAAGTGACGAGAGGGACCGGTGCAGGCGCATTCTGGGAGAAGAGGACGCAGAAGAGGATCGCGCTGGCTTCAGCTGCCCACAACAGAGATGGCAACGCTGGAGAAGAAATTTTAAAAGTGAGTATTTCTTCTTGCAGGTAAGTGCGAACCGGGACAGATCAGAGGCGAGCCATTGTGGAATGTACTAGCCCTGACTGTCCCGGGGGTATGTTCATTGAAATTTTTTTGTGTGGCCGGAACTCCGCTTTAACCAGTTCTGGACCAGAGGATTTTCCCTCTTAATGACCAGGACCATTTTTGCGATTTGGTACTGCGTTATTTTAACTGAAAATTGCGTGGTTCGTGCAACACTGCACTCAAATAAAATTGATGTCCTTTTTCCCAACAAATATAGCTTTCTTTTGGTGGTATTTGATCACCTCTGCATTTATTATTTTTTGCGCTATAAACAAAAAAAGAGCGACAATTCTGAAAAAAAAAAAAAAACACAATATTTTTTACTTTCTGCTATATAACATTCCCAATAAAAAAAAAAAAATGTAAAAATCAAAATTGTTTCATCATTTTAGGCCAATTTGTATTCTGCTACACATTTTTGGTAAAAAAAAAAAAAATCCCAATAAGCGTATTTTGATTGGGGTGTGCAAAAGTTATTGTGTCTACAAACTAGGGGAAAGATTTATGTTGTTTTTATTTATATTTTTACTAGTAATGGCGGCGATCAGCGATTTTTAGTGGGACTGCAACATTGTGGTGCACAGATTAGACATCTGACATTTTGGGGGGGACCAGTGACATTACTACAGTAATCAGTGCTAAAAATATGCACTGTTATTGTACTGACACTAACAGGGGAGGGGTTAACACCAGGGGTGATAAAAGGGTTAAAGGTTTGCCTAGGGGGTGTTTTCTAACAGTCGGGGGATTGGCTTATGGAATCAACACAGGGACCCGTGTTCCTAAATAGGAGGCACACAGGAGCCCTGTGATGATTACTGACAGATCAATGGTCTGCTGTGTTTACGAGCAGGCCACCGGCCCCACAGATCAGCTTCCCCGCTGGCAAATGGAGCGCGTGCACCCCCCACGAGCACCGTCCAGGTACGGTGTTTCGCTGGAACCTGCCGCCGTATAGCTGCAGTGGCTTGTCAGCAAGTGGTTAATGTGCATTGCATTCAAGCAGTATTAAACCCTTAGTGTTTTTTATCTCCACAATGAGCACACAAAAAAAAAAACACATTACCTAGTGAACTATTTGGAAAAATTCATATTGTAACCGATGCAGTTTTCCGCTTTCAATGCTGTTGGATCCTGCGCTCTCAGTGCCCCTTTCCTAAACTTCCACTTTTCATCTGAATTCTAAGGAAAATAAATTAGCTTCACAGCATCGCTGATGGAACAGATTTATTTTACATGTCATGAACTGCCACCAGGACAAGGACACAGACGAGGATGGAGACAACGCGTTTCACACTGACATTGTGCCAGTGGTGTATTTAGGTGTATTTAGGTGCTGCCCTAGGCCTGATTAAACTTGTGCAGCCCCTAATTTAAATATGACCCACCTCTTCCTGTAAGGCCACACCCCTTCCTGTTTATGACCCGCCATGTCATCTGTAAACCACAGACCACAACCAGTCTATCAGTGCCCGTCAGTCCAGCCTCATCAGTGCCGCCTTATCAGTGCCCATCAGTGCAGCCTCATTACTGCCCATCAGTGCAGCCTCATCAGTACAGCCCGATCAGTGGCCACCAGGGCAGTCTATCAGTGCCCATTAATGCAGCCTATCAGTGCCCATCAGTGCAGCTTATCAGTGCCACCTCATCAGTGGCCATCAGTGAAGCCTATTTGTGCCCATCAGTACCAGCAGGTAGCAGTGTGACTGCTTTATGGGGGTGCCAGACCGATTTGCCCCATAGGACTGGCACTATACTAAAAGTGTAGTGCAAGCCGGTGGGGACCCTTTTCGTGCAGGAGCCAGGAGGAGGCTGTTTTTTTTTCCATGTGGGGTGCAGATTTTTTGCTGCCCCCCTTCAAAGTGCTGCCCTAGGCCTGGGCCTTGTTGGCCTAGGCCAAGATTCAGCACTGCATTGTGCTTCTTCAAAGAAGGTTTTGAAGAAGCACAATGTCAGTGTGAAATGCGTCACCTCTACCCTTGCCTGTGTCCTTATCTTGGTGGCAGTTCATTACATGTAAAATAAATCTGTTGGATCGGCGATGGTATGCAGCTAATTTATTTTCCTTAGATCTCATGCTTACAGACGCGAGCCAGGGCTAGCACCAGTCCATCCAGCCTTTTGGATTACAATACTTACCTGGAGCTGCGGCTTGTTTTCTGATTCCTTATTTATCTGAAGTCTTCCAGTCTGCATCCAAAAGCTTAGACACCTAAACAGTGCAGTCTGTAGTCAGCTTGGAGAAGGAAGGGGGGGGGGGGGGAGGGAATAGGGGAGTGCCTTGCCATCCTAGGCTATGGGGAGACAATTCTAATTCCTGCATGCAAGGAACCGCTGCAGGAGTCCAACTGACCATACAGCTTTGCTACAAGAAAGGAAGGATGCAAGTTGTTCAGATGCAGGTAGTTCAGGAGTCCAAACGCTACTGTCTGCTGGTCAAAAACCTCACTCACACTTCAAAATCAAGGATCAGCTTGGCTGTCCTGAAATTAGTGTTCCAGGGCAGATGGCTGGATATGGATAGGCCATTGACATAGCAATCCATCATCACATTTTTCAAGTAACAGATAGGTGCTGTTTATATTGGATATAATTGTAACCAAAATGCATAATGGAATTGTAAATAGATACATTTCTTTTTCAAACCTTTGAGAAAATGTTACTACCATCTATCTCATGACACTGTATAGAATGGAATTTAATGAGTGTGTCAGGGCAAAAAAAAAAAAAGTTGTCCAGTACGTCTCTGCAATATTTGCATATTTTTACTGCGTTTTCTCCTTTTAAAGAACCTGCAGGGAATAGAAAATACCTGTGAATCTGCCAGTGCCAGGAATGTACTCTGCTCATAACCCTTTCGCTGTCTGAGGCCATTTTTGCGCCTCTTGCACACATTTAAAAATTTAAAAAAATGTCAAGTCTGAAGTTAAAACATTCAAATATTAAATAATTTCTGAAAGAGATCCCTGAGAATAAAATTGTTACAATAATTTGCAGAAAACAAACGCACTATATTACCAAAATATAGTAGAATATAAAAGATGAAGTTGCATCGAGTAAATAGATACCCAACGCATAAAGCTAAACTGCGCATGCCCGCAAAACAATGAATGGCAGCACTTTATGTTTTCCAATAGCGATGCTTTTGGAAGCATCAGGTCATCACCTTAGAGTTAGCAGTGCCAAAAAGGTCTAGGATTATTGCTCTCACTCCTTGGTGCGCAGCAATATGTAGAGTGGATTTATATTTTTTTGGGGGGGTGGTCTTTGTGCTTGGGTGTTTCTGTTTTATGGCTCTTTTTTTTTCACTAAAGTTTTATATCACAGAGGACAAAATGTTCCCAATGTGATAGAATTTCATTGTAACAGGTTCTCTTTAACCCTCTCTTTTTTTTACACTCCCGATGTCTTACCTGTCTTTCATTTAAAGCGGATCTTCACTGCTTCTGAGCACCACAAACCAAAAACACTATTTACTTTGTTTTAATATTCAAAGCAAACTCCTCCATCCATCCATGTCTCCATGCTTAATTTTGTTGGGAAATCACTTTCAAAAACACTCCCTAGCATTTCTGGCCGTGGCCATCTTGAGTAAGGGCAGATGGTTCATGTAGCATTTACTTCCTGGAAACCATGCACTTTTAGCTCAAGCATGCAGGCAGAAGCATGTGCTTAGCTGAGAAAACCCATCCTCCCCTCCTAAAGACTTCTGGGATGTATGACATCATTTGCCTAGGCAAGAAACCAGGAAGTAACTGAAGAAATGTAAGAAAAAAGGTTAAAACAAGTAATTATGATACACTTTCCTATCTATTTACTAATGCTAAAAGCATAAGGATTAAAAATAATCAATGTTGATTGGAAGAGCAAAGTTAAACTTTAAGCAAATGGAATGCAGATCGAGCATCAGCCAGGGAAAGGGACAAGAAAAAAAAAAAAAACCAGAAGTCATGTTATACAATTCACTTCTAGGTTGTTCTTTACAGCTAGGGGAAATCTACGAATGGTTGTTCGCTGGTCTCCCTCCTTGAAACCCAGTGACAATTGCCATGAGAGTCCTGGGCCCGCAGGTGGGACAGCAGAGCCTGAAAAGCACAGCGGGGAAGGTTGCACAGTGGCTCTGGGGGTCACAGAAAGGCGACAGTTACCTTGTGGAATGTACACGTTTTGGGTCATTGTCATGCTGGAAGATCCATCCACAACCCATCTTCAATGTTCTCATCCAAGACTTTACAAAACATGGCCCCGTCCATTGGCCCCCTCAATGCAGCAAAAATCAGCCTGTACCTTTAGCAGAGAAACAGTCCCAAAGCAGAATGTTTCCACCTCCATGCTTGACTGTAGGGATGGTGTTCTTAGGGGTATAGTCAGAATCTTTCTTCCTCCAAACACGGATAGTCAAATAAATGCCAAAGAGCTCAATTTTGGTCTCATCCGACCACAGCACTTTCTCCCAATCCTTCTCTGAATCATTTAGATGTTCATTGGCAATCTTCAGATGGGCTTGTACGTGTGCCTTCCTGAGGAGGGGGATCCGTGCTTGACTGTAGGGATGGTGTTCTTAGGGTCATAGTAAGCATTTTTCTTACTCCAAACATGGCCTGGTACAATGATCTGTTATCTGCTGTGTCCAGGGCTGCTGATAAAGCAGTACATGCAGCCCTCCAGTACTGGGCCCGGGCCCCATCAGTTCAAAAGGGGGGCCCTATTGAGCAGGAGGTCCGGCTGTACTGTCTTATTGCAGACATCAATCCTCTTCTGTTGCTCCCTGCAGCGCTGCCAGCTTCTCCTCTTCTTTCCCCCTGTGGCTGCACTGCTGATGGATTAGTTCTAGCACATGCACCCTTTCCATCTGCTGTCTGAGTCCCCATGTGTGTCCTCTTTCCCACTGCCAGCTGCCCTCCCTTCCTCTCTCGCCAGAAGCTGCCGCGGGGACATGGGGGGGATGTTTCAAGATGGAGAGTGGGGGAAGGGGCCAGTAAATACGTAATTTACTGGCCCCTTCCTTTCCTGAAGGAACACAGTGAGCAATGGGTAACAATCACTCCTGTGTCCATTCATTAGTAAAGCACAGTAAACTGTGTTTACTATGCTTCAGTTTGTGAATGAACAGGAAGCCTTGGAGCACTTCCTATTCACTTATCTGTGCAGCTGAGGCTACAGAGAAAGGGACTAATAAATCTTTGGGTTCCTGTCAGGTAGGCTGTATGTGGCCCCATGATTTCTAACAGCAGCCCTGGCTGTGTCCATCAAATGGCCACACAACAAGTAGTGTCAGCCCTGCTCGGTGTCTTTTGCTAAACTAATAAACCACTCCTGCCCTTAGATCTTTACAAAAAGGGCAGCCATCAGAAATTTTGGGGGCCCTTACACAGCTTTATGCCAGGGCCCTCTGGGCCTGACCACCAGGTTACATCCGCCTCCTCTGCGGGGGCCTGTGAATGCATAAGATTGGCTACTAGGATGCCAGGCGGTCCTAGCAACCAATAATTTTGACAGCAGTAGCCAGCGGCAGGATGGGAGTCAGGAGCCAGTGCAGCGGGTGGCACCAGAGGGAGTCGGGACTAGTTGTCTGTGTAGGGGAGGAAAGGAACAAAAGAGGTGCCAACTTGGAGCACGGGGCATCCCGAGGGACTGGGCCCCTCGGGATGCCCGGGCCCCCTACATCTGTATGGGCTGTACCCACCTGATGGCAGCCCTGTTTACAACATAAAGGTTAGGAATTATATAGTCCATGAATACATCAAGGAGGGCTCACCAAGAACACAGCGAGTGTATAGCGGATACAGCATAGTTCCAAACACTTTTTTTTTGTTCACTTATATAACAAAACACTTCCAATAGTATAATAAACAGACCAGACCAAACGTGTTTACATACACGTTAGTAAAAGCAAAAAAAAAAAAAAAACTTTGTAAAGGGAGGGTGACACCTAATCCACTAAGACGCAGCAGGAAACACTAAGAATTAAACTAGCTTTTCACACGGCCACATCCCCAGGTGTGTTCTTTCTCCAGTCTTCAATTACCTTGACTTTCAGGTGAGTGGGATGATGCTGTCAGTGACACGGGTTGAATAGCAGCGTGCTGCACAGGTGACCGGCTCATTCAGGGCAGCCTGCAGAGGGTGACTCATCGTGTTTTGAACTAGTAAAGCACCCATAATAATTCACATGAGAGTCACATGTCTGTTCTCTGGCCTCCCCTTCAGCGTTATTTGTGCAGAGAAGACAAAAGGAGGCTTCATTCCATCCATACCGATTGAAGGTGCCTATTGAGTTTAAATAGTCAGCACCAGATCTCAATGATAATCAGGGTTTCTACCAAAAACACACAAACGTCTCATGTTTCGTTAAATGTTAAGGGCTCTTTCACACAGGCGGACCGTTCAGATCCGCCAAAAAAAAAACGGACAGGCGGATATGAACGGTCCCCCCATGCATCCCTATGGGGTATCAGATGTCAGCGGAGAAATGTCCGCTGACATCCGATCCGTCAAATCTAGACGGATGGAAACCCTATTTTCCATCCGTCTAGCGGATCGGATCGGATCAGATGAGAACGGACCGATTTCCCCCATAGAGAGAGATGCATGGGGAACTGACAGCTGTGTCTCCGCACACAGCGCAGAGACACAGTGGTCATCCTCCTGCTCAGCGGGGGATCAGTGTATCAATCCCCCGCTGAGAAAAACGGACTCCGTCCGATGGACGGAGTGTGTGAAAGGGGCCTAAGGGTCTGATATTTCATCCACATCCACCACCTCCACTGCGCCCATTGACACAGACAGTGGGACTCGGCCCCGCCCCCTGCTCCCTCGTCACTGGCTTTGATTGACAGCACTGAGAGCCAATGGCTCCCGATGCCCCAGCAAAGCCAGTAAGCCCCAGAAGTGAGGGGAGAGAAGAACTGCAGATATGCACAGCGCTGGATCAAATGAAGGGCTCAGGTAAGTAAAAGGGGGGGGGTAAGGAAGGATGCTGACACCTAAACATTTTTTACATTAATGCAAGGAATGCATTAAGGTAAAAAAAATGTTTAGGCTTTACAACCACTTTAAACCGTTTTTTTTTTCGTATCTTTGTGGCCATTGACAGTTTATGAGACAGAATGAAGCACTTCTACCTGGGAGAGAGAACTGTTATCTCTCCTGAGGAATGGAAGTATAGGGAACAGTGGGAGTCAGGCGCATTATTTAAAGAAGCAACTTCTCCAAAGTAAAAAAAAGTAGAGATATAATTGACAAAAATTTTTTTTAGCAGAAGCAAAGGGCACATTTTCACGTAAAAGGGACTCTTTTGCTGAATAAATGGAATAAATTATTAAAATTAGGTAAAAACAGTATTTCATAAATACAAAAAGGAAACAGTTTATACACAGAGCTTTAACAAAACTGAATCTGGCCATTCACTATGCAAATTTCGGACCGTTCCTGATAGTCAGCATAAATTGTAACCATTGATTTACAGATATATTTGTCCTTTTTTTTTGCGGCTGATCTTAAAATAAATAAGTCTGCTTTGTCACTAATGTAATCAAATATTGTGTTCAACAATTACGGAGCCTTTTGTTGTATTGTCACTAATCCTGTCACTCACTTTGCATTGCATTGTGTATCTAACAATGGTATCGAAGGCGTCACTATTTACCTAAAATTTCCCATTGAGCTTTGCAAAAAAAACAATCTGGACTTCTCAGTGAAACTTTTACTCCAGGGAGGTGTACAGAAGACTGCCTATATTGGCATGTATTAACCATTTCTGGACCGTAAGGTTTTACCCCTTTAATGACCAGGCCATTTTTTGCAGTACGGCACTGCGTTACTTTAACTGACAGTTGCGTGGTCATACGATGCTGTACCCAGTATATGTACCCCTGGCGGTCGGTAAGTGGTTAAAATGCAACTCCAACTTTTTTTTTCTAACCAAAGCTAAAGTTTGGGTAAACATGTAGGTATGGATGCAGCACCAGGGACATACCTTACCTCTAATGAAGTGTGTCCTTTGTTCTACTAGAGCAGGGGTCACAAACTGGTGGCCCTCTAGCTGTTGCAGAACTACAATACCCAGGAGGCATTGCAAGGCTGACAGTTACAAGCATGACTCCCATAGGCAGACGAATGAAGGGACTTCAAGTTCTGCAACAGCAGGAGGGCCGCTGGTTTGAGACCCCTGTACTAGAAGTTTACTACAGAAGCCTTCCTTTCATTGAGGTTATACACTTCCCAGGGCGGTGATATTCTACTGCTGTGAGAATTAGGATCAGTGACCATGAAGCATCGGCGCTGCTCACCCTCCCCTTCCTCCTCATTTGCATTCAGGGAACTGGTAGTATTCCTTTCCAGAATACAAAGCAGTCTTTGAATGAAGAAGGGGTGGATGAATGGCACGATCCTCCTCCACCAATTGCAGGATGCTTTGCATTCTGGGAAATAATACAAGTTTTGTGACTGGACAAGAGAAGAGGAGGAGGGCGAGCAGCGCTGATACTTTACAATTGTAACCGCGGATCTCAACCCCCAAAGGCCCAGAAGATCAACACTGTTGGGGATCTCCAGAGTCATTGAGGGGAGGATTTCTACACTAAGCTGCATCCAGGAGGACATGAAGGTAAGTTATGTCCCTCATGCTGTAGCCAACATTTTTCAAACGTTGACCAAAAAACAGAAAAGTCTGGCGCCAAATGACCAGGACTGTCACTCTCTCCAAATTGAAGCCCGGAATTCGACAAGGGGCCATACAGCCGCTAAGTGAAGTGGAACAAAAGCACCAGGAGCGGTGCTAATGAGCAGATAGTCAAGACAATTATAACCACAGAAAAAAGTGCTGAATGAACCCATGGTACATGGTAACAGGCAATGTAAGCAAGTAGTCAATGTAGAGGACTCCAGCATGAATGGTAAACACTAAAATGTTTATTGGAAGTGAATCCAAGAGTAGACAATTAGTCCATAAAAGACAGTGAAATGGTAACGTTTGCAAAACTCCCCCTGGCCACATTCGTGAACCATGCCGGGGCAAAGACTCACAAGATGAATCCCCTCCAATGTACTGTCACACAGGCTCAACCATCCAGGACAGTGTTGCGATGTGGGCTGCCGTGGTGTGTTCCAGCAAGCAGGGGCCCCGATGTAGCGGGGAAAGGGAAAAAGACCACTATCAAGCCAGGCTGGGGAATGGCAGAAGATGGAGTCGGCAGTGTGCTTCGGTCCCAGCTGAAGCCTGATAAGGAGAAACGCGGCAGAGGAGTAGCCATGCCGTCACACCATACCACGAGTTCCGGACTGCAGGCGGTCAAGTTCGGTACACTTGGAACTATTGTGTATGCCCAGTTCCTTCCATTTGCCATGTAAGTGTTTCTTTTTTAATAAAGTTTTTTTAAAAGGATAATGCACTATTGGCACTTTCTATCTTTTGTTATGGGGGAGCTACATTAGAGTACAGTATCGCCAGCCACATCGGTGAGTTGGATATGGTGGAGTGGAGAAACATTCAGCCCTCGCATTGAAGCCACCATTGGATACCCTC
Organism: Pelophylax lessonae; assembly: GCF_965119305.1. Classification (NCBI taxonomy): domain Eukaryota; kingdom Metazoa; phylum Chordata; class Amphibia; order Anura; family Ranidae; genus Pelophylax; species Pelophylax lessonae. Next base: position 146,785,318 of record NC_138780.1, on the reverse strand, counting down.
TATCTGGTGCATCCGTATAAACAGTGGTTTATGCCTACCCTCTACATTCTTCTGGTAAGAAGTTTGCTCTACAACCGAGGTGTCACCTCACTTAATTTCATTTGTTCACGTGTGTAAAGTGCCTATTCACCAATAAGGCTCCCTGTTTAGTGTTATCTGGACTGGTAAGAGGCTATTTCTTCTATTTCACCCTCACATTTCGGTCTAAGATTAGCAAGATTGAAGATCCACTATTGATGGAAGCTTGATCTTTTGCTATTTGAGACTATCTGGATCAATTGGAGGACTATATATATATATATATATTTTTTTTTTTTTTCACGATGGTTATAAATTATATGTTTTTGCATAAAGAATTTTCACATATGGTTTTTCACACTGTATGAAGATCACCATAATATTTGGGTCATCCCAGATGTCATATGTTTAATATTTAGGATTGTGCCAGCGCACTATACCTTTTTTCACATTTATTTTCCCCATTTCAGTGCTGCCGCATAATTGTATGGTTAGCGCACCCTATTTACTTTCACATTCTCCCCTGATTGTCCTATGAGGCCGCAGGACCCCTGACTATATCTATCTGGACAGTGCTAATTGGCCCTGTGCTGATCACATGCACTCTCCTAAGAAAAAATCAACACTCAACACTTTAGATCGAGACCCAAAAAGAGAAGATCGGATCAAACAGCCTTTTTACACAACGCAGAGGATTAAACTCTTATGTTCAACAGTGAGTATAACAAGCATGCTTTACTGCATATAAAGAATGATTATTATACTGTTAGGAGTTTAGTAACACTTTAAAACAACTGTACCTTGGGAAAAAAATAGGAGAAGATCACATGCTTCTTCATACTGGGAAGCACTGGAGATTTCCCAAGGGCTATGATGGAACAGCAGAAAAGGGAAATATCTGCTGGTGTGTGTTACTGTCTGATTTTATTTATAGTGGCTGTACCTCAAGACATGAAATATGAACACAGTACAGTGTAATTTCTGTCTGCTGCTTAGTTCTTCTATCAGCATAAATCACTTCTGACAAGTTTTCCGGTCACCAAAAGAAAAAAGGTGACATAGGAGGAACCTCTAGCAGAGGGACAGCCTCAGCTTCTGTCACTCTGGAGGGGGGGTGTCTCTTCCCTCCAATCAGCTCTGAGAGCTCTCCTCACTGAGCTCTACAGAGTGTAACTTCAGCTCTCCACCCCCTTTTTTTCCTGAACTCTCAAACAAGCTTATAAATGAAGGCACTTTGAATGGATGAAGAGAAGAGAAGACTGCAGATAGACAGGTACAACCTACATAGGGGATTTGTTTAATCTCTGTGCATCACCTGAGGATAGTCCACTCACTGGGTATATGTAAGGGTTTACATTAGTGATTGACCGATATCATTTTTTTTTTATTGCGGATACCGATATTTTGGTCATCGCATATCGGTATCAGCCGACATTTTTGTACATTATTATTTTTTTTTGACAGGTACTCTTGTGGAGGGATCTGGGGTTTAGACCCCAAACCCCTCCTCTGCACTTAAAAGCATTAAAAACGCCAAGTTTGGCTGTTTTGAATGCTGTAATTTTTTTTAATTTGGCGCCAGTACCCAGAAGTGATGTCATGACATCACTTCCGGGTTTTTACATGGAGACCCAATCAGAGCCGAATGCAGCTTTGATGGGGTCTTCTCTTCGGTGGCCGTGCAGGCTGGTTGCCTGGGTCTCTTGTCCCCTCCCGCTCCTTGTAATGACAGCCGAGCGGCTTCTCAGCGGCATCGGTTGTCATTACAAGACAGCCGACCATCGGCTATGGAAGCCGCTACCGGGTGTGATGCCTCTAGCTGCAGGCATCACTCCGGTACAGCACTTTCCCGAAATATCAGCAATATCAGTAACCTCAGGGGCCGATTCCGATATATCGAGGAAAGTGCATATTGGCCCCCGATATATCGGCTTTGCTGATAATCAGTCGATCCCTAGTTTACATTGTAAACCCTTACATATACCCAGTGAATGGACTATCCTCAGGTGATAAACCCACTTTAAGTATGTAGCTTTTCTTTTTAGGGCAGTGTCAGTCCATTCCATTCAGGAAGCTATTTATATCTGCAAGTGTAGAACTTTGGTATACCTGCATGCAGCTCAAAGCCCCTAATAAGTAGCAAACAGGTCTTTTGACTAATGCAAAGCAATGGTCTAATCTTAAAGCCTCATGCTCACACAGCCTTAAAAAAAACAAGCTGCAAAGCCAGTACTGACGCCAGTAAAAAGTGGCTGTAAAAATGTGCTTTTAGAAGCATTTTGCATTGGCATTAATGCGCATATAGCCGCCCGCTTCTATTTTCTACTCCCAAATCCTACTACTGCAGCTTAAAAATGCTAGACGCGGCTTAACGCAGTATACAGCATTAACACGCGTTTAGCAGCTGTAACACTGCTGCTCAAGAACGCGCTGGCCCTGGGGTGTTTTTGCTACTTGAAAAAGCCTATGCCACTTACAGCTCCTAAAAACCCATGTGTGCATGGACACATAGAATGACATGGATAGGAGTTTTTTTTTAAAGTGGTTGTATACTCAAAAAAAAAAAAAAAAAACCCTGCAAGACAAAGGCATAATGAGCTAGTATGCATTGCATACTAGCTCATTATGAAATACTTACCTTAAAACGAAGCCCCAACACGGACCCCCAGACAACGCTGTGGGAGCGGACATGATCCCTCAGGGTCTCTTCCGGGTTCGGAGGCTCCGGCACTGTGAGTGGCCGGAGCCGCGAGGACGTCACTCCCGTGCATGCGCACGGGGGATTAACTTTCCGGCAAGGAACTCTGAAGGTCCGCCGGACCTTCAGAGCGCATGCGCCGCTAGCGTCAGAGGCTGCATGCAGTGCAAATATCACCTAAACCGTGCAGGTTTAGGATATATTAATTGTACCTACAGGTAAGCCTTATTATAAGCTTACCTGTAGGTAAAAGTCAACAAAATGACTATACTACCGCTTTAAGCTGTGAAAAAAAAAAAGCCTGACGCTCCTAAAAGGGGCAGGAAAAATGCCCTGTGTGCATGAGGCCTAAAAAGTATTATTTAGCAAAATAGTAGTTGATGCTTGGAATAGACTTACAGCAGAGGTAGTGAGTCAGCCAATAGTAAATGGATTTAAGCATGAATGGAGGTGAAGGAGCCCTGAGCCAATGCTGCTATAGACAACACTAGTCTTACCTACCTCGCCTTTCATATAACATCTGACAGGTAAATATGCATAGGATACAGTCCATTACAGATTGGGTTCATTACTGTATTAATGATGAAAACGTGATATTCTAGAACAGATGTGGGCCTTTGATAGAATCAATAGTAGACACGGAGTGTTCTGAATAATATAATCACAGTCTGGAATCTAACAGCACCGTGGCTGCAATAAGCTGAATATCTTTAAAACAAGTAGTTTTTTTGCACAGGAACTGTGACCTTTATATTCGCTACTACTGAACAGGAAGCTTTTTTTCCATTACTCATGTTAGATGTTTAAACCTTCAGTGTGACAGATGAGCTAAGTAAAAGAAGTACAAAAAAAACAAAATAACCTAAAATAAAAATGTATGTGGGCTTAAAGTGTTACTAAACCCACAACAGTAAAATCAGTCTGTATATGCAGTATAGCATGCTTGGTATACTCACTGTAGAACCTAAGGGGTTAATCCTTTACATTGTGTATAAAGGATGTTTAATCCTCTGATCCTCCTCTTTTTTCACTTTCTCCAAAAAATAACCTGATATGTACAGAGCTCAGTTTTGTGTTTGAGTTTTTTTTTTTTTTTTTTTGAGAGTGCATGTGATCAGCACAGGGCCAATCAGCACTGTCCAGACAGAGGATCAGGGGAGAATGAAAACTCCGCCTACAAGCTTTACTAGGAACTGATAGAAGTCACAAGGCTGCTATATACTGCTAAAGAGAAAAAGTATTTATTGGTTTATATTTACTGAAATAATTGCATTTCCATGTTCTGTGTACTGTAGGAGACCAGATATACTGAATGCAGGTTCTGGGTTTAGTAACACTTTATTGTAATCCATGCTGAATTAGGCCCTGTTCTCATGCAATTAAAAACCTTATAATGGATAAATAACCTGTACCAAGCCCAAGGCCCTTGGGGGCCCCACTTAGACCTAGACTAAAAATGGCTTAAACTGGGTATACAACTTTTTTTTTTTTTATTAAGTTGGCAGGCTGAACAAAACGAAAATGAACAGGTGTCCTCATTCACACAAGCATGGTGGATAGAGGAATCCCCCCCCCCCCCCTCTGTGCTAATGTATTCTGACAGCAGGGACCCCTTTGCTGTGAGAACACACTGATCAGCACTGCAGCAGCTGATCAAATGAAAGTTTTCCAACAATGCTGTTTAACAGAAGTTAACTTCTGTCAAAGAGGAAAGGCCACACACCGATAGAAATTTGGCTGGCCGGTTTCATTGCACTGCTATCATAATGTAGAACAGTGGTATGCAACCTTCTTAAAGTGTTGCTAAACCCACAGCAATTAAATCGGTGTGTATAGCAGTAAAGCATGCTTCTTATACTCACTGTGGAACCTAAGGGGTTAATCCTCCGCATTGTGCAAAAAGGCTGTTTGAACCTGTCTTCCCTGATCCTGCCATTCTTCGACAGTCCACAATCTATTTACGGATAGTACAGAGCCTTGGGGGCACTCCACACATGCTCAGTTTAGTGTGTATTGCCAGAGCCTTTCTTTTTTTCATGGGAGGGTGCATGTGATCAGCAAAGGGCCAATCAGCACTGTCCAGACAGAGTGTCAGGGGTCCTGCATCCTTGTAGGATAATCCTTGGGGGGGGGGGGGGACTTTTCCTACAAGCTGTAACCAGACACTGATAGAAGTCACAAGGCTGCTATATACTGATGATGAGAAAAGGTATTCAGCAGTTTATACAGAGGCGGCTCTCTAATTAGGCCGGTAAGGCGGCCGCCGAAGGCCTCGCACTTACAGGGGCCTCGCATGATCCTTCCCAAACATTTTTTTTTTTTAATGAATAGAGTTGTCCTTCACCTTGCGACACACCAGGTCGCCGGGGGCCGCATCCGCACACTCCACATCCTGACATCAACATTAAATGCCGGGCGCAGCAGCGCTACACCAGTAGACTGTCTGTGGGTGTATGGCAATTCTCGAGTCCCAGTCTCCAGCCAGCCAGGCCCCGCAGTGCACGCACTCCAGTGGTGTACCAACAAGGGGGCGGGGGGGGGGGCGGTCCGCCCCGGGTGCTACACATTGGGGAGTGCCAGGGAGCCCCAGGGTGACACCCAGAGCCGGTCACCAAACTGCCGAGTCTGCCGCTCACTGACCCTGGAGAGCGGAGCAAGAGGCAGCGAGTGTAGAACAGCACAGCCACAGGGAGAATCATCAGCGCTGAATATACAGTGGGGCGGTCCCGGGCGGACACTGCCGATTAATGAGCAGGTGATTGGTTGCTAGGACCCCCTAGCAACCAATCACCTGCTGTGAACTAGCAAGTTTAACTTCAGTAATTCCCGCTCTATATTCAGCGCTCATGATGATTCTCCCTGCCCTGTTCTGCTTTACACTGACTGCTCCCTGCTCTGCTCTCCTAATAAGGTAGGATGGGAGGATGGGTGGGGGGCTGTATATATCATCTAAAGGATTCCATGGGGGGGGCTGTATATATCATCTAAAGGATTCCATGGGGGGGGGTTGTATAATGTAATGTAAATGGTTCATGGGGGCGGGCTGTGTATATATACTGTATATATAATCTAAAGGGTTCCATGGGGGGAGGCTGTATAATGTAAATGGTTCATTTGGGGGGGGGGGGCTGTATAATCTAAAGGGTTCCATGAGGGGGGTGGTGTGGGGGGATGTGTAATGTAAAGGGGTCCAGAGGTGTGGGGGGATGTGTAATGTAAAGGGGTCCAGAGGTGTGGGGGGATGTGTAATGTAAAGGGGTCCAGAGGTGTAGGGGGATGTGTAATGTAAAGGGGTCCAGAGGTGTAGGGGGATGTGTAATGTAAAGGGGTCCAGAGGTGTGGGGGGATGTGTAATATAAAGGGGTCCAGAGGTGTGGGGGGATGTGTAATGTAAAGGGATCCAGAGGTGTGGGGGGATGTGTAATGTAAAGGGGTCCAGAGGTGTAGGGGGATGTGTAATGTAAAGGGGTCCAGAGGTGTGGGGGGATGTGTAATGTAAAGGGGTCCAGAGGTGTGGGGGGATGTGTAATGTAAAGGGGTCCAGAGGTGTGGGGGGATGTGTAATGTAAAGGGGTCCAGAGGTGTGGGGGGATGTGTAATGTAAAGGGGTCCAGAGGTGTTGGGGGATGTGTAATGTAAAGGGGTCCAGAGGTACGGGGGCTGTGTAATGTAAAGGGGTCCAGAGGTACGGGGGCTGTGTAATGTAAAGGGGTCCAGAGGTACAGGGGCTGTGTAATGTAAAGGGGTCCAGAGGTACGGGGGCTGTGTAATGTAAAGGGGTCCAGAGGTACAGGGGCTGTGTAATGTAAAGGGGTCCAGAGGTACGGGGGCTGTGTAATGTAAAGGGGTCCAGAGGTACGGGGGCTGTGTAATGTAAAGGGGTCCAGAGGTACAGGGGCTGTGTAATGTAAAGGGGTCCAGAGGTACGGGGGCTGTGTAATGTAAAGGGGTGCAGAGGTACAGGGGCTGTGTAATGTAAAGGGGTCCAGAGGTACGGGGGCTGTGTAATGTAAAGGGGTCCAGAGGTACGGGGGCTGTGTAATGTAAAGGGGTCCAGAGGTACGGGGGCTGTGTAATGTAAAGGGGTCCAGAGGTACGGGGGCTGTGTAATGTAAAGGGGTCCAGAGGTACGGGGGCTGTGTAATGTAAAGGGGTCCAGAGGTAAGGGGGCTGTGTAATGTAAAGAGGTCCAGAGGTACAGGGGCTGTGTAATGTTAAGGGGTCCAGAGGTACAGGGGCTGTGTAATGTAAAGGGGTCCAGAGGTAAGGGGGCTGTGTAATGTAAAGAGGTCCAGAGGTACAGGGGCTGTGTAATGTAAAGGGGTCCAGAGGTACGGGGGCTGTGTAATGTAAAGGGGTCCAGAGGTACGGGGGCTGTGTAATGTAAAGGGGTCCAGAGGTACGGGGGCTGTGTAATGTAAAGGGGTCCAGAGGTAAGGGGGCTGTGTAATGTAAAGAGGTCCAGAGGTACAGGGGCTGTGTAATGTTAAGGGGTCCAGAGGTACAGGGGCTGTGTAATGTAAAGGGGTCCAGAGGTAAGGGGGCTGTGTAATGTAAAGAGGTCCAGAGGTACAGGGGCTGTGTAATGTAAAGGGGTCCAGAGGTACAGGGGCTGTGTAATGTAAAGGGGTCCAGAGGTACAGGGGCTGTGTAATGTTAAGGGGTCCAGAGGTACAGGGGCTGTGTAATGTAAAGGGGTCCAGAGGTAAGGGGGCTGTGTAATGTAAAGAGGTCCAGAGGTACAGGGGCTGTGTAATGTAAAGGGGTCCAGAGGTACAGGGGCTGTGTAATGTAAAGAGGGTCTTCCTACATTTTACCCGCAGTTATAGCTGCAGTCCTATAGATTTCTATTAGATTGCGCTTTTTTTTTTTTTCCTGCATTTTCTGAAAGCGCACCAAAAGTCCCACATGCTGCATCTTTGGCGCACTTTCAGAAAACCGGAAAATCATCTTTTTTGGGGGAGGAGTTACACCATGTTTTAATGCACCAGGTGACTGCAATCCTAGTGATGCCACTGGCAGTTAAATGTATTTCTGTCTGGTGCCTCAGGTCAGACGGCACCGTTTTTGCAGAGGAGGAAGAGGAGGAGGGGGGCCTGGCCGCCCAGGGGGAGCAGAGGGAGGAGAATTCTTTCAGGTTTAAGGCCGCAGTGCACTTGATGACACGTCGATGTGTGGTGCGTCGTCTTTCCGCCTGGGGGGGGTGCCAGATATAGGATCCGCCCCGGGTGCCAAATGCTCTAGGTACGCCCCTGACGCACTCACATCGGCTTCTTCTGGTTGGGCTGCTGCTGCACTGAGTCTCCGCCTCTTTCTCCTGCATTCCATGAATCATGGTCCGGGATAGCGATGATGTCACAACGTGATGTCACGTAACCCCTCCTCTGTATTCTCCCGGGATCGGTACCATGAGGAGAACTTGAAGATAAGAGCAGACCAGAAGAAGAAGACGAAAAGGTAAGGACTGGAGCTGGACTGGAGGACTCAGAGTGGGTGACTGACTGCAAAAAGAAGGCCTGTCCTGTCCAAGAGGCAGCCAGCCGCCGCCTGCAGCTGCAGAGGACTGTCCTGACACCTGTCATCCTCCTGAAATTTGAATATTTAAGTTATAAGTACCATTCCAGGCTGACTTGAAATGAAAAATATAATTAATATGGGAAACGTCCTATAATCCTATGCAATTGAAAAAAATAGATTAAAAAAAAATAATAAAGTGCTCAGTGCTTCTGCTTCATCATGAATCATGCTATTGCTTCTTATCTTATGACAACCCAATGGTATGGTTTTTTCTTTATATAAGTGCTCTGTGCTCAGATGGATTCCTCACAATTTATTTTATACCCAGACCAGTGCATCCACTCAGTGCTCCCCTCTCAATCCCCCCCAACTCACTGGACAATTCAAGGGAAAAACGCCTGTCACGTGTCATAGCTTTAATAAGGTGCCAGATCCCAGATGAATGGTGTAGACTGCCTGCACTTCTGCATAAAGGGGGTAACATGTTCTGGAGCTGAAGTGGTTAAAAGAGTTAGTGAATTGTTAATTTTTATGAAAACCAATAAAAAAAGGCTGCAGAGACGTTATTAATCCAGTTTGGTGTGTCCAGTATTCTTTGTATATTTGGAGTATATAGGATGCCACCTACCGTCCCCTGTTACATCACTTCTGCTTTGAACGCAAAACATGTTGTCACTTTGACACCTGCGATTCATGAAGTGTACCATATTTCTGACCAAACTCTGTGTGTGTGTGAGTGTAAATATATATATATATATATATATATAAAAATAAAATATATCAGACGGGGTTTCTCTTTTCCCCCCTATCTTTTAGCACTTGCTGACCAGCCACCAAAACATATACTGCAGGTTGGCAGATTCCTGCAAAATGATGTGCCCATATGTCGCTTTGCAGGAGCGCACGCACCCATTTGCTAGGGCAGAGGGGAAGCTGATCTTTGAATAAAATAACTGGAAGGTACCTCAGCCTCACTATCGAGATCTCCTTTTTTATACCCATGGGGGAGCTATATAAGAGGCACCGTGACCCAAGGACTTGACTGAGAGCCATGTTTATGCCACGGTCTTATCTTCAGCAGAAGTTCTGCTGAAGATAAGACCGTGGCATAAACATGGCTCTCGAGTCCTTGGGTCACGGTGCCTCTTACATAGCTCCCTGGGGCGCCTGGGGTTTTATCGCGCAAGGGGGGCCTCATATTTTAATTTCGCCTAAGGCCTCAAAAAGTCTAGAGCCGCCTCTGAGTTTATATTTACTAAAATAATTGCATTTTTATGTTCTGTGTACTGTGGGAGACCAGATATAGTGAATGCAGAGTACTGAGTTGTAACATTTTAAAGCTGGACCCAAATCACCAATATGATATTCATCTGGGGCTCCAAGGGAATAAATAGCCTGATTAACTTCTGGGACCTTATTTTACATCATAACTGACAGGCTGCACTTAATTGTAGGCATGGATTTTTTTACAGTTCCATTGGTCCATCTTGGACTAATATAAGCATGCATGTCCCATACCTGGCTGATCCCTGTGGAAGTGGGAGAATCACTGTAGTAGCTGCTGCTCCTACAATGACCTTCACCATCTTCCAGGTCCCTGGCTGAGCAGCTGCACTGCTGCATATTAGACATGGGCCCCATTCAGAGATTACCCTGTATGTTTCTCAATGGATTGAAGGCATTCTCTGATTGGACGAGGTGAAGTTTTTGACATCACTGCCTTGCTTTTCCACCTTATCCAATCTGAGAAACGATTGCCTGGAAATCAGCTTTAAATGATTTTGAGCTGATCTTGGAGCATATTTATTTTACAATTGTGCCTGCGGGCTCTGGGGTCTACATCCCACTGCTAATCTTCTAATTACCTGCATAGTAGTTTTCTATAGGGGCCATTTCTGTTACATTACTTACTAGTGATCGACTGATATAATTTTTTTTATTGCCGATACAGATATTTTGCTCATCGCATATCGGCATCAGCCGATATTGGCAGATTTTTTCGTACATTAAAAATTTTTTCTTCTTTTTTTTTTTTTTGACAGGCACTCTTGTGGAGGGATCTGGAGGTCTAAAAGACCCCGAACCCCTCCTCTGCACTTAAAAGCATTCAAAACACCAAGTTTGGCTGTTTTGAATGCTGTAATTTTTTTGAATCTGACGCCAGCACCCGGAAGTGATGTCATGACATCACTTCCGGGTTTTTACATGGAGACCCGATCAGAGCCGAATGCGGCTTTGATCGGGTCTTCGGCGGCCGTGCAGGCTGGTTGCCCAGGTCTCCCAGTGGGACGGGAGACTCGGCGAGCCGCGGAAGGCTACGGGAGGGGGACGTCCCCCTCCTGCTCCTTGTAATGACAGTCGAGTGGCTTCTCAGCCACATCGGTTGTCATTACAAGACAGCTGACCGTCGGCTATGCACGCCAGTACCGGGGTGATGCCTCTAGCTGCAGTAATCACTCCAGTACAAGCACTTTCTGAAATATCGGCAATATCGGTCACCTTGGTGGCCAATTCCGATATATCGGGGAAAGAGCAGATCGGCCCTCGATATATGCCAATATTTGGTCGATTACTAGTTATAGCCCCTGTCCGATTTTATTTTTTGCCATCTGTGTCCCATTGTGGAGATTTCCTTTCACTTCCTCTCCCATAGCCAAACAGGAAGTGAGGAGAAAATCCCTGCAAATTAAGGGAATTGCTTGGAGAGTCCAGGTCACCAGAACTAGTGTCCCCATTGGAAGATTTCCCTTCTATTAATTCTCTGGGGACAACCCAAAATTTGGGCTTTTCTTTTACTTTCAATAATAATGGTAGACAGGACAAATAGAGAAGGTGACACAGACAGCAAAAAAAAGAAAAAAAACTGACAGGGGGTCTAATCCCTCCCCACTCTATCCAAAACTAAGACGTTTTGCCTTTAGTTAGACTTTAAGTGTATTTAAACCATGTATTTAGCCATTTGCCTTAAAGCCCAGCTACTGCACACGTGTCCATGGGGCTCTGGGTTATGTAATTAGAACATAATCACTGCGTGCTCCCAGCACAATGGCCTAACTGTCAATGACAGCTCTGTGTGCAATCAGGAGCCAGCAATCATGTGATTGAGAAGCTGCCTCTGCCTACTGGCATTAGCGCCCCACTTCATGCTGCATCCTTTTTCTGACACTTGTTGCTTACAAGTTAAAATCCGTATTTTTTGCTAGAAAATTACTTGGAACCCCCAAACATTATAAATATTGTTTTTAGCAGAGACCCTAGAGAATTGTTGCAATATTTTATGTCACACTGTTTTTACGCAGCGGTCTTTTAAATGCAATTTTTTTTTTTTTTTAAATACACTTTCATGAACAAAACAGTAAATTTAGCCCAATTTATTTGCATAATGTGAAAGATGAAATAAAAATGCGCACACGTGTGGAATGGCGACAAACTAGGGTAACTAAAAATCTCCATAGGCGACGCAGATGGGGACATCCCCTTCCGCTGCTTAGGATAACAGCCACATCGGTAGTTATCACAACAAAGCCGACCGCTGACTCTAAAAAAACAGTACTAGGGTAATGCGTGCAAACCCTTCCAAGCTGGAGGCTGCATATTTGCATTACACCGGTGTGAAGGGGTTAAAGGGCCACTAGGAGGCAGATAGAGTTAATACACTAATAAATAGGATTATGTTAAATGTAGACCAGTGGCGGCCTGTGCATAGGGGGCGCCAGGGCGCCGCCCCCCTAAAAAAAAAGGAAAGAAAGAAAAAAAAAAAAAAGATTACAAAAAGAACAATAAAGTTAAAAAAAAAAATCGCGTTTGCCAGCCTATGTGGTGGCTATGGGGGGGGGGGGGGGGTTTACGACCCAGCACAGGCGCCGATTGGCTGCCTTCTGGGATGTAACCTGGGCGCTGGTCATAGCGCTAGGACACCCCCACTTTCGTGATATCCTGGCTGTGATTGGTCCAGTCTCCAGCCTGGACCAATCATCATCCAGGACAGCCAATTGCTGACCCCGCTGACGTCGCAATGGGGGCGGTGCCGGTGCGTGCGTCAGTCACGCACCGTCACCGCCCGATCTCCTTCCCGCCGGACCGATCGGAAGACCCAGAGAGCCTGCCGCCGTCAAAGAAGACTTGAGGGGACGAGACGAGCAGCGCCGTGGACGGTTCCTGGAATCCCGCCGCCGTCAGAAGAAGAGGACTCGAGGAGAGGAGCAGCGCCATGGATGTCTCGCAGGCAGCCCAGGAGGAGAGCAGGTAAGTGATTGAAGTTGACCTGTGACCTCACCTGTGCAATGCCTGTACCATCACCTGTGCCATGCCTGTACCATCACCTGTGCCATGCCCATACCATCACCTGTGCCATGCCCATACCATCACCTGTGCCATGCCTGTGCCATGCCTATACCATCACCTGTGCCATGTCTGTACCATCACCTGTGCCATGCCTATACCATCACCTGTGCCATGCCTATACCATCACCTGTGCCATGCCTATACCATCACCTGTGCCATGCCTATACCATCACCTGTGCCATGCCTGTACCATCACATGTGCCATGCCTGTACCATGACCTTAAAGTCACGCAATTTTTTTACCGCGTTTTTTGCGGCGAAGCAATACCTATTACATTTTTCTTTTTGCGCCCCCCCAAAAATTTTGCGCACCAGCCGCCACTGATGTAGACTGTGTAAGTATCTGAATTTGACTTGGTGTCAGCCTCCTACAGTCTAATGTGCAGCAGAGCCTAGAGAGGGGAAGGAAAAGCAGCACAAGGAGCCAATCAGATGTGCTGCACAGAAGCATAGAGTAAAGTGACAGAGAGAGGAGTTGATCATTCTGCTGCTTTTTACAGGGTGATACCCTGTTTCCCCGAAAGTAAGACATCCCCGAAAATAAGACCTACTTACAGTTTTGCCTCTCGCTGAAATATAAGGCATCCCCCCGAAAATAAGACCTCCCCGATAATAAGGCCTCCCCCGCACATAAGGTCGCCCCGATAATAAGCCCCCCAGAAGCTACCGTAACTCTGGACTCCGGACCGTAGCGGCGGGCGCCGCCGTGCAGCTCATTGTTGGCCGCAGCGCAGCTGGAGCAGACAGGAAGTGCGAGGTCTCTTTTAATCAGAGATCCCGCGCCGCCGCCAGGACAAGCTGCCGCCTGCTGCTCGTTCTGCCCTGACGGAGTCTGGCTGACTCACAATTAGACAGTGGGGCAGGAGTCGGACACACAGGGGTGACTGAGGTAGGGGGGAAATGTCTGATAAAGGGGTTGGGGGGTGATGTGTTTTTGGTGCGTTTTTTTAACTGACCAAAAATTTTTTAACACCACAACGGAAGCACAACAGAGCAGTATGAAGACACGCATATCTTTAAAAAGGATGCATTTTCCTGAGCTTTTCTTGCACTAAAGGTGCTGATAATGGCCGACAATACATTCATATTCATTTAAATTTATAATATTAAAAAGGTTGTAAAGTCAGGAGGTTTTTTATCTTGTTGCATTCTATGCATTAACCACTTAAGCCCCGGAGAATTTGGCTGCTAAAAGACCAGGGGGTTTTTTGCGATTTTTTACTGCGTGACTTTAACAGACAATTGCGCGGTCGTGCGACACTGTACCTAAACGAATTGGACATCCTTTTTTTCCCACAAACAGAGCTTTCTTTTGGTGGTATTTGATCACCTGTGCAATTTTTTGATCATGCGCTATAAGCAAAAAAAAAAAGCGTCAATTTTGCAAAAATAACAATATTTTTCACATTTTTTTTATATGAAATTCCCCAAAAAAAATGTAAAAATCAATCAGTAAAAATTTTTTAACATTTTCGGCCAATTTGTTTTATGCTACATATGTTTGGTAAAAAAAAAAAATCACAAAAAGCGTATTTTGATTGGTTTGCGCAAAAGTTATCGCGTTTACTAACAAAGGGAAAGATTTTTGTCATTTTTGGCGTTTTTTTTAAACGTGTAATGGCGGCGATCTGCGATTTTTTTTCGGTACTGCGACATTGCGGCGGACAGATCGGACCCTTGACTGACATTTTTGGGGGTACCAGTGACATTACTACAGTAATCAGTGCTATACATATGCACTGTTACTGCAAAAATTACACTGGCAGGGAAGGGGTTAACTGTATTGGAGAGGGAGGGGTTAAGTGTGTCCTAGGGGCGTGATTCTAACTGTATAGGGACATGGCTATTGGTGTAAAAACAAAGATCAACGGTCCTACATAGTAGAACAGTCTGATCTTCATTTTTACACAGGGGAGAATGACGGGCGGCTTGTTTACATAAGCCGCTCCGCCTTTCTCCCTTCACCGGAGCGATCGTAGTGTGAGCGGCGGACATCGGGTCCGCCGGTCACAAGCACTGACTTGTCAGTGAACGAGCCGCGGCGGGCGCGCGCCCGCCCGCAATTGGCTCTCAAGTCAGTGACAGGCGAGTGACGTATCCATACGTCACTCTGCCTGGCCGGGGCTGACCGCCGCAGTATATAGTCGTGCGGCGGTCGGCAACCGGTTAAGATAAAAAAAACTTTCTATGTGCAGCAGCCCCCCAATACTTACCTGAGCCAATCTCTATCCAGCGATGATGCAAGCATGTCTAAGCTGACCAGGACTTCCCTCCTCATTGGTTGAGACAGCAGCATGGAGTTATTGTCTCCCATTGCTGTGATGTCAATCAAAATCATTTGAACAATCGGGGGGGGGGGCGAGGCTCCGTTTCTTTATAGACACACGGAGCCAGGGCCGGGACAAGGGGTCGGCAGGGGGGACGGCTGCCCTGGGCGCAATGGTTTATTGAAGGGATAAGGACGCCTTGACCCTAACCCTAAGAGAAGGGGGGGGGCACAGTTTGGCAGCTTTGCCCTGGGCACTGGATGACCTTGTCCCAGCACTGCAGGGAGCTGTGACTCCAGTCGAGTGCCCCAATAGCAAGCTGTGGGAGCACTCAAAAGAAGAGAGTGGCCAGAAGAGCCGAAAAGGGACCCAAGGAGAATCCAGGCTGCTATGCGCAAAACCAACTGCACAGAGGAGGCAAATATGACATGATTGTTATTTTATTTTTTTTAATACAAGACTTTACAATCACTTTATTAAAGAGTTGAATATAATACTATTATATATAAAATATATTTTTTTAAAACTGTAATTTTCATTTTTGGTTAAGAGCATCCTGAATTTTTTGTTTCAGTTTTGAGATGCACTGAATGGAAATGTAGGTAGTTTTCACCTACATTTCCATTCAGTGCATCTCCTCTACCTCTAAGTAAAAGTGAAATTGTCGCAGAGATAATCAGGTCCTCTCCCTCGCTAGATAGGGCTGTGCTGTTGGGCAGAGATGTGTAAATCTCAGAACTGGATGGACAGAAATGCAAAGCCCTTGGAAGATAAAACAGCTTTAAGATATGTATTTTATCTTTGTATTTCGCAGTTTGCCTAGAGTTCAGATTTAATGTGTACTTTCTTGGATTTTACAAAATAAAAAACAAAAAAAACAAAAAAAAAAAAAAAAACTTTTTTTTTTTTTTTTACAAGATTTTTCGTTCCTTAATCTAGACAGAGACCTCAGAGTGGGAATGACTGGTCCCCATCTCAGTTCTTGGTGGGCCTGGCTTCAGGCAATAATTCATGATTTTACTGGTCTGTAATGTAATTACTATTTGTAAAAAAGTTCGATTCTACGACAAAGATCACATGGGGGATGGAGGAATTTAATTGTGCCTTTTTCATGTGACCCATGGGGCCCTATAGGGATGAAATGACATACACAGAACAGCCAGTGAGATTTATTAGGGGCCGTTTAGTCCTCAGCCACTTATTACTTTACACAATAAATCTGTCCCATCAAATATGGTAAACGATGTGGGTGAGCTGCACTTAAAGTGAACCAACACAACATATGAGCAATTCACTAATTAGAGAAATGAACCTTTTTGACTGAGTCTAATCAGGTCAGATCTGATGAGGCAGCAATGTAATAATGCATTTTTCCTAAAGCACAACCATTTTCTATAACTTCCTACTGCATAAAATCTAAACAAGTTTGGTAGTAGGTAAGAAGCATTTGTTGCAGAAGAAACTTATGACATTTTTACTAAGCTATCTTTCCTGTGAAGTAGCATGTACATTTGTTTTATGTGAACGGTGGTAAAATCAAAAGTTATTAGGCCATTTTATCTCCAAGTTGGCTAATAGGGTGAATCAGGAAAATACCACATTATGGCAACTAGATGGAGCTGAAGATCAGAGAAAAAAAGCATTTTTCCTATGACCATCAGTTTTAAAATGCAGTATTTTTCTAATTCACACTATAAAAGAACATTTGACCTGAAGAGAAAACGGCATAATAACATTCAATTTGCCCCCGTGCACAGAAAAAATGTACATGGAGTTTCACGGGATGAATATTTCTGTATAAATAAATCAGAATCTGCATTTCTGTATAAATAAACCCCTTAAGAGTCGGTTCACACTAATCCGACTCTAAGTCGCCCCGACTTCAGGCGACTTTGAAGTCGCCCGTGCAGCGTGACTCCAGCGCGGCTTGCAAACGACTTCTCATAATAGAAGTCAATGCAAGTCGCTCCGACTTTGCCAAAAAATAGTGCAGGAACCTTTTTCGAAGTCGGAGCGACTTAAGTCGCTCTGATTAGAACGGTTCCATTGCACAGCATTGGGAGCTACTTGTCAGGCAACCAAGTCGCCTGACATGTCGGATCAGTGTGAACCGGCTCTTAGTGTGTCTCCTCTGCAATGAAAAAAAAAAAGTGTTTCTTCGTGCAATCTGCTTTTGGTAAGTTAAAGTATAACTAAAAGCAAAACTTTTTTTTTGTTTAGTTTTTGAGTGGAGGAGGGGTTAGATCACCTATTAGGCTTTCATAGCTGTCTGTGCCCCTGTTAAGCCCCGTTCACACTGTGGTGATCCGACTTGCCGGGGCGACCTCACAGGTCGCGGCGCGCAGCTCGCACCGCGACCTCGGTGCGGCCGGCACGGACTTCATAACATTGAAGTCAATGCAGGTCACTCCAGGTCGCCCCAAAGAAGCTCCGGACCCTTTTTCTAAGTCGGAGCGACTTGTGTCGCTCCTATTAGAACGGGTCCACAGCTTCTCAATGGCAGGCGACCTGTCAGGCGACCAGGTCGCCTGACAGGTCGCCCAAGTGTGAACGGGGACTTAGGGAGATTCACCTTCTCTATTTGTCCTGTTTTGCCATTATCATTGAGAGTGACAGTAAAACAATTCTAGGTTGTCCCCAGAAAAGTAATAGAGGGAGAATCTTCTAATGAGGAGTCTAGGTCTAGTGACCTGGGGGGAGGGGGGATCCCTTTAATTTGAAAGGATTTAATCTCACGTACCATTTTGGCTATGGGACAGGAAGTTAAGGTAAATCTCCCCAATGAGACTCAGATGGCAAAAAATCCCGACACGGGTTATAAGCTTTCCTTACATAGAGCCAGATTTAGACTTTGGGGGGCCCAAGAGTCACAGAGTTGGTTTGCATTAAATATTTACACATTTTTAAAATGCAAGACACAACATCCTTTCTGAGGTTATGGATACACACACACAAGCAGTCTTAGCGCACTATGAGCTGCTAAAATTTATTTTTTTTTTTAAACCGTGCAATATAACAAGTTCAGAGTGAAAACGTTTACAGATGAAGGCCAGCAAAATAGTGTTTCCCCAAATACATTAAAAAAAAAATAAAAAGAAAATTTTTTTATTATATATTTTGCATTATTTTATAATTTTTGTTTTGTTTTAGAACATTGTTTATATTGATTTTGTATAGAGGCAGGCACCTTCTGTCAGGGGGCCCAGGGCAGTTTTTTTTTGCCCCCTTCTAAAACCCCTTCTGGGTTTTACATATAGCTTAATTTTAAGTTCCACTTCAGGTGTAATGCAAAAGCAGAGAATACCGTTTTGAGAAACTATTGAAATTACAAAATACAACACATACTTCCAGTAACAGATGGTATTTAGAGGAGGATGAAGGGGCACCCCATGTCCAAAGTGATATCACACTTGATGGGAAATTAACAGTCATTTACTGAGAGTCACACATTTACAGATCAAGACAACTAATGTCTCCCCCTTTTTTTAGGGCTGGCAAGAACATAAACATTAATAGAAGTGATGTGTGTGTGTGTATATATATATATATATATATATATATATATATATATATACATACATACACACACACATTATATATATATATATATATATATATATATATATATATATATATATAATATTTATGTTCTTGTCAGTCCTAAAAAAGGGGGGCATAATCCCCCAAAACACGTTGGCTTGATCTGCATAAGTGTGACTCTCAATCAATGACTCCCATCAAGTGTGATATCACTTTGGACGCCCCTTCATCCTCATTTATATTTATGTTTTTATTTGCTAATTTTTTTTCCCACGAAAATGGAGTTACCCTTTAAGTTCTCCATACATTTAAAACAATCTATTTTTTCATTTTTAACGGTAATTAAAACGGCCTATAAAGCGGTAGTATACTCCGCTTTTTAATTTTTACCTACAGGCTTACCTGTAGGTAAAATGAATATCTCCTAAACCTGCACGGTTTAGGGGATATTCACCCTGCATGCAGCCGCTGACACCAGCGGCGCATACTCTCTGAAGTTCTGGCGCATCTTGCCAAACCTTCCGGTTCCTTGCCAGAAAGTGAACTCCCGCGCGCATGCGCCGCAGTGACATCATCACGGCTCCGGCCACTCACAGCATTCAGGGTTATGGAAAATAAGCTGGCCACTGACACACACACCCCTATACAGGTTGAACTGGATGGACTGATGTTCTTTATTCAACCTCAACTACTATGTAACAGCGCCAGAGCCGTCGAACCCAGGAGAGACGCCAAGGGAACATGTCAGCTCCCTCAGCGGTGTCTGGGCGACCGTGTGGGGGCTTCGTTCTAAGGTATTTCATAATGTGCTAGTATGCGATGCATACTAGCACATTATGCCACTGCCCTGCAGGGATTGTTTTGTTTACACAGGGGATACAACCGCTTTAATTATGAAGCTTCAAAAAGATGGAAAAGTTTTTAGGACTGACAGCTAAGAGTTAATCAGCCAATTGAGTGACTCTCTAACCCATATTCCTGAATTGACAGGTTCAAGTGACGTATCACTAAGCAAAATCTGTGCCAATAATTGCATGGAATGATCCGAGAAGGAGCCTGATAGAAAAACACCATCTGTAAGTATAGATCACACAACCATATTTCTCTAATTACTTCTCCCTTCCATGCCAAGGCTCCCCTTATTTTGTTATGTAATAAGCCAGTGGAAAGCGGAATATTTCTCATTGTGCATCCTCAGTGCTGTGTTTCCCCCAAGCGTTGAATGATTTGCAGAATCCATCACAATAACTGTCCCGGGGCCAGGTGAAAACGGCTGTGTCAGCACTTCCCCAATGTCCTGCTCCTTAGAACTTTCAATTAGGGAGGATTGCATTTAAAGGAAAACTGTCACATGAGAAATATGGGAGCTCCCGAGTCCCGATGCTGACCGTGTTCTGAGGAAAGCTAGTCATGCTGACCATAAACCTTCAGCACAACAGATTTGCAACACGAAAAAATTCCCTCTTCTAAACTACTGAAGGCACTGACAGCCTGCCAACTGCCATTTTTGGGAGGTCAACATTGACAGCTTCTGCGTTTCACTCAGGATAGGCTTCGAATAAAGATCAACCACTGCCAATGAACGGGGTCAGTGAATTGGGAGTGACATACAAGAAATATCACAATTGTGCTGAAGTCAGCAAGTCTAACTCACTGCGCAAAAAAAATAAATAAATAAAAAGGAATACTTTTCAATCAAGGGTATAGCATCAAGTCAATTAAACTCCTGGGATATTGATCTGGTCAGTTAAGTAGCAGAGGGTGTTAATCCCTTTCAGCTGCTTTGGTGTTAATGAAATTAACAGGTGCACTAGATGGGCAACAGTGAAACAACCTCCAAAACAGGAATGATTTTACAGGTCAAGGCCACTGACATTTTTTCCCCTACTCATCCTTTCTGACAGTTATTCACTAGTTTTGCATTTGGCTAGGGTCAGTGTCACTACTGGTAGCATGAGGCTATACCTGGACCCTATAGGTTGCACAGGCAGTCCAACTCTTCCAGGAGGGCACATCAATACGTGCCATTGCCAGAAGGTTTGCTGTGTCTCCCAGCACAGTCTCAAGAGCATGGAGGAGATTCTAGGAGACAGGCAGTTACTCTAGGAGAGCTGGACAGGGCCAAAGAAGGTCCTTAACTCATCAGCAAGACCGGTGTCTGCTCCTTTGTGCAAGGAGGAACAGGATGAGAACTGCCAGAGCCCTACAAAATGACCTCCAACAGGCCACTGATGTGAATGTCTCTGACCAATCAGAAAAAGACTTCATGAAGGTGGCCTGGTCCTCTAGTAGGCCCTGTGCACATTGCCTGGCACCATGGATATCGATTGGCATTTGCCATTGAACACCAGAATTGGCAGGTCTGCCACTGGCTCCCTGTGCTTTTTACAGATGAGAGCAGGTTCACCCTGAGCACATGTGACAGACGTGAAAGGGTCTGGAGAAGCCATGGAGAATATTATGCTGCCTGTAACATTATTCAGTATGACCGGTTTGGTGGTGGGTCAGCGACGGCCTGGGGAGGCATATCCATGGAGGGATGCACAGACCGCTACAGGCTAGACAATGGAACCCTGACTGCCATTAGGTATCAGGATGAAATCTTTGGACCCATTGTCAGACCCTACGCTGGTGCAGTGGGTCCTGGGTTCCTCCTGGTGAATGATAATGCCCAGTCTCGTGTTGCAAGAGTATGCAGCCAGTTCCTGGAGGATGAAGGAATTGATACCGTTGAATGGCCCCACACTCAACTAACCTAAATCCAATTGAACACCTCTGGGACTTTAGATTTTAGTACATCCAACAAAGCCAGGTTGCACCTCAGTCTGTTGAGGAGCTCAGTGATACCCTGGTCCAGATCTGGGAAGAAATACCCCAGATCACCATCCATCGTCTCATTAGGAGCATGCCCTGACATTGTCAGTCATGCATACAAGCATGTGGGGGCCATACAAACTACTGAGTACCATTTTGGGTTGCTGCAATGAAAATTCAGCAAAATGGACTAGCCTAATGCATCATTTTTTCACATTTTCGGCGTGTCTGAATTCAGCCCTCTGTAGGTTGATAATTTTCATTTCCATCAAAACGATGTGGCATCCTTTCATTCCTAACACATTACCCAGTCCATATCAGTATAGATATCCAGCATATTTTTCCCCATTGAGATCTAATGTGTTTTAAAAGTGTTCCTTTCATTTTTTGAGCAGTGTATTATTTAATAGCCACATTTTTAGGAAGCCCCCATATTTGCATTACATCCAGGGCTGGACAAATTTGCTTTGCTTCTAGGAGCCAGCTAAAAAAGTTAGGAGGCATTTTTTCTTTAAATTTTTTTTTAACTAACAAAGCTCTGCTTTAACTGCTTAAGGAATGCCCTATGTATATATACTGCGGCAGGGCGGCCCCTTAGCGCCGAATCACGTACCTGTATGTGATTTTTTTTCTTCCTGGTTTGGGGTGCACAGGCGTGCCACCGGGAACCAGCTGTGATTGGACACAGCAGGAGCCAATCGGCGGGTCTGGAGGACTTGATGTCTGCCAGGACCCGCCAATTGTTCCCGAAGCAGACAGAACGGTCTAGGTAAACAATGCAGCTTGCCACTCTGTGACAGAAGACAGAGATCTTGTGTTTCTGCTAAGCAGGAACACGGATCTCTGTCTTCTTACAGTACAAGCAGCCCCCACACAAGAGTTAGATAGCAGTCCCTAGGGAGACATTTAACCAGTGGCGGCCGGTGTGTTGGGGGCGCAAGGCGCCGCCCCCCCCCTAATCTACATGCGGGGCATGGGACGCATGGAGTTCAATTGGCTTTTTTTTTAATCACCTGATTAGAGCCAGAGGCTCTAATAGGCTTCAGCAAAGGGTGGACCCGGGGCGCAGAGCAGTGCGCCCCGAGCCCACCCTTTGTGTGACAATAGCGAATGAAAATTCGCTATTGTCACACGGATCCTCCTCCTGGCCAATCAGGAAGCGGGTCCGATACGCGCTTCCTGATTGGCCGAAAGGCAAACCCCATGCAATTGGCTGGGGAGGAGGCGGGAGGACTAAGGACTTGACGAGACATCGGGAGACTGAAGAGAAGCCGCGAGCCGCCGCTAGAGGAGTCGGTGTTTTTCCCCGCCGGAGCCGCCATCCCTGCCCTATACCGGAGCCGCAGTGTGAGGAGCGGCCTGAGGAAACGGAGCTCCATCTATGGACCGTCACCTGCCCTGTCCGAGCATGACGACACCAACCCCGCCAATGGAGCGGTGAGTGCCCGCAGTGTGCCCGCGAAGCGGGGGGGGGTCCGACTGGGTGCCAGTGTGTCCTCTCTATTCATCTGTACAGCGGTGTGCCTGTGAGAGATATACACCATTTACTGCATGACCCATAGGTCCGTGTGCACGGGAGCGGGCTGTCAGTGTATCCTGTACATTCACCCTGGGAGCGGGCTGTCAGTGTATTCTGTACATTCACCCTGGGAGCGGGCTGTCAGTGTATCCTGTACATTCACCCTGGGAGCGGGGGCTGAGGCAAGTGCACTGGTCTCGCGGGGGGGGGGGCGGGGGTAACACGCTTACGCTGGTCACGCTGCATTGAAAGGGGGCACGATGACATCTCTGCATTGAAAGGGGGCACGCTGGCATCTCTGTGCATTGAAAGGGGGCACGCTGGCATCTCTGTGCATTGAAAGGGGGCACGCTGGCATCTCTGTGCATTGAAAGGGGGCACGCTGGCATCTCTGTGCATTGAAAGGGGGCACGCTGGCATCTCTGCATTGAAAGGGGGCACGCTGGTCTCTCTGCATTGAAGGGGGCACACTATATCTTAATTACTGAAGGCCCCTTTCACACTTTTGTGACCTCAAAATCACGCAATTTTTTAGAGCGTTTTTTGCCGCAAAGCAATGCCTATTACATTTTTCTGTTTGCGCCCCCCAAAAATTTTGAGCACCAGACGCCACTGCATTCCAGTATGAGGAAACGGTTGGTAAAATGTGATTTCTGATCTGTATCAATGTGTAAAATTACAACAGGAGCTTGCTACTCTAGAAAACCACGGACAAAATGTACAAAAAAAAAAAAAATGTAGTCTCTGCTAGACAAGTCTAACAAGTATCATGTATGTTTTTGACAAGAAACCTTGACTTTATCTTACATACGCTTAGCCTGAGAATTATTAAGAACTAAAGTTTTTTTCAATAGATGCATGTAGTGCCGTATGGCACATGCACGTGATGAAACAGAGGATGTCATGTACTGCATCTTGCGCATTATCAAGCAAAGTTTTACAAATGGCGCATGTGGACTCGGGCAGCATAGAAGCAGGATTGATTGGTTTGTGCAAAAGTTATCGCGTCTACAAA
Source organism: Pelophylax lessonae (assembly GCF_965119305.1). NCBI lineage: Eukaryota > Metazoa > Chordata > Amphibia > Anura > Ranidae > Pelophylax > Pelophylax lessonae. Next base: position 146,761,586 of record NC_138780.1, on the reverse strand, counting down.
CTAGGGGAAAGATTTAAGTCATTTTCTATTTTTTTACTAAAAATGGCGGCGATCAGCGATTTTTAGTGGGATTGCAACCTTGTGGCATATAGATTGGACACCTGACATTTTTGAGGGGAGCAGTGACATTACTACAGTAATCAGTGCTAAAAATATGCACTGATACTGTACTAATGACAGTGACAGGGAAGGGGTTAACACCAAGGGCGATCAAAGGGTTAAATGTGTCCCTAGGCGGTGCTTTCTAATTGTGTGGGGGATGGGCTTGCTGCATGAACACAGAGACCTGTGTTCCTAAATAAGAGGAACCCTGTGTTCATTACTGACAAAATAGAAATCTGCCATGTTTACAATGGCAGACCGCCGTTCTGTCTCCATGGGGAGCGATCACGGGTGCCCGGTGGCAGTCGCAGCCACCAGACCCGCTGATTGGCTCCCCATATGGCCTATCGGCGCATGCCTCCGGCGGTGCGTGCACGCGCCCCCACTAGCTGTCCCGCGAAGTGACGTATTCGGGACAGAGCTGGCCTGACACAGTAGAAGTACAGTGGTTGGTTGGCAAGTGTTTGAAGCAGGGTTACGTTATAAAAAAATATCCCAAGCTTTGAACATTTAACGGAGAACTGATTGTTGTTTTGGTAAATTTGGAAAGTTGTTACATTTGCAAAGTTCAATAAAGCTGTGGCCTTGCCCTATTTCCAATGTATTCAGCTTCCGTGTCTTTTTGGGGGGGGCAAGGTATTGGTTTATTAGTTGGTCATAATTGAGCCTATGCTTGTCAGCAGTCGTGTCTGTTGTTGAGGTAAGGCCTTTAAAACCCCCTGATATGACATTCTGAAAGAATCATGGCTATAAAAAATGGCCAACAAATAACGTAACCTTGCAGAAATTTGGCCCTTATCCACATATCTGAGGTACATGCTTCAGTTAAAGTGCTTTCTCTATAGCCCTTAATACCCTGATGCTAAACACTCACCGCTGGTTTGTCTTTCCTGGATATTAAGTAATGCTACAATATAAACATAAAAGGTTTCAGGAGTCTGCTATTGACCTGGCGTGTTTGCCTGGATTTAGTGGTTATACAAGTGTCATTTTATAAGCCATCTGGTTAAAAATTTACATTGATGAAGCCCACCCTCCTGCTTAATTCTGGCCCTTGAAGGTCACTTAAACAGCCACTTGACCGAGAAAGGTTCATACAGATGACCTCGAAAATTCTGTATCTACATTAAGAAAAGCAGGCCAGTCCCAACTGTGTATAATACACAAACCTCAGAAACAAAAAGCTTATGTTGGAGAAATTGAAAATGACAATGTTTTACTACAATCAATCCTGTGATCCTATCAAAACCATTATGCCCCTTGCACACGGGGGCCCATCCATCTGCAGAGCGTACCTCCAGGAGTTTTAGTCCGCCCATAAGTGACAAGTGGAGAGTCCACCCTTGCTGCAGCTGGATGGGGATAAACAGAGTACCGGAGTGGCATTTAGGATCTTTGTGTGTTCAGGGAAGAAGATCCAGAATGCACATCTTCCACGTTGCGGACCTTGGGTCTCACACCCTTAAATGGCAGTACCGCTGGACACTGCACACGTCCCTAAAAAGCCGGGAAGGCCACACTGCTGCAGCTTGATAGCCCTAAGACTGCAAGGGGGACCTTAAAACAATTATTTACAGGAATTGTACAACATGAAATTAAAGAAAGTTCAGCAACCTAACCTAACCAATTACTGCCAGTACATTAGTCTACCTACCAGGATCTACTAAAAGCTGAAATATTAGTTGTGGGTGAACTGACTACAAAAAAAAAAAATCAAAGAACAAAAAAAAAAAAAATTTTTGGTTGCTGGCAGGTGAAATTACATGATATTTATCTCCAGAAGCCATGCTATTCCAAGGAATGCTCAGCTCTGCCCCACTGCCTTACAAATGCAAATTAGGACGTTGCCCTACCGCCACAGACTTTCTATTCAGGTCCTACATAATAAAAGCAACCCAGCTATGATGGAATGGCACTTTCTAGTGGAAGGGGAGAGAGGCAAAACTTATTACGGAATAATCCCAATTAGTGGCTCAAAGGGCTACCAGAAAGTAATTAGCACCAATGCTTCTTCCTCCCTTTAGCACACGGATCACATAATTTCAACTTAGGTGGAAATCCTTAAATTGAGCTCAAGTACTGCTTTTTAATGATAAAAGATGATGCCTAAAAAAATAACTAAAATTATATATATTAATAATAATCTGACATAGAGGGGAGAGAGAGGTAAATGGTGCTGCCTGATACCAAAAGGAGTATAAAGCAGTGTTAAAAATGAAGTGTCTAACAAATGTCAATAATCCAAAACATGTATATGAAAAAGTGCCAAGGTGCTGCAAATAGTGTATAAATATATATACAGCTGCAAGAAAAAGTATGTGAACCCTTTGGAATGATATGGATTTCTGCACAAATTGGTCATAAAATGTGATCTGATCATCATCATCTAAGTCACAACAATAGACAATCACAGTCTGCTTAACCACTTGCCGACCGCCGCACGACTATCTACGTCGGCGGTCAGCCCCTCACAGGCAAACTAACGTAGGGCTACGTTGCTTGCTTGTGAGGGTCTAGGGAGCGAGCGCGCGCCCCCGGGGGCGCGCTCCCGCTCCCGCATGGTCACGGACCCCCCCGCGCGTGTGACCAGCGGACCCGATGTCCGCCGGTCACTCGGCGATCGGCGGGGGAGAGGGAGAATGTCAGGCAGCTTGTGTAAACAAACTGCCTGTCATTCTCCTCGCTGCAAAGACACTGATAAAACGGATCTGGTATGTAGATCCGTTGATCAGTGTCCTTACAGCTAGAGCCACAGCCAATCACAGTAGAAACCACGCCCCTAGGGACACACACAGCCCCTCCCTTCCAAATAAAGTTAACCCCTTCACTACCAGTGTATTTTTACAGTAACAGTGCATATGTATAGCACTGATTACTGTAGAAATGTCACTGGTAACCCCAAAAGTGTCAAAAATGTCAGTCAAGGGTCCGATCTGTCCGCCGCAATGTCGCAGTACCGCAAAAAAAAAATCGCAGATCGCCGCCATTACGCGTTAAAAAAAAAAACAACAAAAATGACAAAAATCTTTCCCTTTGTTAGTAAACGCGATAACTTTTGCGCAAACCAATCAAAATACGCTTTTTGCGATTTTTTTTACCAAACATAGGTAGCATAAAACAAATTGGCCGAAAATTTTTAAAAATTTTGATTTTTACATTTTTTTTTGGGGGAATTTCATATAAAAAAATGTGAAAAATATTGCTATTTTTGCAAAATTGACGCTCTTTTTTTGTTTATAGCGCGTGATCAAAAAATCGCACAGGTGATCAAATACCACCAAAAGAAAGCTCTGTTTGTGGGAAAAAAAGGACGTCAAATTCGTTTAGGTACAGCGTCGCACGACCGCGCAATTGTGCGTTAAATTCACGCAGTGCCGAATCGCAAAATACCCCCTGGTCGGAATGGGGGTAAAATCTTCCGGGGCTTAAGTGGTTAAACTAATAACACACAAAGAATGAAATGTTGCCATGTTTTTATTGAACACACCATGTAAACATTCACAGTGCAGGTGGAAAAAGTATGTGAACCCTTGGATTTAATAACTGGTTGAACCTCCTTTGGCAGCAATAACTTAAACCAAACGTTTCCTGTAGTTGCAGATCAGACGTGCACAATGGTCAGGAGTAATTCTTTACCATTCTTCTTTACAGAACTGTTTCAGTTCAGCAATATTCTTGGGATGTCTGGTGTGAATCGCTTACTTGAGGTCATGCCACAGCATCTCAACCGGGTTGAGGTCAGGACTCTGACTGGGCCATTTCAGAAGGCATATTTTCTTCTGTTTAAGCCATTCTGTTGTTGATTTACTTCTATGCTTTGGGTCATTGTCTTGTTGCAACACCCATCTTCTTTTGAGCTTCAGCTGGTAGACAGATGGCTTTAAGTTCTCCTGCAAAATGTCTTGATAAACTTGGGAATTCATTTTTCCTTCGATGATAGCAATCTGTCCAGGCCCTGACGCAGCAAAGCAGCCCCAAACAATGATGCCCCCACCACCATACTTCACAGTTGGGATGAGGTTTTGATGTTGGTGTGCTGTGCCTCTTTTTCACCACACATAGTGTTGTGTGTTTCTTCCAAACCACTCAACTTTGGTTTCATCTGTCCACAGAATATTTTGCCAGTACTGCTGTGGAACATCCAGGTGCTCTTGTGAAAACTGTAAACGTGCAGCAATGTTTTGTTTGGACAGCAGTGGCTTCCTCTGTGGTATCCTCCCATGAAATCCATTCTTGTTTAGTGTTTTACGTATTGTAGATTCGCTAACAGGGATGTTAGCATTTGCCAGTGACTTTTGTAAGTCTTTAGCTGACACTCTAGGATTCTTCTTCACCTCACTGAGCAGTCTGCGCTGTGCTCTTGCAGTCATCTTTGCAGGACGGCCACTCCTAGGGAGAGTAGCAGCAGTGCTGAACTTTCTCCATTTATAGACTATTTGTCTTACCGTGGACTGATAAACAGCAAGGGAGATACTTTTATAACCCTTAGGTCTTCTGAGAGCTCTTTTGTGTGAGGCATCATTCACATCAGGCAATGCTTCTTGTGAAAAGCAAACCCAGAACTGGTGTGTGTTTTTTATAGGGCAGGGCAGCTGTAACCAACACCTCCAATCTCATCTCATTCATTGGACTCCAGTTGGCTGACATCTCACTCCAATTAGCTCTTGGAGATGTCATTAGTCTAGGGGTTCACATACTTTTTCCACCTGCACTGTGAATGTTTACATGGTGTGTTCAATAAAAATATGGCAACATTTCATTCTTTGTGTGTTATTAGTTTAAGCAGACTGTGATTGTCTATTGTTGTGACTTAGATGATGATCAGACCTCATTTTATGACCAATTTGTGCAGAAATCCATATCATTCCAAAGGGTTCACATACTTTTTCTTGCAGCTGTGTGTATATATATATATATATATATATATATATAGATATATATACATATAAGAAACAGTACCACTAATGGTACTGTAACTGAGAGGTATGTGAAACTCCGTACCCAAAAAAGGAAAAAAAAAACCATCAAAAAAGTGACAAAGTGCAAAAAGTGACATCTGTGCAAAAAAAATAGTAGTATAGAAATCCCAAAAAATTGTCCATATGAAAATAAATGATGCATAATCAACTCCCAAGGTTTAATCATTCTTCAATGGTGATTCGTAACTGTGAAAGCACGCCTGCTCCCCCTATCTCCCAGGACCCCATTCACCAGATAAACGAACCCCTGCAGGGGTAACAAGTATCAATCCCAGTTAGGATGGCTCTTGTGTATATGGAAACTTTAAGTATATAGATCACACATGCCAGTAGGTTGGAAGTCCGTCTCAGTGGCCACGGATATGTAAGAATGGAAATAACCTCATAGTGTGATTCCATAAACATAATTGGTTTATTGAAATACTGTATATATTCGAGTATAAGCCAACTTTTTCAGCATGTTTTTTATGCTGAAAAAGCCCCCCTTGGATTATACTGGAGTCACGGTCTCACTTACCTTTTAAAAATGGCGCCGCCCGGCGCCATCACGTCACTGCACATGCGCCATCTGCACAAGAATAGCCGAACGTGTATGGCCTTTCCCAAGCATCGGCGGTGCATGTGCGGTGAAATGGCGGCGCCATTTTTAAATGTAAGGGGTCTCACCGACAGGCGAGACTCCTCCGCAGCCCCGGCATTTCCTCATGCAGTGCTGCGGGCATGGTACAGGACATTCTCCTGTACCATGCCCGCAGCACTGCATTTCCTGTACCATGCCTGTACCATCACCTGGGCCATGCCTGTACAATCTCCTGTGCCATGCCCACAACCCTGCATCGCCTGTACCATCACCTGTACCCTATCCTGTGCCATGCCTGTACCATCTCCTGTGCCATGCCTGTACCATCTCCTGTGCCATGCCTGTACCATCTCCTGTACCATGCTTGTACCATCTCCTGTACCATGCCCACAACCCTGCATCTCCTGTACCATGTCCGCAGCCCCTGTTTTGTGTCTCGTGGTGGTCCAGTTGGTTCCAGTAGCTGCTGCATTTCCTTATGCTCGAGGCTTAGGCTCTAGTCAATACGTTTTCCCACTTTTTTTGTGGTAAAATTAGGTGCCTCGGCTTATAATCGAGTATATATGGTAATCATTTTATACTCACAATCAGTAAAAACAAGCAGTAAAACGAAGCTGTGCAGATGATACTTACGGAACGCCGTGCGTTCCATGAGCCGGAAGTGAGCAGAAGTGACGCTCTTATTTTTACATACAATAATAATATGACAGATTTAGTCCCGGTTCACACTGAGGCGACAGTAGGTCGCCTCCCATAGGGAAGCTGCGGACCCGTTCTAATAGGAGCTTCTTTGGGGCGACCAGGAGGCGACCGCCATAGACTTCAATGTTATGAAGTCCGTGGCGGCCGCTCCGAGGTCGCGGCGCGCTGCTGTGAACGGGGCCTTACTTTTTTGCTGAATACTGTTTTTATTGTATTTTATAGGCCTAAACAGAAGAACAAAATATATTTAAGAACACAATAAATTGGCTTTGAAGTTGACCTTTTAGTAACTTTACTGTTTGGCTTGAATATTATGTTTCTGACATGCAAAACAGCAAAAAAACATTTATATATAAAATTATTATTTTTAATAGAATACTGTATATTTAAATTTTAAAACCACAGAGGATTAGCAGAAAAAAAAAAAGAAGTGAAAACCGAGCAATTTCAGACGATTTACTGTAAAATAGGACTATTGTTTACAGAACTTGATTAGGCTGATTTACAGAAGGAATTAAGAATGTTCACACAATAAACAGTGAATATTTACTACAAATATCCAATGATGTGAATCCCTGTTTGCCTACTAAATCAGCACATCATTTTATAGTTGAAGAAAATTTTCACACTTTTTTTTCAGTGTCAACATTCTCATCTTCTTTAGTAAAGTTGGCCATACAAGGGTAATGTTTTATTGTTCATCCTGCTATATAGTACGGACAAATCTCCCGCTGCGCCCATTGCATTTTGACAGCCGGCCAGCTAGCTGGTAAATTACCTAAACAGCAGCTGCATCTGCTTGGAAACAGCCGCTTTTCAGCAAACAATTTTTCACGGGCTTCCTTCGATTTTTTAATCGAGGGATGTAGGGCAGGAGTCAACTGGCAGGGCCACCAACTGAACAAATTTCAAGTTGTTCCTTAGGAACCAACTGAAATACGTACAGTGTAGTATGGCCAGCTTCAATCAGCCTTAAAGTGATTGTGAACGCCCGTCCCGCCAGACCACTCTGATCAAAGCGCTCTGCCATTGGCTGATAGTGCTGATCGGGAGTCGGTCGGCTGTTGGTTTTCCAGCATGCACGTCCAACAGAAGTAGATTTAAAGTGGATGTATACCCCATTCATGAAATTTGACCTGGGCACATATCTGTAGTGTTTACTTATCTCTCTCCAAAGCCCTAAGTCCCGTGTCTTTCTGTTGCTCCGTTCCTCTGTTATCAGCATGAGAACTTTTGACAAGTTCTCAGATAAAGGAGATAAAAGTAGCTGGAAATTTGTGTTGGGGCAGGCACATAGAGATAGATTAGCAGATAGCTGGTCTATTCACAGCACAGCTCTGCATGTTTCCTTCTTCCTCTGCCTATGTGGAAGGGGGGGTGCCTTTCCTCCAATCAGCTGTCACACAGTGTATGCCAAAACTACACAGTCAGTGCTAGAACAGGAAGAAACAATTCTAACACAATGTTCACGTTCTAAACTATGTAGAAAGCAGAAGACAGCAGATATAAAAAAAAAAAAAAAACGTATGTAGGGAGATTTGTATCATCTCTGTGTGTATTATCCGAGGCTGTTCACTTCACTGAGTATATGCGAGGGTTTACATCCACTTTAAAGATCGACAAGTGATATAAATATAGGACAATAAGGTGAGATTTCTTTCAAACACACAGCTGACTTTCTGTTGCTGGATCCCATAGAGGAAAACCACATGCTGCTATTTTGTCAATGCCTTTTTATTTAACATTGCAGCAAGAACAGAACAATTATATAAAGTCAAATTACTCAAGTTCAATAGTCTTGTCTGTATGCCCAAAAACACAATTCTATGCCGCTCTTAGGCCACATGCACACAGGATGTTTTTTTTCTTCTCCTGAACACCTTCCTCCAGGGGAGGAAAAACACAACTTAAAAATGCGGCGAAAGCCACATTTGCCATGTGCGTTGGCGTTACTGCATTCTATTAGCCAGAACATTTAATTTATTCTGGACATTCAAATGCATTAACTCGCAAATGCACCAAAACGGATCTAGTATTATTACACATTTGATTTTTTTTCCACCCAAAGCTCCTCTTCTAAAAATGCAAGTAAGTTTTTTTTTTTTTTTTTTTTTTGTCTGCCTCCCAATGCCCTGGTCTCTAAATGCCTGTAAACTTGTGTGTGTGAATGGACACAGACTAACATAGACGGGTGTTTAGAGGCAGAAAAAGGAAAACCTCAAAGGCCTGTAAAAGCAGTGTTTTGAATTTGTGCATGAGGCCTTAAAGTGGAATTACACATCATCTGAGCACTACAAACCAAAAATGCTATTTATTTTTTAATATTCAAAGCAAACTCCCCTATCCATCCATGTCTCCATGCTTTATTTTGTTCAGAAATCACTTTGAAACACCCCCAGCTTTTCTGGCCGTGGCCATCTTGAGTAAGGGCAGAGGATTCATGGAATACTTCCTGGAATCCATCTGCGCTTAGCTCAGGCATTCAGGTAGGAGGGTGTACTTAGCTGAGAAAATCCCTCCTGAAGACTCCTGGGATTGATGACATCATTTGCATAGGCATGGAAATCAGGGAGTAACTTAAGGCGCTCGCCCCCTAGCTTCTCGCGCGCGACCGATGTAGGTCTATGTCAGTTTGTGCAGGAGAGCCAACCTGCCGCAGTAAAAAGGTGGCGGGTGGTTGGGAAGCTGTTAAAACATTTTTTTTTTGTTTGTAGAACTACAAACTTCAGCTGTCCTTTAAAGGAGAAGTTCATCTTCAGGGTGTAACAGGTTACTAATACAGCAGCCTCACATCCACCTGATCCCCCCCCCCCCTTTGACAGTAGGCAGGAATCCCCTCCCTGCACCCACTGTCGCAATTTAAAAACAGCGCAGTTGTGCAGGGCTCTGCCCACAAAGCTGCACCATCCATTTTCATTCATTTATTAACATTGATTTGTGAATGAATGAACTACAAGTCCCATCCTCATCTGTGGCAGACAGCTTACAGTTGTTTATTAAATCAGCACCCTCGTAAAGCTAAAGCTGGCCATAGATTATAAATTATAACTATACAAATACATATAATTATACAAATACATTATACAAGTACATTATACTAAAGCTTGCCATACATTATACAAATTTTCTTCTTCAATTTCCTTTAGATTTATCTTTAACCATGTAGTGCCTGATTGCTTACAAATTGAAAGTCTTTAGGTTTGAACAAGGGAACAAGACAATTGTATAATTTATGGCCAGCCTAACCCTTCCTGCATTTTCAGTAACTGTCTGCCCATATGGTGGTACGGGTGGAAAGCGGTCAGGAGTGTCTGCAGGAGCCTGCAGGCTTCATGGTAAAAAAAATAATAAAAAATGCACACTTTTTACATGCAAATTCATGCATTTATTTTACAAAAGGTGAACTTAGTCTTTAACCCTTATGTTGCCAGGCCCTGCGCTCCACTTTAAAACTGAGCTTGCTAGACTATTTTTGTGGGGGGTTTTTTTTCGCTTATGTGGCCAATTGCGATGTCTTCTGGATGCTCACAAAAGGGCCGCAGGCAGGAATTAAAAACTAAAGCCTGGCAGACAGTTAAGCAGGGACTGGCCGAATTTTGATGTGTGTGGGGCCTTCCAGTCCGACGGAATTAAAAAAATTAGCTCATCTTCTGTCAAATGGGACAGCTAGAAAATGTTCATTTGGTCAGCTGCTGCAGCCAATCGACTAAGGCATTGATCAGAGTAATCATTCACCTCGCTTGTGTGGATGGGGGGGGGGGGGGATTCATTTTTTTTTTCCATCTAGTTTTAGTATATACCCAGCCTAACCACAGACCAATTCTGTCATTTCTCTCATATCTGTAAAAATCATTGTTTGCTCGAACATTTCTTAGAACCCCCAAACATTATATATATTTTTAGCAAAGACCTTAGGCCCCTTTCACACAAGTGGAACGTTCAGATCCGCCTGTCCATTTTTCAGGCGGATCTGAACGGATGCCCCATGCAGCATTGAATGTCAGCGGAGACATGTCCGCTGACATCCGATCCGTCAAATCCGGACGGATGGAAACCCTATTTTCCATCCGTCTGGCGGATTGGATGAGAACGGACAGACAGTCCGTTTCCATCCGATACCCCCATAGAAAACAGCGGGGACCTGACAGCTCTGTCTCCGCACACAGCGCCGAGACACAGCTGCCATCTGCCTGCTCAGCGGGGGATCGGCGGATCGATCCCCAGCTGAGTAAAACGGAGTCCGCGATGGACTCCTATGTGTGAAAGGGGCCTTAGAGAATAAAATGGTGTTTGTTGCAACTTTTTATGTCACACATTTTTTTGGGCAGCGATTTTTCAAACGCAGCTTTTGTAAAAAAAAAATACACTTTAATTCTTCAGGCCTGAAGAAGGAGCACATGCTCCGCAATGCGTCGCCGTTTATTCTGCACCTTGTCTCCAGGAAGTGACGACAGGGCCCTTCTACCCACGGATCCACGCCACCCGCTGCCGCCGAGGGATCAGCACATCTCCTGCCATCCCACAGGTGATCACCGGCTCACCCTCCACAGCGCCAGCTCCGCCAGGACATCAAGAGGGACCCCCTGGATGACAACGCCCAGAACCCCCATCTTACTTGTGATGCCTGTTTTTAGCACACCTTTGTGAGAAACAGTGTTTTAATTTGCCATTAAAGAATCTCTACTGCTACACTTAGATTGGCGCTTGGTTTCTTCTCTCTTCTTGGATCCACTACAGGGTTACTTCACTCTTTAACTGACAGCAGCCATCCAAGTGAACCAGCAATCTCACCGGACTCTGTACTGGGACTGCCTCCACCCACCTTCCCACCCTCAGTGCAGTATAGACTACTATAGCAGTTCCTATAATCTGTTTGCGCCAATCTCTCCCCTCCATGTTTGTACAACTTTACTCTTACAATGTATTGAAATTGTTTGGGGATCTGCAGAAGGGGTTTTCAAATTCTCCGCAACAACTTCTTTAAATACCTCCAACTACGCCATGCATTGCAGACTCAGATCCGATCCATCAAGTTAGATGTAAATCATATGCCGCTTTTAACCTCCTTAGCAAGGGCTACTGAGAAAAAAGACTTCATCTTATCTTTATATGGCCAACTAATGTCCAATCTTCCAGATGTATCCAACTGCCTAGGTAGGAGAGGCTGGGAGAGGGACATAGGGGTTATGTCAGATGACGATTGGCAAACTATTCTGAAGAATGCACCCCGTGTCACTAATCTGCAGAACGCCTGACCAAGCCCTTTTATTGTACACAGGACATATAGGAACCCAGTAAAGTTATTTCAATAGGGTAGAAGAGACACTCCAGAGTGCCCGCGTTGTCAGCAGCCTACTACAGATCTACTTCATATGCTGTGGAAATGTTCCAAATTGGTCAGGTATTGGAGGGAGGTGACGAGCACGATTAACAATGTTTTCCATTGTTCCACGTAGACCTGGACCCTAAGATATCCCTATTGGGTTGTTTGGATGAGTAACTTTTTTTTTACCGGAGACACTAGTAGTACCTATCATTAGGTTTTGGTTTATAGCGCGCAAGCTTATTGCCATAAAATGGTTGTCATCCAGCCCTCCATAATTTGACGAATGGCGTCTTCAGGTAAATGATACCCTCCTGAAAGAACAGGTTTACCGAAATAGGGGTACACCACATACATTTTACAAACCATGGCTGGTGGCGCCTGGACTGGCCCCATTTTCATAGGTATCATAACCTCAGATTGCTGCATTATGGGTAATCCTGTTGTTGTCCCATCTACCAGTAAGACAGGCATAAATTGCTGGGTTTTATCTAGACTCTAAAAAGTTAATACAGCAGCTAAATAACAGCAAGTTACTAAATACAATCAATAGACGATGGCCCTCACATGTGCGATGAGGTGGGACATTTTGGTTTATATAGCCAGTGGAGTTGAAGATTCTTGAAGCATGCTGATTGTGGTGTGACGGTTGTGATGTTAACTAATAGAGGACCGTATGCAACCCTATACATTTCCGCTTTGAGCAGCCTAGATTTGATTGTACGAGTAGGACTAAAGTAATGAAGGGTTGGAAATCTACTTGTCTGTATATTGTAATGGCATGTGAACTGTCAGTTGGTGTGGTTAACACCTTTATTCTTCTGTGGCGTTTTACTTCTTTTTTTCCCTTTTCCTTTGTTTGGTTGTATTTATGCAACTAAAAAACTCAATAAAATCTGTTTAAAAAAACAAAAAATCCCCACAGGTGAATCTTTAAAATGTTACCAGCTTAGAGTTATAGAGGAGGTCTAGAGTTAGAATTATTGCTCTCTCCTATGTTTGCGGCAATACCTCGCGTATGGTTGGAACACAATTTACATATGTGGGCTTAACCTACGTATGCGTTCACCACTATGCACGAGCACAGGGGCTTTTTTAAAATCATTATTTAACACTATGCCGTTTATTTTTTTTTTTAACACTTTTATTGCTATTGCAAGAAATGCAAGAATCCCTTGTAATAGCAATACAACCCCAAATCTCGCCTCTACCTTTAAAAGCTTAAAGAGGTTGTACACCAAGAATTTTTTTTTTCCTCTTCTTTACAACCTGAAAGAGAAACCCATAATGAGCTAGTATGCATCGCATACTAGCTCATTATGAAATACTTACCTTAGAACGAGCCCCCGCCGCTTACCTGTATGACGGGCGACATGTATAGTCGCCCGTCTTCCGGGATCGCGGCATCCGGCCATCTGATTGGCCGGAGCCACGGTGACGTCACTCCCGCGCACGCGCGCGGGAGCCGACGGTCACGGCACGGGGCTCTGAAGGAACGGCACGATCTGCCGTTCCTTCAGAGCGCATGCGCCAGTGACGTCACTGGCTGCATTAAAGGTAAATATCTCCTAAACGGTGCATGTTTAGGAGATATTTACAGTACCTATAGGTAAGCCTTATCATAGGCTTACCTATAGGTACAACTTCCTGAGGAGGGTTTACTTCCTCTTTAAGATATCAAAAAACATATTTTTTTTTCATTTGTTTTAACAACAAAAAAAAAAAGCCTTGTTCACATGCTGCAGGAACCAGAAGTGATGTCATGACCTGGCTCTGGTCCTCCAAGGCAATAGAGATGAGCGGAGGCCATCTTGCCTTCACTCATCTCTCAGGTAAGCCCAGGAACCATTGGGAAGCTGCTGGGGGGGCACCCCTCCCGTTGCTTCTAACAGTGATTCAAAGGCGAATTCGCCACTCGGACCACTTTTATCTTGTAGAGATAAACAATACTGGGACTATACAGAACAAAGGAAGAACAACCTATGAGTGTCACAAGAAGTCTCCACCCTGCACCAATGATGTAAAACAGTGGTCCTCAACTCCGGTCCTCGGGGCCCACTAACAGGCCAGGTTTGCAAGATAACTAAATTTCATCACAGGTGATCTAATTTGCTGCTCCGTGATTGCAGTATTCTAGTCTGCATCTCCCCAAGGTAATACTTAAAATCTGGCCTGTTAGTGTGCCCCAAAGGACCGGAGTGGAGGACCACTGATGTAAAAGATAATCTCTAAGTACTGAGCTGCCACCTAACAACTAATGACAATAAAAATTAAAAGGGTGAATTGGATCAAAGGACTCAGACCACCAGGCGGCTTTTGATTAATACTGGGGTTATGGCATGTTGCTGCAGCCATAACTTCTGTTTTCCACTCGCCGACCAGGACATCATTTGTCTATGGCCTGGTTGGCAAGTGGTTAAAGTGTTACTAAACCCAGAACCTGCATTGACTATATCTGGTCTCCCATAGTACATAGAACATAGAAATGCAATTATTTTAGTAATTAAAAATATATTTTCTCATCAGTGTATATAGGCAGTCTTGTGACTTTTATCAGTTCCTAGTAAAGCTTGTAGGAGGAGTTTTCATTCTCCCCTGACCCTCTGTCTTGACAGCGCTAATTGGCCCTGTGTTGATCACATGCACTCTCCCAAGAAAAAAAACAAAAAACTCTCTAGCAATACACACCAAACTGAGCATGTGCAGCCCGTCCCCTGGCTCTGTAAAGATCAGGTTATTTTTTTGGAGACAGTGAAAGAAGAGGAGGATCAGAGAGACAGGATCAAACAGCCTTTATACACAATGCAAAGGAATAACCCCTTAGGTTCCACAGTGAGTATAACAAGCATGCTTTACTGCATATACAGGCTGATTTTACTGTTATGGGTTTAGTAACACTATAAAGAGGGAGTAAACTTCCATCTTAAAGTTTTACCTATAGGTAAGCCAGTTATTTAGGCTTACCTATAGGTAGTGTAAATATCTCCTAAACATGCACTGTTTAGGAGATATTTACGGAACTAGCAGCCAGTTACGTCACTGGCGTATGCGGTCTGAAGGAACAGCCACCCGTGCTGTTTCTTCAGGGCAGGGCAGTGTGCCGTGACTTGCGGCTCCCACGCGCATGCTCGGGAGTGACGTCATCGTGGCTATGGCCAGTCACAGAGCCGAAGCTGCAAACCCGGAAGGAAGACCGGGTATAGATGGACACCGTCTCCAGCGATGACATCGCATGCCTGGAACACTTTGTTTTCAGATAAGTTTAACATAACGTACTGGTATGCACTGCATTCTAGCACATTATGCCTTTGCCTTGCAGGTAAGGAAAAAAAAGTGTAGCGGTTTACAACTGCTTTAATGGAGAGATTAACCTTCCAAAAACTTAAATAAAAAATTTAGGCTGGAGTTGAGCTTTAATGGACTTTCACCCTCAGATAAACTGATTTTTGCTCGCCATCACGCAACTTTACATTGGAGGGCTGAGCGGCCAACGACAAAATAGGCAGCTCAGCCCTCCAATGTGCATTGGAAACCTTCCATGCTTGATGGAATTTTCAAGGGTAACAATAATAAGGAACCCCATCAATACTGCGGATTCTGATTTTTTAAGCCACACCATTACACAGGATATGATAAATTAGAAATGCTCACTGTACTAAACAGACTTGAAGCTACACACACCACAATAAGAATGTTGGCAATACATATTAATAAAAGTAAACACAAAAGAAGCACTGTAGGTGTTCTGGATGTATCAAAGCAATCTGGTTCACATCCAGGAACCTGAGAAAGCAATATATAATAAGTGAAAGCCTGGATAAACCGGTTGGGTCTTTCAAGTCCTGTTTCTTTTCACTGTACCGAATATTTGTTGAGTTATAGAAAGAGCCTACTGCACGTAGGTGAAGGGAAGGGTACATAAATAAGGGCTGTGGGGTCCCCTAGGAGAACTAGGTAACTAAGGAACTTGATAAAGAGACTTTTATTATAGGGCATGGTTGGTTGGGAAGTCTAAACTAATAGTAAGAACAATATTTTGAGGTTACTATGTACTTCCCTTACTACCAGTATGTAAGCTCAGTGGCTTAGTGGTTATCACTTCTGCCTTGTAGCACTCTGTATTGAAAGCTGGGTGTTGCTTCTCTAGTAGGACACCCACCCTGAGAACGATATTGTCCCCTAGCATTTTCCTGCAGCAATACAAGCAAAATATAAACACCTGCTTGCAGGATCCATAGTATAAGCACTAAATTCAAGTATTTTGCTACTCATCAGACTTACCATATACAATATACTAGGGATCGACCGATTATCGGCAAAGCAAGGTGGCCGATATTACCGATATTTTGGAAAGTGCTTGTACTGGAGTGATGCCTGCAACTAGAGGCATCACCCCGGTACCGGCGTCCATAGCCGACGGTCGGCTGTCTTGTAACGACAACCGATGCGGCTGAGAAGTCGCTCGGCTGTCATTACAAGGAGCAGGAGGGGACGTGCCCCCCCCCCGCCGCCATTCTGTGGCTTGCCCGGGTCTCCCGTCCCACCGGGAGACCCGAGCAACCAGCCTGCACGGCCGCCGTAGACCCGATTATAGCCGCATTCATGGCATCACTTCCAGGTACAGGCACCAGATTAAAAAAAAATTACAGCATTCAAAAACAGCCAAACTTGGAGAGGAGGGGTTTGGGGTCTTTTAGATACCGATACGCAGTGACCAAAATATCGGTATCGGCAATGAAAAAACTAGATCGGTCGATCCCTACAATATACACTGCCTGGCCAAAAAAAAAAAAAGTTGCCACCTCGAATTAACGAAGCAACTAACTAAACTAAGCATGCAGTAACTATACTATCGGATAGTTACTGCATGTGCCCAAAGAATGAGGTCAGCTGACTACCTGAATATACTGAATGACCAGGTTATTCCATCAATGGGTATTTTTTCTTCCCTGATGGCACGGGCATAGTCCAAGATGACAATGCCCGGAATCATCTATCTCAAATTGTGAAAGAGTGGTTCAGGGAGCATGAGACATCATTTTTACACATGGATCGGCCACCACAGAGTCCAGAACTTAACCACATTGAGAATCTTTGGGATGTGCTGGAGAAGGCTTTGCGCAGTGGTCTGACTCCAAGGCATGTTTAGCACTTCAGCATTTATTTCAGCGACCAGAATAAATTAAAATTCTGGCCAATTAAATAAACTCCCAAACTCCGTTAGGCTCACCTAAACAGTTTTAAAAGAATGCAGCTTAGGTAGATTTATAACGCAGAACTTCTCCTGCCGGGATAAACGTTTACAAGAAACCAGTGTGCATGAGGCCTTAGAATTATTGTGGGTTATCCACATTCACCATTGTTTCCATGCTCCATGTCTGCTTTTAGTTCTAGTCATTTGTACACCTGATCCGTATTTTCTGATCATGTGCTCCTATAATGCCGGATCAGATTTGGTTTTAAACTATGCAATGACTAAGGCGGTTTGCCAAAACATGCAAGCTTCTTTTGCTGTGATTTTACCAGTTGTCCTAATAAATGCTAGGTTTTAGCAAAGACATATGTAGGGTACATGTCTACCTATCTTGGATTAGCCTCGGTTTTTAATGTCCTGCCCAGGAATGCTAAATCGCATAGCGTCTGCATGTACCCTGTGCTTGCCCGGTTTTCCTCCAGGTTCGCCACATTCCAAAGACGTGTTAACTGGTGTTGAATACACCTAAAAGGTTTGCTAGAATGTACTGTTAGAGGGGGCATGTAGTCTGTCTGCTTTTAAGGCTATTACAGCTCAACATCAGCCAAAACTTTTTTTTTTTTTTTTTTTTTTAAATTTTGAAAGAAGCATTTACTTTTCCCCGGGTCTATCAAGTTTTGTCTGTAACCCCGTTGGGGACACCTCATTAGCTATCCCTGTCATACCAGGACAATAAATCAGGGGAGCAGTTGTACCTGGGACAGGATGAAAAGGACAGTAAGGTCCCTTTCACACCTAATCGACCTAAAATTCATGCAATTTAACTGCAATTTTTTTGCTACGATTTTGTCTGGACTTGAAGCAATGCCTAGGTCTATGGACCTAAAAAACACATTAAAATCAGCCCAATGTAGTGCAGGGACTACTTTGAAGTCGTTGTGACTTGAAGTCGCACAGATATGAACGGTACCTTAGTGGAAATCATGGAGTACGACTTGTCATTCGAATTTTCAGCCCCAAGTCGCAGGACAAGTCACACAAGTGTGAAAGGGGCCTAAAAGTATCCTGAAAAAAGGTTTTGTTGTAGTCCTTGTACACAGACAAAAAAAAAAATGAAAAAAAAAAATAATAATATAGCATAAACAATTGTGACACAAGTCGTATTGGGATTCAATGTTATTAAAAAATAATCTTTCCTTTTCAATTTGCAGCACTGTAGTTTTCTGTAAAATGATGACACAGATGGTGTACCGACGCCCCCCACAAATGTAATTTCCTGCTTGTGTGATTGGCTTACTGATTTTCTCAGACAAAAAAAAATGTCATTTTTGATCAGATACTCTCAAAGGGAAATCATATCAAAAGGGATGCAGACCCTGCCAATTTCCTCATTAGAGCCATGCAAGTGCAGCAGCTGATTGATAGTTATGAGATCGCTTCCATACAGATGAACACAGACAAACCGCTATTTCTTCAGAATAACAAAGGTTGTTAAAATCCCTGCAATGTACATACTGTAGATCACCCAGAGGGGAATGTTTTTTTTTAACAAAAGTGGAGTTACTCTTTAATGGGGTAAATTCCCATTGTTTCCTGTTTCAACAGAAAGTAAGAGTGAATCTCCCTAATGGGCACAAAGACAGCATAAAAAAACATGACAGAGGTTTCTTTGTCCAAAACTACAAAAAAATCTGCCTGGGATTGGATTTAAAAATTGAACAGACCAAAAATCAAGAGAAAAAAAAAAAGTAAAAGAATGCCTCTAACTCAACATGCACTACAACCTCTTCCCCCCTATAGCTTGATGGAGGAAATTACATACAAACAGGGCTGGTGCTACACTATTTTACACCCTGGGCAAGACCAGCTACTTGCATTCTTCCCCCCCCCCCCAAATAAATAAAAAGGGAAGGGGTTAAAAACTCCTCTATGTCATATATAGTGACCCTGATCTGATGGTTCCTCCATGTAATGCGGTCATACCCTGGGACCCCAATATTCCTCCATGTCATGCTGTCATACCCAATGACCCCGATGTTCCACCAGGTCACACCCAGGGACCCCTGTGTTCCTCCATGTCATGCTGTCATACTTAGTGACCCCAATGTTCCTCTATGTCACACCAGGAGCCCCTGATGCTCCTCCATGTCATACCCGGAGACCCTGATGTTTTTCCATGTCACACCTAGGGGACCCTGATGTTCTTCCATGTCACACCTGGGGACCTCAATCCCCCATGGCACACCCAGGGATCCCAATTCCTTATTGCACACCTGGTGACCTCAAACCCCTGTTACACTCATGACCCCTATCCCCCATGTCACACCTGGTGACTCTGATTCCCCATGGCACACCTGGTGACCCCGATTCTCTTTCACACCAGGGATCCTCCATGTCACACCCAGGGACCCTGATCCCCTGTTCTGGGGACACTCACTGGGCAGTATGAAGAGAGTGGCCCGCACTCTGCCCTCCTTGACCATGATCCTGCTGATTCCTTCTCCTAGGATGCTCCTCTCCTGGACCACAGTGCTCACCACAGCTTCAACCGGCTCCTGGTGGAGGGAGAAGCAGCAGTCAGAGAGCTCCGCACATCCTTCATCACCAACCTCCTTAGACCATTCCGTTGCCTTGTCTCTTCTGCTCCAGTAAAGGTGCTGCCCTCCAGTGCCCAGCTCCGGCTCAGCTCTCCTCCGCTCCCTGCTTAATACCGACCCAGGGAAATGAATGGCTGCTCACCAGCTCAGTGTAGAGAGTTACATCCTGCCCAGGATTTAGGCCACTCAGCTCCAGACAAAGAGGATCATCATGCAGGCAGCACTCTGGTGGGCTCCCTTCCCTTCCTCATGGCTGCGCCCCTAGGTGGCAATGTGCCCTAGGCGGCTGCCTAGTTTGCCTAGTGGAAGCACCGGCCCTGGATACAAATGTCCATAGCAGCCGCTTAACCTTTCTTACACAGAGGGATCCTTGAAATCACTTTCTGGTGTCAGGGAATCCCTACTAATAATCACTTATCTACAGCTCACAGTACATTAGCTAAAAACTAGAAAACTAGTGTCAGTGGTTAGTTATCTGAGAGTCAGAAATTGCCCGTTTCTCAAGGAACCCCTTTAGCAACCTCGAGATAAACCATAGGGTTCCACCGAACCCTAGTTGAGAAAGACTGGTCTAGAAGTTGACAGAAAAAATATATAAAATAAGAAGAAAAAAAATGATCAAAATGTATAAATTCTGGGACGTAGCGATGCCGCCTCTAAACTTGCTGTCCTAGGCACTGGCCCACAAGGACCCTTAGGCTCCATTCACACCTGAGCCTATCGTTTTCAGGCATTTTTGGAGCCTTTTTCAGGCGTTCTTTGCAGGTGTTGGGAAGCAGGCATTGACCTCTGACCAAAAACACTTGTAATCTGCCGAAAAAGAAGCTCATGTACTTTTTTGAGCTTCAGGCGACAATACGCTCATATGTGAACAGAGGCCATTGAAATAAATGGGATTTTGCTTGTTGGGCATTTTGGAACTTCAGAGATGAGTGCTTTACAAGCTGAAAAACGCTCAGGAGTGAACAGGGTTTTAAGGCTCTGTGCTCCCAGCTCAGATGGCCAGAGCCAACACCATTTTGTAAGTAGGCTCTGATGTACTTCCAACACACACTTAAGGTGATTCTTTTTTCAACCAGTGGGAAAGTCGAACCCTTCCCGCTGAGCCTTGTATTCCCACGGCGGGAAACTTTCCCCGCCGTCCGAATACAGTGACCAGTGTTGCCAGTTATAGCCGGCGGCACTGATCATTTGGGTAAAACCCGACGGGCCGGTTGTACACAAGTTGTTTGATAGATAGACTTGTGTACAACCAGCCTGCCAATACATAGATGGAAATTCTCTGATCCCTGCTGGACCGGCTAAATTGATATCTATGTAAAGCTGGCTTTACAGGGTAGTAACTCAAAGAATAGACTCATACTATATCTGTGTGCCTTTTTTAATAAAGATCTGCACTTTAACTATTAACACAAGCATGTGTTGGCATACAGTTCCTGCCTAATTTCTCTTCTATTCCAATGGAACACAATCTTCCTTCAGGGTTTCTGTGGAACAATACGGCTAAGAGCATACAGTTGTATAATTAACTGGATTAAGATTGGAAACAGGTCTATCCCTCAGACACAAAAAAGAAGACCAAAAGCAATATAAAACACAAAGGATTAATTGATGACCTTAACCTCCTCCTCCCCTATACATCTAAAAGTAGATTACTCTAACTGGATGACATTTAATTGGCTAAAGCAAGATGTATCGTAAACATGTTAATTTTTTTTCTTATTTTTTTTGGAATACGGCTTTAACCTCTTTTTCTTTATTTGTTCATTTTCGGTCTACCCGCAATCACACATGTGGTGCTGCATGTCATTGCTCTTCCTGACAGTAGTATTAATGGATCATGTCTGCACAATGAGCGTCATCATGGCCATATATAGTCCTGAAGTGCATGTAACAAACAGACAACACAGCCGAGTAATTGGGAAACAGGAGCAGAGGGATCTCACCCCATTACTTAAAGGGTTTGAACAAAAGACCCCAATGGTAGAACCAACAGGTATTTTATAAATTAAACTGTAGAACATTGAAAAATACTTTTATGAAATTGCAATGACTGAACTGACATCTGAGCTATGTCAGAAAATTTGACTTTGTCACATTAATTGGGATACATTTTGCATCCTTTAGTGGAACTTGGATGCCCCCATAAACATTTAATTCTAATGGCAATAGGTTTTGGATTTGGAAGAAAATTTTTTGGGAAAAAAAAAAGAAAGAAAAACTTGAGAATAGGTTAAAAAATAATGCTGATCATCTAGGTAGAATATCCAACCCTATTTTGTAGGAAGCTCAAAGCGAACTAAAACTTGACTAAAAAAATAGAGACAAAGCAGCCAGTGGTAAAAACATTTTAGCAAGGCACTACCCAGTTATCAATGTCAATGGTCAAGTTGGTGCCTTTCAATCACCAACATTTTTTAGTGTTTAATTTTGTATGGGTCTGAGGTTTAGCATTTAGATCCCAAAACCAACCTTACACATCTGTACAGAACTCAAGGCAAATCGTATAAATATCCTGGTACGCCACATGAATAGGTTACATAATTCTAAACCACTGTCTTCTGCAATTTCAATTCATTTTGACTACAATCACTGAAATGAGAACATGACGACTAGGAGTGATTTCCACAAATGTAAAAGGAGCAAAGAACATACCCAAGGCAACCAAACCAACTTTACTCCTTGCCCTGTACCTTTGGCACAAGTTGTGCTTTAAGGCATTGTTTCCCAACCTCATTCCTCAAGTACCCCCAACAGACCCTGTTTTGGGAACTTCCCTGAGATAAAATAGCTGTCAGAAACACCAAGCCATTGAAACGGTCTGCATCTGTGCAAGGTGAAAGAAATCCTAAAAGCATGACCTGTTTTTGGTATTTGAGGACTGAGATTGGGAATGGGAACCACTACATTAAGGCATTGCCCCATTCCCCAAACACAGCCTGCCCAGTCCAATACTTACCTCTGTCCACCTTTCAGTGATTTGCACTATGCAGCCTTTCTGGAGCTGCACAGACTCTCTTTCAAAAGTGTCCCCACCAGGTCATCTTCATCCTTTGAATGTGAGGGATGGCCTTCATTTCAATGGGGAGTTCCTATAGCAAAGAGCTAAATGCAAAGAATAATACCCAAGGCAACCAAACCAACTTCACTCCTCGCCCAGTACCTTTGTCATATGTTGTCCTTTAAGGCATTGTTTTCCAACCTCATTCCTCAAGTACCCCCAACAGGCCCTGTTTTGGGAACTTCCCTGAGATAAAATAGCTGTAAGAAACATCAAGCCTTTGAAACTGACTTTAGACATCTGTGCAAAGTGAAAGAAATCCTAAAAGCATGACCTGTTTCGGGTATTTGAGTACTGAGTTTAGGAACCACTACATTAAGGCATTGCCCCATTCCCCCCAAACACAGCATTCCCACTCCAATGCTTACATCTGTCCACCTTTCAGCCTTTTCTGGAGCTGCACAGACTTTTTTCCAAAAGTGTCCCCACCAGGTCATCTTCATCCTTTGAATGTGAGGGATGGCCTCCTTCATTTCAATGGGGGAATGCCTATAGGAATAAATGGGGCCCATGGCTTGCCTGCGGAGCATGAAGACAACCTCGTGGAGGCGATTTTGAAAGAAAGTCTGTGTGGCTCCAAACAAGACTGCATAAAGAAAATCGCCGGGGAGGGGACAGAGATAAGCATTTGAACTGGTGGGCTACACTCAGGGGGTGGGGGTATGCCCTACAAGACAACTTGTACTAACAATAAATCAATAATAAAATGTGTGATGTAAATCAAGGTAAAAATAATAACTAGAAAGTGACAAAAAAAAAAAGACTAAATAGGTAAGTGTTTCATATATATATCGATATGGTACTGCGTTACTTTAACTGACAATTGCGCAGTTGTGCGATGCTGTACCCAAAAAAAATTGATGTCCTTTTTTCCCCATAAATAAAGATTTCTTTTGGTGGTATTTGATTACCACTGCGCTATAAAAAAATACAAAAAAATAGCGACAATTCTGAAAAAAAAAAAAATATTTTTACTGGATGATCATCCATTTACATCTGTTTTTTCATAGAAAGGCATTGATGTCCATTTATCATCTTTCAACGGATGGGTGAAAAACGGTCCACATGTTTGAAAGGGGCCAGAAGGGTCTATAACTTGAGGATTTTACATAGAGAGGATCGGCCTAAAATCTTCAAAGTTCCAAGAACAATATCTCTTATATTCAGCTCTTCTCCTCCTGCTTTAACCACCAATTACCGTCTGTCAAAACGGCAGAAAAAAGTTAGGCCCCTTTCACATGGGCGCCTCCGCGAAACGGATTCCGCTTGCTCAGCGGGGGAATCGCTCCGCTGATCCCCGCTGAGCATGTGGATGGCAGGTTCCGTCCGCTGCGCAGAGTGGACACGGACACAGTCCCACTCTTTGGGGAAATCAGATGGAAAAGGACCGCCTGTCTGTATTTATCCGATCCTATCCTACTCAATCCGCCAGAAGGATGGAAAATAGAACCACCATCTGTCGGATTTTGCAGACAGGATTGGATCGGCTAGCTGTGGATGGACAGCCGCCGCTCCATAGGGGAGACTGCAAGGTTCGATCAGGTCTGCCTGAAAAACGGACAGGTGGATCTGATTGGACAACCCATGTGAAAGGGCCCTAATTCTTAATGGAAAAAGAGTACTCCTTTTAATAAGTGCAACAATAATCACCTTACATCAGCTAGAATTTACAGACCTGAAATAAAGTCAATAAGGTCTGTTTTATTGCTAGCCTATAATGGAATATAATTGACAATATATATACAATACATTATTCAGTTTACATGTTTGGTTATAGCAGGGGAAACAGCTGAGCTGGTCAGAACATGGACTGAAGGACTAAGAAATATGGAGGTTTGACGTCACTAAAATGTTCAACTGCATAATCTCATTTACACATTTACCCTGTGAAACGTGGTTCACCATCCATCCTCAATGATCTAATGTGCTTATTCTAGGACCAAATCTTGTAGAAGAAATCCAGGCAAATGTCCAAAAAAGCTCAGAGCGGCTACCCCTCTCTACACTATGCTGTGTAGAAATTGTTTAAACTTTGTATTAATTCCTCATCCTGTCCACATCATCTGAAGTTTCACATCAGGTTAAAAAAAGGGAGATACGGCATTGGTGTAGAAGTTGCTAAAAGCAGAAGCCAATGTTATACATATTAAAACCTGAAACGTCAGAATTTAAATGTGACAAAGTCATGCACCTAACAAGATGTGTATGCTGCATACAAGGTTCAGGTAAGTGTCAAAAGGCAGTTCTGAGGCAGTGCCATCTTAAGAGCATTAAAGGGCCCCGGGCAATGCAGTGCACTGGGGCCCCGCCTACACAATCACCCATGAGAATAAAAATGCAAATTATCGATAAGGCGATATTTATTGGTACAACAGTGTCAGGCTAATGACAGCTTCCAAGATGGGCGGCTGGGTCCGGTGAACACACACACGGACGGGAGTCGGACTCAACTGTCCGGTGTGTGCCTGTTCCCCTGGAGGCAGACAGGCATTCCTGCAGTTGTAGGCTCCCCCTCCGTGGCCCAAGTGGCCTTACAGCAGCGTAGGGCCGATAGGCGCTTGCCACCTGCTAAGTTTGGTGGCGGGATGCACATGGGAATCGGGACTAATGCTTGGCTGGGTCGCTGGGCAGGTGGGGCCCCCTGGGCAAGTGGGGCCCCGGGCAACTGCCCAGTGTGCCCATTTGGTAAGATGGCCCTGTTCTGAGGCTCTATAATAATTTTTTTCTAGGCTCTGAAAAGGTGCTCTCGTAGCGGATGCAGCCTTTGGCTGAAGGAAAACTGCCAAGACCTATGCATTTAAAGTGGTTGTAAAGTCAGAAGGTTTTTATCTTTTTTTTTTTTGTAATTCTATATTTAGTAAAAGGTCACATAACATGGTAAAAACAATTGAAAAGGCGACATGAAGCATGTGATACAACCAGAAGGTTTTTATCTTAATGTATTCTATTCTGTGTATTCTATTCAGCAGCCCCCCTAATATTTACCTGAGCCCCTTTTCTATCCAGCGATGTCCACGAGTGCCTCAGCCATCCGGGACTCTCCCTCCTGAATGGCTGAAACACAGCAGAGGTGCCACTGGCTCCCGCTATCAATAAAACTCAGTTAGCTAATCAGGAGAGAGAGGGGGCGGGGCCGAATGGCAGCTCTGTGTCTGAATGGATACACGAAGCTGCCACTCGGCTCGGGTGCCCCCATAGCAAGCTGCTTGCTGTGGGGGCACTGAACAGGAGGGAGGGGCAAGGAGAGCCGAAGAGGGACCCGAGAGAGAGAGGAGAATCCAGGCTGCTCTGTGCAAAATCACTGCACAGAGGAGGCATTTATAACATGTTATTATTTTTATTGAAAAAAAGAAAACAAGACTTTGCAATCACTTTAAGGTGTCTGTAGATAAAAAATCTCCTGATCTGGTGGTAGTCGGTTAAAGGAGTGCCCAAAATCAGCAATAAGAATTTGGGGCGCTCCTTTAACAAACTACCACTAGAAACTTTGGAAATGACCACTAGTCCGTATCTTAAGGTTGCAGCCCAGACCCCTTAACGAGGGTCCATTGCCTTTTTTCATCCAGACTGATTGGGAGTTAATTTCCCCAAGTTGCCCTCTCTCACCTACCACCCACCCACAGACCCTCTATCAAGCAGGTCAGTCCAGCGCAGCCATCAACTTTTCAAAAAAACCTGATCTGGTCATTTTCAATATTCTACAGCAGTGATTGGGAACCCATTGCATGCATGACACAGCCATCTTTGTGGGAACACAAGAGAGTCCAGGTTTGGTGGCGGCAGGAGCGTGGCCGCAAACCGCAGTAAGGTCGAGGTGCAGGAATCTATCTGCACATGGCGAATGAGTGGGCAGCCCCACAGCCTCAACGGGGAAGGTGAACAGGCCTGAGAGCCCGAGGGGGAAAGGAGAGCTTCTCCGCCTCCTTGACCCCAGAAGAGGTGAGCAGCGGGCACAGCATCCCTTGTTTACATCGGCAGACCACTGTTCTGTCTCCATGGGGAGCGATCGCGGGTGGCCAGTGGACATTGTGTCCGCTGGACCTGCTGATTGGCTCCCCCTCTGGTCATTTGGCGTATGCGCGCTGCTATCTGTTACATGAAGCGACGTACAAGTATGCCATTTTGCATAATAAAGCCGACCTGCCACGGTAAAACTACGGCGGCTGGTCGGCAAGTGGTTAATCTAAACAGGAATGCTGGACCATCAAACATCATCGAGGCCGCTGCATTGAGACTAAAATTTAATTATTTGGCTCAACACCAAACGATATGTCTGTCGGAAATCCAATACAGCTCACCATCCAAATAAAGTAAAGCATGGAGGTGGTAATATCCTGTTATGGGGGTGTTTCTCTGCAGCAGGGACTGGAGCACTTGTCAGGATAGAAGGAAACATGGATGGGGCAAAATACCATCAAATTCTTGAGGAAAATCTGCTTCCCTCTCCTAGAAAGCGGTCAATGGGAAGAAGGTTTACCTTCCAACATGACAATGACCCAAAGAAGAAAGCAAAAATGAGCACACAGTGGTTGAAGGAGAAAAAGGTGAATGGCCTTGAATGGCCTAGACAGAGCTCAGACTTAAACCCCATTGAAAATCTGTGGAATGTTTTGAAGACTGCAGTCCACAAACAGTCACCATCACATTTAACTGAACTTGAGCAGTTCTGCAAAGAAGAGTGGGCAAATATTACAAAGTCTAGATGTGCAAAGTTAGTAGAGACAAATTCCAACAGACTAAGGCTGTAATTAAAGCAAACGGTGTTTGGAGGGGGGGGGGTGGATGCTTTTCTATACCCACTGTACAGTATAAAGCTTTGTATATATTTTCCGCTATGCTGAAAGACTGAAAGAAACCTGTCTGCTTAACGCTTTCCTGCCCAGGGTGGGAAGGATCGATGACCAAGTAACCGTTGTCTGTCTGGTCCCACCAGCTACCAATCTTCAGTCGGGATCGAGAGATGTCTTTCGCAGCTCAAACCCCTTAGCACAAACACCCACCTCCCAGCGAGACATAAGTGCGGCATGTGGCCTTTAACCACTTTAGCCCCAAAGGATTTGGCTGCTCAATGACCAGGCCCTATTTTGCGATTCGGCATTGCGTTATTTTAACGGAAATTTGAGCGGTCGTGCGACGCTGTACCCAAACGAAATTGGCGTTTTTTTTTTCCCCACAAATAGAGCTTTCTTTTGGTGGTATTTGATCACCTGTGCAATTTTTATTTTTTGCGCTATAAACAAAAAAAGAGCGACAATTTTGAAAAAATTACAATATTTTTCCACATTCCTTTATACGAAATTCTCAAAAAAAAAAACAAATTAAAAATCAAAATTTAACATTTTAGGCCAATTTTTTTCTGCTACATTTTTGTGTTAAAAAAAAAAAAAAAATAGCAATAAGCATATTTTGATTGGTTTGCGCAAAAGTTATTGCGTTTACTAACTACGGGAAAGATTTGTAATTTTTATTGGTTTTTTTTTTTTTTTTTTTACTAGTAATGGCGGCGATCTGCAATTTTTTTTTTGCGGGACTACGACATTGCGGCGGACAGATCGGACCCCTAACTGACATTTTGACACTTTTGGGGGTACCAGTGACATTACTACCGTAATAAGTGCTAAAAATATGCACTGTTACTGTAAAAATGACACTGGCAGGGAAGGGGTTAACAATATGTGTGATCAAGGGCTTAAATGTGTCCCTAGGGGCGTGATTCTAACAGTCAGGGGGCGTGGCTTGTGAAGTAATCACAGAGACATGCGATTCTATATAGCAGGATCACATAGCCTCTGTGATCACTTCAGGGAGAATGACAGACGGCTGTGCTTACATCAGCCGTCTGTCCTTCTCTCTCAGCTGCGGGAGATCGCGAGTGGCCTGCGGCCATCCGAGCCACCGGTCACACGCACTGGCTCCCCAGCTAACGAGCGGGGGCGCTTGCCCCCTAAAGTCTCCTGAGCGAGCAACGTAGTATAACGTTGCTTTGCCCAGGAGCGGCCGCCTGGGCGGTCGTTATGTGGTTAAAGCCCAACCTTTTGCTGCCGAAGATATGCGTTGGGCGGCTGTAAAGGGGTTAAATCTGATTTATGACAATTTTTACAAAGTTGGATTAGTTTAGCTTAGATTGTGCATATAACAGTGATTTCCATCTTCCATGGGTATCCCACAGGTACTCTATTCTGATAATCACTATTATCAGACACAAATATAACATAACTCGCATAATTCCTGCTAAATCTAAAAAAAAAAAACTATGTTAAATAAAAAAGAAGATGAGATGAGAAAAATATACAGGCTGGGCAGTTGGAGCTCAGTGATCAGAGAGACAGAGAGAGAGAAACAAAGTTACAATTTACAAATAAACTCCTGAGCAGAGATAAGTGCTGGGAGGGGGGGGGGGGCACACAGGGAGGGGAATTAGTGAGGGACGACTGTCTCTTTCTCAGCAGATAAAAGCTGATAGCAGGGAGAGGGACAGATCAGATTCAGGTGCTGGAGGAAGATTTCTGTATTTGTTGTCCATCACTAATCCCCCTCTCTGTGTGGGCCCCCCTGTGTGCTCGGGCCCCCTACAAGAGGGCTGGTGGTCCCCCCCTATCAGCGGTCCTGCCTGTACACCTGGATAGGAGGGGTGGTAGGGGCAGCATGTAGAGAAATCACTGTCCTCCTTTTTCCTCCTGTAGCTGCAGGAGTAAAATGGAGGAGATTGGTTCCTCTGTATGCTGCCTCCACCACTCCTATCCAGTTCACTTGTGTTCTGCTGTCTCTCTTGGCCCGTTTGTGCTCCCCCCCCCCCCCATGCCGGCTGCTGCAGGTATCACAATAGAGAACCAGGAAGAATTTACCAGCTCCTTTTCTGAATGGACAGAGTCATAGTCAGTGACATTGTAAAAAAATAAAATACATACAATTAAAATACCAAAAAAGAAAAAATACTGACACCAGTGGGTGAACTTCCAGGATCGCAAGGGTCACATTTGCGGCCAGGCCCTGGCATTCCACCACCGTGGGGAGGACCCAAGATGGCAGAAAGGGGGCCCACTGCAGAACTTATGAAAGGGTCCCGCTGCAGGACCGTAACAAAGGGCCCCGCAATGAGAGTAAAGGGCCCCAGGATCAGTGGGAAGAGCCCAGGCTTAAAAGGTAAGGGCCCCCGGCCAGGGGTCCGGGGGCCCCTCATGGTTTCTTGTACTGGGGCCCTGAAGGTTCTAGTTACGCCTCTGATTTTCACCGCACTGCTATGCAAACCATATGTGATGTCTGTGTGATGTGAATTCAGCCATACAGATTGCATACCTGAATTCGCAACGCATTTGGACCAAAGTCGCACAGGACCCTTTTTTTGGTCCATACCAGTGTTCACACCTATGCGATTCCATTCCTGTCCAAACTGTCAGTTCGCACTGGGATATGCAAACTAATCTGGGGGTGCCATTACCTTTCCATTGACACTTCCAGCAGTTTGCATATGGCAGTGTGAACTGCCTTCGAGTCAGGTGTGGGGAACCCGCAGTGGATTCGCAGGGTGCCCGCATCGCACTAATGTGAACCGGCACTTACAGTCCAGAAAACACCATCTCACAGCAGTCAGTTCTACAGTGGGCCGATAGAAGCTACGAATACAAGCTAAACATAAACCATGGTAATAAAAATTATTACATATCGAGCAGGTAAAACATGAAAATTGTAGCAAAAGAGTAAATGCAAAAATAACACAACAAAGCCAGCC
This sequence comes from Pelophylax lessonae, assembly GCF_965119305.1. Lineage (NCBI taxonomy): Eukaryota > Metazoa > Chordata > Amphibia > Anura > Ranidae > Pelophylax > Pelophylax lessonae. The sequence continues at coordinate 146,731,319 of NC_138780.1, read as the reverse complement.
TTCTGAAAACAAATAATAATAAGAATGGGTAGCTAAAAGCAAAATGTACACAGCCGCATTGTAACCTGCATTCCCAGAATGCATGGATTAGCTACACTGAACAACTTCAAAGATACATCTGAAACAAAACTTCTGTACAGAAAAGAAATCTTCCCGGAACAAAAAGGAAACGACAAAAGTTCTCCTTTCACTTTATGAGAAAGGGTGGTTCCTCCAAATGACTCGTTCTAAAATTATAATTACCATAAAACCATAGCTAAACTATAAATTCTGAATATACACCGGAACATTTTGTAACATCTACAAGCTAGTATGTGCTACCGGTTACAAAAATTGCTGTTTTTTTTTTTTTTGTTTAATATCTAACTATTTCGCATCTGTTGCTTTGTAACCCACCAACCTGTTATTAGGTGTACTGGGCTACCAGCAAAAACAAAAAGTGCAGCATGCAGTATCTTAGGCCCCATTCACACCTAGTGATTAGGAATCGCAGGCAGAATTGGTGCAATTGTGCAATTCTGCCTGCGATTCCTAAATGCACTGAAATCACAGCAAAACATGCAATGCGCATTTAGTGGTGTCATTTGTTCTTAACCACTTAAGCCCCGGAAGATTTTACCCCCATTCCGACCAGGGGGTATTTTGCGATTCGGCACTGCGTGAATTTAACGCACAATTGCGCGGTCGTGCGACGCTGTACCTAAACGAATTTGACGTCCTTTTTTTCCCACAAACAGAGCTTTCTTTTGGTGGTATTTGATCACCTGTGCGATTTTTTGATCACGCGCTATAAACAAAAAAAGAGCGTCAATTTTGCAAAAATAACAATATTTTTCACTTTTTTTTATATGAAATTCCCCCAAAAAAAAATGTAAAAATCAAAATTTTTAAAAATTTTCGGCCAATTTATTTTATGCTACCTATGTTTGGTAAAAAAAAATCGCAAAAAGCGTATTTTGATTGGTTTGCGCAAAAGTTATCGCGTTTACTAACAAAGGGAAAGATTTTTGTCATTTTTGTTGTTTTTTTTTTTAACGCGTAATGGCGGCGATCTGCGATTTTTTTTGCGGTACTGCGACATTGCGGCGGACAGATCGGACCCTTGACTGACATTTTTGACACTTTTGGGGTTACCAGTGACATTTCTACAGTAATCAGTGCTATATATATGCACTGTTACTGTAAAAATACACTGGTAGTGAAGGGGTTAACTTTATTTGGAAGGGAGGGGCTGTGTGTGTCCCTAGGGGCGTGGTTTCTACTGTGATTGGCTGTGGCTCTAGCTGTAAAGACACTGATCAACGGATCTACATACCAGATCCGTTTTATCAGTGTCTTTGCAGCGAGGAGAATGACAGGCAGTTTGTTTACACAAGCTGCCTGACATTCTCCCTCTCCCCCGCCGATCGCCGAGTGACCGGCGGACATCGGGTCCGCTGGTCACACGCGCGGGGGGGTCCGTGACCACGCGGGAGCGGGAGCGCGCCCCGGGGGGCGCGCGCTCGCTCCCTAGACCCTCACAAGCAAGCAACGTAGCCCTACGTTAGTTTGCCTGTGAGGGGCTGACCGCCGACGTAGATAGTCGTGCGGCGGTCGGCAAGTGGTTAATGGAATCTTAAATGCAGCAAACACTCTTGACAAAGTTCTTCGCTCAAAATTATGCATATGCTTCATTTCCAATACAGATGTGCATAGGACTATACATTCATAGTGTTCCCACTATGGAAGATGTGTGGGGCCATATTTGCCCACACAGAAATGCACAGGGGTTCTGTGCACCCCCATGCAGGCAGTCCTATTCATGTCAACTGGGACGCAGAGGTTGCACAAACACAGCCACTGCTCTCAGTCTGACATCTGCGTGGGTGCAGACGATGCGAATTCAGGGACATGCACTTGCACGTCTGTGAAATTGGGAGCAGCAACTGTCTGTGCAGCCGCAGTGCCCCAATTTACATGAATGGTAATACCTGCATGGGAATGCATGCCCGTGCAGGCAAACTTTGCTCTTGCAGCAGTGTATGCTTAACCACTTTAGCCCCAGCCGCCGCAGATGTACTGCAGCAGGCTGACTCTCCCAGGCAAAGTCCCGTACATGTACGGCGCTCGCCTGGGAGGAGCTAGGGGGTGATCGCGCGCTCCCACCCCCGCTCATCAGCGGGGAAGCTAGTGCGTGTGACTGGCGGCTCCGATGGCCGCCGGTCACTCGCGATTTCTCTCGCCGCTGACAGAGAAGGACAGACGGCTGATGTAAACACAGCCGTCCGTACTTCTCCCTGAAGTGATCCTGCTATATAGGATCACGTCTCTGTGATGACTTCACAAGCCACGCCCCCCCACATTAGAATCACACCCCTAGGGTCACATTTAACCCCTTGATCACCAATACTGTTAACCCCTTCCCTGCCAGTGTCATTTTTACAGTAACAGTGCATATTTTTAGCACTGATCACTGTAGTGTCACTGGCACCTCCAAAAGTGTCAAAAATGGCAGTTAGGGGTCCGATCTGTTCGCCCCCAATGTCGCAGTCCCACAAAAAAATAAATAAATAAATAAATAAATAAATCGCAGATCGCCGCCATTACTAGTAAAATAAAAAAAAACAATAAAAATGACATAAATCTTTCCTGTAGTTAGTAAACGCAATAACTTTTGTGCAAACCAATCAAAATACGCTTATTGCGATTTTTTTTTTTACCAAAAATATGTAGCAAAAAACAAATTGGCCTAAAATGTTAAAAAATTTTGATTTTTCCTTTTTTTTTTTTTTTGAGAATTTAATATAAAAGAATGTTAAAAATATTGTTTTTTTTTTTCAAAATTGTGGCTCTTTTTTTGTTTATAGCACAAAAAATAAAAATTGCACAGGTGATCAGATACCACCAAAAGAAAGCTCTGTTTGTGGGGAAAAAAGGACATCAATTTAGTTTGGGTACAGCATCGCACGACCGCGCAATTGTCCATTAAAGTCACGCAGTGCCGAATCGCAAAATAGGGCCTGGTCATTGAGCAGTCAAATCATCCGGTCTGAAAGTGGTTAAAGTGACTGTAAACTATCACCCTGTAAACCAACTCATTACATTTAGAAAAGAAATGAAAAGGCAAAACATTTATGTAGAAGTATAAAAAAAAAAAAATTATAAATATCTTTTCCCTTTTTTTTTTTTTAACCGCTTGCCGACCGCCGCAGTAAATAGTCGTACTACGTCGCTAGCCTGTAAGGGTCTAGGGAGCGAGCGCGCGCCCCCGGAGGAGCGCTCCCGCGCGGTCACGAACCCCCCCCCCCCCGTGCGTGTGACTGGCGGACGATCGGTCACTCGCGATCGTCAGTGCAGAGGGAGAAAGGCAGACGGCTAATGTAAACAAGCCGCCTGTCATTCTCCCCTGTGTAGAAACAGTGATCATAAGGTTCTACTATGTAGAACCATTGATCACTGTTCCTACACCTCAAGCCACAGCCAATCACAGTTAGAATCACGCCCCTAGGGACACTCATAGCTCCTCCCTCTCAAAAAAGTTAACCCCTTCACTGCCAGTGTAATTTTACACTAACAGTGCATATGTATAGCACTGATTACTGTAGAAATGTCACTGGTAACCCCAAAAATGTCAGTCAAGAGTCCGATCTGTCCGCCGCAATGTCGCAGTACCGCAAAAAAAAAAAAAAAATCGCAGATCGCCGCCATTACGCGATAAATAAAAAAACAACAAAAATGACAAAAAATCTTTCCCTTTGTTAGTAAACGAGATAACTTTTGCGCAAACCATTAAAAATACGCTTTTTGCAATTTTTTTTTACCAAACATATGTAGCATAAAACAAATTGGCCGAAAAGGTTAAAAAATTTTGATTTTTACATTTTTTTGGGGGGGGGGGGGGGGGATTTCATATAAAAACATTTAAAAAAATATTGTTATTTTTGCAAAATTGACGCTCTTTTTTTGTTTATAGCGCATGATCAAAAAATCGCACAGGTGATCAAATACCACCAAAAGAAAGCTCCGTTTGTGGAAAAAAAAAAGGACATCAATTTTGTTTAGGTACAGCGTCGCACGACCGCGCAATTGTCCGTTAAAGTCACGCAGTGCCGAAACGCAAAGTAGGCCCTGGTCAGGAAGGGGGTAAAATCTTCCGGGGCTTAAGTGGTTAATAAATGATCACAATCCCTCTGTTCTCAGCTGTATAAGAGCTGGGGGGAGGAGAAGCAGAACTGACCACAATGTGATATCCTGCTTAGTGTGGTCAGTTTTTAATATGAAAAGGCAGGAACACCAGGAATTTCACACAAAGGAAGCAATACAAAGAGAACAGGGGACTCTCTCATACAAGTGCATAGTACAGCAGGCATACGTCAGCAATATAAAGTGTTGGGGGTAACAAACGCTTCAAGTTTGCCCATGTAAATGAGATCATAAATGAACGCCAACCTGGGTAATTCAAATTGCACATATATTGAAGGATAAGTTAAAGTAACAGCTAATTACATAAATAAAAATAAATAGATTGGAGCAGTTTTACCTTTTAAATAATTGGTAAGTCTATCCATCCAACTCTGAGATTTACACAGGTCTTCCACACAACACCACTCTTTTATAAAGTGATTGAGAAGCTGACAAGCTGCGCCACCTACAGCAGCAACCGTCACCTGTATCATAGACGCTGCCACACAGCACAGGATCGTTCAGCAGTTCCCCCGGATCTGATCATCCCGGATGTGTCCCATTGCGAGTACCGTTGTTCATGGTTTACTGGCTGTATTTTGGATCGTTTGTACATGTAAGTCACTACAATAAATTGTCATATTTCTCATACTATATTGTGACCTGGCGCCCTTTGTCTTTTTCCTTTTTTGCTGACAGCCACAAAGGTAGTGGGGACTTGTAGATCACTCATTCACAGAACTCTGAATGAATGACACGGCCGTGTGGGCGGAGCCCCCCACAGCCATACGGTTTTTAAAAAGTGACAGCTAGTACGGGGAACTTCTCCCTGTACTGCGGTCACAGGGAGAGAGTGCAGCGGGGTGCGGCTGCAGCACTGGGAACATGTTACATGTTCCACCCTAAAAACGGGTAACATGTTCAGAAAAGTTGAACTTATCCTTTAAAGCAGGGCAAGAGAGCTTATTTTCTCTGCTACCTGTATAGGTCTTGCCCCCTTCCAGCCTGTAACTAGACAGTGAAAGGAGAAGCAGCACACCAACAATCTAATCTTTGTCACTCTGCTCTCTCCTACTATCCGCTTGCTTTTTTTTTTTTTTTTATTACCTGAGCACTGCAGTACAGCTTATTGCCTCTTTGTGCTGATCCTGCCTTTTCTAGTCTAAGCAATGCTGTACACGCAGGATTACAAGAGGCTGATACCAAGTCATATTCAAAAACACAAGTAATCATCCATGAATAAATACAGAGTGCCATTACATTTTGTCATTTAAATACCTGGATATCAGCTTTACAAAAACTTTATCAGGAGGTTAAATTCAACAAAAAAACTGTTTCAAAACAATTAGATCCAGAGATGTAGGCCTTATTGAGAACTACCTATTAAAACAGAAACCTGAATTGCCGCCACTCCCACTAAATGACAGACACACTTGTAATGCACATTATAATATTGCAAACATATGTAGGTGAAACATCGGAGTTCAGATAAGGGTTGATCTTAATTCCATTACATACACTATGTAATACATCTCAAAGCACCTTGCCCCCATGTTGATGAGGACAAGGGCCTCATCCCCACAACCCTGGCCGGTGGTTGTGGGGGTCTGCGGGCAGGGGGCTCATCGGAATCTGGAAGCCCCCCTACCCATTCACCCCATAAAAGGCAGTGTATTTAAATAATGACAGGAGACGTTTTGAAAAGTTTATTAAAAATCTTCATCCGGTCTTCTCCGCTCTTCTGCCCTCCGCTCTTCTGCTCTTTTGCCTCCTCTGGTCGTCTTCTTCCTACGGTCCTCCTCCGACGCTGTCACCGGTGATTATGCCGGTGTCCGGTCTCTGCAGCTTATTCTATAGCCATTAGGGGCGTGGCCTCTCGGTAAGCCCCCGCCCCCTTATGTCACCGCCGCCAGTGACATAAGGGGGCGGGTCTCCCGGTGACATCACCGGGAGACCACGCCCCTAATGACTATATAATAAGCTGCATAGACCGGCATAATCACCGGTGACAGCGTTGGAGGAGGACCGGAGGAAGAAGAAGACCAAAGGAGGCAAAAGAGCAGAAGAGCAAAAGAGCAAAAGAGCAAAAGAGCAAAAGAGCAAAAGAGCAAAAGAGCAGAAGAGCAGAAGAGCGGAGGGCAGAAGAGCGGAGGGCAGAAGAGCGGAGGGCAGAAGAGCGGAGGGCAGAAGAGCGGAGGGCAGAAGAGCGGAGGAGAATGAAGATTTTTAATAAACTTTTCAAAACGTCTCCTGTCATTATTTACATACACTGCCTTTTATGGGGTGAATGGGTAGGGGTACAATGTACCACATACCCATTCACATAGGGAGGGGGTCCGGGATCTGGGGGGGGCCACCCTTGTTAAAGGGGGCTTCCAGATTCTGATGAGCCCCCTGCCCGCCGACCCCCACAACCACCGGCCAGGGTTGTGGGGATGAGGCCGTTGTCCTCATCAACATGGGGCAAGGTGCTTTGAGGTGGGGGGTGCAGAGCACCCCCTGCCCCAAAGCACCCACACTCCCCCTCATGTTGAGGGAGCGTGTGGCCTGGTATGGTCCAGGGGGGGTGGGGCTGCTCGCTCGTCCCCTCCCCTTTCCTGGCCTACTGGGCTGCATGCTCGGATAAGCGTCTGGTTTGGAACCTGGGGGGGAACCCCACGCCGTTTTTTTCCCCATTTTGGCCTGGAGTTCCCCCTCAAGATTCTCACAGCGTAAGTCGCACCGCAAGTCGGATCATCCTGATCCGACTTGCGGTGCGCCTTCCATTCAAATCAATAGGCTCCCATAGGGAACCATGGATTTTGAATGAAAGAAAAAAAACATATAACGTGGCTTAACGCACGTTAAGAAACGTTATTCAGCCTTTAGCAGTGTCAGACGTTTTTACAGCTTGACGTTGCAGCTCCAGAACGCACAGTTCCTGGGTTTTTTTTTGGAGCTGTAAAACACCTATGCCACTTGGATCTCCTAAAAGCTCTATGTGTGCATGAGGCCATAGAATAACATGGGAGGGGTGTTCTGCAGCTGCAAAAAAAAAAAAACGTCTGACGCTGCTAACAGCAGCTCCAAAAACGTCCAGTGTGCATGAGGCCTTAAAGGTGGAAATTGGGGTAGATCAGTATTTTGACTTAATTTGTGACTTGACCAAAATAAATGACTTGACTTGCTTGACTTCTAGCAGGGACTCGACTAGACTTGCTTGCCTTTTCGCCAGAGTAACTTGGGACTTGCTTGAGACTTGAGACTTGCCCATGCGTGACTTTAAGCCCGTACACACGTAACGATTGTCGGCCGTAAATATTCGGCCGCCAAACGATCGGCCGATTGTCGGCTTGTTAGTATGATGCTTCCAACAACCGACTGCGACTTTTTGGCCGAACAGAAACGGATCTGCAGGCTATAAAATTTTTGTTGGCCGTCACCAGAACGGCCGATTGTTCGCCAGTCAGTACAGAATTCGGCCGACTAACAGCAGATTAGCAAGACTGGGCATGCTCAGAGAAGAAAAAACACATGGAGAGTTAACCATCACATGGCATCACTTCTGCAGTCGGCTGTTGTTGGCCGACAAAATTTGTGTGCAGTCTTTAGCACTTTTCAACCGACAGGACAGCACCGGACAAAAGACGGCCGATTGTTCGGCCGACATTCGGTACGTGTGTACGGGGCTTTACTCCAAAGTCTGTCTTCTGCGTGTGCTGAGGTTAAATTTAGCCACAGTGTTCTGAAGTTACAAGGGGCTTGGTGGATGGAACCAAAAGCTGCATTCACACTAAGAAGGAATGACGGTTGACCTCTCTTTGTTGGAAAAGATATGCAAAGCAAGACTTTGGCTTGCTTGGTGAAGACGGAGCAAGTACACCAAGACTTTCTGCTTGCTTGGCAAGTATGGAAGTTAGAGGAGCAAGTACACCAAGACTACCAAGGCTTCCTGCTTGCTTGGTGAGGATGGAAGCTAAGTGAGCAAGTACACCAAGACTACCAAGGCTTCCTGCTTGCTTGGTGAGGATGGAAGCTAAGTGAGCAAGTACACCAAGACTACCAAGGCTTCCTGCTTGCTTAGTGAGAATGGAAGCTAAGTGAGCAAGTACACCAAGACTACCAAGGCTTCCTGCTTGCTTAGTGAGAATGGAAGTTAAGGGAGCAAGTACACCAAGACTACCAAGGCTTCCTGCTTGCTTGGTGAGGATGGAAGATAAGTGAGCAAGTACACCAAGACTACCAAGGCTTCCTGCTTGCTTGGAGAGGATGGAAGCTAAGTGAGCAAGTACACCAAGACTACCAAGGCTTCCTGCTTGCTTGGTGAGGATGGAAGCTAAGTGAGCAAGTACACCAAGACTACCAAGGCTTCCTGCTTGCTTGGAGAGGATGGAAGCTAAGTGAGCAAGTACACCAAGACTACCAAGACTTTCTGCTTGCTTGGAGAGGATGGAAGCTAAGTGAGCAAGTACACCAAGACTACCAAGGCTTCCTGCTTGCTTGGTGAGGATGGAAGCTAAGTGAGCAAGTACACCAAGACTACCAAGGCTTCCTGCTTGCTTAGTGAGAATGGAAGTTAAGGGAGCAAGTACAGCAAGACTACCAAGGCTTCCTGCTTGCTTGGTGAGGATGGAAGCTAGGAGAGCAAGTACACCAAGATGTTCTGCTTGCTTGAGGAGTATGGGCTCTCTTTCACACGGGCGATCCGATCAGATCCGCCTGTCAGTTTTTTAGGCGGATCTGATCGGATCCTCCATGCAGCTCTATGGGGCAGCGGGTGTCAGCGGAGACATGTCCACTGACACCCGTTGCCATCCGTATCCGATCCTGTCCGTGAAATCTGGACGGATGGAAACCCTATTTTTCCATCCGTTCAGCAATTGGATCGGATCTGATGAGAGCAGACAGGCGGTCCGCTCTCATCCGATCCCCCATAGAGGGCAGCGGGGGCTGAGACACCTCCCTCTCCGCACTGCAAGCGGAGACGGAGCTGTCATCCGCCGGCTCAGCGGGGATCGCGGATCGATCCCCGCTGAGCAACACGGATCCGCCTACGGAGGCGGACCGTGTGAAAGAGCCCTATGGAAGTTATGGGAGCACGTACATCAAGACTTCCCATATGTGCGGGAAGATGAGTAGTACTAGTCTGTGGTCCTTTCAGCTTTTCTTTTATTCTCTCTGGGACTTTGACAATTCCAGTCCTGCGTTCCCAAGACCACCTCATTATATGATCTTACTCTCAGCGATATCGTTTTTTTCAAAACTGCACCTGGAGTTCCAAAACCACAAGAGAAACCACTGGGGTGTTTCAACTCCCCAGCAACCACACAACAAAAATACAGCATTTGAGTAGAATGACCTTTTAAGAATGACAGGAGAAAACAAAAAAAAAAAAAAAAAAAAAAATGTTTAAAAAAGGAGAACCATAAAATACAAAAGTAAATTTAAAAATACAATGCCCTTTAAAGCAAGGTAAAATCACAGCCAAACATTAGTATGACACTGATTAATTATCTGCCAGGTCTCAATCTGCCTTCATGCCTTCGGCATTAAGTCATCTATGTTCTGGTAAGTGTCTCCTCATGATTATACCGCACTATATAAGCTACTGAAAGTCAAGTAAGACACATCTTCGCTGTGGAATCCCAATCACAGGTCATCCACTGAGACGCCAAGCAAACAAATATAGAAAAACAGAGAAAGAAAAAGAAAAAAAGAAAAAAAAGAATGTTTTAATAACCACCTGAGCAAGTCTGCACACTATTATAGATATCTAGCAAGTGACTTTGTTTTCACGTTTGTCCTTTTTAATGCATTCTTTTGAATGCCCTCATTTTTCTGCATGACAATTTTAGCTGTTTTTGTTTTACTTTTTATAGAAAAAGCAGCTTGAAGAATAATAATAAAAAAAAAAAAAAAAAAAAAAAATCAGCATTTGCATTTTAAGAGACCCTGTTGCTAGACCATTAATTTTAACAAAAAAATGTTCATATTAAGAATATAAATACATTAAAATACACCAGTCAGCCATTACTTTATAACCACCAACCTAATATGGAGTAGGCCCCGCTTTTGCCAGTAAAAACAGCCCTGACCTGTTGAGGCATGGATGCCACTAGACCTCTGAAGATATGCTATATGGCAGTGATGGTGAACCTTGGCACCCCAGATGTTTTGGAACTACGTTTCCCATGATGCTCATGCACTCTGCAGTGTAGTTGAGCATCATGGGAAATGTAGTTCCAAAACATCTGGGGTGCCAAGGTTCGCCATCACTGCTATATGGTATCTGGCACCAAAGCCGTCAGTAGCAGATCCTTTAGATCCTGTAAGTTGTGAGGTGGGGCCTTCATTGATTGGACTTGTTTTTCCAATACATCCCACAGATGTTTGGCTGGATTCAGATCTGGAGGCCAGATCAACACCTCAAACTCGCCGTCGTGTTCCTCAAACCATTCTTGAACAATTTTTGCAGTGTGGCAGAGTGCATTTACCTACTGAAAGAGGCAACTGCCATCAGGGAATACGGTTTCCATGAAGGGGTCTACTTGGTCAGCAACAATGTTTAGGTAAGTGGTACATGTCAAAGTAACATCCACATGAACGTCAGCGCCCAAGGTTTGCCAGCAGAACATTGCCCAAAGCATCACACTGCCTCTGCCGGCTTGCCTTCTTCCATACGGCTTCCTAATGTCATCTCTTCCCCAGGAAAGTGACACACATGCACCTGGCAATCCACATAAAGTAAAAGAAAACATGATTCATCAGACAAGGCAACCTTCTTCCATTAATCCAATTTCCAGTTCTGATGTTCACATGGCCATTGCAGGTGCTTTTTGCTGTGAAAATGGGCCAGTATGAGCACCCAGACCAATCTCGGCTATGCATCTCCAAACACATGTAGCACTACCCCCAGAGAAGCCGCTGAATTCTGAATTGTTTTGGGATTGCTCTACACACCTGAAGACACACCTTGCTCACTTACCAGAACACCTTGAGATATTTCAAAGAATTTATTAGGACAAGCATAGCCTATCGGCCGTCTTTTGTCCAGGGCTGTCCTGTCCCCTGAAAAGTGCAAAAGACTGCACACGAATTTTGTCGGCCAACAACAGCCGACTGCAGAAGTGATGTCATGTGATGGTTAACTTTCCGTGTCTTTTTTCTTTTCCGAGCATGCCCAGACTTGCTAATCTGCTGTTTGTCGGCCGAATTCTGTACTGACTGGCGAACAATCGGCTGTTCTGGTGATGGCCAACAAAAATTTTTTAGCCTGCACACCCGATTCTGTTTGGCCGAAAAGTCGCTGTCGGTTGTCGGAAGCATCATACTAACAAGCCGACAATCGGCCGATCGTTCGGCGGCCGAATATTTACGGCCGACAATCGGTACGTGTGTACGGGGCTTAAGAGAAGAAATGATTATCAAGCGTACTTCTACAACAATCAATAAGACAAGTGTTAGGCCGCAGGCCTATATTTGTGGGAGGAGCTAGCGTGCCTTTAAGACGCTGCTCCTCCCCTCCCCGCCTGCCGCGTCACACGCTGTCACCGGACAGCCGAACTTCCGGTCCCCCAGGCCCCGCGGGAGGTGAAGCGGACACCGCCGGCTCCCGCTGACACCTCCGACTCCCGCTGGCATCAGATGGCACCGCCGAATCCCGCTGACACTGCCGACTCCAGATGGCACCGCCGACTCCCGCTGACACCGCCGACCTCGCTGGCACCGCCGACTCCGCTGACGCCACTGCCGCAGGTCCCCTCCGGCCTGCCTCCAACTTGCCAGCCTCCTGCACCATCATCCTCCGCTCGGGCGGCCCGTCCATCCATCCGGCCGCGCCGGGTGGCAGGTACCGCTGAGAGGGGTTTCCTGGGGGGGTTTCCTGCGGGGGCTTGATGTCTGCCTTGCCTGCTCCAGGCCACGGCATACTGCATACGAGGGTTCTGGGGGGGGGGGGGTCTTGTTCTGCCTTGCCTGCGTCAGGCCACGGCCCTGCTTCTCACTACACTCTGTCTTTTCCACTGTCACTGGCTGCGTACTTCTATGCTGTTATTACTATTTCTACTATATGTACCGTTACTCTACTATGGACACTACTTGTTACCATGGGTACTACTCTAATACTATTGGTGATTAGGGGTACTGTTACTGCTATACTTGCTATGGGTTGGTACTCTTATACTTTTTTGTTACTTTGGGTACTGCTACTTAATACTGTTGTTACTAGGGGCACTGCTACTCTGCTAATACTACTTTGCTATGAGTATTGCTACTTCAAGGGAATATTGTTACTATAGGGATTGCTACTCTGATACCATGGGTACTGCCGCTATGTACTGTTAAACTACTGTTATCTCTTGGACTGTTGCCATACGTACCGCCACACTCCCATTTCCGTGTTCCACTGGTTACAACTGCACGACTATACTGTTTAATACCACAACCAAACTGCATACCGATACACTACCATGCCGTTATTGTATGCACCATGGCTTCAATTACTACCACACGCGCTACTGCCCTACACCTACGGATGTGCGGGCAATACCACTACCTTACGTGTGCCTTGCCATACATGCTACGCATGACACTACTGTGGTCACGGCTACTCGGCCATGCTACTTCACTGTTGATACTATTTCTGCCTATTTACTGCTAGACGCTATTTTTTCATCACTACTAAACGCTGCTCTTCCGCCTGTGCTACGGCATACGCTGCTACACTACATGACTATTAACACTATCGCAACCGCATTCATACTACGACACTACCTATGCTGCTACTGTGTGTACTACTACTACTTCTTCGCTGGTATGTTGCACTACCCCTTCATCAAGCCCCCGTATAGGGTTAGAGAACTGGCTATTTAGGGCTAGGCGCTGGCCTTAGTCTCCCTGGTAGCTGGTCCCGCGAGGCCAACACCCCAATCTCAACACGGAGATTTTTTCGCCCTCGGGCCAAATCATAGTTAGTGCCTCGCATCCACCCATCTCTTGGGGTCATAGTCAGGGCCTCACCTGTCACGGCCACACGTTAATCTTTTACCAGTCACCGAGAGGCCAACCCCCCCCCGCCACCACGCTAGTGGCTCATGCCCCACGCCCAAATCATAGATAGAGCCTCTCATCTGCCGCTCGGCAACTAGCAGGGCCTCACCTGTCACGGGGTAGTCAGCTTTCGCCTCGGCACTAGTTAGCCAGCCAGTTTCTGTTTTAGCTCAACGGTGTTTGTTTAACCAATTTTTTCTTGTGTGTTATTTTCTCTTTTCAGCATGTCTCAAGCAGTCATCGTAGGCGAAGGGTCATCCCCTACAGGCACACCCGCTAGGCCTACCACCCCTGTGAGAACTGGTACCCCCAGGGAATTCCGAGAACCTTCCACGCCAGGCCCCTTGTAAGACCCTGGTCCATCCCCAGGACTTCGTCTGTTTTTAGCCATACGGGCCCCCCTTTTCAGCTACGGCAAGGAGGCTGTATCCTGTGTACAGCTCTCAGCACATCCTGGGGTTCCTGGGCTGGGTACCAGCTCTCGGGGGGGGGCTCGGACGGACATTAAAGGACGCTAGACTCCATCTTCTGATCACTACAATCAACAGTGTCAGACTGTCCAAACTGGAAACGCTGACCATCCCACATGGTCCCACTTCCCTCTAAGCCGTTGCAGGCTCTCACTCCTAACAACTGATGGAGTAGGCCCCCGGCCTCGCCTTTCTTCCCTTCTGTTCCCCAATCTTTTCCCCGGCACATTGTCCCCCCAGCACTCCGCTAGGACATTTTTGAGGGGTGGACGTGTACCTGGTTTCCTTACTATCTGCCTCCCTAGTTGATGTAGGAAACTGGGCGTACAGTTACGGTGATTCGGCCTTCATGATGAAGGCCGGAGACCCAAGACTCTACAAGCTTCCATACCAGATTTTGTTCTAGCCTTCGGCATCCAAAGGGACATTGCGTGCTCCGTGCGTTGCAATGCCGGAAGGTTTTAGGTTTAACTTCTCGTGGTGGTTGACTTAGGCGGCAGTACGGGGGTTTTCTTGTCCTTCGACTTCCACAATCTGTATCAGCAAGCAGTGGCAGCTTGGCCCAGTTTTACGTCCGTTCTCACTGGAGCCTCTTGGGCTCAGAACTATTTTTCAGGCATTTTTTCGCAGGCTTAGGCAGTCTGCTCCTCCACCTCTCCTACTGCCGACCTGTGCCCCTCGGAGGCTGATCCCTCCTTTCCTGGTTCCTCTGGGGGAGCTAGCTAACCCGATCTACGTAGCCTAAGGGACTGGCTTGGTCGTCCCGTCATTTGTTTGGCTCAGTTGTGCTTTAAACCTTATGGAGGTGCCTGTAATTTTAGTGCCTGCAGTCTGCTGCACATCTGTTCCATATGCTTTGGGCCCATGCCAAATCCATGGGCCTGCTATGCCGCCAAACTCTATTGGGGTAGCCTCCAGCGCATATTCCAATAAACATCTTGTCATTATCTGTCTGCTCTTTCGTTCGTCCACTAACCCGAGCCTGTATTTACCCTCATTCTATCTACCTATTCTCTCCTTACCGTTTCACCCTGGTCATGCCATCCAAGCCAACTTGAAGGCAGGTAGGGCCGCATGGCTCAGTTAGTCCGTCACCCCTACGCCTTGAATTGCTACCCATTCGTCCTTCCTTGTTCATGGTGTCAAGGGCAGTAGTATGTTCCTTCCTGTTAGTCTCACGTTTGGGGCCTTGAGTAGCCTGGGAAGTTTCGACACTTGCTGAGACTCCCTGCTGGTTCCTCCTCTTTCTCTAGATGCCCCACGATGTTTCATCACGTGGATGATTTCCTGTTGGTCGCACATAGCGGCTGCAACCCTGTCAATCCCTTGGCACTGTAGCACCGTCACTACCTTAGGCGTCCCCCTGTCACTAGACAAGACTACTGTACCCACCACTAGACTAGTCCTCTTAGGCGTCACACTCGTTCCACGCCACACAGTCTAGTCTCCCCGTGGTCAAACTCGGGCGTTTCGCTAGGAAGTAGTTTAGTTCCTACTAGTTGGAACTTATTCGTAAGGATCTTCATTCTGGTTGGTTCCTTGAATTCTGCAACGCGCATTATTCCCCTAGGTAGATCATTTATTTCTAGGCTGTTGGGCTTATCAACGGGCCTTCCAGATGAACCTTGGACGCTCAGATTCCCCGGCTAGGGTAGTCCTGGCTATGTGTTTGGTATTCCTGGTACACCAGCATGGGGTCTCCATGTTCATCCCACCGGGATCCGCCCGATCCTCCACATTTGGCGAACCCTCTACGTCTGGACGGACGCAGCCGCCGTTGCCGGGTTGGCAGCACTCATTAACTCTTCTTTAGGTGTTTGTTGGCCGGTTAGGTCTCTTGACTTATCCGCCTCTCGTGAGACTTCGGCCTTATTAGGGTTTTACCTGATAGTAACGCCGGCTTTCGCATGGGGCAATCCTGGACAGGTTGGCTGTGAAGTATTAGTATCAACTAGGCAGCCGAGACGAGATCTAGTAGGGCCGTTCATCTTCTTTGATCATCATGAGGCTGGTTCGCTGGCTGACCGGGGAGGCAGCCACCGGTCAGTTCTTCCTCTTTGGCGATATTCTCAAGTTCCCCAAGTTCGTCAAGTTGTTCCTGGGCTAGCCCGGTTTTTTGGCTCACGGTGACAATTGTCCCGGGTGGCCGTATCTGCGGACACCAGGAGGACTCACGCCAGAGCCTTGACCATCTTCCTAGGTTCTCATTTGAACTTGTCTTACACGGTCGTTCAGTTCACCATGGTCGCGTTCGCTGTTTTTGCCACCTTTTAGCTCAGACTTCTCTATAACACGGGCAAACTTTACTTTGTCTAGCATACAATCCACGCTTTGTCATCTGCTCCAAGCCTTTCTCCTTTCCTCAGGGTTGCCCAGTGAAGAAGGTATTGTAGGTTTGGTAGGGAGTGCATCACGAGACATCAAGCGCTGCCCTTAGATGGGAATACCGGACCTTCTGGCGTACTGGACACGTCACCATTCGAACCTCGTACTTCCTAGTCTTCAACTTCCATTTATTAGTCCATGGGCTCTTGGTCCCGGGATTTCACCTTTGCAACCCGGTCGGCTAGGCATTCGTGCCTCCTCGAGAGGTTAGGTAGGTAGAGGACCGCTGTCCTTTCACTCCGACGTTCAAAGGCCGGGCAGACATACCATCCGTTGGCATCCCCGTCTACCCGACCAAGGTTAACTGGTGCCTAATTGGAATCCTGGAATCTTCCAGCTCGGGACTCTCCCGGCCTCTCACCGCTATTCTCCCTGACAGGTAGTCCCCTAACCACTACTTAATTTATGTTTTACATACGCTCGTTGTGCATTGTGTTAGGCTGGGACCCCTCTTCGCATTCCGGACATTCATTCAGAACAGGGGCGGCTTCAGCTGCTTCTAGTGCCAATACGCCAGGGCACATAATTATAACCAGGGCGATGGGAATCAGCTATTTTCCACGCATACACCCCTCACCCGGGGATAGAGGTAAGGTTAGCCTTCAAGAATCTTGTATCGCGAGTTGTGTCAAGTATTAGTGTGTTTACCGCTTACTTTTTGCCCTCTTTTATTTACAGGCCTACCCCCTACGTCGGTTCCGGCACACCACACCGACTTATCCATACCTGCAGGTTCTAATCATCATTAATTAGCCGACCACAAGTGTTAGGCCGCAGGCCTATATTTGTGGGAGGAGCTAGCGTGCCTTTAAGACGCTGCTCCTCCCCTCCCCGCCTGCCGCGTCACACGCTGTCACCCCACCCACCTTCACCCTTTTTAATACTCTATCCCTCGGGTGGGCCCTCTTTTATTTACAGGCCTACCCCCTACGTCGGTTCCGGCACACCACACCGACTTATCCATACCTGCAGGTTCTAATCATCATTAATTAGCCGACCACAATTAACATCTTTGTGCTCCTCACCTGGTTGCTGACACATACACGCTTGACACCATCTGAACCAAATAAGTTTATCTTGGTCTCATCAGACCACAGGACATGGTTCCAGTAATCCATGTCCTTAGTCTGCTTGTCTTCAGCAAACTGTTTGCAAGCTATTTTATGCATCATCTTTAGAAGAGGCTTCCTTCTGCGACGACAGCCATGCAGATCAATTTGATGCAGTGTGCGGCGTATGGTCTGAGCACTGACAGGCTGACCCCCCACCCCTTCAACCTCTGCAGAAATGCTGGCAGCACTCATACATCTATTTCCCAAAGACAATCTCTGAATATGATGCTGAGCACATGCACTCAACTTTTTTGGTCGATCATGGCGAGGCCTGTTCTGAGTGGAACCTGTCCTGTTAAACCACTGCATGGTCCTGGCCACCATGCTGCAGCAAAGTTTCAGGGTAGAAAAGAAAAAAACAGGCGCCGCTGAGTGTAGCAATAAACTTTATTTGCATGACATTAATGCAGACTCACATGGAGGTGGATGCTTTTCCTTATAGCTCCCGGATCCCTTCCTATGCAATCTTCTTAAAGCCTAGGCCATATTTATTAAGAGCAACAGTTATTTTTTTCAGGTCCTCAGAGAGTTCTTTGCCAAGAGTTGCCATGTTGAACTTCCAGTGACCAGTATGAAAGAGTGAGAGCCATCAAACCAAATTTAACACACCTGCTCCTCATTCACACCTGAGATCTTGTAATGCTAACGAGTCACATGACATCGGGGAGGGAAAATGGCTAATTGGGCACAATTTAGACATTTTTACTTAGGGGTGTACTCACTTTTGTTGCCAGCAGTTTAGACGTTAATGGCTGTGTGTTGAGTTATTTTGAAGGGACAGCAAATTTACACTGTTAGTGCCGGTTCACACTGGGGCGACCTGTGAGGCGACCTGGTCGCCTCACAGGTCACCTCCCATAGGGAAGCTGCGGACCCGTTCTAATAGGAGCGACACAAGTCGCTCCGACCTAGAAAAAGGGTCCGGAGCTTCTTTGGGGTGACCAGGAGGCGACCGCCATAGACTTCAATGTTATGAAGTCCGTGGCGGCCGCTCCGAGGTCGCGGCGCGCTGCTCGCACCGCGATCTCGGAGGTCGCCCCTGCAAGTAGCGTCGCGGTAATGTGAACCGGCGCTTATACAAGCTGTACACTCACTACTTTACATTGTAGCAAAGTATCATTTCTTCAGTGTTGTCACATGAAAAAGATATAATAAAATATTTACAAAAATGTGAGGGGTGTACTCATTTTTGTTAGATACTGTATATACAGGCACACTCACACCACCGCTTGCCTGCACATTTTGTCGTCTTGATGAAAACTCCTGAATCTCTGCAGTCTCCTCTTATCTCCGCTCTCATTGGCTTTCCTATGACGAATCCCTCCCTCTCAAACAAAAGTAAAGGCACGTACACACGAGTGGAAATTCGGCCGGGAATTTTCATACGACGACCGATCTGCTGATTTTTGGCTTGTTAGTATGATGCTTCTGACAACCGACTCCGACTTTTTGGCCAAAAAAATCCTGGTGTGCAGGCTATAAAATTTTTGTCGACCGTCAAAACACGTCCGATTTTCACCTCATTAGTACAGATTTCGATGGGGAAAAATCTTATGAGCAAGACTAGGCATGCTCAGAGAAGAAAGAACACAAAGAAATCAAACCAACACATGACATCACTACTGAAGTAGAATTCTGTCGTGCGGGAAAATTAGTGTGCAGTCTAGAGCACATTCCAACCAACAGACACCACTCTGGACAAAAGACGGACAACCGGTCGGCGGAAATTTGTTGCGTGTGTACGAGGCTTAAAGCAGAGTTCCGGGCACAGAAATTATTTTTTGCTGAACATACCCCCGGGATAGTCAGGGCTAGCACATTCCACAATGGCTAGCCTCTGATCTGTCCCGGTTCGCACTTACCTTTTAGAAGAAATACTTACTCAGAAAATTTCTTCCACAGCGTTTCCATCTCTGTTGTGGGCAGCTGAAGCCGGCGCGGTCCTCTTCTCTGTCCTCTTCCGCGTCTTCGTGTCCCAGAATGCACTGCACCGGCCCCTCTCGTCACTTCCGGTGCGGCGCCGCATTCCTAAACAGCTTCTGGGCATGCCCAGAAGCTGTTTAGCAGGGGAATGAGGCGTCGCCCGGAAATGACGAGCGGGGCCGGTGCCGTCGCATTGATTCCTGGGAGCGATGACGTTTAGCTCCCAGGAATCATCGCGAGGCAGGAAGTGACGGGGTGAGCCGCGGCTCCGAGGGAGGAAGCAGTCAGAGGTGAGTATTTACGATCTTCAATAAAAAGGTGAGTAAACAAAAAAAATAAAAATAACTATCCAATTCCTTTTCAGGTGAGCTCTACCTAGCGGAGGGGCACAAAAAAAAAAAATCGTTTTTGTGCCCGGAACTCCGCTTTAAAGAGGTTGTACACCGAGAAAAAAAAAATTTCTCTTCTTTACATCCTGAAAGAGAAACCCATAATGAGCTAGTATGCATCGCATACTAGCTCATTATGAAATACTTACCTTAGAACGAGCCCCCGCCGTGCCGTCCGCTTACCTGTATGACGGGCGACATGTATAGTCACCCGTCTTCCGGGATCGCGGCATCCGGCCATCTGATTGGCTGGAGCCGCGGTGACGTCACTCCCGCGCACGCGCGCGGGAGCCGACGGTCACGGCACAGGGCTCTGAAGGAACGGCACGAACTGGCGTTCCTTCAGAGCGCATGCGCCAGTGACGTCACTGGCTGCATTAAAGGTAAATATCTCCTAAACGGTGCATGTTTAGGAGATATTTACAGTACCTATAGGTAAGCCTTAATATAGGCTTACCTATAGGTACAACTTCCTGAGGAGGGTTTACTTCCTCTTTAAGTTCTAAATTTTGGGCTGTCCCAAGAAAAGTAATAGAGGGGAAATCTTCCAATAGGGACACTAGTTCTGGTGACCTAGGGGGCCCAAATAATTCCTTTAATTTGCAGGGATTTCCATCTCACTTCCTGTTTGGCTATGGGACAGGAAGTGAAGGGAAATCTCAGCAATGGGACAGATGCAGAAAATAAATCAGACAGGGGTTATAACTCTCCCTTACTTATAAGTTGTACCTATAGTTTTACTTTAGACCAAGTACACGCTGATAGTTTTTAGTCATTCAACCCAGCAGGGCTAAACAAAAAAAACAGCTCAGGAGGAGCCACTGTACTAACTATGCGATGTTAGTACAGCGATCTCCTCTGCTGTGCTATTGTGTTCTGAAAGCCCCCCCCCGCCAGAACTCTCTGGTCACCTTTTTCAGGCATGCTCCCCAAATTGCCGGCTTCTGTCGCACCGGCTGCCATACACACAGGCCGAATGTTGGTTTCTAAGGAACCAGCCAATGCCGTCTGATATTTGGCACGTGTGTACTAGGCTTTAGGCTTTAGGGTTTGCAGGGATTCAGACGATATCAATGTGTAATTTTTCCATCCAGCGCATTTCAAGATTACACAGCCAGGACCTAGAACAAAGAATATTATGAACACAGGACCCACCAATGTTTTTACTATAAACAAGCTTTATTATACCTGCTCACAGCATGACAAACACTTCTGTTAAATTAGTGGGCAGATTGTGAACGCTGATTAAGTTAAATCTTTTGTTCCCTTATCCTCAGAACTGTGAGTACTAACACGTTTATGTGGCCAATTAAGCTGACATGACCATCGATTAGCTCTTACAATATAGTGAACTAGAAATTTCTAAAATTCCCACGTATGTACTGTAAATATACCATAGTTTATCCCTCCTAGGGCAGTGTTTCCAAAATCAGTCCTCCGTGACCACTAAGAGGTCATATTATTCATAATCCTTCACACCATAAAAAGTTCAAAAGTAAAAATATTAATTAAAAATAATATTTTTCCTTATTTTTTATTCCCTGCAAGCACTGTCCCAGACAGAGGGTCAGGGCTCCTGCAGCCTCATAGGACAATCAGGGGAGAATGAAAACTCCTCCTACCAAACTTTAAACAGACACTGACAGACACTATATACTGCTGATGAGAAAAGCTATTTAGCAGTTTATATTTACTAAAACTATTGAATTTTTGTGTTCTGTGGGAGGCCAGATATAGTGAATGCAGGGTCCAGGGTTTAGTAACACTTTAACTTCTTCCTATTAATGGATTGGTAATATGGGAGTGTCTAAATGCCCACAGCCTGGCCACAGTGCTATTTTAAAGGCTTGCCTACCCCTACATATGTGCTAATGTGCTGTAATGCTAATGGAACACCAATGTTCTGGTGTTGCAGCGTACCTCAACTCATAGTGGTGCGCCATCCTACATTGCAGGGGTTTAATGGGAAGTGTGGGGGGACTGGTAGGCACAGAGTTGTATAAAGTACTCGAAACCCATACTTGAGTAAAAGTACAAGTGCTCGATCAAAAAGTGACTTGAGTAGAAGTGGAAGTGCTCGATCAAAAAGTGACTTGAGTAGAAGTACTAAAGTATTCAACATTTTTTGTACTTAAGTATTGCAAGTCGTTTTTTTAAATATTTTGCTACTCAAGTACTAAAAGTAAAAGTACCAGTAGTTTTGAAAAAAAATTGCTACTCAAGTACTGAAAGTAAAAGTACAAGTACTGTGTTATGTAGTTATTAAAGAAAGAAGTCAAAAGTTTGAACATCATATTGTTTTTTATTATTTCAAATGCAGCTTTTATTTATACATACAGTAGCATTTATTTTCGTATGCGCTGATAATACACATGTTATGAGCTTCATGAAACCTGCCATCTACTGTTCTGGCAGTGGTAATTTTTAATAGTAACGAGTAACTATGCAGCATAAAAAAAAAAAAAAATATTGGAGTAGAAGTATTGAAATCATCGAAAAAATGTAGTGAAGTAAAAGTGGAAGTAGGAGAAAAACATTCTACTCTAGGAAAGTACAGATACCGCCTTTCGGTACTTAAGTACAGTAGTGAAGTAGTTCTACTTAGTTACTATACATCTCTGGATAGGCACCAGAACAGGTTAGATGTGTCGATCTTCATTAACAGTGGACAAGCATGTGAGGCCTCCCACAAACATGCGATCAAAATACAATCTTGACATACACTATATTGCCAAAAGTATTGGGACGCCTGCCTTTACACACAAATGAACTTTAATGGCATCCCAGTCTTAGTCTGTAGGGTTCAATATTGAGTTGGTCCACCCTTTGCAGCAATAACAGCTTCAACTCTTCTGAGAAGGCTGTCCACAAGGTTTAGGAGTGTCTATGGGAATGTTTGACCATTCTTCTAGAAGCGCATTTGTGAGGTCAGGCACTGATGTTGGAGAGAAGGCCCGGCTTACAGTCAGGGCTCTAATTCATCCCAAAGGTGGTCTATTGGGTTGAGGTGCAGGCCAGTCAAGTTCCTCCACCCCAAACTCACTCATCCATGTCTTTATGAACCTTGTTTCTGCACTGGTGCAGAGTCATGTTGGAAAAGGAAGGGGCCACCCCCAAGCTGTTCCCACAAAGTTGGGAGCATGAAATTGTCCAAAATGTTTTGGTATGCTGACGCCTTAAGAGGGGCCAAGCCCAACCCCTGAAAACCAACCCTACACCATAACCCCTCCTCCACCAAATGATTTGGACCAGTGCACAAAGCAACGTCCAAAAAGACATGGATAAGCGAGTTTTTGGGGGGTTTATTCCCCTTTCTTTTTTGAGGTCGGCAGCGTGATCAACGATGGTTCTTCTTCGGGGGACATTTTATTTTTATTTTTGAAATAAGGAATTGTCCAAAAATTGGTGAACTGTGTTTACTCACTTTTTACTCATTTTTTGGTGAAACCTCATACTCTTTGGTGTACCCCATACTTATTTACAAATGATCTGGGAGCCCCCTTGCTAAAAAGGGCTTCCAGATTCCGATAAGCCCCCCGCGCAAAGAACCCCCCCCAACCACTGCCCAGGGTTGTGGAGAAGAGGCCCTTGTCCCTATCAATATGAGGACAGGGTGCTTTGGGGAAGGCGGTTGGTATGCATGGAGGGGACCCCACGCTGTTTTTTCCTTTTTTCTTCATTGCCAGCATTCTTTTATTTACATTCAGCTGTCAGAGGGGAAACTCAATGACAGCTGATGAGTCATTGGTTGTCAAGGATGTGGCAGCTGGCATCCCGGCCCACTCCCTAACAACCAGCTATTCTTCACACAGAATTCGAAAAAGGTCAGTTTTTAAAGGATTTGGTTTCCAATCGTTCTGAAAATTTGGAACTCGTTAGAAAAAAAAGAAACCGATTTTTAATTTCTGCACAAGTCGCACTCACCCAAAGTCACATCCAAATCGCATTAAAGTCCTGTCAAGTCGCAATTGGAAATCACTCAGATTTTTAAGTTGCACAAGTGTGAATGGAGCTGGAGAGAGATTCACTCTGTCCTGGTGACCACTGGCCAATAATGAGTGAAAATCTTCCAATGGGGTCATGGGGAGGATATAATGCACTTGGGAAGAATTTTCTCTTCCTACTGTATCTGTAGGCAAGTAAGTGAAAGCTTTCCGATAGGGACAGAGCCGCAAAGAAAATAAATACCATAATCAGATAAGAATAGTAAAACTGTTGTAAACTAACCATAAACCACTCAATGACAGCAAGTAATGCTCCCCATTTCCAGCACTGTTTACTATAACGGAGTGATTTTTGACCTCCTAGGGGACGAGGACATGTCCTTCAGAGGTGCTCTTGTTGAACAACAAACTTTGCTCATTGTCAAGTGCTGCAACTTGTTGGATATTTCTTGGCATTTCATCTCTGAGAAAGCATTGGAGTGCCATGCGATATTCATCAGAGACTTTGTACCGTGTTAACTTTTTGGTTGTAAACCTCAGACATGAAATATAAACAAAGCATATCCCTCTATAGTGTGTACTTGTTTCAATCCTGAGCACTAAGTGTCATTTCTGTCTGCTGTCCAATTCCTCTGCTATAAGCACGAGTCACTCCTGACAAGTTTTCCTGACACCAAGAGAAAAATGGTGACAGGGAGGGAGATCCAGCTGATTGACAGCCTCAGCTCTGTTTCTGTGTGCTGTGTGAAGGAGGGGGGGGGGGGGTTGGAGTCCCTTCCCTCCAGTCATCTCTCAAAGCTCTCCACACTGATGTAACTTCAGCTCTCTGCCCCCTGCTTTTCAGAGCTGGGAGATTCTGTGTAAATTCTGCACTTTGAATGGATGTAGGGGAAAGACCGCTATAGATAAACAGATACAACTTATGTAGGAATGGTTTTATTTCCGTGCATCACTCTGAAGCCAGACACTTCACTAGGTACATGTGACGGTTTACAATCATTTTAAGATAATATTTAGCAACAACAGGACTTTCTATGTTTTATTGGCGTCTTAGAGGACCAGACCTTCACCTGAGCTCTGCTGGGCTTGGGAGTGCCAATTAACATGGAGCATTATAAGCTGTATATGATGGGGTCTTTGACCTGATAAGGGAAAATTATAAACCCTTCCAGTGGTCAGTGGTGATCTATTCCAACAATGGGCCCTTCTTCATCTGGTTGGAAAGCTCTCTGTTAGGCCCCTTTCACACAAGCGGACTGTTCAGATCCACCTGTCAGTTTTTTTGGCGAATCTGAACGGTCCCCCCATGCATCTCTATGGGGCATCGGATGTCAGTGGAGACATGTGCGCTGACATCCAATCTGTCAAATCTGGACGGATGGAAACCTCATTTTCCATCCGTCCAGCGGATCGGATCAGATGAGAACGGACAGACGGTCCATTCCCATTCAATTCCCCCCCATAGAGATGCATGGGGACCTGACCGCTCTGTCTCCGGAGACGCAGCTGTCATCCTCCTGCTCAGCGAGGGATCGGCGGATCGATCCCACGCTGAGAAAAACGGAGTCCGTCTGACAGACTCCAAGTGTGAAAAGGCCCTTAGTGGTAAGGACAGAAGTGTATATAAAGCAGAACACCATACATACACCACTGTCACCATCAGGTGACAATTGCAGAGGGTCCCAGCAGTCAACTAACTTCAGCCAGCCATACATGGTTTGAATCAGCAGGGACCGGCCGAGATTTAATCCAAGTGTACCATCAACTGACTTGGGTACAATCAGTGTTCTCCCAGCAAGGACCGGCTTCCCCGCTTGTCACTGTCAGCCTTGCAATGCCTCATGGGAAATGTAGTTCTGGAACAGCTGGAGGGCCACCAGTTTCGAGACCCCTGCCATAGACGGTTTGAATCTTGCCCAGTTTAGCAGGGACCAGCCAAGATTTGAACCATGTATGGGCAGGCTGATTGCACCCAAGCTGATCAAGTTCATGGAATTATAGCCACTAGCAATAATTACGGTGTTCTCCCGGTAGAGACGGCTCCCCCTGCCGGGAGCACAATAGCTCCATGGGAAGGATTCCCCCATTAGCATTGACTGTGTTGATCAAGCGATTTTCTCTCCTGCAGCCCGTGGTTGCAGGAAACAAAATGACATTATCTATGGCCTACCTAATTGAATGAAAGGAACGTATCCTCTGAAACTGGCCCTACACTTTACAATCAGACTGTACAATCTCATTTAGCTCTACCAAACTATGTAATATGGAAGACAGACCTAAACAATCCATTCAATTTGTATCATATCAGGCAGGCTCTTACCAAGTTGATGGTACATCTAAAAAGGAGAATGTACAATCAGGTTGCACAGTGGATGGCCAGCTTTCAGATTTACCAAAACTGTGTAATACGAGGACTCTCGTCAATCCAGTTTGTATGAAATCAGGCAGGCTCTAGTACTACATAGTTGATGGTGGATCTAAATGAGATTGTACAATCAGGTTGTATATTGTATGGTCAGCCCTGAGGAGCCAATTGTCTGTCTATAGCTCCCTGCATCCCCGTTCCTAGAAAAGCCAAGTGTAGGCTGACAAGTGAATCAACTAAATGATATTTAGATCATTAGGACTTCTGTCAATCGGTCACATTTATTATAGTTTGCATTAACTCCTTCATAGCAGTGACATTTCCTGCACTGCTGACAACACTTTAAGGTTCGAAAATATATGCTAAGAAACTATTATATTCACCTCAATGTCCTAAAATTATAAATAAGTGGATTTGATTTACTACAACTGCAGAGTGCAAAATCTGGTGCAGCTGTGCATGCTAGCCAATCAGCTTCTAACTGCAAATTGTTCAATTAGCTTTGAATAAAAAAAAAAAATCCTGGAAGCTGATTGGTTTCTATGCAGAGTTGCAGCAGATTTTGCATTCTCCAGTTTTAGTAAATCAACCCCAACAGTTACTAAAACATCTTTGTTCCATTTTAGCCATATTATAAAAGTTTACTATACAGAAAGAAGATAATAGTGATTATTTCATTAGACAAAAAAGTGAACTTGACAGCTCAATCCGATCTTCCTTTCAACTAATCCTTCTAAAATCAGATTGGCAGCTATGGGTTACAGCACATGGCTCTTGTTCTTTGACTTACCAACGTCTCAACAGGACGCCGTCATGATAATTAAAGGAAACATGTCCTGGCAAAAAAAAATAATAATGCAGGGGCTGCTGATATCTTCTAAAAGCGTTAGTTGCCTGGATGTTACACCGATCGAATCATTTATAAGGGATCATGCACATGGCCGGAAAGTGCCCAGATCTCCAGTAAACACTTTCTAATGGCCTGCAGCTGCCCATCAAAATTAAATAGAGGATGCTTCTGTACGCAGTTAGTTGTTGGGGGTTGTGTAGCACCTTCAGAGCTACATGTGCCAAATTCACAATATAGGAGTTCGTGGCATACATCTGTGCTTACACTTTATGCAACCCGCAGCGCATAACTGCGTACTCTCACATCTATTGGCGACTGTCACAACAGCTGAGGTTTCTCGGGAAAGTGTTTTATGCAGGATCTAGATCAGGGTTTCTCAACCAGGGTTCGGTGGAACTCTAAGGTTCCTCCTGAGGTTGATAGGGGTTACTTGAGCAATGGGCAATTCCTGCCTCTCAGATAAGTTCCCAATGACACCATTGCTCCTTTTAGTGATCTGTAAGGGGGGTAATTCTTCCCAATGATGACAAGAGTGAGGAGCATTCTTCCCACTAAGTGCCGGTTCACACTAGGTCGCTCCGACTTCGGGGGCGACCTGTGAAGTCGCATGCACCGCGACTTCGGCGCGACTTGCACGGACTTCATATAATGAATGTCTATGCAAGTCGCCTCCAGCTCGCCCCGAAGTAGTACAGCACCCTTTTTCTGAGTCGGAGCGACTTGTGTCGCTTCTATTAGAACGGGTCCTGTATTGCACAATGGGAGCGTGACGGACAGCGACTTGTCAGGCTGACAAGTCGCGGTCCAAGTTGTAGCAGTGTGAATGGGCTCTAATTGTCACACTAATGTGTCAGGAGTTGTAGATTTTTAATTTTTAGCAGGGGTTCCCCGAGACCAGAAATTTATTTCAAGGGTTCTTCTGTGTTGTCTGTAACTTCTAAGCACTAAACTGACTAGTACAAAAGCCAGGCAATTGGCTATGGATGGACGTGGATGACAGTCCTGGTCCAGGGGGTTCATCTTAACAAAACATGAAAAAAAAAAAAATTATATATATGTATATGTCCAGGGCTGTCGTGTCTGTTGAAAACTGCAAAAGACTGCACACTAATTTTGTCGGCCAACAACAGCCGACTGCAGAAGTGAGGTCATGTGATGGTTAACTTTCCTTGTCTTTTTTTCTTTTCTGAGCATGCCCGGTCTTGCTAATCTGCTGTCTGTCGGCCGAAATCTGTACTGACTGGCGAACAATCGGCCGTTCTGGTGTTGGCCAACAAAAATTTTAATGCTTGCACGACAGATTCTGTTCGGCCGAAAATGCGCTGTCGGCTGTCGGAAGCATCATACTAACAAGCCGACAATCGGCTACAAAATCGAATATTTACGGCCGACAATTGGTACGTGTGTACGGGGCATAAGTATATCCAGGAAAATATCCTCAAAAATCTGAGACTGGCCCTAAAAATTGATTATATGGCAACTATTAACTATACATATTTATTTTGATTATATGGCGACTACTAACTATACATATATTTACACTATATGGTGACTACTAACCACACACCCACATATATATATATAATTTACAAATTATATATATATATATATATATATATTTTTTTTTTTTTTAATAAAAAAACACACCACACTTAGTTGGCCAAAACTTGGCCACAGACCAACGACTCACCCATCCTTCAAAAGAGTCTGAGGGTCCGCAGCTTCGTAGAAGTTCCTGGAAGCTCATGTTGCAGTTGGCCACAAAGTCATCGTACCCAATGGGGGTGTCATGGAAGACGGCCAGCTCCATCTTGCTGCCCTCACATATGGTGACACAGAACTCCTCATTATAGGTGGGCTTGTTAGTCCTGTGCTTGACGGTGGTCTTCCCAATGGGGCACTCGTCCACGTTGATGGTGATGTAAGGGTCCAGCAGCGCCGAGCCCTTCTTGAACACCGAATGCCTGAGGGACCACCTGGTGGGCTGCAGACCCACCGCCTCCCCTATCTTCAGCTTCAGGTTGCCATTGAACCTCATAGTCCCAGCCATATACCTGGTGAAGAGCTGAGTGCTGGCCAGGTGAAGATCCAACCCGAGAGCCCTTGGTGACTCTATAGTAAACTCACTGAGGCTGTGCACCTGCTGGCAGCCTGTCCATTCCAGGACCTCTTTGGAAGTCTACCTACCCTCATGCGGGTGCTGCTGAGCAGGAGGACTGCATGCAGGGACTGCACCACCTCCTTCCCCACAGGCTGGGCATGCAGCAGGAAAGTTTCAGTCACCTCTCCCTGGGCTGGCAGTGGGTGAAGTCCTCTTCTGTCCCTTGTAATCAGTGCAACCACCCGGCCGGGGCTCCCCTGCAGAGATCACTGCGCTCCGATCACACTCCTCTGCTGCTGCTGCTGCTTCTGCTCCGACCATAAACCAGGAAGCCTTTCCTCGGACAGGCAGAGGACAACACCGCCCCCAGCGGCCGCTCTGCACAGCGCAGGCAGGGCGAGTGTCAAAGTTTCCTACTGATGTTGTTTATTACTAAGTGTCAAAATAAAATGTACACTGTATACAGTATATATACACACACATACACACGGTGCTTGGAGGATCGACCCCTCATAACAGCATGATGGAAACAGAAATTGTTTTTGTTTTTTTTTTCTTATTAGGCAATGTTTAAGAATAACTGGAAATTATAGCAAGTGAACCTCTGCAGTTTATAGATCAAAAGTCAGGGAAATGTAGAAATACCAGCAGTGTAATCACTGAACTCATACATCAAATACATCAATAAATAAATCCTAACATTATTAGGCTGGTTTGTGCAAAAGTTATTGCATCTACTTACTACGGGAAAGATTTATGTCATTTTTATTGTTTGTTTTTTTTTACTAGTAATGGCAGCGATCGGCAATTTTTTGCAGGACTGCCACATTGCGGCGGACAGATCGGACCCCTAACTGATATTTTTGACACTTTTGGGGGTACCAGTGACATTACTACAGTAATCAGTGCTAAAAATATGCACTGTTACTGTAATAATGACACTGGCAGGGAAGGGGTTAACCCTGTGGGAGATCAAGGGGTTAAATGTGAGCCTAGGGGAGTGTTTCTAACTGTGGGGGGTGGTGTGGCTTGTGAAATGACATAGACGTGATCCTATATAGAAGGATCACATGATCTCTGTGATCCTTCCAGGGAGAAAAACGGTCAGCTGTGTTTACAACAGCCGGCCGTCCTTCTCTCTCAATGGGGAGCGATCGCTGGTATCAGGCGGCAATTGGAGCCACCTGACACACGCATCGGCTTCCCCGCTGATGATCGGGGACGGGAGCGCTTCACTGGTAGCGCACGCTCGCCCCCTAGCTGCTACCAAGCGACCGACGTACCCATACGTGGTTTTGCCTGTACGAGCAACCCTGTCACCGTATATATATATATATATATATATATATATATATATATATATATATATAGTAAGCGGTCGGCAAGTGGTTAAATTTGCCCAACAATAAATTTTCCCCCCAAAAAAAGCATAAAAAAATGCAAAACGTAAATTGCTGCAAAATCGCAGTAAGTTCCAGTTCACACTATAGCAATGACAGACATTGCCTGTGATTCACAGCCATGTGTGATGCAAATTCAGCCATACAGATTGTGTGGCTGAATTCGCAATGCATTTGGACTAAAGTCACACAGGACCCCTTTTTGGGTCCACAGCAAAATCAGATTACATGGGTGTTCACACCCATGCGATCCAATTCATCTCCGAACTGACAGTTTGCACTGCAATATGCAAACTGATCTGGGGGTGTTGTTAGCTTTGTATTGACACCCCAGTGATTTGAATATGGCAGCGTGAACTGCCTGCGAGTTGAATGCAATGCGGTAACCCGCAGTGGATTCGCAGTGTTCCCACATTGCATATATGCGATTCGGGACTGAAAAACGTGGAAAGCACAGCAAAAAGCACTACAGAAACACTCAAAAGCAGCATGCATAGATGTGAATCGAGCCGTACACCCAAAAGCAAACATTCCATTACAGCCTACCGATTCTTAGATGTAATGGGCTGCATTAGTATTCTTTTTAAGGGCCAGTTCACACCATAGAAGCGCAGTCCTGATGCGTTCCAGATGCTTTCCAATGCATTTTTCCCCTCTTTTTTTTCTTCACCTTAATTAGGACGTGTGCATTCTGGTGCATTTTTGGTGTGTGTTACTGCGTTCCAGTACAGTCAAGTGCAGGAAAAATTCCGCATGTTCTACTTTTTTTTCGCCCTGGAACTGACCGCACTGGTGCGAACTATGCCATTGGAAACCATATAGCGATCCATGTGTTTTTGATGCAGAAAAAAATGCACTGGACTGCATGAGCTGTAAACCAACCCTGAAAAGGACATGCGTGTTCCAGTGCATTTTTTATGCATTTTACTGCATTCCAGTACAGTTAAGTGCAGGAAAAATGAAGCATGTTGTACTTTTCTTTCTGGATCTGGAACACATTGGAACGGATGGCACTGGTGTGAACTATGCCATTGAAAACTGTGTAACCTAGTTTCCATGCATTTTTGATGCAAAACAAACGCACTGGACAGCATGTGGTGTGAACGTGCCCTAAGGCTGTTTTCACACTGCTTCTCTGAAAGAATGCATCAAAATCGCATGTGCTTTTTCTGCTTTTTGGGCCAGTTCACACCAAAGAAACACATTCTGGATGTGTTCCGGATGCTTTTCTGCGTGCATGTTTTTGATTTGTTTTTTGGTGAATTCTGGATGCAGTCCAGTGCATTTTTTTCCCCCTCAATTTTCTTAATATATAAATAAGGTCACGTGTGTTCCAGTGCGTTTTTGGCGTGTTCAGCTGCATTTTTGATGCATTTTGCTGTGTTCCAGTACAGTCCAGTGCAAAAAAAAAATTCAGCATGTTCTACTTTTTTATCTGGAACCAGAATGCACTGGAACTGACCACACTGGTGTGAACCATAAAATTGAAAACCATATAACCTACTATCCATTCGTCTTTGATGCAGAAGAAAAAAACTGAAAAACTTCACTGGACTGCATGTGGTGTGAACTGGCCCTTTGATGTGTTTCCTGTGGGTTTTTAGTGCCTATTACCCAGCATGCACCTGCGAAATTTGGACATGTGACTAAAAACAAAAAAAAAAACACACGCAGTGCGGGTGTGTTTTTTATGCATTTTGCTGCGTTTTTGGTGTGTTATCTACAGAGATGTATAGCAACTAAGTAGAACTACTTCACTACTGTACTTAAGTACCGAAAGGCGGTATCTGTACTTTCCTAGAGTAGAATTTTTTTCTCCTACTTCCACTTTTACTTCACTACATTTTTTCGATGATTTCAATACTTCTACTCCAATATTTTTTTTTTTGTGCTGCATAGTTACTCGTTACTATTATAAAAATTACCACTGCCAGAACAGTAGATGGCAGGTTTCATGAAGCTCAAAACGTGTATTATCAGCGCATACGAAAATAAATGCTACTGTATGTATAAATAAAAGCTGCATTTGAAATAATAAAAAACAATATGATGTTCAAACTTTTGACTTCTTTCTTTAACAACTACATAACACAGTACTTTTACTTTTACTTTCAGTACTTGAGTAGCATTTTTTTTTTCAAAACTACTGGTACTTTTACTTTCAGTACTTGAGTAGCAAAATTTAAAAAAAAAAACTACTTGCAATACTTAAGTACAAAAAAATGTTGAATACTTTAGTACTTCTACTCAAGTCACTTTTTGATCGAGCACTTCCACTTCTACTCAAGTCACTTTTTGATCGAGCACTTGTACTTTTACTCAAGTATGGGTTTTGAGTACTTTATACAACTCTGGTTATCTAGTTATTTCAGGCTCCATTCACACCAATGCATTTTTTCATGCTTTTTACAGAAACACCGGGCATTATTTTTAACATGGGTTCCTATGGAACATATTAACAGGATTACATTAATGCATTTTTCTGCCTCTGCATTTTTGGAAAGGGTCAGGTACTTCTTTTTTTAACACAAAACTGTGCTTTTTTTAGACTTCAATGGAGAAGCAGCAGAAAAGCATGAAGTATGTTTTTATCGCAATTTGGCTGCGATTTGCATTTTGCTTTTTTTAAATCTGCCCAACAACAAATTTGCCAAAAAAAAAAAAAAAAGCATAAAAACCACAAAATCATATATAATATATAAAACTGCGGTTAAAAATGCAAAAAGCACAGCAAAAAGCATTGCAGATACGCTCAAAAGCAAACTGCATAGATGCTGCAAGCAAGACTTTTCAAAACGCACCTGCAGCAATGGGGTGTGAAGAGTCCCATAACATTTAAAAGGAAACATTGTTCTTGCTTATTTATTTATTTTTTTAGCAAGAGAAAAAACGCAACAAAAAAGCATCAGTGTGAAAGAACCCTTAGGCCCCATTTCCACTAGTGCGACTTATTGTGCATCTTGACACATGTCAAGTCGCATGACAGGTCAAAACCTATTCATTTCAATCAGGACTGTCCTAACTGTTGCGACTCAAGACGCAGCGACTCCAGAAAAGGTTTTTGCACTACCTTTTGACGACTTCAGTGAGACTTGTCCCTCATAGAAGGCAAGAAGTCGTTGTAAAGTCGCACACAAGTCACATTACAAAGTCATACTTGAAATTGCGCAACTTTGTAGTCGCATTAGTGGAAACGTAGCCTTAGTCCTCATTCACATTGGAGCGACTTGTCATGCGATTTGACAGGTCAAGGTGCATGAGAAGTGTCACCCTATTGTCGGCAATGGTACTGTCCATATCGATGTGACACTGACTTTGCAGCGCAGCATTGATTTGAAAAAGTAGATCCTGCACTACTTCTGGCGGCTTCGTCTGCAACTTGCATAGAAATCTGTGCATGAAACTGCTTTTATTTTAATCTGAGGATCTGGCCAATAACAGAACAAGCTCTCTTGCAGATGTAGCAGTAAGAGGGATATGGCAAACCATTTACCACTGACAGAGGTGCTTACAATATTCAGCTTTTATTTATTTATATAAAACCTCTATCCCAAAAGGAAAAGGACTGCTTGCTGTAATTGCTTATAAATAACAATGAGCGAATGGTTTGGCCCGACAGAGCATGAGTTTGGGCCAAACATTGGCTGTTCACCCATTTGATGAACACCTGAATTGTCAGAGCGTTTGACCATTTATTCGGCCCGCCGAATGACTACATGCACTGTGCCGCCACACAGTGCATTGGAAGCCCTGATTGGCTGAAGCAATGAAAACTTTGCCCAATCAGGGCGCATAGTACTCTCAGAGCCATGATTGTCAGTGTGAGTGTAGTGACCATTCATTTTTACTTTAGTGTCAGTTTATTTTGTCAGGGCAGGTTTACTGCAGTATATTTCAGTGCGTTGGTGCATGTTTAATGCAGTATATTGCAGTGCGTCAGTGCAGTTTTACTGTGGTATATTGTAGTGTGTCGGTGGAGTGTGTCTGTGTAGTGAGTACTCAGGTTAAAGTGCACCAAAAACCAACTTTCTATTGATTAAAGTGCATCCACGTACACATTTCTACATGTTTATTACACTTTGTTAATAAGCGCCACCCCATCATGTCTGGGAGGCCAACAAGGAGAGGCAAATGTTCCCATGGCACTGTGAGGGGGCCAGCAGTGTATTTGTCCTCAGGCAGGACATAATTTCCTCTGTTTAGTGATGTTGCCCGTGCTAACAGGAGAACTTACAAGCCAACCTCAATGCACTGTTTCATTGGGCAACTATGTGGCAAATGAGGTTTAATGTTGATAAATGTAAAGTTCGGGGGGCTAAAAATATGTATGCATCATACATATTAGGGGGGGGGGGTACAACTGGGGGAATCCACCGCGGAGAAGGATCTGGGTGCTCTGGTAGATCCTAAGCTTAATAATAGCATGCAATGCCAAGCTGCAGTTTCCAAAGCAAGCAAAGCCCTTTCTTATATTAAGAGAATCATGGACTCCAGAGAGAGATATCATTTTGCTTCGGTACAAATCATTAGTAAGACCTCACCTGGAATATGCAGTTCAGTTTTGGGCACCAGTTCTCAAAAGGATATTGGGGAACTGGAGAAAGTGCAGAGAAGGTCAACCAAATAAGAAGCATGGAGGAACTAAGCTATGGGGAAAGATTAGAGGAACTGAATTTATTCTCTCTTGAGAAGAGGAGATTAAGGGGAAAATGATCAACATGTATAAATACATAAGGGGTCCATCCATATAGTGAACTTGGTGTTGAGTTGTTCACTTTAAGGTCATCACAGAGGACAAGGGGGCACTCTTTACGTCTAGAGGAAAACAGATTTAGTCTCCAAACACGGAAAGGTTTTTTTTACCGTAAGAGCTGTGAAGATGTGGAATAGACTCCCTCCAGAGGTGGTTCTGGCCATCAGAAATTTTGGGGCCCCTTCCACAGCTTTAGGCCTGGGCCCCTACGGGCCTGACAACAAACATTCCCTAGAGCAGTCCCACCAAATCCGCCCACTAGCCCTCCCACCGAGTCCTTCAGTGCACCCACTTTTATTTTAACAGTCTTACAACTTAAAATATGAAAATGAATTGAATCCAGCAAAGAGACATCTCCATATATTCAGCAAAGAGACAGCTCAATTCAGCAAAAAGACATCCCAATCCAGCAAACAGATGGCTTCATGTATTCAGCAAAGAGACATCCTTTCAGCTACATCGGCTTACTCTGCGGCTGTCCTGCTTCAGCAATTAATATATAAGAAATTGCTGCACTCCAGGTATCATCAAAATTCTGGTTTATTAACCGAACATCCCAATGTGGCAAATAACAGGTAGATGCGTTTCACACACTAGCAAGTGTGCTTAATCATTACAAATGATTAAGCACACTTGCTAGTGTGTGAAACGCGTCTACCTGTTGTTTGCCACATTGGGATGTTCGGGTAATAAACCAGAATTTTGATGATACCTGAAGTGCAGCAATTTCTTCTATATTGATTGTCTGCGGAGGCGAGCCGAGGCGTGCACCTGTACATCATCAGGCTTCTTGATTTACCTGGAGCAGTGATTCTTCCTTGTCTTTGTATGCTTTAGCAATTGCTAGTTACTACAGCAGCGACAACTCAATCTCGTTGGTTGGGCCTGGGTCCTCTCCCCCTGATGGCAGCCCTGCTGGCCAGCTCCATAGATTGCTTTAAAAAAGGCCTGGATTCTTTCCTAGGTGTACATAATATAACTGGGTACTAATATTCATAGGTAATTTTTATCCAGGGAATATCCGATTGCCTCTCGGGGGACCAGGAAGGAAATTTTTCCCCTGCTGTAGCAAATGGGATAATGCTTTGATGGGGTTTTTGCCTTCTTCTGGATCCACTGTGGGTATAGGATTGTGTATATGGGATTGTATGGTTGTGTTTTCTTTTTTATTGGATGAGCTGGATGGACTTGTGTCTTTTTTCAACCTGACTATGTAACTATATATCTAGCCACAGCATTCAGAGGTGGTGGTAGATTGGCTTACTAACCATCCTCATCCTCTGTCACCCAAGCTGAGACTAAAGCCTCGTACTCACGCAACGATTGTTGGCCGTGAATTTTCGGCCAACGTCCGATCGGCCGATTGTCGGCTTGTTAGTATGATGCTTCCGACAACCGACTGCGACTTTTCGGCCGAACAAAATCTGGTGTGCATGCTATAAAATTTTTGTTGGCCGTCAACAGAACGGACGATTTTCCGTCAGTCAGTATAGATTTCAGCAGACAAAAATCAGATGACCAAGACTGGGCATGCTCAGAGAAGAAAAAACACACGGAAAGTAAACCAGCACATGACATCACTTCTGAAGTTGGTTGTTGTTGGCCGACAAAATTCGTGTGCAGTCTAGAGCACATTTCAATCAACACAACAACACTGGACAAAAGACGGCCGATCGGTCGGCCAACAATCGTTGCATGTGTACGAGGCTTAATGCACAGACCACTACAGCTGCCAGAGTGGCTTATTCTTCCTCCTTGTCCACAGCTACTTCTGCCAAAGCCCCAGCATCAGGCATGGAGGAGTCAGCTGAGTTATTTGAACACAGTGTCAGCCACTTGCTCCTTTACGATGCACAGCCATTACTTGATTCAAGAGTATCTCTATAGGGTTACGATGTGAAGGCACCACCAACACCCTAAGGGTGCTTTCACAGGAGCTGTGCGCCCGTCAGACTCAGTTTTTCTCAGCGGGGAATCGATCTGCCGATGCCCGCTGAGCAGGCAGATGACAGCTCCGTCTCCGCTTATTTTGCAGAGACAGACCTGTCAGATCCCCGCTCTCCTCTATGGGAGATCGGATGAAAACGGACTGCCTGTCCATTTTCATCTCATCCGATCCTCCAGACGGATGGAAAATAGGATTTCCATCCGTCCGGATTTCACGGACAGGATCGGATCGGATAGCAGGAGGTGTCAGCGGACATGTCTCCACTGACATCCGCTGCTCCATAGAGATACATGGAGCATCTAAACAGGTCCACCTGAAAAAGCTGACAGGCGGACCTGTTCGGAAAGCCTGTGTGAAAGGGGCCAAAGACTAATTTCCTCACACCTGGTAATTCTATCCAAAGTCTGCGAAAGACACCAGAATTTATCCCAAATATCTCTAATCTTGTTCCCAGTGCACTACATTGTGAACTCATCATACAGACTGGTCCCCCCACCTTTATTTCCAAAATAAAGAAAGCTTGCAGGGAAAATGTCCTTTTTTTTGGCTTTATAAATGCAATTATTGCTGCAGCAGCTTCTATACACAGTACAGATGGGCCACTTTACAGGCAGACTAAGGGAACCCGAGGCACTATATTGAATTATTTATCATTTTCACTTTAAGCATCAGTAAATCTCTGCTAGTTTAAAAATTATGTTTTTTTACAAACTTTTTATCATTGATACATGTCCCCCAGGGCAGTACCCAGACCCCCATAACTATTGTATGCCCAATTACTTGCCTATATGCCTTCAAAACAAGCACTTTTGATCATTCCAGTTTGGGTCCTATAGACTTCAATGGGGTTCAAAAGTTCTGCCGTGAACCGAACAAGGTGCCATTCAGCCTATCCCTACTTATAAAATTGTGATCTAAAAGTTGGCTTCAATTTGTTAGTGTATCTAAATCTTCTAGTACATCTAACACTCCCTTTCCCCCAGACTGGCAATGCTGTTGTTCAAATGTGCCCCCTGTGCTCCTTCATCCAGCGTGGGGGCACTCTAATACTGGGTATATACCCCTAGTTTTTTTTTTTTTTTTTTTTAAACCCAGCGGGTTTGAATGAAAAATAAAAATGGACAACTCCGGTCGGAGCCGCTGTACCAACAATCTGACATTAGTGCAGCGATCTCCCCTGCTGTTCTTTTTAGTTCTGACAGGGGGACGCCCCCCCAGCCAGAACACTCTGATCTGGTTTTTCAGCATGCTAGTCTGACAGAAGGCAGCTTCTTTCAGATCGGCTGCCATACACACGGGTCAAATGTCAGCAAGTTTTTATTGAACCCTCCGATGTCTCCCAACTATCGGCCCGTGTGTACTAGGCTTAATACAGGTGTGTGTTACCTAAAAAAGAAACATAATGCAGCCACCACATCTAATGATTGTAAAGGCACCTTTCACACTTGTGCAACCTGAAAGTCGAGGAAATTAGGCGCGACTTGAAGGAATTCCCCTGTAATCTTGAGGTCTTTGGATCTCAAGTCGCATCAAAGTCAGACCAAAGTAGTGTAGGGACTACTTTGAAGTCACTGCGACTTGAAGTTGCACAGATTTAAACGGTACCCATTGGAAATCATGGAGTACGACTTGTCAAGCGACTTTGCAGTCCCAAGTCGCAGGACAAGTACTTTTTAGCAAATATATTTTTAGCTTTCCCCCAACCTCTCCCCTTTAAGCTACAAAAGGCAAAGAAATTGGGTGTTCACATGCCACAGACATAATTCTTTGCTGTGTGTCCATGGGAGAAATGATCGCTCCCGTCACATCCAGTGGACAGCAAGCCCACCAAAAGTCACCCATTCAAGCAAATGGGGAAGCGACACAAACGCTCTGAAACTGCATGCAATGCACACAGGCACGGTGTTCAGCAATTACAGGGTTAAAGCAGGCGGCGAGGAGGAGGCGTCACATCCCCTTCCTCGCTGCCTGTCAAACGCCTCTGAAAACACCTCTAAAAAAACTTAGCCTTGCTGAATATGCAGCTTCTTCATCTTTTAACCCTAGACTATGTTCCTGTGCAATAGTGACCATACACACTTTGATAAATGATCAATTTCCTTTCCGATTGATCTATATAGTCAACAAAACACTCAAATCAATATGCTACACATGGTGGAAGTAGATTTGGATCAATAATTAGCAAAAGATCGTAATTTATAATGGTAAATTATCGATCACATCTGTTTCCACCATGCATCTCAGTGCTGCCAATCAATGCAAAATGTTCAATAATTTTCTGCCCTGGCCAATTGACAAAGTTTGATCAGATTTGCTCAAAATTGAGTCTAATTTGATCGGAAGTGATGTTATGGATATTTGATTGTTTATAGATTCAATCATTTTGTTTGAGTTGTACATCAATTGAATAAATAAAATCCAAGTGTGTGTGGCCACCATGAGTTGGTGCCATGCCTACTGCTTCACGTTCCTGGTTTCAGGGTGGCTCCTTTCTCTTGTAGCGTCCTATGGAGCCCACCCTTGCATGCACAGAGTCCCTACACTGTGTGCAACGATAGACATCATGCTGAAACGCACAACTATGGAAATCACACTATTGTCTATGTTACCCATTCACATCAATGCAACATAATACAATGCGATTTTTTTAAAACATGCCGGCTCATCTTTTGGTGCTACTTGGTGCACTTTTAGCCCCAAAGAGGAGTCAAAAATGTACATAAACATGCCTGAGGGCTTGTTCACACCAGCTTGTGTACTAAAGGCTTAGCGCCCAGCCACTGATGTGCACTGTGAAACACTGCCGATGCACCAATCATGTTCATTACACCACTTGCCTTCTGCCCCATAGCAGATTTACTGCTACAGGGTGGTTGTCCTCTGCAGAATCACACACACACACAATACATATATATATATATATTATAAAGGATATATTATATGTGATTCTGTACGACTAGGGGGCGCGTGAGCATGCCGCTGCCGGCCCACTTCTGCTGTGATTAATTACAGCAGAAGCTGATCTGCATGCGTAAGCAACTGGATGTCCGCCAGCACACGCCGATCATGTGCAAAACACACAGAACAGAGCGCTGACTATCCAAATAAGGCAGATCTCTGTTCTAAAGGGGGGAGGGGAAGGAATGGATTGTGTGTCCCTGCAAAGCAGGGAATAAAATCCATAGCTTTCCCTAAAAAAAGCAGCACATACAGTACTCAAAAACACTGGCTAGGCACATAGTTAACCCTTTATTTGCCATAGATGTTTTACCCCTTCCCAGCCTGTGTCATTACTACAGTGACCGTGCATATTTTTTAGCATGGCTATTGAGTGCTGATTATTGAGAACACGAGTTCTAACTTTGGTACCATATTTAGCCACCCTGCACAGCTGATG
Organism: Pelophylax lessonae; assembly: GCF_965119305.1. Classification (NCBI taxonomy): domain Eukaryota; kingdom Metazoa; phylum Chordata; class Amphibia; order Anura; family Ranidae; genus Pelophylax; species Pelophylax lessonae. The sequence goes on along the minus strand of NC_138780.1, from coordinate 146,691,094 downwards.
TAACAGAATCTTTGTCGTGAAGAAGCGTGAGGAGCAGTTCCAATTAGTCACAGTCGGGGGATTCATGATGTGACAGACCGAATTAGATGGAAGGATACAGAACTTGAAGACATACAGTGCCTTGCGAAAGTATTCGGCCCCCTTGAACTTTTTGACCTTTTGCCACATTTCAGGCTTCAAACATAAAGATATAAAACTGTAATTTTTTTGTGAAGAATCAACAAGTGGGACACAATCATGAAGTGGAACGAAATTTATTGGATATTTCAAACTTTTTTAACAAATAAAAAACTGAAAAATTGGGCGTGCAAAATTATTCAGCCCCCTTAAGTTAATACTTTATAGCGCCACCTTTTGCTGCGATTACAGCTGTAAGTCGCTTGGGGTATGTCTCTATCAGTTTTGCACATCGAGAGACTGAAATTTTTGCCCATTCCTCCTCAAGCTCAGTGAGGTTGGAAGGAGAGCGTTTGTGAACAGCAGTTTTCAGTTCTTTCCACAGATTCTCGATTGGATTCAGGTCTGGACTTTGACTTGGCCATTCTAACACCTGGATATGTTTATTTGTGAACCATTCCATTGTAGATTTTACTTTATGTTTTGGATCATTGTCTTGTTGGAAGACAAATCTCCGTCCCAGTCTCAGGTCTTTTGCAGACTCCATCAGGTTTTCTTCCAGAATGGTCCTGTATTTGGCTCCATCCATCTTCCCATCAATTGTAATCATCTTCCCTGTCCCTGCTGAAGAAAAGCAGGCCCAAACCATGATGCTGCCACCACCATGTTTGACAGTGGGGATGGTGTGTTCAGGGTGATGAGCTGTGTTGCTTTTACGCCAAACATAACGTTTTGCATTGTTGCCAAAAAGTTTGATTTTAGTTTCATCTGACCAGAGCACCTTCTTCCACATGTTTGGTGTGTCTCCCAGGTGGCTTGTGGCAAACTTTAAACAACACTTTTTATGGATATCTTTAAGAAATGGCTTTCTTCTTGCCACTCTTCCATAAAGGCCAGATTTGTGCAGTATACGACTGATTGTTGTCCTATGGACAGAGTCTCCCACCTCAGCTGTAGATCTCTGCAGTTCATCCAGAGTGATCATGGGCCTCTTGGCTGCATCTCTGATCAGTCTTCTCCTTATATGAGCTGAAAGTTTAGAGGGACGGCCAGGTCTTCGTAGATTTGCAGTGGTCTGATACTCCTTCCATTTCAATATTATCGCTTGCACAATGCTCCTTGGGATGTTTAAAGCTTGGGAAATATTTTTGTATCCAAATCCGGCTTTACACTTCTCCACAACAGTATCTCGGACCTGCCTGGTGTGTTCCTTGTTCTTCATGATGCTCTCTGCGCTTTAAACGGACCTCTGAGACTATCACAGTGCCGGTGCATTTATACGGAGACTTGATTACACACAGGTGGATTCTATTTATCATCATTAGTCATTTAGGTCAACATTGGATCATTCAGAAATCCTCACTGAACTTCTGGAGAGAGTTTGCTGCACTGAAAGTAAAGGGGCTGAATAATTTTGCACGCCCAATTTTTCAGTTTTTTATTTGTTAACAAAGTTTGAAATATCCAATAAATTCCGTTCCACTTCATGATTGTGTCCCACTTGTTGATTCTTCACAAAAAATTACAGTTTTATATCTTTATGTTTGAAGCCTGAAATGTGTGCAAAGTTCAAGGGGGCCGAATACTCTCGCAAGGCACTGTGCAGGGGCGTAACTACAGGGGTTGCAGGGGTTGCAATTGCTACCGGGCCCCATGCTCCAGGGGGCCCAGTAGCAAACCAGTGGGTGAACTTCCAGGATTGCAAAAGTCACACTTGCGACCGGGCCCTGGCATTGCACCACTGTGGGGAGGCCCAAAGATTGCAGGAAGGGAGCCCACTGCAGAACTTGTGAAAGGATCCTGCTGCGGGACCGTAATAAAAGGCCATGCAACGAGAGTAAAGAGCCGCAGGATTAGTGGGAAGAGCCCTGGGCTTGAAGGGAAGGGCCCCGGCCAGGGATCTGGGGGGGGCCCTTCATGGTTTCTTGCATCGGGGCCCTGAAGGCTCTAGTTACGCCTCTGGCACTGTGTATGTGTATATGTGTATATATATATATATATATATATAGCATCAAGTCACATAAACTCCTGGGATATTGATCTGGTCAGTTAAGTAGCACAGGGGATTATTAATCAGTTTCAGCTGCTTTGGTGTTAATGAATTTAACTGGAGGTGCACTAGATGGACAACAATGAGACGACCTCCAAAACAGGAATGATTTTACAGGTAGAGGGCACTGACGTTTTTTTTCCCCTACTCATCTTTTCTTACTCTTTTTCACTAGTTTTGCATTTGGCTAGGGTCAGTGTCACCACTGGAAGCATGAGGCGATACCTGGACCCTATCGAGGTTGCACAGGCAGTCCAACTCCTCCAGGATGGCATATCAATACGTACCATTGCTAGGTTTGCTGTGTCTCCCAGCACAGTCTCATGAGCATAGAGATTCCAGGAGACAGGCAGTTATTCTAGGAGAGCTGGACAGGGCCGTAGAAGGCCCTAATCCATCAAAAGGACTGGTATCTGCTCCTTTGTGCAAAGAGTAACAGGATGAGCACTGCCAGAGCCCTACAAAATGACCTCCAGCAGGCTACTGGTGTGAATGTCTCTAACCAAACAATCAGAAACAGACTTCATGAGGGTGGCCTGAGGGCCCGACATCCGCTAGTGGGCCCTGTGCTCACTGGCTGGCACCATGGAGCTTGACTGGCATTTGCCATTGAACACCAGAATTGGCAGGTCTGCCACTGGCACCCTGCACTTTTCACAGATGAGAGCAGGATCACCCTGAGCACATGTGACAGACGTAAAAGGGTCTGGAGAACCCGGGGAGAACGGTATGCTGCCTATAACCTCATTCAGCATGACCGGTTTGGTGGTGGGTCAGTGATGGTCTGGAGAGGCATATCCATGGAGGGATGCACAGACCTCTACAAACTACACAATTTGGCACCCTGACTACCATTAGGTATCGGGATAAAATCCTTGAATTCATTGTCAAATCCTACACTGGTGCAGTGGGTCCTGGGTTCCTCCTGGTGCACGACAATGCCCAGCCTCATGTGGCGAGAGTATGCCGCCAATTGAAGGAATTGATACAATTGAATGGTCCCCACGCTCGCCTGACCTAAATCCAATAGAACACCTCTGGGACTTTATATTTTGGTTCAACCGCACTACCAGGTTGCACCTCAGTCTGTTCAGGAGCTCAGTGATACCCTGCTCCAGATCTGGGAGGGAATACCCCAAGACACCATCTGTAGTCTCATTAGGAGCATGCCTGGATGTTTTCAAGCATGCATACAAGCACGTGGGGGCCATACAAATTACTGAATACCATTCTGAGTGGCTGCAATGAAATTTCAGGAAAATGGACTAGCCTGCTGCACCATTTTTTCACTTTGATTTCCGGGGTGTCTTTGAATTCAGCTCTCTTTAGGTTGATCATTTTCATTTCCATCAAACGATGTGGCATCCTTTCATTCCTAACACATTACCCAGTCCATATCAGTATAGATATCCATCATGAGATTTCTCCCTACTGAGATCTGATGTGTTTGAGCGTCAGTGTGAGATATATATATATATATATATATATATACACACACACACACATACATATATACATACATATATATATATATATATATATATATATATATATATATATATATATATATATATATATATATATATATATATATATACACACACACACACACACACACACACACATGTACATACATACATATATACACACAACCTTCGCCATCTTAGCCCTTCACTTCTTTTTTCTGCTACAGATTGTCTCTTCAACACAATCTCATCCCTTTCCTGCCCCAACATGGCCACTTCAGTCAACAACAGTTCACTGTCATCTACCCTGGATGCCTTAGCCCCCCTCACTACACACAGAATCAGGCCCCAACCGCTACAACCCTGGCAGACAGACAATACCAGAAGCCTCAAAAAACGTAGTCGCGCTCTTGAGCGTCTGTGGCGTAAGACTAAGACACAGCAAGATTTCAGCCAATATAAATCTGCCCTCCAAAAATACAGTTCCTGCCTCCACACTGCCAAACATACCTACTTTATCACTCTCATTAACACCCTCTCACACAGTCCCGTCACCTCTTTTCGATCCCCTTCAGTCTGGATTTCGCTGGCAACACTCCACAGAAACTTCTCTCCTAAAACTTACAAATGACTTACTAACAGCTAAAACCAATGGTCACTACTCAATACTACTCAGTACTCTTACTCTTGGATCTCTCTGCCAATCCCTTCACATGCTTCCACTCACCCAACGAATAAAATTCAAAGTGCTAACAATTGTTTACAATGCTATCCACAACTCTGCCCCCAGCTACATCACTAACCTGATCTCAAAATATCAACCAAGCCGCTCTCTTCGGTCCTCCCAAGACCTCCTGCTCTCTAGCTCCCTTGTCACCTCTTCCCATGCTCGCCTCCAGGATTTCTCCAGAGCTTCTCCCATTCTTTGGAACTCTCTACCCCAATCTGTCCAACTGTCCCCTAATCTATCCATCTTTAGACGATCCCTGAAGAAGCCTATCCTAACTAATACTCTGTTTCACTTTCTCCATCAGCTCATCCCCCACAGCTATTACCTTTTGTATCAATTGACCCTCCGTTTTAGATTGTAAGCTCTAACGAGCAGGGCCCTCTGATTCCTTTTGTACCAAATTGTATTGTAACTAATGTCTGCCTTCATTTTTTTAAGCGCTGTGCAAACTGTTGGCGCTATATAAATCCTGTATAATAATAATAATGCACACACACACCCACACAAAAGGTGTTATTTGACCGGTTGTCCATAAAGGATCACTTTGGCGCGGTAATAGAGAAGTTTCTGTGGATGCAGTATCTGTGCGCATTGCTGGATCCCTACAAAATCCTTTTTCTTTGGACAATTTTTTGATTATGTTGAATTTTAAAATCACATCCTAGATGTGGACTATATATTCTTATTCAACATTTTTTCTTTATTATGCGTTTTTGTATCAATAGGTTTATACACAATTTGGAATAAGTGCACCATGTATTATAATATATATACACACACACATACACACATATATATACACACACATACTCTTGATACTGATCACTGTATTAGTGTCCCTGGTTTCCACGAAGCATTAAAGGTGTCAGTTAGGGTCCGATTGTTCGCCGCAATATTGCAGTCCCGCTAGAAGTCTCCGATCACGGCCATTACTAGTATAAAAAATAAATACAGATTCCTTAAATATAGCCCACAGTTTATAGACTCAATAACATTCACATAAACCAATCAATATATGCCTACTGGGATTTTTTTAAACCAAAAATATGTAGCAGAATACATATTGGCCTAAATTGATTACTTTTTTTTTCAATTTTTTTATTGGCTATGTTTTATAGCAAAAAGTAAAAAAATACTGCTTTTTTATTTATTTTTTTTTTTCGAAATTGTTTTGATTATAGTGCAAAAAAAATATTATGCAGCGATGATCAAATTCCACCAAAAAAAGTTTTATTTAGGTATAGCGTTTTATTATAGCGTTGCATGACCACACAATTGTCAGTTAAAGTAACACAGTGCTGTATCGCAAAAAATGGCCTGGTCATTAAGGGGGGATAAATCTTACAAAGGTCAAATGGTTAAGTTTTTTTTTTTTTTAAATAAGAACTTTATTTAACTGTCTGACATTTAATTTGGTTCTATTCGCCGCAGCAGTGTTGCGAGGCGGAGGTTTGCGGCACAACATGCTGCACTAAAAATATAAAAATAAATAAATATTTATGCAGTACTTTTTTCACCACACACCGCCGCAATGCAAAGTGTGAACTATCTTTATAGCAAACAAGTCTAATTGCCTTGTCTTTACATTGAGACTGCACTTTGAAATGGAAGAGTAGCCCCACACAAATGGTGTGAACGGGCACTCACATTGTGTCTGGTGTCCATTGTAAAGGGGAAATGATGAGTGGTGTGGTGCGATGCTTTTTTACAACACATCACACTGTTTTTTTTTTTTTTTGTTTTTTTTTTCTAACTTTATTGAAGTGTTACAAAATGACACTTCAGGTGCTGTGACGTGCAATGAGGAGAGTTATGCAGCATAAAACGCAGCACTATGGGGAGAACAGGATGCATAGAAAACAATAGAATTTTTTTTTCTTTCCACATAGAAAACTATTTTTTTGCTGTAAGCAGGCCCCAATAGATCCAGAACCAGGGGCATTGTTAGGAATACAAATTTCCAAGGCTATTTCTACCCTTCTCTAGTGATGCCCTACCTTGAAGAGTAGACACCTTTACACCTCTTTGGTATGTTAGGTGGAGTTTCACAAGTTACCATGAATGGACAGCCAAAGTAAAAACTGGAGTAGTGGGAAACTTTACAGTATGTGTGTGTTAACACTCTTGCGTTAAAGCAGCATATTTATTCTGAGGGATCTGGCAATGGACTGCATAGGACATAAAAAATGCACAAGACACTTTTTTTTACAACGCAGTGCACCCCAGTGTGTATGTGTGTAGGCTGCTATAGTATGTTGGGGCCGACATTTACAATAAATGGCACTGCAGCACAACGCACCTTGACACACACGCTATTGCATCACCCAACTGTGAATGGGCCCCTTAAGGTACAATGCATGAAATAAAACCTTCACATCCTTCAGTAGGAAATGCAGTGCTGTCCTTTCCTAAATTGTAATTATATACTGGTAACATTTAAGAGAGAACCAATGCTGTTCTCAGTCTTGACTTGGCTCATATGTCTGCCTAGTACTGTTGTTGGCAGCTTCTAGTGTCACCTGCCTGCTCATCGACAATTAATTTCCATTACCAGACTGCTGACTCATTATACAATTTACAGACACAACGCAGGAAACTGTACAGATACATCAGAGATAGAGGAGATATCTTCCTGACAATACAGATTGCTCGAAGTGTGTAAATCGCAAGACTGGCAGAACAGAATTTCAAACCTTGTGGCAGACAAAACACATTTGTTTTCAACTATGTGTACCAATATATATATATATATATATATATATATATATATATATATATATATATATATATATATATATATATATAGATAGATAGATAGATAGATATAGATATAGATACACACACACAAACTATATATACACAGACACACATATATACACACACACACACATACAGTCTGGTCCATAAATATTGGGACATCGACACAATTCTAATCTTTTTGGCTCTATACACCACCACAATGGATTTGAAATGAAACAAACAAGATGTGTTTTAACTGCAGACTTTCATCTTTAATTTGAGGGTATTTACTTCCAAGTCAGGTGAAAGGTGTAGGAATTACAACAGTTTGTATATGTGCCTCCCACTTTTTAAGGGACCAAAAGTAATGGGACAATTGGCTGCTCAGCTGTTCCATGGCCAGGTGTGTGTTATTCCCTCATTATCCTATTTACAAAGAGCAGATAAAAGGTCCAGAGTTAATTTCAAGTGTGCTATTTGCATTTGGAATCTGTTACTGTCAACTCTCAATATGAGATCCAAAGAGCTGTCACTATCAGTGAAGCAAGCCATCATTAGGCTGAAAAAAACAAAAGAAACCCATCAGAGAGATAGCAAAAACATTAGGTGTGGCCAAATCAACTGTTTGGAAGATCCTTAAAAAGAAAGAACACATTGGTGAGCTCAGCAACACCAAAAGACCCGGAAGACCACGGAAAACAACTGTGGTGGATGACCGAAGAATTCTTTCCCTGGTGAAGAAAACACCCTTCACAACAGTTGGCCAGATCAAGAACACTCTCCAGGAGGTAGGTGTATGTGTGTCAAAGTCAACAATCAAGAGAAGACTTCATCAGAGTGAATACAGAGGGTTCACTACAAGATGTAAACCATTGGTGAGCCTCAAAAACAGGAAGGCCAGATTAGAGTTTGCCAAACAACATCTAAAAAAGCCTTCACAGTTCTGGATCAACTTGTACCGAGTGATGGGAAGAGAAAAGTGTGGAGAAGGAAAGGAACTGCTCATGATCCAAAGCATACCACCTCATCAGTGAAGCATGGTGGTGGTAGTGTCATGGCGATGGGTTATGTATGGCTGCCAATGGAACTGGTTCTTTTGTATTTATTGATGATGTGACTGCTGACAAAAGCAGCAGGATGAATTCTGAAGTGTTTCGGGCAATATTATCTGCTCATATTCAGCCAAACGCTTCAGAACTCATTGGACGGCGCTTCACAGTGCAGATGGACAATGACCCGAAGCATACTGCGAAAGCAACCAAAGAGTTTTTTAAGGGAAAGAAGTGGAATGTTATGCAATGGCCATGTCAATCACCTGACCTGAATCCGATTGAGCATGCATTTCACTTGCTGAAGACAAAACTTAAGGGAAAATGCCCCAAGAACAAGCAAGAACTGAAGACAGTTGCAGTAGAGGCCTGGCAGAGCATCACCAGTGATGAAACCCAGCGTCTGGTGATGTCTGTGTTCCAGACTTCAGGCTGTAATTGACTGCAAAGGATTTGCAACCAGTGTATTAAAAAGTGAAAGTTCGATTTATGATTGTTAATCTGTCCCATTACTTTTGGTCCCTTAAAAAGTGGGAGGCACATATACAAACTGTTGCAGTTCCTACACCTTTCACCTGATTTGGATGTAAATACCCTCAAATTAAAGCTGAAAGTTTCATTTCAAATCTATTGTCGATTGTTGTGGTGGTGTATAGAGTCAAAAAGATTAGAATTGTGTCGATGTCTCAATATTTATGGACCTGACTGTATATACATTATATATATATATATATATATATATATATATATACACACACACACACATATACATACACACACACAGTGTATATACAGTATCTCACAAAAGTGAGTACTCCCCTCACAATTTTGTAAATATCTTAGTAAATCTTTTCATGTGACAACACTGAGGAAATTACACTTTGCTACAATGTAAAGTAGTAGTAAGCGTACAGCTTGTATAACAGTGTAAATTTACTGTCTCCTCAAAATAACTCAATACACAGCTATTAATGTCTAAACTGCTGGCAACAAAAGTGAGTACACCCCTAAGTGAAAATGTCCAAATTGGACCCAATTAGCCATTTTTCCTCCCCTGTGTCATGTCACTCATTAGTGTTACAAGGTCTCAGTTGCGAATGGGGAGCAGGTGTGGTAAATTTGGTGTTATCACTCTCACTCTCTCATACTGGTCACTGGAAGTTCAACATGGCACCTCATGGCAAAGAACTCTCTGAGTATCCGACAAAAAAGAATTGTTGCTCTACATGAAGATGGCCTAGGCCAGTGATGGCAAACCTTGGCACCCCAGATGTTTTGGGGTACTCTACAGTGTAGTTGAGCATCATGGGAAATGTAGTTCCGAAACATCTGGGGTGCCAAGGTTCGCCACCACTGGCCTAGGCTATAAGAAGATTGCCAAGACCCTGAAACTGAGCTGCAGCATGGTGGCCAGTATACATACACACACACCCCATTCGATCTCTAGTGCACATTTATACATATTGTAGCAATGTAAGTGTCAGAATCACTAAAGAAAAGACACTATGCTTCAGTGTAAAGATTGCCACGGATCAGTGGTCTCTAAACTGTGGCCTTTTGCCTGCCTTTATATGGCCCTGATACAAGGCACAATTTTTCCCACTGAGACCAATGATGGGGCACTATTCCTTCCACTAAGACCAACGATGGGGCAAAATTCCTCCCACTGATTTAAACAATAGAACACTGATACTAACAATGAAGCAGTATTCCTCCCACTAAAACAAAATATAGGACACTATTCCTCCCACTGATACCAACCATGGGGCACGGTTCCTCCCACTGTCACCAACAATGAGGCACTGTTCCTCCCACTGTCACCAACAATGAGGCACTGTTCCTCCCACTGTCATCAACAATGAGGCACTGTTCCTTCTACTGACACCAATGATGTGGCACTATTCCTCTAATGGACACCAACAATGAGGCACTATTTCTCCCATGGACACCAATGATGGGGCACTATTTCTCCCATGGACACCAATGATGGGGCACGTTTCCTTCCATTAACACCAATGATGGGGCACTATTTCACCCATTGATACCAATGATGGGGCACGTTTCCTTCCATTAACACCAATGATGGGGCACTATTTCACCCATTGATACCAATGATGGGGTAAAATTCCTCCCACTGACACCAATGATGGGCCACTATTTCACCCACTGACATCAATTGGGCAAAATTCCTCACACTGATGTAAACAATCGAACACGGTTCCTCCCATTGATCCAAAGTATTGGGCACTACTCCTCCCACTGACACCAATGATGGGGCACTTTGCCTCACACCTATTGTAAATGATGGGCACTATTCCTCTCATTGACACCAATGATGGGCACATCCACGCACATCAATGATGGGGCACTATTTCGCCCATGGATGCCAACAATGGGGCAAAATTCTTCCAATTGATATAACCAATAGAACTCTTTTCCTCCAACTGATAATGGAGGGGCGCTAGCCCTCTATTTTCATAACCCACTGACCTCCAAGCCTAAGGCATGGTTTACCTAGTTACATAGTTTGTGAGGTTGAAAAAAGACATCAGTCCAACCAGTTCAACCTATGATGTGTGTGTGTTTGCTGTTAACCGTACATTGTATACCCCTGTATGTTGTGGTCTTTAAGGTGCCCATCTAGTAGTTTTTTGAAACTATTGATGCTCCCTGCTGATATGACTGCTTGTGGAAGAGAATTCCACATCCTTACTGCTCTGACAGTAAAGAACCCCTTATGTAATTTAAGGTTAAACTGTTTTTCCTCTAGTTTTAGCGAGTGGCCACGTGTCTTATTGTATTCCCTTTCTCTAAAAAGTTTGTTCCTTATGCTAGGGTCACCAGTACAGTATTTGTACATTGATATCATATCCCCCCTCAATCGTCTCTTCTCCAGAGAGAATAAGTTCAATGCTTGTAGTCTTTCCTCATAGCTGATGTTCTCCATTCCCCTAATTATTTTTGTTGCCCTTCTCCGGACTCTCTGCAGTTCCAGCATATCCTTCCTGAGGACCGGTGCCCAGAACTGGACAGCATACTCCAGATGTGGCCGGACCAGAGTATTGTAGAGAGGGAGAATAATCTCTTTATTTCTGTAGTGAATCCCCTTTTTTATACATCCCAGTATTCTGTTGGCTTTGCTTGCAGCGGCTTGGCATTGCATGCCACTGCCAAGCCTGTTGTCCACCAGTACCCCCGGGTCCTTTTCCATCCTAGACTCACCCAGAGGTTTCCCCCCTAGTGAGTAGCTTGCTTTCGTGTTTCTGACGCCCAAGTGCATTACTTTACATTTTTCCACATTAAACCTCATCTGCCATGTAGTTGCCCACCCCATTATTTTGTTCAGGTCCGCTTGTAAGTTTTCCACATCCTGCATAGAAGATATTGGCATGCTGAGTTTAGTATCATCAACAAATACTGAGATTGTACTAGATATCCCCTCCTCTAGATCATTTATGAATAAATTAAACAGGATTGGTCCCAGGACAGAGCCTTGGAGGACCCCACTTTCCTCACCCGCCCAATCCGAGTACTCCCCATTAATCACCACCCTCTGGAGCCAGTTCTCTATCCAGGTATTCACCCTATGGTCCATACCTACCTTCCTTAGGCTGCATTTACACTTGAGCGTAGCGTTTTTTTACCGCGATTTTACCGCGATTTTTACCGCGATTTTACCGCGATTTTTTCAGGTGTTTTTCATTGACATCTATCAAAAACGCTGGTAATCAGCCCAAAAAGAAGCTCATGTACTTTTTTCAGCTACAGGCGTTTTGCAAAACGCTCAGATGTGAACAGGGGCCATTTAAATGAATGGGGTTTTACTTGTTGGGCGTTTTGGAAGCGTTTCTTTTTAGCGTTTTTGGAGCTGAAAACGCCCAGGTGTGAATGGAGCCTAAGTTTGTACAGTAAGCGTTTGTGGGGCACGGTGTCAAAGACCTTTGCAAAGTCCAGATACACCAGATCACAGGCTTACCTTTATCTAGGTGGCAGCTCACTTCATCGTAGAAGGTTAATAGATTGGTTTGGCAAGAACGATTTTTCATGAATCCATGCTGATTACTACTAATAATACTGTTTTCATTACTAAAGTCTTGTATGTGGTCCCTTAACATCCCCTCCAAAATCTTGCAGACTACTGATGTTAGGCTGACCGGCCTATAGTTACCCGGGATATATCTCCGCCCTTTTTTAAATATTGGTGCCACGTTGGCTTTTACCAATCAGCTGGCACCATTCCCGTCTGTAGACTATCCTTAAAGATCAAGAATAATGGTCTGGCAATCACCTGGCTGAGCTCTTTAAGAACCCTCGGGTGCAAGCCATCCGGTCCCGGTGATTTATTATGTATTTATTTACCTACACTGATACTGGAGCATTTCCACCTCCACTAGCCACAGCCAGACCTCTCTAACGTCTAAAGTACATTAGACTGGCCCTTTGTTTATAAACTTTGTCAACCCCTGCAATAGATAATTAATTGCCAGAGGTCAGGGTTGGAACACAATCTCTGTTTGCAGAATACTTTTTTGGTCTCACCAACTGGCACTGGAGATCTCATCTGCACGCTGGAGGAGGAAGAGCGGCAACTGGGTGGGCATGCATGGATGGAACCAATGCTCCCCAGCAACTGAATGGACCGTGGAATGGGACAAGCAAGATCTCTGCCAAACAACCAGTTGGAGGGAAGCAGTACATCTCTGTAGTATACACACATTTGTCCAGGTTTTGTCTCATAGAAAACACTGCAATAACAGAAACAATAAAATCTGCTGATTTGCAAGAAATCGGATGTGCTTTTAACTTCCTGCTTTAGCTGACAACATGGCGCCTCTGCTGCAGAACAGGCAGCCCTGCCCAGTTTGTTTTGGTGGCCTACAGAACAACTCTACCCATCTTGATAAGCTGGGGGGAGATGTGCAGGTCTGAAAGCACTTGCTTTGGATTTCAGCGCAGCAGAGGCAGGGTGTACAAGAAGCTAGCAGCTCACTGGATTTCTGGCAGAATCAACAGGCATTTGTTTTTAAAAGGGATAAAAAATAAAAAAAACCATGGGGAAATGTGCATGTATTACAAAGATGTTAATAATTTTTTTTGTGCAGACAGCGCTATCCCCACTATGTGTACTGTGTCACATTGAACCAAACAACCATGCTTATATATTTATAATGATAAAGTTTTACAACAAAAAATAATGTTCTGTAATATACATATCAGAAATAAAATAAAAATCAAACGATAATTTATAGAACATATAAAATATATAAATAAATAGTGTCTCGTGCATAAAAGTTGCTGGTCCTGTAATTTCCATATCATAAATTTATGAAAATCAAACGACAATTCATAGATCTTCAACTAAAATTATATAGATTCCGCCCCTGGAGGACGTCGGGTAGGGCCTTTGATGTGACGTCACCAGGCACACCAAGTCTGGGCTCGCAGGTGGATTGGTAAAATATATGGCAGGTTTATATTGTGTAAGTGGGTCAAGTTATTTTTTTGAATAAAGCTTTTACACTATGAGATCCCTCTTTCCTTTATGATGCCCTTCTTTGGAGCATGGAGTTTTATCGTTGTTGGATGACTATGTGAGACGGTTTTGGTGGAAAGATCCCCAGTGCCCATGAGAACTGCAGCACTATATTGTCAAAAGTATTGGGACACCTGCCTTTACACGCACATGAACTTTAATGGCATCCCATTTGCTTACCATACTACACCAGTCTTAGTCCGTAGGGTTCAATATTGAGCACGCCCTTTGCATCTATAACAGCTTCAACCCTTTTGGGAAGACTGTCCACAAGGTTTAGGAGTGTGTCTATGGAAATGTTTAACCATTCGCCTAGAAGCGCATTTGTGAGGTCAGGCACTGATGTGGATGAGAAGGCCTGGCTCGCAGTCTCCGCCCTTATTCATCCCTAAGGTGTTCTATCAGGTTGAGGCCAGTCAAGTTCCTCTACCCCAAACTCGCTCATCCATGTCCTTGTGGACCTTGCTTTGTGCACTGGTCCAAATCATTTGGTGGAGAGGGGATTATGGTGTGGGGTTGTTTTTCAGGGGATGGGCTTGGCCCCTTTGTTCCAGTGAGGGGAACTCTTAAGGCATAAGCATACCAAGATATTTTGAACAATTTCATGCTCCCAACTTTGTGGGAACAGTTTGGGGTTGGCCCTTCCTTTTCCAACATGACTGCGCACCAGTGCACAATGAAAAGTCCATAAAGACATGGATGAGCTTATGAAAAGGTATTATATGAATTGTCGTTTGGTTTTCATTATATTTAGGATATGTACAGTGGGTATAGAAAAGAATCACACCCCTTTAAAACAACTACATTTTGTTGCTTTGCAACCTGAAATGAAGGTAGACACAGTTTTTGTTTTATTCAGCTGTATTTACTCAGTGTAACTTATAACATCCAAGTGAAAGATAGAATACGAACATGTCAGAAAAAATAATAAGTTGTTATTGTGCGAACGTTAAAAAATATTAGTTGTTATGTTACACTTAGCAAATGCAGTTGGATAAAACAAAAACTGTCTGTCTTCATTTCAGGCTGCAAAGCAACAAACTGATTATTTTAACCGGTTGCCGACTGCGCACAGTATATTTTCTGCGGCAGTCAGCCCCGGCCAGGCAGAGTGATGTAGATCTACGTCGCTCGCCTGTCACTGGGATTTGAGCCAATAGCGGGCGGGCGCCCGCCTCGGCTCGTTCAGGGAGGAGTGCGGGCGTGTGACCGGCGGACCCGATGTCCGCCGGTCACACTACGATCGTCGGTACAGCGGGAGAAAGGCTTATGTAAACAAGCCGCCTGTCATTCTCCCCTGTGTAAAAATGGAGATCAGACGGTTCTACTATGTAGAACCGTTGATCTCTGTTTTTACACCAATAGCATTGTCCCACTACAGTTAGAATCACGCCCCTAGGACACACTTAACCCCTCCCTGTCCAATACAGTTAACCCCTTCCCTGCCAGTGTCATTTTTACAGTAACAGTGCATATGTATAGCACTGATTACTGCAGTAATGTCACTGGTACCCCCAAAAATGTCAGTCAAGGGTCCGATCTGTCCGCTGCAATGTCGCAGTACCGCAAAAAAAAAAAAAAAAACGCAGATCGCCGCCATTACTCGTTAAAAAAAAAAACACCAAAAATGACAAAAATCTTTCCCTTTGTTAGTAAACGCAATAACTTTTGCGCAAACCAATCAAAATACGCTTTTTGCGATTTTTTTTTTTTACCAAACATATGTAGCATAAAACAATTTGGCCGAAAATGTTAAAAAATTTTGATTTTTACATTTTTTTTGGGGGGGGAATTTCATATAAAAAAAAGTGAAAAATATTGTTATTTTTGCAAAAATTACGCTCTTTTTTTATTTATAGCGCATGATCAAAAAATCGCACAGGTGATCAAATACCACCAAAAGAAAGCTCTGTTTGTGGGGGAAAAAAAGGACGTGAAATTTGTTTAGGTACAGCGTCGCACGACCGCGCAATTGTCCGTTAAAGTCACGCAGTAAAAAAAAATAAAAAAATCGCAAAAAACCCCCTGGTCAGGAAGGGGGTAAAATCTTCCGGGGCTTAAGTGGTTAAAGGAGGGGTGATTCGTTTTGCACCATAAATTACAGAACATATTCCCACTGGTAATTCTCACTGCAATCCCCCTTTTACCCACTGTAAATTACAGAACATCACTTTTTATGCATTAGAAACTTGATTTAAAGTGATTATATGAATTGTTGTTTTATTTTTATTATATTTATGATATATACTGTACATTACAGAACATTATTTTATGTTTTAACACTTTATCATTATGAATATATAAGCACGGTTGTTTGATTCAATGTGGCACAGTACACATAGTGGGGATAGCGCTGTCTGCACAAAAACCTGTTGATGGACTTTACATCATATAGATATCCACTGTGCCCGTTCTTATTAATTTTCTCTATTTATTTTTGCTGTGACGTATATATATTTATATATATATATATATTTTTTTTTTTTTTACAATACCCCTATTACAGAGATGTACCAAATATTTGCCTTTTTTTTCAATTTTGCCCAGGTGTATGCTGTCACATGTGCAACATCACACGACCCATTCCTTTATTTGTTATATATTTAGCAGAACGGCAGTGTGAGTACATGTGGACTTCAGAGAATGGCAGTTTAACTCTAACAACTGACTATTTTACGATTCACAAAATATCGGTGGAAAGAGAAGAGGAACAGGGTAATTTCTACAAATCTCAGGAGGATAATAGTCCACTCCACCAGTTGTTTTCATCATAAAGAGGAACAAAAAGTGTAAATACTGATACGCTGAGTTTCTGTAAGGAAATGAACCCATTTACATACCAGTCACCTACAAATGGGACTATTCAAAAAAGCAGCACAAGAGTGATGATGAGGAACACTTACAACATGCAAAAATGTACCAGTGAGCCAAATGAAGACCAGCTGAATTTTTGAGTAAGAATATCAATCAGGTTCTAGTGCTGTCTTTTTCACGGTTGCAAAAAAAATTCCCTGACAGTTTCCTTTACTAGTATCTACTGTCTGTAGAACAAAAATTGAAGAACAGCAATCCAGCTGGGAGCATGCGACCGGGGTGGAATCCACCTTCAATCCACACCAGACAGCAGAGGACAGGACTGGGGTGCAGGAGGGCACTTGCCCCTGGGCCGGTATTATTAAAGATGAACTTTGATCTGATAAAAAAAAATAAAATAAAAGACAGCAGCTACACATACTGTAGCTGCTAGCTTTTAACAAACATGCACTTACCAGTCTAGAGATACAGCTCTGGCCTCACCTGGGCCGGCTCTTAGCCAGTTCCCGGCGCCACCATCTTGGATGTGGGAAGCCAGCTGTGACTTCCTAGTGATTCACAGCCGACTTCCCACTGCTCATAATTGGGTAGCACTGTGCTTTTTTGATGGACCCACAGGTTGCGGGCAGATCGGGGGGAGGGGGGGAGCATATGAGCAGAAGTAGAGCAGGTACCCGTCAGATATAGGTACCCGCTCTAAAAAAAAAAAAAACATATCCAAAAGTGGAAATTTTCCAGCACTTTTTGTTGCTCTGAGATGTCATGTAACCAAATGCTAGGAGCTGCAAAGGAAGCCGATACTAGAAGTTAGGGCAAAAAACTACATGTACACAATGGGTTGGGATGCTTAAGACATCACTAACTCAATATGTAGGGATGGGTCTGACTGGCCCCCTGTTTGGTTTGCACTAGAACTTTTGAAAATCGCAAAAGTTCGGAACCGAATAACGAACGCTATTGAAGTCTATAGGACGTGAACTGGAAAAATCAAAAATGCCCATTTTGAAGGCTTATATGCAAGTAATTGGCCATAAAATGGGGGTCTGGCACTGCCCTAGGGGACATGTATCAATGAAAAGTTTGTAAAAAACGTCATTTTTAAATGAGCAGCGATTTACTGATGCCTAAATTAAAAGCATAAAAATGAGAAACAATAAAAATGAAAAATTCCTTTCAATATAGTGCCTGTGGGCTCGCCTTAGTTTGCCTGTAAAGTGGCACATCTGTAATGTGTATAGAAGCTGCTGCAGCAAGAATTGCATGTAGAAAGCAAATAAAAAATGAAATTTTCCCTGCAAGCTTTCTTTATTTTGTAAAAAACGGCTTGGGGATCCAGTCTGTATGATGAGGCCACAATGTAGTGCGCTGGGAACAAGATTAGAGATTTTTTTGGATAAATTCTGGTATCTTTTCTGCAGACTTTGGATAAAAGTAACAGGTGTGGAAAAATTGGTCTTTGGGTGTCGGAGGTGCCTTCACACTGTAACCCTAAAGAGGTACTCTTGATGAAATCAAGAATTGGTTTGTCAAAAAGTGAAATGATATGCACCTGTCAAACAGGTGTGGAAAAATTGGTTTTTGGGTGTTAATTGTGCCCATGAAACCTACACCAAAACATTTCTTCCAGATGAAATCAACACCCACAACGCTAGGCAGTCTAGAAGTCTTGCAGAGATTCCACATCCCAAAAACACTTTATCAGCGACATCAGCATCAGGGGCTTCATAGCTGCTGGTAATCCAGGACTGATACATTTTGATAAATGTCAGATGGTCCACAGAGTCTGTGGACAGACACACTCGATTATCAGTAACAAAACCTCCGGCAGCACTGAATGCCCACTCAAAAAGCATGCTGGATGCAGGGCAGCCCAGCAGCTCAATTGCAAACTGGGCAAGTTCTGGCCAGTGGTCTATTCTCATGACCCAGTAACCCAGTGGATCCTCAACTGGAAAGCGCTATATCTCCGTTTCCATTCCTAGATTATTGTCCACCATATGATGCAGATGCTACCAATGGGATGTAAAAGCTGACAGCCCTGGGTGCGAAGGACTAACAAAATTGTGAAATGCATCACTTAGGCGGCCACCCTTCTCCACTGCTCCTCTCTTGACCAACAGAAGCCTCAAAACTAAGTTTTCCATGACACTGTGGCCTACCATAGTCTAGAAAAGCATAAACAACCTTTTCATGCAAATAACAGTCGAAAAGCATGTATAGCATTTAGTTTTAATTTTGGACAGGGTAGGGAAGGGTTTAAATGGATTCTAAAAGGTTGTAATTAAAAAAAAAAAAGAAGACCACATGTACAAACAACCATGTCATACTTTTGCTGGGCATACACGTATAGATTTTTGGGGAACATAGGCGCCTTGTAGAAGCCAGATCTGGCAGTGTTCCCAAACAGTTTTTTACACACCACAACCAGTCTTCTCAACAACTTAGAGTTTGGGTAATTGAGGCTATTCCCAATAGTCTCCCCTTCAAGCCGATAGGTTTAAATGCCTTTGTTCCCGTGAATCCTATTAGATATATCGACTCGATACTCTGGCTCCTGGGGGGTTAAATGAAGACTTAGAAGTCAGTCCTTTATTGTGAATATTATTATTTTTTTTTTTTTGTACCTTCCCCCTCTCCCATTCCTGCCCTGTTTTTTACAAAAAAAAAAAAACTTCTGTCACTGTGAACATCATGAGTTTTATAATGGCTTGATTGCAAGCATATTCTCTGCATATACAGTAGATCTTTTACTTTTACAGCTACATACGGAATTTGTTAATTATTATTACTACTACTACCCCCATTTATAGAATAATCTTCTCCCTTCGATATATGTATATATGTTTTTGAGCTTGGGAGCCACCATACACTTCCCTTTAACCTTGACTATGGTGGTCCATCCCAGTGTCCTCAATTGCAGCCGCATTGCTATGGCGACTGAACACTTGTATCGGCTTTCGCACAGTAGTTATGCCCATTCGAGGATGGCTCCCTAGTATGCCTGATGAAGGAGCATGCGTGCTCCGAACGCGCCAATTCCCCTGCTCATTTGGGACATGATGACAACTAGAGAGGCGGAGGCGCCGAAGATCTAGGAAGTGTCATAAACCACAAACACAGCTGGGGCCAGTGGCTGCACACCTATCCTTCTACTTCACATCTACAGAGCAAATCACACCAACTTACTTCCCTGTGCATTCTTACCGATATCTTGTGAGTTACCTATACTGCTTGCTCAGTAAAATGGTTTTACACTACATTTAGATGGCGCTGCTCTTTTTTCCCTACCAAAGACAAGTATAGTGACGGTCCTTTTACTGGGTATTTCATTCTATACAAGTGACTCTGTGCTGATGGGCTATTCAAAATATTGTATTGTATTGCACACCGGAAGTGATGTGAGAACCTTTGTATCCTGCCGTCCATTACAGGAGCTGTTTGCTTTATATTTAATAAAGGAATACTCTCTTCACGCTTAACTCCATAATAATAATGGAAAGCATGTTATCAATGGCACAGCCTCCATGTACTCTGAAATACAGAGGGACCCACCTGATATAGGAAGTATTCTGGCTCATCCTGATTATCTGGAGGCAAACACTGAACTCATCAAACCCAAGAAACTCCTAAATCCAGTAAAAGCATCTAAAAGTCACCAGGAGCTCCATCGGGAACTGCTAATGAACCATCAGAGAAAATCTGGGGACCAGGAAGGAATATAAAGGCTACCAGGGATCCTCCGCATTACGCCCAAGAACAGACTCATTGTGATGGGAAAAAGCCCCTTTCAAGGGGATAGACACACGCCTTGGACCTTCACCTATCTTGGTAAGAGGCTTTACAACCCCTTCACGAGGTGTGGGAAAAAAGTGTATCACCCTCACAGTACAAGGAGTCTATATTCTTGAGGTTGCTGTTTCTCTGCCTTTGACTTCTATCAGCTGGTAAGAAGTAAATCTTTAAGGTGGTGGGACACAAGATATAAGCACCTGACACGTGTTTTTGTTTGGAGCCCTAACACATCTTATTTTCATCTCATCACCTGGAGTGGTTTACGTTTGTTTTTTTCTCAATATTTGGAGTATTTTGGACTTATATTTGTGTCAGGTAAACTCCAACAGTTTGGCTAATCAGCAAATTCACGCATTGGCGCGAATACGCATGCTTGGCCAACTCCAGGCAAGATCAACTAAGAATGTGCGTGCGCCAATGCGCACACACACACGCAGGACGTGACAGCGTCCCTGTGTCCCTTGTGCCTTGTTTTTGCCTTTATCTTGGATTTCCTGTTGCCGACCCGGATTGCTTGACCATCGACTCTTCTTGATACCTCTGGCTTTTGACCCTTTGGCTTGTCCCTGGACTTTCCCTGTTTTCTCCAGTGTCTGACCCGGCTTGGCTATTGACTCCGCTTTACCAGTCTCCTGTGGGCTATCCAACTTACCTTGTTCTTGCAGCACACCTGCCTGGCTTGTCAAGTGTTCCAGATCCGCCTTGGATCTATCACCCATTGGGCTCAGCCACCATCTGGCCATCCCAGCCGGCAACCCGTGCTACTTGGGCACAGCACTCCCTGTCTCACCTCCAGGGGTGTTCTGCACCTAGCCGCAAGGGGAGCCCTCTCTACACTCCAGCTTCGGATCAGGTACGTGACAATTTGAGACACCATATATGGGACTTTTGTATATTCCTTTGGAATTATTGCACATTTCTATTATTGTTCATTTGTGTTCATATATCACCATTCACCATATATGATTCATTTTTGGTAACTATTGGTTACATTTGTTGTAGTGCACCTACAGTTTCTTTTTCACTCCGTGTGTTTGACATTTAGAGTGACATTATAATTATTTTAGCGCACCGGACTATTTACTTCATTATTTCAGACCACATTTTGATCTTTGGTTGCAGCACTTTTTACTTTATCAATGCACCCTTTATACACTATTCAAAATTTAATAGGCTGTTTAACGCAGGACATCTTAACTAGAAACAAAGCACAATCCAAATGGGCCCTTTAAAAATGTAGAAAACTGTTTTTGAGTGTTTAAACTAATATTACTTGCACCAGGTTTTCCTGAATTGGTGCCTATACCAAGCACTGGTGTGTACAGGCTATATGTACTGTATAGCTCAGATTTGGCCTTCCCTAGATTTAGTTCAAGTAATGAAGGTGCGGCGTCTAGTAGTGATCTACTCATTTTAGGACCGCTTTACTACCTCACACTTCTTTCTCCATTAAGCAATGCAATTACTTTTTATTAAATAGTAATTATTTGAAATGCCATGAGAATGATAATATGGGGAATAATGGTTTCACTGGAATAACTCCACTATACAT
Source organism: Pelophylax lessonae (assembly GCF_965119305.1). Classification (NCBI taxonomy): domain Eukaryota; kingdom Metazoa; phylum Chordata; class Amphibia; order Anura; family Ranidae; genus Pelophylax; species Pelophylax lessonae. The sequence continues at coordinate 146,669,252 of NC_138780.1, read as the reverse complement.
TTTCAGTGTAGGAGCTGACAAAGTTTTAAAGGAGTTTTGTGAAAGTCATAGCCGTTTTTTGTCAGGCTAATACATTTTCTCATGAGATTGATGAAATGTTGATGTTCATCTGATGGTTCTAGACTATTTTTGGCTAATGTCTGTCATAATGAGTAATCGTTCGTTCTATTTCCCTAAGGTGCAGTTACAAAGGTAAAGGCCATTCAGGACAAAGGTCGTCGCTAAAGTCATACAAGTTACATCTACTTTGTATTTAGATAGGGACAAATTCAAGGAAATTCAAATGTTTCTTACTAGGTGCTCCTAACCACATATCTAGGATTGTGCCTTCTGATGAGTGATCATCTGATTGCAACCAGATAGTCATCAGCCAAGGATTCCAACAGGGTCCACATGGGCTTCCCTACACACATATACACACACACACACTCTGCCTGGCCAAAAAAAAAAAGTCCCCATTCGCTGTGGCATTGTTTTGATAAGCTTCTGCAATGTCACAGGATTTATATCCATCCAGTGTTGCATTCATTTTTCACCAAGATCTTGTATTGATGATGGGAGAGTCGGACCACTGCACAAACCCTTCTCCAGCACATCCCAAAGATTCTCAATGGGGTTAAGTTCTGGACTCTGTGGTGGCCAATCCATGTGTGAAAATGATGTCTCATGCTCCCTGAACCACTCTTTTACAATTTGAGCCCGATGAATCCTGGCATTGTCATCTTGGAATATGCCTGCGCCATCAGAAAAAAAAGCGATTGATGGACTAAACTGGCCATTCGGTATATTCAAGTAGTCAGCTGACCTCATTCTTCGGGCACATGCAGTACCTATCCAATAGGATACGTACCGCATGCTTAGTTTAGTTAGTTGCTTAGTTAATTCCAGGTGGCAACTTTTTTTTCTGGCCAGGCAGTGTCTATGTAAAGATATATTTATTTATTTTGCTTTTTTTTTCTTCATTTTTATTTTTTTGGATTGATACATATCTCTCGTGGTAGTACCTAGCTTCCTATGCCCTTTGTTTGGCTACCCTTTCTCATCCAAAGGCTTCAATGGGATTTGACTCAAAGTTCCCGAAAGTTGAAGTTCAAGCAAGATTCATGAAACTGTTCACAAACTAAACCCAAGTCGATTCACTTATCCCTACTCTTAAAGCAAACCTTGTGCCATAAAAACAAGGTCCACTCCAAATTTTACTGAAGAGCATGTCCAGCACTGTGCTACAATATCTTCTTATAGGAGTTGGAGTACTCAGCACTCCCTGGGACCTCAAAGGATGATGATGTCACACCTTGCAAAACAGAAGCCAGACGATAGGCAAGCAGAATATCTCTCCCCCCCAGGTATTTTTATAACTTTATTTACAGCGTTTAAGCAAGGGGGAGGGGCAGTAAAAGGCAAATTGCGGACACTGCATATAGTGCAAGGTCTGCTTGAAACAATTTAAAGAATGTTAGCATATTAACAAAATGACGAAGGTATACAAACATAAAAAGCTCTGATACAAAGGTCCCCAACGTATAATATAAGCCACATTCCATTATGACAATTGGTACTTAAACATCAAAGATCCAATTTAAAGGGAATCTGTCAAGAAAGATTAATAGGGGCTGTCAAAGTCAACCCTTCAATCTAAAAATGTCGACATTGTAATGTTCTATTTCAGAGCTGTTAAGTCCACGAGCCAGAAAAAGTAAAGAGATAAGATGTTCTGACACTCATTTATAACATACGTGATCTGGGTAGGTTACTGAAAAGAATTGAAGTCAGTAGCTCAGCAGTTTTCAGTAAGTGGCTTGTAATGGAAGCCCTATACCTACCTATAACCATAATCTCTGCTCTACACAGCAGACGGCAATTCAAATGTTGACGGGTTGTAACCAATCCCTGCTCTATCTAAACTGAAAAAAAGTTTTGGTTATTGATGCACTTTAATTTATACTTTAGTTTCCGCCCCTGGTGCCCAACCTACAGACCTTTGGTGTTTGCAGTGCGGCTCTTAGGCCAAACAGCCAATTGATTTGTAAAAGAGCCTTTAGGGCCAGTTCACACCATAAAAAAGCAGTCTAGGTGCACTCCGAATGCTTTTTTGCACTGCAGTTTTTGATGTGTTCTGGTATGTTCTTTATGTGTATTTGGCACATTTTTTATGCGTTCCGGTGTGTTTTTTCCCTCCTCTTTTTTCTTTACCTTAAATAAGGACAGGTGTGTTTCAGTGCATTATGGTGCGATTTGGATGCATTTTACCGCGTTCCAGTACAGTTTAGTGCAGTTTTATTTCTTTTTTTACTATCCATGCGTTTTTGATGCAGAAAAAAAAACGCACTGGACTGCATGTGGTGTGAACGTGCCCTAAACCTTTTCACAGCCAGAGACGTTTTTGCTTTTTTTGTTTTTTGCACACGTTTAAAAAAATCATTATATGCATGAAGAGTACAGAAAAACCCCAAACATTATATATTTATTGAAAGCAGACACCCTAGATCAGAGGTGTCAAGGTCAATTTAATTGCGGGCCGCATCAGCATTATGATCGCCCTCAAAAGGGCCAGCTGTATCTGTAAGACTAGATGTCCAGAGCATCCCCTACTCTTACATAAGACATCAAAAGCCTCTCCACCATCAGAAGGTGAGTCCTTCACCCTCCCTTACATCACAGCAGTGGCGGCCCGCCCATAGAGGGCGCAGGGACGCCGCCCCCCCAAACAGAAGCATAAAAAAAAGATTAAATAAAGAAAAAGTCATTTTCCGCCCTCTAGGGGCGCCGGACTTAGTGCTGGGTATGGGGGGGTGGGGTTTTTGACCCCACCCTCGCCCGGCAGAGGCGCCGATTGGCGCTCTTCTGGGGGTCATCGGGGCGCAGAGCAATGCGCCCGACACACCCCACTTTAACGATGTCCGGGCTGTGATTGGTCCAGAGTCCAGCCTGGACCAATCACAGGAGGACGTCGGACCTGGTGCCGTGATGCCTGGGGGCGGTGCACCGCCCCTGCGTCACGTTCACCTTCAGTTCCCGCCTGCTGGCACCGGAGAAGAGAGAAGAAAGGAGAGCCGCCGCCGCGCGTGAGGAAGAAGAAGATGACTGTCCAGTTCGTGTCACCACCGCACCGCATCCACAGACAGTGTAGTCCCGCCGCCGCCCTGGGCCGACTCAGAGCAGCATGCCGTCCGTGACTAATGAGGTAAGTGTCTGCTTTGAAGGGGGCACGCACGCTGATCTCGGCATTGGGGACATCACATGTACACTGGTCACTGCATTGGAAGCATGCATGCTGATCTCTGCATTGGGGACATGTACATTGGTCACTGCATTGGAAGCACGCACGCTGATCTCTGCATTGGGGACATGTACACTGGTCACTGCATTGGAGGCACGCACGCTGATCTCTGCATTGGGGACATGTACACTGGTCACTGCATTGGGAACATGTATGCTGGTCACTGCATTGGAAGCACGCACGCTGATCTCTGCATTGGGGACATGTACACTGGTCACTGCATTGGGGACATGTACACTGGTCACTGCATTGGGGACATGTATGCTGGTCACTGCATTGGAAGCACGCACGCTGATCTCTGCATTGGGGACATGTACGCTGGTCACTGCATTGGAGGCACGCACGCTGATCTCTGCATTGGGGACATGTACACTGGTCACTGCATTGGGGACATGTACGCTGGTCACTGCATTGGAGGCACGCATGCTGATCTCTGCATTGGGGACATGTACACTGGTCACTGCATTGGGGAGATGTACACTGGTCACAGCATTGGAAGCACGCACGCTGATCTCTGCATTGGGGACATGTACACTGGTCACTACGTTGGAGGCACGCACGCTGATCTCTGCATTGGGGACATGTACACTGGTCACTGCATTGGGGACATGTATGCTGGTCACTGCATTGGAAGCACGCACGCTGATCTCTGCATTGGGGACACGTACACTGGTCACTGCATTGGGGACATGTACGCTGGTCACTGCATTGGGGACACGCACGCTGGTCTCTGCATTGGGGACATGTATGCTGGTCACTGCATTGGGGACATGTACGCTGGTCACTGCATTGGAGGCACGCACGCTGATCTCTGCATTGGGGACCTGTACACTGGTCACTGCATTGGGGACATGTACGCTGGTAACTGCATTGGAAGCACGCACGCTGATCTCTGCATTGGAGACATGTACACTGGTCACTAGATTAGGGACATGTATGCTGGTCACTGCATTGGAAGCACGCACGCTGATCTCTGCATTGGGGACATGTACACTGGTCACTGCATTGGGGACATGTACGCTGGTCACTGCATTGGAGGCACGCACACTGATCTCTGCATTGGGGACATGTACACTGGTCACTGCATTGGGGACATGTACGCTGGTCACTGCATTGGAAGCACGCACGCTGATCTCTGCATTGGGGACATGTACGCTGGTCACTGCATTGGAAGCACGCACGCTGATCTCTGCATTGGGGACATGTATGCTGGTCACTGCATTGGGGACATGTACGCTGGTCACTGCATTGGAAGCACGCACACTGATCTCTGTATTGGGGACATGTATGCTGGTCACTGCATCGGGGACATGTACGCTGGTCACTGCATTGGGGACATGTATGCTGGTCACTGCATTGGGGGCATGTACGCTGGTCACTGCATTGGGGGCATGTACGCTGGTCACTGCATTGGTGGCATGTACGCTGGTCACTGCATTGGAAGCACGCACGCTGATCTCTGCATTGGGGACATGTATGCTGGTCACTGCATAGGGGGCATGTATGCTGGTCACTGCATTGGAAGCACACACGCTGATCTCTGTATTGGGGACATGTATGCTGGTCACTGCATTGGGGACATGTATGCTGGTCACTGCATTGGAGGCACGCACGCTGATCTCTGCATTGGGGACATGTACACTGGTCACTGCATTGGGGACATGTATGCTTGTCACTGCATTGGGGATATGTACGCTGGTCACTGCATTGGGGACATGTACGCTGGTCACTGCATTGGGGACATGTACGCTGGTCACTGCATTGAAAGGGGGCATATATACTGGTCACTACATTGAAGGGGGCATGTACTGTGGGGTTTGTGCTAGGGGCCTGTACTGTGGGATTAGTGCTAGCGGGTCTGTACTTTGGGGTTTGTGATAGGTGGCCTGTACTGTGGGGTTTGTGCTAGGTGGCCTGTACTGTGGGGTTTGTGCTAGGTGGCCTGTACTGTGGGGTTTGTGCTAGGGGGTCTGTACTGTGGGATTAGTGCTAGGGGACCTGTACTGTGGGGTTTGTGCTAGGGGGCCTGTACTGTGGGGTTTGTGCTAGGGGGCCTGTACTGTGGGGTTTGTGCTTGAGGGGTTTGTGCTAGGGGGTCTGTACTGTGGGGTTTGTGCCACTCTCAGTCAGTGTATCCCATAATAGGGTGTCTCTCACAGTATATCCCATAATAGGGCCCCTGCTCCCTATTATGGGATATACTAGTACTGATGGACCCCTTAATATGTAATATATTGGGAGAATTTGTTCACGCAAGCAAAATACAGGGGACAAAATGGGTGGAGTCTATAAGGGGTGGGGCTTCTGAGAAATGGGAGGGGTCAAAATGGAAGGGCGGTATCTTGCGCCCCACCATCTTAAAACTTCACCAGCCGCCACTGCATCACAGTTCACCCCCCTTACATTGTGCTGCTGCTTGGAAGAAGCTGGAGGCAATGCTGGAAAGGGGCCTTGTGTTTGACACATGTGCCCTAGATAGTAAAATAGGGGTAGTTCCAATTTTTTATGTCACACATTATTACCCAAAAGTCTAAGGAACGCAAAATTTCCATAAAAAAACACACTAGTGAATTTTAGGGCAAATAAAGACATGGATGAGTGATTTTAGAGTGAAGGAACTTGACTGGCCTGCACAGAGTCCTGACCTCAACCCGATAGAACACCTTTGGGATGAATTAGAACGGAGACTGGGAGCCAGGCCTTTTCATCCAACATCAGTGCCTGACCTCACAAATGCGCTTCTGGAAGAATGTTCAAACATTTCCATAGACACACTCCTAAACATTGTGGACAGCCTTCCCAGAAGAGTTGAAGCTGTTATAGCGGCAAATGGTGGGCCAACTCAATATTGAACCCTACGGACTCATGCCCCGTACACACGTGCAGATTATCTGCAGACTTTTGTCTGCAGACTTACCAAAACCATATAATATGAGGTCAAACCTAAACACTTTCAATTTGTATGCAATCCGGCAGGCCCTTGCACTACATAGAAAAGGTAAATCTGAAGACAAAAGTCTTCAGATAATCTGCACGTGTGTACGGGGCATAAGACTGGGATGCTATTAAGGTTCACGTGTGTGTAAAGGCAGGCGTCCCAATACTTTTGACAATATAGAGCATCTAGCAGGACTTCATTTTCTGACTAAAGTTATACTTCAACTTTAAAAGCGGAACTAAACCCTCCTATCCTTTTCAGCCAAGGAAGCTGTCATTTTAGCCTCGGTTTGATCTGTAACTGCCATGGTGCTGCACATGTGATCAGTTATGAGAACAGCCATTTGATGGATTTACAGTTGGGTTTCACAAGCAAATGTGACCATTGAGCATAACCGTCACCTTTAGAGTGTGAATGTTTTTCAAAAGTGTTAAGTCAGTGGGTTTAGTTCCCATTTTAACCACTTGAGCGCCAGAAGGTTTTGTCCCCTTCACAACTAGAGCATTTTTTGCTATTTAGCAATTGCGCAGTCATGCAAAATTATATTCAAATTTAATTTTTATAGCTTTTTTTTTTAGTGATATTTGATTATTACTGAGTTTTTTTATTTTTTTGCAATATAAAAAAACCAAAACTATATATTATGATGTACAAGCAAAAAATTTGGGGGAGCATACCCATGTATTTCTAAAGCTGGTGCAGCTATGAACCAAAAGAAATGTATATTAAAAAAGAATAGCGCACACATGCAAAAGAAATTACTACCAAATTTGAAGACAATCCATAAATAAAAATGGGGATTTGGTCCCACCATATGGCCATATCGTGCTCAAGCCCACCACTACGTCAAAGTACCCCATTATCAGTGGGTCCTACACTATCCATGAAAAAGAGATTAATCCAGCCTTTCTAACCCTTGGAGACAACACTCCTTGCTGGGAAAGATGTGCAAATGCACTACAGGGGACTCCTCCTATATCCACTTGATAGTGGACACTGATTGAGTACAGGTGTGTGTGGGGGGTGGGGTGGGTTGCTCAACCTCGATAGTCTGGTCAGACCGAATACATAATAAACAAGCAAAAAATTTTGGGGAGCATACCCATGTATTTCTAAAGCTGGTGCAGCTATGAACCAAAAGACATGTATATTAAAAAAGAATAGCGCACACATGCAAAAGAAATTACTACCAAATTTGAAGACAATCCATAAATAAAAATGGGGATTTGGTCCCACCATATGGCCATATAGTGGGATGCTCCCCCAATGCTCCCCCCTATAATGGGTATGCTCCCCCAAATTTTTTGCTCGTTTATTATGTAAAAAAAAAACGCTATATGGCCATATGGTGGGACCACATCCCCATTTTTATTTATGGATTGTCTTCAAATTTGGTAGCAATTTCTTTTGCATGTGTGCGCTATTCTTTTTTAATATACATGTCTTTTGGTTCATAGCTGCACCAGCTTTAGAAATACATGGGTATGCTCCCCCAAATTTTTTGCTTGTTTTGCTTGCCGCCGGTGGCGCGCTCCTGCCCCCGCTCGTCAGCGGGGAAGCTGGCGCGAGTTTCACTGTTTCTCTGATGGGCGATTTCTCCCCACTGAAAGAGAAGGGCGGACGGCTGATGTAAACACAGCCGTCTGTCCTTCTCCCTGAGATGACCACAGAGACCATGCGATCCTGCTATATAGGTTCGCATGTCTCTATGGTCATCTCACAAGCCCAACCCCCCCCCCCCCCCCCACAGTTAGAATCACTCCCCTAGGCTTACATTGAACCCCTTGATCACCCATAGTATTAACCCCTTCCCTGCCAATGGCATTATTACCGTAACAATGCATATTTTTAGAACTGAATACTGTAGTAATGTCACTGGTCCCCCAAAAGTGTCAAAAATGTCAGTTAGGGGTCCGATCTGTCTGCTGCAATGTTGCAGTCCAGCAAAAAAAAAAAAAAACGCAGATCATCGCCATTACTAGTAAAAAAATTAAAAAACAATAAAAATGACATATCTTTCCCTTAGTTAGTAAACGCAATAACTTTTGCGCAAACCAATCAAAATACGCTTATTGCGATTTTTTTTTTCACCAAAAATATGTAGCCGAAAACAAATTGGCCTAAAATGTTAAAAAATTTAGATTTTTACATTTTTTTGGGGGGGGGGGGGGGGGAATGTTTATATAGCAGAATGTGAAAAATATTGTTTGTTTTTTTTTTTTTCAAATAGCGCAAAAGAAGATTTTTATAGCGCAAAAAATAAAAATCGCACAGGTGATCAAATACCAGCAAAAGAAAGCTCTGTTTGTGGGAAAAAAAGGACTTCAATTTCGATTGGGTACAGCGTCGCATGACCGCGCAATTGTCCGTTAAAATCACGCAATGCCGAATCGCAAAATAGGGCCTGGTCATTAAGCAGCAAAATCCTCTGTGGCTAAAGTGGTTAATATTGCACTTAGTGGCGCCTTTCTCTCTAATAATAAAAACCTGACAGAGGTTCTAACCCTTCTCAATCAAACTAAGAAAAGAAGTTTTGGCTAGAGTTCCACCTTGTCCTATCCAATTATGAACATGGCTGTACATGACTGTATACAGCGGACATTACAGAAGCTCGCTGTATGTTAGAAGGGATGAGTTATGGTGAGCAGAAAAACACAGAGATTAGACCCATGTATACATGTGATTCTATGTATATTTAGGTTATGGTTTGTGTATTTCTTTCTGTGCGTTTATCACACCTGTCTTTTCTCCCAACGGCTGGAAGGAATGTCTTATTTTACATTATATATAATATTTATAGCAATATGTGTATGTAAAATGTTTCCGACATAATGAACACACAGAAGCGGTTATTTCTGGAATTTTGTTCCAGATCTTCATAGACTCTGTAGGTTGAGGCTTTCCGATGACTCAGTTACTTATCGCTTGACATTTTGTTCTTAAGCATATGTACAGTCACAAGAAGGATTTCAGAAGATTTCTGAAATATTGGATAATTAAAGTACAGTATATGTGTAGCGCCCTCCAAGGTAGGTTCTAGAGTGAGTGTATATCGTTTTTGGTTTCTCTACTTAACAGAGAGACAGCTAGGCAAATGTAAGTGCTGTCTGCTTAACAGAGCTGTGATGGTTTAGTGAGGTCTTCTCAGTGTGCTCTGGTTCTGCTCATATTGTCTTTCACACTGATCCAATAGCTATAAAGTATTTTGGACAGTGGGTGGAAACCCAGCAGGCGAGTATGGATGTCTGTACTGTCCTGGCCAATTAGAAGGGGGTGTGCCCTTAGGCATGCTGGGTACCTGTATTTATATCTGAAGAACACATGGGCTTGGGGTCCAGTCTACCTCTACAGAGAAAGGTCCAGGTGGGGAGGGAGCTGCTGCCCCTCCTAAGAACAGGTTGCCATGCGGCCTCAACCCCCAAGTGGTCGACCTGAGGGCCTTGAAACATTGAAGTTGCAACCCATGGTCCTCATGAGAGCTGGCTGAGGGAGGGTGTCCGTGGATCCTCTCTGGTGCTACTGTAGAAGGCTGCCATGTGTGCTTCAGGAGCCTTGTGAGTACAGACCCCCACAGGGGATCCCTGGGACTTATGCTGTTAGTTCCCCCTCAGGGTGCTAGAAGTCAGTTACTGGGTGCAAGCTAAAGGAGACACTGGTTAGTGTCCTGAAGAGACAAAGTTCACTGAGTTCCTTCAGCTACAAAGGGACTTGCTTATCCCATACAGGCGCTGTATGGTCCTACAGAAGATCTGCTATACAGTTCTATTGAGAGAGTTATCCTCACCTGTAAATAGTTAATTTGGAGTATCCTTCTAAATCCTATCTCCTATCCAAGTTCTCCAAATAAAAAACACAAAAACAAATCCCCTAGACTGATCATTGAAGATAAGCGGAAGAGTGTGTGCCCCTGGCTGTGGGAACTTACCCTGTATCTGGCTGTAGAGCAATCAGTGAGAGGCCCGAGCAAACCGATATCTAATTGGCTGGTGTGGGGGTACCACTACATACTGTGACAGGAAGTCAGGTAAATCTGTGGATGTTGTCACAGACAGGAGATACATTTCCACCTGGTTTAGAAAATTCACCAATTACTATAGGGTGTCGGCTGCAAAGGTAGCCAGAACTGTCTAAGGACGTTGAACAGACTTCAGCTATTTAGAATGAGGAAATTAAGGCCTCTATAATTGGTCCAGAGGAAGTCGATTGATTGCTGCCTCCTGACGCTGTGTGAGCTGGGGAGAGGAGGACAGTCAGATGTGTGCCTCCCGACGCTGTGTGAGCCTGGGAGAAGAATTGCTGCCTCTTGACGCCGTGTGGGTAGAGGAGGACAGTCAGATGTGTGCCTCCCGACACTGTGTGAGCATGGGAGAAGACCTCCTGAAGTGATGTGCGCTGAGGAGGGTAAAAAGTGTGAAGACTACTCAAGGTGAGGTCTGGGATTGTTTCTATGTGGAAGAAATAAATGAACTGTTTGCTATGTGAAGAGACAAGCAAAGGAATGGTTGCTATGTGAAGAGACAAACAAAGGAATGTGTTCTATGTGAAGAGAAAAGCAAAGGGACATGTTCAATGTGAAGAGGAAAAGGGACATGTTCAATGGACATTTGTTGTAGGTTGGAGACGGACTCCTTAGGTAGGATCCTGTGTGTGAGAAGGTAGCCGCCCACAGTGGCAAGGATTTATTTTGTGTTTTATTTTTATTTTGATGTTTTGAGGCTTGCACTTGTGTGAAGAAAACTGCAAGAATAAACCAAACTGTTGTTTGCAACCACTTCTCGGCTATCTCCCTGACTAAACGCACCCCCCCCCAAGGGGTCATCCATACCCGCCACCGAGCTAATCCCCACAATACGTAAAACCATAGTTTTATCTTTTTAGGTTTTTTTAGTCTTGGAAAGAGCAGGAGATGGTTAGGGCTCCTGACAGTATTTTATTTTCCGACTATGTGCTGTCAGCAAAATTTCCTCTTGCTTCCTGTCCCAGAGACTTAGCAGGAAGTAGGAGGAGATCTCTACATATGGGTTCTGTGACAACTCAAAATGTAGGATTTCCAGTTCCTTTTTTGTGTTGGAGCCCCCGACCACGTCTTGCGACAGGTCCGCAGCCCCCGACTACGTCTTGTGACATGTCCGCAGCCCCCTAATAACGTCTTGGGACATGTCCGCAGCCCCAGACCACGTCTTGTGACATGTCCGCAGTCCCCGACTACGTCTTGCGACATGTCCGCAGCCCCCGACTACGTCTTGCGACAGGTCCGCAGCCCCCGACCACGTCTTGCGACGGGTCCGCAGCCCCCGACCACGTCTTGCGACGGGTCCGCAGCCCCCCGACCACGTCTTGCGACAGGTCCGCAGCCCCCGATCACGTCTTGCGACAGGTCCGCAGCCCCCGACCACGTCTTGCGACAGGTCCGCAGCCCCCGACCACGTCTTGTATTTTGTTTGAAGCCTCTGACCATCTCTTGTATTATGTCTGCAGCCTCTGACCATCTCTTGTATTATGTCCTAGGTTGACCTCAGTCTATCCCTGTATCATGTCTGCAATCCCTGACCATCTCCTGTATTATGTCTGCAATCTCTGACCATCTCTTATCATGCCATAAATCAATGACTATATCCTGTTGTGTCTGCTGCCCGTGACACTGAGCCTGGGTTCATAGATTCGGTGTGATATTCGGCACCGCATCTAAATTGCAACCTGTCCATGCGAGCCATTTGTGGAGTGTATTAAGTTAACGAGGACCAACAATTGGTTTGAAAAAAGCAGCATGATTTGCAGAATCGATTGCAAGGGTGTTCACACACATGTGATACAAATCTGATGCTGACAAAAAGTTTGGTGCAAATACAGTGCGATTTGAGCCATACAAATCCATGGCTCAAATCGCACCCCAGAGAAACCGCATGTAATTCACGCAGGAATGTGCTGTGATTCCTGTGCGAAATACATGAGGTGTCCCACACCAAAATAGTGTGAACCCGGGCTATACAGTATATTTACTGAATTTTATGTGCAGGCCCTTGGGCGATATCAAGGGCCCCACTTGAGGCCCCCAACGTCAAGTTGTCCACCACTGTCTTAGAGTACTTCTCACAGGTTGCAATTTCATAGACTGAGCCATTGAGGAGAATGCTTATATCATTTCTTTAAGATTAGGGAAGAGTTAAATTGAGAGTTTTCTTATCAGTGAATTTCTACTAGATTTTCCCAATTTTAGGGCCAATTCACACCAGCCCAGTCCAGTGAGGTGTGCTAAACAATTGCGTTATGCACTAGGGCAGCCCAACGCACCACAATATACTAAAAATAATGCCTGCTGCATTTTTGGCAGCACAGTGAACTGCAACACATGCCAGTGCATTGTGCTGCTAAGCAAGTTTTCTGAAAAGCCTGGGCTGGGGTGCGATTTAGACCCGTATCAATGCGTTTTAACACACTGAAATGATCTGCTCATAGCAAGATGAATTGGAGTCAATCCAGAGGGCAAAATTAGGGTAGTCTATAGGGACTTTTACAATTGTAGTGGATTTTAACTGGCACCTGGGTGTTACAGAAGCTCCTTTTAACGATATTAGACCTGTTTGTGTACAAAGAAAAAAAAGTCTTAATTTTTCTTGTTCTTAGAAATTTAGATTAGAAAAAAGTAAGTGAAGTAAAAATGTAGTGAAATAAAGTAATACAAAAAAAAAAAAAAAAAACACAAACAGAATAAAAGGCAACATAATGAAATAAATAAATAAAATAAAACCCATGGATTGCGAGCGTAATTTAGGAAACAAGCTTTTAATCCAAAGCACTCTTATATCAAAGTCAGATGATTCATTTCACAACCATTTACTGTATTCATAAATCGTTCAGTTTATAGGCCATATAAAAAGATTATAGCAATATAATAGGTTGTGTAACCATAAAATGTCCATCCACAAATGGCGCCTCCACAAGGGGATAAGAAGCAAAATCCAGCAGGAGCTACAGAGTATAAAAGAGAAGAGAGGTAGATCATCCTCAACACCTCAACACCGCCGGCTCTCACCGCCGTCAGTCTGCAGTCATGACTGGGAAGACTACTCTGCAGTAGAGCGATCTGAAATCGAGGCTTGAAGCACTTGTGGTGCGCAGCGTGGAAGAGATGACGCCGATGGTGGTGCGGAGGACGGTCTATGTGGACAGATTTACCCCGCATGCCTGCTTACTTAGATGTGCCTGTTTTAATTATCAACCGTGTGAGTTGCTAAATGCTGAACCTTCATTAAATGTAACCATAGTGCTACACTTAGAGGCGCCTCTCTTCTCTTTTATACTCAGTTGTGACTTGATGCTACTTGTATATCAAGACATCGCTTGTTTATCAAGTCAAAATTTATAAAAAAAAATGTTGCCTGTCTTGCAAAACACTCTCTGACCAAGTTACTCTCAATTCAAAGCTAGAACTCTAAAGCCTCCTTCACATCTATGTGTTCCAATGCGGCATCCCTCTTTAACATACACTGTGCTGTACATTTGTGTTCAAGCTTCGGGCGTTTTTATTTTAGCAAATAGAAAGCACTAGGGGGAGGAGATTAGCCCTAATTCACATTGAACGCGGCTTTGAAATTGTGCGACTTCACCTGAACTCGCACGATTTCAAAGCTGTATATTAGTCCGACTTCGGGGGCGACTTGAACAACATCTGTACAGGTTCATGCCCAGGTGCTTATTAACCACTTGCCGACCGCCCGCCGTAATATTATTGTGGCAGGGCGGCTCGGCTGCGCAAAATCACTAAGAGACATCAGAGTCCTCGCTGTCGTCACTTTCCGTACCTGATGACGAATTCTCCCACGAATCGCTATCGCTCAGTTCTTCAAGTAACTCCGTTTTGCTGTCGCTGTTTTCCAGTTCGTCTAAAAGCGCTTTTGCTCAAAAAGAAAGATTTTTGGACGCCATGGGCGTTCTCTATTTTTCAGGCACAAAGAACTGGAAAAGCACAGGCAGGGCACTGGAAAAGTCACCGAGTGAAATCCTGTGGTGAAATGGCATGATACAGTGTAATCCGTTACGATCACAGCTTTGTATCATGTCATTTGTGTATTTACATTTTTGAATTTGCCGCCGGTTCCACCCCCCTGCGTCGCAATGCTCACAGGAAGGGAACCGGAAGGCAAGTGCAGGCATTTGCAGAGCAGGGAGAGAGTGTGAGGATGCCTGCAGGACGACGGGGGAGGATGGCGGGGGAGCGCAGGGAGGGTGAGTGTGATTCTGGGGTAATCCCGAGTGTGGCTCAGGGTTACCGCTTTTGGTACTGAAAGTCAACCCCGAGCCACACTCGGGAATACCGCGAAGGAGGTTAAAAAAAAAAAAAAAAATAGGCTGCTCAGCCTAAAATGCCCGGGCCTATTTTTTGTCCCAGTCCAGGCCTGAGCACAGTGATGGTGAACCTTGGCACCACAGATGTTTTGGAACTACATTTCCCATAATGCGCAACTACACTGCAGAGTGCATCAGCATCATGGGAAATGTGGTTCCAAGGTTCACCATAACTGTGCTCAGGCCTGGACTGGGACAAAAAATAGGCCGGGAATTTTAGGCTGAGCAGCCCATATGCTTCCCTATAGGTACAAATTAGGAGTTTGAGTTTACTTCCTCTTTAGTATGGGTTCAGTTTGAAAGGGATGAGGGATGAGGTGGCAAATCTAGTTACCACACGGTATGTGCACTGCAATAACCACAACCCATGTGTGAAGTTGGATTAAACAAATACACCCCAAATAACCCTCCAATTTAACAGTAAGGCCCCTTTCACACTTGTGAGACTTGAAAGTCATGCGACTTTGCCACAACTTTAACTGAACTTGAAGCAATGCCTGTGTACACTTGAGGTCTATGGACCTCAAGTCTCATCAAAGTCGAACCAAAGTAGTGCAGGGACTACTTTGAAGTATCACAGATATGAACGGTACTCATTGGAAATCATAGGGTACACCTTGTCATGCGACTTTTCAGTCCCAAGTCACACAAGTGTGAAAGGGGCCTAAAGAAGTAGGAAACGTCACCCAAGCAACTCTGTAAGCAAATTTGATAAAAATATAGTCTCCAGTGTAACAAATTTTGCTGAAACTGCTACAATCTTTTCCAGTGAAGATTTGTATGACCAATCATATTAAACTCCATTTACAATACAGTTCATATAACAAATATAACTGCCAAACAAGCCATCATGAAAGGTATTATTAAAATTACCTCTCCATTCCAATTTGCAGCTGCGGTTATTTTCTAAAACTGATCCAAATGTAACTTCCATGGCATCCTAGAGGCCAACTGTCCTCCAAACCCCCAGAAATCTCATTTTCTGCCTGTGTGATTGGCCCGCTGACCTTCTCAGACCTCTTCACTGAGATATTTCAGGCATCCCCCGCAATAGGAACTTTAAGCTGGATACACACTACACAATTTTCTTTAGATTTTTTTCCTTTAGACTTACCAAAACTATATAATATGAGGTCAAACCTAAACACTTTCAATTTGTATGCAATCAGGCAGGCTCTTGCATTACATAGCTGATGGTAAATCCAAAGGAAATCTACCAACAAAAGTTGTATAGTGTGTATCCAGCCTTATTTGTTGCGTTACTCTTTAAGGTCATTCTCTACTAAAGGGATGCAGAGATTGCAGCTCTCCTGCATAGAACAGAGACGTCATCAGGTGCCTATGATGAGTGCAGACCTTCCCATTCAGAAATCAGTGTGAGAAGAAAGGTGAAACAAACCATAACGTCTTCATGGAGAAAGGTAGGAATCTACAAAGTTTGGTAATGTTAATGCTATGTTATGCAGAGGGGACTGATTTTTCTCAAGAAAACAGGAGTTAGGCCTGGTTCACACCTATGCGTTTTTTGGTGCTTTTTGCAGAAACATACTACAGCTCATTTAACATGGTTTCCTATGGGAGACGTTCACATCTATACTTTTTTCAGCCGCTGCGTTTTTGGAAAGGGTCAGAGACTTTTTTTTAAACACAAAACTTTTGCTTTTTTGTTTCCATGGACTTCAATGGAGAAGTGGCAGAAAAAGCATGCAGTGCGCAACAACAAATTGACCAAAAAAAACCCCTAAAAAATGAAAATCATGCGTGCAAAAACGCACCGCAGAAATGATCAAAATTAAACTTCATAGGTGTGAACAGAAGCTTACACTTTGGTGGGGTCAGATTTGAATATATGGGCAAATAAAGTGAACTGGGATAAGTAAACTCTCTATTCCTTCAGTACATTAACCCCTTAGAATCTGTAGTCACACTGTTGTGGTGCAATATTGTGCATCATAGTGATTATTAATCCAATTGAGGATCGCGCTACGCAGATATACTGCAGCAGGGCGGCCTTTCTGTGCAAACTGACATACATGTACATCGGCTCGTGGTCTGGGGTGTGTGCGTGCGCCGTCGGCGACCTGCTCCTGCTGTGATTGGACACAGCGGGAGCCAATCAGCGCGTCCGGCGGACGCGATGTCCACCAGGAACTGCTGATCATTCAGAGGAGTGGCAGAATGGCGTCTGTCTATGTCAACAAGGCAGACAACGGTTTTGTCAGACAGAAAGATGGAGATCTTGTTTTTTTGCTAAGCCGACACACAAGATCTCTATCTTCCCCCCCCCCCCATCACAGCATTCCCCACACAGTTAAAAAACACTCCCTAGGAGCACACTTAACCCTTTGATCACCCCTGATGTTAACCCCTTCCCTTCCAGTGTCAGTACAGTGACAGTGCATTTTTTTATCACTGGTCCCCAAAATGTGTCACCCTTTTTTTTTTTTTTTTCTTTTTTTGCCACACTGGAATAGCGTCACACCTATGCGTTCTGATTCAGTCAATTGCACTGCAATTTGTGAACCCTTTTTGGGAATCGTTAACTTAACTTTGACACCCAAGATGGTTCGCATGAACGAAGTGCGTTTGGTATGCGGTGCGGGAAACGCACAGGAATGGCGGTGAATCGGGCCTAACTCTAATTTGATGGGGCCACTGAAAGGAAGTGGTGACAGGACTTCTGATACAATGAAGGGACTCTGATGTGCTGCAGGGGCTTCTCAAAGTGAACCTCTGATGTGAAGGGGAGCTTCTGATGTGAAGTTAATTTAACCCGGGGGGGGGGGGGGGGGTTGTGTGCATTGCCCCAGGTCATTCATTTATGTTTTTTACATTTTAGATTGTGGTGGCTTAAGATTTTGCATTCTTTTAGCCCCAGTTCACACTTATGCAAACTCTATGCAGATCAGATGCGATAGCTTTGCATGTAATTTAAAAAAGCATTATTTCCAATGAAGGCTGGTTACATATATGCGGTGGGAATTTGATCCGGTTCAAAAAGGGTCCTCTGCGTGTTTAGTGCGGTGTGAATTTTAGCTCCATAGACTTCTATGGGACCAGACTGAATTTGCAGTCCAGTGTTCACATCACTGCAATTATTATTATTTTTTTTTTTATTACCTAGATTTTATAGAAAATAAAATTGCAGATGTGACCACTCCCATCACAAATTTGCATGGAATCCGCACGTGCTAAGCAGAATTTGCATTGCGATGCAAAAAAATTGCAATTCGAATTTGCACCGTGTACCGCAATAAATTTGCACCGTATTAAGTGTGAACCTTAAGCACTGGTTCACACTTATGCATTGTGAATTTAAAGCGGTACACATTGCAACTTTTTTTTTTTTTTTTTTTTTTTTTTTTTTAGATCGCAAATTCTGCTTAGCATGTACGGTTTGCAAATTTGCATTGTTTGATTTATTATTAATTACATTTATTTATTTATTGATATATTTTACTTAGTTCACAATTTTTGGAAGGAACCTTTCACAATTGTTTTTATATATGCTTCAGTGATTAAGCACTTATCGCACGATTTTGCATAGTTTGTTATTTTTGTCCTATATATGGTATATTAATCACTTTATTTATATAATATTTATATATCCCATATACACCTTTTTGCACACTATGCAGCACTTTTGTAAATTATTTACTGTAATAGACTTCAATGGACCTGCATCAAAGACTCAGTATTTACCACGATTTTGCAGTGATTTGTGTTTTTTAAATCTGCCCAACAACAAATTTTCCTAAAAATAAAAAAAATGCAAATTGTGGCAAAATCGCAACATGGAAAGCACAGCAAAAAGCACTACAGAAATGCTCAGAAGCAACATTCATAGGTGTGAATCGAGCCTAAACGCATATGTGAATGAGCCCTTATGTATGTAAAGTCAAAATCTAAAACCAAGCAGTACCGACCCTCACCAATCACAAGATGTCAAGTCCCGGACGGAAACGAGTAAAGTGCCTCTTTTTTGCTTGCTATCGATTTCACCACTTTGCACTGTTTTTAGAATAGAGCTAGAGCTAGACTTCTTTTAGTTAACTAATGCAGTGGAATAATTTAGGATTCTCCGTAGGGATGTCCCCAGGCACTCTGTGAGCTCTTATGGACTTTTATACAGAATGAAAGGGGAATAGCGGAGACAACTGATCTGTTTTTTAGGAATTGGGTCACTGTGCTGTTTTACTTTGATTTATTCTCTGATGAGCTCTACTATATATTAAAAATCCTGTTTAGGTTAAGTTAGCTTTGACTACAAATGCATCTTCCAGCACTGCTTACACTGGAGCAGAAAGTGGGCCTGAGCAGTATAAATACAGGACCGCATTCACGGCTTGTGTCTCTGTCTGAGAAACAACATATTTGTTTCCATTGTGATTCTTGGCTGATCATCTTACAAATCCCCACAGCACAGTGTTTCTAAACAAGGATAGTTTATATTTGTGGAAGATAATATTTCCAGCCTTTCATTCTTTTCCGCTAGAAATGCGCTTATTCCATTAAAGGAAAATTATAATCCACACATTTTTAGTGTGTTCAAAAATACACGAAAGCCCCAATTAAAGCGGTATTTAACTCAAAATGCAATATAATTAATTCATTAGATGTATTGGCTGCATTTGTTTTTTTTTTTTTTTTTTTTTTTTTAGGCTCCGTTCACATCTAGGCGATTTTCTGCTCTAAGCCTCAGCTCTAAAAATGCCCAACAAGACAAATCCCATTAATTTCCATGGCCCCTGTTCACATCTGAGCATTCTGTTGCCTTAAGCAAAACGCCCGTTGCTCAAAGAGTACATGAGCTTCTTTCTTGGCAGATTACAGGCGTTTATTTTTTTTACATTGGCTACTTGTCAACCTAAAAAGCGGCTGCACAAAGACGCCGCTAAAACGCCAGAAAAAATGCCAGAAAAAACGCATGTAATAAGCCTCTAAAAATGTAGGCGGAGATTAATTATGTGGAGTGGGCGGAGCTTCCTGGAAGTGGGTGTGGTAAGTAATTGATAGCTGTGCTGCAAAGTATCCCTGGAAATTTTTTTCAAATGTTTGCAACTATGCGCCTGTTCCATAGGGCCCTCACAGATGGACGTCAGAGTTTGTGAGAGAGTGCTTGTCTTTGATCCAGACTGCAAGTATACATCCCACCTTTACACTGAACACAAACAGTGAAGCAGATACCAGACCCCTTTAGGATTACAATATTATGCTATATTAAACCACAGTGGAAATAGTCTTGTATGAGCTCCAACTGCCGGTGAAGAACATAGCAAGGCTTTGCAAAGGAGAGGGACACTGTGCTATAGTTGCTCTTAAAGGGGATATGTTCTAGTTGTATTGCCATATCTTTAATTAGAATACTGACGCTATAGAATAACTCAGAGTTCTTCTTTAACTTGAGTATTGCTTTATTACAGTACAGAATATCTATATACTTATAGAACATAGAATATTACCTTAAATACTGTTCCTTGAAATAATATCATTCTGTTTACCTGTTGTTTTTGTGTGTCTGTCCTGCTGAACCCTGATAGTTTATGCAGGGTTAGCTGACTGACATAATTTCACTTGCTTATTCATTGAGTAAACCGTTAAAGCTCATTTATACTTTGTCAGTTTGTTCCTTAAAGGTGTATACACTATGTCTGAACCTAGAGTGTCAGGTGGGCTGGTCGGTTCACAGGGTCACTGTAGTGCTGAAGAACACCCACTAACCAGCAACCCTCAAAGGGGTAGTGCTACATAGAAAAATAAATGCACTAACAAACTGAAGCTCACACTTTATAATCACTTACAGCAACAAGTTTTTTTTCCCTTCTAGGATAAAAGTTTTACATAAACAAATAAAAGCTGATCTTTGTAAGCACCCCTGTCACAGTACAACTGATACATCTGAGAATAACTTGTTTTTCTTCTGAAAAACAGACTTGCTGGCTAGATCACCAGATGAAAATAGAAGAAAACCTAAAAAAAGAAAACGAATGCAGCCATCAAGCTGCAATATAATAAATGTTTGCTTTTGGATTAATATTGCTTTAACATAGAACAAAGTTGCTTTAGGTGAAGGAGCCTCCAATAGCATTAACATGTATATAAATATATTCCTAGCTGCATAGAACATGGGAATTAACTGCTATGCTGGGCATTATGAACACGAAAGTTTAGAAACTTAACAATATGCTTAGTGTAAAATTGCAGCATTTTTCCACACTGATTAAGGCTGCATTCACATGTCAGCGTATGGATCGCGGGCAGAATCGCCGCGATTCCGCCCGCGATCCGGAGATCATTGCAAATCACGGGACGCCTGTGCGTTGCCCGTGATTTGCAATAGCACCCCAAACGCTGAGCGATGTTGCCGCGATTTCCGCCTGCCGAATCGTGGTAACATCGCGCAAAAAAAATTGCGGGTCGCATTACGCCCAAAAAAGTACAAGAGCTTCTTTGGAGCGTATTGCGTCCCGCGATTTTTTTTGCGCGATGTTACCGCGATTCGGCAGGCGGAAATCGCGGCAACATCGCTCAGCGTTTGAGGTGCTATTGCAAATCATGGGCAACGCACAGGCGTCCCGCGATTTGCAATGATCTCCGGATCGCGGGCAGAATCGTGGCGATTCTGCCCGCGATCCATATGCTTACATGTGAATGCAGCCTAATTGTATTAGAAAAGCGTGCATCTAGCTGGGGGTGGTTGGGATCTGCTGGAAGGAGGGAAGGCAGCCACAGGTGTGTGCTAATGAAGTCGGCTGATGCATTCCTTCCTGTGTCTTATGGTGGCCATACACTATAGGAGAAATCAGCCAAAATTCGGTCATTTGGATAGTTTGTTCGCTTTTCAGCCAGTAAATGGGCACAAATCGGTAATCGGTTGTGACGTTTTTGAGCCAAAAAACAAAGGACACGTTTGGAAATTTTCTGTCGAATAAACGATAAATTGAAAGGTTAATGTGTTTCTCATCCAAACTGTTTGCACTAGGTATATTTTTTAAAAAAACAAACAAAAACCAGATTAATTTACGGCCATTGATCGATTTATCGGCCATTACATGAGGGCACAATCATCTGCTCTCACGGCCGAGTGTTCATTTTTCGAAAATTAGTTTGAACGATTTTTTGTATAGCGAATGCCCAGCATTACTGGCTTCTATATCTAATATCTACATACCAGCAAGAGATGAAATAATGCAAAAGCACAGGTAAGGCCTTCTCTCAATTAAAGAAATTGTGTATTGTTTTGCATTAATGGTATATTGTTACATAGAGGAGCTGGAATTAACCACTTAAGCCCCGGAACATTTTACCCCCTTCCTGACCAGTGCCTATTTTGCGATTCGGCACTGCGTGATTTTAACAGACAATTGCGCGGTCGTGCGACGCCTTTTTTTTCCCACAAACAGAGCTTTCTTTTTAGTGGTATTTGGTCACCTGTGCGTTTTTTTTTTTTTTTTTTTGCGCTATAAACAAAAAAAAGCGTCAATTTTGCAAAAATAACAATATTTTTCAAATTTTTTTATATGAAATTCCCCCCCCCCAAAAAAAAATTTAAAAATCAAAATTTTTTAACATTTTAGGCCAATTTTTTTATGCTACATATGTTTGGTAAAAAAAAAAAATCGCAAAAAGCGTATTTTGATTGGTTTGCGCCGCCGGGCACACGCGCGGGGGGGTGGTCCGTGACCGAGCGGGAGCGCACCTCCGGTGGCGCGCGCTCGCTCCCTAGACCCTCACAGGCTAGCGACATAGACCTACGTCGCTTTGCCTGTGAGGGGCTGACTGCCACCGTAAATAGTGGTGCGGCGGTCGGCAAGTGGTTAAGCGAAATGAAAAGTGAACTTGATCTTTAAGTGAGGCATATGCAGACGCATTTGGCTGTCAGTGAAAACTTGTAAAATGTGACCAGAGATAATTCATCTGTGGCATTTGTGTGAATGGTGAACTTTTGATTGGTTGACGACATGTGAACATCACCAGGATGAGGCAACCAAAAACAAGACCAGTATGTATGGGGTGGTGAAAATTGCTAGCTAAGTTACATGTGCGTAGAATTCATTATGACTATACAGGATTTGATTTTAGCCAACAGTTTGTGGAGCACTTGCTAAAATGCATCCACACATTCCACACTATATTTACAGGAACATGTACAAATGCAGGAAGTCTACTGTGCATAGAATCAGGAAGTGACGTGTGTTCTGACACTACATCCCCCTAAACCCTGGGAACACCAAGACCTCTCCCACACTTACCTTGCAAATCGGCAACATCTCATGATTAAAAAAGTGATCTTACCATGTTTACTTGCTGATTATTCTGAGCAGCACTAACACTTGTAAGTGCTTCTGAACGTCCTTCACACACATGAGGAAGCATTTCCAGGCCAGGAGTCGGCCCGGACAACCAGTCGTGTGCCATTGTGAAAAGATATGCGCAATCTCAATAAATTCACATATGCTAAGATCTTTTCACATGTGTTCAATATGCTTATTTCGCTAAATATTTATTTAAAATAGGATGGGCATCTGGGGATTAGAGAAAATTAACACTTAATTTGAAATGTTCAATAGTTTACCTAGGCCATAGCAAAAACCATGGGAACCTGAAAATCAGCATTGGAGCTGTTTTAAAAGCTTGCTCTTCATTTTTTTTTTTTCTTTATTTAATGACTTGTATGCAGAATAAAATTATTTTGTAGCAAAGTAGATTTACTAGAGATTGAAAGGTGTTAACAAGACATTCCACTTCTTAAATATTTTATTAAACCTCAAAAAAAAAAAGAAAAATTAAACCAATTCTACATTTTATTTGGACAATAGGGAACACTATTTTGTTCATTCAGCTACTTTGCCCAAAAAATTGACTGGCATTTAATGTTGCAACATTTTTCACAGCACTTTACAAAATGATTAGAAGGGCCCTGCTCTAAAGAGCTTACAATCTAAAAGAAACCCCTCAGTTGGACACCTTAAATTTCATAGTGTACAGCAAGGACAACAATAAGGTGAGCACTAACCGTGTCAAACATTTTAGATATAACAATTCTCACCGCCCCTCCCCCATCAAAAGTTTTAAGTGCAGGATTAAACAAACAAAACGGACAAGATCTAAAATTTGACAAAATAAAAGGTAGCACAAGAACTACACCCCACCAAATTCACACACACGTTTCTGGTTAGGGTTATCAGGAAACTTTATTTTTATAAAAAACATTCAGGAAACGCGATCAACATGGAGTTGTCTAACACGTGAGAATTGTAAGTAACAATCAAAAGAGAAGGATCAGCTGATGCTCACAAACAAGAAACGCATGGTCACACTGGACAAAGACACACAAAAATCCACTTTTGAGGGCCAAAATGCAGAACAATTAGGCTCCATGTACACGGGACGTTGTAAATGGCTGTTTAGGAGCAGTTGGGCGTTTTTTTCAGAAGCCCCTGAACCCATCTACATTTTATCTTATCTGTGCATGTACACAGGGTCGTTTACAGTCATTTGCAGGCAGTTGAGTTCAGGGACGTTTTTTGGAAAGCAATTATTTGCGTTCGAACGTGTGTTTCCCGGCGTTTCAAACGCAAAAACGCGACCGAATGTGATGACCCGCGTTTTTCCATTTTAAAGGGGAATGATTTTTTTTTTTACCTCTAGGAACGGTTCTAAACGCAAACGCCCGCTAAACGCGGGTGCAAACGCGACCTAACGGACTTTTTAAACGTCCTAAAAAGTCCAGCATTCAAAGGGACTTTTAACAACGTCCCGTGTACATGAAGCCTTACAGCAGACAAAACCTTCACCAAACCACAGTCAGTGGGGGTCATCAGGCACACTATCACCCCCTGCCTGCAAATAATCTGGCCTCTTCTCAGGCAAAGCAAACCACACTAGTGCAGGCCTTTATATAACATAGGTTGGATTGAACGCACACCTACATTCACCCATTAAAGGACACGCCCACCAGTGTAAATAATTCTGTCTCTTCATGTATGCCTCAAGTACTTACACCTGTTGATCAGGAGCACACACTCTTGGCAAATGAAAGAATGCATCAGCTATATAAGCACATGTGTGTGTATGTGTAGTGTATAATGGAAAAGATCAAATGTCTAAGTCTCTGGCCATGATCAGTGATACCAAAAACAAAACAATTCAAGTTGTAATTTGTTTGGCATGTGGAGGGTACAAAGCAGGAAATGTATACTTTGTGAGGGCTGCTTCACACAAATTGTTGACAAGCACATTCATATCCAACATTTAAATATGGGCGCAGGATCACACCATACTTATAATTATATATCCATATCGGACTTACACCAAACAGTTTTTTTTTTTTAAAACCCACACTCTCTTTATTTACAATGTCATTTCTTTTGTTTCCAATATGTGAAACCCATCAGAAATATAATACCTTGTAAAAAAGAAGCTATAACACTACAACAGAGGAAGAACCTCTAACCAGATAGTTGCATGCTTGGGATTTGAACCAATGACCCCGGTGCTGCAAGACAGAAGTGCTAACCAGTTGGCCAAGTCCTGAGTGCCATTGACCAACCTGTTTCTGTGATATGCCATCTGGTTCCAAGGCTGGATATGGCTGATTACTGTCTGCATGCTCCTATAGGAACATCTCTAATTTTGGGGCTTTTTGCTTAGTAAGAGGCTGCAAGTTGTGCTGGTGTGCAATTCTCAAAGCTGCTATTTGTCCTTCCCTATGGAACACATAGGCGTTTTCTCTCGCTCTCTCTCCCGTTTTCTCTCGCTCTCTCTCCCGTTTTCTCTCGCTCTCTCTCCCGTTTTCTCTCGCTCTCTCTCCCGTTTTCTCTCTCTCATTCTCCCGTTTTCTCTCTCTCATTCTCCCGTTTTCTCTCTCTCTCTCCCGTTTTCTCTCTCTCATTCTCCCGTTTTCTCTCGCTCTCTCTCCCGTTTTCTCTCTCTCATTCTCCCGTTTTCTCTCGCTCTCTCTCCCGTTTTCTCTCGCTCTCTCTCCCGTTTTCTCTCGCTCTCTCTCCCGTTTTCTCTCGCTCTCTCTCCCGTTTTCTCTCGCTCTCTCTCCCGTTTTCTCTCGCTCTCTCTCCCGTTTTCTCTCGCTCTCTCTCCCGTTTTCTCTCGCTCTCTCTCCCGTTTTCTCTCGCTCTCTCTCCCGTTTTCTCTCGCTCTCTCTCCCGTTTTCTCTCTCTCATTCTCCCGTTTTCTCTCGCTCTCTCTCCCGTTTTCTCTCGCTCTCTCTCCCGTTTTCTCTCTCTCTCTCCCGTTTTCTCTCGCTCTCTCTCCCGTTTTCTCTCTCTCTCTCCCGTTTTCTCTCGCTCTCTCTCTCTCTCCCGTTTTCTCTCGCTCTCTCTCTCTCCCGTTTTCTCTCGCTCTCTCTCTCTCTCCCGTTTTCTCTCGCTCTCTCTCTCTCTCCCGTTTTCTCTCGCTCTCTCTCTCTCTCCCGTTTTCTCTCGCTCTCTCTCTCTCCCGTTTTCTCTCGCTCTCTCTCTCTCCCGTTTTCTCTCGCTCTCTCTCTCTCTCGTCTTCTCTCTCGTTCTCTCTCTCTCGTCTTCTCTCGCGCTCTCTCTCTCTCTCTCTCTCGTCTTCTCTCGCTCTCTCTCTCTCTCTCTCTCTCTCGTCTTCTCTCCCTCTCTCTCTCTCTCTCTCTCTCTCTCTCTCGTCTTCTCTCGCTCTCTCTCTCTCTCTCTCTCTCGTCTTCTCTCGCTCTCTCTCTCTCTCTCTCTCGTCTTCTCTCGCTCTCTCTCTCTCTCTCTCTCTCGTCTTCTCTCGCGCTCTCTCTCTCTCTCTCGTCTTCTCTCGCTCTCTCTCTCTCGTCTTCTCTCGCTCTCTCTCTCTCGTCTTCTCTCGCGCTCTCTCTCTCTCTCTCGTCTTCTCTCGCGCTCTCTCTCTCGTCTTCTCTCGCGCTCTCTCTCTCGTCTTCTCTCGCTCTCTCTCTCTCTCTCTCGTCTTCTCTCGCGCTCTCTCTCTCTCTCGTCTTCTCTCGCGCTCTCTCTCTCGTCTTCTCTCGCGCTCTCTCTCTCGTCTTCTCTCGCTCTCTCTCTCTCTCGTCTTCTCTCGCTCTCTCTCTCTCTCTCTCTCGTCTTCTCTCGCTCTCTCTCTCTCTCGTCTTCTCTCGCGCTCTCTCTCTCTCGTCTTCTCTCGCGCTCTCTCTCTCGTCTTCTCTCGCTCTCTCTCTCTCGTCTTCTCTCGCTCTAGTTTTCTCTCTCTCTCTCGTTTTTTTTTCTCTCTCTCTCTCTCGTTTTCTCTCTCTCTCGTTTTCTCTCTCTCTCGTTTTTCTCTCTCTCTCGTTTTTCTCTCTTGCTCTCGTCCATTTATTTTAGGAATTAAAGAGTTCATATGTGAATCAATGATTTAGACATAAATAGTACATAGTTTGCTAGCTCTGACAAATTCAAGCTTCTAAGCATTCACACATTTTGGAATTCACTACAGCACTGGGCTAAAACGAAATGAGCGTAGGTTCGTGACTAGTTTTCTAGTCTGGGCATGCTCAGTTGTGTCAGTACAGAGTTCTAAAAACAGGGTGAATTTATCTCTTCTCAGACTTTGAAGCATATTTCTACTTTCACAACAATATTTTAAGAAATTTAAAAGCAGATCATCTTTAAACATTATACCACATGTTTAGGAACCATTTAATCAGAGATTAGACTCTAAACATTATTTACATGTGCAATTCACCTGCTTCTAGCACAACTACTGAATTAGGCTCTAAGTGACACTTTTTTTCGGGGACTAGTGACCAGAATAACGTGATCAGTGCTAAAAATATGCACTGTCACTGTACTAATGACACTGGCTGGGAAGGGGTTATCAGGGGCAATGAAAGGGTTAAATGTGTCCCCAGGGCATGCTTTCTAACTGTGTGTGTGTGTGTGTGTGGGGGGGGGGGGGTTGCTTGTACTGTAAGAAGACAGGGATCCATGTTCCTTCTTAGCAGAAACACAAGATCTTTGTCTTCTCCTGTCACAGAATGGCGATCTGCCTTGTTTACATACTCTCATGTATTTAAAGTGGAGTTCCACGCAAAAGTGGAACTTCCACTGATCTGCAACCCCCCTCCGGTGACACATTTGGCACCTTTCAGTGGGAGGTGGGACATGTACCCTTCCCCACTTCCGGTAGACAGCGCCAAGGCACCATCCCTCGGAAGTTTGGCCCCCCTCCTCCTTCCTCCCTCGCTCGGCCAATTGGAAAGCACAGCGTGCTTCGTGCATACGCACTAGGGAACCAGCTGAGAAGCCGAAAAGGCTTCACTTCCGGTCCCCCTTTATGACAAATCGGCTGGGGTGCCGACATCGCGGGCTCCCTGGACAGGTAAGTGTCTATATAATAGAAGTCAGCAGCTACAGTATTCGTAGCTGATGACTTTTTTTTAATTTTTTTTTCGCCAGGCGGAATTCCTCTTTACAATGGGCCTGTTTTCTTTTTCAACCCCCCTTCTTTTTTTTTCCTGCCATGAATGTTTGTACCTGGTGACCAGAGACCACCTTCTATCAGAGTCCACTGCATTCCCATTTACATCAGAGTTCCCACTTATATCAGGGTCCGCAGAGTTCCCCCTTGTCCCTAACTCACATTCATACATGCATAGTAGGGCCAATTTTTTTTTTTTTTTTTTTATACAGGATCCAATTAACCTACCAGCATGTCTTTGGAGATATAGGGGGGACCTTTATATTAGTGTCCCCTACAATATTGTATTCACTCCCCCTTACATCAGTGCCCCCCCCTCATCAGACTGGCCTGGCAGCGTTGCCACTGACCTCCTCTCAGGTGCACCATGCAGGGCTCAGACAGCTCCAGTTTTATCCTATAGTCTCCTGCACAGTCCTCACACGTCTGACTCCTCCCATGACCCCCATCCCGGCGGCGCTCTCACTCTTGACTCCTCTCCAGACTCCCCCCTCAGAGACTGCAGACATGATAAAAGACAAAAGGCGGTCAGAGATTGCAGACATGATACAAGAGATTGTTAGAGAATGTGGGCATGGTACAGGAGATGGTCAGAAACTGCAGACATGGTACAGGAGGTGGTCAGAGACTGTGGACATAGTACAGGAGGTGGTCAGAGGCTGCACAGACATGGTAGTGTCCTCCTCACCCCCCTTACAGTAGTTTCCTCCTCCTGTCCCCCTTCATGTTACCTCTCCACATCAGTGTCCTCCTCCCGTCCCCCTTTTTTATCTCTCCCACATCAGGGTCCTCCTGTGACCCTTTCACCTCTCCACATCAGGGTCCTCCTGTGCCCCTTTCACCTCTCCACAGGCACATCAGTGTCCTCCTCTGCCCCCTTCATGGCGTCACCCTGCCTGCAGTAATGTCCTCCTCTGCCCCCTCACTTACATGAGTATCCTTACGCCTCCTCGGCTCCTCCTCTGCTGTGGCGGCGAGGCGCCGCTGAGAACAAGTGCCTCACATTCAAAAATGGCGCAAGGCGGCACCATTACATAACTGCACATCATCCACCCGGTCAAGCTTGTACGAGTTTTCCCGAGCCAGGCAGGCATCGGAACGGCGCATGCGCAGTCACATTGTTGGCACGCACCCATCTTTTTTTACGGGCACCGATGCCCGTAACGGGGATTTACGGGCAGACCGAAAATGGGCAGTTGGCAACACTGGCATGCATTCCAGCCACTTACTGCCCTAAGGAATTCTACTAGGAGATCATGGTGGTTGAACCTCTGTGACTGGTGAGAGTTTTTCACTTGCAGATGGAGGTATGCTACCTCCATTTTGTGCCTAAATTGCTCTGTTCTTAATTTGCTCTGTTCTATTTCTCTGTTGGTGCTTGTTTTTTTCCCTGCAGAGGATTGATGTGTCAGCATAGAAGGGGTTATGGGTGATGTGTGCTCCCGCCCACTTTTGTTTTTTTCTCAGGGAGGATGTGTCTTCCATGTGCAAACATATAAATGGTGATAAACGGTTTGGTAGGGATAGCTCTGAGGAAAGGGGTCTGTCCCCCGAAATGCGTAGGCTTCGCCATTGTGTTGTGTTGGTGAGGATGTCCATTTCACCTGCTGGAATACTGCTATCATGTAGCTTGATTTTTATTCTGCTTTTGTGAGTATATTACCATTTTATGATTTTACAGTAAACCATTTTGGAGATAAAGCACTAGGCGTTTGCGCCCTCTTGTACATGTTTTCAGTTTTTCGAAGATGGCCCAGTTTGTGGAGGGCTGCATTGCTAAAATCATTACGTGCCGTGAAGTTTCTTGGTCTTAGCGCTGGATGGTCTTTTTAATTTCCGTCTAGAGATTTTTACATAAACAGTGGTTATTGTAAAGAATCACTTCTTTAAAATAATCACACTTTGTTGCATTGCAGTCTAAAATGAAGACAGACAGTTTTTGTTTTTTTGTTTTATCAGCTGTATATACTGTAGTTTAGTGAAAGATATAACACCAGCATGTCAGAAAACCATAAAAAAATATCAAAAACAGAACCACAAAGTTGGAAAAAGGATCACCCTCCCCTCCCCCCCCCCCCTCACCTCCCTCTCTCTTCCCCTGCCTTCCCCTCCCCTCCCTTCCTCCTTCTTCCTAAAAATTACATAAAAATTACCATTTGACTTCCAACTGTGATCAGCTGTGGTCATTTTGACCAGCATGAAAAGAGCTTTCCTAGGGCATTTCAGTCCCTGGTAATGCAACTGGAGCAAACCATTATTTATGGGTGCCAAGAAATGGGCCAAAGATCTCGGGGATAAAGTTGTGGAGAGGCACAAATCAGAAAATGGATACAAAAAAAATGTCATAGGCTTTATCAATACCTAGAAGCACAGTAAAGTCTATTATTAAGAAGTGGAAGGTATTTTGTACAACACAGACCCTCCCTGGATCAGGACGTCGCTCCAAACTGGATGAAAGTGCCAGGAGGAAACTGGACAGAGAGGCTACCAAGAGGCCTACAGCAACTCTACAGCAGCTGCTGGAATTTATGACAAAGAGTGATCATTGTGTGCATGTAACAACAATATCACAAATTCTCCACCAATGTGGCTTGTATGGGAGGGTTGCAAGAAAAAACACTCCTCAAGAAAGGCCACATGCAGTCATAACTGAGCATTGCCAAAACACACCTTAAAGATTCTGAGGCCACATGGAAAAAGGTGTTCTGGTCAGATGAGACTAAAACTGAATTATTTGGCCTCCACACCACATTTATATGTCTGGTGGAAATCCATTACAGCTCACCCTCCAAAAAACACCATTCCAACAGTAAAGCTCGGAGGTGGTAATATCCTGTTATGGGGTTGTTTCTCTGCAGCACGGACTGAAGCACTTGTCAGGATAGAAGGAAAAATGGATGGGGCAAAATACCATCAATTTCTTGAGGAAAATCTGCTGCCCTTTGCCAGAAAGTTGTCAGTGGGAAGAAAGTTTACCTTCCAACAGGACAATGACCCAAAGCACACAGCAAAAATGACCATACAGTGGTTGAAAGAGCAAAGGGTGAATGTTCTTGCATGGCCTAGTCATAGCCCAGAATTAAACCCCATTGAAAATCTGTGGAATGACTTGAAGACTGCAGTCAACAAACGGTCACTATCAAATTTAACTGAACCCAAGCAGTTCTGCAAAAAAGAGTGGGCAAATATTGCAAAGTCTAGATGTGCAAAGTTAGTAGAAACAAATCCCAACAGACTTAAGGCTGTAAATAAAGCAAAATGTGGTTCAACATACAGGAAGTGCAGAATTATTAGGCAAATTAGAATTTTTGAGGATTAATTTTATTATTGAACAACAACCATGTTCTCAATGAACCCAAAAAACTTATTAATATCAAAGCTGACTATTTTTGGAAGTAGTTTTTAGTTTGTTTTTAGTTTTAGCTATTTTAGGGGGATATCTGTGTGTGCAGGTGACTATTACTGTGCATAATTATTAGGCAACTTAACAAAAATCAAATATACAGTATACCCATTTCAATTATTTATTTTTACCAGTGAAACCAATATAACATCTCAACATTCACAAATATACATTTCTGACATTCAAAAACAAAACAAAAACAAATCAGTGACCAATATAGCCACCTTTCTTTGCAAGGACACTCAAAAGCCTGCCATCCATGGATTCTGTCAGTGTTTTGATCTGTTCACCATCAACATTGCGTGCAGCAGCAACCACAGCCTCCCAGACACTGTTCAGAGAGGTGTACTGTTTTCCCTCCTTGTAAATCTCACATTTGATGATGGACCACAGGTTCTCAATGGGGTTCAGATCGGGTGAACAAGGAGGCCATGTCATTAGCTTTTCTTCTTTTATATCCTTTCTTGCCAGCCACGCTGTGGAGTACTTGGACGCGTGTGATGGAGCATTGTCCTGCATAAAAATCATGTTTTTCTTGAAGGATGCAGACTTCTTCCTGTACCACTGCTTGAAGAAGGTGTCTTCCAGAAACTGGCAGTAGGACTGGGAGTTGAACTTGACTCCATCCTCAACCCGAAAAGGCCCCACAAGCTCATCTTTGATGATACCAGCCCAAACCAGTACTCCACCTCCACCTTGCTGGCATCTGAGTCGGACTGGAGCTCTCTGCCCTTTACCAATCCAGCCACGGGCCCATCCATCTGGCCCATCAAGACTCACTCTCATTTCATCAGTCCATAAAACCTTTGAAAAATCAGTCTTGAGATATTTCTTGGTCCAGTCTTGACGTTTCAGCTTGTGTGTCTTGTTCAGTGGTGGTCGTCTTTCAGCCTTTCTTACCTTGGCCATGTCTCTGAGTATTGCACACCTTGTGCTTTTGGGCACTCCAGTGATGTTGCAGCTCTGAAATATGGCCAAACTGGTGGCAAGTGGCATCTTGGCAGCTGCACGCTTGACTTTTCTCAGTTCATGGGCTGTTATTTTGCGCCTTGGTTTTTCCACACGCCTCTTGCGACCCTGTTGACTATTTTGAATGAAATGCTTGATTGTTCGATGATCACGCTTCAGAAGCTTTGCAATTTTAAGAGTGCTGCATCCCTCTGCAAGATATCTCAATATTTTTGACTTTTCTGAGCCTGTCAAGTCCTTCTTTTGACCCATTTTGCCCAAGGAAAGGAAGTTGCCTAATAATTATGCACACCTGATATAGGGTGTTGATGTCATTAGACCACAACCCTTCTCATTACAGAGATGCACATCCCCTAATATGCTTAATTGGTAGTAGGCTTTCGAGCCTATACAGCTTGGAGTAAGACAACATGCATAAAGAGGATGATGTGGTCAAAATACTCATTTGCCTAATAATTCGGCACTCCCTGTAATACGGTCACAAGGGGGTGATCCTTTTTCTAACTCAGTGATTCTGTTTTTGAATTTTTTTATTTTATTTTTTTTCCTGGCATGTTGGTGTTTTATATCTTTCACTCGTATGTTCAAAATTGTAAATACAGCTGGAAAAACAAAAACTGTGTCTGTCTTCATTTCAGGCTTCAAAGCTACAAAATGGGATTATTTTAAAGGGGGTGATTCTTTTCTATACACACTGTAAATGAGAAATGTCTGAAGTGGCCTAGATGGCAAGTGGTATTTTTAATGGTAAATCATTACATACTTGGAAATATACAGCACAGGCTGATATACTGGTGTGCCACAGAAAGAATTTGTACAGAATTTTCGGAGGTTGGTATATATTTACTTTTCCTGGTTATAAAGATGTTATTGATGGCTTTGCTGGACTCTTTGTGAAGTCATGACTCTTGTACATTTCAGTAACAAAACATTTTCAGAGTGTACATAAGTGTACCCACACCTACACAGGTTGAACTGGATGGACTATTGTCTTTATTCAACTTCAACTACAATGTAACTATGTATGTAAAGCTTTGGGGAGGATTTAGTGCAGCTATACGTAGTAAGCAATCCGCTTCTACATTTTTATTGTCAAAGCCTAATTGAACAAACGTAGTGGTTGTAAACCCGTATACCCAATGAAGTGACTGGCCTCAGGTCCTCCTTGTACCTGTTTATCTGCAGTCTTCTATTCTCTACATTTGTTCAAAGTGCTGAATTTGCAATTTGTGTGAGAGTTCCGAAAACAAGGGGGTAGAGAATTTAAGTTACTCTGTAGAGCTCAGTGAGGAGAGTTCTGAGAGCTGATTGGAGGAAAGAGACACGCCTCCCTTCACACAGCTCACAGGCATAGAGCTAATTCTGTCAAATCAGCTGGAGGCCCATCCCCTGTCACCATTTTTCTCTTGGTGTCAGGAAACCTATCAGAAGTGACTCATGCTGATAGCAGAGGAACGTAGCAGCAGACAGAAATGACAGTTCATGCTATAAACTGAGACAAGTACACACTATAGAGGGATATTATTTGTACATATTTCATGTTCTTTAAACTTAGGTTCAGACTGAGGTGCAATTTTAATGAGTTTTGAAGTGCGACTTTAGGCACTGGATGCGTTTTTTATGGCCTGGTGTGTCTCTATCTATACAAATATAATTCCCTTATCATGCATTTCCATGATCTGAAATCGCATCAGTATGAACCAGGGCTAAGTTAGAAACTGGTTATTCTACTCCAGATTCTGTGTGTTCTGTAAAATGCTCCCCTTTGTGTCATTTTTAAATAGTTGATAAAGTTGATCAGAAAAGTAGAAACTATCTTATTGTTTAATAAAATAGTTTGTAGCTGGAGGTGCAGCTATTTACCACAAGAGGGAGCTCTAATATCACTGAATACTACAATCTGGACACAAATATCCTGCATATATCTGGCAGTTCTTTTGCAGTGCTAGTGATATTGAATAAACATTACACATGCCATAAACTACATATAACGCAACAGAAGGGAGACTCCAAAGTGCAGAAATGAGGTAGAGCTGCTATCAAAGGACCTCATATCCAACATTCTTGAGATAATTAATCTGCCATATGGTGTCCATATACACTTTAGTACATGATCGATTTTATTTTCCGATTTATCTCTTCCAATAGGAACAATCTATAGTCAACAACCCATTCAATTGATCTGCCATACACGGGAAGGTGGATTTAGATTGATAGATAAGATATGATCATAACATAAAATCCTACAATATCGATCGCATCGGTTTCTACCATGAAATCACATTATCTGATCAATCAAAATACAATTGTATTCATGAACGCGCTATGGATTGATGCAAAATGATTGATAATTTTCTGCCCTGGTTGATTGACTCTTGTCTTCATCAAATCTAAATTAATCAGAAGGGAAGTTACAGCTATTTGATTGTTTGCAGATTCAATCCTTTGGATTAAAAAAATTGAGTCATGTGTGACCACTATTACACGGAGTTCTTTTGTGAGCAAATTATTAGTTTTGGGTGGGGCAGCACTTTACACTTTAAATGTATCAAAAGTAAAAAATGTCTTTATTGTTTATAAATACAGTAAAACCTTGGATTGCGAGCATAATTCGTTCTGGAAACATGCTTGTAATCCAAAGCACTCTTATATCAAAGCAAATTTCCCCATAAGAAATAATGGAAACTCAGATGATTCGTTCCACAACCATTTATTCATAAATCCTTCAGTTTATAGTCCATATAAAAATATTATAGCATTGCGATAGGTTGTGTAACCATAAAACGTCCATCCACAAATAGCCGCTTCCACAAGGGGATTAGAAGCAGAATCCAGCAGGAGCTACAGAGTATCAAAGAGAAGAGAGGCGCCTCTAAGTGTAGCAGTATGGTTCCATTTAATGAAGGTACAACATTCAGCAACTCACATGGTTGATGAATAAAACAGGCACATCTAAGTATGCAGGCATCCAGTGTAAAGCTGTCCACATAGACCGTCCTCTGCACCGCCGGCTGCCAGTCTGTAATCCTGACCGGGAAGACCACCCTGCAGTAAAGCGATCTGAAAGCGAGGGGCAGCATGGAAGGGATGACGTAGATGTCGGTGCGGAGGATGGTCTATGTGGACAGCTTTACCCCGGATGCCTGCATCCTTAGATGTGCCTGTTCCAATCATCAACCATGCGAGTTTGCTAAAAGTTGTACTTTCATTAAATTTAACCATATTGCTACACTTAGAGGCGCCTCTCTTCTCTTTTATACTCAGCTGTGACTTGAGGCTACTTGTATATCAAGACATCGCTTGTATATCAAGTCAAAATTTATCTGAAAATTTTGCTTGTCTTGCAAAGTGCTCTTAAACCAAGTTACTCTCAAACCAAGGTTTTACTGTACAGGGGGGAGGGTTAGCAACCCTGGCAGGTTTTTATTGCTCTCTGTCTATGTAGAAAAATGATTTTTAAATCTGCATCTGTCATTAAAGTGCCTCTAAAGACAAACTTTTATTTTTTGTTATTGGCTTTGGATAGAGCAGTGAGGGGTTAGCAGGACAGGACAAAGTCATCCATGTCAAAGGTTGAAGATGCCAAACTGTGAACTCCCCCCAACATTCACTCCCGATCGCTGTCTGCAGCTTGCATTCAACTCCCAGCTGCCACCACATTTGTCACTGCGCAGTTTTGGGTCTACTGATAAGGATTTGTGCGGACCTGGTAGTTCCCAGGGATGCCATGGGACCTTCCTGATTTGTGTTCTGTGCCTCTGCCAGTCTCCTCTGCACTGTGGGGGGTGAGGGGATGAGAACTGAGCACATACCTGTTGAAGAAGGTACTTGCTGCACCCCTCCCAAAAAAAACCCACATGTGTAGGAGGACAGGCTAGGCCAGTGCTATGGTGAAATTCTGAGTGGAGGTCCACTCTAAAGATGTGCTCTCTGAAGTTTGAGAGTTCCAAGCTAAGCTATCAGTCCTGCAATTTAGGCTCCTTTCACACTGCGACTTGGGACTGCAAAGTCGCGTGACAAGTCGTACTCCATGATTTCCAATGAGTACCATTCATATCTGTATGACTTCAAATCGCAACGACTTCAAAGTAGTCCCTGCACTACTTGGGCAGATTTTTTATGCTTTTTGAAGTCCGTAGACATAGGCAACGCTTCAAGTCTAGTAAAAAAATGCAGCAAAATTGGGGTAAAATCACGCAACTTTTTAGGTCCCATACGTGTGAAAGGGGCCTAAGTGCCGGTTCATGTTGGTGCGAACCCTGTGAATCCACTGCGGGTTCCAGCATAGCACCTGACCTCTCAGGCAGTTCAAACTGCCATATGCGAACTGCTAAGTTTGTCAAATACAAAGTTAACGACACCCCCAGATTAGTTTGCATATCGCAATGCGAGCTGTTAGTTCGGACAGGAATCGGATCGCATAGGTGTGAAGGGTCCTGTGCGGCTTTGGTCTGAATGCGATGCAAATTCAGCCATAAAATCTGTATGGCTGAATTCGCATTGCACAGACATCGCATGTGATTTGCATAGCAGTGCGGTGCGAATGCCATGCGATGTCTCGCATCGCATATGTGTGAACCGTCACTAAACCAGTAAACGGCACTTCAGCAGTGTCCTATCATGAGACTTCTGGGCCTCCCACGGAGCCCACCTTCATACTTCACTGCAAGACCAGTTAATGACACAGTGGCTTTTGAGTGGGACCACAAAGCATCCAGGCATCTAATACATCAGAAAGGTTTTGGATGCTGAAGATAATTTGCACACCATAGCTCTTTAAAGTGCATTTCCAATTTTGTAGACAAATTTGAGAAACTCTCACTATGGGGTTGATTTTACTAAAGGCAAATATAATATATTCAGTTTGCTAAGGGAACTTTTTCTTTGTTAAGCAAATGGAGATGGAGTGAAACTCTAATGACTTCCTCATCCAGTAATATGAAAGCAACAATAATGGTTTCATTATGAACAAAAGGGGAAATCAAAAAAGAAAGTTCATAAGTATATGTAAAGCGCTGTGTAAATTGATGGCGCTTTAGAAGTACCTGAAGTAATAAGTCCATGCAGAGGCGTAACTAAAACCTTCAGGGCCCTGGTGCAAGAAACCATGAAGGGCCCCCCGGACCCCTGGCCGGGGCCCTTCCCTTCAAGCCTGGGGCTCTTCCCACTGATCCTGGGGCCCTTTACTCTCATTTTGGGGCCCTTTATTACAGTCCCACAGGGGGACCCTTTCACAAGTTCTGCACTGGGCCCCCTTCCTGCCATCTTGGGGCCTCCCCACGGTGGTGGAATGCCAGGGCCCGGTCGCAAGTGTGACCTTTGTGATCCTGGAAGTTCACCCATGGGTGTCAGTAGTTTTTATTTTTGGTATTATAAATTGTATTATTTTTTATCATTTTTTACAATGTCACTGACTATGACTCTGTCCATTCAGAAAAGGAAGGAGCTGGTAAATGACATGTTTACTGATCCCTTCCTGGTTCTCTATTGTGACACATCCCCTGCAGCAGCCGACAGGAGGGGGGGGGGGCAGCACAGTAGGGGTGGGAGGGCAGAACAGTAGGGGCGGGGGCCTAGGGGAGGACACAGGGGCCCAAAGACAGCAGAAGACAAGTAAAGTGGATAGGAGGAGTGGCGGGGGCAGCATACAGAGTAACCAATCTCCTGTAGCTACAGGAGGAAAAGGGAGGACAGTGATTCCTCTACATGCTGCCCCCGCCGGCCCTCCTATCCAGGTGTACAGGGGAGCTGCATGGGCCCCCTGGAGCATGGGGCCCGGTTGCGATTGCAACCCCTGTAGTTACGCCCCTGAGTCCATGTGATAATAGCCGAAAAATCCAAAAGAAAATAAAGCCGAAGTCTATTCCTCCGCAATGCTCTTCTGCCATTTGAATACAGAAGATGCTTCATACACTTCCTGATCATCTTATGTGCACATAGAGTACCTTACCAGAAGGCATGTGACCATGTATGAGGATATGGTCATAAAGTGCTCATAGCCTATAAATGTCTGCAGTGCTGAGACAAGGTCATCTAGTGCCCAGGGCGAAGACGCCAAGTGGCGACTCCCCCCCTCCCCCCCCCCAATGTATAAGCATTGTGTCAGCAAGAATCCTTTCCCTCCCCCTGAAAAAAATGTGAGCACTGATCTTCACACTTACCCCCTAAGCATAAATTCAATCCATTTGCAAGACAAAATTTTCCTGCCAAAATAATTGCCCTTCTTCCAATACAAATCCCCCCCTCCAAGCTCAAATCCTCTCCCTCCCCAATTCCCCACTTCTAGCACAAATCCTCTACCACTCTAGTTTCCCCTCTGAGCATGAATCATCTCCTCTCCTCCAAATCACCCTCTCCCAGCATAAATCCCCCTAAATCCCCTATCTTAGCATTTACCCAGCCCCCTTCCCCCCCAAAAAAATTTCCCCTTCTATCTATGAAAATCCACTGTCGCAGTACAACTCCCCCCCCTTCCAAATCACCCATTTTATCACAACCCCCCAAAATCCCCACCAC
This sequence comes from Pelophylax lessonae, assembly GCF_965119305.1. Classification (NCBI taxonomy): domain Eukaryota; kingdom Metazoa; phylum Chordata; class Amphibia; order Anura; family Ranidae; genus Pelophylax; species Pelophylax lessonae. The sequence continues at coordinate 146,630,396 of NC_138780.1, read as the reverse complement.
GCCCAGGGCAGCCTCCCCTCCTGCCCACCCCTTGTCCCGGCCCTGGATGTCCTGGCTCTAAAAGACTTTTAGCAGGTAACACAAATAAAGCGCTCCAAGCCAGGCAGACAGATGACATAAAATAGAAATACTCTCATAGTGTGGTAACAGCCAAGATTCCCAGATTGAATAAAGTCATAAAACAAATGCGCTCTCACAATATTAAAAGGCAGGCAAGCCATCTAAACACACTGAAAATACCATCCGATCAGCCAATGTCTCGATCTACAATACTGCTTCCGGTATCAGCGTGTGTGGTGACATCACTTCTGCTGGCCCAACTGACGCGTTTCGTCATAGCAGACATCAGGGGGAGTTTCCTTTTTTAGGTTATATGGTACATACATACGGTACTTTATTTGGTCCAACCTAGACCAATGCATACTGTGCAAAAATATCCATACCTGGAATTGAGCTTGAAGAGCAGAGCTGAGTTCAGATTGCTGCACTTCTGGTGAGTCTTCACATAGAATCAGTGGCCAAGTTCAGTGATCAACAGGGAACATTCAATATGTTTGTATATCACTGGATTAATATAAAAAAAAAATCATTGTCTGCACATTTTAGGATTAAAATTGTATGTAAAACGTAATATTATGTTTCTGGTCTGTTAGGTATACTATAAGAAGTTTGATTCTATCTAATACAAAAAAAACTTGATTAATCTTGCCAGAAATTTTGTCAGATGATCCATTTCGGGCTCTTACTGCATTCTTATCAGATTTATGGTTCCCAGCTTTCTCTGAGGACTACAAAGCCCTAACCATCTATGTTATGGTGAAGAGGAGAGGGGGAGGTGTTTTGTAGTCCTGTCCTGGGGTAAAATACTGCTCCTCCATAGATTTTGTAGGGTGTATGAGCAATGTTGACCTTAGGCATGAAGAATGTTACTAACTGAATCACCAGGTGAAAATAGCAGAAACACAGTTCTGAAAAATGAAAATTAAAGCAGCTACCAAGGATCAGCAAGCTGCAATAGATTTCTTTTTTGTTCTTGAGTTTTTAGGTTTACTTTTTCATTACATTTATGACATGCATGCATGTCAATAAGTCCTTTAGTGATTTTGCTTTCATTAATTTTTATAGGTTTCAATAATTGTTACTACTTTATTAATTTCCAAGAAACTCTCCAACAGGAACATAAACACTTAGCCTTCTGCTCTTGTTCAAGGTGATTGCTCTCTTTGCTTAGTGAATTTCCTCCATGTGGATTATCTGTAATTTTATTAAAGCATTTTATTTTTTTTGTTAACGTAACATAAATATAAAATTAAGCAAACCTACGAAGGAAACCTCAATCAAAAGTAAACCTTTGTGGAATAACATTTTTGTGAAATATTACATTCCAGCAGTTACTGCAAGCAACCACTAGATAGAAACCTTAGCCCATAGAAAATGTTAGTATAGGTTTGGCCTCAGCAGTTGCTAAATCAAGGTCTGGCTAATAAATATTAGAATCGAACCTTAGAGAGAACATGTTGTAATTTTATGAAGCAATTTAACGTGTCTCTGTTTAGTTAAACCTACACCATCTGAAACTCGAGAAGCTCATTCCACGCTATGAAAAATCCGCACCAAAAATGATTTATCTTGCAACATATGAAAAAGTATGAAACTCCCAGGGGAGGAAATGCGGTGCTGGCGTTGTCAGAGGCAAAGCGAAGGAGGAAATACTAATAACGGATATAAAGCAGAACAAAAGCTTGTTGTGTTCTTATCATTTAAAATGTTGTTCTGGGAACAATTCGCAGCAAAAGGCGATACGGCAACGTTCAATCATACTTTGGTTGCATGCTGGTGGGAGTTCAGCTGTTGGTCTTTCTGTCTCAGACCAAGCACCATGATACTGCCAGCTTCATACATCCTACCATTGAATAGAAAACCCTTTTTAAATGTTTCGTTGCATTAGCCCCTTAATACTCATTGCATTAAAGAGAAACTGTCAATAATGGCCAGTTCTATGAAACTGAATCTACACTCTAAAGCTGGTATAACTGCAGACTTTCCTTAGAAGGCTGGCTATGTGTGCTGTTACTTACCTGTATTCTCTCCCTGTCAGAGAAGAAATCATCGCCCAGTTGGGGGGCTGTAAAATGAACCTTAAACCTGATCTTCAATGCATCCAAGCACCACAAATCAAAAACTATATTTCATTTTTAGCATTTATAGCAAACTTCCATAGGCAAGGCGGTGTGTTTGGGCAAAACCTAATCACCCTGTGTGGTGAAGATTCTCCCTGCTGATATTTCACCAAAGCCCCCCAACGGGGCTCCAAAAAAAAAAAAAGTGTAAATAAAATAAACTACTCACACCGTCCGCTGCCCTACTAACTCCAATCTCTGCCCTACTGACAAGTCCACTGCTCTACTGACACCAACCTCTCCCTACTGACCCCATCCACTGCTCTACCGACCCCATCTACTGCCCTACTGACACCAACCTCTGCCCTACTGACACCCATCTACTGCCCTACTGACACCCATCTACTGCCCTACTGACACCCATCTACTGCCCTAATGACACCATCCACTGCCCTACTGACACCCATCTACTGCCCTACTGACACCCATCTACTGCCCTACTGACACCCATCTACTGCCCTACTGACACCCATCTACTGCCCTACTGACACCCATCTACTGCCCTACTGACACCCATCTACTGCCCTAATGACACCCATCTACTGCCCTAATGACACCATCCACTGCCCTACTGACACCATCCACTGCCCTACTGACACCAACCTCTGCCCTACTAACAAGTCCAATGCTCTACTGCCCCACTGACACCCTCAATGTTTTAATACATTTTGGGTGCACACCCTAATGCAATAGGCTGCACACACCTATGCAAACTCCCAGGTCCATCAATGTCTATATTCTTTTCTTTGTTGAGAAATCACTCAGCATTTCTGGCTGTGGCCAACTTGAGTAAGGGCAAATGATTCATATACTTCCAGGAATCCATCTGCCCTCAGCTCAAGCATGCATGCAGGAGAGTGCGCTTAGCTGAGAAAACCACCCCTCTTCTTCTATCCTCCTGAAGACTCCTGGGATGTATGACCTCATTTGCCAAGGTAAAAAAAAAAACAGGATGCAACTGAATAAATGTAAAAAAAAGTTTAAACCAGTAAATCTGATAAACTTTTGTGTCTATTTTCTAATGTTAGCAGGCTAAGGAATAAAACATATTCAATGTTGATTGGGAGAGTGAAGTTCCACTTTAAGCTGTCTTCTGGCCAAACACCCGGTAAATACCTGACACTTTCTGGGCTGTTGGAGGGTAAAACTGTCAACCAAACCTTTAGTTGCCTTTCATATAATACTGACCACACTTAAAGTCTAACTCTACTTTTGTGGGAAAATAATGAGCAAATAAAAAAAATAATAATATAGCGTATAGAATTGTGACAAATCATATTCTAATTACATTTTCTGTAAAATGCAATATGGCAACCTAGAGGTGTTCTGTACACAGATGGTGTACAGAGCACCCCCCAGATATGTAATTTCCGGCTTGTGTGATTGGCTCACTGATTTTCCCCAGAAGTCCCCACTAAGATACAAGTCAGATTTTGAGCATTCCCTGCAACATAAATTTCATTTTTGGTGAGATACTTCCAAAGGAAAATCACAGCTAAAGGGATGCAGACCCTGCAAATTTACTTTTTAGAGCCCTGCAGGTGCAGCAGCTGATTGATAATTCTGAAATCACTCCCATACAGACTCACTCTGCACATAGACAAACAACCCAATATTACGTCTGAATAATAAAAGGTAGGACTCTGCAACAAGGTTTGTTTAAAACCTCTGCAATGTACATAGATCATCCACAGAGGAATATTTTTTTCTCAACAAAAGTGGAGTTACTCTTAAGTATCTGTTATCAGAACCATTCTGTATACCCAGGTTGCTAACTCTGAAATCTGATTGCTTTGGGTTACTGCACTTACACACACATTTCTCCTTGTGCAACTTGAATCAAACTGAAGAAACCATTCTGTATTGCCCAAAGCAGCCAGGTCCAACTGTCCTTTTCATAATTCATACTGCAAAATGACATCTGAAATAGTCTGATTTTACCTCTCAGGGAATCGTGTTTTATTATTTAGTTGTATTTTCTCCCTGTTGGGCAAGAAGTGTCAGGATGAATGTTGGGGTATAATGCCATACTGTGTACTGCCAGATCTTAATGATAACAAACTCAAAACTGTCAAGGTGTTGTCAGGATTACATCAAAGAGATGTGTAAATGCTTGTTGCCGTTATCAGGCTTAAATACTTATGAAGGCAAGGCATCATCATGACAGCCGGGCACCTAACATCCTCATTAGGAATGTTGAGCAATGGCAGCCTTCATGATTCTCAAATACTCAGACAGATTTCCTTCCTGTAGCAGCCTCTACAGTGTGTCATTTCTCATCCCCAGCCTTCATCAGTGCCTTAGAGCCTGACACTCAGCTGTCATTTTGCTTGGAGACAGGGGGAAAAATACAGATAAATAACTACACACATATGCACCATTCCTCAGAGATTGATTGAACTTTCAAATACACATTTCTAACTGGTTCTCTTTAAACAGATGCTGGTGACTGATAAAGTGAAATTTTAGACCTGAACTTCCCACCTTCCCTAATTGGCCATAGGTTGCCTATTGTCCTTCATTAAGCTCTTCTGACTTCGGGAACTCTTCCAGGTCTTGAAGAAGAACGTTGAAAACCAATGGTTTGGTGGTTAGCACTGCAATGTCTTGCAACACTGGGGTCCTCGGCAGTGGCGGCTGGTGCTCAAAATTTTTGGGGGGCGCAAACAGAAAAATGTAATAGGCGTTGCTTTGCGGCAAAAAACGCTGTAAAAAATTGCGTGACTTTGAGGTCGCAAAAGTGTGAAAGGGGCCTTCAGTAATTAAGGTATAGTGTGCCCCCTTTCAATGCAGAGAGACCAGCGTGCCCCCTTTCAATGCACAGTGACCAGCGTGCCCCCTTTCAATGCACAGTGACCAGCGTGCCCCCTTTCAATGCACAGTGACCAGCGTGCCCCCTTCAATGCAGAGACCAGCATACATGCCCTCTTCAATGCAGAGACCAGCGTACATGCCCCCTTCAATGCAGAGACCAGCGTACATGCCCCCTTCAATGCAGAGACCAGCGTACATGCCCCCTTCAATGCAGAGACCAGCGTACATGCCCCCTTCAATGCAGAGACCAGCGTACATGCCCCCTTCAATGCAGAGACCAGCGTACATGCCCCCTTCAATGCAGAGACCAGCGTACATGCCCCCTTCAATGCAGAGACCAGCGTACATGCCCCCTTCAATGCAGAGACCAGCCTACATCCCCCCTTCAATGTAGTGACCAGCATACATGCCCCCTTCAATGCAGAGACCAGCATGCGTGCCCCCTTCAATCCAGTGCACTTACCTGGATCATCAGCCGCAGCGGCGCGGCTTCTCCTCAGTCCTACGGTGCGTCTCCTCGGGTCCTCCCGCCTCCTCCTCGGCCAATGGCATGGGGTTTGCCTTGCGGCCGATCAGGAGTCAGGTATTAGACCCGCTCCCTGATTGGCCGGGAGGAGGATCTGTGTGACAATAGCGAATTTTCATTCGCTATTGTCACACAATGGGTGGAGTCTGGGCGCACTGCTCTGCACCCCGGGTCCACCCTTTGCATCGCCCTATTAGAGCCTCTGGCTCTAATCAGGTGATGCAACAAAAAAAAAGCCCCATTGAACTCCATGTTCCCAACACACCGGCTGCCACTAGTCCTCGGTTTAAATTCCAACAAGGACTCTAATTGCATTGAGTTTGCATTTTCTTCCTGTGCTTGGGTGGGTTTCCTTTTGGGTACTCCAGGTTCATCCCACACTCCAAAGACCTGCTGGTAGGATTTTTGGCTCCTATTGTATGTGCATGTGGGATAGGGACCTTCGATTTTAAGCTCCTTAAGCCCGTGGTGTGGTGTACAAAAATTAAACACCAAAAGTGAAGGAATGAAGTGAATGTGAACAAAGACAAAAAAAATGCATAGGGTGTGCCTTAGTCTCCTCTCAAATAGGAAGGACCCTTCCCTGAACTCCCCAGGGCACAAGACTCCTGATAGGGGAAGACCCACTCGGGTCCATCTAGCCAGAAGGCCCAGCAAACCCCACTCCTTATGGGCAGTTGAAGCCAACCAATGAGTATTAGGTGGGGGGGGCTCTCCCGAAGTGAGACCCCCCTCCGCCCTCAAGACAAGGGAGGAAGGAATCTGATGGGCACACATCCTCCCACTAGACTTTTGGGTAGGCTCAGAGCCTTCATTGTTGGTGTAAAAAGAAACCCATAAATAAGTGACACATGTGGAGAGTAAATACATATTCAAAATGAATGTGCCAGTGCAGGTGCATTGGCTAACCATTGCAGCCTTGTAACAAAAATTTCCCCAGTCTTGAATAAAAGTCCTAGACCATAAGACGTTGTGCAGAAAGAAAGTTGTGTGGTGCCCTAGTGTGGTTTCACACAGCCGGGTTCCAGTGCTACTCTGGCACCCCCAAAATGCCACTCCCAGGGGGCACTTGACTCCACAGACTCTGTTCCTTCCTAGCCTCTGACCAGACAAGGTAGGACCATCAGATCAGAAGGCACTAGGCCCTTCAGAATCCTCCATCAAAGAATTACTCCTGTGCCCCACCTAACCCAATGGGCCCTCCCGTTTTCCGTTACCCTTGGGAAGATCCATCTGGACCCCTGATCATGCCAGCAGGAGTACTATACAGCCAACCATAAAATGGCAGAGCACCCCTACTGGGCACTGATATGAACAGCTATTACATTTGATCTTAGCCAAAAGGCCCATATAAATAAAGAATACTGCAACGCTTATTAACCAGTGGTTCTCTGACCAAGTGCCGACCTGGTATAAAACATATTCCAGAGATTACAACTAGCTGCACCTGTTATCTATTGAAATAAACTTAGAGCAGGGTTATCAGAAACTTGGAACACGTTCAATGTTTTTTTCAGGTCCATCTTTTAAATTGCTAAGTTCTGAAAACCTGCCGGATTAGGCACATCTTATAAACAGGAAGATATGCCATTCATTTAAAACATTGACTTCTACGTGTTACATTTGGATGTGGATGCCTCAGTGATTGGAGATCTCTGTCGTAAGGCATCCCTATGCAAATGACAGGGATTGCAGTGCAAGCATCTAAAACCTAGCAGCTTGTCCAGCGTTGAGCCAAGTGTTCAGGATAAATAGAATCTTCTGCATTTGTGTATTGCCCTGGGGAAAAAAAAACACACTGTTTCAGTTGTTAGAATAATGGGTAACATGATACTGGCTATAGGATAGGACACAAAAGAAGGTAAAGTTACTGAACTGATGTCATGCAGGTGCAGCTTTGAGCTATCCAAGGTCACTTGAGGTGCAAGGTCAAATAAATTCCCAGGAAATTGACTATTGATTATCAGTATCTTATAAAAGAAAAGCCATACATTAGCCTACAGTGATATATTAAGCTGAATTGTAATGTATTTTAGAGGTCACTTGGTTATTATTGCTTACTTGAAAATATTTCATAATGTGATTTCCATGTTCTTGACCAGTTTTTTTCATGATCTTAAAATCCTCATACGTGCGATTCTTGATTTGCAGCCATCTGTAGGTCTAGCAGCCAATCGGCAACTTTGTTGAATAACTGCTGTAAATAAATTATAATGGATGGAGCCACTCAAATCTTAGTTGGACCACCCACATTTTATATTTGAGCTTTTGCTAGATGCCAAAGAGTTAGACCAACTTATTCTATCTCTTAGGTTCTCTGCTGGTGACATTCTAAGTTCCAAAGTCTGCACCCTGCTGTGCATAATATAAAGGATTATCTCTGCTAAATGTGGTGTTGTGTTTTTTTTATTGAGAACGAAACCAGAGGTGCGGGAATTAGCAAAGGTGACTGGGAACATCCAAAACTCCTAGTGGACAGTTCATAAGAAATAGAGTGAATGTAGGGGAGACCGAAATGGTACTACATCCAATTGTACAAATATTCAAAGCAAAACTAAAGAAGTGTGGGACTTTATTAGTGCAAAAAAATGAAACCATAGTCAAAAGCAATAGGTTTTATTATGATGACATAATGGTGGTAATTTAAAAAACTGGAGAGTGCAAATTTTGGTGCAGCTCTGCATAGCAGCTGATCAGCTTCCAGTCTTTTTTTTGTCAAAGCTTAATTGAACAAGATTAAATTAGAAGGTGATTGGCTACCATGCACAGCTGCACCAAATTTTGCACTCTCCAGTTTTAGTAAATCAATCGCAATTTGTTCTAAATGTCCTGGTGGACAATGTAAGGATTTATGTTAGGGAGATTGCCTCATTGGATGATCTAATGACCTATAAAAAGCCAGGGACTGACTCTGCACACCAGGTTCCACCTACAATAAAAATATCACTTTTGGGTAGGCTGAACCTTTAGTGAAGGTTCACAAAATAGACATTGCATGTGATTCGCCCCGCACTGTTATGCAAATCACATGTGATGTAAATTCAGCCATACAGTTTGTATGGCTGAATTTGCATCGCATTCGGACCAAAGTCGTGCAGGACACTTTTTCTGGTCTGCACCGGAATTAGATTGCATGGGTGTTCACACCTATGCAATCCGATTCCTGTCCGAATTGACAGTTCGCAGTGCGATATGCGAACTACTCTGGGGGTGATTATTAACTTTGAATTGACACTCCCAGCAGTTTACATTTGGCAGTGTGAACTGTCTGTGAATTGGGTGTGATGTGGGAATCCGCAGTGGATTTGCAGGGTTCCCGCATCGCACCAGTGTAAACCGGCACTTACTGTAAATATCATATTACTTACAGAGTGCAATATTTTATTTAACTGGTGGCGCAAATTAGGACATCCGCTTCACTAAGTAATAGGTGGAATTTCAGTTATTCACTTGTCTATAACATGGTTGCTGTAACAATCACAAATAACACTCCTCATTCAATTAAGGGATGGGGCATTTGGTTTAAAATGTACAAAAAACAGTCTTTAGGGGAACAAAAAAAACTCTTATGCTGGGTGAAATGAAAGATAACAAAGAAAAATATTTTTTCTTTTTTACAAAATATTGTGCTATACTTGCATGTGTACAATCCTTGAAATCTAAACTGCTGGAGGAATGCCATAGCCCTGCACTTGGACTAGATTCAGCAGTAATCTTGGCCTCTTTTACAAAAGCTAACCAAAATTGCATCCCTGGCATTTACCTATGTACACCATTTGGGCATATTTGCATTACATAATGCTTTATTTTTAGCTATTAGCTATAAGAGCTATACGTCTTTCAGTTTGCCGATGCCCATCTCATTTATATCTGCTATCATAACCACTGATGTTTATATCTCCAAAGGGAGGATGGTGATATATTACAGAGGCATAAGTAGTCAATAGCTGCTACTGCATAGGTAAACCTCAGGGTAATGTACTGCTTTTAGGTAAAGGGAGTTTAAATACCAGAAGGTGAGGGACATGAGATGGAAAAAAATTACACTGCATTTAAAAGAGAAAAGTTGGACATAACAGTACACTCTTTTATAAAAGACATATCTGACCTGTGGAAGCATGCTTGGTGTCCCAAGTACCCACAACTAGGAATTTAGACTTTGGATGTCCTGTTCAGAGGCTGATAACTTTTAATTATTATTTATTACTTTATTGCAGAGGAAATAATTACTTCAAATGTAGAAAATCAATACAAGCTATATGAAAATCCATTACTGTCAGAAATCCTACTGACAGTAATGTCAGAAATCATACTGAGATGGAAAATACAGTTAAAATCAAACCTTTAATGTAATAGTAAAAATAGTACAGACCAGGAACGTAGTCAAAATGTAAACCAGGGTTTGGAAGCTAGAACGGGAAATCAGACAAACCAGTGATCAGGGAGCCAGAAATCAGCATAGTTGGAAGCAGAAAGTCTGGATCAGGAACCAGAAGGGACGTCAGCCGGGCAAAGTCTTTAACAGGAACACAGCAGAGACAACTCAGGATAATTTGACCAGGCGAAGGCAGGAAAGGAATGAACAAGGCAATAAAAAGCAAGAAGCAAGTGGTTGTAGCCGGAACTGACGAGCAGATAACGATGACTAGGTGAGCCACTGAGGAAACAATGAGAGCTGACAATTATCTGACAGCTGAGCAGCCTGAGCACAGAGAAGAGTGTTGCTGCCAGCCCAGCCCTGACAATTATATATTTCAAGAAAATATGACTTGGGGCTGAATTCCAGTCAAACCGCTAAATATAAAGTTGAAATTATATACACAGTATATGAAAGCTGTGTTCCCTGCCAAATAGTTTTTAATTCTGTGTAGTCAGTCAGTTTTGTGATCCATGTATCTTTACTGACCATATAACCAGCTCCTCAGCCTGCACTACAGCAGCAATGCTGGGTTTAAAATTCAGGATAAAGTACACACTCCCAACTTGCTAATTAAACAGTGAGGCAGCAACGCACTGATTTAAGACAGGTTTGCATCTTTTGCGTTTCGAGAACATAGGCAAAATTGTGCACTTTTCTGACATGCACATAAAGCACTATCCCTTAGCAGACATGATAGTGCCAATAATTGTTATTGGTACCCCCACACATCTGCAAAAAGCAGATACAAACCAAGCAGTTCATTGAATTGAGTTGCAGACTTTTTTTTCAGCATTTCTCACGCGTAGGATAGACCACTGGAATGAATTAGCTGCCCTACATGCGAAGAGCAAGAAACTTGCAGAAACACTCCCACGCTTAGTCGCACCTGTAGGTGTGAACCAATCCTAGGGCAACCCTTGCTTATATTCCTTTTTTACTCCAATTGGATCCTGATTGGGTCAGAGGGCTGCCCATCCCTCTTTTGAGCTCATGACTGCAGTGCAGATTATTAAAGGGGCTCATTTAAAAAAAAAAACACAATTCTTCTTGAGAACTCAAAATCCAGGTGCATGACAGATGTTGAAAATGTATTTAAGCCTGGAGCGCCTAGAATGCATTTATCAATTCTAGCTATAATGGCCACTCTGTGGATTAAAGCAGTATTAAACCCAAATGGAAACCTTTATTATTTTGCAGCTTACCAATTCTTAGATGTGATGGCTTCGCTTAGGCTTTCTTTCCTTTAGTTTTCCCTGGTGTTCTGGCCAGTAAAGGGCCATACACACGATACGAAAATCGGAATTAAAATTTCGTCCGAACGATCTGACTATTTTCTGATTGTTAGTATTGTGCTTTCGACAGCCAATTACGAATTTCCAGACGACCAAAACTGGATGTGGCGGCTATAAAATTTTTATTGTACGTGAACACAACGTCCGATTTTCGTTTTAATTAGTTTAGTTTTCATCCGAAAAAAATCATAAGAGCAAGACTAGGCATGCTCGGAAATGAAAGATGACATACAAAATAATTCAACACATGACATCACTTCTGGAGTTGAATTCTGTCCTACGAGAATTTTCGTATGAAAGTAACCTTTTCACTTTCCATATGAGACTAGCATGCAACAAAAAATCGGAAGAAAGATCGTCCGATAATCTGATCGCGTGTACGAAGCTTTAGTCTGTGGATTTTCAACAAAACATGCTCTCTTGCAAGTGTTGCAGTTAGTGTTGAGACAAACCATTTAGAAATGACAGGGGTGCTTACAATGATCAACTGTTGTTTGTTTATGTAAGACTTTTATCGCAAAAGGAAAAACCTGTTGCTGTAACTGCAGTGTGAGCTGGAGTTCGCTTCAATGTTTTAGTGTATATAAATCTGCTAGTACATCTAACACTCCCCTCCCCCAAATTAAAAATTCTGCTGTTCAAGGGTGCCTCTGTTGCTCTTCATATAGGAAATGTTTTATTGGCCAGCCCAGATCACTCGGTGAAAACAGAAGGAGAAAAAAAAAATGGAAATAAATAAATAAATCGAATGCAGCCAACACATCTAATGATTGGTAAGCTGCAATACATTACATTTGTTTTGGGTTTAATACTGTTTTGCGTGTTCTTATTTGGATTTAATCTTTCCTTATGACATAAGATTACATTTAGACGCTTGCCCCTCCCAGCCTCTTTACCTGTGCTACATTTACAATCATCCCCCCGCCCCTCCCTCCATCCTTTTTTCACTTTTTTGTCTTGCAGTTTCTAACCCTTCCCTGTTATTATTCATAATATTTACTGAACACATCTAGGCAAAGAATCCTTGTGAAAAATCTCTATGGTCTTGAAGCTCATTTTTGATCATGTCCTCACATAATGTGCAACTGTTGATGATATTGGACCATAGTTACTTAGGTCAGCCAAACATGGTGTGAATCTTACTGAAACGGCCTAGATTCGAACGTTAATGGGTAGGCTAAATGTACAAAGTGGATAGATGGATTAATCAACTTGGGTACAACCAGCCCGCTGGATTCACTTGCGATTATCTCTAGCTGCTGCTATAGCCGCTAGAGGTGCGCATCTTCCCTGGTCTCATGATTCTATTCAATTATGATTATCCTGTCAACTATTCGTATTGATTCTGCGATGCATCACGATTACTGCCCATGGTTTTTCATCAAAAACTCATCAGTGCAGCCTATCAGTGCCTATCAGTGCCCATCAGTGCGGCTTTATATGTGCCCATCCGTGCAGCCTCATCAATGCAGCCTTATATGTGGCAATCAGTGCAGCTTATCAGTGGCCATCAGTGCAGCCTCATCAGTGACCTTCAGTGCACCCTCATCAGTGACCTTCAGTGCAGCCCCATTAGTGACCATCAATGCAACCTCATCAGTGCAGCCTTATTAGAGCCCATTAATGCAGCCTCTTCAATGCAGCCTTAGATGTGGCAATCAGTGCAGCTTATCAGTTGCCATCAGTGCAGGTTATCAGTGGCCATCAGTGCAGCCTCATCAGTGACCTTCAGTGCAGCCCCATTAGTGACCATCAATGCAACCTCATCAGGGCAGCCTTATTAGACTCCATCAATGCAGCCTCATCAATGCAGCCTTATATGTGGCAATCAATGCATCCCCATCAGTGCCCGGTTCACACAGAGCGGGTATCTTCCCACTGTTACACCGAGCTTAGATTTGAATTGCCTGGCGGGCGCTGTCAACAAGGGCTCGCCTCCTAGACCGGCTCTTACGATACACATCACACTGATTTCATTTCTCGGCATTGGATCAATGTGCCGTCTATCATAGGAGGCGGGACTTTGTTATAGCAGCCACCGGGCGTTTCAGATCCAAGGTTAGTGTCACAGCGGGACATCCCCGCTGTGTGTGATCACACGTATACATTTAGGCACGGAGAGGAAGAGGGAGGGGGGATTCTGACAGGGGCCGATAATGCCATTGATACAATCGCGATGCAGCCGTTCTCTGCATGGATGCAGAATCGTTTAAGGCTGCATCGTGATGTATCAATTACATAATTCTTTTAAACACCCCTAATAGTGAAATTGTTTTGCTAACTGCACTATAAGTTACATGTTCAATCCGCCAAATGATACCTGAATATACCCCTGTTGTCTTATTGTACAGCAGTTAGTGGTAAAATGTTTTATTCTGCCTATTTCTTTATTGTAACTTTGTGTTTCTCCTAAGTTTCAATAAAACATTTATTCTAAGAAAGAAAAAAAAAATGTTTCACATCATACTACAGTTCAGCTTTAATCTAAAAAACATATGCACTGCATAATGCGACCTCATCTAACTTGACTTTTCATCCAGATAATGTATTGGAGTTGTTTTTCTATAACAATTTTTATATGTTGATTTGTTTGCATTATCCTGCAGGTCTGCTGAGATCTGCTGGACACATGTAAAATAATAAGAATACTAATAATTCCCACAACAATCCTAAGTTCTAAATTTTCCTTTTTTTAAGGGCCATATCCTTCAGCAGTTGTTGACCTTACCGACCTTTCCACTGTAACATCCACTGGCCTCTCTCTGGCATCCCGTAGAGAAGTTTACACTCTGCAATCAGACCAGCAATTCACGACCTAATGCAAGAAGCAGACTGCTAGCATGCTTTCACAGCAGAGGCCTCTGAAACCATTAACCACTTTTGGCTCCCTCTGTCCTCCCATGACGCTCGGCCTGGGATATTTGCGTTAAGACGCCTCGTGATCTTTACAGTGCGGCTGCAAAACATGAACACTTTTATTTGTCTTAAAGTTCCTGCCATCATGCACAATTATTGTTCTTTAATTACGGCGCATTGCCTATGTAATTTGGCAGTAAAGGCAATGCAGAGCGCAATCAACTAGGAAATTCCATCTGTTTCCCATATATCATCCGTCGCCACCCATCGTGCCCTAAGCTACTCCATACCCTGCTGGTCAGGCTACCAGTTTATAGATTTCTTTTCTTCCCCCTCTCATTCCCTTTAAAGAAGTTAAACGATCTTAAAAGGATTTTTGTTTCATGATGGTTTAAGTTAATGAACCCTAACAGCTGTTATGTTCATGAAGGTCATCTCTCCTGGGGGGGGGTCTTGTTCTGTACACCTCCACAGTGCTGTATGGGACATTAACTCATTGCTTAGTATGTGTTGACAACATGTTCAGAATAATTAGTTGAAAATTAGTTGGGAGATCATTAATCCCTTTAACACACCCTACGGTAAGATTATACCCAAACACGTTTGGGACATTTAAAAAGCCGTATTTTTTTTTTTTTTTTTTTAGGGGCACTTTTTTATTAAAAAGTAAATAAACAGAATATTTACATGGCACATAGGTATGTACCTGTACCTATGTTTTAACAAAAATTAGTACATGCTTACTCTTTTTTTACATAAACCTGTGTTTCCTAAAACTAACATGAAGTCTGTCTTTTCAAATTAAATTTTTGTAAATAATCTCACATTTGGACAAGTGATGTAATAACCTCTTTGCGCCGATGGAATGCAAATATGAGGCCTCGGCTTCAAGGGGTTGTATCGGGGTAATGCGTGCAGCTAGAGACATCAACGAGGTACAGTTGTTTAGAGCCGACGGTCGGCTTTCTTGTAATGACAACTGATGCGGCTAAGGGGGCGCTCATTTGTTATTACAAGGAGCGGGAGGGGATGTCGTCCCCCCCCCCCCTCTTCCCGCCGCCATCCGCGGCTCACCCGGGTCTCCCGCCCCACAGGGAGACCCAAGCGACCAGCTGGCACGTCCACCACCTGGCCAATGACCCAAACAAAGCTGTATTTGGCTTTGATCGGTCTCCGATGTAGAAACCCGGAAGCGATGTCATGACATTACTTCCGGTTACTGGAGCCTTTAAAGATGCCAGATTTAAAAAAAAAAAAAAAAAAAATGACCGTATTCAAAACGGCCAAATTTGGCGTTTTGAATGCTTTTAAGTGCAGAGGAGGGGTTTCATTAAGATCCTGGATCCCTCTATAAAGGTTACCTGTCACAAGGATTTTTACATTACCTTGTGACAGCAAAAAAGTGATTACATTTATTTATTTATTTATTTTAAAGGGACAGTGCAAAAAATTGAAATCGTCCCGTCCCTCCATGCTCGGGCGCAGAAGCGAACGCATACGTAAGTCACGCCCGCATATGTAAACGGTGTTCAAACCACACATGTGAGATATCGCCACGATTGTTAGAGCGAGAGCAATAATTCAAGCACACCTCTGTAACTCTAAATAGGTAACCATTAAATTTTTTTAAAAGCGTCGCCTATGGAGATATTTAGGTACCGTAGTTTGTCTCCATTGCACAAGTGTGCGCAATTTTAAAGCATGACATGTTAGGTATCTATTTACTGGGTGAAACCTCATCTTTCACAATAATTGGGATAACTTTACTGTTTTTGTTTTTTTTTAATTCATGAAAGTGTATTTCTCCCAAAAAAATTGCAATTGAAAGACCGCTGCGCAAATACTGTGTGACATAAAATATTGCAACAATCGCTGTTTTGTTCTCTAGGTTCTCTGCTAAATATATATAATGTTTGGGGTTCTAAGTCATTTTCTATCAAAAACTACTGATTTTAACTTGTAAACAACAAATGTCAGAAAAAGACTTAGGCATGAAGGGGTTAAAAGGATCACTAACACAAAATGATGCATTTTCAGAACTATGTGGCATCAATACATGCAATGACCATATTCAGAATACAAGTTTGTTATTTTACATGCATACTGGTTTTTGCCCATATTTACATGAACGTCAAGCTGTCCAACAAAAGTGACAATAAGGCTCCGTTCACATGTGAGCGTATGGATCGCGGGCAGAACCGCCGCGGTTCCGCCCGCGATCCGGAGATTTATTGCAAATCGCGGGACGCCTAGCGTTGCCCGTTGATTTGCAATAGCCCCCCAAACGCCGAGCGATGTTGCCGCGATTTCCGCCTGCCGAATCGCGGCAACATCGCGCAAACAAAATCGCGGGACGCAATACGCTCCAAAGAAGTACAAGAGCTTCTTTGGAGCGTATTGCGTCCCGTGATTTTGTTTGCGCGATGTTGCCGCGATTCGGCAGGCGGAAATCGTGGCAACATCGCTCGGCGTTTGGGGGGCTATTGCAAATCAACGGGCAACGCTAGGCGTCCCGCGATTTGCAATAATCTCCACATCGCGGGCGAAACCGCGGCGGTTCTGCCCGCGATCCATACGCTCACATGTGAACGGAGCCTAACAGGGGTCCAGCTTCAACACATCTATAGGATGTTCCTAAGTGAATATGTAAAGGATTATTTCGTGAAGAAATTAACTATTTCACTAATTATGTATGGCTTTACAAGAATAGGTACCGTAGTTTTAATTATTGTAAATCTTTCTTTTTTTAAGTGATTTTTTTTTTTGGAGGGGTTTATTAATGTTTTCTCTTATTGCAATTTA
Source organism: Pelophylax lessonae (assembly GCF_965119305.1). Classification (NCBI taxonomy): domain Eukaryota; kingdom Metazoa; phylum Chordata; class Amphibia; order Anura; family Ranidae; genus Pelophylax; species Pelophylax lessonae. Next base: position 146,613,506 of record NC_138780.1, on the reverse strand, counting down.
TATTATTTGTCTAATATGTGTGTATTTGTGTGGCATGTGTTATGAATGTGAAGGTGAAACCAAATCAATTAATTATTTGTAATTCTTTTGGACAAGTGTAATAAAGGGGTATATCCTGCTCTGTACACAAGGGAACACTTTAGACCCTGTTAAAAGTGGAGGGAAAATTATTGCAATTTTATTTTCACTCCTTTTTAAGGAGTCCTTACTGATTTTATTTATTTTTTTTTTTAATGCTGGCTGGTTTGGCTATATGATAGCAAGCAGAGACTGAAAAGGTCTATTGTTATGTAACCACAGGTTAGCAACCACATGTTAGCGTGTCCACAATCTATGAATACTTTTTTTTTTTTTTTTTAATCAAGGTTAGGTTCTCTTTCTGTTGAAACCCTTTTCATTTCATGTAAAATTTCTTTATTTTAACTTGTTTTTTTAACTTGTGGTGTCAAGTTTGATAATTCCTGTCTCAGGAATATCCATAAAATTTTCTGTAAATTGTAAGTAAAAATAATTTCCAGGAGTTTGTATTCCTGTTTGGGACCCACTATTTTGCACTTAAACATATGGTAGGAGACAATGACTGTTTGATCCAAATAATGTAAGCAAGGTATGTGTTTTACGCTATCTTGGTGCTATTAATACAACTCTAGGCAATTATAAAATTAAATCATTTAATCCGAGGTCTGTAATAAATATTTAAATAAATTATCAGCTAGTATAAGTAATCCAAACTTTTTATTAGCTTTCTCGAATCCCCATGTGCATCAAAATTATATTTTGTTTTGTAAAGCTCTATTTTTTTGTAAAGTGCTGTCAGTCCCGCCCTATGAACAGTACAGTACTGTGCAAAAGTTTTAGGCAGGTGTGAAGAAATGCCGTGAAGTAAGAATGCTTTCAAAAAATATATATTTTAATTGTTTATTTTTATCAATTTACAAAATGCAAAGTGAGAGAACAGAAGAACATTGTAAATCAAATCAATATTTGGTGTGACTACCCTTTTGGCTTCAAACCAGCATCCATTCCTACATTTGCATACTTTCAACACTTTAGAGTCCAGTGTATGATTAATCAGTTATACAAAGCAGGTGCTAATGATCATCGATTTCATATATAGACAGAAACGGCTGTATAGGAGGCTTAAAACTGGTTGAGGAACAGCCAAACTCTGCTACTAAGGTGAGGTTGCGGAAGACCGTTTCATGTCACAGGTCATACATGGCGAGACTTAGCAAAGCAACAAGACAAAAAGTAGTTATACTGCATCACCAAGGTCTCTCACAGGCAAAGATTTCAAAGCGAACTGGGGTTTCAAGATGTGCTGTTGAAGCTCTTTTAAAGAGGCACAAAGAAATGGGCACCATTACCGACTGCAGATGCAGTGATGGACCAAGGAAACTTAATGCAGTAGATAAAAGACACATCATGCTTTCTGCCCTTCGACATCAGAGGATGTCCAGCAGGGCCATCAGCACAGAACTGGTGGAAACCAGTGTGACCCAGGTACACCCTTCCATTGTCTGGAGAAGTCTGGCCAGGAGTGGTCTGACTGGAGGAATTGTGTCCAGAAAGCCATACCTCTGAATTGGAAACCAGGCTAAGTGACTCAACTATGACAGGCAACCATGAAGCATATGGTGACCATTCCTTGCAAGTTGGGGCTGCATTTCTTTAAATGGCGTTTGAGATTTGGTTCGGATCAATGGTATCCTCAATTCTGAGAAATACAGGCAGATACTTATCCATCATTACATACCATCAGGAAGGTGTGTGTGATTGGCTCCAAATTTATTCTGCAGCAGAGCAATGACTTCGAACTTACAACCAATGTCATTAAGAACTATCTTCAGCATAAATAAGAACAAGGAGTCCTGAAAATGATGGTTTGGCCCCAACAGAGGCCTGATCTCAACATTGAGTCTGTCTAAGGTTACATGAAGAGACAGAAGGATCTGAGGCAGCCATCCAAAGAAGATCTGTGATTATTTCTCCAAGATGTTTGGAACAACCTACCTGTCAATTTCCTTTAAAAACTATGTGCAAATATACCTAGAAGAATTGATGCTGTTTTGAAGACAAAAGGTGGTCACACAAAATATTGATTTTAGTTGGAATTCTCTTCTGTTCATTCGCTTCCCATCTTGTTTTTGATAAAAAATAAATGAACTCTTCTATTTCTAAAAGCATTACTAATTTATAGCATTTATTTCACATCTACCTAAAACTTTGGCACAGTAGTGTACTTACAAGTGTGGGTGAGCATAAGGCCCCATTCATACCTAGTGTAGCGGTAGCATGCATAGTGCAGCCCATTCATTTGAATGGGCTGTCCTACATGTGACAAATGCTCCAAAGAAGACCCTGAACCTTTTGGAGTGCAGAGCTTTGTTTATTTTGTAGAACCACGCATTTTGGGGCGTTTGTGTGCAAAAATGCACGTCTGTTGGCTGAGATTGGAGTGCCATTAAGGCTGCATTCACACCTATGCATTTCTGCGCCCTGTGAAAAAATGGTATTCGTTCTTGCAGTGGCACCCCAAATGCAGCCAGCAGATTGTGATTTCATGCACAGCAAAACGAGCAAAGTTCTATGCCTGAAAAGATGTAGGAGCTTCTTTGGCACTTTGTCGCATTTAGGTCATCCCTACTGCAACGGTAGTCACCGTCACTGGTAATGAAAGACAGACCCTATATGTGGGTCCCCAGATGTATTTTGGTCACCTTGTGCCCATTATTGGTGCAGGATATGTTAAATGTATTGCTTGTCTGTGCCTCTCCCCCTCTCCTTTTTTCCTGATCTATTGTTTCTGTCTGGTGGCTAATTTAATTAGCTCTTGGAGGATCCTTTATGATGGGATTAGCCTTGTGTCAGCTGTACCTCATTATTTAACCATTATGTGATGTTTTGGGTAAATATTTGGGTCATTGTTAATGTAGTGACTGACATACTTCTCAAGTCTATAAAATGCCTGTATTCTTGTTCAATAAAGAGTTCAACCCCAGCATTCAGTCTTTACTAATGTCTGCAGGGGAAAGCTATACCTGCTATATTACTACTATACCTGCTTTGGATTATCGCTTTTGGGAAAGTCTACTTTTTATTGCTACTGAGACCAAAGTTACTATAGCATAAACTCGCTACTAGGGGGAAAAGGACTTCTCTGGTGGCGAGACCCGTGTTCCTACCCGGATGGCCGCCACACCTATGCATGAAAATGCACACAAAATGCGCTTTCCTGCTATGCTCCGTATGAATGGGCCCAAAGCACTAATGACACTGCAAGTGCAACTCGCATTTTTCACACATTGCGGGAATGTGCACGGCAATGTGCATTTCTGCACACTTCTGCTCATATTCCCTGAAATACGCAGGTGTGAATGAAGAGTTAAGGTTAGCTCATCTGTACAGTGTTCCTTCTTCTTTATCTAGTAAGTAGGCTTGTGGGTGGAAAGCTGACAGTCTTCAATAGCTAATACCAAGAGCGGCAGGGCTTTTTTTCAGCTGGAACTTGGTGGAACTCAGTTCCACCACCTTTGGCTCAGGCCCTCTGCTCCCTGCTCATCACGATCACTTGTAAACAGATCTGGCTTCCTGTGTTTTCCAAGTGCAGTATGGGGACAAAGGCGATGCCAGTGCCTGGGGTGCAGTGTGAATGCTGACACCCCCCATTGGATGATCTCCCTGCAAGCGAGAGAAGAAGAGGGGTAAAAGTGAGATGTGGATGGGAGATGCCGAGCTAAGCAGCTGTAGAAGAAGACTGAACTTTGCACTCTGTATGTAGTGCACCCCTGAACCCTGCACTGTATATGTAGCACACTCCTGAACTCTGCACGTAGCACACCTCTGAACTCTGCACTCTGTGTGTAACCCCCACCGAACTCTGCACTCTGTACATAATGCACTCCAGGTATTTGATGCCCCTTTAAGACCCTCTCATTGTTAGTGAAATTTTGACCAGTTTGGGGAGGGGGTTTTTGGGGGGGTCGTGGTTGAGTTCCTGCACCTTTTTTCTGAGAAAAAAAGCCCTGAAGAGCGTTGTATTCCTTTCAATACATTTCTATAAAGGGAGTATGAACCACAAAAAAAATTGAAATACTGTATCATTTTGGTACATACATTTAATTTTTGATTTAATCTTTTATTTCTATAGCCCTCTCTATATGTACTTTAAAGCAGAGTTCCAACCTTTTTCTGTGTTTATTAAAAGTCAGCAGCTACAAAAAGTGTAGCTGCTGACTTTTAATAAACACACACTCACCTGTCCTACGGTCCAGCGATGCTGCCGCCCGAAACCTCGATCCTCTCCCTCTGGTCTTGGATCAGTGGTATCAGTGGTATGAGCACCCGGCTGTGACCGCTTGCGGCTTCACAGCCGGGTACACACTGCGCATGCGCAAGTTGTGCTGCACATCTTGATTGGCCGGCAATCTTTTGGGACCTCTGACATGTCCCAGAAGATTGCAGGGATGGAGGGGGAGAGGAGAACTTCCGCTCACGGCGCCGCGGCGCTCCGAGCGGAAGTAGGAGCGGGTACCTGTCAAAACTAGGTACCCGCCTCCCCCCCCCCCCCCTCCCAAAAAAATGACATGCCAAATGTGGCATGTCAGGGAGTTAGGACTACCTAAAGTGGAAGATCCAGTTTTGGGTGGAACTCCGCTTTAACTAAAGCCCCGTACACACGTACCGATCGTCGGCGAACGATCGGCCGTCTTTTGTCCAGGGCTGTCGGTGTCTGTTGAAAAGTGCAAAAGACTGCACAAGAATTTTGTCCGCTGACTGCAGAAGTGATGTCATGTAATGGTTAACTTTCCCTGTGTTTTTCCTTTTCTGAGCATGCCCAGTCTTGCAAATCTGCGGTCTGTCGGCCGAAATCTGTACTGACTGGCGAACAATCGGCCGCTCTGGTGTCGGCATACAAAAATTTTAATGCTTGCATGACAGATTCTTTTCGGCCGAATGTGCGCTGTCGGAGGCATCATACTAACAAGCCTACAATCAGCAGATCGGTCGTCGGCCGAAGCTTTTCGGCCGACGATCGGTACGTGTGTACGGGGCTTTAGTTAGCAGTTCTGTAGGAGTTCAGCTTTTATTGAAGCTCTGAGATTTCCCTGGAGGTGTCCAGAAAGTTGCTGACTTCTACTATTTTCCAATTACCTGTGCAGGGGAAGAGGAGCTCCTTGACGTGTCCTGCCAGTCCGTTGTTTTGTGTTGTACATGGACTTCAGATCTATATAATTCTATAATTGAAATATCACTTTTGGGCCAAACTTTAAATTTATTTATAAATTACATTTATTTCAGTAGTATGCACAGCCATTTTGTTACAGGTAGAAGCTGTGAAGAAGGTGAACTTGGGCTTTAAATTAACCAAATTTGTGGAAAGAACAGCAGTGTGGTCTAACAGTCCATCCCTGCCTGTGTGGGATTTGCACAGCTCGTACTTACACTGCCCATAAACTGAGTCCCACAAACCCGCAATAGCAATTTAACCCCATTTGTCTCCTCATGATTTACATTATGCCTAATGTAAATGAACCACTGAAAGCTTTGTTTGGAAATTAATTAGGTGGCTCTAGAGCCTGCAGCAAAATTCTCTGGCAGCCTGTTTCTTGTAGGTCCTTCGCATGCCCGATTTAAAACACCTAGTAACATAAAATGTATAATCGCCATAATCTTTCAATAAAACAAATAATAGAACTTGTCCCACAGTGAAACCCAATACCCCGGGGCAGAGCTCTGTGTGCTTAAAGCCCTTTTATTCCACTAAAACAATTATTCTACATGTTTAATATGTAGGGGTAATTTTTACTATATTATTAAATTTATGATACCACTCAAGGTACATAGAGGTGTGCAATAAAATTATTTTTTATTTTCACACATTATGATGATCATAATCGTCCGTTATGATGGTATCGCTGTATGTAATAAATAGGATCTTAAAGGCTTTTACTAGACAACTACAAAAAAAGTAAAATGAGGAAAAAAGAACAGTGCTGCTAATGGTATTTGTTAGAGGAAAACCCCACTTTTCTTAAAAAATTGATATAACGTATATCATTGCAATATGTGTCAACTAATAATTCATTTTTCTTTTGAATCTGCAACCTGTTATCATTTTTTTTTTTTTTTTTTTAAACAAGGTTTTTGGTGTATGTGGGGAAGCATACTACTGAATAAACATACCAGTGGAGGGTCTCCTCCTTAGAATAAATAATATACACATGCATGGTAGAATTTTAAATACCCCTCCAATAAGCACAAAATGCATCAATAATATTAAAAATGCATACAAATCTTTATTTAATCCAATAAAATGTTCTTTAAAAACCAATTCATTACATGCTTGTTCGCCAATGCCATCAATCGCCGTCCACTACGTGGATGCAAGCCATAATGGTCTTGCCAAGATCCGGAAATTAGATTGACGCGTTTTGGCTACACATGTGCAGTTCGTTTCGTTCCGAATGAATATTCGGACAATTTTTTTGTGTTTTGAATATGCCCAACTACCTGAATTACAGTATAAACCAAACTTACTGAATACCAAAATGAAATTCGGCCAAACACATTTCTTCGTCATGCGCATGCCTCACATTTTTGTAAGTATTTTATTATATTTTTTCATGTGACAACACTGAAGAAATGACACTTTGCTACAATGTAAAGTAGTGATTGTACAGCTTGTAGAACAGTGTAAATTTGCTGTCTCCTCAAAATTACTCAACACACAGCCAATAATGTCTAAACCGCTGGAAACAAAAGTGAGTACATCCCTAAGTGAAAATGTCCAAATTGGACCCAAAGTGTCAATATTTTGTGCGGCCACCATTAATTTCCAGCACTGTCCTAAGCCTCTTGGGCAAGGAGTTCACCAGAGCTTCACAGGTTGCCACTGGAGTCCTCTTCCACTCCTCCATGACGACATCACAGAGCTGGTCGATGTTAAGAGACCTTGCCCTCCTCCACTTTCCATTTGAGGATGCCCCACAGATGCTCAATAGGGTTTAGGTCTGGAGACATGCTTGACCATTCCATCACATTTACCCTCAGCTTCTTTAGCAAGGCAGTGGTCGTCTTGGAGGTGTGTTTGGGGTCGTTATCATGTTGGAATACTGCCCTGCGGCCCAGTCTCCGAAGGGAGGGGATCATGCTCTGCTTCAATATGTCACAGTACATGTTGCCATTCATTGTTCCCCAGTGTCGGCAGCACTCATGCAGCCTCAGACCATGACACTCCCACCACCATGCTTGACTGTAGGCAAGACACACTTGTCTTTGTACTCCTCACCTGGTTGCCACCACACACACAAACTTGACACCATCTGAACCAAATAAGTTTATCTTGGTCTCATCAGACCACAGGACATGGTTCCAGTTATCCATGTCCTTAGTCTGCTTGTCTTCAGCAAACTGGACTTTCTTGTGCATCATCTTTAGAAGAGGCTTCCTTCTGGGACAACAGCCAAGCAGACCAATTTGATGCAGTGTGCGGCGTATGGTCTGAGCACTGACAGGCTGACCTCCCACCCCTTAAACCTCTGCAGCAATGCTGGCAGCACTCATACGTCTATTTCCCAAAGACAACCTCTGGATATGACGCTGGACAAGTGCACTCAACTTCTTTGGTCGACCATGGCAAGGCCTGTTCTGAGTGGAACCTGTCCTGTTAAACCGCTGTATGGTCTTGGCCACCGTGCTGCAGCGTAGTTTCAGGGTCTTGGCAATCTTCTTATAGCCATCTTTATGTAGAGCAACAATTATTTTTTTTCAGATCCACAGAGAGTTCTTTGCCATGAGGTTATGAGAGAGTGAGAGCGATAACACCAAATTTAACACACGCCTGCTCCTCATTCACACCTGAGACCTTGTAACACTAACGAGTCACATGACACCGAGGAGGGAAAATGGCTAGTTAGACCAAATTTGGACATTTTCACTGAGGGGTGTACTTAGGGGTGTACTCACTTTTGTCACTCACTGTTATACAAGCTGTACCCTCCCTACTTTACAGTGTAGCAAAGTGTCATTTCTTAATTTCTTCAGTGTTGTTACATGAAAAGATATAATAAAATATTTGCAAAAATGTGAGGGGTGTACTCACTTCTGTGAGATTGTGTGTGTGTGTATATATATACACACACAAATGTTTTTGCCTTTCATTTCGATTTTAAACTGAATGGGTTGCTTTACAAGGTGATCATCAACAATCACTTTAACCGCTTGCCGACCGCCGCAAGTAGATTTACTGCGGCAGTCAGCCCCTGCCAGGCAGAGTGACGTTAATTAACGTCACTAGCCTGGGAGGGTCTGGGGAGCGAGCGCGCGCCCGCGGAGGCGCGGTCACGGACCCCCCCCGCGCGTGTGACCAGCGGACCCGATGTCCGCCGGTCACTCGGTGATCGTCGGGGGAGAGGGAGAATGTCAGGCAGCTTGTGTAAACAAGCCACCTGTCATTCTCCTCGCTGTAAAGACACTGATCACACGGATCTACTATGTAGATCCGTTGATCAGTGTCCTTACAGCTCAAGCCACAGCTAATCACAGTAGAAAGCACGCCCCTAGGGACACACACAGCCCCTCCCTCCCAAATAAAGTTAACCCCTTCACTACCAGTGTATTTTTACAGTAACAGTGCATATGTATAGCACTGATTACTGTAGAAATGTCACTGGTAACCCCAAAAGTGTCAAAAATGTCAGTCAAGGGTCCGATCTGTCCGCCACAATGTCGCAGTACTGCAAAAAAAATCGCAGATCGCCGCCATTACGCGTTAAAAAAAAAAAAACAACAAAAATGACAAAAATCTTTCCCTTTGTTAGTAAACGCGATAACTTTTGCGCAAACCAATAAAAATACGCTTTTTGCGATTTTTTTTTTTTTTTTTTTTTTTTTTTTTTTTTACCAAACATAGGTAGGATAAAACAAATTGGCCGAAAATGTTAAAAAATTTTGATTTTTACATTTTTTTTGGGGAATTTCATATAAAAAAATGTGAAAAATATTGCTATTTTTGCAAAATTGTCGCTCTTTTTTTGTTTATAGCGCGTGATCAAAAAATCGCACAGGTGATCAAATACCACCAAAAGAAAGCTCTGTTTGTGGGAAAAAAAGGACGCCAAATTCGTTTAGGTACAGCGTCGCACGACCGCGCAATTGTCCGTTAAATTCACGCAGTGCCGAATCGCAAAATACCCCCTGGTCTTTTAGCAGGAAAATCCTCCGGGGCTTAAGTGGTTAACTTACAGTCATTGATGAATGATGCCTCTTCTTTCAGTTGAAATCCTCCTCCATCAATGCCCCACCCCCACCACTGTAATTTTCCAATGTAGTGGGGTTAATAGAACTAAGAGGCTGTCACAGGCTGTCATCAAGAGAAGCCTGACCATGCCCACCGTTTCCACCCCTAGCTGTACTACAATTTCTAAGAATTAAATTGGATCTATAAATAGAGGGGGTGGCCCTATCAATCATCCACTCTTCCTCTATTCATAGATCATAGCAGGCAGACCTCGCCACTTTAAAAATATCCACTTTCTGCAGTTTGAGGAAGTTGCTAAAATTAGTTAGCTTGGTATCCAGAGAGCAGGAGCAATTAAGATTTAACAATGAATGTTATGAAATTCTTAGTAAAGTACTGTATATAACTGATCTGAAGATACTTCTTCTTCTTTTTTTTTTTTCTCAACACATTTTTACTTTTAAAGTCACCATGTCAGAGGGTCAACAAAGTTACAAAGGCACAAACTTGAGAAGAAAGAAGTTTTATATATACCCATCTGTCGGTTCATTTGCTAAAACTTTGCTCTGTAGCAGAGTTCCTGGCGCCAATCCAATTTGACTCCTCGGGCTGGTTAAATAGAGCGTTCCCCCTGCGGGTCACACTGGTTTTTCCCACTGACCCTTAGTCAATACAGGATACAGAAGTGACATAGGGTCGGCTGAAGGAACCACAATGGCCAGTAGGGGACACACTATTGCTCCTCGAAGTGTGAAATAGGATTGGTGCTGAGAGCTCTGATACAGGGCATAATACTGCTTTCTTCTCAGGTTAGTGTCTTTGTAATGTTGTAAATCTCCTGACAGGGTCATATTAAAGGGTACATCAGTTTAAGATGGTCATTTATTTGTTGTTGTTCAGTCGTTTATTTGTGTCCGACTCTTTGTGACCTCATGGACCAAAGAACACCAGACTTTTCTGTCCTCCACTGCCTCCCGGAGCTTGCTTAACTTCGGGTTCATTGTTTCGATGATGCTATCTATCCATCTTGTTTTCTGTCCTCCTCTTCTCCTTTTTCCTTCCGTGTTTCCCAGCATCAGGGTCTTTTCCAATGAGACCTCTCTTTGCATTAGGTTAGTAAAGTATTAGGGCTCTTTCACACGGGCGATCCGATCAGATCCGCCTGTCAGTTTTTTAGGTGGATCTGATCGGATCCTCCATGCAGCTCTATGGGGCAGCGGATGTCAGCGGAGACACCTCCGCTGACACCAGCTGCCATCCGCATCCGATCCTGTCCGTGAAATCTGGACGGATGGAAACCCTATTTTTCCATCCGTTCAGTAATCGGATCGGATGAGAGCGGACAGGCGGTCCGCTCTCATCCGATCCCCCATAGAGGGCAGCGGGGGCTGAGACACCTCCCTCTCCGCTCTGCAAGCGTAGACAGAGCTGTCATCCGCCGACTCAGCAGGGATCACGGATCGATCCCCGCTGAGCAACACGGATCCGCCTACGGAGGCGGACCGTGTGAAAGAGGCCTTGGAGTTTCAGCTTCAGGGTCTGTACTTTCAATGAATATTCAGGGTTGATTTCCTTCAAGATTGACTGGTTTGATCTTCTTGCCGTCCAAGGACCTTTCCAAGAGTCTTCTTCAACATCATAGTTTAAAAGCATAAATTCTTCAGTGTTCAGCCTTCCTTATGGCCCAACTTTCACAGCCATGGATTACTACTGGCTATTTACTTATGGGTAAAGGTTAACCTACTGGACTTTTTACAGCTCTGTTATCTTGCTGCAGAAGTATCTCATACTTTTTGGCAAGGTGGTGGCTCACTGGTTGCACCTGGTTTCTCGAATGTGAAAGTCCAGCATCCATTCATCACCCTCCTGCTCTTTTGAGGTCAAACAGGTAGACAGTTGCAGGCATCCTCTGCACTGTACCTGGGCACTCGAGAGCAAAGGGTAATTCTTGCAGTACACGGAAGCCAACTCCACAGCTGCACTGTGCAAAAGTCAGTCCCAAATGGGGCAGCTGGAGGTTTGTGTTAATCAAGCCTCCATGTTACCATGCTTGTGCAGGCAGCTCGAACAGCGCCATTTTGGACTGACACTTGCCCACCCACATGTAAGAAAAATATATTTGAAATATATTAAAAAAAAAAAAACATTTTAAATTTATTTTTCCCAAATATATTGGAAATATTTGAAATGCTACAATTTTGGCCATATTCAATATATTTCTAAACATTTTTCCCTAAATATATTGGAAATATATTTTTTTTCCATATGGGCAGTGCCACTGTTGATTGGTGCCTGCACATTACAAGGTTTATTCTGCACTGCCAGGCTTCCAGGGATGAGGTCAGGGACCCCTCACAACGGGGACTGTCACCAGGAAATGGGGACGAATAGTAAGCTTGATGTGTGTGCCAGTGATCTTTATTCATTCCTATGGCAAGGTTGTCTTCTTTTTTCTTTTTTCCCAATGGTAGGTTGGCTTTCACTTGCCACAGGAGTGTTTAAAATATACAAGTATCTTAAAAATCAATACATTTTACAGTTTGAACATTCTCTAATTTATTATTCTCCATTTCTGATTATTTAGTAGAGGAAAACAGAACATTTGAGAAAATAGTTGTCTGATCTCTCTGTACCATAGCCACATGGAAGCCATGCCCACATTTTGAAGTAGTCAGCAGAATGTCCGAACCATCTTCCAGTGGTAGTGGCTTGAGGGATGACCATGGTACCCCATGGTGTGTCCCTGGTATGTCCCTGGTACTAATCCCAAAATGTAATGGCACAACCCTCAAGGCTCAGCCTAAAGCTTTTTCATTATTTTAGGCCACTTTGTATTCTGCTACATATTTTTGGTAAAAAAAGTCCCAATAAGCGTATATTGATTGGATTGTGCAAAAGTTATTGCGTCTACAGACTAGGGGAAAGATTTCTGTCATTTTTATTTATTTTATATTTATATTACTAGTATTGGCGGTGCTTAGCAATTTTTAGCAGGACTGCAACATTGTGGTGGACAGATTGGACACCTAACTGACATTTTTGACACTTTTAGGGGGACCAGTGACATTATTACAGTAATCAGTGCTAAAAATATGCACTGTTACTGTACTAATGACACTGGCAGGGAAGGGGTTAACACCAGGGGCAATCAAAGGGTTAAATGTGTCCCTAGGGGGTGCTTTCTAACTGTGGGGGGATAGGCTTGCTGCATGAACACAGAGACCTGTGTTCCTAAATAAGAGGAACACAGGATCCCTGTGTTCATAACTGACAGAACAGCGGTCTGCCGTGTTTACAACAGCAGACCACCGTTCTGTCTCCACGAGGAGTGATCGCAGGTGCCCGGCGGCAATCGTAACCACCAGGCCCGCTAATCTGCTTCCCTTGTGGCAAATGGGTGTTCGTGTGTGCCCCCGTGAAGCGACGTACAGTTACATCCTTTCGCGGAAGAGAGCCGACGCGGCGGGCGGGCGTTTAGTGGTTAAATACACCGTGCTCCACTACACACAAAAGAGGATTTGCCTCTTACCAGATGGATTGACCTTTGCAGATCTAACGCAGCCTTTTTGCAGCTTTTTCAATGCAAGCAGAGAGCGCCTCATCTATGGGATGGCACTCTTGGCAAATCCAGGCTCTTAGTATGGACGGATAAACCACATCTCATTAATATCAAGCTGTGCTAGTAATCCACACTCCAGCTCGTTGTGTCACATATGAAAAAGGAGGAAACAACTCATTGCGCAGACATCCATAAAAAACGATTTATTGGTATAGACATGTACTTACATGAAAGAAGGATATTCTAGTCAAATCGGTTACACACAGGCAGCGTCTGGCGTTCCTTACAAACGATAAGATGTCACTGCTACCACTGACCCGACATACGTTTTGTTCTAATGAACGTCATCACTGGGGCAACATTGGGGATCTGGCGGAAGTCATATGAACAGATATTAATGAGATGTGGTTTATCTATTCATACCGAGAACCTGGATTTGCTAAGAAAGTGTTGTCATCCCATAGATGAGGCGCTCTTTGCTTGCACTGAAAAAGCTGCAGAAAAGGCTGCGTTAGACCGGCAAAGGTCAATCCATCTGGTAAGTGGCAAATCCTCTTTTGTGGGCAGTGGAGCACGGTGTATTTAAATAGGTTAACAATTTTATACAGAGAGAATAACCTCTGAATGGTTGTTGGGAATCTACATCTGATCACACTATCTTGTGCATGGGACTTTTTTTTAATCTATTTAACCACTTCTGGACTGGAAGATTTACTCCCTTAATGACCAGGCCATTTTTTGCGATTCGGACTGTGTTAATTTAACGGACAATTGCGCGGTCGTTCAACGCTGTACCAAAATGAAATTGATGTCATTTTATTTCCTACTAATAGAGCTTTCTTTTGGTGGTTTTTGATCACCTCTGCAATTTTATTTTAACAACAAAATTGCGACTATTCTGAAAAAAAAAAAAAACAATTTTTTCACTTTCTGCTATACAACATTCTCAAAAAAAAAATGTAAAAATCAAATTTTTTCATAATTTTAGGCAAATTTGTATTCTGCTACATATTTTTGGTAAAAAAATACCAATAAGCCAATAACTTTGTTTGGCTTGCGCAATAGTTTATCGTGTCTACAAACTAGGGGAAGGATTTGTCATTTATTTATTTATTTTTTTACTAGTCATGGTGGCGATCAGCGATTTTTAGCGGGATTGCGGCAGACAGATTGGACCCCTAACTGACATTTTTTACACTTTTGGGGGGGACCAGTGACATTACTACAATAATCAGTGCTAAAATGTGCACTGTTACTGTATAAATGACACAGGGAGGGAAGGGGTTAACCCAGGGGCAATCAAAGGGTTAAGTGGGAGCCTAGGGGGTGTTTTCTAACTGGGGGGATGGGCTTGTAATATCAACACAGAGACCTGTGTTCCTAAATAGGAGGAACACAGGGGCTCTGTGTTGATACCAGAGAGAAGAACAGTCTGCCGTGTTTACAACAGCAGACCGCCATTCTCTCTTAATGGGGAGCGATCACGGGTGCCCGGCCCCGCACCTCGGCTTCCTCTCTGTTGAGTGGGCATGGGTGCGCACCTCCAGCAGTGCGAACACGCCCACAGGAGCGCTTCCGAAGAACCGCCATACAGGTACGGCAAATCGCGGGAATCTGCCGAGCTGCCGCCGTATAACTGCCACGACTGGTCGGCAAGTGGTTAACCATGGATTTGCTTTTGGTTTAACTATTTCACTTTCTTTGTGATACAACAATCTTTTTTTAATTGATGCTATTATTGATTTCTTTAGCACTGTTGTTTTGGATAAGCGCATATATTTTTCATACATGGTATTTGCCAAAAGGTCTTGTATTTTTGGGCTACTTCCCGGGCTCATTTTAATAAAAATGTAGTTCAATATAGCCTATACATATTCACACTTGGCACCACTGCTGACTCTGTCCTGTATCACAGAGCAATCCATTTCTATAATTAGTCCACTGGGCTTAGCAAATAGCAAACTTTGGTCATACAAAATTGTGGCCTGGTATATTTTATAAGCCAAAACTGCTTTTAGTCCCAATTTAACCATCGGATGACTAGTATGCAATTTAAAAATATAGAGTATATCTTTTAAAGTTTATGTAATCAGTTGTGGAGGGCTTGAAGGCTTAGAAGTGTGAGAGTGATGCAGAAAAGAGTAATTCTTGATATATGGAACTTGACTCCTCCATTACAACAGTCACAAACATAAAATTTTACGCTTACGGCTGTTTTCAAAGATTTATAAGGTAATATGTTTTTAATGAAAGATTACCTTAAAGCCTTTTTTTATTGCCATTAATATTGCCCTCTCATATAAATATATATAAATATTTTTTTTCTAATTTTTTTTTTAACCGTGCAGCTGTGCGATGAACAAGCACTATTTATTTAATTGATTATAAATATATATGTTTTTAATGAAATGGCAGAACTAATTTCTACTATGCACAGATGATGACTTAAAGTGACGCTGACTCAAAAAAAAAAAAATATTCTACCCCCAAAAAAAAAAAAAAAAAAAATATATATATATATATATATATATATATATATATAATCATAAATTATAATAAATATACATATATATATATATATATATATATATATATGCAAAAGAACAGAGTATATACTCCTCTATTTTTCTGCCCACACTGCTGATTTGTTCTTTCTTTGTTGAGGAATTCTGCTGGAAAATTCACACTTGCCGAAACGTCAATCACCTGGTCCCCCACCGGGGTCACTGGTTCCTCCTGCTGACATTCACATTATTACTGTATATTGTAGTGACGTGGAAGTCAGTGGGAAAACCCACCAATCACTGTGAGGGCCATGGGAGATTGAGACTCCTGGAAGTGTTGGATTTCCCAGCTGACTTGGGGGGGGGGGGGGGGGGCAATTTTTCAGCAATAAGTATTTGAATGCACAGACTGCGGAAAAGGTGAGTGTTTTGCAGGTATGCCTTTTTGGGGTTTTTTTTTTTTTTTTTTTTATGACAAAGCCCTTTTAAGTATTAAAAATTTGTTTTAAATCGTTTGGCTCCAGATTCTTCAAATGGACTATGGTCACTGCTGTTTTTTTTTTTTTTTTAGCAGGCAGTCCTTAGATTATTCATTCACAGTCCAATAGTGCAACAAATTACCTTTTATGGCATATCTAATCCACAAAATGTGATCTATTGCAGTTTATCAGAGTTTAGATGTGGCGGCCACATTTTTTTTTCTTTTTTTCCAGCATTTTATAATTTAGGCAAGTACACAATTTCTTGCTGATCTTACCTTTAGTTTGTGTAAACTACAAATGCAATAAATTCACCATGTAATGGAGATGAACAAAAGCAGACATGTTTAAAGTCCAGCCTGTGACAACCATGGCTCTCGTCTTAGATGCAGTTTAGATATAAATGTAACCTTAAATGAATAATTAGTGTGTTATTTGCACAATTACCAGATAAAAACAAAGAAAAAAAACTTAAAAAACAAAATTAATGCAGCCACTACATCTGAAGACTAGGAAGCTGCAATATATTTACTGTATTGTTTTTGGTTTTAGATCTACTTTAAAGTATACTTGTGCTTTGCCTATGCAGGGAAAAGCAACATGTTTGCTTAACTGCCACCCTGCATTTACCCAACTTTTCTTTCCTTGTGTGAGGGTTTCACTCAGATGTAGAGCTTTTCATCAACTTCACACCTGCAAGAAAAGTCCATTTAAAAAAAAAAAATAAAGTTGAAAAAACACAAGGCTACCTTCACAAGGGTTTTCAGCGACAGAACATAAATCTCTTATCCTCCTGGCTATCACAACTCTGTCTACCTTGGGCTGAACAGGCTCCTGCCCAGTTACACACAAAGTCCTAAAGCAGGGGTGGGGAACCTTTTTTCTGCCAAGGGCCATTTGGGTATTTATAAAATCCTTTGGAGGCCGTACAAAATGATCAAATGTGCCTGTTATATTTGGTCAAACATTAAATTAACTCACCCCTAATGTGATGGCTGCAACTGCTTCTCTTTGGTGAGGTGTGTGATGTTAGCTGGTATTGATGATGTTGCTACTCGCAACTGGTTTTCCAGGTTTGCTTCGGTCAGTCTGGAGCGCAGTCGACTCTTTGTGGTGGTAAGTTTTGAAAAGAACTGCTGATGGGTACTGCTGGTTGGTACTGCTGGTGGGTATAGCTGGCTGGTACTACTGTGGGTACTGCTGGCTCAGGCTGGTACTGCTGGCTTGTACTATGCTGTGGGTACTGCTGGCTGGTACTGCTGTGGATACTGCTGGCTGGTACTGCTGTGGGTAGTGCTGGCTAAGGCTGGTACTGCTGTGGATACTGCTGACTGAGGCTGGTACTGTGCTGTAGGTACTGCTGTGGGTACTGCTGGCTCAGGCTGGTACTGCTGGCTGGTACTTTGCTGTGAGTACTGCTGGCTCAGGCTGGTACAACTGGCTTGTACTGCTGTGGGTACTGCTGGCTCGGGCAGGTACTGCTGTGGGTACTGCTGGCTCAGGCTGGTACTGCTGGCTGGTATTGTTGTGGGTATTGCCTGCTCAGGCTGGTACTGCTGGCTAGTACTGTGCTGTAGGTACTGCTGGTGGGTACTGCTGGATCTGCTGTGGGTAACTGCTGGCTCTGACTGGTTCTGCTGTGGGTACTGTTGGTTCTGCTGTGGGTATTGCTGGCTCTGGTTGGTACTGCTGTGAGTACTGCTGGTTCTGCTGTGGGTACTGCTGGCTCTGGCTGGTACTGCTGTGGGTACTGCTGGCTCTGGCTGGTACGGCTGTGGATACTGCTGGTTCTGGCTGGTACTGCTGTGGGTACTGCTGGTTCTGGCTGCTACTGCCGGCTCTGGCTGGTACTGCTGGTTCTGGCTGGTACTGCTTCGTGTGCTGCCGGCGGGAAATGCTGGCTAGGAGAAGTGTAGTGTGCAGTGGCGCCGCGATGGAGGAAGAGGCGATGTTTCCTGTATTGGTCACAGGTGGAGTACATTTGATATCACTCCGCCTGTGACACACTCAGACTGCCAGGACAGAGCCAGGACTATACAGGAAGCCTCGGCTCTGTTCTAACAGATCAGCTGAGAGACAGACTCAGCTGCACGGGGACCGGACCAGATGCCTTTGCGGGTAGGTTCCCTACCCCATCCTAAAGCATCACTTTCAGGCAACAGCTTGGTCAGATCTGGCCACCTCTCCCTGAGGTCATAGTAGGCACTTTCCTAGTGTCTCTCCATCCACACATGCAGGTAAAGGAGGCTTGAATCACAGACAGCCCCTTCATTAAAAAGGCTGTGCACACCTGCACCATCAAGTTGCTGGTCTCCAGTAAGTGTGGATGCAGGGTTAGAGGAGGCTTCATCCCTCACAATACTCTTTGAAGCCTTGAAACTCTACAACCCAATCCACCTAGCAAGCACTGTCGCACTTGATTCAAATGATGTGCAGAGAAGATTTAACCTGGACATACATGCATCAAAATTCCACCAGTTTAGCAGGGACCGAATTCATTTTAGATCCATGTGTGGCCACGGCAGTTAAACAGATCCACTTATTTTTTAATTGCCCTGTTGGATAAAAGCTGCTTGATTAAAGCCACAGGCAACAGGCTGCAGTGCTGATCTGTGTATTCTCACAGCAGGGGTGTCTCCCTGCTGTCAGAATAAAATAGCGTAGCAGATAGAATTCCCCCATCTACCTAGAATGTGTGAATAAGTGGAATTGGGTCAGTTTATTTTTGGTCAACCCACTGGTTGAATGAAAAATATTACCCATGCATGGCCAGCTTAAAGGGTAACTCCCCTTTTGTGAGGAATAAAATGGCAAATAAAGAAAAATAATATAGCGCAGGGGTACTGAATTAAAATTCACAGAGGTCCAGTCACTAAAGTTTTCTTCCAGCAAGGTTCCGAATCATGTTTGATTCTTAATGGCACCTTGAAGCACTGGCAATTATTGCACGTTTTCGTGAGCATCAAACCAGCTTGGCGCAGCACAATTTAAAAGGGTCCGGGACTATTTTGTGTCTTTCTGCATGTAAGACAGCCCATTGAAATGAATGGGCTGCCTACATGCAGATCAATAGGTAGCAATGTTATAAACCTAGCCTCAGATCCTTCACATCACATTCCTATCATTACAATAGTGTTCTCAGTCCTCCCTGCACACCACAACCCACCACCCCTCCCCCTTTACATTACACCCGCCCCCTCCCCTGCCAGAACACTCCGGTCAGTGCTCTCAGCCATTGGCTGAGAGCGCTGATTGGGAGCCAGTTGGCTGCTGGTTTTCCAGCATGTACATCCGACAGAAGGTGGATCAGCTGCCATACACATGGGCCAAATGTCGCCCAGTTACAATACATCTGCAGGGCTCTAATGAGGAAATCTGCTGGGCCTGCATCCCTTTAGACATGTTCCTATTGGGAGTATCTCACTAAAAGTGAAATTTTTGTTGCAGGGAATGCTGGAAATCTGACTTGTATCTTAGGCATACTTCTGAGAAAATTGGTGAGCCAATCACACAAGCAGGAAATTATGTTTCTGGGGTGTGGTCAGTACACATTCTGCGTACAGAACAACTCCAGGTAGCCATATTGCATTTTCAGAAAATTACAGCGGCTGCAGATTGAAAAGGAAAGGTCATTTTTAATAACATTCAATTACAATATGATTTGTGTTGCAATTGTATACGCTACATTCTTTTTTCTTTAGTGGCTATTTTTTTCCCCACAAAAGTGGAATTACCCTTTAAGCTTTGACAAAAAAAACCTGGAAGCGGATTATTTTCTGTGTAAGGCTGCACCAGATTTTACACTCTCCAGTTTTAGAAAATCAACACCATTGCATCCTTTGTTGGTAGTGGTGTGTTCCTCTTCTGGGCCATTGATTTCTATTTTTAGCAAAATTGGTATAAGAAGGAGCCTTTAGAGAACCTGATATCTGATAATGGTCAACATACAATATTCCTATTGAATAGTTTATTTCTACCCAATTGAAAAGAGAGGTTTTATTACTGCAGATTATAAAATAGCACTTTGCATTCCCTAAAAATTTATTTTATCTTAATGGCTACCCAATTTCTATCCCTCATTGGGAGAAGTTGAATGGACTTTAAAGGCACAAATAAGGGTAAAGTAAAAAACTTTTTTATTGATTGACATATATAAACAAAGGGAAAGTCCCTAACAAAAGGGGAATACTTATTTGTACATACACAATATACATAAAAAGCACCAAAATGTACCTAGACAATAAGACCTATGTGTATATCAATAGTAAAATGAGTAATTGCGTAACACATGAGACATGGTGGTATCGGGGTACTATACATTACATCCTACAAGACTCGAAGGTAGTGCCAGGAAAATGACGCTATATGGGTCCTCGAGTATAGTTGGTACAGCCCTGAAATGGGGGATAGTTCATGTAGCCAGATGCCCTACATGTTTCGCTTGAGGAATCAAGCTTCTTCTGGAGCTACTGGTATACAGACTCCCTGTAGAGACAAATCGTAATTCACAATGGCCGATGTATTTTGGCACAAAAGGTATATAGATCATAAATAATAACGGGGGGGGGGGTGGGCTGTAGTGAGTCTATCAGCTGGTATCACTCCAGACAAAATAAGCGAGATATATGTTAACTTAGGACAGATGCCGATGGTTGTGACCCACTGGAAGCAACAGGCCAGAGTAAATATGGCACAAATGTGTCCAAGATGTGGGGAGTCCCTCAGAGGAGAGATATCAAAACATCGGACTCGAACAGACAGCGGACCTATTCCCCCGGATGGGGATAAACCACCATGATGATTATTTATGATCTATATACCTTTTGTACCAAAATACATCGGCCATTGTGAATTACGATTTGTCTCTACAGGGAGTCTGTATACCAGTAGCTCCAGAAGAAGCTTGATTCCTCAAGCGAAACATGTAGGGCATCTGGCTACATGAGCTATCCCTCATTTCAGGGCTGTACCAACTATACTCGAGGACCTATATAGCGTCATTTTCCTGGCACTACCTTCGAGTCTTGTAGGATGTAATGTATAGCATCCTGATACCACCATGTCTCATGTGTTACGCAATTACTCATTTTACTATTGATATACACATATGTCTTATTGTCTAGGTACATTTTGGTGCTTTTTATGTATATTGTGTATGTACAACTAAGTATTCCCCTTTTGTTAGGGGCTTTCCCTTTGTTTTTATATGTCAATCAATAAAGTTTTTTACTTTACCCTTATTTGTGCCTTTAAAGTCCATTCAACTTCTCCCAATGATTCAATATACCTATTAAAGCGGAGTTCCACCCTAAATTTATACTTACCTCCATCTTCTCGCTCCGGGTCACCTGAAAAACAAATGGATAATCGCAATTTTTTTTTTTTTTTACTTACCTTGTAGAGAAAATATACTTTCCTTACTTCCTTCTTCCTCCCCTCGGCGGCCACGGCGATTCGTCACTTCCTGGCATTTGCAATGATTCCTGGGAGCTGAACGTCATCGCTCCTAGGAATCATTGCGCCTGCACCGGCCCCGACGTCAGTTCCGGGGTTCCGGGGCGTGCGCGTCATTCCCTTCTAAACAGCTTCTGGGCATGCCCAGAAGCTGTGGAGGGATGATGCGCGCGCACCGGAAGTGACGTCGGGGCCGGTGCAGTGCATCGTGGGACCGAAGAAGAAGGAAGAGGACACAGAAGAGGATCGCGCTGGCTTCAAGCTGCCCACACCTGAGATGGCAGCGCTGGACAAGACATTTTCAAGGTAAGTATTTCTCCCAAAAGGTAAGTGCAACCCGGGAGAGATCAGAGGCTAGCCATTGTGGAATGTGCTAGCCCTGACTGTCCCGGGGGTATTTTTATTAAAAAAATGTATAACCAGGGTGGAACTCCGCTTTAAGGATGCGGCACACTGTCTCTTAATTTTGTTGCGCCCGTATTGTGCTGCTGTATTGGTTGCGCAAAACATCCATTTATTCAATTTCTATCCCTGCCTGAATAATGTATTAAATTTGAATATATGCGTTTTAGGATATGGTATTCTCTGTGTAATCATTCAAACCATGTGACCCCAGACTTTTTTTTGCCAGTATCAAATAACATTTTAGCAAAATCTTACCCCAACACCATTTAAAAAGAAATCCTCAATGTACACCCTTGTGGAATGGGAATGACGATGTTAACATGATTTATTGCCAATGGCCCTAGAACATTAAAATGACTTTTCTTCCCTTGCGTATGCGGCTTCAAAGAAGATCTCTATTGGCTCATAAAAAAACAGAGAACAAATAAGGGGCCTCTTAGTTCAATTTATATGCCATGCCCAGTGTGTTCAGAGACACATATAATCTGCAAAATGTCAGCTTCAAAGTTCCACTGAGAGCAGTGTTAAAGTCGACCTTTGACCTCGCCAGCACCGCATTCAAACATATACAGCTGTTTTAAATAAATGCATTTTATTTTTTTTTTAAGGCTCATACACAAATTATATCTTCATACAGGAAAATAACTAGTCTTACAGCATTTCTCATATCAATTCATTGCTTTAACCTTTAGCAATGGATTCAAGATTTGGGTTATATGGGGTCTATCGGGAGTCTAGCACTTAATTGTAAGGCTGCGTCTGTAGGAGAAAAAAAAAAAGACTACAGTATTTGAAAAAGCACAGAAGTAGTGTTTCCTGTGACAATACACAGAGGAAGTACTTTAGTTTGATGATTTCTCTTCCTAAAGAAACACGGCCAGCCAAAGCAAATAAAGCTATAGATCCGGTGTAACCAATCACGCTATGTGTGAGTCAGATCCGCGGATGGGTCTGCTGAATGCCAAAGTTTTTCTTACCTAAAAAGTTACACACGTTATGCATTAGGGGAAAACGACCACTGAGATTTACTACTAAAATTGGTCTACTAGTACAAATAGAAAAATGAAAATAATTGCAAGTAATTAGTCAAGTAGTGTTAAAATATGCGTGTGCCATAACTGGCTTTCCAGTTTCCTAATATTAAACAGCCAGCCTACTTCCCGCATTAAAAGAATTCTAATAAAAAAAAAAACAGGAAATTGTTTTAAAGCAAACCAACCACAGTTGGGCTTATTCAAGAATCTGAATATTTAGTCATTATTGTAACTGTGCAAGCTTACTTAGGAAAGATTCATACTCTTGCTTGCTTCATCTGACTTTGCAGCCTGAATATGAGGCCAAAGTTGATTTTATATGGACAATTGCTACCCTGTTAGCTGCCTGTTCTTATTCCTGTTCTTGAGGGCAGCACAGTTGCTAAGTGGTTAGCACTTCTGCCTGGTCTTATAGACTCCTTGATCTCTCAGTAAAAAAAACATCACTAAAAAATCATTACGCTATATCATGTTACCAGATAGGGGGCAATATCAATAAAATTAATTGTAAAAATAAAAAAAGGAAGGTAAAACACAAAAGTTTTAAAGTGCCCTGCCCCCAGGGCTGGCCCGAAACATTGTGCTGCCTGGGTCCAAGAATGAAATGCTGCCCCCCCCTCCCCCCCCAAAAAAAAAAATCATGCTCACTAAAAGGCCCCCACATCCATTATTTTATAGAAGTATAACATTTAGGAAATATTATGTAGCACCCTCCTAGGTAGGTGCTAGGAAAAAGCATTTATTTGGCCCTGTTTGCTTATCGGGGGCCTGATCATTCAGCTAGGCTGTCTTGTGTTTCCAGGGGTGTCTGTTGAGTCTGGGGAATCTCCCCACTGTGTCCAATGAGGGCTCTTGTTTGGGCAGTGGAGGAAACCTGGCCAATAGCGTTCTGGGGCTTGTATCTATTTCAGTGGGCGGAGTCTGCCGCAATGCATCCTGGGATGGGGGTATCAGTCTGAGGGGAGCACATGACAGAAGGTCTTTGGCGGGAAGCAGAGTCCCAGGAGGAGGCTGACGACTGTTTCTCCTCCTCTCAGAGTTAGAGAAGGTGTCCTGGGCGGTGGGCCTAGAGGACGAAGGTTGAGCTGGGCTGCAGAGAGGGATCCAAAGTGCTGTGGACCTAGTGGAGCTGCTGGGCAGAAGTTTCCAGGAAAAACAGTCTTGTGAGTACTTGAAACTGCCCAGGGGTATGCCTAGGAGAAGGGACCACTCCAAAAGGTCAAAGGGATCCGGGAGCCAGCTAACCAGTAGAGAAGTCTTAGAAAGGGGGTGCCAGAGTCTAAAAGCTGAAGATAAGAGAGTGAAAAGGGGTGCCGGTGCGGGCCCTGAAGTGTTCAGCAGTGCAGCAGTGTATACAAGTAGCTACCTCAGCAAGGAGTGCTTAAGCGGGCTTAAAGAAGACTTCTTTATCATGGAAAGCAGTCAGAAGTCAGTTCAGCGTTAACAGGCAGCAGGCCAGCATTAACCAGCGTTAATTGGCGTTGCATCCAGCCAGCGTCAAGTCAGCGCCAATTGGCATTTTTCAATTGTCCCTAGCAATTTCTGCATAGTTGAGCCAAAGGAGTATCCCACTCATCCCTTCCCCCATCTAAGTTACAAAATAAATAAAAAGAAACAAATACTAGACTGGTCATTGTCTCAGTGCTCACACTTGGAGAACATGCTTAAATGTGCTGTTGTTGCTAGCGGTAACCCATGTGGACCCTTATCCAGCAAAACGGCTGGGAATTGTGCTACAATTATATATATATTGTTATCTTCTTCCATAACTCACCACCAGACCAGTCCACCAAATACCCATGTCTGTCCTCAGTCCTTCTGTCATTACTGTGTCTACCGCGGCCACCACCCTAGAAGATCCAGCCTGCCCTGCATGAGATGGAGTGCGCTGATGTCTGTCATTGCACACACCACAATTACGTGAGAGTCATTCCCAGGAGGAGATACTCTACCTCCTCATACTCATCAGTTTGCACTGCAGGCAGCAGAATGAGATAGTGAAATGCCACCTGTAAAGGTGCCGCAAACCAATGACACAAAAAACTGCTGAAAAAGAAATCTTGGGTGTCAACTTGCTGCCCCTCTCAAAGCTCTGCCTGGGTCCAATGGATCCAGTGGGACCCATGGTAGGGCCGGCCCTGCCTGCCCCACATACACACACCTAAAAACATGAACCCATGCTTCCAGTGCAACTACTTATGATTTTCTTGCACATGTTATACACTACCCGGCAAAAAAAGTCGCCACCTGGAATTAACTAAGGAACTAACTAAACTACGCATGCAGTAACTATCCTATTGGGTAGTTACTGCATGTGCCCAAAGAATGAGGTCAGCTGACTACCTGAATATACTGAATGACCAGGTTATTCCATCAATGGATTTTTTCTTCCCTGATGGCACGGGCATATTCCAAGATGACAATGCCAGGATTTATCGGGCTCAAATTATGAGAGAGTGGTTCAAGGAGTACGAGACATAATTTTCACACATGGATTGGCCACCACAGAATCCAGAACTTAACCCCATTGAGAATCTTTGGATGTGTTGGGGAAGGCTTTGCGCAGTGGTCCTACTTTCCCATCATTTGGTGAAAAATGAATGCAACACTGGATGGAAATAAATCTTGTGACATTGCAGAAGCTTATCGAAACAATGCCACAGCGATTGCGTGCCGTAATCAAAGCTAAGGGCGGTCCAATTAAATATTAGTGTGTGACCTTTGTTTTTGGTGGCAACTTTTTTTTTTTTTTTGACTGGGCAGTGTATATTGCTGTGAATGCAACGTCACAGGAACGCAAATTTGAGGCTTGACATGTTTGGTATCTATCTACTCATCACAACCTCATCTTTTACATTTTACCAAAAAAAGTGTATTATGTTGTGTTTTTGGGGACTAAAACTAATGTGTATATTTTTACTGAAAATTTGTGCAGCACAGTGGCTAAGAGGTTAGCACTTCCGCTTAGCAGCACTAGGGCAGTCAGTTTAAATCCCAACAATGGCACTACCTGCCTGGAGTTTGCATGTTCTCCCTGTGCCGGCGTGGGTTTCCGCTGGATACTCCAGTTCCCTGCCACACACTAAACAAATGCTGGTGGGCTAATTAGCACCTAAATTGTCTAAATTGTCCCTAGGATGTGTACAAGGTATATGAATGTGAGTTAGGGACCTTAGATTGTAAGCTCCATGAGGGCAGAGACTGATGTGAATGTATAACATATATGTGAAGCGCTGCAAAAATTGATGGCGCTATAAAAGTACTTGTAATAAATAAATAATATTATAACTCCGCTTCTGAGTGTGCATAACAATAATAAATAGCAGAGCAATGAAGTTGTTTGCCTCCTTAAAGTCTTAGGCTGGGTTTATACAGTGCTTCCCGTTCACCGTTTCAGTTCCGAATTCTATCTGAATTTTTGGCTGAATTCGGACCTTAAGTGGACCAGAAGACGCACAGGCCCCTTATGCAAAGCACTCCATGGCCGCCCCGGAGCTATGGGAAGGAGCTCCATTGAAAGCCAGTCACAGTCTCCTGACATGCAAATTGGATGCGGGGAAACCCACATTCAATTCGCACCACTGTGAACCCAGCCTTCATTTCAGGCCTTGTTTACAAAGCATACCCACTAGCTAATCCCTGTAGCAATTAAAAAAAATTGCACTGGGCCCTAAGGCCCGGTTCACATAGATTCCCATGCAGTGTGTTTTGACAGTTTGACATTTGAATGGGCTGCAAAACACACTGCACCGTGAAAAAAGTAGTGCTTGCGATCTGTGCTTGGGATGCCATTAACATCACATTGACACCCACATGCAGACCCAAAGGACACCTGTGATGCGGGAATCTTGTGAACCAGTCCTGAGTCTTCTCTCTTCTTGGACTGCAGTGTGGTAGTGACCTTTTTCGGGAGTCTACATTGCTGCCTTGTGAGATGGTTAATTCTCGTTGGCTGGGTTCTCACAGCTCTCTTAGACTCCAGCAGTACATGGTGACCCAATGGCAATGAGCCCAAACTGCAGTAGTTGATCACAGGGCTGCACTTCAAGAAGAGGTGAACGGCGGGTCACATTACGGCAGACCCAGGTGAGTAAAAATCCTTGTTAGACAACAAAAAACATAATGAATGGGAAGGAAGGGTTGGGTAGCGGTTATTGAGAGGGAAAATATATTTGCCCAGAGATGGGCTTTGATTATGAAGGGTCTGTTGTTTGACACTGTTATGCACACTTTGGGGTTGGGAAAGGTGAAACAGATAACAGGACATTAACCCTCAAGGGTTGATTCACTAAAGTCAAAGAGGTTGCTCACTTTGCAAGGGAAATTGAAAATTGGAATGGATTTTGCCCAGAGCCTATTGAATATGGTCAAATTTCATTTGCAGTTTGGCACGTTCGCCCTGTGCTCTAGGTGACCTTGTCCCGGCACTGCACACAGAGTCCAGGTGACTTTGACCGGTGTCTTTAAAATGGTTGTAAAGCTCAGTCATGGAATCTGAGCAAAGCACATGCAGTATATCTGTAGTGTTTACTTATTTCTCTAAGTGTGGTTTCTCTCTGTTGCTTTGTTTTTCGACACAAGATAAAATTTGAGCCCAGCACGCAGCTTGTCTATTCAGAACACAGTTCTTCTGCTGTGTGGAGGGGGGTGTGTGCCTTTCCTCCAATTATCTCTCACACACTGTAATGTAGGGAAGAGAAGACTGCAGATAAAGAAGTAAAACCTAGTGTATGTAGGAGGATTTGTTTCATCTCTGTGTATCATCTGAGACTGTTCACTTTACTGGATGTATGTGAGGGTTTCCAACCACTTTAAACTTAAGACTCAGATCCAGATAAAATAATGTAGATAAGATGTGAAATGCAAAAGCTTTCATGAGAAAGCCAGCACTATTATAATTTAGGGCTAAATATTTGGATTCTTGCAGAAATCGCATTACAGTGGAACAGGGGCTAATATAAAATCCATGTTCTGGTATCCTGAAAAATGTTGGGGCCACTGAAGATGCTGGGGTTGATTTATTAAAACTGAAGAGTGCTTGTTCAATTAAGCTTTGACAAGAAAACCTGGAGGCTGATTGGTTTCTATGCAGAGCTGCACCAGATTTTGCTCTCTCCAGTCCCCACTGTGTTTGTATATTTGGATGTGCATTTGTAAAATAAAGTTTTATAGAAATGGTGAGAGAGAGGAAAAAACAATGCATTTTTATTTTAAACCCAGAAGTGCCTGGACATTGTTCTTTCTTCCACATATACCCTATTCTTTCTCTCTGCCACTTGTCTACCTTTCTCTCCTTTTCCCATCTTTACACACGTTTTTGATCCACAGGGTATTTTTTTTAGATGACACTGACTTGTGGGTTGGGTTACCTTGACAAAGTTGAGAGGCTGCTCTATTGAGTGGTCCCGCAGTCTCCATCGCTCACTTTACCTATACAGTAAACCCCCCTCCATTGCGGGGGTTACGTTCCGGACCCAGCCGCGAAAAGTGAAAATCTGCAAAATAGAAAGACCCTATTAAAATGCATTGTAGGCATGTTTTTTTTACTGTCACTGTACGTGTAAAAGCATTTTAAGGTCTTTAACCGGTTGCCGACCGCCGCACGACTATATACTGCGGCGGTCAGCCCCGGCCAGGCAGAGTGACGTATCGGTACGTCACTCGCCTGTCACTGACTTGCGAGCCTATAGCGAGCGGGCGCGCGCCCGCCGAGGCGCGCGCCCGCCGCGGCTCGTTCACAGGCAAGTCAGTGCGTGTGACCGGCGGACTCGATGTCCGCCGGCCACACTACGATCGCTCCTGTGAAGGGAGAAAGACAGAGCAGCTTGTGTAAACAAGCTGCCTGTCAGTTCTCCCTGTGTAAAAGTAAAGATCTGACCGTTCTACTATGTAGAACGGTTGATCTTTGCTTTTACACCAATAGCAATGTCCCTACACAGTAGAAAGCACGCCCCTAGGACACACTTAACCCCTCCCTTCCCAATAAAGTTAACCCCTTCCCTGCCAGTGTCATTTTTGCAGTAACAGTGCATATGTATAGCACTGATTACTGCAGTAATGTCACTGGTAACCCCAAAAGTGTCAAAAATGTCAGTCAAGGGTCCGATCTGTCCGCCGCAATGTCGCAGTACCGAAAAAAAAATCGCAGATCGCCGCCATTACGCGTTAAAAAAAAAACACCAAAAATGACAAAAATCTTTCTCTTTGTTAGTAAACGCGATAACTTTTGCGCAAACCAATCAAAATACGCTTTTTGCGATTTTTTTTACCAAACATAGGTAGCATAAAACAAATTGGCCGAAAAATGTTAAAAAATTTTGATTTTTACTTTTTTTTTTGGGGAATTTCATATAAAAAAATGTGAAAAATATTGTTATTTTTGCAAAATTTACGCTCTTTTTTTGTTTATAGCGCGTGATCAAAAAATCGCACAGGTGATCAAATACCACCAAAAGAAAGCTCTGTTTGTGGGAAAAAAAGGACGTCAAATTCGTTTAGGTACAGCGTCGCACGACCGCGCAATTGTCCGTTAAAGTCACGCAGTAAAAAATCGCAAAAAAACCCCTGGTCCTTTAGCAGCCAAATCCTCCGGGGCTTAAGTGGTTAAACACACTTTTAAAACAATAGAAACTCATTTAAACACATAAAAGATACTGAGAGTCATAGCAAGAGCTATGGAAAACACAAAAATATTTCATTTCATTTTTAATGATTTATATAGTAAAATAACAAAATTACAAAAAAAAAACGCAATATACCGGGACCGCAAAAACGGAACCGCGATGGAGCGGGGGTTTACTGTATATGTTTTTAGGCTACCATGTATTTCCATCAGTAGTGTGTATATGTTCTGTTGAGACTATTGTGTGATTTGAGGTGGCAGCACCTCTGGCCTATGACTGTAGCCTTATCAAAAACGAAATTCATTGTTATCATTGTCTCCAGCCATTGTTCTGCAATTATTATTGTTTACCTTTTAGTATTTGAAAAGTGGCTAAAGATGACCATAGACGGTTCGAACCATGTATGGGCAGGCTGAATGTACCCAAGGTAATCGATCAATCAGCTTGGGTACAACCAGCCTGTCAGATTTTACATGTGAATATTGCTAGAGGCTCAGGCTGTTATAGTTGCTAACAATAACCAGTGTGTTCTCCTGGTGGGGACAGCTTTTCACATTGGCTCTGCAGGAGGGGACCCTTGGTTGCAGAAAAGAAAATCGCTCCATCTATAGCCGGTCTTACAAATGTCAGTGAGTTTGGTAGTATTGCCAGATCCTTGAATTTCCTGAGTCTCTTGCCAGATACCCAGTGTGTGAGGCCTGTGCAGCCATAAAAATTAAATGGCACACAAATCGATGTACATTAAATGCAAACTTTCATTTTTTTTTTATTAACGCTATCCCTTATCCCTTCACAATACCAAAGAAGTCCGCCATCTTGGAAAGGAAAATCAAGAAATCATTTCTGACTCTGCAAAAAAGCTAGCTCACACAGGCTGTAGAACATCCCTCTGATTGGTTTCCCAGATGATGTTTACCTTGCATAGACTTCAGTAAAAAATTAAGAGTGATAAAAGCCACAAATGGTATGATATGTGCCCCAGAGGTGAAAAGTGGGGAATAGTTAGTCCCATGAAACAGATTAAGATGCTATGGTAAAAACATGTCAGCTAGTCATTGGGAGTTATTTAGATGTTAGACCCAAAGATTCATAATTATGGGCTGCAATGATTACCTTTTGAATGTCAGTCAATGTAATCTAGTTGACTAAAAGGCTTACTTTAAAATATAAAAGCTTTCTAATAGGTTTAGACTATAAAGTGCATGTAAAGCCAAGACTTTATTTTTCTGTTTTGTGTGAAGAAATGGATAGTTAATAATTGTCATATTGCTTTCAGTACATCTGCTTGGTAGATTCACCCTCTCTATTTGTCTTGACAACAATTGTCACTGAGACAGAAAGTGACAGTAAATCTGGCATGCTTACCCCTAGTGCAGGTGGTCAGATACTATAGCTGGCTTCTGTGTTCTCCACCTATAGCAGCCACCTTTCAAAATTAGGCAAGCAGGCCTACTGGTACTCTGTTGCGCCCAGGACTTACACAAAATGCTGTAGTGCCTGGCTACAATGATAGGACAGACACAAACTGAGCACAGAAAACAGGTACTTGCAGTTGGCAGACAGGCAGAGGGGTTCAATGACAGTCCAGGTAAAAGGCAGGCAAGGTTCAGAATAGTCAGGATCAAATCCATAGTCAAAAGGCAGGCAGTGTTCAGAAAGTAGTCGAAATCCTATCCAAGGTCATCAACGAAGGAATTCAATCTAGCAGAGCAGGCAGACAAACAGGGAGCTTAGAGCACGTGTTACAAAAGCAATATAACAAGCATGAGACTGCAGGCTTGGCTGACTTAAATCAGGTTTGGTCTCCACCCAGAGACTGGCCACATCAATCACCTTGCAGGTGGACAGGCAGACAAGGAGAATGCCACAGCCAAAACCATGATGCTGGAATGAGGAGCAGGAGCAGTACGCACTCCTGACAAAATCCAAAATTTTAGAGTTGCCACAGGATCAGAAGATCAGCAAACATTTTCAAACTGGGAACCCTCTTCCTGTAATAGTTATCTAAGAAGGGATGCTAAAGCTGAATTCCATTTTTCTTTTCACTAGAACTGAATGAAATGAACAATCCCAGCATAGATCATAAATATGTACCATGTTGCTCTGTTGTCTGCAGTTCCCCTTATATTCTGGGTTTAGTTGTGGCTTTGTATCATGTTACCCTCTGTAAATCCTGCCGATAGACTGTCCCTTCCACAGCCACTTCCTGCAGCAGCTAAGTCTGTACACTTCCCTTCGTAGTCTTTCAGACTGTGCAAATTATGTAACTTCCTTCACAGCTCTGATGGTGGGTGGGATTGAATACATCATCCCAATTAGTATTCAATCCCCACCAGTCACACTTACAGTCCCTCCTCACAGATCACAGCATCATCCCAGAGGGAAACGCCTTCATATGCAGCCTGTTCTGAAAGCTAGCTGTGCTGTTGCTGGGCAAGGTTGAGTGGATCACAATTAGAATTCAATCCTGGCCAGTTAAATATGCTTAGCAGTGTGAACGGGGAGAGCCCTGCCCTCCTAGAGCCCAATTTTCTGTGAAATTATTATTTACATATAAAGGAAACTCCTCCATATTAACCTCCCATAGCCCTTCCTCTGTAGTCGTGCTGTAATACAATATTCTTTGGCATGCTGCAAGACCAGAATGGCACATTTACACCTTTCACCACACACATGAAGGCCTAGAAACACCCACAGTAACCAGGGCCGGTGCAAGGATTTTTGACACCCTAGGCGAAACCTCATTTTGCCGCTCTATTGGCTCCACCCCTAACAGAGAAGGGTGGCTGACAGAGAGGGGGGCTGTGTTTAAAAAAAGGGCGTGAGAGAGCAGGGGGGACAGAGAGAAGGGGGCAGAGAGAAAGACGTGGCTGAGAGAAAGGGTGGCTAAGACACTGGGGGCTGAGAGAAAGTGGGAACTGAGAAAGAGGGAGACTGAGAGAGAGGGGGGCACAGAGGGAGGCTGATGAACAAAGGGTGGAGCTGAGAGAGAAGGGGGCTCAGAGATAGGGTGGCGGATGGAGAGGGTGGCTGAGGCACAGGGGGCCTCAGAGAGAAGGTGGCAGAAAGAGAGGGGGGCTTAGAGAGAGGGTGGTGGACAGAGGATGGGTCTGAGAGAGGGGGGCTCATAGAGAGGGTGGTGGATGGAGAGGGGGCTGAGAGAGACACAGGGGGCCTCAGAGAGAGGGTGGTGGACAGAAAGGGGGGTTGAGAGAGAGGGGCCTCAGAGAGAGGGTGGCAGACAGAAAGGGGGGTTGAGAAAGAGATGCCTCAGAGAGAGGGTGGCGGACAGAAAGGGGGGTTGAGCGAGAGGGGCCTCAGAGAGAGGGTGGCGGACACAGAGGGGGGCTCAGAGAAAGAGTGGTGGACAGAGGGGGAGGCCTAGAGAGAGACAGAGGGGCTTAGAGAGAGGGTGGTGGACAGAGGGTGGGACTGAGAGAGAGGGTGGATGACCGAGAGGGTGGCTGAGAGAGACACTGGGGGGCACAGATGGAGGGTGGTGGATAGAGAGAGGGGCTGAGAGAGAGAGAAAGGATGCTAACAGAGATAGGGGGCTGACAAAGATTGTGGGAGTGACAGAGAGGGTGGGAAGATGAGAGAGAGAGAGAGAGAGAGAGAGAGAGAGAGAGAGAAACCTCAAACCCTGTCCCTAACCACAGTCCCTCATCTGCCCCCCCCATCCCAGTCTATATCTGCAGCTATGTCTGTGTCAGTGTATGATGCCTAATACCTACTTGATACTGGAGGTGCTCTGCTGCTACTTCCAGCAGCTCCCTGGCAGCTTGTGCCTCCCGTTCGTCCTTGTCCTTCCGGGCCTTACTGCTTATGCTGGAGCAGAGAGGAGGTTGGAGGAGACCAGGCTTTAGGACTCCACGGATGCTTCTGTGCGGCTCTTCGGGACTGAAGGTGGCTGTGAAGCTCTTCTCTCTCCTGGGCTCCCAACTTCCCTCGAAGTTCACCTTCCACAGGGGCGCAGCCTCCTTCTGCTGGACCACACACTCATCGTGTGGGGATAGATGCCCGCACCACGAGGACGATGCCGCCCACCCGACATTACAACCAGGGGCAGCTGCTGCAAGCCGCACAATACTGTCTGCACTCTGCAGTCATCTTATGTGCCGCCACCGCCCCCTTCTTGTCTGCTCCCGCTGTCACTCACCTTGTCCTTCCCGAATCCCGCCGCATCCCACACACACAGTGAAGGGGCCCTTCTAAATTTTTGCGCACGTGGCCATAGTCCCAGGTGACCCCCCCCCAATGCTACATCATGCCACACCATGCTACGCCACTGCTGGAATCCAAAAAAAAAATTATTTTGCTGCCCTCCCTACCATGGCGCTCTAGGCAGCTGCCTAACCTGCCGATTGCTGGCGCCGGCCCTGACAGTAACCCTAGAACCCACCCACATCAACTCCCAGAACTGATACAAGTGACTCCCATAGCCCGCCCTGAAGCTACAGAGGCTCAAAGGATCATGGGACATGTATCAGGACTGGAAATGGAAGGAAACTGTAAGTCAGAGAACTTTGAAATTCAGCCAGGAGGAGTGACATCAGACAGGGAAACCTCCTGTATAGAGCTAAAGGAGGTACTGTAAGTTACACACAAACTGACAGAGGGGTTGTGATTTATTTACATGCACAGTGCATCTGTTGTTTTGGGGAGTAAAAGCTGGAGTTTTTCTTTAATCTAATAATTCTGTTGTGTCTCTGGAACTGGTGAAGGGAAGGAAAACGCAGTCCGCAAAAAAAACCTGACGGTCTTAACCCTTCCATACTCCAAAGTGTCATATAAACCGTTTTACTATATATCCAATTTATAACCACTGTGGTTATGTAAAAATATTGTGACAGCGCAAGCAGTGTAAAAGTAACACAGGGTTAACAGAAATGCAGATTGCCTGGCTCCAGAATATCAACAGGGAAAGGTGGTTTTTCTGCTTCTTGAGGTTTTAAAATTGCCATATTGGAATCTGGAGTCCAAAGGCTTTAAAGAGTCTTGGATGGGACAAAGCCTTTACCCAGTGTCCAGGTCTTGCCGGAGACCAGCAAAGTATGTGTGGCAGGTGTGCATAGCTCTTTTATAAACAAAGGCCTGACAGCAAGTCATGGCTCCCGTTAGCAGACAGGTGTGCTCCACTCAGGTGACCCTACTCTATACTGTAGTCAGGAGGTTCTGTGTCTGTGGAACAGAGAGTTTAGACAACTGAGCATGTCTATAGGGCCCAGATGACTGAGCGAGTCCAGAGCATTGAGAGAACTTAGAGGTTTGAGAGGAGAGAGCCCAGAGAACTGACAAAGAGACACATAAACACAGAGCTGAGGTGTGAGAGGTTCTGAGCGACCCTACCAGAGGCTGGAGCTGGAGTCTGAGGCCTAAGTAGCAGTGCTGCAGGAATGAGCCAGGAGGCTAAGCATCATTTATTTTTCGTGTATGTGAAGTGATGGTGGAAAGCCCTACATGGGAAAATCTGATGTGGGCCATTAAGTCCTGAAAATGCATTTCCTGGTTGGCGTGAACTCACTAACAACCTATACACACACACATATATCAATGTGCAGAAAACAGGGGGTAATGGGGGCCATCTGCCTTCAACCACCAATTTTGGGAAAGCGTTAATTGGGCTGCATTAGAGATTACATCCACTGATATTGGTCCAACACAAAATTCGATATGGGGCCCTGTGATTTCTAATTATGCCACTGACTAGAATCCCTACTATACAGAGTAACATTTCTTATATAGAGGTTCCCAGGAATTCAAGACAAATCGTCACTATTTAGGCACAGTTGACATTTTTCTATAAGATGGCGAATCTCCACTTTCAAAGTTTACATCTAAAAAGTTTACAATGTAAGACAGGGGTATCCAAACTTTTCAAACAAAGGGCCAGTTTGCTGTCCTTCAGACCTTTAGGAGGGTCGGATTGTGATCAGCCGAGGTAGAAAATGTCCTGGGCCCAGCATCAGTGAGAATAAATATGGCCTCAGGGTTGGTGGTCAGTAGGAGGAGGAGTAGTGCCCCTATTAGTAGGAGGAATAGTATCCCATCATTGGTGTCAGTGGAAGAAATAGTGCCCCAATTTTGGTGTCAATGAGAGGAATAGTGCCTCATATCATTGGGAGTAATAGTACCCCAAGGGCCAGATATAGGCTAGCAAAGGGCCACATCTGGCCCTTGGGCCACAGTTTGGAGACCCCTGAGATGTAAGCTTGTAGCCCACCACAACTGTAACTTTGTTTAAAGTGGTCCACAGACCATAGAATTTTGAAATCAACTCAGGGCTGTATGTACAGTATAGATCCCATAGCATAACCATTTATAGGTCCCTTGCCTCTGTAACCTCCATCTTAAATTTTACAAAATTACCTATATACAGAATATCACATAGAGCAATACATGTCACATTTAGGTCCCCAGTTTTATAGTTTCAGCCTCGTGTTTTGGTAAGAAGACCCTGTTGTACATTAAACCTATGTATTTTAAAACCAGCCTATATTTTATGTTAAGTTTCCCTTTCATAATATTATTGCGTCTTCCTAGCCCAGTTAAGATTTTGCCGGGTATTTTTCTGTTAGTTTAGCTAATTTATGAATTCATCATGAATACATGTATGACAAGTTATCAATGGCCATCTAATTGAGTCAGTATAAGAGCCAGCAGAAGATGCAGATGGTTCGCGCTTGGAGAATCCAGACTGATCAGAACCATATGGATGAATATTTTTGGAGAAGAAGTAGCAGCGTATTTGAAGTCAGCGGAAAAATCCTCTGAGTTGAACATGTAGTATGTAGAAGGCAGAGCCAAGGGTGGGGAGGTCTTCCTCTGGGAAATCCATAGGAAATGCGCAAGTCTTTCTGCCTCTGCTGAATATTCTGAGGATCGCGCTGACCACAGCATGAACGCCAATGAAATAACACAGCATAGTCCAAAGAAAGCATTCTTAAGAGATCTGCCCTCAAGATTTGGAAACCATTTACATATTTTTCTCTCCTGCACATTAACATTTTTCCAGGTAGAGCTGTCAATAATGGGTCTGTCTGCAAATTCCGCTGTTTTGAAGCTGTATTTAAGAACATTCTATGAGGCAATACTCCATTTACTGTGCATTATTGTAGTTCCTGCAATTAACCGCTCAATCATAAAAAAAAAAAAAAAAAAAATCTGATATTTGGTAAGAATTTCTATTTTAACAAAAACTCTCCTAAACTCTGTTTCTATCTAAGCTAGTAGCATAACATACACTCTTATCCGGAAAACATAGCTTGCTGTGAAAAAGGCACATGGGATAATTAAGAAGGCAAGTGCAAAATAAAAAGATGATTTGCAAAGAAAGAACTTATTTCCAGATTTTAACCCAATAATGAAAATCTCATATACTTTTAATATTTCAATGCAAGTTCAGTTTTTTAAATCAAAATAAATCTGTAGCTTTTAGTAAATAATTACTTGGAGTCAAAAGACTTCAATTAATGAATTGAACAGTGATTTGTTTTTAAGGTCTGTATAGATTACACTGCTGTCTGTGCGTCTTGTTATCTGTGGTTCTCCAGGTTTAGACAGCATGTATTTCTTAAAGTTGATTTTTCTGGTAAATTTTAGTATATCAACATATGCATCAAATTTATTTTAATTCTTTTTCGGTGCAAATTTTTGTCCTTTTCTAGGACTCTTTTCTCTTGTGTGGTCAGCTCTTCTCTGACTCTATTAAATCTGTACTCTATACCGATTTAAACTGTATTCCAAGGGATTGGTGTTGCAGTAGTCAATAAATGGAAGTAATGACTCTTCTTCACCTTGCCAGATCATAAGGATGTCATCAATGTATTGCCCATATAGGTCAATATTCTTCTTAATAATATATTTAGTTTTGAGTATTTTTGCAGGACTGATCCAATATCCATTTTCAGAAAGTATTATTTCATTTACACATATTGAAATTTTAGTTTTTTCATATCCACATTTTAGCTTGACTTTCCATAGTGTACCAGGTGTCATTTACAATGATGTATTTGATTTTGCACTTTATTAATTGTATATTATTATTTATTAATTGTGTATCTTGTATGCCATGAAGATCCTTGTTGTGGCACTTCTGTTAATGGTCTCCTAGTTGTGCTCCTGTGTTGTCACCCTGGCTGTCACATGTTCCCATGATGACCATGCTGACAGATATTGCACACATATGGTCCACTGTTATCACTATTAGGAAGCCAGTCAAAAACAATGTGCATCACAAACTGGAGTGAAACCGTCTGGAAGTGGCTAAAAAGGGCTGGAGGTGATCTAGAGTACTGAGATAAAAAAAAAGGTAAAAATTGTATTTTCTGAAGAAAACGTCACACTTGTTTGATACACAGTGCTTTGGAAAACGAAATTCAGTAGATGTAGGTCAGAGGTGCTGGACTTAAAATCAATTTTGTTCCTAACTGTGAACAGACGTCTGTACAGTGAAGCACAGTGGAGTATAATTTGGCATTTATCCAACATGGAGATGCCTCAAATGGTCCTGTAGTGAACAATAAAGGTTACAAGGAGAATAAAACTGGCCATACATGTATTGAAATGGAGCTAGTTTAGCAGGGAGCAGTCAAATTTTGATCCATGTATGGGCAGGCTGGTTGTACAGAAGTTGATCTACTGGCTAAAATTTCTGATTTAGTTCAGCTATTAGTGGTTAATGGGGGGATAAATAAACTCTGAAATAAATGGGTTAATTTAATCCAAAAGCTTTAATTCCTACCCATACATCTGTTTAAGAGAAAAAAGCAAATTCTTCCATCTGTGTCCTTTGCTGGTGTCGCTTCTGGGTGTGCTTCTAGTCTGTACACACTTCAACCAGTTGCCAATAGGTGAAATTGTAATGCTGTGCAGTTTACCCTTGCCTGAGAAGGCCTAATCATTGGACAGCCAATAGGAAATGTTCTTCTCACTCAGGCAACGATGTAGACACTTTAAGGAGGGCTTTGAAGAAGATAGACTCGACCTGTCTCCTCATCTGAACACGGATCTAGTTAAGTAGATTGACTTTGAAATCAGGATGTTTTAAAATGAAGCAATTTAAGGGGGGGGGGGGGGGCAAGTGCACGGAGTTCAACTTCAAAATAATATCCTTCTACTTTTTCTCTTCCATTAGAACTAAGTGCATGTTTTAGACAAACTTGTTGAAAATGCATCTGTATCTGTGATGGAAGAAGGATGGTGAGAGTAGAATGTGCCCAGTGTCCATCCTTAAAGTCCAGCAGCACTATTTTGGGGCGACTGGGGTGCCTGTGTAATGTTTACACTGCACTGCCTGGAGGCCAGGGACATGTCTAACTCTCTGCTTTTCTGCAAGGATTCAGGAGGGGCTTCCCTTCTCCCACAGCCTCTCCACTTGCCACGGAAGTCAGATCAGTTTGTGGCATTAAGCTCAACTCGTATACCTGTGAGTGCAGTTTTACAATTATTTTTTTAAAGGGTTTATAATCTTATTGCAAGAAGGTTGCCTTGCACCCTATTTTTTTTTTATGTCCTCTTTAGTACATGGATATTTTTATCCAGCTGAGTTAAGGGGTTTCATAACTAGTGCACTTTTAGGACCACTTTGGTAATTTATAACCAAACTATAACCATGCATTATCCAGAAACCTAGAAACCATACTGCTGACCCATACACTCTGTGCATCACTCCTGACCTCTGCTCTGTGTGTTACTTACTCCTAACCCCTGCTTTCTGTGCATTACCTACCCCTGATCGCTGCTCTCTCTGCATTACTACTGACCCCTGCATTTTGTGCATCACTTGCTCTTCATCTTCTCTCTGTTGCTTACTCCTGGCTCCTGCATTCTTATTTGCTCTTGACTTCTGCAATCTGTGTAGTATACACTCCTCTGACCCCTGCACTCTATTTGCTCTTGACCCCTGCACTCTGTGCATCACACACTCCTGACCCCTGCACTCTGTACATCACACACTCCTGGCCACTGCACTCTGTGCATCACACACTCCTGACCACTGCACACTGTACATCACACACTCCTGACCGCTGCACTCTGTACATCACATACTCCTGACCGCTGCACTCTGTACATCACATACTCCTGACCCCTGCACTCTGTGCATCACACTCTCC
Organism: Pelophylax lessonae; assembly: GCF_965119305.1. NCBI lineage: Eukaryota > Metazoa > Chordata > Amphibia > Anura > Ranidae > Pelophylax > Pelophylax lessonae. The sequence goes on along the minus strand of NC_138780.1, from coordinate 146,574,092 downwards.
TGATCCCTGCACTCCGTACATCACACTCTCCTGATCCCTGTACTCTGTACATCACACACTCCTTACCCCTACACTCTGTGCATCACACACTCTTGACCCGTAGCACAGTAGGCTAAGGTTTGATTTAACCATAACCCTTGTCTTTAGGCCTTAATTTTCTGCCATTTATTTCAAAAGCTTTGACCAATTGTTTTTTGACACGTTAAAAATGGTGTAATTTTTATGCATGTCACTACAAATGTGTGTGTGATTTTATGGGTGTGCTTAAAATTGGTCATGGTCAGCATGGTGTCCTCCATATTTCATTTGTTAAATCTGGTAATCTTCCATTGGGAGCTTGTGACTTTACTCCTTGCACAGTGCTGTCACAAGGGGGTGGAATGAACATCCACAACCCTGTGTAAGCTCCAAGTCACAATCTGGAGAGCTTGCCCACGACTTCTTCTCTTCACTCTTGGTAGGCAAACAGATCTCTGGGGAGGGAAAGAAAGGTGCAGCTGGAGATGACAACTGTTAAGTGAACCTGCTGCTTTGTCCTGCATGAATAAAGAGTTTTTACTTTAAAGGTAAATTTTAATAAACTAATTAACTATTCATCAGCTTGTTTTTCTTGTCTAGAATTGCTCTTTATCTTTCATGAAATAACGTGTTGTCTCTTTTGGCAAAAAGTAACCTCATGTTGATCTCGCTCGCAGAGTGTAAATACAAGCAGTTTATAGAGATCTAAGTGAACACCATGTTGAGGCAGCCTGAGCGCTGTTGACATTTGGGCAATGCTTCTGAGTTTGTTCAGGGGATTACCTGCTTCTCAGAATCCTGGAGCTGTTCAAACAGTGGCTGCATAAAACGTGTGTTTCAGACCATTGGCAGGCAATTAGAGAGAAAAGAAACAGAGCAGTAATTAGACAGGCCAACTCCTTTTAAAACCAGATGATGAACTGTAAGAGCCCTTCAAACATACTTTATATTAACAAGAGCTACAGAGGCAGCTTCTGTGGACTTGCGTCCAACAAAGTAACTACGTTGCCTAAAGATGGGTGTAAGCATGGAGGCTCATGGATAGAGAAGTTCTGACTCCCACCAAAGGTTTATTATAAAACAGTCTCAGGTTTTTGTGAAGGTCATATAGACCAGGGCCTAGCAACAGAAAAATCCCAAATGGAATGCAGGCTGCATTTGTTTTTTATCACATCATTTTTTTTTGTCTTTATCATTTAACCTTAAAGGGGTTGTAAACCTTTTGTGTTTTTTTTTTTTTTTTTAATAAAAATAACAAACATGCCTATACTTACCTGCTCTGTGTAATCATTTTGCACAGAGCAGCCTGATTCTCTTCTTCTGGTGTCCCCGCCTGGCACTCCAGGCCCCTCCTCTTCATTGGGTGCCCCCAGGGAAAGCCGGGAGGTCTGGGATGGAGCTGCACCACAGAGGGTTTTCTTCGTCTTAATGCAATGAATGCATTAAAGTGATTGTAAAGGTTTTTTTTTTTTAAATAACAAACATGTTATACTTACCTTCTCTGCAAGGGTTTTGCACAGAGCAGCCCCGATCCTCCTCTTCTGGGGTGCCCCAGCGTCGCTTCTGACTCCTCCTCTTCATCGGGTGTCCCCACAGAGAGCTGCATTCCACGGGGGCACCCATGGGGGCACGCTCACGAGTCCCACTGCAGCATCCTTTGACACAGACAGCAGGACTCGGCCCAGCCCCCCCCCCCCCCGATCCTATGTCACTGGATTTGACTGACAGTAGTGGGAGCCAATGGCTCCTGCTGCTATCAATCTATCCAATGAGGACCTGAGGCAGTGGCTGGAGTCCCTGTGCTCATGCTTGTTGCTGGAACAATTGGTTCAGGTAAGAAAAAGGGGGCTGAGGGGGGCAGCTATAGCAGAAAAGGTTTTTTACCTTAATGCATAGAATGCATTATGGTGAAAAACCATAAGACTTTACAACTCCTTTTAGGGTAAAAACCTTGAGGATTTACACTTTAAAAAATAAAATAATTCTCTTGACTTAACTGAAACTGCTCCTGTTTTCTGTGCAGCCAAACAGCTAGCATTGCCTTGTCTCTTCTTACATATAGTACATGTGCAATATTAACTTTTTTTTAGGACCGCCCGCAGGCTTTGTACTGCGGATGGGTGGCTCCTACAGGCACAGCAACATACCTGTACGTCACTGGCCTCTTCCAGGTACAAGGCACGCAGGGAGAGGAACAAATCGATTTTTTTGTAAAAAGCAGCACATAATACACACATACACAGTTTCCCACAGTACACAGAACATGGAAATGCAATCGTTTTAGTAAATATACACTGCTAAATACCTTTTCTCATCAGTAGTATATAGCAGTCTTGTGACTTCAGTCAGTTCAGGGCCATCTTACCGAATAGGCATGCTGGGCAGTTGCCTAGGGGCCCCACTGGCCCAGAGGGCCCCATCTGCACAGTGACCCAGCCCCAGCCAAGCATTAGTCCCGATTCCCGCGTGCATCCCCGCCGCTGAACTTAGAAAGTGGCAAGCGCCTGTTGGCCCTGCGCTGCTGTCAGGCCACTTGGGCCGTGCAGGGGGAGCCCACAACTGCAGGAATACCTGTCTGCCTCCAGGGGAACAGGCACACACAGGACAGTCGAGCCTGACTCCCATCCGTGTGTGTGTGTTCACCGGACCCAGCCGCCGAACTTGGAACCTGTCATTAGCCTGGCACTGCTGTACCAATAAATATCGCCTTATCGATAATTTGCAATTTTATTCTCATTGGTGATTGTGTAGGCGGGACCCCAGTGCATCACTTTTATCTGATATTTTTATCTGATATTTTATCTAGTGTTTGGCGCTACTATACTTTAAAATATAATACCTGCCTGCAGTGAATCACTGGAAAAACGCATCTGCCACTGAGCTAATGGTCCTCCATCTTACAAGTGGACCTTTCTCCCTTGGGTGGAGCAGTCTCTAACTGGGAGCCCTGATGTCTTCCTAAACCTTCATTATAAAGTCTGTGTGCACTTGAGCACACACCCTGCTGGTCATCCACAAAACATGGACACAGAGTTGGAGATTCCGTCCCTCCCAAGACACTATGAAATCTCCAAACTACAGAGCCCTATCCAGGAATACCAAAACCTGGAGAAAGCTGCAATAGCAGTTTTCTCCACTGCACATCTAAGCTCTGTAGTCCTGCACAGAGCCAATGTGCACACTCTGTGTCCTTTAAATCAGTGGTCCTCAACTCCGGTCCTCGGGGCCCACTAACAGGCCAGGTTTGCAAGATAACTAAATTACATTACAGGTGATCTCATTTGCTGCTCAGTGATTGCAGTTTAGTCTGCATCTCCCCAAGGTAATACTTAAAATCTGGCCTGTTAGTGGGACCGGAGTTGAGGACCACTGCTTTAAATGACCACTTTCACAGTGACAGAGTCTTGACCTGTCACAGCCTTAACAGGGTCTCTTTACACAACCATGGTTTTTTTCAAAAAAATAAAAAAAGCTATCAGTTCTTCTTAAAACCAACTTCCTTTATTCACTTAAATATCTGAAGCCTAGCGTTACTGCAAATTCTACAGGGTGGATTAAAATGGACGCATTCACAAGGGGAGGTAAATCTGTGGAACCCATGAACAAATAGGCTGCATTTTGTAAATATAACTAAATCTGTCACACACCCCGGACTACACATCATTACACAGAAGCAGTCAGATTTGTAGCTTCATATATACACTTATACTTATTATGTGAGGACAAGAAACTAGGTCATTTTCCTGTGTAGCTGTGCTCCCTTGTTGATTATCATTCCGCACCTGTGTGAATTTAAAAAGTGCAATTTGCTGTAGGCTCACAAAGGACCAGGAACACCTTTGGTCATTGTTTTCAAGGGGCGTTTAATATTTCTGTTTTTGTCTCATGTTACGTTGCCAATAATGGATGGCTTGGCGTCCGTTCAGCAGGAACAATAAGTACAAATATCTGCTCCACAACAAGGTATGCTTGTCAGTTGTCGCTAGTTGTCCAGGCTGTTTTACTGGGTTGTTTCTAAAAGCTGTCCTAAGGGTGAAATAAGGCCTAAAAAACAGCTTTGTCTCACAAAGAGGACACATTTATAGGTCTACTTAGAGTTAAACTACAGGCAAACCGCGAAATGCAAAGATGAAATACTTACTGTATATTGGAGCTGTTCTGGCTGCTATGACTGTATTTCTGTCCTTCCAGTCTGGAAATTTTCATAGCTTTGCTACACAACACAGCCCTGTCTGGCATGGTAGGGGGCCTGATTTTTCACTTCTGCAGTTAAGTAACACTTACCGGTCTTGTCCCTCTGCCAGCTTGTCAGGGGCATCTTACTGAAAGGGCATGCTGGGAAGTTGCCTGGGGGCCCCACTTGCCCAGGGGGCCCCACCTGCTCAGTGACCCAGCCCCAGCCAAGCATTAGTCCTGATTCCCGTGTGCATTCTGCCAGCGAACTTTAGCAGGTGGCAAGCGCCAGTCAACCCTGCGCTGCTGTCAGGCCACTTGGGCCATGGAGGGGGAGCCCACAACTGCAGGAAAGCCTGTCCACCTCCATGGGAACAGGCACACACAGGACAGTCCAGTCTGACTCCCGTCCATGTGTGTGTTCACCGGACCCAGTCGCCCAACTTGGAAGCTGTCATTAGCCTGGCACTGCTCTACCAATAAATATTGCCTTATTGATAACTTGCATTTTTATTCTCATTGGTGATTGTGTAGGCGGGGCCCCAGTGCACTGCATTGCCCGGGGCCCTTTAATGCTCTTAAGATGGCACTGCAGCTTGTGACTGGACAGTGAGAGGAGAGCAGCAGACTGATGAGCTCTTCTCTCTGTCACTCTACTTTCTCTTTCAATTTTCATGCTCCTTGTTAGAATATGAGCACTGCAGCACACCTGATTGGCTCACCTTTTCCCCAGGCAAAGTTCTTCTGTACAGGGAATTGCATAAGGCTGACACCAAAAGTCAAGGTAGTAGAAAAAAAATATTAAAAAACATTTAATGTTTTAATAAATCCCGAACTTCATTTGTGTCTTTGAAATCGATTTGGAGTTCTGCTTTGACCACGTTTTGTCCCATGGATGTACCTGTATGTCCTTGGGAACAAGTGGTTATACCAGGATCATGGCTGCAGCTAAGATCCTAGTAACAAAATTTGTAGCTGGAAAAATGGTTTTCTGGTAAAAGTGATCCGAGCGACTCTACATCCACCCAATCAATTGTACAGGGTGTAGAAAGGGGCCTCCCCTGCCGCCATTCCCAGGCTCTCCCATTCCCGGGAGGAAGCCCAGGGCCATTACACTTGGTCAGGCCAGCTGCAGAGGAATATCTATTCTTCCCTTTCCTCTGTGACAAAGAAATGACGGGGTGTATTGCATTACTTCCAGTTTCAGTTAATTGTTTACTGGCCAGACGGTCAGCCAATCCAACTAATCTCTGCTTGATTTGTTGACATTGAGGGCAGAAAAAAAGAGCAGAAAAAAGATCAGGGGTCTAATAGATCCTAGGTCTCTAAGTTGAATGAAAAACAAAAAAATAAGCATAAAAAAAAATGTAAACGGAACCGCGACTCCACAATGTGCTTCCGTCAGAATACCACTTCCTTCAATCTTGAACATAATCAGATATTTTAGCTGCCCGCGAACAAAACTATCCGAGAATAGCTTGTATAAGATTTGGAACATTTATTGAACAAACTCACACCATGTGTATGTGTGTATGTGTGTGTGTATATATATATATATATATATATATATATATATATATATATATATACCCCACCAGGTCAGGTGCCTGATTACATTATCATATGCATACATAGTTAGCCAGGTTGAAAAAAGACACAAGTCCATCTGGTTCAACCAATAAAAAACAGTAATGAAAACCCAACCATAACATCCCATATACACAATCCTATTCCCGCAGTTGATCCAGAGGAAGGCGAAAAAACCCCAGCAAAGCAAGATCCAATTTGCTACAGCAAGGAAAAAAATGCCCTCCTGATCCCCGAGAGGCAATCAGATATTCCCTGGATCAACTTTACCTATAAATATTATTACCCATTTATATTATGTACACCTAGGAAAGAATTATTGCTATGCTATTATTAAACTTAGGATCTACTAGAACACCCAGATTCCCCCAGTTCTACTCCCCCTAGTATGTAGAACGCATGCATTCTTAACCCTCAAGATGAAATTGTGTACATAAATATAATTAACATATCTAAGAAAACAACCAACACCAAACAGTATTCTACTTTCCCACTATCAACTAATAGATGACAATGATTTAATTAACTTGAGCTAATTAACTAGCAGACTTGCTGTCATCGAGTTCATGAAGTACAATACACATTATTATAAATGTAAACACATCCCCACAGTAGACAATCGTAGACAATAGGTAGAGTTAATCAGCACAATCAACAGTGTGTGGAAGACAGGTGGTTGAGCTGATGACATTAGCATCTGCCATGAGTCTGACTGAGTCTCAGAGTATGTGTGTCTTGGGGAGATGTGGACTGGAATCCAAAGTAACATTACTCCAAGGGTCCCCCCAGCATACACCCCACAAAAAGCAGTGTTCCCTCTCAAGCCAGGGCCCATAGTCAGTAGACAAGAGGCTAGCCTGCAGTCCCCTCCAAAAGCCCCTGTCCTGAGTGAGTTTGTCACATAAATAAAAAAAAAAAATTAAAGTGCTCACACACAAATGCACATGTAGGTAAATGGTGATTGAACCACAAATGTGAGGTATTGCTAAGAACCTCAACAGGTAACCTATAAGCTTTTAAAGCATCACCTATGTAGATTTTTAGGTACTGTAGATGGTCGCCATTTCACAGGTGTGCGAAGTTTTTAATCTTGCCATGTTTGGTATCGATTAACTTAGTGCAACATCATCTTTTATCTTTTTTATTTTACCAAAAAATTGGGTATTATTTTGTGTTTGTGTGCAATAAAGTCCATTTAGGTGAATTTTTCCTAAAAATTTGTGAATATTCTGTGACATAAAACATTTAAGCAACAACTATTTCTTTCTCCAGGGACTCTGCTTTTAGAAAATATATAATGTTTGGGTTTTTAAGTGATTTTCTAGCAAAAGAAAAAGAAATTTGATTTTAACATGTACTGTATGGGAAAAAAGTGAGAATCGGTCCAGACTGGAAGGGGTTAAAGTGTGTGGTGTTATATACTTTTTCCCTTTCTTATGGTCAACTAAAAATTTATATTTTTGTCAGGTTCATATAAAATATTGCACATGAATTTTTGTTGAATATAATCCTAGGCAGAGAGTTAGTGGGTGAGAGTGGGAGAACGAAATGTAGTCCATCTGAGCATGGAAAGTGGTGAAGTGGAGAAGACAACTGACCATATAACACTGGAAGAGGCAGAGGAAGCAGTGTAGGAGCTGAACACGGAGGAAAGTTATAAATGTGAAGTGAAAGAGAAGCAGAAGAAGATCATGCATGGGGAAATAGAGAGAAGATAGTAGGGTCTAATCATAGACTGGGGATAGAAGAAGTGGACTGTGATCTGATAACGGAGCACTGGGAAAATGACCAAGGATAGGGACATAGATAGGGGAATTTAACAACAAGCAATTCAACAAGTATAAAAGCAGTAGGTAAGTGGTAGTCTCTCTGAAATAAAATAAATCTCTATTTTAGATATGTCAAAAGAAATGGGATCCCAACTGGAAGATTTCCCTACCCTTATGCTCAGGTTGACAACTCACCCTTTTAGATTTCCCTTCACTTTCTGTGTTTGCGACGACTGTCACAGGACAGATAGAGGGGTGAATCTTTCCATTTGGGACACATGTCGCAAATGGCTGGGGATTGTGGACCCACCGCGCAACCTGCTTGGTAGGGTTGTGAACCTAGGCGTTTGAGGGGAATATTTACTAAAACTGGTGCACGCAGATTATGGTGCAGCTGTGCATAGTAACCAATCAGCTTCTAGGTTTTATTGTCAAAGCTTAATTGAACAAGCTGAAGTTAGAATCTGATTGATTACTATGCAGAGTAATCGACTAAAATGTATTGCAGCAGATTTAGTCGACTAAATACGTCTAAAACTAAAACAATTGCAGATGACTACAATGAGACTAAAACTAAAATGGCATTTTAGTCAAAAGACTAGGACTAAAGCTAAATTGAAATTTGCTACCAAAATTACCACTGGCTGTAGGTGACTCCCAGGTTGCGTTGGCCCTCAGCCACACCGGTTAAGGCTGACCCTGACTAGATGAAAAGAATGCTGAACTTGCTGAACTTGCAGGAAGTGCTAGGGTGTCTAATGGCACCAAGAAGTGCAGGAGTACTGTGTAGCACTGTGAAGGCCGGAGTGCACAGGGGCACATAGGGGCTGGAAGGACCATCCAGTAGACGCACTGGAGCAAGAATACAGTATATGGCTGCAGTGTGCAGGGAACACATTGAAGAAGAAAAGTTAGATGTAGCTGGAGTGCATATGGAGCACACTGAAGCTGGATTACTGTCAGGAGTACACTGGGTACTGGATAAGAATACAGGCTCACAGAAGCAGGATGCAGGCTAGAGTGCACAGAGACACAGGAGCAGAACACAGGCTGGAGTGCACAGAGACACAGGTGCAGAACACAGGCTGGAGTAAACCGAGATACAGGAGCAGGACACAGGCTGGAGTACACCGAGATACAGGAGCAGGACACAGGAGCAGAACACAGCCTGGAGTGTACAGAGACACAGGAGCAGAACACAGGCTGGAGAGGAAAAGAAAGACAGGCGCAGAACACAGGCTGGAGTGCACAGAGACACCATACTTGCCAACTGTCCCTTTTTTTCCTGGGACAGTCCCTGCAAATAGGAGCCTGTCCCAGGTAATTTATATTGTCCCTGGAAGTGCCTGTTAATGGGGCTGCCCATAAATGTTATGCAGAAGTAGCACAGCCAAATGAGAGACTTATTCCAACTCTGCTACTGTGGCCTTAAGTTTGAAATTCCCTTTTTTTAATCTCCTGTAATTCTCTCTATATTGAGTAGACTCTATAATCTGATAAGTAGGCGAGATTAATTATGGAGAGTGGGTGGAGCTTCATGGAAGTGGATGTGGTAATTGATAGCTGTGCTGCAAAGTGTCCCTGGAAATTTTTTTTAAATGTTGACAACTATGAGACACAGGAGCAGGACACAGGAGCAGAACACAGGCTGGCATGAACAGAGACACAGGAGCAGAACACAGGCTGGAGTGCACAGAGACACAGGAGCAGGACACAGGCTGGAGTGCACAGAGACACAGGAGCAGAACACAGGGTGGAGAGCACAGAGACACAGGAGCAGAAAACAGGCTGGAGTGCACAGAGACACAGGAGCAGAAAACAGGCTGGAGTGCACAGAGACACAGGAGCAGAACACAGGCTGGAGTACACCGAGATACAGGAGCAGGACAAAGGAGCAGAACACAGCCTGGAGTGTACAGAGACACAGGAGCAGAACACAGGCTGGAGTGCACAGAAAGACAGGCGCAGAACACAGGCTGGAGTGCACAGAGACACAGGAGCAGAACACAGGCTGGCATGAACAGAGACACAGGAGCAGGACACAGGAGCAGAACACAGGCTGGAGTGCACAGAGACTCAGGAGCAGGACACAGGCTGGAGTGCACAGAGATACAGGAGCAGAACACAGGCTGGAGTGCACAGAGACACAGGAGCAAGACACAGGCTGGAGTGCACAGAAACACAGGAGCAGAACACCGGGTGGAGAGCACAGAGACACAGGAGCAGGAAACAGGCTGGAGTGCACAGAGACACAGGAGCAGAACACAAGCTGAAGTGCACAGAGACACAGGAGCAGAACACAGGCTGGAGTGCAAAGAGCAGAGACACAGGAGCAGAACACAGGCTGGAGTGCACAGAGACACAGGAGCAGAACACTGCCTGGAGTGCACAGAGACACAGGAGCAGAACACTGCCTGGAGTGCACAGAGACACAGGAGCAGAACACTGCCTGGAGTGCACAGAGACACAGGAGCAGAACACTGCCTGGAGTGCACAGAGACACGGGAGAAGAACACTGCCTGGAGTGCACAGAGACACAGGAGCAGGTAGAAGCCTGAGGTGCTTGGAGTCACATTGGGACACAGGATGCAGGAGGCTAGGGACATCGGGGATCGCTGGAGGCACAGGGGGCAGCGGTGTCTGAAAGCAAAAAAATAGAGCAAGCAATTCTTATAGGGACATGGAATATTGGGGATCACTAGGAACTCTCTCTGGTACAAGGATCACTGAGGATCACTAAGATCACTCACGGCAACTGGGGCAAGGCACACTAGCTGTTGCACAGACAATGCAATTGGGGAATTGAGCCCAGATTTAAAGTAGTTGTAAAGACAGAAGGTTTTTTATCTTAATGCATTCTGTGCATCAAGATAAAAAACCTTCTGTGTGCAGCAGCCCCCCTCAGCTCCTCTAATGCTTACCTGAGCCCATCTCAATCCAGCGATGTTGCACGAGACACTTGGCTGTCCAGGACTCCCCTCCACATTGGCTGAGACAGCAGTGCAACGCCATTGGATCCTGCTGCTGTCAATCGAAGTCAGTGAGCCAATGAGGAGAGAAAGGGGGTGAATGGACATAGCAAGCTGCTTGGTGTGGGGGCACTGGGCTGGAGGGAGGGGCCAGGAGCGTCAGTGAGGGGACCCGAGAAGAGGAGGATCTGGGCTGCTCTGTGCAAAACTAACTGCACGGACGAGGGAAGTATAACATGTTTGTTATTTTTAATGAAAAAAAAACGAGACTTTAATATCACTTTAAGGGCTTTTTTACACTTCTGGTTGAAGAGTAGTAAAAACACAGTTGAGCCATGTTTTACTGCCTCCCCCAAGCTACAAAGACGGGGGGTGTAACTTTGTCAGCTGCTCAGCGTGGCATGTCCTCGCTGCCTCCCATGCTTCTACGAGCATGTAGGGGAGGGGGCGGGTTTGCTGCAAGCCTTCACTCCAACGTGAACCTCAGCTTGCGATTACCGCGGCTATCGGGCATGCTCCTACCGGGAACCCTGATTGGTGCTGAGCGGAATGACGCGTTTCACCAGCCAATCTGCGCTGGTTTCATCAGAGCTGTGGGAGTGAACTATCCTCTCTCTATTTAAAGGGCCTTGATTGATGGCACCTTTGAGGATTTTAACAAGCCAGTAGTCTAGCGTTACCTTTTGATAGACCCGAGATGTCCTCGGAGAGTTAATATCATTCACTACCCAGCATATAAGATAAAGCACCCAGAGGTAACAAAAGCCATATTTGTTAACCTCTCAAAGAAGTTAAAAACATTATATACAGGACATATGCATATACATCTATGACCACATCCCATCTTTTTCAGGGTGTACTTGTGCTTTTTGGCTCAAGAGCAAGCCTGTGGGTGCACCACCATAGGAAGCTGCTTCCTATAGGGACTCACAGAGAAGTTGAGGAGCCAACAGTGACAGCCAGGGACTCAGAAGAGAAGGTTCACGATCGCTCTCTGCAATACCATTGAACAGAGCAGGTAAGTATAACATGTGTGTTATTTAAAAAAATATATACAATGCCTTGAAATTTTCAACATTTTGTCATGTTACAATCAAAATCATGAATGTATTTTATTGGGATTTTATGTGATGGACCAACACAAAGTGGCACATAATTGTGAAGTGGAAGGAAAATGATCAATAGTTTTCCAATTTTTTTTACAAATAAATATCTGAAAAGTGTGGCGTGCATTTGTATTCCTCTCCCTTTACTCTGATACCCCTAACTAAAATCTAGTGGAACAAATTGCCTTCAGAAATCGCTAAATTAATAAATAGAATCCACCTTTGTGTAATTTAATCTTAGCATAAATACAGCCGTTCTGAGAAGTGGTTTGTTAGACCAGTGGTCCTCAACCCTGGCCTACAGGGCCCACTAACAGGCCAGATTTTAGGTATTACCTTGGGGAGATGCAGACTAGAGTACTGCAATCACTGAGCAGCAAATGATATCACCTGGGATGTATTTCAGTTATCTTGGAAATCTGGCCTGTTAGTTGGCCCTGTAGGCCAGGGTTGAGGACCACTGTGTTAGACAACCTTAATGAACAAATTGCATCATGAAGGCCAAGGAACACACCAGACAGATCAGCGATAAAGTTGTGGAGAAGTTTAAAGCAGGGTAAGGTTAAAAAAAATGGAAATTCTGGAGGAGCTGCAGAAATCCACAGCTCAGGTGGGAGGATCTGTCCACGGGACAACTATTTGTCGTGCACTACACAAATCTGGCCTTTATGGAAGAAAGCCATTGTTGAAAGAAAGCCATAAGAAGTCCCGTTTGCAGTTTGCAAGAAGCCATGTGGGGGGACACAGCAAACATGTGGAAGAAGGTGCTCTGGTTAGATTAGACCAAAATTTAACTTTTTGGCCTAAAAGCAAAACGCTATGCATGGCGGAAATCGAACACTGCAAATCACCCTGAACACACCATCCCAACTGTGAAACATGGTGGTGGCAGCATCATGTTGTGGGAATACTTTTCTTCAGCAGGGACAGGGAAGCTGGTCAGAGTTGATGGGAAGATGGATGGAGCCAAATACTGGGCAATCTTAGAGGAAAACCTGTTAGAGTCTGCAAAAGACTTGAGACTGGGGCAGAGGCTCACCTTCCAGCAGGACAACAACCCTAAACCTACAGCCAGAGCTACAATGGAATGGTTTAAAACAAAGCATATGTGTGTGTTTATAATGGCCCAGTCAAAGTCCAGACCTAAATCCAATTAAGAATCTGTGTCAAAACTTGAAAATTGCTGTTCACAGACTCTCTCCATTCAATCTAACAGAGCATGAGCTATTTTGCAAAGTAGAACGGACAAAAACGTTACTCTCTAGATGTACAAAGCTGGTAGAGACATACCCAAAAAGACATGCAGCTGTAATTGCAGCGAAAGGAAGTTCTACAAAGCATTGACTCAGGGTGGCTGAATATAAATGCACGCCACACTTTTCACATATTTATTTTTAAAAAAAATGTGAAAGCCATTTATCATTTTCCTTCCATTTCACAATTATGTACCACTTTGTGTTGGTCTATCACATAAAATCCCAACAAAATAGATGTATGTTTTTGGTTGTAACATGACAAAATGTGGAAAATGTGGAAAATGACAAAATGTGGAAAATGTCGAAGGGTATGATTACTTTTTCAAGGCACACAGCCAAGCCCGCAGGTGCACCACCATAGGCAACCGCCTTCTATAGGGAGGCACTGAGAAGTCAAGTAGCTAATGGCAAGATACCCTAGAAGAGTAGGTTTATGTAAGTAATATGTGTTTTTTTTTTTAAAATATACTGAATAATTGCCATTGACAACCGCTTTAATGTGTTATGTTTTATTGCCATGGACAAGCAGCCAACATGTCTATTTTAATGTTATTTTATGATGAATCTGTTTGCTATGTTGTTTTTGATGCTGGAATCACAAAACACCTGGTTCCAGACAGTTTTAACCTACTTTTATTTGCACTCTTGCGATCTGTGCGTACAAAAACTAACCCCGATAGTCTGTCTACTCCAAGAGATGTTGACAGCAAAACTGCTGTCTTTACACTTTTTATTAGTTTTTCATTATTTTTTTTTCCTATCACTCTTTTACATACTGCCCCCACAAGCTGAAACTTGTGCCAAGGAAACATGAAATGAATGACTATGGAAATATGGAACTCATGTGATGCAATTCATTTTAGAGTGCATTTAGCAATCACATTCAATTAAATTAAACCACACGATGCCTGAAATATGAGGCCTCCATCCTTCCTGAAAAATGTACTTGCAGGCCCAGGGTTCATATTCACTTAATTTTACTCGAGTCATATTAAATTTGTGTATGCCAGGTAATGAAATTGGAAACGGGCCTGATAGAACCAACATTTTTGCTACACTATTCATGTCTCGTATTGGGCGTCTCCAGAGGTGCATTCTTTCGCTGTGATATATTCAACATTTGAAACAGGAAATGCAGTCTAGTCAGTATCTCTCCAACTAAAGCCATCAGTTTACTATTGTCAATACCCACTTTTATAGTCTTTCAAGATGAACTTGGATTAGGTTGGATGTCTTCATCCAGTGTGTTCTGAGGAGGCCTTATCTCTCTCATTGAATAAATAACACCTCCTCTAGAGACCTGACTTCTCCGAGGTAACATTATTTAAGAAGAGAAGTGATTTACTTTGGGTTTTAAAGGAAAGTCATCTTTGTACTTTCATTTGTCATTTTATTTGCTAATGTTAGCCTATAAAAATACCTCATATTTAAAATGAACCTTTTTATTTGCTTAAAAGAAAGCTGAGTTTAAATCTGATGCTGGACTGGTCTCAGATATGTGACATTCACCTCAGCAGAAGCTGGTTAAGTCATGCATTTATAAGTAGTCCCTCCATCAGGCCTAACGCAAAGCAGATGTTCCGTGCTGCTTTGGCAGAGGAATCTTTTTGACCCTTTCCTGACTTAAGAATTTTCTAGACAGTCTGGCATTTAGTAACGCGTATACCTGGGAAGCCTTATTCTGTAGTTATTGCCCTACACCATATTTTTGAGTAGCTTTCTAATGCTGCTTGTGTCAGAATAACTAACTGTTCAGATATAACTAGAACATATTTTTTTTAGACCTTCAGGTTTGTCCTAATCATTGGGTGGTCGTAGAAGTGGATTAAAGAAACTAGTCCAGACTCCACTTTGCAGGACCACAGGCTTAAATTGCATCCACAGACATCCCAAATCATTTCTTGGTCAACACTAGGGACCTCTCTATCTATATGTTCTTACTAGGACTAGAAGTTACTACTAGTAACTACTACTAGATGGCATATGAAATGTTCCCAAAGTTTTTAATCTGATTTGTGGATGTGGAGGAAAATCTCCAAATTATACTAAAAATGCAGAATGTGCAGTGTGTTCTGTGTGTGTATGTGTGTGTGTGTGTATATGTGTGTGTGTGTGTATATATATATATATATATATATATATATATATATATATATATATATATATATATTGTGTGCAGCGTTGATGTTTAATATGAATTTTTATATAATATAAAAAATAGTTCTCTCCGAATCCTAATAAGCCTGGGTCCTGGAGCACATGTGTAAGCTGACTGATGCTCAGGGCTCCCTCCCTTCCTCACGTATGTAACTCAGTGCACCACCCCCAGACTGATGGGCATGAAAGGTTAAGTGGGTGGTTGCTCGTCACATCCTCCGTTTTTCCCTCCTCATTGGGTGCCAAGAAAGGGTCACATAAGAGGCCTACCCTGGGGTGGGTTCTTGTGGGCTAAGCTAGGCACCTTGTACAGGGTCACATTACTACATGTATTCCCAGAGTGGGCCCCGCTGTGCACCCTGTCTGGACTCCACACAAGCACTTAACTCTTAAACCTCCATACCTCTGTACAGGCTAGGAACCTCTCCACTCTCCTTGCTGTGGGAGACAGACCATTGGCAGAAGCGGTGCCAACATCTCCCTCGTTGCTAGAGGTCAATCCACCTATGACATTGCACGTTACTGACAGGCTGCTTGAAAAACTTTTGTTACTCTAGGTAACCACTCGTGTCTTTACATTACTCCACTCCACACTGATGTCTTCATACCCCAAAGTGTTAAGGCCCACTTGGTGAACTATGTTTGCCGGTTACTTGCGATACACTTTTTAGTAACTTCAGACGAGGCAAGGACATTTCAATATTTTACAGAGGAAAAGTGCAAAAAGAACATTCCAAAGTCCAACATACAAGTGCAAGGTTTTTCCTACGTCCCTACTTCTAGCTACAGGCTTGTTCTGCCCCGGCATACCTGCAAAGGTGAAGTCCAAGCAATGAGTCCTTCAGAGGCACTCTCACGCATATGTAAGTCCTTCAGAGGCACTCTCACGCATATGTAAGTCCTTCAGAGGCATACTCCAGTGCTGGTGTTTTCAGGATGAACCCCAGGTTCAGATGACTTTACATCCCGATAGTGATAACTGATCTCCTGCTCCTCGCAGGTATCGTTCTCCATCTCTCTCCCTTATGGGCCCCGGTTTACAGCTTTCTCTCCCTCTCTCTCTCTCTCAGGCTCTTCATGGGTGAACTCTCAGAACTCACTGTCCTCTGGGAAAAAGTATGAACTCTTGGACTTTTGGAGGGCCTCTCTCGCCAGACCACTGTCCCTTATTTATATACCGCAGGATTAGAGGGCCGGACCTAGAGAAAAACCCACTAAAAGACCAAAGATCTGGGGGAAAAGCATTAACTCTGACCCTCCCGGCCAGAGCACCTATCTGGCTATTTCAACCTGCTTACAGGCTGGTAGCACAGTTCAATAGAAGCCTAAAGGGTAGGCTAAAATTATTTGAAAAGAATGGAAAAGACTGAGCGTTAACATACTTATTTTTTTAATAAGGGAGGTGCCACAGTCTTCCACCAGGTTTTCCCCATTTGAACTTTTATATGATAGAAGACCCTGACGTCTCATGGATATAGCCCAGGAGACATGTGGAACAAGAGGCCACACCTCACGAATGTGTAATCAAACACATTGTTTAGATGTCCATCTTTGAAGAATGTTGGCCTGTGCCTCTTGGGGTTTCTGAATGAGTCTGCAACCTGTCTGCTAAAATTAGAACCTTTAACTTGGGGGGGAGTCTTAGATTCAATACCTACTTGACAATTGTAGCACAATGTCAGGGACCCTATAAGATCAGGACAAATCCGTGATGTCTATTTCCAGGTATACCAGCTCAGAAAGGGAACGCTCCTCCATGTTAACCTAATGGAGCCCTGGAATGATTGTGAGTTTTTTTGGCAGAAATCAACCCTAAAGTATTGTCACTGAAAGATGTATTGGTTAGAATGTCAGATTTTGTCTGCTCTTTAGATTGATGAGGTGAGGGAGTTCTTTTAATCAAAATCGAGAGGTGTTTTTAGAATTACATGGCCTAACTAACAAAATTGGGTTGATTTTACTAAAATGGGAGCACAACATTTGGTGCATTTCTGCACAGAAACCTATCAGCTTCCAGTTTTTTTGTCAAAGCCTAATTAAACAGGCCAAACTTAGAAGCTGATTGGCTACCATGCACAGCTGCATCAGATTTTGCACTTTCCTGTTTTTGTAAATCAAGCCCTTAGTCTCATGTCAAAGTATAGCTGAGAACTTATTGGGTACCTGAAAGTTAGAGAAAAGTGATTTTCGAAGGGGTACAAAAAATGCTTGCCCTTGGGGTCATAGAAATATATATCAGCAAGTGGTCATGTTCCATTGTGCTCATCCCTAAGCCAAATGGCAGTCTGAGGTTCTGCAACAACTTAAGGAAACTAAATTAAACATACAAATGTGGTACTTATTCCATGCCCCTGGTGAATGAGTGGATAGAAATCCATCAGGTAAGTTACCACCCTTAATTTTAATATAGGGTATTGGATGGTCCCCTAACAGACATGAAAAATGAAATAACAGCTTTTGTAATAACAAATGGGCTGTACCAGTACATGGCCCTTCCTTTTGGCTTACCTGGGACCCTGGCCTCATTCCAAAAAATGATGGATCACATTCTTAAGCCCCACAAAGCATATATTTTGGCACATCAAGGCAATGCCATTTTAGTCCTACCTATGGCCAGGTTATTAGTCCAAATATTGTGCAGTAGAAAGAATGCCTGGTATTTGGGCTATAGCACTGGGTGAGGGGAGTCAAAATGTCTCTAATAGATGAGACTGAAGCAATTAAAAGTTGGCTCTAGCCCCTGTCCTAAAACAGGTTAGAGCCTTTCAAATGATTGTAGGCTCCTAGGGGAGGTTTGTGCCTCAATTCCTTACTATAGCAGCCCTGCTTACTAATCGCACCAAAAAGAGCAAGTCCACTATGCTGACATTCAATGAAGAGGTAGAGAGACCTTTTCAAGAGCTTATGGCAGTTTAGTATAATAGACCGACCACCCCTTACCTCAGTCAAAAATGTCTTGTACAAACGTATGCCTCTGATAGCAGTCTTGTCCTAGAAAATTAATTGGGAAGAACATCCAGTAGCATACAACATCTGAAACTAATTTCTGCAGTAAGGAACTATCCGAAAGTGGAAAGGGAATATCTATCCATAAAGTGGGTACTGGAGTAATTGGGATATTACATTTTGGTAGACTGTTTGGATTAGTCAAAGGGCCATTCTCTACTATGGTGAATGGCTTAGAATAAGGGAAACAATGTAAGGGCAACAAGATGGTTTCTAGTACTGCAACACTTTACATTTTATTTAGAACAGAACACAAGTCAGGGACTCACTATATGTTCGCAAAATGTGCTCCTTCTAACAGGTGTGTAGGAGCGGAGGGTAGGTGATGCACTGGGTAGCAGTATTGTGGATGATGTATTATGTGTCACCTAGGTTACTCACCTGCACCTAGCAGGGCTATAAGCAGCATACAGCCACCATGTTAGCCCAGTCCAGCCACAACATTCCCAGAATCAATTGGGAGGTGTTGGATGGACTTCTATTAAACACTGGATGGGGAATTTTTTGTTTTGTCTGGCATGGATACAGCGTGGGGCCGAGCTATTGATGGGTTAATTACCATCAAGCCCACACCCAGATTTACCTTCATAATCCAGCTGCAACTCAATTTTAGTTATTTTGACCTACACTTCCCCCTTTTTTGCGCTAAATACCTTTCATGTCCTATGGCGAATGTCAACTTTTGTGAATTTTGTAAATCTTTGTTTCTATAGGCAGTATAACTATTTCCTATAGGAGGGCTCCCTCTGCCTCTGTGTGGGTTAATGTCCATGTGTGTGCGATTGTCTGAACTCCCTTTTTGGTGGAATTAATTCATGTCCATGCCTACAGGTATTTGACCTTATATATTTTTTATGCACAGAATTTTGATTGAAGCTTTGGTAATGTGTCTTACTACTTATAGTAAGCATTTTGTGATTTAGTTCAGATACTTGCTCATCTGGGACCTATCCATATCTTTTGATAAATTAATTGGCAAGATCCTCATACATCCTAATCACTTTGAGAGATAATTGAGACTGATTCTGGTCATTTGTAAGTTCCTTTTTTATTTTGATTTTTTGGGTGTTATATCCTAGGTGTTCAATGCTTGTGTGTTTATATTTTACTTATTGGTATATACATGTATTTTCTTCTTAGTGGCAACTTGTCCCTTGACTTCTCTTCCCCCTGTGTGGTCCATGTTCCCTGGGTTCCTGGACTGATTCATTAGTAGATTGGCCTATATAATCAATATTGTAAGTTTTCATATCTTACTGATTATTTTTCAATACCATAATGTACAACATTGTATATACCAATATATATAAATACTGTATTTTCTGGTGTATAAGACTACTTTTGAATCTCAAAAAAATCCCCCAAAAATGTGAGGTCGTCTTATACGCCGAGTAGAATATCTCCAAGGTAACCTAAGTATAAGTATTACCGGTAGATCATGTAATAGGGGGGTCGTCTTATACGCCCAGTCGTCTTATATGCTGGAAAATACGGTATATAAATATAACAATATATTTTGTTATACTGTCATTTTTGTTAATACATTGTTTGTTTTGTAGACATTTCCCCTTTTTTTGCAAATACCCCCTGAGGAAGACTAATGACGTTAAAATGCGTTGGGGTTTAATCTTCAGATTTCCACCCATGTGGTTTTCTGGGGTATTTATGTATCTATATATGATCCATTCATATGTTTTAATCTTTGTATCTGTTTTAAATATATATGATTGTGATATTCTCTTGATGCCTTTAGTCCCACCTATTATGTCCACACATTTGTATCCAATTTAGGGATGTGGCATCCATAGAAAGTGTATAGTTACTTTTTGCCTGATGTGTGTTTTCTCACCTACACCTGATGAGGGGCTCCAGGGTTGATGACTGATATGGAGAAAACAAATGCATTATCTCTTTGCCTTGGAGCCAGGGGCTTTCTAGTGTATTGGATGGGGATGGTACTAGACCTCATTAATATTCGCCGCTGTGCATGGGCTCTTAAATGCAAGTTGACTGATGCTTGGGGCTCTGTCTTAAGCTGGTCATACATTATACAATTGTCTTATTCAATTTCCTTTAGACTTACCTTCAGCTATGTAGCGCAAGGGCCTGCCCAATTGCATACAAATCGAAAGTGTTTAGGTTTGACCTCCTTTTATGTGGTTTTGGTAAATCTAAAGGAAAATTGTACAAGATACTTGTATAATGTATGGCCAGCCTTATTATTTCTGCTGTGACGGCGTGCTGACAGAACACTAAAAAGGAACATGTGCTGTCTTTTTGTTTTGGGGAACCCTATACAGGACACCCTGTTAGTCAGAAACAAATCTGTCTTTTGTTGGTTGCCTGGACGAGGAGATGTTTTGTTTTATCCTGTGGACTTACTGTACGAAGGCCTCCTGCATTATGACTTGTTTGCTTCTATGCTGAGTAAAAATGTTCAGGAATAACTTGCTTGGACTCGACACAGCTTATTGTTAACATGCTGTGTATGCTAAAAAGGGTATTGAAACTGAATTGTAAACAATTAAGTACTCTACGAGCCGAATAAGATGATTGTTGCTGTGTGAAAATGACAAGGGTGTATTTGATATTTATTTGTGAATAAATAATAAATACACCCATACAGGTCTATATTTGCCTGCTCCAGAGTGTTTGCTTTCCATAATGGGGTCATTTTATGGGTGTTTCCACAGTCCTGGTGCTCCAGGGCCTCCAAAAATGTAATCGGTAATCAGCAAATTAGAGGCATACTTTGGTAAATTTATGCTCCTTAAAAGCCCAAAGGTGCTCCTTGGATTTTGGGCCCTCAATGAATGTAGGCTACACATATGGTGTCCCCAGGCATAGCAGAATTTGTTTTGTGCTCTAATTAGAAGTATGCTTATGCTATGTGTGAGACATGACTTGTTAAAATGACAATTATGTGGGGGAAAAAAAAATACTTAATTTCTTCCTTTTCCAAACAATTGTGAAAAAATAATTACAACTTGAAAAAACTCACCATGCCTTTTACTAAATACCTTAGACTGTCTACTTTCCAAAAATGGGTCATTTAGGGGTGTATCTGTACTGTCCTGGCATTTTAGGGCCTTAGTAATGAGATAGGCAGTCGGGACTGTCTGATCAATTTTCCAAATATACAGTATATGTACCATAGTTTATAGACTCTATAACTTCCTCACAGACTAAAAAGTATACACTGATTTGGGCTATTTTTACCAAAGAAATGTAGCTGAATTTATTTTGGCCTAGATTTATAAAGAAAGATTTATTTGCAATATTTTAGAACAGAAACTAAGAAATATGTGTTGATATTTTTTCATTTATATAGCAAAAAATAAAAAATCTAGTGGTGAAAAAAATACCATCAAAAGAAAACTCTATCTGTCTCACACAAATGATAAAAATTTAATTTGGGTAGCGTTGCATGAGTAATTGCCATTCAAAGTGTGACAGCTCTAAAAAATTAAAAATGGCATGGGTGTAGGAAGGGGGTGAAAGTGTCTGGTACTGAGGTGATTAAAGCAGTCAAAAAAGTCAAAAACAACCCTTACTTTGGCACTAGCAACTTAAAAATAAAGACTGTAAAGAATATGAAAGTTTTAACTAATTAACGCCACTTTCACGTGGGCGACAGTTCTTCAGTTGAACACGATTGGACCATCCATAGCCCTCTATGGAGCGGCGGATGTCAACAGGCCATTGACACCCCCCAAAATCTGATCCAGTTTGCTAAAAACAGACAAATGGGAATCCGTTCCCCATCCATCTTGCGGATCGCATGGCGGTTGGGTGTAAACAGACAGGCAGACCGTTTACATCTGAACACCCATAGAGGAGAGTGGGCTGTGTCTGTGTCCGCTCTGAATACACGAACCAGCCATCTGCCTGCTCAGCTGGGTTTAGCAGACAGATTCCCCAGTGTGAAGGCGGACTTTAGAGGAGCCCACCCCATGTGAAAATGGACTAACATGTAGCATACTAAAGCACTGTGTACCATACAAAATGTTAAATTTTGTTTAAAATACCTATATTAACCTTTTTTTTTTTCAACTTTTCCCTTGTCTCAGTGCTTTTGATCTTCTGTAGCCTCCTTACATCAGCTTTCTGTCTACATGTAATGGCTGCATGGCATTTCTCAGAGTGGGTTTCATGATGGTGACCACTGTTGAACATGCCTACGTTTTGTGGGTTGGAAATAGCCAATTGTAGTCTCCATCGGGAGCTTATTTGACAGGGTGACAACACAGTAGAACAATTAAGGAGACTGAGACAGAGCGTTGTCACCCTTTAACAGGAAGTGCTTCAAAAAGTTCATTAATGGCAGGATCACCAGGTTTTATTTACCAGGTTTCATTTTAATGAAAGCAGGAGATTTAAAAATATTGAAAATTACTTTTGAATTAATATTCATATGTTTGAAAATATAAGATTTTAGTAATTGGGTTTAAATATATTTTATTGCTGCTTAATGAAAATAAGATATGTTTATAATCCTTCATTCTATAGATGGGATTGTGTTCAAACCCACAAAAATCGGATAGAATGACCCTAATTTGTGCACCGAAAAAACTTACATTTTTTTTTTAAACAAAAAGAAATTGAGTTGGCTTGCATGTTAAAGAATACTGCCAGTGACGGATGAGGTCTTCGAGATTCATTTGACCGAGAAAACAAACTAGGCGACAGTTACATAGAAACAACTATTATTCTGACACAATACATAGTCCAGCTACAGAACACACACATTTATTTTTAAAGGTTTCAGGCTTTATGGTAACCAGTGCCAAGATTGTAATATACTGTATGAATTAAAATCAATTTTCCCTCCCCCAAAAGAAGTGGAGAGTGGTAAAAAGTGTAATCAGAAGCTATCGGGAGTTTGGCCAAGCCTGTCAGTATATAAGGTTTCAAAAGCTTTTGTTTGTCTAAGTTTACGAGGTTTGGGGGAAGATTTTTTTTTTTTTTTTGGAGAACACTATGCTACCTGCATGACTGATAGTGATATAAAGTTAGACATTGTCATGCTTGGCCTGCAACAAAGAATAAATGAATGTATTTTTTTTTTTTTTTTTAATTTATGAAAGTTACTTGAAGTATTATATAGTGTTGCATTATTGGGCTAGCCACTGAAGGACCATTCGGTCACTCAGCTCTGTACTACCACTTGCTGACTCTGACTTTTTCTTACATTTGTTGTTTACAAGATAAAATCTGTATTTTTTGCTAGAAAATCACGTCTAACCTCCAAACTATATATATATATATATATATATATATATATATATATATATATATATATATATATATATATATATATATATATATATATAGCAGGTTTTCCAGGCATTGGGCCTGATATGGGTCTTGCCATTGTTATCGGTTACCTCTCCAGCCCATATGGGAGAGCTGGAGCTGCTGATGTTTGAGGACTTAAGATTTTGTGGGGATAACTGAGACTTGGTTTGACAGCTCTCATGACTGGATGGCGACCATTCAGGGGTATTCCCTTTATCGCAGAGATAGAGAAGGTAAAAAAGGGGGAGGGGTATGTCTGTATATTAAGAACAGTATACAGGTAAATATGAGGGATGATATTAATAATGGAGCTAAGGACGAGGCAGAATCCCTATGGGTAGAGCTTCAAAGGGAAGGCACGGTGGGGAAGGTAATATTGGGCGTATGCTATAGGCCCCCCCACCAGAGGGAGGAGGGGGAGGTGGACCTCTTTTTACAGATAGGATTGGCAGCAAGGATGGGAAATGTCATTATAATGGGGGACTTTAATTATCCTGATATAGATTGGGCAGAAGGAACCGCACACTCAGCCAAGGCTCGGCAGTTCCTAAATGTTCTGCAGGACAATTTCATGGGTCAGATGGTGAATGCACCGACAAGAAACAATGCGGTACTTGACCTACTGATTACTTACAATGCAGACCTGCTCACGGATATAGAAATACAGGAGAACTTAGGAAACAGTGACCATAGGTCAATAAGTTCCAGTATTAATTACAGTAATAGGAAGCACAAGGGTAATATTAAGACGCTGAATTTCAAAAGAGCCAATTTCCCAAAACTGCGCTCACTGCTAGAAAATATCAATTGGGATAGAACCCTGGGAACAAAGAATACGGAGGAAAAATGGGAGTGCTTCAAGAGCATAATTAACAAGGGGATTGGCCAGTGCATTCCAAAGAGAAATACATTTAAAAGAGCAAAGCTAAACCCTGGGTGGCTAAACTCCAACATAAAAATGTATATTAGTGCTAAAGAAAAGGTCTTCAAAAAATACAAGACTGAGGGGTCATTGGCAGCATTTAAGCATTACAAAGAGTGTAATAAGAAATGTAAAGATGAAATCAGGGCGGCTAAAATAGAACACGAGAGACATATAGCGGAGGAGAGTAAAAAGAACCCCAAGAAGTTTTTTAAGTATATAAACAGTAAGAAAGCGAGGCCAGAACACATTGGCCCCATAAAAGATGACAAAGGAAATATGGCCACTGAGGACAGAGAAAAGGCGGAAGTGTTAAATAAATTCTTCTCTTCAGTCTTCACAAAAGAATCAGGGGGCTACACAAACCTAGCTTGTAAGACCAAACTAAACAACACACCTCAGGAAATACCGCCATGGCTAAAAGAAGATAGACTTAAAACGAAACTAGAGAAACTTAACATAAATAAATCACCGGGACCGGATGGCTTGCACCCGAGGGTTCTGAAAGAGCTCAGCCAGGTGATTGCCAGACCATTATTCTTGATCTTTAAGGATAGTTTACAGACGGGTATGGTGCCAGCTGATTGGAAAAAAGCCAACGTGGTACCAATATTTAAAAAGGGGCCGAGATGTATCCCGGGTAACTATAGGCCGGTCAGCCTAACATCTGTAGTCTGCAAGATTTTGGAGGGGATGTTAAGGGACCACATACAAGACTTTAGTAATGAAAACTGTATTATTAGTAGTAATCAGCATGGATTCATGAAAAACCGTTCTTGCCAAACCAATCTATTAACCTTCTATGATGAAGTGAGCTGCCACCTAGATAAAGGTAAGCCTGTGGATGTGGTGTATCTGGACTTTGCAAAGGCCTTTGACACCGTTCCCCACAAACGCTTACTGTACAAACTAAGGAAGGTAGGTATGGACCATAGGGTGAGTACCTGGATAGAGAACTGGCTCCAGGGGAGAGTCCAGAGGGTGGTGATTAATGGGGAGTACTCGGATTGGGCGGCTGTGGAAAGTGGGGTCCCCCAGGGTTCTGTCCTGGGACCAATCCTGTTTAATTTATTCATAAATGATCTAGAGGAGGGTATATCTAGTACAATCCCAGTATTTGCGGATGATACTAAACCAAGCATGCCAATATCCTCTATGCAGGATGTGGAAACCTTACAAGCGGACCTGAACAAAATAACGGGGTGGGCAACTACATGGCAGATGAGGTTTAATGTTGAAAAATGTAAAGTAATGCACTTGGGGGGCCAGAAACCAGAAAGCAAGCTACTCACTAGGGGGGGAACCTCTGGGTGAATCTAGGATGGAAAGGGACCTGGGGGTACTGGTAGACAACAGGCTTGGCAGTGGCATGCAATGCCAAGCCGCTGCACGCAAAGCCAACAGAATACTGGGATGTATAAAAAAGGGGATTCACTCCAGAAATAAAGAGATTATTCTCCCGCTCTACAAGACTCTGGTCCGGCCACATTTGGAGTATGCTGTCCAGTTCTGGGCACCGGTCCTCAGAAAGAATGTGCTGGAATTGGAAAGAATCCAGAGAAGGGCAACAAAAATAATTAGGGGAATGGAGGACATCAGCTATGAGGAAAGACTACAAGCACTGAACTTATTCTCTCTGGAGAAGAGACGATTGAGGGGGGATATGATATCAATGTACAAATACTGTACTGGCGACCCTAGCATAAGGAACAAACTATTCAGAGAGAGGAGATACAATAAGACACGTGGCCACTCACTAAAACTAGAGGAAAGGCGGTATAACCTTAAAATGCGTAAGGGGTTCTTCACTGTAAGAGCGGTAAGGATGTGGAATTCTCTTCCACAAGCAGTCGTATCAGCTGGGAGCATTGATAGTTTCAAAAAACTATTAGATGGACACCTTGGAGACCACAACATACAGGGGTACACAATGTATGGTTAAAAGCAAACACACACACATCATGTAACTATGAGCTGCGACCCTGGTTGTGAGAACTGAGACATCGACAACTCTGGCATCTTTGTTTGATTGTTTTATTGTATTTTAGGGGATGGGAGAAGGGAATGAGTGGGAAACTCCTTAGGCTCAACTAGGTACAACTTTGGGACTTTTTCTAGAAAATTGCCTGTTAGCGCTGCCTTGATGCCAGCTGACGCTAGCCAACGCTCACTGATGCTTTAAACACACTGAAGCTCTGAAACTGGTGCTGGAACCTTGACTTTAAGTCCAGAAGATCCAGGACTGTAGAACACTGAGCGTGTGACACTGCTTGCACTGCAAAGTCACTGACTACTCCCTCCAGCCTTGCACTGGCTTGAGGTAGCTTGTTGTGAATTCCTGTATGGCTGCAACTCTCAACTGATGCACTCACACTGTGCACTAACTCTTCAGGGCCCAAACTGCAGGCTCCCCCTTTAACACTTCAGTGTCCTCAACCTAGGTACCCCCTCTATCACTTCAGGGTCCGCTGACCAGGTACCCCCTTTACAGCTAGCTGATACTTGGATCCTAGAACCTTCTCCAGGGTGGTCCCCACTGACACTAGGCAGACCCCCAGGGCCAATCCTCAGTACTCACGACCTGTGTAGGCTTTCCTGGGACTGGACCCCTCTCGCTCTCCGCTGGTTCTCGGCACACCGGATCCCCTTCAGCCTCCCACTTTTTAAGGGACCAAAAGTAATGGGACAGATTAACAATCCTAAATCAAACTTTCACTTTTTAATACTTGGTTGCAAATCCTTTGCAGTGAATTACAGCCTGAAGTCTGGAACACATAGACATCACCAGACGCTGGGTTTCATCCCTGGTGATGCTCTGCCAAGCCTCTACTGCAACTGTCTTCAGTTCCTGATTTTCTCTGGGCATTTTCCCTTTAGCTTTGTCTTCAGCAAGTGAAATGCATGCTCAATCGGATTCAGGCCAGGTGATTGACTTGGCCATTGCATAACATTCCACTTCTTTCCCTTAAAAAACTCTTTGGTTGCTTTCGCAGTATGCTTCGGGTCATTGTCCATCTGCACTGTGAAGCGCCGTCCAATGAGTTCTGAAGCATTTGGCTGAATATGAGCAGATAATATTGCCCAAAAACTTCAGAATTCATCCTGCTGCTTTTGTCAGCAGTCGCATCATCAATAAATTCAAGAGAACCAGTTCCATTGGCAGCCATACATGCCCACGCCATGACACTACCACCACCATGCTTCACTGATGAGGTGGTATGCTTTGGATCATGAGCAGTTCCTTTCCTTCTCCATACTCTTTTCTTCCCATCACTTTGGTACAAGTTGATCTTGGTCTCATCTGTCCATAGGATGTTGTTCCAAAACTGTGACGGCTTTTTTAGATGTTGTTTGGCAAACTCTAATCTGGCCTTCCTGTTTTTGAGGCTCACCAATGGTTTACATCTTGTTGTGAACCCTCTGTATTCAATCTGGTGAAGTCTTCTCTTGATTGTTGACTTTGACACACATACACCTACCTCCTGGAGAGTGTTCTTGATCTTGCCAACTGTTGCGAAGGGTGTTTTCTTCACCAGGGAAAGAATTCTTTGGTCATCCACCATTTTTTTAAATTTTATTTTACTGTCCCCCCCTTTTTTTTTTTTTTTACCACTTTCATTCCTATTACAAGGAATGTAAACATCCTTTGTAATAGAAATAAGCATGACAAGTCCTCTTTATTGAGAGATCTGAGGTCAAAAAGACCCCAGATCTCTCATTTACCTTTTTAAAGTTAAAAAGAAATGAAAAAAAAAATTACATTTTGCCTTTAAGGGAAGAAAAAAAAGGGTTTATGCCCGAGAGGTGGAAATGACGTCAGAAGTCACTCCCGTCCTCCAAGGGCATAGAGCCGAGTGGGTTGCTATCTTGCCCTCACTTGGCTTCCTGCCTAGCCTTCGGCTGCACTGGATCAGTTCCCGGGTTACCAATTGCTCCAGTAAGTTCAAGAAGCGACAGGAGGGGGTTGCACCTCTCCTGGGGTCTATAAAAGTGATCCTGTGGCGAATCTGCCGCTGGGACCACTTTTATCGGAAAGCTGGCCGCCTAACTGAAAAAAAGATGCCAGGGTTATGGCAGCTAGCTGCTGCCAAAACCCAGTATTTAACGTCAAATTGATGACCTAGATTTATAGTTGGGCGGTGGACAAGTGGTTAAAGGGTAAATCTGGATAGGGTGGGTAAGGATCACTGATAGGTTTTTACTTCTATCCTCCCCTCACTTCACGTCTAGTCTTTTTATCAGGCAAAGAGCGAAATCGGCCGCACACCACAAAGAAGATTGACTGAAGCAATTTGTTGTTTGACACACAGGGCAGCTGATGGAGGGGGGGGCACCAGTCCACCTGTAGGGGACCTGGGCACACAGGGTAATTACAGAAGGAAGCCCTCTGTGGCTCTCTGCAACAGCTGAAAAACAGTTTCTCTCCCTCCTGACAGCTTTCAGCTGCTGCAGGGAGAGACACAGGGCATCATTCCTGTAATTGCTTCTCCGACACGATCCCCCTCCCTGTTCTGCCTGCTTCTGATTCCCATCTCCCCATGTGCCCCCCTTCACTGTGCCCCCCTCCCAGAGTGCTGCAGGCATTCCTGTCCTGTGAAAAAAAAAAATCTTAAAAAATATAATTATTAACCACTTCCATACCGAGTCATGTAAAATGACGTCGGCAAAGTGGTTGTCTAGATCCGGGCCGCCGTCATATGACGTCGGCCCGTTCTAGCTGCTACTGCGCGCCCCCGGCGGCGCGCAGCGGTGCGATCAGGGATGAGGCTCGTCCCTCGGACATAGCCCATCCCTGATCAAGGTAAACAGCCAATAGAAATTGGCTGTTTACCACGTGATCGGCTGTGTCAATCACAGCCGATCACATGAGCGGCTCCAGCACGAGCCGCTCGTTCTCTCTGCAATGCGCGCCCCCGGGGGCGCGCAGAGCAGCGATCGGGGACGAGGCTCGTCCCTCGGACAGAGTCGATCCCCGATCTAGGTAAAGAGCCAATGAAATTGGCTCTTTACCACGTGACTGGCTGTGTCCAATCACAGCCGGTCACAAATGTCAACAGAGAACACGGTAACTAGCTGTCACCGTGTTCTCCTCCTCACACACTGATCCTGTGTGAGGAGGAGATTGTGGTAACAGCTAGTTACCAAATACAGTGCACCCTAAACACACTGATTGCCCCCCCCCCCCCAATAAAGAGCACCTGTCACTAGCCCATCAAAGTACCCGAGTACCTGTCACCAGCCCATCAGGTACTCAGATGACAGGTACTTGGGTACTCTGATGGGCTGGTGACAGGTATTCGGGTACTCTGATGACAGGTACTCGGGTACTCTGATGACAGGTACTCGGGTACTCTGATGACGGGTACTCTGATGACAGGTACTCGGGTGCTCTGACGGGTACTCGGGTACTCTGATGACAGGTACTCGGGTACTCTGATGACGGGTACTCGGGTACTCTGATGACGGGTACTCGGGTACTCTGATGACAGGTACTCGGGTACTCTGATGACAGGTACTCGGGTACTCTGATGACGGGTACTCGGGTACTCTGATGATGGGTACTCGGGTACTCTGATGACAGGTACTCGGGTACTTTGAGTAACTGTCAACGGAGTACCCGTCATCAGAGTACCTGAGTACCTGTCACCTACCCATCAGAGTACCCGAGTACCTTCCACCTGCTCATCAGAGTACCTGACGCCTGAAGTACCCGAGTACTTGCCGCCTGCTCATCAGTACCCATCACTACTCATCAGTACTCATCAGTACCTATCACGTATCAGTACTGATCATCAGTACCCATCAGTACAGTATCACTTATCAGTCAGTGAGTACTACTCATCAGTACCTATCACCTGCCTGTCACCTGCCCATCAGAGTACCCGAGTACCTGTCACCTGCCTATCGGAGTACCCGAGTACCTGCCACCTGCTCATCAGTACCAGAGTACCTGTCACCTGCCCAACAAAGTACCCGAGTACCTGTCACCCTTCATACAGCCACCATGTCCAAGTCCAAAAAGGTTTATATACGTCCTGCGTTTAAACCTAAATACCGGTGTTATGGCAGCAGATAGCTGCCATAACCCTGGTATTTTTTTAAACGGTGGACGGTTGGCTTTCCGATAAGGGTGGTCCCAGCGGCAGATTTGCCGTGGGATCACCCTTCCGGGATGGCGGAAGAGGCGCCCCCCCCCCTCCCGACGCGTTCCGGTCTTTTTCCCCGCTTATCGGACCCGCCGGCAGCGGGGAAAACGATCCGGTCCCGAATCCTCACAGACAGGATGTCGAGTGAGGGCAAGCTTGCCCTCACTTGACTCTATGGTCTTGGAGGCCTGGAGCTACGGAAAATGTTGTTGCCTAGCAACCGGTTTAAAGGTCCTTTTTTTTTTCATTTTATATTATAATTATTTTTTTTTTTTTTTTCTATCTTTTAGTGTACTTGTGAGATCTGAGGACTTTTTGACCCCAGATCTCACAAAAAAGAGGTCCTGTCGTGCCTATTTCTATTACGAGGAATATTTACATTTCTTTTAATAGAAATAAAAATGATCAATTTTTTTTTTTTAAACGGTGTAAAAATAAAAAATAATAAATAAAATAAATAGTAAAAAAAAAAAAAAAAATTAAAGCGCCCTGTCCCCGTTAGCTCGCGCGCAGAAGCGAATGCATACAGAAACCCCACCCACATATGTAAACGGTGTTCAAACCACACATGTGAGGTATCGCCGCGATCGTTAGAGCAAGGGGAATAATTTGAGCCCTAGACCTCCTCTGTAACTCAAAGATGGCAACCTGTAGAAATTTTTAAATTGTCGCCTATGGGGATTTTTAAGTACCAAAGTTTGTCACCATTCCGTGAGCATGCGCAATTTTGAAACATGGCATGTTGGGTATCTATTTACTCGGCGTAACATTATCTTTCACATTATGGAAAAAAATTGGGCTAACTTTACTGGTTTCTTATTTTTTAATTAAAAAAAGTGATTTTTTTCCAAAAAAATTGCGTTTGGAAGACCGCTACGCAAATACGGTGTGATAAAAAATATTGCAATAATCTCCATTTTATTCTCTAGGGTCTCTGCTAAAAAAAAATATATAATGTTTGGGGGTTCTAAGCAGTTTTCTAGCAAAACAACTGATTTTAGCTTGTAAACACCAAATGTCAAAAATAGGCCTAGGCAAGTGGCTAGGATGCATGATGATGCTCCTTGGATGTTAGGCCCCTCTATATGGCTAGGCTGTGAAAAAGTCTCACACATGTGGTATTGCCATACTCAGGAGGAGTGGCAGAATGTATTTTGGGGTGTCATTTTTGCTGTGTACATGCTATGTGTTAGGAATATCCTATAAATTGACAACTTTGTGTAAAAAAAAAAAGTTTTCATTTTTTTCCCACATTTTCCAAAAACCTGTGGAAAAAAATTATATGTTCAAACGACCCATAATGCCTCATAGAATATACGTTGGAGTGTTTGCTTTCCAAAATGGGGTCATTTTGTGGACTTTTCCATTGTATTGGTGCTCTAGGGCCTTGAAAATTGTGATAGGTAGTAACAAAGTTTTATGTGTATTTATGCTCCTAGAACGCCTGAATGTGCTTCTTGGACGTGGAGTCTCTTTTTGTGGCCAGGCTGTGTAAAAGTCTCACACATGTGGTATCGCCATACTCGGAAGGAGTAGCAGAATGTATTTTTGGGTGTAATTTTTGCTGTGTACATGCTATGTGTTAGAAATAGCTTATAAATTGACAACAAGAAAAAAAAAGAAAAAAAAATTTTTTTCTTCATTTTCCCAAGAATTGTGGGAAAAAATTACAACTTCAAAAAACTCACCATGCCTCTTACTAAATACCTTGGACTGTCTACTTTACAAAAAGGGGTCATTTGGTCGGTATTTGTACTGTCCTGACATTTCAGGGCCTCAAGAAAGGAGATAGGCAGTCAGTACATCTGGTGTGATCAATTTTCAGTAATTGGTACCATAGCTTCTAGACTCAATAACTTTCACACAGACTAAATAATATACACTAATTTGGGTTAATTTTACCAGAGACATGTAGCAGTATACATTTTGGCCCAAATGTATGAAGAAAAATTTATTTTTTGCAAAATTTCATAATTGAAACAAAAAAAAGTGTTTTTTTTTTTCAAAATTTTTGCTCTTTTTTTGCATATATCACGAAAAAAAAAAAACCCCAGTTGTGATCAAATACCACCAAAAGAAAGCTCTATTTGTGTGAAAAAAAATGATAAAAATTGTGTTTGGTTACAGTGTAGCATGACTGAGCAATTGTCATTCAAAGTGTGAGAGTGCTGAAAGCTGAAAATTGGTCTGGGCAGGAAGGGTGTCTAACTGCTCTGTATGGAAGCGGTTAAACATTGTAATAAATAATTAAAAAAAATTGTAAAATAAGATAACATTTTACAAATATATATATATATATATATATGTATGTGTAATATATATATATATATATATATATATATATATATATATATATATATATATATATATATATATATATAATATATATTTTTTTTTTTTTTATGTAAAAAAACAATTAAAAAGGGCCAATTCACACAGGTTCTCTGTTATGTTTGTTGGCCGCTTATAATGATCTTAGTGTATTTTTTGTGAAAATATTGTCTTGACACTTTCCGGGGAGGGAGGGGGGTGTATGGGGCCCCGTGATTTCTAACAGCAGCAGATAGGATGTGAGAGTAAATCTCCTAAAGCAATGCAGAGACTCTTTATTTTTTTTGCAAAGTAGTGGAAGCCTAGAGCCCCCATCAGTCAGCTTGTATTGCTGCCTGTGTCCCTGTGGCAAATTTCCCCTCACTTCCTGTAGGGAAAAGAAAAACAGAAGTTCTAATCTATTCTCACTTTCTCCGAAATTAAAAAAAAAAAAAAAATTTTGTTGCTCTAACTCAGTTTCAAATTGTTTCATTTGGAGGGCCACGTCGTATATTTTACAATGTTTTCGCACACGGGATACATAGGTGTTCCATGCATCTGCATGTAGGCAGTCCTATTTATATCTGTTGGGACACAGCGGCTGCACGGACACAGCTTCTGCTCCAAATTTGACAGGAATGTGGGAGCACAGACAGTGTAAGTTCGAGGATACCGACCCACACGGATTTTAGATTGCGTACAGCAGCTACGTTCCAATAGATATGAATGGACTGCCTGTATGTGGAAGTACGAAACATCTGTGCATTTGGTGCAGGCAATGCAGACTTTTGCACACGTGTATGCACATGTATGCTTAAGTATGCCTGTGTGATCGAGATCTTGGGGTTTAAGACTGTGCATGCCGTGAATAATGAAAACCAAGTCAAAACTTTTTAGTTTTTGGATAAAGTTGTGAAAGTTAAGATGTTATTAAATGTTCCTCTTAGTGTCCTAAGTGGCACCAAACTCAGAAACAGTGAAAAGATCCCACCAGTACCCAACTCTGCTTTTAAAAAAAAAAGGTTAATTGGTGTCTGTGACCGCACTGAAGATATTTCTATTACTTTGCAGCCCCAGTTTCTAGTTTTAGTACAAGAAGTGAGAGCTTATAGCCTATCCCCACCCACCCTCCAATATAGAACCTGAAAATAAAATAACGTTTTGGCCCAACTTTTACTTTTAAAGTAGAACTTCACTCTCCCAATCAACATTGAATATTTGTACTCCTCATGCTGCTACTATTAGTAAATAGATAGGAATGTATATCATATTTACTTGTGTTAAACTTTTTTTTTTACATTTCTTCAGTTGCTTCATGGTTTCTTGCCTAAGCAAATGATGTCATACATCCCAAGAGTCTTCAGGAGGGTGAATAACTGGGTTACTTTTTAGGTAACCCAGGAGTCTTTAGGAGGGGACACTCGCCTACATGCATGCTTGAGCTAAGGGCAGATGGATTCCAGGAAGTAAATGCTACAATAATTATTTGCCCTTACTCAAGATGGCCACGGCCAGAATGCTAGGGGGTTGGTTTTTCTTTTTTTTTTTTCTTTTTTTGTATAATCTTTATTTTCAGCTTCAAACAAGTAACAAAAAAATACATAATGGACATAAAAAACTGGTATCTGGTGGTCATAGTACATATTTGTCGCAACTGAAACAAAAATACAATGAGCACCTAGGGAGTCGCACTCTCAGGAAGGCACATAATTCAGGATAAGAGGCTAGGAAGGGGAAGGTGACCCCAATGATACCAAGGGGGTGGGGGAAGGGGGAGGAAAAGGAGGGAAAGAAAAAATAAAAGGGGGAAATAAACAGTAAGTTATCATTCTCATTCACATGTACATTACAGGTAGGTTCCCGGTACTGAGCTCAATCCAGTGGCGCACAGGGGCTCCCCTTGGTCTTAGGTATTTGGCCCCCCTTGACTCAGTTCTCCCTCCCCCCCCCCCCCCCCCCCGAAAGGGAAGGAGTGGAGAGCCCCCATTACCAAACACAGTTTCACCAAAGTACGGTTCACAGAACGATCGAGACCCATCACCACTAGAGCAACAGTTATAGTCTAAAATCACCCTGTAAGGTCAGGCTTATGGTGTCCATACCTGGCTCCTGGCTTTGACGTATTAATGACTAAGGATTTGTCGATCGTGGAATTGAGGTCTTTTGGACCAACTGTTAAAAAGTTAGGGTCTGCTAAGGCCAGGAGGGCCAAGTCCAAGCTCACACATACCTGGTGCGAGCTTGAGGTGTGAAGTTTCTATTGCGTCCCAATAGTCAAATCTTTTACATGTCTCCCTACATGTAGCAAGCCATTCCTCTGCCTCCATGATCTCATTCACCTTCCGGAGCCAATCCGCCTCACTCGGAATATACAAGCTCTTCCAGTGAATAGGTATGAGGCACCTGGCAGCACTAAGAAGATGGGGGAGAGCACACCCTGTTTATAGTGAGAGGTAGGTGTGTGAGGGATGTGAAGCAGGAAAAGCTCTGGTGAGGGGGGGGGGGGTGTTTTTTAAATTGATTTCTCAAGAAGATAAAGCATAGAGACATGGATGGATGTAGGAATTTGGAAATTTGCTTTGAAAATTAAAAATTAAATTGTGTTTTTGGTTTGTGGTGCTCAGATGCAGTAAAGATCCGCTTTAAACAGGGAAAATACTATTAGAATTCCCTGATATACATTTGATGATTAGAAGTGCTGCATTTATACCATAGAATACAAAATCTAAATATGAAATTTTAAGGAAATACAAAAGACAAAAAAGTCAAGACAAATGACCTTCAGGTAAATGTTACTGTAATAGTTTAAAATTACTCTTTATTGAAAACACACTAGAGTCTTGACCTTTAAAAAGAGTATAGAGTCCTTTTATTATGAGATCCCTCATATAAACTTTGAAGCTTCTCCTATACTGGGAGTGATCATGTAAAGGCAAATCTGCAGTTGTTTTTCTCATAGCACTTTTCATCAAAGATAATATATAAACAGCAAAGAATGAATGTCTAGTCACGTCGGCCTGGTGATGTCATGTGTAGTTCAGAAACTCATCCACCTGGTTTTTACATCATCTGGATTAGCCGTCCACAAGTGTGCACTAATTTAAAGGACAGATGAAATAATTTTCCCTTCCTTATTTTTGCAGCTGTTTAAAAGTGATACACCCGGAGGAGGATTACTGCTTGAATTTACAGCAATAGATGGGTAGTCTAGGTAAATAGTGGAAAATATTGTCATGTAATTATAACTTGAGAGCGAATCCAATTATTTTGAACTAGAGACCACTAAGTAGATTCGAAAATGTACTATATTGTATGCAGGAATAGGTGCAGAACTCAATCGCCCCCCCCCCCACACACACACACACCTTCCCCTGGGTAGGGGGGCTGGGGGTTGAACGTGCCGCAGCAACTGGGTGTGGGAGGGTCCTAAAGGGGCAATAAATGCCTGGAGAATGCTACATACAGAGTGCAGAGTTCTGGTGAGTGTTAGATACAGGGTGCAGAGTCCAGGAGGGTGCTGGGTGTAGGGATCAGGGGGTGCTAAGTACAGGGTACAGGGTTAAGGAGGGTGTAGGTTTCTGGATGGTGTTAGGTACAGGGTGCAGAGATCAGGAGGGTTCTAGGTACAGGGTGCAGGGCTCAGGAGGGTGCTAGGTACAGGGTGCAGGGTTCAGGAGGGTGCTAGGTGCAGGGTTCAGGAGGGTGCTAGGTACAGAATGTAGGGTTCTAGAGGGTGCTAGGTACAAGGTGAAGAGTTCCACCCCAAAATCCCTATCTTTGACAGGATTGCCTTCTACATCCCAACACAGCCCCCCTGCACTATTGATAGAAATTACATATGAAAAGTATTCAATTAGTTTACATTGAAAAGGTGTGTTCTTATATACAGATAGTAATCTTATATATCATATGACTAAGCAACACTTCAAATGCCTGTAGCACTACCCCCTTGAGGGTTGCTGGTTGATGGGTATTCCTCAGCACTACTATGACCCTGTGAACCGTCCAGCCCACCTGACACTCTAGGTTCTGACATTGCGTATATACCTTAAAAAAAAAAAAAAAATGACACAGTATAAGTAAGCTTTGACTTTTTACTATAGTGAATAGGCAGATATAATTATGTCAGTCATCCGAATCCTGCCCAAATCAGCAGGGTTCGGCAAGCCTGACACAGAAAAACAGGAACGAACGGTAATATCAAGAAACAATGTTAAGACAACACTCTATAATCTGAAATTGTAACTGATGATCTACATATTTTTGGTAAAATCGCAATAAGCTAATTTTGATTGGTTTGCGCAACAGTTATTGCGTCTAGTAACTACGGGAAAGATTTATGTAATTTTTATTGGGTTTTTTTTTTTTACTAGTAATGGTGGCAATCTGCCATTTTTTGCGGGACTGCAACATTACGGCGGACAGATCAGACCCCTAATTGACATTTTTGACACTTTTGGGGGAACCAGTGACATTACTACAGTAATCAGTGCTAGAAATATGCACTGTTACTGTACTAATGACACTGGCAGTGAAGGGGTTAACATTATGGGTGATCAAGGTGTTAAATGTGAGCCTAGGGGAGTGATTCTAACTGTGGGGGCGGGGCTTCTGAAATGACCATAGAGACATGTGATCCTATTTAGAAGGATCACATGGGCTCTATGATCATTCCAGGGAGAAGAACGGTCAGCTGTGTTTACAACAGCCGATGCTCCTTCTCTCTCTACTCTTCTCTACTCTACTCTTCTCTACACTCGCTATTATTTGTGGAAAAGGTACAGAACTAAATTTCCAATGGTACGCAGTTGTCCAGTGTGTGGCAACACAAATTGTGTTGATCAGTTGTAACGAAGGTGGATGTACATCTGGGATACCTTGAAATAGTAGGATAAGTGAGTATTATGTTTTTTCCTGCAAGTTTATTGATAAGAGAAAAAAACGTCCTTTTTTATGTGGGAGCTAACTGTGTACAATCCCAAAATATGTGAATGAAAGTCCCAGCGGTTGGACATCCCCTGAAGTCATTTGGGGGATCTCTGGATAGATTATGTTTAGATGAGAGGGTGTAGAATGCCATCTAATGAAGAGTTTCACTGCTGTCTCTCTAATTGTCAGGGATTTAGTACATTGTCATAGATTGAACCACATAGTAGACCATTCTGGCATGGTCAGTTGCATGTTTATTTCAGATTCCCATTTGGGCTTATATGGCAACTTATTGGAGGGGGTGGAGATGTTGAGGTCATTATAAAGAGGAGATATAAGACTTTTCCCTCTTGGGTTCTTAAAACATATACACTCTATTACCATCCTTTGCAGCCATAAAAGCTTTAACTCTTCTGAGAAGGCTGTCCACAAGGTTTAGGAGTGTATCTATGGGAATGTTTGACCATTCTTCCAGAAGTGCATTTGTGGGGTCAGGCACTGATGTTGGAGAGAATGCCTGGCTCACAGTCTGTGCTCTAATTCATCCCAAAGGTGTTCTATTGGGTTGAGGTCAAGACTCTGTGCAGGCCAGTCAAGTTCCTCCAACCCAAACTTGCTCATCCATGTCTTTATGGACCTTGCTCTGTGCATTGATCCAAATCATTTGGTGGAGGAGGGATTATGGTGTGGGATTGTTTTTCAGGGGTTGGGCTTGGCCCATTAGTTCCAGTGAAGAGAACTCTTAAGGGATCAGCATACCAAGAAATTTTGGACAATTTCATGTTTCCAACTTTGTGGGAACAGTTTGGAGTTGGCCCCTTCATGTTTCAACATGACTGTGCACCAGTGCACAAACAAGGTCCATAAAGACATGGATGAGGGGGTTTGAGGTGGAAGAACTTGTCTGGCCTGCACAGAGTCTTGACCTCAACCTGATAGAACACCTTTGGGATGAATTAGAGTGGAGACTGCGAGCCAGGTCTTCTCTCCAACATCAGTGCCTGACCTCACAAATGCGCTTCTGGAAGAATGGCCAAACATCCCCATAGACACACTCCTAAACCTTGTGGACAGCCTTCCCAGAAGAGTTGAAGCGGTTATAGCTGCAAAGGGTGGGCCAACTTAATATTGAACTCTATGGGCTAAGTCTGGGATGCCATTAAATTTCGTGTGTGTGTGTGTGTAAAGGCAAGCGTCCCAATACTTATGGTAATATAGTGTATGTTCAAAAGGGGTCTGTGCAGCATTTGAGGGTCTGGGATAATGGGTTTAGTAAAAAGATCGAATTTGAAGGCTTCATTTAATACTTGAAATTTATTAAAAGAGATAATTTTGTCACTATGGTAAAAGTCAAATAGCTTAGTTAGCTTTTATTGGAAATTATCTAGGGTAAGAAAAGCTGATTTTAAGTCTAGCATCACCCAGAAATGATGCACTGGGGGAGGGGTTAGACATTAGAGTCAGGTCTTTCTGTACATTTGTTCCAAAGCTTGAGAGATTGAGAAATAATAGCATTGCGAGTGGAAATTGAATGTATTGTAATACAGTTTGACCGAAGAAGACCAGGTATACAATATAAAGAAACTGTAATTTTTTTCTAATAAAATCCAAGGTATTGTAGGATTACATCATCCATTGTGCATTTTGAGTAAGTCTACAGGAGATATAATATAGCCAGAGTTGGGGTAGACCTAAGCCACCCGATCTGTGAGAATGATATAAGATTTTTTTTTTGTATACCTAGAGAGCTTGCTATTCCAAATAATTTTGTTAATAGTGGATTGAATTTTATAGATGTATGCTTTAGTAAGTGTGATAGGGAGTGATCTGAATTGATATAATAATTTTGGAAGTATGTTGATTTTTATGGTTGTAATTCTGCCTGTAAATGATAAGTGAAGTATTTGGTACTGACAAATTTTTGATTCTTACAGGGGGTAGTTGCATTGGTATAATGAACTATATTTGTTGCAAAATGTGGATACCCAAGTATGGTATGGTGTTGTTGGACCAGATAAAGGAGACTTTTTGTTGCTATTTAATTGGTCCGATTCTGAGGTAGAAATGTTAATAGGAAGGACCATTGATTTTGAAACATTATTTTTTTAACCGGAAATATTGGCAAATTTTTCTAGGATATATAGAAGATGGCGTCATCAGCATAATGACAGATCTTGAAAATGTTTTGTCCCTTGGTATATCCAGTATTATCTGGGTGTGGAGAAATTGCTGTGGAGAAAGGTTCTAGGGCTAAAGTAAACAAAAGTGGTAATAAGGGATAGCCTTGCCTAGGCCCTCTACCAAGAGGAATAAAATCGGAATTCCAACCAGGTATTTGGATACGCCTTTTTGAGTTGCAGTATAGGGCTTTTTTTATTATATAGGATTTATACAGCACTAACTTTAAAACTGTTTAGGAATTCTTCTTTAAAGCCGTATTTTGTTAGGATCATTTCAAGATATTGCCAGGAAACACTGTCAAACGCTTTATGTATATCAAGTCCTAGGAGTACTGGTTTTCAATTTTTTTTGGTTGCAAGTCTTATATTCTCATTTATCTGACGATTAGGGATGAAACCAGATTGGTTTGAAGAAATTAGATTAGGGATAATAGAGGTGAGTCTGTCTGAAAAAATTTTACTAAATATTTTTAAATTGTTATTGATCAGGGATATTGGTCTGATGTTTTGTGGGTGAGCTAAATCTTTATTGGGTTTGGAAAGAAGAGACATATTTGCTAATAACATTTAATCTGGGAAGTTATGTCCTTGGAGAACATGATTGAATAACTGTGTCAATTTAGGGACTAGGATTGTGGAGAATTTTTTATAGTATACAAACGTATATCCATCTGGTCCTGGGGCTGAAGTCTTTTTAAGGGATTTGATGGTTGATGCTACTTCTTTGTCAGTGAAAGGGGTTTTAAGTATATCTAATTGGGAAGCAGATAATTTAGGGATTGGTATGTTTTCAAACCATGTTTTAGACCCTGGCGTTATTTTACCTTGGGGTGGTAAAAGTAGGGATGTGTAGAGTTTTTCAAAGATTTGTAAAACTTCTTTGGGGTGCAAGGTAGTCCTGAGGGTGTGTTCAGTTTATAAATGTGGGGAGGTTTATAGATTGGTTTCGTTTTCTGGCAAACATCGTAGATGAGGAACTGCCGTAAAGTAAAAATTTGGCTTTTGATTATCTTTGGATAGAGGGATGGATTTTGTTCAACTTTAGATAAAATCTTATCTAGGTTCAGTTCTTTTAAGAACTATATGTCTTCTGGTGTCATATGAGTTTTTATAGAGTTTGTCAAGCTCTTCAGTGAGACTTTGAATCTGTTTAAGATGCTCTTTGTTTTAAGATGCTGCCAGACTGATCAACTTTCCCCTCATATAGGCTTTTTGCGCCACCCAGGTTGTGGGGACAGAAGAATCTTGGTTGGAATTTATGGTAAAACATTCCTCTAAAACTTTGGAAAGCTCATTTTCAATTAGTGGGACTGATTGTAGGGATTAGTTAGGCCTCCATATATAAGGGGAAGAAGCTAAACCTATAAATTTTGTTGCAAAAGATGCAATTTGTTAATCTGACCAGATACAGTTATAAATGTTAGAAACGACAGAGTTAGCCAATATAATTGGGGTACAAAAGATGTAGTGTAATCTAGCCTAGCGGAGGTATTGTGGGGGTTTGATTAAAACCTGTATTCTTTAGCACCAGCATTCAAGGCTCTCCATGTGTCATTTAGTTTTGAGTCTTGTAGCTTTCTAGTCAGACATTTAGGAAATGCCTTAGAGAGAGATGTAGGGTTGCTTCTATCCATAGAGGGTTGAGCCACCTTGTTAAAGTCCCCCCCCCCCCCCCGATATCATATGAGGAGAGTAGAATTTTTCAAGGGTTTCTAGAAATTAGTGGAAAAAAGTTGAGGTAGCTTCATTAGGAGCGTATACATTCACTATAGTGAGTTCTCTGCCCACCCAAGATAGAGCCCATGAGTATCGAAAGCCTTCTCTCCTCATCTCGAAATACATTTTGTACCTCAAAATTGAATGAGTTATGTTTAAAAATTGCTACACCCCTGCATTTGTAAGAAAATAGTGTGTAGAAGAATTGGTTATATGCTTTATGGAAATATTTGGGGTAACCAGAATTGGCAAAGTGGGTTTCCTATGGAAGAATGGTTTTAGCGCCCAAGTGTTTGTAATGGTGAAATGCTTTTCTTTCTGGTTAGGAGAGTTAAACCTTGAACATTGTGTGATATACACATTATATCCATGAGGAAGTGCAAAGATTACTATCATCATAAAATTTAGCAATAAACATCGGCATATTTCTAAGCAAATATACACAATAGAATATATGGAATTTGAATAAAAAATGCATAGTGTCTAAAAGTTAAAACCTTTACAGCCAGTGGCCACATAGGAGTTCAGGAGGACCAATATTAACCTGATAGTTTCCCACACCTTTCAGACTAACCTGGTCAGATCTAATGAATGAAGTGTAGTAACTTTTATTTGTTGTTACATGTTACCACTCTATTTATCTGTTGTAACCTCTTAGAATCTTAGTCCGGCTGCCATTTTGTTCTGGACTTCAGTAGATCGAGAGCTGTCATCTGTGTGTGATGAGAGGGTGTACACCAATGCAAAGTGCAGGACCTCATAATAACAGTTTTGAGCAGAGAAAGCTGTTTTTAGGTGTTTAATTTGTGCTTAAAAAAAGATAAAAGAAATTGTGCCCGGATGTCCAACTCGGCAGCTGACACATCCATTGAAATAAATTGATTCAAAGTAAATATATATAACATTGCAGCACGTCCTATAAAAAATACAAAAATTGAATGCATGCATTTTTATCTTCATAAATCAAAAGAAACTATTGAATCAAATCAAAAAGTTTAGTGATGGAAAAAGTTCAAGATGTAAACACCACAGTGACAGTCCAAATGACTTCAAAGATC
Source organism: Pelophylax lessonae (assembly GCF_965119305.1). Taxonomy (NCBI): domain Eukaryota; kingdom Metazoa; phylum Chordata; class Amphibia; order Anura; family Ranidae; genus Pelophylax; species Pelophylax lessonae. Next base: position 146,531,492 of record NC_138780.1, on the reverse strand, counting down.
ACCATATAACAATCTATGATGCACAAGACCATTCAGTCATCCATCACTGCTAATGGACTCTAATCCTGTGAGCTGAGATCAATGGGAACCCATTGAAGATGTGTTCATCCCTTTGAGAGGTGGGTTAAAATCACAGAAATGTGTTTGACTCTATACTCATTGTTTTAATGTTGGTAAGTGTGCACAGATTGTTCACATAATTGGCGGTAGATTGGCGGCGCAGCTGTATAGAACACTGTCCCTAGCTAATTCACATAGGACAAGATGCATAAGGAACCTAGTGCCATAGCAACAAGTTCATAGTCACTGGTGTCCCTAAAGATAACCCCTTTGAGGGATAGTGGCAGCAGGAAAGCAATCCCATCACAGTACTCTGTCCAGTCAGTAAACTCCCATAAGACTGTCTCTACACCTGGGCTGGTCCTTTGCAGAGGTACTTATATCCATTTATACAGGATATGACATATCTGAAGAGAAAGATGTCACACAGGGCCTGTCCCTGCAGCAATCAGTTAGAATATTTAAGAGGCTACACGCCATAAATTCAGTAACATGGTAAAACATAAGAAAATTAGCAACACAAAATACACACGCCTACAGACCGGTATGCTCTGCACTGGAGAAGATATTCTTTGGCCATAAAACTGATGAGTCAAGATAACTAGGCAAGTCTGTAGGACTAGGTGAGTCAAGGCGACTAAGTGAGCCCAGGGGACCGAGGAAATCTGAAGCTACCAGAGGAGCGAGAGAGCCAGGAGATCTGCTATTGAGAGGCCAGGGAGTGGGTTCATGCAGCAGGGAGCTGCAGCTAAAAAGCTGAGAAAGCCAGAGAGCCTGGAGAGCTGGGTGGGATGGTACCAGCGAATAGCCAAGGTTGGGGTCTAAGCAGCGGCGCTGCTGAAGAGGGAGTCCAGTGGCTCGCCATTTTTCATTACTGTTTTTTGCTGGTGAAAATCCCCTGCTTTGACAACTGTTCTGTTTTGAACTTTTCTCTAAGTTTTTTTTTTTTTTTTTTTTAACAAAAGTGAGTTGTCAAGCCTTAAAGCCAAAGCCCGGACTGGTGTAGAATCACTAAATTGCTTCTACCACTGAGCTAATTACCCCAAGATCACAGGGAAACAGACCGCAATAAACACTTGAAAGAGGTTCTAAGCCTTCACCAAACTTCTAAAACTCCTTTTTTAAAAGCTCCGGTGTCCCCATTGGAGAGATCTTTTTTCACTTCTTGCTCCGAATATGGGAGAAAGAGGAGAAATATCCCACCGGAGACAACAAGTAAGGGGAGATTCCTCACCATGGACAGGAAGTAAGGGGAGATTCCTCACCATGGACAGGATGTGAGGGTAGATTCCCCAATAGGGATGAGATAGGAGGATAGATTTTCCACCAGTGATGGGGGCTTGATGGGAGATTTCCCACTGATGATGGTAACTAATAAAAAAAATTTTCTTTGGGGACAGGACACAATGGGGGATTTTCCACTAGGGATGAGATGTGTTGGAAGATTTCCTATCAGGGAAAGAACATGATGGGAGATTTTCCACTGGGAAAATAAATTGACAGGAGATTTCCCTCCAGGGATGGGACCTGACTGGAGATTTCCCAATGGGGAAATGACGTGAAGGGAGATTTCCTACATAGAAGACGAAATGTAAGGAAAGATTTTTCCACCAGGTATGAAATCTGAGGGGAGATTTCCCACAGAGGAGGGGAATTGAGGGGGCATTTTCATCTGGGGACACACTAAAAAATGTGAGGGGAGACATGGTGTTAAGGGAGATTTCCCACCAGTAATATAAAGTGAGTGGAGCTTTCCATTGAAGAAGCACTAAAAAATATTCTAAAAGAAATTCCAAACCTTTCCCACTCTGTCCAATACAGAAGGAAAAAAAGTTTTGGCCAGAATTCTATTCTTCATCTTGGCTTGTCTATAGGTCCTTGTAGCTCTGTGCAGATCACATTTCGGGGAGCCTCCCAGCATTTAAAGGCCCAGTGCTGTTTTCTTATTTTGCTTTGCCTTGCTTTGCCCAAAGCAGTTGCTCAGACCACACTCCAGTTATTATAAGAAACACATTGTGAGCAAATCATTGCCATAAGAGCTGTGTGTGTGTTTTATTCAATCAAGTGGCTTCAGCTCAGAAAAACAACTTTATCCCATAATATTTTGGAACAAAAGAAAATTGACCATAACACAATAGATTTTTTTTCACTTTTGTATGACTTCCAGGTAGTAACCGCTTCCATGTGATAAAAACTTAAATAAATAACCATCTCATAAACTGTTGAACATTTGTTACAGGAATTAAATCTGAAATCATTTCTGTGTGCGGATTTGAGGAGCTGTTTTCTGAGTGATATATTACAAGTCTGCATCGGCTGCATTTTGTATTATTATTTATTTAACTGTATAGCTTTCACAGCTGGAAAGAAGCAATGACAAAACTTGGTTGTATGTCAAAACAACTCGCACTGAAGGCCTATATTACTAAAGGAGTCATTTTTGCTGTTGATGAAGTGAAATGTTTAAACCCCTGGTTATGAAGGGGCAGCATCAAAACTGCAGGAGGCTTAGGCCCCGTTCACACTGGGGGGATCCGCCTTGCCGGGGCGACCTCATAGGTCGCGGCACGCTGCTCGCACCGCGACCTCGGAGTGGCCGGCACGGACTTCATAACATTGAAGTCTATGCAGGTCGCCCCAAAGAAGCTCCGGACCCTTTTTCTAAGTCGGAGCGACTTGTGTCTCTCCTATTAGAACGGGTCCATAGCTTCTCTATGGCGAGCGACCTACGGCGACCTGTCAGGCGACCAGGTTGCCTGACAGGTCGCCCCAGTGTGAATGGGGACTTAGATCGCCTAATAGTTTTTTTTATTTTTTATTTATTTATTGCTGTCTGTGTTCCCGCTAAGATAGAAGAGCTGTAAGGTCCCTACCATTATGCTGTAGAAAAGGACCCTTGTTTATTGTGAGGAAGCAGTGGTCTCTCTGCAGAGGTCTAACCTAAAGCTCTAAGGCAGTGGTTTCCAATTGGCGGCCCTTTGCTTGTCATTATCTGACCTTTGGGGCTCTTTTCCTCCCACTGATGCATGGCATAATTCCTCTGACACTAGAGATAGGGCACTATTCCTTCCACTGTAACCAACAATGAGGCTCTATTCCCTCCACTGACACCAGCAATAGGTCACTAATCCTTCCACTGACCTCAACAATGGGGCACTATTCTTCCACTGGCACCAACAATGAGGCGTTATTCCTCCCATTAACCCCAACTGAAGCACTGTTGCTTCTACTGACTCCAGGGTTAGGGCACTAGTCCTTCCACTAAAATAAACAATAAGGCACTACTCCTCCCATGGACACCAACGATGGGGCACTATTCCTTCCACTGACTACGGGGATGGGGCACTATTCCTCCTACTGACACCAACAATGGGCCACTGTTCATTCCACTGACTCCAGGATGGGGCACTATTCCTCCTACTAACACAAAGGATGGGGCACATTCCTCCCACTGGTACCAACAATTGGCAATATTTATCCCAGCAATACCAGTAATGTGACACTATTCCTTCTACTACTGACCGCACGTGCTATGTAATTGTTTTTATTTCTACTGCCAACCAATCCCAAGGTTTTGTTTTCTCTCACTGACACTGGCCCATTTTCTACTTCCACTGGCCATTGTCCAGTCCCCCTAAAGTCTGAAGGACAATAACCTGGCCCTTTGTTTAGTAAGTTTTTAGACCTATGCTCTACAGTAAGCAAAGCTCACATTCCCTTCTTTGCAGTTGTTTTGTTTTGATACCCCTAAAATGTAATTAGCTGCTTTAAACTGGAATGTTTAGCTGGGCTTTTAAAACGGGGCTCGACAGGCTCGAGAAATTTGCTCTAAATCTAGGAGCCAACTAAAAAAATCAGTCTAGGAGCCAGTTTTTTTTTAATGTAGCCGTATCCGGACTGCCATATTTAAGTATACAGGCTTATCTTTTGTTTGTTGAAATCGTTCCTGTGCCCCTTTAATGCTGGACTCAGATGGGATCATCATCTTGCAGGAACTGGAAGATTGGCATTGTGGGAACTGTAGTTTTTTGCAGAGTGCTGATCATGTGCCTGGATTGCTCAGGAACCTACCTTCCCAAGGAGGCCAAGAGGGAGTGAAGCATTTTGGGAGGGTTATAAAACTATCTGCGAGACAGACTTAAACTCTCTTGTTCCTGGGACCCATCGCGTGCACATCAGCCTGCTGAGTGAGACAGCAGAATGCGGCCTACGGCAGGATGCCTGACCCGCTTGCAGAACTCAGCCTCAGCGGAGCGTATGTCTGTTGCTGCACTGCGGATGTCTTTGCAGTATCGCCGAGAGAGAAAGTAGAGGTTGGCTGCATATCCTGAGACAGCAGGTTTTCCAGATGCTGGAGCATGGAAGACCACATCGCCTGTTCCATAGGGCCCTCACAGACGGATGTCAGAAGTTGGTGAGAGGGTGCTTGTTCTTGCTCCAGACTGCAAGTATACACTTCATCTTTACACTGAACACAAACATCGAAGCAGATATCAGATCCCTTAGGATTACAATTTATCATCTTGACCCCTTTTGTTATATTAGGCCACACTGGAAATTATCTAATATGAGCTCCAAATGCTGGTGAAGAACATAGCAAGGCCTTGCTAAGGGGAGGGGCATTGTTGCATAGTTGCTCTTAAAGGGGACATGATCTAGTTTCTATTGCCATATCTTTAATTAGAATACTGACAGTATAGATTAGCTCAGAGTTCCTCTTTAATCTGAGTACTGCTTTACTATAGTAGAGAATATCTATATACTTTCAGAATATAGAAGATTGTGTTTAATACTGTTCCTTGATATTATAACACTCTGTTTATCTGTTGTTTCGGTGTCATTCTTGCACAACTCTGATAGTTTATGTGGGGTTCAGCTGACTGACAAAATGTCACTCGCTTATTCAGTGAGTAAAAGTTGAAACTCATTTATACTGGGTCAGTGTGTTCCTTAAAGGTGTATACACTATGTCTGAACCTAGGGGGGTAGTGCTACATTAACTAACAAAGCTTTATTTTCAATGGCAAAACCCCTTCTTATATGTAGCCCTGATGTGTATCTTTACAGGTTCACAACACCAGTTTACACACAGTTATGCCTCTCAGATTTTTCCTAATAACCTGCTCAGATTCCTTAAGAATTTAATACTTTAAAATCATAATTAGTGAGCGATAGTCTCCAGTCTCTATCTCTCACTGCTATTACAGTTTTAAATGTACTAAGTTGGGGGGCAATGACAGCACACAGGGGGGCTGTGTGATCATGCAGCTGTTATTATTGGGTCTCACTTAGCTGACATTGGCTGGACTGGCAGGGCGCCCTGGAGCAACCAATGCAGCACTTCAGGGCCACCGTGGAACAGGGAGAAACAAAGGCTGAGGGAAAGCTGCCTGTCCTCCTGCCACCCCTTTACCTTGTGCACCTTCCCCTACCCCCACCTTGTGCAGCCTACCCATGCCCCCCCCCTTGTGCACCCCCATCTTGTCCTCCTTTACCCCACCCTACCTTGTGGAAAACCCTCCCCCTCATCTTGTGCCCCCTGACAACCCCCTCACCATGTCCTTCTCCCCCCCCCCCCTCCCTCACCTTCTGAAGCTGGGGGCAGGGAGAAGAAGCAGGGCCCTGGAGGAGACGCTGTGAGGTTGGTGGGGTGGGGGCACGCCTGGGAGAAGACCTGGAGATTTCTGGCAGTGGCGCGTGCATTGTCTGGTTAGATCAAAATGCATGGAACATGGAGTGCAGCGAGGTGGCAGATAAAAAGCTGCTATTGTAGATGGGGCCTGTGCGCGGTGCTGCTGCTTATGTCTGGAACCCACAGTAAATGGGCTGGCACAAAATCTAGTCGCCATTGTGACCTGGCACCTGGGATTTGTCAAGCCCTGTTTTAAAATGTAGCATTGTTTGGAAAACCTGCACAGAATATAGACAGAAGGGGTACTGGTAATAAATGTACCCATATTTGTGCGTACTTGAAAGTAGGTGAGTGACACCAGGGAGTACTCAGTAAACACTGGTTTTCATAAAAGGAATATTATATTTTTTAAAAGAAGTTAGGAAACATTGCTCTGTAGCCTCCATGTTATGGCTGCCGATCTTTATTACCATAAATTTTGTATGTCTCACATTCTGAAACAGCCGAAGTGGCTGTCCTAGGATCCTTGCTTACCAAGCCTAAAAACGTAACCAGCAATTAGCCTATTTATTCATCATCAATATCCACTTAGCCATCTTTTACCTCAGCTATAACCTTAAATGAAGGGTTTCAAGATCATGACCATTAGACCATAAAAGCTACATAAACATACCAAAATGAAAGGAAACAAAATTGTCTATTGTTTAGGTGCTTTTTAACTGGCACATGTGTTCTGCAGGTGGCCGAAAGCCTTTGGAAGTCTGTGGAGATCAAAAAAATCGATTAAGTACTTTGAGCAATGGTTATCTCCTCTCATATATCTATCTGCCTAGTTTCTGGCTGATCAGGTAATAATCACATGTCTATGGGGGTGCCATGTAAATGTTTCATATATTTCATGCCAGCTAATCTTGGGTGACTTAAACAGTCTGGGTCATTTCCCCCCAAAGACTGATATTCTACCTCTAAGAAAAAAACCTTGGCTGTAATGATGGAAGGAGGTGAATTTATAATTGGAAATGGATACACAGTTGCAAATATGGTGCTTAGTGAGAGGGCACTGTCCCTGAAGGACAAGAAGTTTGTTACTGATCACTGCCAGCAAAAATAATGCAGCTACCACATTTAAGGATGGTAAGCTACACTATAGGCTACGTTTTGTTCTTGGGTTTAGATACTGTATGCGTTAAGTTTGTTAACACTATACGACTATCATAATGTTTAAAATATATTTTTGTTTAACGCAATGCAAATACATAAGGAGAAGTACAAGAAAACCTCTCTCAATCCACAAAAATAATTTGTTTGACAGTATTAATAAATGTACTTCAACACGGCTATAACATTTTTTTTAATTTATCCTATTAGAGATCCTGATAACTGCTTCTATTTGCAGAACAGTATTATAAAGCCAGCGTTATAACATCAATTTCCAGGCAGCTGTCAAGATCTAATCAGTTCCTGTTTAAATTATCTGGTTTACAATGACAGATAATTTGGCCAGGATTCTCATGACACATAACTAATGAATTGTTAACTGGACTGTGCATCAAAGTTGGTAAAATTAAAAAAAAATATATTGTTTAAAGAAAAAGTGATTAATTTTAGACCACCTTGAGCTCTAAGGATCTAGGAAAGAGATCTTCCCAGTACACTTTTAAATTAAATCAATACCCTAAAGTTACTCTATTGATATAAGACAACAGTCCCTATTCCTCAGCTATGATCTCATTTCTATGGGTTCTTTAACCCCCCCCCCCCCCCCGACTGTATTTTCATAAACTTGCCAAGTCAAGAGAGCCACCCTTGCAAGTCTATGGAGTACTTGTTTGAATTTCTATGCTGAGATTGGGTACATCACCCCTGCAGACTGACTGACTTCTAATGTCTGAGGGCCACCTACAGAAAGGTTGGAGGTGTCTGCAGTGGCCTTCCCTGCCCTGCTCCGTAAGCTTAAAAAAGAAATGATCACTCCTACACACTTGTTCAGATTTTAAGTATGCACAGATACCTGATGTTCTTTGGACCATGAATACATGCCTTCTAGTGTTTTTGACCATCTTAAAGGTACTTACTGACTTTGAACTGTGCCTGGCCAGTACAGATGACCTGGCTGCCAAAGGAACATTGATTGTTCTATAAACATACTAATTCACATCAGGCAAATTGCATGTTTGTGTCAATACAAAAGGGCCTAGGATAATGCTGCAGGTGTTGGCTTGTCTCAAGCGAAAATAATGCTGAGAAATTTTGCCCAATGCTCAGCCAGGGTACATCAGAAGAAGCCTACAGATATAAGAATGTTCCCGAATCTGGCCATAAATAGCCAGTTCTCTTATGTGTGTAGTTACCCTAAACCTTCCAGGTCAGGATTCCAAGCGTTTTGTTGAATGCAGAGGACAAACTTGTTCTACAGACATCCTTAATGGCTAGTGCCACTCCTATCCAAGAAGAAAAATAGTTTTAGGAGAGTCAAAAGCCAACTATTGTATTCTCAAGCAGGGTTCCATGAAACCCTATGGTTCCTCCAGAGGTCGCTAGGGGTTATTTGATTTGTGGCAGATTCATCTCCCCTTTGATGGTTCAAGGGCCATCGCCGCTTAGCAGTGCCAGCCGCATGATGCCAATTATCTTTTTAGCTGTCTGTAAGGGTGACATTCTTGTCACTTTTGCTACCTGCCACCAATGTAAGGGGCATTTTGTTCAGTGACTGCCAATAAATTGGTTTTAGCAGGGATTACCCAAGACTTAAAATATAGTTTAGGGGTTACTCTGGGGTGAAGAGGTTGAGAAAGGCTGGATATGGAGAATGGTTAAAACCTCTGTCAGTTTAATTCTGTCATTGGTGTCCTACTTGAGAGATTTCAGTCAAGGAGTCCAAGGGAGTGGAGTTTATTTAGGAGGAGAGGGTGGTGAGGAAGAGAGGGTGGTCAACTGTGTCGAAGGCAGCAGATAGGTCCAAGAGTATGAGTTAGGAGTACTGGCCATTGGATTTAGTAATTAGTAGGTCATTGGTGAGTTTTAGTAAGGCAGTTTTAGTGGAATGTTGTGGGCAGAAGCAAGACTGCAGGGGATCGAGAAGGTTGTTGCCAGTGAGGTAGCAACTCATACAGTTGTAAACAAGCCGTTCAAGAAGCTTGGCAAATGGGAGAATGGAGGTGGGTATTAAGTTAATCAAACAGGTGGGGTCCAGTGAGGGTTTTTTAAGTACAGGGGTTACCAGTGCATGTTTGAGCAGAGAGAGAAAGGTGCCGGAGAAGAGGGAGAGGTTAAAGATGTGGGTTAGAGCGTTTAGGATAGAGCAGTAATTGTGAGGGGACAGGGTCCAGGGGACAGATGGTGAGGTGGGTTGTGGAAAGGAGTTTGGCAACTTCCTTAGTGGTAACAGGTTGAAGGAGGAAAATATTGAGTGTGGTGTTTGATCTGGTGTGAGGGGGGGAGGAATGGAGGGGGGGATGGTGAGCAAACATTTATATAAAGGTACGGCTGTCGTGGTAGCCAACAATGTGTAGTAGGTGTAATAATGTATACTAAGCAATCGACTTTCGATTATCTAACTAGGATAAATTGAAATCTAAAATTTACTATGAGTCAGTGCCCTGCAACTTGTACATAATCATTCTATTTCTGTACCATTTTATTGAATAAACCAGGCTAGTTTTAGAATTTACCTTTCCTCCAGGAGAATCTTATAAATAGAAAATGCAGCGATCCAAGCTTATTTCTCAGATCTCTTTACTAGTATTTTACTTTGTATTCCGCATGTGTACCTGTAACCTGAGCAGCCGACAAACATGTTGCAAGGTGGTAAAAAATAAAGCATTGTATGAATACTGCTTGGGAGCACATCTGGAATTATACTCCATATATACATGTTTTTAACTTTGCAGATTGGAAACAAAGCACATGTTTGTATTCACCAAATGAGATCTTTTAAGAACGTGAATGAATAGAGGTCAATATGCAAATACAATAATTTTATTGTTTTTTTTTTTTTTGTTTTTTTTTATATACAACATTTTGCAAATGAAACACAACCGCTCACGTTTCAACCCTTACACATTTTCTTTCCATCAGTACTTCCAAAAATGCAATTATTCGCTTCATTCTTCCCTTCATTCTTCTCCCAGATGTATCAATATTGTACAAGGGATTTTAGTCTCAGGTCTAACAAGGCTCTTTGGGGGCAATTAATTAAATTCCTAAACCTTTTGTGGTAAACATGCCACTGAAGCATGTTGGCTCATTCTGCCTTTATATGACCCAAACAAGTCTTTTGCAATATGTAACTCCCACACAGTTCTGTTTTAATGATTTTCAGCATATTTGTACTTTATAGGATTGATTTCAGCACCGTGTCTTAGCCACATAGGATGCACACCTCTTTCTTGAAGTGACCCTGTCATTATAAAAATGTTACTCCTAATAAGGCATACCTGTAAAAAAGCAAAAAATTGGGGGAGCAAACCCTGAACATGTATATCTAAAGCCGGTGCAGCTATGAACCAAGCGACATGTATATTAAAAAAGAATAGCGCACACATGCAAAAGAAATGACTATCAAATATGGAGACAATCCATAAATAAAAATGGGGATTTAGTCCCACCATATGGCCATACCGTGCTCAAGCCCACCACTACGTCAAAGTACCCCATTGTCAGTGGGTCCTACACTATCCATAAAAAAGGATGAATCCAGCCTCTCTTACCCTTGGAGATAACACTCCTTGCTGGGAGAGATGTGCAACTGCACTACAAGGGACTCCTCCTATATCTACTTCATGGTGGACACTGATAGAGTACAGGTGTGTGTGGGGGGTGGGGTGCTCAACCCCAGAAGTCTGGTCAGACCGAATACATAATAAATAAGCAAAAAATTGGGGGAGCAAACCCTGATCATGTATATCTAAAGCCGGTGCAGCTATGAACCAAGCACATCTCTCCCAGCAAGGAGTTAGAGAGGCTGGATTCATCCTTTTTTATGGATAGTGTAGGACCCACTGACAATGGGGTACTTTGACGTAGTGGTGGGCTTGAGCACGATATGGCCATATGGTGGGACAGAATCCCCATTTTTATTTATGGATTGTCTTCATATTTGATGGTCATTTCTTTTGCATGTGTGCGCTACTCTTTTTTAATATGCATGTCGCTTGGTTCATAGCTGCACCAGCTTTAGAAATACATGTTCAGGGTTTGCTCCCCCACCTTTTTGCTTGTTTATTATGTATTCGGTCTGACCAGACTTCTGAGGTCGAGCACCCCACAGCACCCCCCCCCCCCCACACACACACACACACCTGTACTCTATCAGTGTCCACTATCAAGTAGTATAGGAGGAGTCCCTTGTAGTGCATTAGCACATTTCTCCCAGCAAGGAGTGTTGTGTCCAAGGGTTAGAGAGGCTGGATTCATCCTTTTTTATGGATAGTGTAGGACCCAATGACAATGGGGTACTTTGACGTAGTGGTGGGCTTGAGCACGATATGGCCATATGGTGGGAAAAAAATCCCAATTTTTATTTATGGATTGTCTTCATATTTGATGGTCATTTCTTTTGCATGTGTGCGCTATTCTTTTTTTAATATGCATGTCGCTTGGTTCATAGCTGCACCAGCTTTAGAAATACATGTTCAGGGTTTGCTCCAACTTTTTGCTTGTTTATACCTGTAAAAAGACCGCTGTTGTTGTTGCTGGACCATGCTCCCATTCTGCAGAATGCCCCCCTAAAGTTTCCTGGGAAACTCACCCTTCTGTTAGTGTTCATCTCCAGGGTCCCCCCAGTTTTCACGAGTTCCTGTTGACCGCTATTACCTCCTATAATGACATAGGAGACAGCAGGGGGAATCAGTGAGAGCTGCGAGGAAGCCATGAGACCAACACACCTAGAAATGTTGGTTTCCGAGTGGAAATCAGGGGGCATTCCTCAGGATCGGAACAGCCGTTAGCAGTGTAGACACATAGAGGATAATGTAGGTAGGCATGGGCGTCCGCAGAACTTTTTTCGGGGGGGGGGGGGGCATCATTTTAAGGTCACCCATGCTCCGACCCTTCTCAACAATGCCATGAGGGGGAGGGGCTTAGTCATTATACTTATTTTGAGTATTTATTTTTAAAGAGCAAACAGCAGCATCTATTTTTAAAGCATTTGTTAATCTAAAAAAAAAAAATGTATCCCATTCCCTTAAAGCATGTTATACAGCAAAGTGCTTTGCTGTGTAATTTGGCCCCTTCTATCACCTAAAATGCCTGGCTGATCCTGCCTGGCTATGTCCTCCCCTCTGTAAACTGACCACGGTATACCACGGCTACTGAGCCCTGACACTGTGGTCAGTTTATGTTCCTCCGTCATCCGCAGCCCTCCTCTCCTCCTCTGTCCTCTCTCCCTGGCTGTCTGCTCCTGTGTCATTGCCCACCCCCTCCCCTCCTGCTGCTGTAGTTTCATTTAAAGTTTCATATCCTGTCTACAGTCTGTATAATAATCCTGTGTGCCCCTGGGTCTGTGTTTTAGAAAAATAAGCCAATCTTTACAAGTTTTCAGGGCGGCACTCGCTGCTCACGTGACCCGCCGCCTCTCTCTGCCTCTCCCCCTCCCCTCTCGACTGATATCAGTGAGGAATCCTTGGCCCCACTCGCTGCAGGCAGCTGTCAGATGGGGAGAGGATAGAGCCGACGGGTCACATGAGCGGTGCTCGGCCCTCTGAAATCTGGTAAAGAACGGCTTATTTTTTAAAAACACATACACAGGCACACAGGATTATTAAACAGATCAGACAGGATGGTAAAAAGTGCCTTAACAACCACTTGAAAGGGGAAGTTGAGATTCCAGGGGGGGGGGGGGCATTTGCCCCTACCTGCGGATGCCCATGTAGGTAGGTACACTCTTCTACAGATATGGCTTTTTAGAGTAATTTTTTTATGTCCACAGATTCACTCTAAAGAAGTTGTAAAGGCAGAAGGTTTTTTTATCTTAATGCTTTCTATGCATTAAGACAGAGGTCTTCAAACTATGGCCCTCTAGTTGTTCAGAAACTACAGTTCCCATAATGCCTAGTCATGTCTGTGAATGTCAGAGTTTTACAATGCCTCATGGAATGTGTAGTTCAGCAACAGCTGGAGGGCCGTAGTTTGAGGATCCCTGCATTAAGATAAAAATCCTTCTGTGTGTAGCAGTTCCCCTTAAACCCCCCCCCCCCGCCCCCCAAAAACTTACCTGAGCCCCATCTCTATACAGCGATGTTCAGGAGTCCCTCGGCCATCCTGGACTCTCCCTCCTGATTGGCTGAGACACAACAGCGGTGCCATTGGCTCCCACTGCTGTCAATCAAAGTCAGTTAGCCAATCAGGAGAGAGAGGGGGCAGGGCCGAACAGCAGCATGACTTAGAATCCGACATCCCTGCTCGACTTCATGGTGGCTTGCATACAACTTCACTAACAGAAGTCAATACAAGTTGTGTTAAGTCTAACCAAAGTAGTGCAGAAACCTTTTTCTAAGTCAGAGCGACTTGAGTCATTCCATTGCCATTAATGGCACGCGACTTGTCATGTGACTTTGAATTCTGAAGTCACATGACAAGTTGCCGCAGTGTGAACCAGGGCTTACATTGTTAACAGAATAAACTCTTCTGAACATTTATCTGATTGCATTTTGTTTTTGTTTTACAGCAGCTATGAAGTGGGATTATGTTTCATAGGAACATAACTGTGGAACTGAGGGTGAGTGCTAATATACAGTACATGTGTATATATTAATAGAATATATATATAATAGTATATATCAATAGAATATATTAAGAAGTACAAAACTGTATTAAAATAGGGTATGGTAAAATTGGCTTTTGTTTTATACATACATTCATGGTATATGTTTTCATTAATTGGAATAACAGTGTATTTTAAAATTGCTTAAGGCAACCAGCAGCCTGTGTTAGTATACTGTAAAACTTTTATTTTAAATTATAATATGTTATATAATATTTTGATATTTTGATTTGATTTATCTTTAGACAAAATGCAGAAGATAAATGTAGAGCTTTCTTTATTGAAAAATAAGTTTTGTTAAAATAGGTTATTGTGTTTTTTTTTTTTTTAACAAAAACAGACAAGTTTCCCTAAAATATATGACATTGTTCTGCCCACAGTCAAGCCAGCAAACTAAAGAGGCGCGTGTTAGTGAGACTTAAAGGACCACTATCACAATAATTGCGTGGTCTATTAACTATATGTGCATCTTTACTTTTTCCTCCACATTTACACGCAGAGCAAGCTGTCTAGAAAAGTGACGGGGTTGGGACAAACTGTATAATTTCTGAGGATGCTTACAGAGTTTACTGTCTATTTCAAAGGCTTAAAGTGATTATAAAGTCTCAATTAAAAAAAATAAATAAAAAAATAACAAACATGTTATACTTACCTCCTCTGTGCAGTTGGTTTTGTACACGGCAGCCTGGATCCTCCCCTTCTCTTGGGTCCCTCGTTGCTGCTCCTGGCCCCTCCCTTCTATCGAGTGCCCCCACAGCAAGCAGCTTGCTATGGGGGCAGATGAGCCGAGCTGCAGCTCTGTGTGTCCATTCAGACACGGATCTGCCGTTTGGCCCTGTTCCCTGTCTCTCCTGATTGGATCACTGACTTTGACAGCCGTGGGAGCCAATAGCGTGCGGCTGTATTTCAGCCAATCAGGAGGGAAAGTCCCAGTCTCATGCACAGAGATGGGGCTCAGGTAAGTATTAGGGGGTGCTGGGGAGGCTGCTACACACAAGGCTTTTTATCTTAATTTTCTGTAATTGCTAAAACGTTTCTTAAATTGAAAAAAGGAAACTAATGCAGTCACATCTGGTGAACTTCAATTTGATCTGGTGAACTCCCATTTTTTTGGGTTCAATTACACTTTAAACATTCTCTTCTTAAAAAAGATGTTGCTTCAAATGTTCAAGCAACCCTGTCACTGTTCTAGTTTGTTCTAACCCCAGGTGCTGGACAGCTTGGATGGCAGGTAAATGTGGAGACTAAAAAAGGGGCAATAAAAAGGGCATTGCTATACCAAGTACAATCAATATGTGTATTAACTACTACATGTAGTTATTTCTTAAATGGTAACTCCACTTTCGTGGGGAAAAAAATAGCAAATAAAGAAAAAATAATATATCGTATACAATTGTGACACAAGTCATATTGTAATTGAATGTTATTAAAAATTACCTTTCCTTTTTAATCTGCAGCCACTGTCATTTTTTGAAAATGCAATGCAATATGGCTACCTGGAGGTGTTCTGCAGAGGCGGCTCTAGACTTTTTGAGGCCTTAGGCAAAATTAAAATATGAGGCCCCCCTTGCGCGATAAAAAATTTCGACCATGTGTGTGCCCCTATTAATGCAGAGCAACCAGTGTGCGTGCCCCTATTAATGCAGAGCAACCAGTGTGCGTGCCCCTATTAATGCAGAGCGACCATGTGCTATACAGAACGCCAATAACAAAAAAAGGCATTCCCCCAAAACTTGCCCTCATCCAATGCAGAGCGACCATTGTGCGTGCCCCCGTTAATGCAGAGTGACCATGTGTGTGCCCCTATTAATGCAGAGCGTGTCCCCATTAATGCAGAGCGACCATGTGCGTGCCCTCATTAATGCAGAGCGACCATGTGTGTGCCCCTATTAATGCAGAGCAACCAGTGTGCGTGTCCCCATTAATGCAGAGCGACCATGTGCGTGCCCCTATTAATGCAGAGCAACCAGTGTGCGTGCCCCTATTAATGCAGAGCAACCAGTGTGCGTGCCCCCATTAATGCAGAGCGACCATGTGTGTGCCCCTGTTAATGCAGAGCAACCAGTGTGCATGCCCCCATTAATGCAGAGCGACCATGTGTGTGCCCCTATTAATGCAGAGCAACCAGTGTGCGTGCCCCTATTAATGCAGAGCAACCAGTGTGTGCCCCCAATAATGCAGTGACCAGTGTGTGCCCCCAATAATGCAGTGACCAGTGTGTGTGCCCCCAATAATGCAGTGACCAGTGTATGCCCCCAATAATGCAGTGACCAGTGTGTGCCCCCAATAATGCAGATTGACCAGTGTGTGCCCCCAATAATGCAGATTGACCAGTGTGTGCCCCCAATAATGCAGTGACCAGTGTGTGCCCCCAATAATGCAGATTGACCAGTGTGTGCCCCCAATAATGCAGTGACCAGTGTGTGCCCCCAATAATGCAGATTGACCAGTGTGTGCCCCCAATAATGCAGTGACCAGTGTGTGCCCCCAATAATGCAGATTGACCAGTGTGTGCCCCCAATAATGCAGTGACCAGTGTGTGCCCCCAATAATGCAGTGACCAGTGTGTGTGCCCCCAATAATGCAGTGACCAGTGTGTGCCCCCAATAATGCAGATTGACCAGTGTGTGCCCCCAATAATGCAGTGACCAGTGTATGCCCCCAATAATGCAGTGACCAGTGTGTGCCCCCAATAATGCAGTGACCAGTGTGTGCCCCAATAATGCAGATTGACCAGTGTGTGCCCCCAATAATGCAGTGACCAGTGTGTGTGCCCCCAATAATGCAGATTGACCAGTGTGTGCTCCCAATAATGCAGTGACCAGTGTGTGTGCCCCCAATAATGCAGTGACCAGTGTGTGTGCCCCCAATAATGCAGATTGACCAGTGTGTGCCCCCAATAATGCAGTGACCAGTGTGTGTGCCCCCAATAATGCAGTGACCAGTGTGTGTGCCCCCAATAATGCAGATTGACCAGTGTGTGCCCCCAATAATGCAGTGACCAGTGTGTGTGCCCCCAATTATGCAGATTGACCAGTGTGTGCCCCCAATAATGCAGTGACCAGTGTGTGCCCCCAATAATGCAGATTGACCAGTGTGTGCCCCCAATATTGCAGATTGACCAGAGTGTGTGCCCCCAATATTGCAGATTGACCAGTGTGTGTGCCCCCAATAATGCAGTGACCAGTGTGTGTGCCCCCAATAATGCAGTGACCAGTGTGTGTGCCCCCAATAATGCAGTGACCAGTGTGTGTGCCCCCAATAATGCAGTGACCAGTGTGTGCCCCCAATAATGCAGTGACCAGTGTATGCCCCCAATAATGCAGTGACCAGTGTGTGTGCCCCCAATAATGCAGTGACCAGTGTGCGTGCCCCCAATAATGCAGATTGACCAGTGTGTGCCCCCAATAATGCAGTGACCAGTGTGTGGCCCTAATAATGCAGTGACCAGTGTGTGTGCCCCCAATAATGCAGTGACCAGAGTGTGTGCCCCCAATATCGCAGATTGACCAGTGTGTGTGCCCCCAATAATGCAGTGACCAGTGTGTGCCCCTAATAATGCAGTGACCAGTGCGTGTGCCCCCAATAATGCAGTGACCAGTGTGTGTGCCCCCAATAATGCAGTGACCAGTGTGTGCCCCTAATAATGCAGTGACCAGTGTGTGTGCCCCCAATAATGCAGTGACCAGTGTGTGCCCCCAATAATGCAGTGACCAGAGTGTGTGCCCCCAATATTGCAGATTGACCAGAGTGTGTGCCCCCAATATTGCAGATTGACCAGTGTGTGTGCCCCCAATAATGCAGTGACCAGTGTGTGTGCCCCCAATAATGCAGTGACCAGTGTGTGTGCCCCCAATAATGCAGTGACCAGTGTGTGTGCCCCCAATAATGCAGTGACCAGTGTGTGCCCCCAATAATGCAGTGACCAGTGTATGCCCCCAATAATGCAGTGACCAGTGTGTGTGCCCCCAATAATGCAGTGACCAGTGTGTGCCCCCAATAATGCAGTGACCAGTGTGTGCCCCCAATAATGCAGTGACCAGTGTATGCCCCCAATAATGCAGTGACCATTGTGTGCCCCCAATAATGCAGTGACCAGTGTATGCCCCCAATAATGCAGTGACCAGTGTGTGTGCCCCCAATATTGCAGATTGACCAGTGTGTGTGCCCCCAATAATGCAGTGACCAGTGTGTGTGCCCCCAATAATGCAGTGACCAGTGTGTGCCCCCAATAATGCAGTGACCAGTGTGTGCCCCCAATAATGCAGTGACCAGTGTGTGCCCCCAATAATGCAGTGACCAGTGTGTGCCCCCAATAATGCAGTGACCAGTGTGTGTGCCCCCAATAATGCAGTGACCAGTGTGTGTGCCCCCAATATTGCAGATTGACCAGTGTGTGTGCCCCCATTAATCTGGACCGCCGAAGCGGTCTGCTTCCTTCTGTCATCAGCGGGGGGGTTAGAATGGAGAGGATCGGAGTGGCTGTGTTTACCGCTGCATGATTACAAAAAGCCGAGTACAAGTTCTTCTTACCCGGCGGAGAGGATGTCCTACAAAGTCCCGCCTCCTGGACACCGGCTCCTATGATAGACGTCACCTGTGTTCTGTCTATCATAGGTAAGAGCCGGCCCAGGAGGCGGGACTTTGTAGGACATCTCTCCGCCGGGTAAGAAGAACTTGTACTCGGCTTTTTGTAATCATGCAGCGGTAAACACAGCCACTCCGATCCTCCCGATCCTCTACATTCTGCCCCCCGCTGAGACAGAAGGAAGCAGACCGCTTCGGCGGTCCAGATTTTAATCCGTGTGGGTCCGGAGTCCGCCTATTGAGGACCCCGGATCTATTCAATAAAAAAAAAAAAAAAAATGTTTGGGAAAGATCATGCGAGGCCCCTTTAACTGCGAGGCCTTCGGCGGCCGCCTTACCGGCCTAATTAGAGAGCCGCCTCTGGTGTTCTGTACACAGAATGTGTATTGACCACACCCCAGAAACATAACTTCCTGCTTGTGTGATTGGCTTACCAATTTTCCCAGAAGTCTGCCTAAGATGCAAATCGGATTTCTGGCATCCCCTGCAACAAAAATGTCATTTTTGATGAGATACTTCCAATAGAAACACGTCTAAAGGGATGCAGGCCCAGCAGCTTTCCTCATTAGTGCTCCCACTCCCATTAAACCCACTCAGCACAGAGGAACAAACAGGGATTTCTTTAAAATAACAAAAGGTAGGAATCTGCAACAAAGGTTGTTATAATCCTTGCAATATACGGAGATCACCCAGAGGGGGAAGTTTTTTTTTTTTAAACTAAAGTGGACTTGTGCTTTAAAATGCCAAAAACAACACCCTTCAGTTGTGTAAATTTGTAAAATAATTTTGTTCACTTTTTAAACCCTGTGATTAATAACATATAGGTACTGTGCCATGAAAAAGTATTCATACTCCTTGGCATTTTCCACATTCTGTCATGTTACAACCAAAAACATAAATGTATTTTATTGGGATTTTATGTGATAGACCAACACAAAGTGGCCCATAATTGTGAAGTGGATGGAAAATGATAAATGGTTTTTGAAATTTTTTACAAATATCTGAAAAGTGTGGCGTATTTTGTATTCAGCCCCCTTGAGTTAATACTTTGTACTAGAACCACCTTTTACTGCAAATTCAGCTACATTTCTTTTTGGGTATGTCTCTACCAGCTTTGCACACTTAGAGAGTACATTTTTTTCCTATTTGTCTTTTCAAAATATCTCAAACTCTGTCAGATTGGATGGAGAGCGTCTGTGAACTGCACTTTTCAAGTCTTGCCACAGATTCTCAATTGGATTTAGGCCTGGACTTTGACTTAGCCATTCTAACACATGAATATGCTTTGATCTAAACCATTCCTTTGTAGCTCTGGCTGAATGTTTAGGTTTGTTGTCCTGCTGGAAGGTGAATCTCCACCCCAGTCTCAAATCTTTTGCAGACTCTAGCAGGTTTTCATCTAAGATTGCCCTGTATTTGGCTCCACCCATCTTTCCATCAACTCTGACCAGCCTCCCTGTACCTGCTGAAGAAAAACATCCCCACAACATGATGCTCCACCACCATGTTTCACGGCGGGGATTGTGTGTTCAGGGTGATGTGTAGTGTTAGTTTTCTGTCACGCATAGCTTTTTGCTTTTAGGACAAAAAGTTCAATTTTGGCC
This sequence comes from Pelophylax lessonae, assembly GCF_965119305.1. Classification (NCBI taxonomy): domain Eukaryota; kingdom Metazoa; phylum Chordata; class Amphibia; order Anura; family Ranidae; genus Pelophylax; species Pelophylax lessonae. Next base: position 146,511,847 of record NC_138780.1, on the reverse strand, counting down.
TCATCTGACCGGAGTTCCTTCTTCCACATGTTTGCTGTGTCCCCCACATGTCTTCTCGCAAACTGCAAACAGGACTTCTTATGGCTTTCTTTCAGCAATGTCTTTCTTCTTGCCACTCTTCCATAAAGGCCAGATTTGTGGAGTGCGTGACTAATAGTTGTCCTGTGGACAGATTCTCCCACCTGAGCTGTGGATCTCTGCAGTTCCTCCAGAGTTAACATGGGCCTCTTGGCTGCTTCTCTGATTAATGCTCTCCTTGCCCAGCCTATCATTTTAGGTGGACGGCCATGTCTTGGTAGGTTTGCAGTTGTGCCATACTCTTTCCATTTTCGGATGATAGATTGAACAGTGCTCTGTGAGATGTTCAAAGCTTGGGATATTTTTTTATAACCTAACCCTGCTTTAAACTTCTCCACAACTTTATCCCTAACCTGTCTGGTGTGTTCCTTGGCCTTCATGATGCTATTTGTTTACTAAGGTTCCCTAACAAACCTCTGAGGGCTTCACCGGACAGCTGTATTTATATTGAGATTAAATTACACACAGGTGGACTCTATTTACTAATTAGGTGACTTTTGAAGGCAATTGGTTCCACTGGATTTTAGTTAGGGGTATAAGAGTCAAGGGGGTGAATACAAAAGCACGCTAAACTTTTCAAATATTTATTTGGAAATAATTTCGAAAACCATTTATCAACTTCCCTTCACTTCACAATTATGTGCCACTTTGTGTTGGTCTATCAAATAAATTCCGATAAAATCTATGTTTTTGGTTGTAACATGACAAAATGTGTAAAAATTTCAAGGGGTGTGGATACTGTTTCAAGGCACTGTACAGCCAATCAAAAACATAGGTGTGTATATATTGATATACAGAGCTGTGCCCTAGAGGTTTCCAAAGGAATTGCTCATTATCGCCCCCCAATGACCTCAATATGCTTTTACATTAACTTTAAATGGAAAATAAATGTAAATGGCTTCCTTTTTGTTCAACAAATAATTCCACTGTAATCCTAATCAACTACAGAGAATCCTTACACATGTAATGTGCTTTTTATTTATGGCTGGGTGCCTCATTTCTCACTCCAGTGCTGACCTGACTGCTTATATCTGCCATGCATTTTTCATGTTATAGCTGTGAGCTGGTGATTACTCATACTTTCTTTTTATACAGTTGTTTTATGGCCTCTCTGTGGGGACTCTGCCTGTCATGAGGACTTCTGCTGGCCCGAGCATCTGATATCTTCATGTGTTGATGTGTTCCAGCAGCTGCTACTGGAATTTATCAGCATGGCAGATTCTCAGACATTTAAGCAAATAGTATCTAGCGCAGACCCTGAGCTGCACAAAGCAATAACACTCTTCAACTCCATATGGGATAGAACTCCTAGCTTACTGCCGACTAGAGCTTATGGGCACAATAAAGTCTGAGGACAGCGTGTCTGAAATCCGAAAAATACAAGTTGGGTAGATGTAAAAATATCTTTATCCTAGAGTAAGTATGTTTAAAAAAGGGGAAAAACCTTTGCGTAAATATGTATGCATATACAGGGTTTTCTCCGGGTACTTCAGTCTTCAGTCTACTGGTAGGTTGATTGATGGTCATCCTAATGTGTTTCTCACTGTGATAGGGACCTTTTATAGTGCAAGATGTTCTGTAAGGACCAGGGCTTTTTTTCTCAGACAATAAATGCAGGAACTCAACCACGACCCCTCAAAACCCAACTCCCCCCTCCACACACCCTCCAAACCTCATCAAATAGTGGGTGTGGTAAAATTTCACAAACAGTGGAAGGGTCTTACAGGGGCATTAAATACCAGGAGTGCATTACATACATAGTGTAGAATTTAAGGTGCGCTACACACAGAGTGCAGAGTTTGGGGGGTGCGCTACACACAGAGTGCAGAGATTGGGGGTGCGCTACACACAGAGTGCAGAGTTTGGGGGGGGGGTGCAGAGTTCGGGGTGTGCTACACAGAGAGTGCAGAGTTCAGGGGGTGTGCTACACACAGAGTGCAGAGTTTGGGGGAGTGCGCTACACACAGAGTGCAGAGATTGGGGGTGCGCTACACACAGAGTGCAGAGTTTGGGGGGGTGCAGAGTTTGGGGTGTGCTACACAGAGTGCAGAGTTCAGGGGGTGTGCTACACACAGAGTGCAGAGTTTGGGGGAGTGCGCTACACACAGAGTGCAGAGATTGGGGGTGCGCTACACACAGAGTGCAGAGATTGGGGGTGCGCTACACACAGAGTGCAGAGTTTGGGGGGGTGCAGAGTTCGGGGTGTGCTACACAGAGTGCAGAGTTCAGGGGGTGTGCTACACAGAGAGTGCAGAGTTCAGGGATGTGTTACACAGAAAGTGCAGAGTTCAGCCTTCTTCCACAGCTGCTTACCTCTGTATCCCCATCCATATCTCTTTCACCCCTCTTGAGCTCTGAACCCTACATACAAACCCCCCTCCAATGCCCCCATCTCCCCGCCCTTAAAAGCGCCACCATCTTCCACATGTCTTACTTGTGTTGCTGTTTTAAGCTGCAGCACCCAGCTAGCTCTAGCAGCCCCCCACAAACTGTAGGTGGCTCTGCCTCTCTCACTTGCAGGGAGATCATCCAGTGGGGTTGTCAGCATTCGCACTGCACAATAGGCACCTGCATCTCCCTTGTCCCCATCCCCATAAGTCGGACTTCTGTGTTTACAAGTGATAGTGGTGAGCAGGGAGCAGGGGGCCTGAGCCAGAGGTGGTGGAACTGAGTTCCACCAAGTTCAAGCTGAAAAAAGCCCTGGTAAGGACTAATGTGAGTGTTCGTATTAGCATAATATGTTGGTGCTACCAAGCTACATGGTAAAATTGTAGATGAACCCAAGGGACTATTAATAACACCAGAACACAGACTGGACGGGGTTTAGATTAGAGGATAGAGAAGTATATGGTTGTTTTTTGAGGGAGATGACAGTGATGGGATTTACCATGTCAAGCACTCGCCTGTAGCATTCTCTTCCATCCTTCTCTCTTGATGAGTTCAGAAAAGATTGCAGATTTGTGGAAAGCTGATCTGAGATTGTTCGCATAACTGTTATTTAAAAGAAAACTTCACTTTTACATTGGCATTGTTTTTTTCTAAGGTCGATAAATATAAAATATTACATACTGTAATAAAAAAAGCATGATGGTCATATTAGCTCAAGCTGAAATTTAGGTGCACAGCTGATTAACACAGTGACTAATTTCTTAGTCCAATTTTAAGAGGAGTTCTGCCTGGAGAAAAAAAAATTAAAAGTCAGCAGCATCAAATACTGTAGCTGCTGACTTTCAATATATAGACACTTACCTTTCCAGGGAGCCCGTCATGTCAGCACCCCAGTTGATTTTCGGATCGGCCGCCAGGTGCTGCCGTGGCCAATTTTTCTAAGGGAAACCGGCAATGAAGCCTTTCAGCTTCACAGCTGGTTCTCTTCTGCGCATGCGCGAAGCGCGCTGCACATTTTCAGAGGCATCGGTGGCGAGGGAATTAGGACGGAACTTCTGGTGGACGGTGCTGTGGCGCTGTCTCCCGGAAGTGGGGAAGGATACCTGTCAAGAACAGGTACCCATTCCCCCTCCCACCGGAGGGTGAGAGGAAGCAAATGAGTGAAAGTTCCACTTTTGGGTGGAACTCTGATTTAAATCAGACAAATAAAGCCTTCAAGCCAGCAGTGTTTGCTGTGTTGTTGTCTAGTTAAAGTAGAACTATGGGCACAACTTCTTATTTTTTTTTTTTCATTTTGGATAGAGTAAGGAAGGGTTATAAACCTCTGTCAAACTTTTTTTTGCCATCTGTGTCCCATAGCCAAACAGGAAGTGAGAGAAAATCCCTGCAGATAAATGGAATTCCTTGGAAACCCCCAGGTTACCAGGACTACAATCCCCATTGGAAGATTTCCTCTCTATTACTTTTCTGGGGACAACCCAAAAAATGGGGTTTTCTTTTACTTTCACTTTCAATGATCATGATAAACAGGACAAATAGAAAGGGGGAATCTGCCTAACAGGGACCCAAACAGCAATAAGAACCTGTGTTCTAACCCATTTCCACCCTATACAAAGATAAAAAAAAAAAGTAAAGGTTTTGCTGCTAGTTATACTTCAACATATTTGTAGAACTCTGGGAATCTGTTGTCTTTTATTATTATAACAAAGAGGGTGTATGATAAAATATATTTTACCATACACCCTCTTTGTTATAATATAATAATAATAATTATATATATAATATTATATATATATATATATATATATATATATATATATATATATATATATAATATATATATATATAATAACCAAATTAAAATTGAGCTGAAACCATTACAGTTATCCAAATAGGTGCAATTGAAACTTCAGCACAAGGTTTTAGCATAATGAAACTATGAAAACGATTTACAAAATCAATTATTTGATGACTTTTGCTCAGGATCTATTTTTTTCTTAAAATAAAGTTTTATTGAATAAATTGTGCCAGCAGTACAGTCTTCAACTCAGTCAAAATGCAATACAACATACTGATTTAAAAGCATAAAAGTAATACATCCAACGAAACATAATAATCCATAACCATTGCCAGATACACGACTTGCAGGAATGTGCACTTAACCCCACTCTCCATTACCCATGGGTAACCTTAAAACCAATTCATTATTAACCCCTGCCAGTGACCAAATGGTCCATAATCAGGTCCACTGCCGCTAGACCTGTTGTTTCTAACCAAGGTGTATTCATCATTTATCATAGTAGCCTCTGTGTTGAAAAATATATTTTTCTAATCGGAGGCTATCCTGCATTTGAGCTAACCATTCTTTCGATGTAGGGGGGTCTACGGAGATCCAATTTGCTCAGGATATTAGTTTGGCAGGGACAGTGTGCAATGGTGGAGCTCTCTTTAAGTAATTACTTTTTATAGTCAGGCACGTTTTAAAGGTGATTTTGTCTGGTGGGAACAAGAGAATAAAGTGATACTAAACACATACTGTTTAATTGGCATTGTCCCTTCTATTTCTGTATGTGGATGATGGCACTGTAATTATTTTAATTAAAAAAAAAAACATCTTGATATCTTTTTACCTAATGATATACAGCTGTCACATGACCCAGCTCTTTCCCAGCCTGTAGGGAAACAAACAGGAGGAACTTCTATTCCTCTGCTGCTGGTCACATGTTCAAAATAAAAATAAAAAACAGCCTTCGGGATACCGCATAAAAATAATTATATTATCAAAAAATTGTTTTAAATTTGTCATACAATATTTTTTTTTTGGCAATAACATGGTGTGGGCAAATTTCTGTCCGTTACAGGCTGTGTAATGCCTCTCCAGCCTGTGTCTAAGAATACCAGGGAGGTGAAGCCTCAGTCAATCAAGATATAATATCCCATCCCCACTTTTTTGGGCATATATATACTCTTAGCCCAAACACAGATCCTGCTATTTGGCACCTGCACTTTATTATCACTTGCGATTTTATCTATACCTTTTATATTTTGTGTTTACCACTAATACACACGTATAGGATCTAGTGCAATACACTTTTATAACAGGTAGCGCCGATACCAATCCTTTCACACCCTTCAATTTTACTTGACCCCTATTTAGGGGTTGGTTGGTGGCAGCTTTACACCTGTACACAATAGATTTTTCACTCCATAGCACTGGTCAACCCCATTCTTTCCAAAGGCAAACGTATGCTTTGGTCCCGCACGCATTTGTTAACAGCAATATTGCCACACATGTGAGGTATTGCCACGAAGGTCAGAGCGAGAGTAAACATTTGTAGCACTGGACCTTCTCTGTAACTCTAAACTGGTAACCTCTAAAGGCTTTAAAAGTGTCACCTATGGCGACATAGTTTGTTGCCATTTCACAAGCATGCGTAATTTTAAAGCATGACATGTTAGGTATCTATTTACTCAGTTCAACACCATCTTTTATATTTTATCAAAAGTTGGTTATTCTATTGTGTTTGTGTGCATTAAAATTCATTTAAGTGTATGTTTAAAAAAAAAATTGGATTTGAAAAACCGCTAACCAAATTTCACGTGACATAAAAAAATTGTAAAACCTACCATTTTTACTCTCCAGGGCCTGTGCTAAAAATATACAGGTGTATCTCAAAAGAATTAGAATATCATCAAAAAGTTAATTTATTTCAGTTATTCCCTTCATAAAGTGAAATTACACACAGAGTGATATATTTCAAACATATTTCAAGCATTTCTTTCTTTTATTTTGATGATTAATTTGGGTGAGATTCACAAGGAGTTGACTACGGCTGGTGTCAGGGCTTCAAGAGCAACCACACAGAAGTATCCAGGACATGGGCTACAACTGTCGCATTCCTTGTGTCAAGCCACTCATGAACCAGAGACAACGTCAGAAGCGTCTTACCTGGGCTAAGGAGAAAAAGGACTGGACTGTTGCTTAGTGGTCCAAAGTCCTCTTTTCGGATGAAAGTACATTTTGCATATCATTTGGAAATCAAGGTCCCAGAGTCTGGGAGAAGAGTGGAGAGGCACAGAACCCAAGTTGCATGAGGTCCAATGTGAAGTTTCCACAGTCCGTGATGATTTGAGGAGGTATGTTATCTGCTGGTGTTGGTCCACTGTGTTTTTTATCAAGTCCAGAGTCAGCACAGCCCTCTCCCAGGAAATTCTAGAGCACTTCATACTTCCCTCTGCTGACCAGCTTTATGGAGGTGCTGATTTCATTTTCCAGCAGGACTTGGCACCTGCCCACAATGCCAAAAGTGCCAATACCTGGTTTAACAACCATGCTGTCACTGTGCTTGATTGCCAGCAAACTTGCCTGACCTAAACCCCATAGAGCAGTGGTTCTCAACGCCGGTCCTATGGACCCACTAACAGGCCAGGTTTGCAAGATAACTGAAATACATCACGGGTGATATAATTTGCTACTAAGTGATTGCAGCACTCTAGTCTGCAAGGTAATACTTAACTCCAGTCCTCAGGACCCACTAACAGGCCAGATTTTAAGTATTACCTTGGGGAGATGCAGACTTGATTATTGCAATCACTTAGCAGCAAATTATATCACCTGTGATGTATTTTGGTTATCTTTCAAGCCTGGCCTGTTAGTGGGTCCCGAGGACTGGAGTTGAGAACCACTGCCATAGAGAATCTGTTGGGTATTGTCAAGAGGAAAATGAAAGACACCAGACCAAACAATGAAGATGAGCTGAAAGCCGCTACCAAAGCAACCTGGGCTTCTATAACACCTCAGCAGTGCCAGAAGCTGATCGCCTTCATGCCACGCCGCATTGATGCAGTAATTAGGGTTGAGCGGACACCTAGATGTCCGTGTTCGACGGGTTCGGCCGAACTTTAAAAAAAAGTCCGGGTCCGTGTCCCGGACTTTTACCGAACTTTTCCCGGACACCGAACCCCATTGAAGTCAATGGGGACCCGAACTTTAAGGCACTAAAATGGCTCTAAAACACCAAAGGAAAGGGCTAGAGTGCTGCAAATGGCAGCAAAACGTAATTAAGAGCATGGCAAGTGCTCTGCAAACAAATGTGGATAGGGAAATAACTTAAAACAACAAAAAAAAACAGAAAAATAAAACAATGTTCTTCTTCATCTCTGAAGGACGAGGCCCATATGGAGTAGGAGGGAGGTTGAGGTGGTGGTGGATGTGGCGGTGACATAGGCGTGCGCACAGGGTGTGCTGGGTGTGCCTGGGCACACCCTAATCACCTAGGGCACATAGCATTGCCAGTGAGGAGATGGGAAAGATCTCCCTGGGACCTGCTCTGCTCTATTTCTCCTTGCCTACAGGTACATGGCCCCGATACATTACTCTCCCTGCTGGCAAACACATGCATGTGTATTTCAACTTTGGGGTGCACACCTTAATGCAATAGGCTGCGCACACCTATGGGCGGTGTAGGTGGAAGCGGCGGTGGAGGAGGACCAGGGCCGGATTAACAGCATCATGGGCTTGGTGCTGAGGATTTTGAAGGGCCTTAGGGCCGTGCCTTGCCATGCACCCAGAGGAGGAAGGGTGCAGCCATGCATGCCTAATTCAACATGGGATGCTGTCTCTGAAGCCCATAAACACATCCATGCATCGCCAACTGTCCCTCCTTGTCCGGCCTTCACGCTGTGTGGGGAGGTTCTGAGGGTGCTGCCTGGGGAAGCGAGCATAGAAGCCAGACTTCTGTGTTTACAAGTGACAGAAGAGCGGTAACAGTGAATATGGCCAACCCGGGGCCTATATAAAAGGTAGGGGCCTGGAGCTGCAGCTCCAATAGACCCTACATTAATCTGGCCCTGAGGAGGAGGACGAGGTAGCCAACACTGCTTCTTTTCACAAATTTTAAATGAGGGTACACCCCAAAAGAGTGAGAAAGAGCAAAAATGGAACAATGGGTGGGTAAGGTCGGTATCCATTGCTATTCTGCATAAGGTACGGAAAAGTCCCGTGGGATCCATGCCTGGTTCATTTTAATGAACGTGAGCTTGTCCACATTGTCTCTGGACAGGCGGCTGCGCTTGTCTGTTATAACGCCCCCAGCCGTGCTAAATACCCGTTCAGATAATACACTGGCTGCAGGGCACGCCAGCACCTCCAAGGCGTAAAGGGCAAGCTCAGGCCATGTGCCCAATTTGGAGACCCAGAAGTTGAAGGGGGCAGACCCGTCATTCACTACATGTAGGCGTGTGCACACATACTGCTCCACCATGTTGGTAAAATGCTGCCTCCTGCTAAGACGTTCCATCTGAGCTGCTGGTGCTGCTGTTTGTTGTGGCGTGCTGACAAAGCTTTTCCACATTTCGGCCATGCTAACCCTGCCTTCTGAGGTGCTGGCGGTGCCCTGGTTGCGTTGGCGACCTCCTCCTCCTCCTCCTCTGCCTTGTGCTTCCACTGTGGCCCCGCTGTCAGATGGGAATGCCAGCAGCATGGCGTCTACCAGCGTGCGCTTGTACTCGCGCATCTTGCGATCGCGCTCCAGTGAGTGAATTAAGGACGGTACGTTGTCCTTGTAACGGGGATCCAGCAGCGTGGCCACCCAGTAATCAGCACAAGTTAGAATGTGGGCAACTCGGCGGTCGTTGTGGAGACACTGCAGCATGTAATCGCTCATGTGTGCCAGGCTGCCCAGAGGCAACGAAAGGCTGTCCTCTGTGGGAGGTGTATGGTCCGTGTCCTCTGTATCCCCCCAGCCACGCACCAGTGATGGCCATGAGCTGGCCTGGGTGCCACCCTGCTGTGAACATGGTTCCATCTCCTCCTCCAGCTCCTCCTCCTCCTCATCCTCCTCATCCTCCAGAACTGTGCCCCTGCTGGACAATTGCGTCCCTGGCGTTTGCGTGTGCAGGAACCCACCCTCGGAGCCCCTTGCGAATGACTGCCCTGAAAGCCTTGGAAATGTTACCTCTTCATCCTCCTCCTCCTCCTCATCCTGTGCCACATCCTCTTCCATCATCGCCCGAATTGTTTTTTCAAGGAGGCATAGAAGTGGGATAGTTAAGCTGAGAACGGCGTCATTGCCACTGGCCATGTTGGTGGAGTACTCAAAACAGCGCAACAAGGCACACAGGTCTCGCATGGAGGCCCAGTTATTGGTGGTGAAGTGGTGCTGTTCCGCAGAGCGACTCACGCGTGCGTGCTGCAGCTGAAACTCCACTATGGCCTGCTGCTGCTCGCACAGTCTTTCCAGCATGTGCAAGGTGGAGTTCCACCTTGTGGGCACGTCACATATGAGGCGGTGAGCGGGAAGGCCGAAGTTACGCTGCAGCGCTGCCAGGCGAGCAGCAGCAGGGTGAGAACGCCGAAAGTGCGCACAAACGGCCCGCACTTTCTGCAGCAGCTCTGACATATCGGGGTAGTTTTTAAGGAACCTCTGCACCACCAAATTCAGCACATGCGCCAGGCAAGGGATGTGCGTCAAACCGGCTAGGCCCAGAGCTGCTATGAGATTTCGCCCGTTATCGCACACCACCAGGCCGGGCTTGAGGCTCGCTGGCAGCAACCACTCATTTGTCTGCTGTTCCATGCTCCTCCACAACTCCTGCGCGGTGTGTGGTTTGTCCCCCAAACAGGCAAGTTGTAAAACTGCCTGCTGTCGTTTACCCCTGGCCGTGCTGAAGTTGGTGGTGAAGGTGTTACGCTGTCCGGATGAGGAGGCGGTAGAGGATGAGGAAGCGGAGTAGGAGGAGTTAGGAACAGGAGGCAAACTGAAGCGCCCTGCAATCCTCGGTGGTGGAAGGACATGCGCCAAATTGCTATCCGCCTCAGGCCCATCCGCCACTGCATTTACCCAGTGTGCCGTTAGGGAGATATAACGCCCCTGACCGTGCTTACTGGTCCACGTATCCGTAGTTAGGTGGACCTTGGCACAGATGGCGTTGCGCAGTGCACACCTGATTTTTTCCCCCACTTGGTTGTGCAGGGAAGGGATGGCTTGCCTGGAAAAGTAGTGGCGGCTGGGCACGACGTACTGTGGGACAGCCACCGACATAAGGTTTTTAAAACTGTGCGTCTCCACCAGACGGAATGACAGCATTTCAAAGGCCAATAATTTTGAAATGCTGGCATTCAGGGCCAGGGATCGCGGGTGGGTAGGGGGGTACTTCCTCTTCCTCTCAAGTGTTTGGGAGATGGAAAGCTGAACGCTTCCACGGGACATTGTGGAGATGGTTGTTGGTGACCCAGGTGGTGGTGTTGCTGACAGATCGTCTGTTTGCGGGGTGGCAGGTGCCGGTATCACTACAGATGTGGCTGGAGCGGCCGAGACTGCAGCAGAAGAGGAAGCAGGATGAGCCAGAGACGTTTCTTGGTTTTGAAGGTGTGTACTCCACTGCAGCTCGTGCTTTGCACTTAGATGCCTGATCATGCAGGTTGTGCTCAGGTTGAGAAGGTTCATGCCTCGCTTCAAGCTCTGATTGCACAGGGTGCAAACCACTCGTGTCCTGTCATCAGCACATTTTCTAAAGAACTTCCACGCTAGAGAACTCCTTTGAGCTGACTTTGGTGCGCTCGTTCCCTTGCTGCGTTGGGCAGTAGCGGGCGTAGTGTCTAGGGCACGGCCGCTCCGCTTCTGCACCCTGCTCCCTCTTCTGCTGTGCTGGTGGCTCTGTGCGACCACCGCCTCTTCCTCCAAACTACTCAGTTCACCTGCATGACGTTCATTCCATGTGGGGTCGAGGACCTCATCGTCCTCCACATCATCTTCCACCCAGTCTTCACCCCTGCCCTCCTTGTCGGTCTCCACAATGCTGAACGCCGCAGCAGTTGGCACCTGCGTTTCGTCATCATCGGAGACGTGCTGCGATGATCCTTGCATGTACTCATCTTGAGGAATAAGTGGTTGGGCATCGCTGCACTCAATCTCTTCCACTTCTGGGGCAGGGCTAGGTGGATGGCCCTGGGAAACCCTGCTGACAGAGTCCTCAAAAAGAATAAGAGACTGCTGTATGGCTTGGGGCTCAGACTGCTGGCCTGATTTGCAAGGGGGTGAGGTGAAAGACGGTTGGACATTGGCTGCAGGTGCCAACTCTGACCTTTCTGCAGTAGACTGGGTGGGAGACAATGTGAAGGAACTGGAGGCACTGTCAGCAGCAAACCAATCTACTATCGCCTCAACTTGTTCTGGCCTCATCACTTCTAGGGGCGTTTGATGCCCTACCAAATACTGATGCAGGTTCTGTCGCCTACTCACACTTGAGGAAGGTGTTTCACTTGTGCGTGTAGCTGGCACAGATCGACCATGTCCTCTCCTTGCAACAGGAGCTCTACCAGCAGCACCACGACCCAGGCCACGGCCCTTATTTGACGGTCTCCTCATATTTCTGTAATTTAAGATCTTGCCCTAGAAAGGTTTTTATTGAATAGCGGAATAGAAAATATGATCCAAAAAAAGTGTATGTATATCACACGTACACAACCACACTAGGCCCCAATTACTATTGTTTGTACCCCTAAAAGGCTAGATGAGGAGTAGGGGGAGTATGGAACAGGCAGCACCCTCAAACCTTCAGAAGTATGAGATGAACCCCAACAACTTGGAAAGGTGGATCTCTCTCACACGTACCGACACAGACTATCCCGCAATTCAATTGATCCTCAAAGGTTTTTATTGAATAGCGGAATAGGAAATATGATCAAAAAAAGTGTATGTATCTCGCACGTACACAACCACACTAGGCCCCAATTACTATTGTTTGTACCCCTAAAAGGCTAGATGAGGAGTAGGGGGGGTATGGAACAGGCAGCACCCTCAAACCTTCAGAAGTATGAGATGAACCCCAACAACTTGGAAAGGTGGATCTCTCTCACACGTACCGACACAGACTATCCCGCAATTCAATTGATCCTCAAAGGTTTTTATTGAATAGCGGAATAGGAAATATGATCAAAAAAAGTGTATGTATCTCGCACGTACACAACCACACTAGGCCCCAATTACTATTGTTTGTACCCCTAAAAGGCTAGATGAGGAGTAGGGGGGGTATGGAACAGGCAGCACCCTCAAACCTTCAGAAGTATGAGATGAACCCCAACAACTTGGAAAGGTGGATCTCTCTCACACGTACCGACACAGACTATCCCGCAATTCAATTGATCCTCAAAGGTTTTTATTGAATAGCGGAATAGGAAATATGATCAAAAAAAGTGTATGTATCTCGCACGTACACAACCACACTAGGCCCCAATTACTATTGTTTGTACCCCTAAAAGGCTAGATGAGGAGTAGGGGGAGTATGGAACAGGCAGCACCCTCAAACCTTCAGAAGTATGAGATGAACCCCAACAACTTGGAAAGGTGGATCTCTCTCACACGTACCGACACAGACTATCCCGCAATTCAATTGATCCTCAAAGGTTTTTATTGAATAGCGGAATAGGAAATATGATCAAAAAAAGTGTATGTATCTCGCACGTACACAACCACACTAGGCCCCAATTACTATTGTTTGTACCCCTAAAAGGCTAGATGAGGAGTAGGGGGGGTATGGAACAGGCAGCACCCTCAAACCTTCAGAAGTATGAGATGAACCCCAACAACTTGGAAAGGTGGATCTCTCTCACACGTACCGACACAGACTATCCCGCAATTCAATTGATCCTCAAAGGTTTTTATTGAATAGCGGAATAGGAAATATGATCAAAAAAAGTGTATGTATCTCGCACGTACACAACCACACTAGGCCCCAATTACTATTGTTTGTACCCCTAAAAGGCTAGATGAGGAGTAGGGGGGGTATGGAACAGGCAGCACCCTCAAACCTTCAGAAGTATGAGATGAACCCCAACAACTTGGAAAGGTGGATCTCTCTCACACGTACCGACACAGACTATCCCGCAATTCAATTGATCCTCAAAGGTTTTTATTGAATAGCGGAATAGGAAATATGATCAAAAAAAGTGTATGTATCTCGCACGTACACAACCACACTAGGCCCCAATTACTATTGTTTGTACCCCTAAAAGGCTAGATGAGGAGTAGGGGGAGTATGGAACAGGCAGCACCCTCAAACCTTCAGAAGTATGAGATGAACCCCAACAACTTGGAAAGGTGGATCTCTCTCACACGTACCAACACAGACTATCCCCCAATTTAACTGATCCCCAAAGGTTTTTGATTAAATAGCGGAATAGAAAATATGATCCCAAAAAAGTGTATGTATATCACACGTACACAACCACACTAGGCCCCAATTACTATTGTTTGTACCCCTAAAAGGCTAGGAGTAGGGGGGAGTATGGAACAGGCAGCACCCTCAAACCTTCAGAAGTATGAGATGAACCCCAACAACTTGGAAAGGTGGATCTCTCTCACACGTACCAACACAGACTATCCCCCAATTTAACTGATCCCCAGAGGTTTTTGATTAAATAGCGGAATAGAAAATATGATCCCAAAAAAGTGTATGTATATCACACGTACACAACCACACTAGGCCCCAATTACTATTGTTTGTACCCCTAAAAGGCTAGGAGTAGGGGGAGTATGGAACAGGCAGCACCCTCAAACCTTCAGAAGTATGAGATGAACCCCAACAACTTGGAAAGGTGGATCTCTCTCACACGTACCAACACAGACTATCCCCCAATTTAACTGATCCCCAAAGGTTTTTGATTAAATAGCGGAATAGAAAATATGATCCCAAAAAAGTGTATGTATATCACACGTACACAACCACACTAGGCCCCAATTACTATTGTTTGTACCCCTAAAAGGCTAGGAGTAGGGGGAGTATGGAACAGGCAGCACCCTCAAACCTTCAGAAGTATGAGATGAACCCCAACAACTTGGAAAGGTGGATCTCTCTCACACGTACCAACACAGACTATCCCCCAATTTAACTGATCCCCAGAGGTTTTTGATTAAATAGCGGAATAGAAAATATGATCCCAAAAAAGTGTATGTATATCACACGTACACAACCACACTAGGCCCCAATTACTATTGTTTGTACCCCTAAAAGGCTAGGAGTAGGGGGAGTATGGAACAGGCAGCACCCTCAAACCTTCAGAAGTATGAGATGAACCCCAACAACTTGGAAAGGTGGATCTCTCTCACACGTACCAACACAGACTATCCCCCAATTTAACTGATCCCCAGAGGTTTTTGATTAAATAGCGGAATAGAAAATATGATCCCAAAAAAGTGTATGTATATCACACGTACACAACCACACTAGGCCCCAATTACTATTGTTTGTACCCCTAAAAGGCTAGGAGTAGGGGGGAGTATGGAACAGGCAGCACCCTCAAACCTTCAGAAGTATGAGATGAACCCCAACAACTTGGAAAGGTGGATCTCTCTCACACGTACCAACACAGACTATCCCCCAATTTAACTGATCCCCAGAGGTTTTTGATTAAATAGCGGAATAGAAAATATGATCCCAAAAAAGTGTATGTATATCACACGTACACAACCACACTAGGCCCCAATTACTATTGTTTGTACCCCTAAAAGGCTAGGAGTAGGGGGAGTATGGAACAGGCAGCACCCTCAAACCTTCAGAAGTATGAGATGAACCCCAACAACTTGGAAAGGTGGATCTCTCTCACACGTACCAACACAGACTATCCCCCAATTTAACTGATCCCCAAAGGTTTTTGATTAAATAGCGGAATAGAAAATATGATCCCAAAAAAGTGTATGTATATCACACGTACACAACCACACTAGGCCCCAATTACTATTGTTTGTACCCCTAAAAGGCTAGGAGTAGGGGGAGTATGGAACAGGCAGCACCCTCAAACCTTCAGAAGTATGAGATGAACCCCAACAACTTGGAAAGGTGGATCTCTCTCACACGTACCAACACAGACTATCCCCCAATTTAACTGATCCCCAGAGGTTTTTGATTAAATAGCGGAATAGAAAATATGATCCCAAAAAAGTGTATGTATATCACACGTACACAACCACACTAGGCCCCAATTACTATTGTTTGTACCCCTAAAAGGCTAGGAGTAGGGGGAGTATGGAACAGGCAGCACCCTCAAACCTTCAGAAGTATGAGATGAACCCCAACAACTTGGAAAGGTGGATCTCTCTCACACGTACCAACACAGACTATCCCCCAATTTAACTGATCCCCAGAGGTTTTTGATTAAATAGCGGAATAGAAAATATGATCCCAAAAAAGTGTATGTATATCACACGTACACAACCACACTAGGCCCCAATTACTATTGTTTGTACCCCTAAAAGGCTAGGAGTAGGGGGAGTATGGAACAGGCAGCACCCTCAAACCTTCAGAAGTATGAGATGAACCCCAACAACTTGGAAAGGTGGATCTCTCTCACACGTACCAACACAGACTATCCCCCAATTTAACTGATCCCCAGAGGTTTTTGATTAAATAGCGGAATAGAAAATATGATCCCAAAAAAGTGTATGTATATCACACGTACACAACCACACTAGGCCCCAATTACTATTGTTTGTACCCCTAAAAGGCTAGGAGTAGGGGGAGTATGGAACAGGCAGCACCCTCAAACCTTCAGAAGTATGAGATGAACCCCAACAACTTGGAAAGGTGGATCTCTCTCACACGTACCAACACAGACTATCCCCCAATTTAACTGATCCCCAAAGGTTTTTGATTAAATAGCGGAATAGAAAATATGATCCCAAAAAAGTGTATGTATATCACACGTACACAACCACACTAGGCCCCAATTACTATTGTTTGTACCCCTAAAAGGCTAGGAGTAGGGGGAGTATGGAACAGGCAGCACCCTCAAACCTTCAGAAGTATGAGATGAACCCCAACAACTTGGAAAGGTGGATCTCTCTCACACGTACCAACACAGACTATCCCCCAATTTAACTGATCCCCAAAGGTTTTTGATTAAATAGCGGAATAGAAAATATGATCCCAAAAAAGTGTATGTATATCACACGTACACAACCACACTAGGCCCCAATTACTATTGTTTGTACCCCTAAAAGGCTAGATGAGGAGTAGGGGGAGTATGGAACAGGCAGCACCCTCAAACCTTCAGTATGAGATTGTGTTCACTGTACCCCACAAAGATTGAGTTCACTGCACCCCACAATGATTGTGTTCACTGCACCCCACAAAGATTGTGTTCACTGCACCTCACAAAGATTGTGTTCACTGTACCCCCCAAAGATTGTGTTCACTGCACCCCACAAAGATTCTGTTCACTGTACCCCACAAAGATTGTGTTCACTGCACCCCAAAAAGATTTTGTTCACTGCACCCCAAAAAGGATGTTGTTCACTGCACCCCAAAAAGGATGTTGTTCACTCCACCCCAAAAAGATTGTGTTCACTGCACCCCACAAAGATTGTGTTCACTGCACCCCAAAAAGATTGTGTTCACTGCACCCCAAAAATGATTTTGTTCACTGCACCCCAAAAAGGATTTTGTTCACTGCACCCCAAAAAGGATGTTGTTCACTCCACCCCAAAAAGATTGTGTTCACTGCACCCCAAAAAGATTGTGTTCACTGCACCCCACAAAGGATTTTGTTCACTGCACCCCAAAAAGATTGTGTTCACTGCACCCCAAAAAGGATGTTGTTCACTGCACCCCAAAAAGGATTTTGTTCACTGCACCCCAAAAAGATTGTGTTCACTGCACCCCACAAAGGATTTTGTTCACTGCACCCCACAAAGATTGTGTTCACTGCACACCAAAAAGGATTGTGTTCACTGCACCCCAAAAAGATTTTGTTCACTGCACCCCAAAAAGATTGTGTTCACTGCAGCCCAAAAAGATTGTGTTCACTGCAGCCCAAAAAGATTGTGTTCACTGCAGCCCAAAAAGATTGTGTTCACTGCAGCCCAAAAAGATTGTGTTCACTGCAGCTCACACACAGAAAAATGGATGTGGATCACTGACACCTGCCTATCTCCAATCCCACACCACACAGCAATATCGATTGTAGTTTGTAGAACACAGTTTCCCTAAAATTCAGCAGACTCTGTCCCTAACAGGATTGAGAAGAGATCGTAGATCAGGATTGAGTGCAGATTCACCCCACCCCCCACACAGCAATATCGATTGTAGTTTGTAGAACACAGTTTCCCTAAAATTCAGCAGACTCTGTCCCTAACAGGATTGAGAAGAGATCGTAGATCAGGATTGAGTGCAGATTCACCCCACCCCCCACACAGCAATATCGATTGTAGTTTGTAGAACACAGTTTCCCTAAAATTCAGCAGACTCTGTCCCTAACAGGATTGAGAAGAGATCGTAGATCAGGATTGAGTGCAGATTCACCCCACCCCCCACACAGCAATATCGATTGTAGTTTGTAGAAGACACTGACCCTATATAATTCAGCAGACTCTATCCCTAAAATGCCTACAACTCGCCCTGCCTAAACACTCCGACCTGTCCCTCAATTCTATCCGGACACAAATGGTTTTTTCCTGCCTATCTTTCCCTAATCAGCAGCCAGCACGTTGATGTGTGCTCTGTCCCTGAATCTAAGCAGCATAATGACGCCGCTGCGGCTGCCTCGAACTTATAAAGACTTGGTCACATGCTTCAGACGGCCAATCACAGCTACTGAGACATTTGCAGGCATGGCTGGGATGGCTTAAGGCACACCAGTTAAACGATTGTTGATTGGCTGTTGAAAGCCCGCCATGAAAAGAGCGCCAAAGCATGCAAAACCCGGAAATAAAACGACCGAACACGGATTTTTACCCGAACATACAGTAAAGTGTCCGTGTCCGTGTTCGGGTACAAAAAATCCAATTATTCGGTACGAACACGAATAATACAGTCCGTGTTCGCTCAACACTAGCAGTAATTCATTCAAAAGGAGCCCGGACCAAGTATTGAGTGCATACTATACTGTACATGGACATACTTTTCAGTGAGCCAACATTTCCTCAATTTAAACCTTTTTTTTTTTTTTTTTTTTTTTTTATTGTTCTTATGTAATATCCAAATTTTCTGAGATACTGAATTTTTGTTTTTTACTAGCTATAAGCCATAATGAAATTTAAAAGAAAAATGCTTGAAATATTTTGTGTGTCCACTCGATTTATATAATATGAGTTTCACTTTTTGAATTGAATTATTAAATAAATTCACTTTTTTGATATTCTATTTTTTTGAGATGCACCTGTACATACGTTTAGGGGTTCCAAGTAATTTTTATCTACAAATACAGATTTTTGTCTGTAAACAAAAAAGTGTCAGAAAAAGGCCTGGTCTTCAAGTGGATAGTACTTCAGTCTCTTGTCATATGACTATGCAGTGCATCCTCTCCCTTTTATAAATACAAAAGGCTATGCTCAAAACTTGGGAAGCTATAACGTGTATTTTCACAGGCTTTGAGTCAGGGTCGTTCAGAAACTCAGGATATCAAATAACTATAGATATTTAGGCAGCTGTGCAAGTTTAATTAAAGCTGAACTTCAGGATAAATACTCTATTGCATAAATCCTCCCTCTTCTTAATCACAGTTGAAAAGCACTTAAGTTATGGTGGCCTGAAATCTCATCTTTTATTATTTTTGATATCACCACCAAATAGTTCAGACCTTTACAAAGACTACAAACCAGAAGGACAATCCAGTGGGGGGCCATGTGTCACATCAAACACATGTATGTGCAGCCAATCAATTGCCCTGGTAAGGCAAGACCAGATCTCCCCACTAAAAGCAGCACTGACATAAAGACATCAGTGCTGCCTTGCTGGACTACGAGGGGGAGGGGGATTAACACCAGTTGCTGTGCTTAGAAAGGAAAGCACAGCAGCAATCGGTCATTAGAACCAAAAACTCGCTTCCTTCAAACTTTCTGAGAGATATGTTTGAGGCTGAATGTTACTAGAAAAGCTGCTAATTTGAAGAAAGGGATGAATGTTTTTTGGGAAAGGTGAGGCTGTGTATTTTGAAAAAAGAAAATGTTTAAACTAACTGGAGTTCAGCTTTAAATTCAGAGTCCGTTAGCAGGCAGGCTTGTATCCACATGTTCCAAGTCTGTTAGCGTTCAGCAAAGCAAGATATGGAATGCTGCATTACATGGTATATGATTTAATGCATGCAATAGAACAATATAGGATAACAAAAAGCAAAAGTCAAGTGTATACATTGTGATACACACATTTTTTTTATAAAGAGTTCCATATGCATTAAAACCAATCCATAAAATTACAGCCGCAGACAAGTGAAAAACCTTTAAAGTTGTATTGAACTCTACTTTTTAACTTTGCCCTTTAGGTAAGCTTATAAAAAGTTCTACCTGTAGGTACCTTGACAACCAAATAAACCCTTTAGTAACTAGAGATGGGGCTCCTGCCGGTGGCTTCCCTTGCGCATGTGCAGTTACCTCTGCATTCACGGCACACTACTTGTGCCATGCCAAGATGGTGACTCCTGTGTGCATGCGTGGGAGTGACGTCTTTGCAGCCTGGCCATTCAAGCAGTCGGAGAGTGCGAACCTGGAAGGAAGACTAGGTGCAGATGGAAGTGCTGACAGCTCAGAACTGGAGGGCTTTAAAACAAAAATTGTGTTTCGTTAACAATATAAAGTGCATAAGGTCATTGTAATCCTCATACAATCAAGTGAAAAATAAAACTGAAGTGATTAAAAATATATGTGCAAGTAATTGAAAAATTCATAATCAATAAAGTCCAGAAAATAAAGTGATTTAGTGCAAAAATATAGACATTTCAGTGTTAACAATATTCAGTGCACGTGAATGAAGGATTCTTTACACCCAGAAAGTGCACACCCCATTCACAAGCCGCTTACCAGCTATTAAGACCCCAAAATGGAGGTTTAGCTGCACCTTATCCCAATATCCCTATGGGGTGAATGGATACCAGGAGCCAGGGTTCCAAAATGGATTGACCAAGCAATCAAGACGATCCACAATCAGCTGCTAGGACCCAAAGAAGGAAGTATAACTGCACCTTAACCCCATATCTCTGTTGGGTGGAAGGATGCCAAGAGCCTGGGTTCCAAGACGGATAAACCAAGCAATCAAAATTGTCCAACAGTGCTCTTAATGAGGAGGGGAAACCGAGGAGGAACTCTAGTATTACAAGTTCAAGTTTTTAACAAAGGTTAAAACCACTTACAATCAATCAGAAGTAAACTTGCATAGGATACAATCAAACACATGTAGCACCCTGGCAGCTGGGATGGCATCACCGCTATAGCTCTAGCCGATGCGTTTCATTTGAAAGACCGTTATCAAGGTGTAAAGGAAGATAGCAGAGGGAGCCCTGGAGGGCTTTGTTCAACAGGTAACTCTATCATAATATGTACTGTGCTAATATTATGTGGTGCATTCCAGCATATTATGGCATCAACCACCTGGGAACCATTTATGCATATAAAAATTTCCATTGGAAAAAGCCACTGGTTCATCTGGCAGTAGTGAATCGCAAACTCACTTGGATTATGATAAACGAAAAGCTGGTCAACATAGTCAGGGATACTTCTCCAAGGTTTTAGAGATTCTGGAATCCTTGGATATAATATCTTCAATCTCCTTTGTGCCGGCTGCAATGGTGCTGACCGGGAGTGGTGGCTGGATTGGTTATGACTTTTTTTGCCCCCTTTTTTTTTACTCCCTTCTTTTCTTTTCTCTTTTATTCCTTTCTCATGGTTTTCTCTTTCTTCCTGTGAATGTCTCCACATACTTTTTATATATTGCAAACGTTTCACTATACAGGAGTTTTTACTGTTTGGCTGGTAATGTTTTTTGCACCTTAGTGGGCACGTGGTAACCTACGCTTGGGATTCATTCCCCATTTTTAGAGAGCCTGAAATTTGTCAATTCCCTCCCTTTTTTGCATTGCTGTTATTCTTTCACTATGCTCTGATACATGGAACCTTGCAATTACGCATTTGTTTTTTCTTGGCAATATACTCCACCTGCTTTGCAGACTTGCTTCTTCTTCTGGAAAATGAACATATGCCTATTTTGCCTTTTTTACTTTTTTGTGAAAAACTTTCAAAAATTTTTGAAACTGAAAAAAAACAAGATTAATACCACTTTAAAGTGTAACTAATCCCGAAAAAAATGATATATGGCAGCTTGCCAGTTCTTAGATGAGTTGGTTGCATTCCTTTTCTTTTTTCGGGCCCGTTTTCCTTTATTTTCACCTGATGATTCTGCCAATAACACACTCCTTGTTCTAGGGTGACAATGCTGACTCATTGTACAATATCTTTTTAAGAGCAGCATTGTCACCCTAAGGCCCTTTTCACACATGTGCAACCTGAAAGTTGCACGATTTTGGCGCGTTTTTAATGCAAGTTTGACTGGACTTGAAGCAATGCCTGTGTAATCTTGAGGTCTATGGATCTCAAGTCGCATCAAAGTCAGACCAAAGTAGTGCAGGGACTACTTTTAAGTCGCTGGGACTTGAATTCGCACATTTGACTTTGCAGTTCCAAGTCGTAGGACAAGTCGCACAAATGTGAAAGGGGCCTAAGACAGAGAAAAGAGAATTTGTTAGGACTACAGGAAACTTCCCCCTCCTTATCTCCATCAAGTATGGGAAAGGGGGGTTCCATCCATAGCTCACAGAGCCCCTGTGCATGGCTGATATAACTACTTGAGATATTTTTTTTTGCATTTAAAAAAATATTTAATTTGTAAATTTAATGGGATAAAGATGAGAAAATAAGAGAAGATCATTGTTAGGTTTTGCATACACTTTAACTGCTGTTTTTCATTGGTATGTTGTTTTATAGTGATTTTGTCCATGTTTGTAGATTTTGTTTTTGGTGGGGGGTAAATGCACAAGCATGACTTAAGCAGTACATAAACAAAGCAAAACCACACATATACAAGAGCAGAATGTGAATATCTCTCTTTGGTGCAGGTCAGCGGCCTGTGAGAAATCTGTCATCAATATCATATTGCTTGAAATTTTGAAAAAGCCATAGCTACAAACAAGCCAATTACCCAGAAAAATAAACTTAATGCACCATAGCAATAAACCAAAGGGCTGAATGTAAATGACTATTCTGTCTGTAGACTTTTTTTTTATTCTGATGTGACATTGCCGCTAGAGCAACTTGTTGAGATTATGCAGATAGAAAAGGTTATAGGTACTACATATACTTATAGACACATTTTTGGGTTGATGTATAAGTGAATGAATTGTATCGTGTTTAGAGATACACTGATGTAATTTATGAAAACTGTGATAGTTGGACTGACAATTGCTCGGTTAAGTAACAATCTACCCAAAATATTTGTATATAATTTTTTGAGACAGAGCTTTCTTTTGGTGGTATTTGTTAAACACTGAAAGTTTTAGTTTTATTATATAAAAGAAACAAGACCAAACAGTTAAAAAGAAAAAACTTTTTTCTTTTACTTTCTTTTATAAAACCTATTAAAAAAACAATCTTCTTTTAACAAATTTAAACAAAAAAAGGATTGTGTTACATGTCCTTGGTTAAAAAAAGAAACACACAAAAGTGTATTTACACTGTGTGCAAATTATAGAGTCTACAAAAATGGTTTATGCATATATAATATATACTGTATATATCTGGGGTCTCCAAACTTTCTAAGCAATGTGCCAATCTACTGTCCTTTAGGCTTTAGGTAGACAGTGGCCAGTGGGAGTAGAAAATGCCTGGCATCAGTGCCCCAACATTGGTTTCAACATTGTTAGTACCAATAGGAAAATGTGCCCCATTGATAGTGTCAGTAGAGGGAATGGTGCCCCATCATTAGTGTTGATTGGCAGAATAGTGCTCCAAAGGCCAGATAAAGGCAAGTAAAAGGCAACATCCGGCCCCCAGACGGCAGCTTGGGACCGCTGGTATATATGAAATGAATCTAATTTACACAGTGTACACAACTATCATATAACTATGGAGTGTGTGTCTATATATGTCCATATACACACTGATCAGCCATAACATTAAGATCACTGACAAGTTAAGTGAATAACATTGATTATCTCATTACAATGACACCTGAAAGTGGGTGGGATATATTAGGCAGCAAGTGGGCATGTTGTAAATGAAGTTAAAGATAAAGTGTTGAAAGCAGAAAAAAATGGGCATCACAGTTAGTCGTGCATGGGGTAACATGGGGTAACCCATGTCCACAGCCAGAAGTGCATATAATGGACATGTAAGCATTAGAAATTGACCACTGAGCAATGGAAGAAGGTATAAAAAACTCACCCAAGCTCTACTGCCATGTCAATGATGTTAAGAATGTCAGTGATCAGGCCAACCAGTCCACTGTAGATAAATCCAACAAAAAGTCGGAAACTTGGTGCCTCTTCTTAAAAGATCCTTTAAAAATGCAGAACAGCAAATACAAGGCCGAAACACGTTAGCATCAATGGACATTGTACTTGCTGTTGTGCATTAATAAAAGATCTTTTAAGAAGAAACACAGAGTTGCTGGCTTTTTGTTGG
Organism: Pelophylax lessonae; assembly: GCF_965119305.1. Taxonomy (NCBI): domain Eukaryota; kingdom Metazoa; phylum Chordata; class Amphibia; order Anura; family Ranidae; genus Pelophylax; species Pelophylax lessonae. Next base: position 146,487,941 of record NC_138780.1, on the reverse strand, counting down.
ATTTATCTAATGGAAGAAGGTAGCCTTGTCTGATGAATATGTTTCCTTTTACAGCATGTAAATATATTTTTTTCTTTTATGTTAGATTATATACACACTGAGTGTATATATAGTACTGTGAAAAAGTTTTAGGCAGGTGTGAGGAAATGCTGTAAAGTAAGAATGTTCTCAAAAATATATATTATAATTGTTTATTTTTATCAATTTACAAAATGCAAAGTGAGAAAACCGAAGTTAAAATCAAATCAATATACGATGTGACTACCCTTTGGTTTCAAACCAGCATCGATTCCTAAACTTGCATACTTTGTAGACTTGCACTAAGTCAGGGATTTCGTAGGATTAGAGTCAGGTGTATGATTAACCAATTATACCAAGCAGGTGCTGATGATCATCATATTTCATGATTTAACTGAAACAGAAACAGCTGTGTAGGCCTAAAACTGGGTGAGGAACAGCCAAACTATGGTACGGTGAGGTGAGGTTGGGGAAGACCATTTCATGTCACTGGTAGAGATGTAAGATTTCTGGAAATTTTGAAGCCTTGGAAAAAAGTGTTTTTTTTTTTCCTGGAATAAAATTAAAGTTTTAGAAAAACAAAAAAAAAAAATTATTTTGTAGTTTTACAAATTGAAACTCATTTTGTTACACTGGGAAGGTGAAATGCAGTGTATATAAAAAAGCGTTATGCTTGAAATAAAAGTACAGCTTATTCAGTAAATAAACTAAACTTGCTTTTTTTAAATTTATTTTTATATTACAAATGATGGAATTACAAGGACTGTATATGATAAGAACATTTCACCTATACATGAGAACAGTTAACCACCCCCCCCCCCCTTTTCCCTCCAAACAATGTAAAAGCTTCCTGTCAATATGCATTTTCAGTTATTGACAATGCTGCTCCAGAAGCATGTATTGCTCTTGTAGGAGCTTGATCAATTTTCTCCAGATTTTCCGGTGTAATTTTCTCTAAAAATGTAAGGATTGTGTATTTTTGTGAGCCCGCGGTTTGCAACTCTTCCTTACTCTAAGATTCTGCTGGTGAAGAAACTCTTTATGATGATCCAGAGGCAGCAGAAATAGTGTTTCTGGAATGAGAACTCTGGAGGGAAAAGCTACTTGCACTTTTATTATGGTCCTCATTTAATTCCATAAAGTATTTTTAATGTCCTTAGGGCACCTCTGGCATGCCAGGATTTGTTTTGTCATCTATGTAGCATTTGGAAAAGAATATTGCTTCTCACAATAATTTGCAAATTGCAGCTTTGCTCTCAGCAGAAGTAGCACTGTGGAAATGTTTCCAAACTCAAGATGCTGGTCTAACCATTTTACTAAAAGGAGTTAAAAAAGAACACAATTTACTAACCAGACTATAGGAAAACAGTATGCTGTGATGGTGGAGAACATTAATAGGAATCATTTAAAAGTGATAAAGACAAACTAATTTGTCAAATTTACCCTCTTACTTGTTGGTTAAAGCCCAAGAGAACAGAAGCTATCATCTACTGTATCACAACAATCACCCAAAGGAGGTACAAGATGGAGCCCCCAAGCAAATAAACTTGAGGCTTTCCCCTGCAGTGCCCCCTACTGGCAGAAATGCATTTTCTCTTGTTTGGGAACTGTATTTAGAAGTACAGTGTCACTTAAACTGTATTCCGGGATTTGCTTTTCTTCAGCTGAGAGAACTTGCAATAATTTAAGACTTTACATAAAGTCTCAGAAATCTTTTCATTCATTTGTTTTTTTTTTAAGGTCTTTGTTATATAGTTTGAATTCCATGTCATAGATTTAATATTTATCATTATAGAAAAAAAAATTACACAAAAAAAGCTTTGAAAAAAACAAGGAAAAGAAAACTTTTTTTCCAAAATGTTGTTGTTTTTTTTTTTTTCCGGGCTTTCCCATCTCTAGTCACGGGTCATATACCATACCTCGGGAAGACTGAGCACAGCACAAGACATAAGATAGCTAATCTGCATCAGTAGGGTCTTTCCCAGGCAAAGATTTCAAAGCAGACTGGGGTATCAAGATGTGCTTTTCAGGCTCTTTTGAAGAAGCACAAAGAAGTTGGCAACGTTGAAGACCATAGATGCAGTGGTCGGCCAAGGAAACCTAATGCAGCAGATGAAAGACACACCATGCTTACTTCCCTTTGACATGGGAAGATGTCCAGCAGTGCCATCAACACAGAACAGGTGGAAATCAGTGTGACCCAGGTACACCCACCTACTGTCCCGAGACATCTGGCAAGAAGTGGTCTTCATGGAACAATTGCTGCCGTGGAAATCAACTATGCAAAAACATATAGGAACTGGGGTTCAGAAAAATGGCAGCAGGTGCTCTAGACTGATGAACCAAAATGTTTAATATTTGGCTGTAGCAGGAGGCAACAGGGAAGCATGGTGGAGGTTCCCTGCAGGTTTGGGACAATAGTTCTGCAAATGTAGGTGGAGATTTGGTCAGGATTCATGGTGTCTTCAATGCTGAGAAATACAGGTAGTTATATCTCCATCAAGCCATACCATCAGGGAGGTGTGTGATTGGCACCAAATTTATTCTGCAGCAGGACAACAACTCTAAACATACAGCCAATATAATTTAGAACTTCTCTTCAGCCTAAGGCTCAATTCACACATATTAATTTTGAATCGTGGAGATTCTGCCCGTGATCCGGAACCGTTACAAGTCGCGGGACGCCCATGCGATTCCCTTAACTTGCAATGGTACCCCATACACAGCGAGATTTTGCCGCCATTGTCACCCGACGAATCGCGGTAAAATCGCGCAAACAGAATGGCAGAACGCCTGTCGCCCAAAAGAAGTTCTTGTACTCCTTTTTGGCGACAGGCGTCCCGCGATTCTGTTTGCGCGATTTTACCACGATTTATCCAGCGACAATCACAGCAAAATCGCGCTGCTTTTTGGGTGCCTTTGCAAGTCACGGGAATAGCACGGGCATCCTGCGACTTGCAATGGTTCAGGATCACGGCCAGATACGTGGCAATTCTGACCATGATCCGAAACGCCTATGTGTGAATGGAGCCTTAATAAGAACAAGGGAGTCCTGGAAGTAATGGTGCCCACAGAGCCCTAATCTCAAAATCATTGAGTCTGTCTAGAACTACATGAAGGGACAGAAGGATTTGAGGCAGCCTACATCCAAAGAAGATCTGTGGTTCGTTCTCCAAATGTTTGGAACAGCCTACCTGTCGAGTTCTTTCAAAAACTGTGTGCAAGTGCACCTGGAAGAATTTATGCTGTTTTGACTGCAAAGGATGGCTACACCAAATGTTGATTTGGTTTGACTTTCTCTTCTGTTCATTTATATTCCATTGTGTTAATTGTTAAAAAAAAGGCATATTAACACTTCTATTTCTACAAACATTCATCATTTACAGCATTTCTCACACCTGCCTAAAACTTTTGCACAGGAATATATATTGTGTGTGTATGTATGTATGTGTATGTGTATGTGTATATATATATATATATATATATATATATATATATATATATATATATATATAGTGTGTGTGTGTGTGTATGTATGTATGTATATGTATATATATAATATATATATATATATATATATATATAGTGTGTGTATATGTATGTATGTTTTTTTTAATTAATGTGTTTAAATAACCAGTTTTACTTTTACTTGAAAATAAAAGCAGATGAATGTAATCTGGGGAATTTGTGCATTATTAAATTTGTCCGAATTCAAAAGTGTGATTTGTAGTTTTTGCTGGTTTCTGTTAATTATTGCAGATTAAAGTGAAAAAACAAGTCTAATATTAAGCAGGAAATGTTCATGGAGACCTGGACTTTCTCAGTCGGTTGGTAAAAGTAGAATAATATGAGACAGTCGGGAGGAAGTCTTGGGTGGTTCATCTAGTCTATAATTATAGGAACTGCTTGATAAACTGCAGGCACAGAAGCGCATAGTTTAACAATGAAAGTGTGCATTGTAGTGAAAACTGTGAAGCAGCAGATAATATTGTCAGTCATTTTTGTAAATTGTAGAATATGATTCCTACCGTTTTTTAAGGCATTGCATAATGCCAGTACTTGCTGACCCTACCCTGGGAGAAGTTTAATGGTTGGCCTTCTTTGAATTGTTTGTTGATTGTGTCTTGCATCAATACTTCAATACCAGACCCCGGACAAGGCTGACTGTGCCCTGTGCCCCCACCCTTTGTGAAAGCTGACCTGTTACTTTGCACTTTAAAGAAATGTTGTGACTGTAGGCATCTTTTTTTTTTTTTTTTTTTAATCTTACTTTGTTTACTGTAAAAATTGGCCTCTGCATTGGAATAAAAGTGACTAGGACTTTTCTTGGTAGTTGTTGTCACTGATGTCCACTCTCCCATCTATTGGCTACACAGCATCAAATTTTGCTTAAGTAGTGTTTGTCAGGACAACTTAAAATGGTTGTAAACTCTTACATATACTCAGTGAAGGAACTATCCTCAGGTGAAGCACATAGATTAAACAAATACTCCTAAATATATTGCATCTAGTCTGCAAGTCTATCTTTAGTCTTCTCCTCTCTCTATATTCATTCAAAGTGCTGAATTTATAAAGCTTGTCTGAGAGTTTGGAAAAAAAGAGGGCAGAGAGCTGAAGTTACACTCTGCAGAGCTCAGTGAGGGGAGGTCTGAGAGCTGATTGGATTGAAGAGACAAACCCCCCTTCACATAACTCACAGGAACAGCGCTTAGGCTGTCAATCAGCTGTAGGTCCCTCCCCTGTCACCTTATTTTCTCTTGGTGTCAGGAAAACTTGTCAGAAGTGATTCGTGCTGATAGCAGAGGAACGAAGCAGCAGACAGAAATAACACTTAGTGCTTTTAATTGAGACAAGTACACACTATAGAAGGATATGCAGACAGCAAAGCTGTGAGAGGGGCTCAGCGGGTCCACCTACTACAGCAGTGGTTCTCAACTCCAGTCCTCAGGACCCACTGACAGGCCAGGTTTGCAAGATAACTGAAATACATCACAGGTGATATAGTTTGCTGCTCAGTGATTGCAGTATTCTAGTCTGTATCTCTCCAAGGTAATACTTAAAATCTGGCCTGTTAGTGGGTCCTGAGGACAGGAGTTGAGAAACATTGCATTACAGGTAGCCTGTAGAAAACTACACAAGGGGGCGGAGACAAGACCAGTCTCCCTGCACAAGGAGAGGACAGCAGTGACTGGTCTTTATTACAGGAAGTTCTTGCACAGGGGCAAAGTTTCACACTAGAAATACTGCACAGATCTGGAAGAAATATACAAAGCACAGCAAGATTCAAGAGACAATATATATGACTCTCTTGTATTTAAACAATATTTCCTTATCAAGGAGTTTAGCTTTAGGTAAACCTGTTGATTGGGCAAGAAAGAGGATGACTTCAAGACTGATTAATAATGCAACACCCATGGCAATGCATATGGTAGTGTATTTTGAAATGCATTTTGCTGAGGTTTTTAAGTACCTCATTCAATAGAGTTGCAACGCACCCGATACAAAACTTTTTTCCTATACATCCCATAGAAGACAGTAGAGATTTTTGTTCATATATTTTACCTGTGCTGCAGATAGCATGCTACAATACCCTATGCGTACAAGCCACAAAACTCTGGTAGTAGACTATATTAATATGAAAATACTTTTTTTTTTTTTTTTTTTTTTACTTCTTCCTCTTAAGCTGCAAAGACAACATTATTATGTAATAAATAAGTACAACTATATTTAGAATTCTCATTTACTGGGGAACAACACATAAACATCTAGAGGGTAGTCTGGGTCACAATGACCGATTTAAAGAACAGTTACACGTAATCTAATATCTAAAGTAATAAAAGCCACCCAAAACTGTATTTATATAACCTAATAATAAAGGAAAATGACATAACAATTCACGGGACTGACTAACCCTGGGCAACATGACGCATAAACAAAGTGACAAAAAGCTATTTATTTCCATGATAAAGATCGTTTGGTTTTCGCTATGGTTTCAAATTTGTTTATTTTAATAATCCAAATTATATGAAATGCTTGATTTGTTCAAATTCCAAAAGTAATATGGGAAATTCTTTTATATTTAAGATGGTAGATTTTCTTAGGAGCACAAGATAACCATTGTTACTGTGTTGCATTATACTCCACCTTCAAAGTTCTTTAAAGCTGAACTCCAGCCAGATATAAAAGGCACAGGTTAATGCAGCTCTCTATTAGGCCCCTTTCACATGGGGCGGATCTGTTTTGCGGACTTCACTTGCTCAGGGGGGATCGCTCCACTGATCCCTGCTGAGCAGATGGATAACAGTTCCGTCTCTGCTCACTGTGCAGAGACGGACCTGTCAGAGTCCCATTCTCCTCTATGGGGAGATTGGATGAAAATGGACAGCCGATCCCATCCGACCATACGTCTGTTTTCAGCGGATCTTGTTAGATCAGAGAACAGGCAGGTGTCAGCAGACGCATGTCCGCTGACATCCCCTTCCACATAGAGGATAATGAGTGGCCGAATTGGTCTGCCTGAAATAAAGACAGGCGGACCCAATCGGTTTGATTGTGTGAAAGGGGCCTTAGTCATTCCAGCATTAAATTTTGTGTTGAATAAGTGCCCAAATTTGACTTGGCAAGAGTATGTTTCAGTGCCTGTACAACAACACAAATGGCGAGACAGAAATGGCACAAGGAGACAGTTGCACTGCAGCATTCATATGCTAACAAAAAACATAATGATAGGAAGAGAGAACAGAGTGATGGGCAATTTACAATTTATGTGCTGCTCCTCTTTTCACAGTCCAATCACAGGCTGTGGTAGACCTGTACATAATCAGATCCCTGTCCTGCCAGTTAGGTGTGGAAAAATTGGGCATTGGGTGTTGGTGGTGACTTCACACCATAAACCTTAACAGTTATTATTATCAAATTCAGGATTGCATGCTCTTAAAAATATCACACAGGTGCGGAAAAATTTGGCCTTGGCTGTTGGTGGTGCCTGCACCCTGTAACTCCTCACAGTTACTCTTGGAGGGCGCAGGACTGACACTGTTCAAATAATTCAGCTGACTCCTCCATGCCTGATGCTGAGGCACTAGTAGCTGTGGACAAGGAGGGCAGAATAAGGTGCTCCGGTGGACTGTGCACTAGTCTCAGCATGGGTAATAGAGGATGAGGATTTTTCAGTAAGCCAGTCCACCACCACCTTTGCATGCTGTGGGTGGATAGCACGGGCAACATCACTTATAAGAGAAAAACATGCGCTTACTGAGGACGGACCACGTCCACCTTTGCACTTGGACACACACGCTGCTGGCCCCCTCACAGTGGCATGGGAACGTCTGCCTGTCCTTGTTGGCCTCACGGACATGATGGTGGGGGGGCTTATTACCCAAATTTAATAGATACTGGGAAATGTGTATTTGGATGCACTTTGTTTGCTTGGTTGTTTTTATTTGTTTGGTGTGCTCTGAAGGTTCTGTAGCAGAATTCCCGGCCATTGTGCTGGATGGGGGTCTGCCAGGGTTACCGCTAGTAACAACAGCACATTTAAGCATGTTCTCCAAGTGTGAGCACTGAGACGAGAAACAATCCAGCATCTTTTGGTTTTTGTCTTTATTTTTGGAACTTGGATGGGAGAAGGGAAGGAGTGGGATACTCCTCTGGCTCGACTATACACAATAGAATGGGACTCTGAGAAAAATGCCTCTTAACGCTGGCTGAATGCCGATCAACGCCCGCCAGCACGAGTGAACTCTATCTTGCTGTCTGTGGACTTGAACTGATTTCTGACACTTCCTCGTGACTCCAAAGTCCCTTGTACTGCTCCCTTTAACCTTCCTGGCTGAGGTAGCCACTTGTAACACTGCTGCAACTCTTAACATTTCAGGGCCCACATCGGCACCCTTTCTCCTAGAACTCTCTTCAGGGCTTAGACTTAGGCACCCCCTTTCTAAGCTTCCTCCTTGTTAGCTGGCTCCTGGATCCCTCTGACTTCCTGGAGTGGTCTCCTATCCTAGGCAGACCCCAGGGCAGTTTACAGTACTCACAACTCTGCTTTCCTGGAAACTCCGGCCCCAACAGCTCTGCACGGTCCTCAGCGCACTGGATCCCTCTCTGCAGCTCAGCTCAACCTTCTGTCCTGTAGACTGACCGCCAAGGGCACCTTTCCTCACACTGACAGGAGGAGAGACAGCCGTCACCCTCCTCCTGTGACTCTGCTTCCTGATACCCTGTCATGTGCTCCCCTCAGACTTATATCCCCTACCAGGATGCATTGCGGCATATTTTGCCCTCTGGGATAGATACAAGCCCTGGCATGCTATTGGTCAGGTTTTCTCCACTGTCCAATGAAAGCCCTCATTGAACACAGTGGGGAGACTCCCCAAGCTCAATAGGCACTGAGAACACATGACAGCCTAGCTGAACAATTAACCACTTTACCGCTAAGTACTGTAACAGTACTGCGGCAAAGTGGCTCGTTCCCGTCTGACGACGTAGACCTACGTCGTCAGACTCCTCCCCTGTAGGCGGCGCTCGCGCGCCGCCGGAGGCACGCTCCCGCTGTTTTCATTCACAGCGGGAGTCGGGCCAGGGGAGGAGCAGCGGCGATTGCCGGGGATCTAGTGTGGAGATCCGCCCGCCTGTGTAAACACAAGCGGGCGGATCTCCTCAGTGACAGGGAGTGACAGATCGGAGTGTTCAGCATAGCTGGACATCCGATCTGTCCCTGTCTCACAAAGTCACCTCCCCCCCCACACGTCAGTAAGCACCAGGCATACATTAACCCCTCCCTCTCCAATAAAGTTAACCCCTTCCCTGCCAGTGTCATTTTTACAGTAACAGTGCATATTTATAGCACTGATTACTGTAGTAATGTCACTGGTACCCCCAAAAGTGTCAAAAATGTCAGTCAAGGGTCCGATCTGTCCGCCGCAATGTCGCAGTCCCACAAAAAAAATCGCAGATCGCCGCCATTACGCGTTAAAAAAAAAAACACCAAAAATGACAAAAATCTTTCCCTTTGTTAGTAAACGCAATAACTTTTGCGCAAACCAATCAAAATACGCTTATTGTGATTTTTTTTTACCAAACATAGGTAGCAGAAAACAAATTGGCCAAAAATTAAAAAAAAAATTGGTTTTTCATATAAAAAAAATGTGAAAAATATTGTTATTTTCTCAAAATAAACGCTCTTTTTTTGTTTATAGCGCAAAAAGTAAAAATCTCACAGGTGATCAAATACCACCAAAAGAAAGCTCTGTTTGTGGGAAAAAAAGGACGTCAATTTCGTTTGGGTACGGCATCGCACAACCGCGCAATTGTCAGTTAAAGTCGCACAGCGCTGAATCGCAAAAAGTGGCCCAGACGTAAGACAGCAAAATGCTCTAGTGGTAAAGTGGTTAAGGCCCCGCCCTGATAAGCAGACAGGGCCACCCATATGCTTTTCCTAGCACCCACCTAGGAGGGTGCTACAGTTTTAATTACCAAACGTCAGCCTCAAAACATTAATGACTTGGAGAGGATCTGCAAAGAGGATTGGGACAAAATCCCTTCTGAGATGTGTGCAAACCTTGTGTCCAACTACAAGAAACGTCTGACCTCTGAATGTCAACAAGGGTTTTGCCACCAAGTACTAAGTCAGGTTTTGCAAAGGGGTCAAAAACCTATTTCACTCATTAAAATGCAAATTGATTTATAACTTTTTTGAGATACGTTTTTCTGGATTTGTTTGTTATTCTTTCTCTCACTGTTAAAATAACCCTACCATTAAAATTATATAATTTCTTTGTCAGTGGGCAAACATACAAAATCAGCAGGGGATCAAATACTTTTTCCCCCTCACTGTAACATGCATTGTGCTAATGCACACATTAATGCAACACAGTGGTGTGAATGGACCCTTAAAGTTGAAGTGAAGTCTACTTTTGAACCTATACTACTTTACTTATACTTTTGAGCTTTTACGCTTATAATAAAGCTTACCTGTAGGTACAGTGAATAATATCCCCTAAATGTGCACTGTTTAGGAGATATTCACATAGCATACAGCCAGTAACCTCAATGATGCATGCGCTCTGAAAGGATGGCATACCTGTGTCATGCCTTAAGAGCTTTGTGCGGTGCATACTAGTACATTATAACTTAAACCTGCAGGGGGCCCAATTTTTTATTTTTTTTTCTGGCAGCTTACTACTGCTTTATGGTTGAGGTCACAATCAGCCAGGGAAGCATTTATGAAAGAAGGTCAGTAATAACATCTATACTTGTCTTAAGACAGCTTTAAGAGTAACACCATATTTGACCAGTATTTATTTAAGCTGTGTCCATTTATTGCCTTGGTTTAGCTAGAGGATGTTTTCTCAGACTGAAATGTATTCCTAATTTTATCCTGAATTATATTTTCCAACCAACGGCTGTATTATTGTGAAATGTGTTCTACAGCAATCCCAACTATTTGGAGCAGCAAAGGTTTTCTAAATGATGTCTTGGTAAACATTAACACTTGTGCAATGCTGTGGTCACTGTTTGTGGCCAGTGGGGGGGGGGGGGGGGGGGGTTGGGGTGTTCACTGTCACTTTGGCCAATGACCATAACACATTGCTTCACAAAATTAAGATTCCTATTCAGTCTGTAGCATTTCCTTTTTAATATTTTTTTCACTTTTGTGCTCTTTCTTGTCTAATGAGAATAAACTTTCTACCAAATAATGTAATAATGTATTAGTATTACACATATGTAGCACCCTCCTAGGTAGGTTCTAGTGAGAAAGTATAGTTTTGAGTCCTGTCTGCTTGCCAGAAGGGCTGCATATATTGTTCTCTGCCTACCATAGTGCAGAATCTGTTTAGTGAGGTCTGCTCATTGTGCTCAGGATGCAACTCATTCAGTCTGGAGAGTGTTCCACACTGGTCCAATAGGGAGGCATATTGGACCGTGGGAGGAAACCTGACGAATGGGTGCACAGGCTTTTGATACAGCCCTGGTGAGGAAAAGTGCCTCTGTGCATGCTGGGATACTGTATAAAAGCCAGAAGCACATGTGCTTGAGGCGGAGTCCTAGAGGGAGGGGGGCAGCTGACTCCTCCTCTGTAGAGGGGCCATGCCGCCTCAGGTGGTCGTCCTGAGGGCCTGGAGAGTAGCAGTGAGGAACTGAACTCAGTGGTCCAGAGAAGCTGACTGAGAGGGAAGACACTGGGGGATTTGTCTCTGCAGTACAGTGAGTAGAGAATCTCGTGTCAAGGGGTCTGACCTGGGGGGGGGGGGCACCCCTGCTCCTAGGATAGTCAGTGGTAGGGTGTCAGTTGAAAGGGGATGCTAATGAGAGTGTCCTGAAGATAAGATATCATCTACAAAGTCGTCTTGTTAGGAAAGTTGTTTCTACATTCATGGCAGTGTGAATTAGGCAGCCTAGCTGTTTCCAATTACCCTAGAAGGCCTGAAGATAGAAGTCCTTAACTAATGTGAATAGTTCAACTGAAGTATCCCATTATTCCCTTCTCCTATCCCAGTTCCAAATAAGTACCAAAAAACCAACACCCCTAGACTGTTTATTCAGGAGCAAGGAGGGATTCATGGACTACATCTCAAGGTAACCATGAGCTGGTAATCAGGGGAGCCCGTCAAGTCACTTTTCAGCAGGCCCTGCAGGGACAGTGCTACACATATATAGTTAGGTAGATGGTAACGTTGAATAAAGACACTGATCCATTCACTTCAACTTGAGTGTGTGTTTTTGTTACCATTTTCCATATTCATGTACATTGTGTTCAGTGGGAAACACACATAAGTCTTTTTTTTTTTTTAATTTTACCTACGTTCCTCGTTGACACCACCAACTGTGCGAGTAAGTTCCACATCCTTACTGATATAACACTAAAAATCCCTTACACAGTTTAAGATTGAACCACTTTTCCAATCCTATTGTGTGGCTTTGTGTCCTCTTTAGAGCCCTAGGATTAAAATGGTTTCCCCCCAATGCTAGAGTCACCATTCAAAGATTAGTATTTTGCGATCATCTCCCCTCTTAACAGGAGGGTGAGTCAACCCCAAAGACAGGAAGTGTGTTACTAGAAGAATCACCAAGTGAAAATACAGGAGAAAAACCTATAAACAGAAAACTAAGGCCCCTTTCACACGGGCTTTCCGATAAGGTCCGCCTGTCAGTTTTTCAGGCGGACATGATCAAATACTCCATGCACCCCTATGGAGCAGCGGATGTCAGCGGTGACATCTCCGCTGACACTCGCTGCTATCCGATCCAATCTGGTCCGTGAAATCCAGATGGATGGAAACCCTATTTTCCATCCGTCTGGAGGATTGGATCAGATAAAAACGGACAGGTGGTCCATTTTCATCCGATCTCCCATAGAGAAGAGCGGGGATCTGATAGGTCTGTCTCTGCAATGTAAGCTGAGATGGACCTGTGTTCTGCCTGCTCAGCGGGGATCCCTGCTGAGCAAAACGGTGTCCGTCTGGCGGAAAGCTCCTGTGAAAGCACCCTTATGCAGCTACCTCAGCTAAGGGCTTCTAGGCCAGAATATATTACAATATTGTTCTTCGAATTAGATATGCTGTGAAAGAAGCCCTTGGTGTATGTGCCCCATGGCAGTCCATGGGTGCCGTAATTCTCACTATGTGAACTGGGCATGTTGAGTTTTATTGGCTTCATGCCACACTTTTTTTGCACCTGCCTCTAGGGCCAGGCCTTTGGCTGGGACCAGAAGAATCTTTGATTCCTGGCCAAAGGATCTGCCATGGAATTTAACTATGGCACTACTGCACTTCTTCACTTCCCTTTCCCGACTTTTATATGTGTATTTTTGTCACTTGCGCTTGTGTACTTTTACTCACCTCGATTAGTAGGGTGTAGGTCCCTGGGCCTGCCCTGAAAGTCTTGGGAGGGGGTGGACATGGCCCTCTAGTCTGGTTTGCCCTCTCTCATAGGGTCTCCCTTTGAGCGAGCCACACCTAGTACTTGGGGTGGACTGTTTCGGCAGTCCTCCCAGAGAACAAAGTCCACCTGGTGTTGGCCAGGTGGACCAGTGAGTACCTTAGTCCCTGTCAGGAGCCTTGCCCCCCGGGGGATCAGGGTAAGGGTCCTTCCTCTTAGAAGGAAGACCATGTGTACACCCTGTGCACTTTTTTGTGTTCCCACGTTTTTTGTGTGCACTTTTATGTTGCACCGGGTGCTAGTCTGAGTGTGTTTAACGCACCACGGGCTAAAAAAAATTAGATATGGTTTATAAAAATGTTGCCGGAGGGTTAAATGGGTGACATTGTAACTTAAAGTGGTATTAAGGGTTCGGCTTTAAAAAACAAAACAAAAGCAAACATGTCATACTTACATGCTCTTTGCAGTGGTTTTACACATAGCAGTCTTGATCCTCCTCTTCTCTGGTTCTCCGCCAGCGCTCCTGGCACCTCCCCCCTTGACCAGTGCCCCTATAGCAAGCCACTGGCTATGGTGGCACTGGTGTGCGCTCACTCCCGAGCACTGCTCCATGGGTCCAAAAGACACAGGCGCACCTCTGCCCTGCCCCTGCTCTCTCCTCATTGGCTTACTGGTTGTGATTGACAGATGTGGGAGCCAATGAGGAGAGAGAGACCCAGGACAATCGAGGCTCCTGTGCACATCATGGGATTGAGAGGGGTTCAGGTGCGTATCGGGGGGGGGGGGCTATTGGGGAGCACTAGAGCCGCCACTGATCAAAACTATTGCACTTAGAGACGCTTTTCTTGTTTTTTCCTTTACAGTCATTGAAGCTGCCATCTTAGCCTCTGTTTGATTTGGAGTTGCCCCGGTGCCGCACAAGAGCTCAGTTATGACACCAGCCATTTGAGCGCTTTAAGATTGTGCAGAATTTTAAAGTAAGAGATCACCATTGGCAGCTGACATTTTTTTTTCTTTCCTTCTAACATTCTTGGATCGGATTAGTTGTAGATTCGGGACATTTTCACTTGTGACATCAGCCTGTCACATTTGAAGTGATGGATTCAGATAAGCCGGGTCCATCCATGTTTGTTCAGATGTACCATTACATGCCTGCACAGGACAAGCCAGCATGCAGCAAGGCGAGTTTGGCCGCACTAAAGCATTAACCTTTAGTAACAGTTGTCGGCAATTATGTAGTCTGTGGCTGGGTCAAAGGAATACGTGGGTTGTCTTAAGCGCAGCTTTGAACATTGTCACGGTAGGAAAACAAAACTGAAATATCGTTGTCATTTAACCTTAGTGGCTGCACTTATGTAGTCTTTAATTCCATTGCCATATGTTCTAGAGACAGTGTCTACCATCAGTTATATATCATGGCTCCTCAATAGAGACACATCATCCCTGGGAACACATCACAGGGATCATTGGAGAGGAACACTAGTAAAAAAAAAAAAAAAGTATTTCCTAGGAGTTTTAAAGCAAAAAGCTCTCATTTACAGTGCCTTAAAGTATTCATACCTCTTGAAATGGTCCACATTCCGTCATGTTCCAACCAAGAATGTAAATGTATTTTATTGGGATTTTATGTGATAGACCAACACAAAGTAGCACATAATTGTGAAGTGGAGGGAAAATGATAAATGGTTTCCAAATTTTTTTTACAAATAAATATATGAAAAGTGTAGCGTGCATTTGTATTCAGCCCCCCCTTTACTCTGATACCCCTAACTAAATTCTAGTGGAGCTAATTGCCTTCAGATTTCACCTCATTAGTAAATATTATTATTATTATACAGGATTTATATTGCGTCAACAGTTTACGCAGCGGTTTACAATAAAAAAGGGGGACAGCACAATTTACAATACAGTTCAATACAAAAGGAATAGGAGGGCCCTGCTCATGGAGCTTACACTCTAAAGGGAGGGGGAGGTGGTACAAAAGGTAGTGGCTGTGGGGGATGATCTGATGGAGGGGACTCAAGTACAGATCTTAGGTTGAGGTGGGGTAGGCTTCCCTGAATAAATGTGTATATAGAGTCCACCTGTGTGTAATTTATTCTCAGTATAAATACAGCTGTTCTGTGAAGCCCTTAGAGGTTTGTTAGAGAACCTTAGAGCACAAACGGCATCATGAAGGCCAAGGAACACTCCAGACAGGTCAGGGATAAAGTTGTTGGGGAGTTTAAAGCAGGGTTAGGCTATAAAAAAAATATTCTATGCTTTGAACATCTCATGGAGCGCTGTTCAATCCATCATCCGAAAGTGGAAAGAGTATGGCACAACTGCAAACCTACCAAGACATGGCCGTCCACCTAAACTGACAGGCCGTGCAAGGAGAACATTGTTCAGGGAGCAGCCAAGAGGCCCATGGTAACTCTAGAGGAGCTGCAGAGATCCACAGCTCAGGTGGGAGAATCTGTCCTGAAAATACAAAGCAAAAAAGAGGGCGCACCAGCCTAGCGCATTATCCTCAGCGAGTTTATTTAGATAAAAATTAAAATCAGCTACTCACAAACAATCGTGAAATTCAGGCACATCAATTCCATACACCTGCCTCCTGCCAGAGGATCAACGTCTTTACTGGAAGCAGAGGGCTGACGCGTTTCGAGGCCGTGCCTCTTCCTCAGAGCCTCTGAAGGAAGAGGCACGGCCTCGAAACGCGTCAGCCCTCTGCTTCCAGTAAAGACGTTGATCCTCTGGCAGGAGGCAGGTGTATGGAATTGATGTGCCTGAATTTCACGATTGTTTGTGAGTAGCTGATTTTAATTTTTATCTAAATAAACTCGCTGAGGATAATGGGCTAGGCTGGTGCATCCTCTTTTTTGCTTTGTATTTTCAGTGTTTGGTTGACCGCCCTGGTCGTAAGGGGCAGCAAAGCCTAGCCATCATGGATGCCTAATATCAGCATGAGTTCCGGGATTGAGGCAGCCTGAGGACCAGGTTCCGAGCGCAGGAAAAGGGGGTGCTGTATAGCACTTATCTTTTTTGGGAGAATCTGTCCACAGGACAACGATTAGTTGTGCACTCCACAAATCTGTGAGTGGCAAAAAGAAATCCATTGTTAAAAGAAAGCCATAGGAAGTCCTGTTTGGAGTTTGTGAGAAGCCATGTGGGAGACAAAGCAAATATGTGGAAGAAGGTGCTCTGGTCAGATGAGACCAAAGTCTAACTTTTTGGCCTAAAAGCAAAGCGATATGTGAACGAACATTGCACATCATTCAAATCACACCATCCCCACCGTGAAACATGGTGGTGGCAGAATCATGTTGTGAGGATGCTTTTCTTCAGCATGGACAGGGAAGCTGGTCAGAGATGATGGGAAGATAGATGGAGCCAAAAACAGGGTAATCTAGAAGAAAACCTGTTGGAGTCTGCAAAAGACT
This sequence comes from Pelophylax lessonae, assembly GCF_965119305.1. Taxonomy (NCBI): domain Eukaryota; kingdom Metazoa; phylum Chordata; class Amphibia; order Anura; family Ranidae; genus Pelophylax; species Pelophylax lessonae. The sequence goes on along the minus strand of NC_138780.1, from coordinate 146,471,619 downwards.
TGAGACCGGGGCGGAGGTTCACCTTCCAGCAGCACAGCGACCCTAAACATACAGCCAGAGCTACAATGGAATGGTTTAGATCAGGGGTAATAAATTAAAATTCAAGGAGGCCTGGCCGCTAAAATTTTATTTGGGCCGAGGTCCGAATCTCAAGTCTGTGCTGACTCAGAAAGATTGTAGTCATTATATGTCTTATCAAAAAATGAGACATGTACAATTTCCATAGCATTTCAACAATATTTATTGTCAAGTTTCAGTTACGACATTAAACATGTGGACAGTTGGGACTAGGATAGCTTTACATTTGCTCTAGTCTTTGTATGGAATACAAGCAACTATCCTTAACAAAAACAATATGGAAACAAATCAATAACTCTTTTATAAAAACCCATCCATTTTTAAAGTAAAATTTAAATTGCACCTTCTAACTTAAACAAGGTGTCAATTTGAAAAAGTGCACAAATTATCCTCAGTTTTATTTTTTACACCTTCCCTGTCTAGTGAGAAAAATGGGCTTTTGATTGTCCTGCCAGTAGTTTGAATCTTGGCTTAAATAGTTACTGCCATTCTCATGCATGTGTAGGTGCTCATTGGTGAGCCTGGAACGATACTTGGTTTTAATAATGTTCATAGTGGAGGATGCTGACTCACAGTTGTACGTAGATCCAAACATGGTCAAGGTGTGTAGAGCTACCTTGATTAGACAAGCGAAATCAGTCTCAGGCACAGTCTGCAGCCAGAAGTTAGCAGGATCAGTTCCTCCAAAGTGCTCTCTAAAGCCCCGTACACACGTACCGATTGTCGGCCGTAAATATCGGCCGATTGTAGGCTTGTTAGTATGATGCTGCCGACAGCGCATTTTCGGCCGAACAGAATCTGTCGTGCAGACTTTAAAATATTTGTTGGCTGTCACCAGAACGGCCGATTGTTCGCCAGTCAGTACAGATTTCGGCCGACAGACAGCAGATTAGCAAGACTGGGCATGCTCAGAAAAGAAAAAAGACAAGGAAAGTTAACCATCACATGACATCACTTCTGCAGTCGGCTGTTGTTGGCCGACAAAATTCGTGTGCAGTCTTTTGCAGTTTTCAACAGACACGACAGCCTTGGACAAAAGACGGCCGCTCGTTCGGCCGACGATCGCTACGTGTGTATGGGGCTTTAGTGCAACATTTGTTTGCAGATCAATAAGTTCTGTCTGTAGAGATCCCTCATGTGCCCACTTGAAGGTCTGCATCACCTCCTTTGAAAACACTCTGACATCTTTAATGATAAATGGATTGTGGATGAGCAGGAGGATCTGCTGTCCAAGACTGAAGCCGTCAAACCTTTTAGAGTCCATTCACACTAGCACGACTTGTCAGGCGACTTGGTCGCCTGACAAGTCGCGGTCGGTCGCTCGCCATTGAATAGTACAGGACCCGTTCTAATAGGAGCGACACAAGTCGCTCCAACTTAGAAAAAGGGTCCTGTACTACTTTGGGGCGACCTGGAGGCGACTTGCATTGACTTCAATTATATGAAGTCCCTGCAAGTCGCGCCGAGGTCGCGGTGCATGCCGTGCACCGCGACTTCACAGGTCACCCCAGCAAGTCGTGTTGCGCCAGTCTGAATGGGCGCTTACTGAAGTTTCCAATCAGTTTATCTATGAAATCAACAAAAGGAGATACATCTCTCTTTCCTTGAATCTGTTCTTTCACCTTTATGAAATGCAAGCACTCTCCTTGAAGATCTTCCCTAAACAAATCCAGTTTTCTCTGGAAGGCGTGGACAGCGGTCATCAAATCACAGATGGAATTGTTCTTGCCCCGGAGCTTTAAATTGAGTTCATTAAGGTGTGATGTTATGTCCACTAGGAAAGCAATATTATCCATTGTGCCCTTGTAAAAACAGTGAAAACTGTTTTGCTTTCTGGCTTTTGAGTTGTACTAAGAAAGCTGCTACTTCAGTTCGAATGGACCAAAAGCGTTCCAATACACTGTCTTTACTCAACCACCTAACATTGTTGTGAAGTAAAAGGTCATTTGCATTTGCCTCAACTTCTTTAACCACTTAAGCCCCGGAAGATTTTACCCCCTTCCTGAGGGCCTATTTTGCGATTCGGCACTGCGTTGCTTCAACAGACAATTGCGCAGTTGTGCGACGCTGTAACTAAACTAATTTCACATCCTTTTTTTCCAACAAACAGAGTTTTCTTTTGGTGGTATTTGATCACCTGTGCTATTTTTTCATGCGCTATAAACAAAAAAATAGCGTAAATTTTGCAAAAATAACAATAGTTTTCACATTTTTTTATATGAAATTTCCCAAAAAAATGTAAAAATCTAAATTTTTTAACATTTTAGGCCAATTTGTTTTCTGCTACATATGTTTGGTAAAAAATCGCAAAAAGTGTATTTTGATTGGTTTGTGCAAAAGTTATTGCATTTACTAACTAATGGAAAGATTTTTTTTTTTTTTTAACAAGTAATGGCCGCGATCTGCGTTTTTTTTTTTTTTTTGCAGGACTGCGACATTCTGGGGGACAGATCGGACCCTTGACTGACCTTTTTGACACTTTTGGGGTCACCAGTGACATTACTACAGTAATCAGTGCTATACATATGCACTGTTACTGTAAAAATGACACTGGGAGGGAAGGGGTTAACTTTATTGGAGAGGGGGGGTTAAGTGTGTCCCTAGGGGCGTGTTTCTAACTGTGATTGGATGTTGCTACTTGTGTAAGAACAGAGATCAACGGTCCTACATAGTAGAACCGTATGATCTCAATTCTTACACAAGGGAGAATGACAGGCGGCTGTGTTTACATTAGCCGCCTGCCTTTCTCCCGCTCTAACGGACGATTGCGAGTGCCCGGCGGACCACGCGCGGGGGGGGGGTCCGTGAGCGAGCGGGAGCGCGCCTCCGGCGGCGCGCGCTCGCTCCCCAGAGCCTCACAGGCTAGCGACATAGACCTATGTCGCTTTGCCTGTGAGGGGCTGACTGCCGACGTAGATCTACATTAGGCAGTCGGCAAGTGGTTAAGAAATGCCAGGGGGTCTTTTTCTAAGTGATTGATTTTTTTTTTTTTTTTTTTTCAAAATCAACATGGATGGATGGGTGAGTTTGCTTAGAATATTAAAAATTGATTAAATAGCTTTTTCAGTTTGTGGTGCTCCGATACTTTTAAAGTGGAAGTCTAGTCCAGTGTTTCAGTCAAGGCACCCTGTGGAAGTCAATAAAAACGATTCTAATAGTTTTGCATAATGCAGAAACATCCACACAAGTAGGACACCCAACGTTAGGGTTGATTTATTCTTCCAAAGCAAATACACTTTTGCAAACTGGTACTACCTAGTATTCCAATGTTTCTCTTCTCCCTCAGTTTTTCAGCCCTCAAAGCTGATGGAGAGGGGCAGGGGAGGGTCAGACAAGGATGTTATGCAGGCAACTGACATACTCCTTATAAACTGATGATGCCATTAGTCATTAGGACGCCAGCAGCTAGAAGGTTGTTATGGTGTAAAATGAAAACCTGTGGCTTTGTGTAACTATAACTAATCCAAATCCTGGTTTGTATACAATGTTGGGGCAATTCTTAAGCATTTTGCCAAGGCACCCTGGTTGAAAAAGGCTGGTCTAGGCTATACCTATCTAATCTTGAATCTGCTCTTATGCCCTTCTAGTTCCTATTCTATCCTGTAGAAGTTAGATGCTTATACTTATTCTCAGGGCCCTCCTCACATTATTGGCTTCAGGGGAGAGGAAGGACAGCCGAAAATGAAGGTCTCATAGTAAGCCTATGGGTGATGTCACAGCCCAGGCCTTCCATCCGTTGTAGCCACTTTCTCCTCCTCTGTAAAGCTGGCTGCTGTGGAGATCACGTGACCAGACCAAAGCGCCCTAGAAATGGGTAAGTATAAGCATTTTCCTTCTACAGGATAGTTTGAATAGAAGTAGTTTTAGGAGTAGATAGTTATAGCCTGGAATTCCACTTGAAGGGTACTAAACCCACAACAGTAAAACTCAGTCTATATATGCAGTAAAGCATGCTTGCTATACTCCCTATGGAACCTAACAGGTTAATCATATGCATTGTGTAAAAAGGCAGTTTGATCCTGTCTTCTCTGTTCCTCCCCTTCTTCCACAGTCCCCAATCCATCTCCTGATAGCCCTAGGAGGCACTCTGCACATGCGCAGTTTGATGTGTAGTGCTAGAGAATTTTTTTTTTTTTTTTGGAGGAGGGAGGTCCATCTGATCAGCACAGGGCCACACAGCACTGTCCAGACAGAGGGTCGGGTGTCATGCAGCCTCATAAGACAGTCAGAGGAGAATGAAAATTCCTCCTACAATCTTTAACCAGTGCTCGGCCACACACTGATAGACATCACAGGAATGCTATATACTGCTGATCAGAAATGGTATGTAGCACCCTCCTAGATAGGTGCTAGGGAAAGTAAAGTTTTTTGCTCTGCCTGCTTATCAGGAGAGCCTGAGCGATAGTTAGGTTTGTTGCATGTGTCCATGTGTGATTCACCTGGTCTGAGGGAGTGTCCCCACTGTATCCAATAGGGGAGCCGGTTGGACAGTGAAGGACACCCAGCCATTGACACACAGGCTTTTGTAACTATCTCAGTGGGTTGGCACAAGCAGTGGTGCATCCTGGGATATGTTATAAAAGCCAAGGGCAAGGGTGACTTTTGGCGGTAAGCCAGGTCCCAGGAGGAGGGTGACGGCTGTCTCTCCTTCTGTCAGTATGGAAGATGGTCACAGGCAGTCGGCCTGGTGAATTAGAGGTGTGATGCTGATCCGGAAGGTCCAGTGGATGCCGACAAGGGAGTTGAAGGCAGAAGCAACCCAGGGAAAAACAGTGTCCGTGAGTACCAGGAAGCTTGCCGGGGGTCTGCCCAGGAAGGGGACCACTCCAGTAGAATGTCAGTGGACAGGAGTTCAGCGCACACAGTGAGAGAGAGAAAGGGGGTGCCAAGTTAGACCCTGAAGAGTGACCTAAACAGGAGTTCAGATTCTTCATCTTCACTTCAGTGGCTGAGTGAAGCAGCGGCCTTGCCGCACACACACACACTACAGTTAATTGTCTTCAGGATTGTGCATAGTTCTATTTAGAGTATCCCACTCATCCCTTCTCCCATCCCAATTTCAAATAAAACACAAAAAAACAAATCCCCTGGACTGTTCATTGACTGAGCCAAGGATTTAAAGTGAAACAGACTGTTGCTATGGGTAACCCAGGGGAATCCGATCTCCGCAGCTCCCTAGGAGGCAGTGCTATAGGTATTTAGCATTACCAGTTTATATTTACAAAAATAATTGCATTTCCATGTTCTGTGGGAGACCAAATATAGTGAATGCAGGGTCCTACCTGCAGGTCTTGGTAGTAAACCTACGTGAGCACATGCACACATCATGCAGATAGTGTCTTGGTCAAAATTTGAACCAAGGACCCTGGTGCTGTAAGACAGAAGTACAAACCACTAAGCCACTGCCCTGATCACATTCATCTTTTGCATTAGTCGTCACCTGGTGTATAGCTTTATTTTATAGCAGGAAAATAAGTGGTTAAGAATCTCTATTCTTTTTAAATGTAGGGCCCTTAGTGTCTTTTTTGTACCAAATGTTGTAAAATACAGTGTTCCCGCTCTGCTGAGATAATGATGAGTGTCCTGCCTGGTAAGGACCCTGAAAAATCGCTGTCTCAGCGATCACTCAGGCTTTGACATCCTGCCCAGAAATGCCTAGGAAATCCACCTTAATGAACTGTGATAGAAGGAAGAGCACACTTCTACGGCTTGTGTTGTAGAAGATTCCTCCCCTCTCGATGAGGATTCAGAAACACGTGTTAAGGTAATATAGAACCATATTTTTCCTGCATTCATTGCTGAATGTGGTCTGAAATTTCAGACTTTTTGTTGCTGAGAAGATTGCATCCAGCAGTACACGTTGTACATGTGTTCGTGGACCAACTACATCTGTGCCAGATCACGCCAGACAAATCAATTTACCTCCTACCTCACACTGTGAGATGAACGATCTAAAGATGTAGACTTCGGAAACGGCTGAATTACACATTCCTGCTATTTACACTCTCAGATTTTTCATGAATAAAAACATGCAGCATTTCGCTGTGTCTAAATTCGATGAGGTTACCGAGACATGACCAGATAAAACGTGGCGGCCTACTGAAATTATGGCGTGCATTACAATTTGCATGGATGTTTTTAAACATAATCTGGACCGTTTTTTCAACCTGATTAATATAAAACTTGTACTACTAACACTCATGGATGAATGCCAAACATTTCTGCAGATTATGAGAAGAGAAGCTGTTTAACATTAAGGTTGTGCAAGCTGAATCAGAACTTTCCCATCAGCAGAGAACATGAGCTTTGATGACTACAGGGTAGGGATAAACTGAATGTGTAGCATACCCACTAAAGAACTGCTGTAAATGTTGGTCCTATTTCCCTCTCAGAGCACATACGACCAGGCGCACAGCATTTCCTGAATTCTTCCATTGGCTCCAAAGAACAGTCTAAGTTTCTTTTTGGGTTTTTATTGGGATCTATGAACTAGAATAGGGAGAGGGAGCATGGGATACCCCAAAACCTGTAGAACTGGATAACTTCTAGACTCCTCAATGTCCCAAAGGACATTTAAAGTGTGCAGTGCAGCCATACATTGAGGAGTCTAGAAGTTATCCAGTTCTACAGGTTTTGGGGTATCCCATGCTCCCTCTCCCTAATCTAGTTCATAGTTCATATGCTGATGGTGACCTGTACTCCTTGGATTTAAAGCTATACACAGTCACTAACTCCTCAGCAATGGGGTTTCTTACTCACTTAGCCACAGGATCATTAGTTACCTCCTGCTGATATCCATCAGGCTCTTTCCAGTAAGGGAGATGAAGGCTCACGCCACCAAAGGACAGCTGGACTGCTCCCTACCAACTTTCTCCTGGTTCCCTCCAGTGAGCTTCTCCAGACCCCACTAGATCCCTGGAATTTCAGCTTGCAAATAGGCCCTCCCTGCTAGGCCTAGCTGGGACCTCTGTGTCTTCCTCACAGATCCTTCCAGACAGCTGCCCCAGGGACAGAGCACCTGCACAGGGGTCTCCTTCAGCAGGGCTGAGCCCAGGAACTCTGCTGTTCTGCCTTAAGCCCAAGTCTATTTATGGGCTCTTCCACCACCTTTTGGGCACACTACCCCAGTTGATTGGCTGGAGTGCCAAACAAATATTCAGGCTGCCTGTCCTTCCTCCCACTATAATTCTCGATTCCTCTAGAATGCAGGGGAAAGTAATCAGAGCAGCAGTCTATGTTCTCACATATTAACTGCATTTGGTACGTGTTTAAACTGGTATACATACAGTAACAAAATTTATCACCAGAGTACTGAGCTGAGTGCTAACTATGTAGTACACCTAGGTTGTGGTTGACCGTTCCAAAGCATTCCCCTTTAATTCCTCGTTCACACCAGTGCGATTTTTAATGCGATTTGACAGTTCCACATAGCATGACAAGTCGCACCCCATTTTCGGCAATGGAACCATTCAGATTGCCGCGACTTATGTCCTGCACTGCTTTTTTCCAAATTCATTGCGACTTGCATAGACTTCTGTTAAACGAAGTCGCAAGCCGCAATTAAATCAGAGGTGCATATCGCACTGATTTGTGGCTTTTAAATCGCACTGAAGTAGTGCAATTTCAAAGCCGCACCAGAGTGAACCAGGGTTTAAACACACCAAGCAAGGTTACAGTGTTGTAGAGCAGATTGTGAAAAAAGAAAAATGTTATTTTTAAATTGTCCCATTTATGACAGCATAGCCAAGCTGTCAACAATGGAAAAGTCAGTGGTTTTCCTGCCTATTAAGGAGATCTCCATCTAGATAGCAGAGGGCTGCTTGTAGTTTGGTGCTTGGCAGAATTCACACAGAATTCTTCTGAATAACCATGCTCAGACTGAATTCTGAATTACATTGTAACGCTTACTCTAATTTGGACACCCAACAAGCAAAAATAAATTGTTCCTTTATTTAGTGACTTGCTGCTTGGCTTTACTTTGGTGAGGAGTTCCCTTGATTTAATTATTTTTAATACTAATATAATATTTTAGAAAAACTATTAACATGTCTCCTGTAGAGGGCAGTGATGTCCTAACCCTTACATTTTGTGATTGTAAATCTATAAAGAAAATTATAGCTATTAGCAGTTGATGAACAACAATGTATAAAGTATATTTTATAAAAACATATTTTGGGCATTGCTTTAATTTTTTTTTTTAAGTTTTTTTTTTTTTTGGTAGTGATCGCCATTCCAGCTCTTCTATGAGATCATAACAGCCTGTGGTAGCACTTTGTAATAAAACTTGTATGCACAGATGCAGGTTCTTGAATTTCTATGATAATTGTGAGTTCTCTGACCACAACAGTTGTGGTCAATACAGTTCCAAGCACTCTGCCAGATAGAAAGAACTGGTGGCACATATAAAAATGGAAGGTGTTTGTGTATAGGAAACCTGTGCTAGGTTCAGTTTGAGGAAAATGACTAAATTCGGGATGCAAAATCCGAAGCCCAATTTAGTCAATAGGTGTAGAATGTTAAAAAAAAAAACAGTAATCCCGATTTTCTAGGGCACTATTTCTCAACCTTTTTTTAGTCAAGGCACCCTTTAAAAATTATCGACACTCTCGAGGCGCCCCATTCTAAAATGTAAAAACTATTCTAACAGTTTTACATAATGCAGCAACATCCACAAGTCCAAGTAGGACACCCAACGTTAGAGGTGATTTATTCCTCCAAAACAAATACACTTTTTGAAAAGTGGCACTGACTAGTATTCCAATGTTTCTTTTCCCCCTCAGTTTTTCTCCATCCTCCTTCTCAACTGATGTTATTGGTCGTTAGGATGCCGGCAGCTAGAAGGTTGTAATGGTGCATAATGAAAACCCGTGGCTTTGTGTAACTAAAAGGCAGGCTTCATCCACATGCTAGCTTGTATACAATTTATGAGCAATTTTTAGGCATTTTGCCAAGGCACCCCTGAAGAAGCCTCAAGGCATCCTGTGGTGCCTGGGCACCCTGGTTGAAAAAGGCTGTTTTAGGGTAATAGGCAAGGACTTGCCAAACAAATGGCATGGGGGGGTTTTGCACTGCCCTGAAGAACATGTACCATAAAAATAAAAAATAAAATAAATTCCAATTGGTGGGGTTGCAGCAATTTTAATAATGCTTAAAGATCAATATTAAACATGCAGAGTTCCTTTAAAGCAAATCTATGGTCAAAATATAAAATCATATATTTATTTTCATATAGTATTTTGATTTTTTTCTAGCCTACACCTATTAACCACTTGCCAACCTCATAACGCCGTTATACGGTTGCAAATACAGAAAAGAGAAAATAGTCCTGAGACTTTAAATGAGGTGAACACAAGTGGCCACTAAATGTAAAATGAATGTAGTTCATTTTATTGAAAACAAAAAAATTGTCATACATGAATACATATGCCAAAACAGTCAATCATAAAATATATGATAATATACATGCATGTAAGTAGCAGTTGTAAATTTATATGATGAAAATGGAAGCATCTTGTAACTCTACGCGTTTCGTGAGAACACTGCTCACTTCTTCAGGAGTGGATGCTCGCGGATCAGCAGGTGCTGTCATCATCCATTAGCCAGCACCCGCTGATCGACTTCTGCTGTGACTAATCACAGGAGAAGCAGCGCACCGGCTACCCGGAACAGAAGAATCACGTGTATATATACGTGATTCGGCACATAGAGACCGCCCTGTATCAGTAAAGCTGCAATAGGGCAGTCGTTAACTGGTTCATCTATACAAGACTCTTATCCTACATGAGGGTTTGATACATATAGTACTGGGGGACCCCCACACCAAAAAAAAGAAGAGCCATAGATTCTCCCTAAAAATACATGTCAGACTTTTAGCCTTGATGAGGCTCTGTTATGGATGTCCTGCAAAAAAAAGAAAAAACATGTAGCCTGCCTGGTCAAAACGCACCCCCTCCGAAAACTATTCCAGGCCAAATGCCCTCAAAAATGGGGGACCTTGTCCATCAGAAAGACTGGAAAAGATCGGAAATACTTCAAATTGCTCAGGGATGGCAATAAGAACTTACCCCACTTGATTACAAACTTTAAATAGTTCCTTTGGACCAAACTGGTCTAAAGCTAGTTCCTTAGCTAAATGATGCATGGGGCTATCAGCACTGAATAAACTGGTATGTAGCCTCAACTACATACAGTATACAGCTCTGTGTTTTGTTGGTGGGACAGGAGCCACCAGCCCAACTTGATTTTGTTCTGGGAGCAGGACAGAAGATTCTCATCCCACTGCTAAAACACATCTCTGTATACCATATGTGGCTGAGGTTGCATGCAGTGTATGCACTGCTGGCAACCACTGCATCCCTTATTAAAGGAAATAGCCAGCTTGGTCCAAACAAACTAAAGTTCTCTAAAACCAGGAGTTGGGCTTTAACAGGTTACTGCCCAAATAAGCCCTACTGTGTGTGTAATGTTTTGGGACATCAGAATATAAGCTCCTACATGGGCAAGGACTGATGTCATTGGTTTAGTATTCTCTGTGATATACTACAAGGATATATTAATACTATGGGCCCTATCCAAATAGATATAATCCAATAATGCTGAACTCTAGAACTCCAAAACAATATTTTTCCACCTTTGGGTGCATCGTCGCATTGGCCTGTTCTTTACTAGCCAGTATACTCCACAAAAGATAAATGCACTGAACCCTAAATATTCTCCACTTCAGTTGTTTGTCACATCACCTACCTGAACTGCTGCATTTCACCCTCTATTGGGCTTAGCTCATTGGTGTGGGCAGTCTATTGCATTAGGGCAGGGATCTCCAAACTACGGCCCTCCAAGCTGTTGCGGAACTACATGTCCCATGAGGCATTGTAAAACTCTGACATTCACAGACATGACTAGGCATGATAGGAAGTGTAGTTCCTAAACAACTGGAGGGCCATAGTTTGGAGACCTCTGCATTTGGGTGTGCACCCCAGAGCACAAACACACATGCATGTGTGCAGCGGCGTAGCGTGGGGGGTGCAGGGGGGGCCAGCCGCACCGGGTGCAACATCTCGGGGGGGCGCATCCGCAGTGTCACTCTGTCTGTCTGACTCTGACATACACAGTTCACACACTCTCTGCGGCTGCCTCCATCTTTAGGCTGGGAGATGTCCAGCGCGGCCGCCCTATGGCTGAAAATGGCGGGTCGGGGCGGGGCTGGACTGTGCCTCACCTGTCCATTGGTGTAGGGTGGGGTGGCGTTGCAAGCCAAGCCCCGCCTATGCTGCCTTTCCTCACTGCTCAGTCAGTTTAGCAGCGAGTGAGTCAGCTGCTAAACTGAGCCAGAGGCTCTAATAGGCCTCAAAAAAGGGTGCAGAGCAGTGCGCCCCGAGCCCACCCATTGTGTGACAATAGCGAATGAAAATCCGCTATTGTCACACGGATCCTCCTCCTGGCCAATCAGGAAGCGGTTCCGAGACCCGCTTCCTGATTGGCCGAAAGGCGAACGCATGCCATCGGCCGAGGAGGGGGCGGGAGGACTCGAGGAGATGCGGGGAACTGAGAAGAAGCGGCCGCTGCAGGTAAGTCTCTCTGCATTGAAGGGGGCACGCTGGTCTCTCTGCATTGAAAGGGGGCACGATGATCTCTCTGCATTGAAGGGGGGCACGCTGGTCATTCTGCATTGAAAGGGGGCACGCTGGTCTCTCTGCATTGAAAGGGGGCACGCTGTTCATTCTGCATTCAAAAGGGGCATGCTGGTCACTCTGCATTGAAAGGGGGCACGATGATCTCTCTGCATTGAAGGGGGGCACAATGATCTCTCTGCATTGAAGGGGGGCACGATGATCTCTCTGCATTGAAGGGGGGCACGCTGGTCATTCTGCATTGATAGGGGGCACGCTGGTCTCTCTGCTTTGAAAGGGGGCACACTGGTCATACTGCATTGAAAGGGGGTACGCTGGTCATTCTGCATTGGAAGGTGGCACGCTGGTCACTCTGCATTGAAAGGGGGCACGCTGGTCTCTCTGCATTGAAAGGGGGCACGCTGGTCTCTCTGCATTGAATGGGAGCACGTTGGTCTCTCTGCATTGAAAGGGGGCACGCTGGTCATTCTGCATTGAAAGGGGGCACGCTGGTCATTCAGCATTGAAAGGGGGCATGCTGTTCATTCTGCATTGAAAGGGGGCACGCTGGTCTCTCTGCATTGAAAGGGGGCACGCTGGTCATTCTGCATTGAAAGGGGGCACACTGGTCTCTCTGCATTGAAAGGGGGCACGCTGGTCTCTCTGCATTGAAAGGGGGCACAATGATCTCTCTGCATTGAAAGGGGGCACGATGATCTCTCTGCATTGAAGGGGGGCACGCTGGTCATTCTGCATTGAAAGGGGGCACGCTGGTCTCTCTGCATTGAAAGGGGGCACGCTGGTCTCTCTGCATTGAAAGGGGGCACGCTGGTCATTCTGCAATTGAAAGGGGGTATGCTGGTCACTCTGCATTGAGAGGGGGCACGATGATCTCTCTGCATTGAAAGGGGGCACAATGATCTCTCTGCATTGAAGGGGGGCATGATGATCTCTCTGCATTGAAGGGGGGCACGCTGGTCACTCTGCATTGAAAGGGGGCACGCTGGTCTCTCTGCATTGAAAGGGGGCACGCTGGTCTCTCTGCATTGAATGGGAGCACGTTGGTCTCTCTGCATTGAAAGGGGGCACGCTGGTCATTCTGCATTGAAAGGGGGCACGCTGGTCATTCAGCATTGAAAGGGGGCATGCTGTTCATTCTGCATTGAAAGGGGGCACGCTGGTCTCTCTGCATTGAAAGGGGGCACGCTGGTCTCTCTGCATTGAAAGGGGGCACGCTGGTCATTCTGCATTGAAAGGGGGCACACTGGTCTCTCTGCATTGAAAGGGGGCACGCTGGTCATTCTGCATTGAAAGGGGGCACGCTGGTCTCTCTACATTGAAAGGGGGCATGCTAGTCATTCTGCATTGAAAGGGGGCACGCTGGTCTCTCTGCATTGAATGGGGGCACGCTGGTCATTCTGCATTGAAAGGGGGCACACTGGTCATTCTGCATTGAAAGGGGGCACGCTGGTCACTCTGCATTGAAAGGGGGCACACTGGTCATTCTGCATTGAGAGGGGGCACGCTGGTCATTCTGCATTGAGAGGGGGCACGCTGGTCATTCAAACTTGTATTTAGATGCATTTTACTTTAATTACATCAGTATTTTCATAACAAACAATACATGTGCTTAGGGGGTAAGGGTTTCTTTAACTAATCTAGTGGAAGAGACTCGAGTGCTAAAATCCCGCGGGTTAGGGGGCACAAATTACTTGCCTTGCCCCGGGTGCTGACAACCCACCCATGTGTGTCAACAGAGCAGTGGTTCGAGTCAGTAGAGGAAAGATTGGTGTCAGTAGGGCAGTGAACGTGTTTTTTTTTAATTTCTATTATTTTTTTATTATTTTAAAAATTATTTTTTTACAATATTATGTTTTACAATTTAAAATTTTTATTTTTTATTTTTTTGTAGGAGCCCCATTGGGGTGGGGGGGGGTGCTTTAGTTAAATGTCAAAGGTCTAAATAGATCCCTGAAGTCTCATATTTGAGACAGAGAAAGGAACTGAGGACAGAGATCCCTCAGTCCCTTTCTCTGCAGCCTCAGCTGCACTGGAGAGTGAACGAATGGGAAGTGCTCTGTGCTGAGTGGCTTCCTGTTCATTCACAAACTGAAGCATAGTTTACTGTGCTTCAGTTAAGAATGAACACAGGAGCGATCAGTACAGATCACTCACTGTGTTCATTCAGAAAAGGAAGGGGCTGGTAAATCATTTACTGGCCCCTTTTCCCTGTTCTCCATCCTGAAACATCTTCCACAGCAGCCGGCAGGAGAGAAAGGAAGCTGGCACACACTGCAGAGGGGAGACAGGGGACCCTAGAAGGCAGGAGAAATGGGCACTGCACAGGGCACGCCTATGGCTTAGCTGTACGACTAGGTCCGATTGAGGGTGAGATGAGTGAGACGTTAGTGCCCATAGTGTAAAGCTGCTTATAGATGGATCAAAATGTGAGTGGTTCAGCAGAGACTGACTGAATTTTGACCCATCTATGGCCGTTCCTGCTCAACCAAAATCATTCAAACAAGTGGCTTTTCTCGAACGGGAACATTGGAAAATCTGAGTTCAATCCGCAGCTGCAGCGTTGATCTTTGTTTTTGGACAGCAGAGGAGTTCCGGTTGTCAGAATACAATAGCACGGTGGCAATGGGGGAATACGTTTGGTTTATCGTTTATAAAAACTGCTGGCTGATCGAAGAAAACCAATCCATCTATGGACAGACTTTCCTGGCAAAGATAAATGCACTGGGGTTTGATCTATTATTATTTTTTTTTTTTTTTAAGTAATTATAAATCAGCAGTAAAGGCAAACAAACCAAAAAATATTCGGCCCAATTCTAAAGAGCGGTGATGTGCTTTTCTCTGTGCATGCATTTGGACTCCAAAGTCAAGTCCCATTCATGAGCTGGGAAGAGGAAGTCGGTCACATGACGTTGACACGTTATAAGGCAGAATTCCCCTCCAGTCCCACTCCTGAGGACACCACAGGATCCAAACCTCACGGTCCATCTTAATAATTAAAATGTATTTTAAAAAAAGCAGATGCAATGCAGAGCAATGGCAATGATGTCTTGCAAAAATCAGTATCTGCTCTGTTTTAAATAGGGGCCATGAGTTAAGAAAATTAAAAAAGAACTGTTTTCTTTGTATTCCACATAGTAAGCCACCTCTGCAGCAGGTGTACACCGTCTGAAAAGGAAAAACCTGACATACAATGTAGGCAAAATGTAAATAAGCCATTGACAACAAGCAAAACCATTAGCAGGTGTGAATTGCCTGAGGGGATTCCGACACCAAATAAAATCCTAATGATGCCTGCAATAATATTCTGAGCAGTAGAAAGGGCCATGCTGTCTGCAGAGGGATACATTCCCAGCTAATGCTACAGAATAGCACCTTTCATTTAGTTGGATCATGTCTAAACTGCTCTGACTAGGGCATTGTGGGTGAATTTAACATACTGCCCCATTTTAATCCCCAAACTGGAACGAAAAAGTAGTAGATTTATTTTTATCTGATTTATATTTTGACATACACTGGAAGCAAATATAATGTTCTATAATAAGGTTTAGCCTGTAACAACTTTTTTAAAGTTTTAGGCAGGTATGAAGAAATGCTGTAAAGAATGCTTTCAAAAGTATATATTTTAATTGTTTATTTTTAGCAATTCACAAAATGCAAAATGATTGAACAGAAAAAACTAAATAAAGTCAATGGCCATAGACGCCGGCAGTAATGAACTGTAGGTTGTACCCAAGTCTATCAATAGATTGACTTGGGTACAATCAGTCTGCCCATACATGGATCGAACCTCAGCCGGTCCCTGCTGAACCGGCCGAATTTCAAACCACGTATGGCTGGCTTTACATTTACACGCTTTGTACACTTGCACAAATTCAGGGATTTTTTAGGATTAGAATCAGGTGTATGATTAACCAATTATACCAAGCAGGTGCTAATGATCATATTTAGGTTGATTTAGTATGTAGGTTGAAACAAAGTCATTAACTGAAACAGAAACAGCTGTGTAGGAGGCTTAAAACTGGATGAGGAACAACCAAGCTCTGCTTCTAATGCCTCGTACACACGCATCGATTATTGGCCGGGAATTTTCGGCCAATGTCCGATCGCCCCCGATTTTCGGCTTGTTAGTATGATGCTTCCGACAACCGACTTCGACTTTTCGGCCGAAAAAAATCTGGTATGCAGGCTATAAAATTTTTGTTGGCCGTCAACACAACTGCCGATTTTCCGTCAGTCAGTACAGATATCGGCAGACAAAAATCTGATGAGCAAGACTGGGCATGCTCAGAGAAGAAAAAACACAAGGAAAGTAAACCAGCACATGACATCACTTCTGGAGTAGAATTTTGTTGGCCGAGAAAATTCGTGTGCAGTCTAGGCACATTCCAACCAACAAAACACCACTCTGGACAAAAGTCGGACGATCGGTCGGCCGATAATCGTTGCGTGTGTACGAGGCATAAGATGAGGTTGTGGAAGACCATTTCATGTCACTGGTCATACACCATGGCAAGACTTAGCACAGCGCCAGATACTAGATAGTTATACTGCATCAGCAAGGTCTTTCCCAGGTAAAGATTACAAAGCAGACTGGGGTTTCAAGATGTGCTGTTCAAGCAATTGTGAAGAAGCACAGAAAAACGGGCAACTTTGAGGACCGTAGATGCAGTGGTTGGCCAAGGAAACGTATTTCAGTGGATGAATGACACCTCATGCTTACTTCCCTGCGACATCACAAAATATCCAGCAGTGTTATCCGCATAGGTCTGGCAGAAACCAGTGGGACCTAGGTACACCCATCTACTGTCCGGAGAAGTCTTGCAAGAAGTGGTCTTCACTGAAGAATTGCCTCCAAAAAGCCATACCTTGTGGAAACAAGGCTAAGAAACTCAACCTTGCACACAAACATTGGAACTGGGGTGCAGACAAATGGCAGCAGGTGCTCTGGACTGATGATTTAAAATGTGAAATATTTGGCTTTAGCAAAAGGCAGTTTGTTCTCGAAGAGTTTGAGAGCGGTACAAAATGAGCATCTGCAGGGAACAGTGAAGCACGATGGAGGTCCTTCGCAAATGGAGTTGGAAATTTGGTCAGGATCAATGGTGTCCTAAATGCTGAAAAATACATGGATACATATCCTTCATGCCATATTATCAGGAAGGTGTGTGATTGGCCCCAAAGTTATTCTGCAGCAGGACAATGACCCCGAAACATACAGCCAATTTCTTTACAAACTGAGAGAGGGGGGGATTCTTGTGAAATTAATGTGGCTTTGAAGGGTGCAATGAATAACACATGGCTCATGAGGGATATGAAAGCTTCTTGCAGATGTCCTGGGCCTGTTCTTGGCCCCTCAGGCTAATTATTTTAATTTTTTTCACAGGATGAAAACAGTGGACAGTAACAAAAATGGAAAAAGCACAAATACAGCAAACACTGAATGAAATCAACTTGACCACCCTGAACTGACCCCCCCCCCCAAAAAAAAAAAAAAAACACTCTTTAAATAGAGGAACAAAGTACAAATGCAAAGTGTTGCCAAACCAGCTTAGCAAACGAACATGACATTTTCTGTTATGGTGTAACTTTGCTGATGATAAAATCTGTGATTCATGGCAAAATCCATTTCGGTGAAATCACTCCACTGATCCTTACTTGTAAAGATAGTTTGGTCTTTCTTATCAGAGTAATTTAACTGGCCAACATATTTCCATGTCTACATTATTATATCCTGATAAATTTGTCAGAGACACACCAAATGTCTAATCCCAAACCTTGCATGTGAACAGTGATTCGATAATACTTTGACTCAAGCAAACCATGGTCTTTATTAAGAGGGGTGAGATCTGGCGGCCAGCAATCTTGCAGTAACGTCCCATTCTGGTAAGCTTTGCACATCCATTAGTAAAAGCATCACACAACGTAACCTATAACCTTTCAACTGTCAAAGCTGCGCTATACGTCTGGTACTTTTTGTTTGTTGTGTGAGAATTTTAAAATGCTGATTTGTTAACACTTAAAAAAATAAAATGAAATAAAAGATTTATGGACCCTTGTTAGATTCTTTAGAAGGGTGAAGGATCAAAATAAACCCAAGACGTCTGTGTGACAAACAAAAACGATTAATGATTTTGAATACAGAAATCGTCCTGACCCTGTCTTAAAGTGAATTATAGTGCTTTTCCTTTCTTCGTTAATTATAATCAGTGCTGAAAGTATAACCGTAGAAGAAACATGGAAATGTAAAATATTGAACATGACTATACTCCTCAGGCTCGCCATTGCTCCTTTATTGGGAAAGAAAAAGCATTTGCAGAGCTTAGTAGCGGAAAGTGACACTAAATGATATCCTTATTCTCCAAAAATATTCTCCATAGTCCTTCTTGGGAGTGAGCAAAGAGGGTGACTATGTTTCTATATACGGTGGAACAATGAATGAAAGTTACCTGTACATTCTAACGGGAAGTTGGATTACAGTGACAAAAAAAGGAATTTGGAGATTCTTCTCTGAATTAGGAATACATACTTATGTTTTTTTTTTTTTTTTTTTTTTTTTTAGTTTAATGTCACTTTAACCACTTCCATACTGCTGGACGTCATATGACGTCCTGGGCTTTGAGTGGGGATATCTGAATGATGCCTGCAGCATCATTCAGATATCATAGGCTTTGAGTAGGGAAATGCTGCAGGCATCATTCAGAGGTCATTCAGATATAATTTTTTGTAGCCGGCGATTCTCTTCACCAAAAGAACAATCATAGCAGCTATTCAGCTGCTTCATTGTTCTTACAGGCGGCAGGAGGGGACACCCCCCCCCTCCCGCCGCCCTCTGGTGCTTCTACCGACGAGTCCGTGCGACCGGCGAGCCAGAGAAGGAACCCACCAGTGGCGGAAGTACATCATAGAGAATACCTCTGAATGACCTCTGAATGATGCAGTCTCTGACTCTTGGAGGCCTGGCCTGGCAGTTGTAAATACTGCCGTGATCTTAGCTGAAAAGAGATGTGTTTTTTTTTTTTTTGTTATTTATTATTATTATTATACAGGATTTATATAGCGCCAACAGTTTGCGCAGCGCTTTACAACATGAGGGAAGACAATACAATTACAATACAATTTAATACAGGAGGAATTAGAGGGCCCTGCCCGTTAGAGGTTATCTCAGGCTTTCCAGCCTGGAGGAGAGGTCTGAGGTCTTATTGACCCCAGATCTCTCCATAAAGAGGAACGGTCATGCACATCACAAGGGATGTTTACGTTCCTTGTAATAGAAATAAAAGCGATTAAAAAAAATAAAGGGAAAGCGTAAAAATAAAAAAATTAAAATAAAATAAACAATAAAAAAAAAAAATTAATAGCAGAATTGAACACATACGTATGTCACGCTCACATATGTAAATGGCGTTCAATCCACACGTGAGGTATCGTTGCAAACATTAGAGCGAGAGCCACAATTCTAGCCCAGGACCTTCCCTGTAACTCTAAACAGGTAACCTGTAAAAATGTTTAAAGCGTTGCCTATGGAGATTTTTAAGTATCAAAGTTTGGCATCATTCCACGAGTGTGCGCAATTTTAAATTGGGACATGTTGGGTATCTATTTACTCTGCATAACATCATCTTTCAGATTATACAAAAAAAATTGGGCTAAGTTTAGTGTTTTATTTTTTTGAATTCATGAAACAGTTTTTTTTTCCAAAAGAAACACGTTTGAAAAATTGCTGTGCAAATAACGTGTGACATAAAAGTTTTAATGACCGCCATTTTATTCCTTAGGGTCTCTGCTAAAGAAACATATATAATCTTTGGGGGTTCTGCGTAATTTTCTAGCAAAAAATGATGATTTTTACATGTAGGAGTGCAGTGCCAGAATTGGCCCAGTATAAAAGTGGTTGATCTGTAATTTACACATAGAAGTGAATAAGTCAGAGCGGCATTCTGTATGGCACCGCAAAGGCATTCAGTGGGGGACAGAGTGTCTCCAAAGCTGGCCATACATGAGTCAGTTTTTTTCCTGCAGCCAACTGGCTGAACATAAGAAACTGACCCAGTTCCCCCATCCCCACATTCGATATGAATGTGGTAATCCTTCCTAATATGTCATTGTATTCTGACAACGGGACTCCCCCTCTGTCAGAATACATTGATGAGCACTGCAGCTAATTGGCTACAAGCATTGACTGAATTGCAAATTTCCAGCAGGACTGTTCATGAGAAGTTGATCGATAGATTGACCTCTCATGAACAGGGACAGCCATGGATGGATTGACATTTGTCCGGTTGCTACTGAACCGCCCAATTTCGATCCATGTATGGCCAACTTTTGGAAATTTCTTGTGCTGGGTTTCCAATGTTTAGAAAAAAGAGAGTATAGTTGTGTGTATTTTTTTTTCTTTTTTGTTCCTAAAGATATTTATTTTTCTTTGTTTTTTTTTTTTTTTTTTTTGTTTTTTTAGATATTGAATATCAAACATTTTAAATGTAAAAACGACAATTAAAGTTTCCCTTTTAAAATAACCTGTCCCAAGGAAAAACACATTTGCTGCTATTGCCTGGCTCAAGAGGATTCTTTAGATTCAATACTTTCTAACCTCTTAACCCAGGAAAAAGTATGCAAATTCAGAGTACTGACTTTATTCCATATTAGTTAGCAGCTCAAAGTATTAAAACCATGCAGCCAGGCAACTAGCATTTTCAGCAGAAGTTCCTGCATATAATATAAAAAAAAAAAAAGGCAATACAATTAAAGTGCTTGTGTGTGGTCGGGGGGATGAGGGGGGGGGGGGCTTGTGATCAAAGCTTTTGGGCTTGTTTGGGCAGTTTGAGATGCTTCAGAGATGATTCAGAATTCATTGTCCGGTGCACCTGGCTTGCATTTGACCTCCCTTTCAGCTTCTTCATGTGTGTTTTGCAATCCCATAGACTTGCAAACGAAAAAAGGTTACAGGGTGTCACTTTAACAGGTAGCGCTGTGAAAATGCAAGAATTTAAATGTAAAAATAAGTCCATATGATGTCTATTGATATTAATTAGAGGGGGGTTTATCTCTCCATGATTGTATTAAGCGCTATCAGGTGTACCTTGCTGATTTGGCTGCATATAAATTTCACCTCCAAACATGGCCCCCCCACGGCCTGAAAGAGGAGCACGCATGCTCCGAACGTGTGCCAACCCTATCGCTTGTGACACCCGGGACGCCATCCCCCCCCCCCCCCCAGGATCCTCGGACCAGCTCCAGGAAGTGTTGCTATCCACCTACATAGCTGAAGGCTCCATCTGGCCTTCATGACTAGGATCGCCAACCATCCGGTAGTACACCGCGGGCGCTTACTTATCATTACATATCATTATCTTGTGAGTTGTTTACTTATTACGGGTATTAAAGTCTCATACTGCTACTCTTATATGGCGCTGCCTCTCTCTTTATATCTTCACATTGCTTAAAAACATAGTTACATATGTAGCAGTGTTTTATATGCCTAAAAGATGACTGTTTGACATTTGAGAGGAACTCGGCTCCATCTAGTGGCCAAAACGACACATTGCAGCTGCTCTGGAATTTCCTGTGATGTGATTTTCCTTTCGGGAAGTTGAGCAGACTACATCGTCCAAAGTGCTTTGGGAGTACCAGGGTGCACTGCCTCACCGCACAGCCTTCTGGGGGAAGCTTGATAAAGGAAGGGAGGAGCCAGGCTCGGCCCTTCTGCACTGGACTCTGAGCCAAGCAAAAAGCCAGCGCTGTGGACTGATGCTGTATGTTAGGCCAAAGCTTCTGGGCCTGAAGTGACTAAGTTGAAACGTTCCATCTTCAGCAGAAGACCCTTCCCGGGGGTCCTATCGATGCTTGCAGAGACCGGAGTCGTCCACCACAAACACCTAGCGCGGCTGGTGACAGAGATCAGGGACTAAGTCAGCAGTGGAGAGTTCCAGAGGGAAAAATCCTGTTGGTGAGAGGGCACTTGCCCAAAACTGACTTTATTTACCAAAAGAAGTAGCTTTATCCAGAGATAACCGTAATATAACAGAAGGCAATAAACCCCGGGTGGCTCAGTATACCACCTCAGGAGATTCATAGACAAACATCAGTACCTGTATAAGAGCCGTCCGAGGCCTATCTCTTCCACAGAAGTTTTACTGCCAAATTACACAGACGCCCCGCGGTGACTATCAACTGTTAGCTGCCATTCTCTCTCTCTCTCTCTCTTGATCATCCATCTCTAGTGTGGAATACAAAAAGACCCGTGCACCAGCATTGCATGCGAAGATCTTGAGAAGAAAGAAGAGAACTGTGTGAAGGGACTCAGATAGGCCTACCTGTCTGGTACTGTGTCTAGCATTTATTATACAAGAGTGTGGGGGTATTTTTATCTTTCTAAGTTGGTACAAGTAACTTCCTAAAGAGCCATATTTCATTGTATCTCACTTGTTCATTCTGATACATAGTAAATTAAGCCTTAATTTAACGCAATCCTGTGTGTTGTCCCATTGTGTCACCCAGAAGGACTGCAATTGGAAAAAGGTAACAAGTCATTATTACTTGCTGAAGTGTAATATTTTAAGTTGTGTTCTCTTGTAGTCATTTGGTGTTCCAGTCCTTTTCTGGGTCAGTTGTGCCTAGGGAGGGTTCGAGCCAATTCTGTGGGTTGTTAGGCAGGGTGTAGACCCAATAACATAATCAGCAGCTCCTGCGGGGGTGGTGCTACACATAGTAGTTGAGGTTGAACAAAGACATCAGTCCATCCAGTTCAACCTGTATAGGTGTGTGTGTGTGTGTGTCAGTGGCGTGATCATTTCCCATAACCCTAAATGTTGTGATCTGTGAAATGCACATCCAAGAGTCTTTTAAAAGTAGCCATACTCCCCCGCAGCTACCACCAATTGTGGAAGAGAGTTCCACATTCTCACCGCCCTTACAGTGAAGAACCCCTTATGCAGCTTAAGGTTAAACCGCCTCTCCTCTAATCTCATTCTGTGGCCACGTGTCTTCTTGCACTCCTTGGGACTAAACCGTTTTACCTATGCTGGGATCGCCATTGAGGTATTTGTAAATCCCTCAATGTTTAGGCGTTATTGATATAAATCACATGAAGTGTTATTTCCATATCTAATCTCACCACCGATTGTGGCTATCAATGTACATCCTGGTGTCTCCTCTGGTCACCGTGTATGACAAAAAGTGTGGGATATCCCACGCTACCTTATAGGTAATAATATATGGCTTGTCTTGTGATGGGTGACTGCATACAATCTAATTGTGTTCCCTCAATGTGAATCAAATAATGAGTGTCTGTTGTTGCGCCTAATGCCCTTAGTAGTGTCAGTAAAAGAATTGTGTTGTAAAGTGCAAACAAAGTCTAAAATTTTCCTCCTTAGGATCCTTGGTAAATAGTAAGTGGCTCATGTATAAACATTGATATTATGAAATTAAACACTGGTTCCTAGGTAAACTCTAATACAGTGACTGCAAATGTGAAACACAAATATGTACTGAAAAAGAAAAAAAATCCAACTGAATGGCGTGATCGCAAAATCACAATATTGCAATATAATCGCATAAACAAAAAAAATCCTAAAAAATGCAACATGTATATGCATTTTATAAGTGAATCCATATTATTACCAAGAACCAGTGCACCAAAGTCTGAAATCTTCCTCCTCTTTTTATTTATTTTTTCTATTGGGAATGTTATATAGCAAAAAGTAAAAAATATTGTTTTTTTTTTCTTTTTCAGATTAGTTGCTCTTTTTTTTATAGCGCAAAAAATCGTACAGGTGATCAAATACCACAAAAAAAGCTCTATTTGTGGGGGAAAAAAGGACATCAATTGTATTTGGGTACAGCGTTGCACAACCGTGCAATTGCCAGTTAAAATAACGCAGTGCCCTATCGCAAAAAATGTCCTGGTCATTAAGTGGGTAAAATTTTCAGGTCCAGAAGTGGTTAAGGAGTGCGCGGGGCGTGGCCACGCGGCGACCAGAGGAGACACTGGGATGTACATTGATAGCGTCCATCGGTGGTGAGATTAGATCTGGAAACAGCACTTCATGGGATTTATATTAATAACGCCTAAACGGTTTTTAAGCAATGTGAGCAGTGCTTTTATCTTTTAAATAAAAATTGTTGTAGTTTAGTTACTATGCCATTAAAAGTTTCCTTTTTTTTCCTCCACATTCTATCTGGCATATTACACTGTGTGGAGTGATTGGTCACATCTGCCCTTGAGTTGGGTGATTTCAACCAAAAAAGCTGTCTTGCCAACCATGAGAATGGAAGGCATTTGGAGTTGGTAAGTTTTTCATCTAAAGGGAGAGGGATCACTAACTGCACCCGAGGTGGTGTTTGGAAGTGGAGATTTACAAAGAGGAAGACTATGCAGATTATATGTTACAGATCAGTGGCACATTGAAGTTTTAGCACGAAGAACAGCACTGGATGTTTTACATCATTTATTTATTTATTTCAGGTACTTATATAGCGCTGTCATAAGGACTTACTTTTGGATTGAACTTTTGTTTGAATTTTCACAGTGCTACCTATTAAAGTGGCACACTATAACTTTTTTTCGTTTGCATTTATATATGTTCATGGTGGCAAAAGTGTAATTTATTAGCACAGATAATGATACAATTTTGTTTGATATAATAGTTTTATAGCGCAGAGTTTTTTGATTGTACATTTTAATCCCATATACTTATCTGGAATGGAAAACCCTCGTAATGGGGGAAAAAATCTTATTGATACAGGCCCTTAGTGCCTGTTCAAACATATGCATTGTCTGTGCATTGCAAAATCAGCCATACAATCTACATGGCTGAAATTGCATCACATTGGGACCAAAGTTACACAGGACCCTTTTTTTTCGTCCGCAGCAGAATTGGATCGATTGGAATATGCAATCCAATTCCTGTCTGAACTGACAGTTTGCACTGCGATATGCGAACTAATCTGGGGGTGTCGTTAACTTTGTATTGACACCCCCAGCAGTTTGCATATGGAAGTGTGAACTGCCTGCGAGTCGGGTGCGATGCGGGGACCCGCAGTGGATTCGCAGGGTTCCCGCATCGAACCAATGTGAACTGGCACTTAAATTGGTAACAAATCTTTGCATAGGCTCCCTGAAATGACAAGCCTTGGGTGATAAAAAAATCTATCTTTTTCTCTGCAGCTCTCTCCTTCAGGGACACAGATCAGAAGCATTTCTCAGCTTCTAGGAAGCAGAGCCAAGAGCAAAGTGCTGAGTGTAATCTGACACCTGAGCGGAGGGAATAGAACCATCCACCTCTACACAGCCTCGTTGGGAAACATGCACATCTGAGACTGTAATTTACCTGCTATGTCCTCGGTATGGGGAGGGGGCAGTCTATCACCATGGATTGCTTGGTGTCAGAGAAAACTGTCAGAAGGACAAATGGAGGTTGCATGGGAAGGAGAGAGCAGCCAGGATCCACACTAGGTGCTGTGGATTGAGGAAAGTTCAATTTATTTGAGCATATGCCTTGTTCATTTTTCATTTCAAAGTTTTGCAACCACTGTAAAGTATAACTATAATATAAAATATAGACATAATTATGGCGATTCACCCACTCTAAATAACTTTGTCAATAGGGGTTTGATTTCCTCAAGCGGTGTTAAGGATCAGGGTATGCAGAATAAGAGGAGGGGGGATCACAGTATCCCTTGAATAGGGCAGGACAGCAACATCAGTGGTGATGTCATGCTCTCCACCTCAGTTATTCACAGAACGCTTTGCATTCACTCAAAAAACTGCAAAGCATTCTCTGAATGGCCCCCATGCCAGGCAGCCAACCTCAGTGTTCAGAATGCAGCCGAACAGCTGCTCAGCAGCAAGTGGAGGTCATTGGAGTAGCTCTGTCTACAGTGATTTTTAGCTTTCAGAGGCATCGTAAAGGTATGGTATATATTGGTCCAAGCTGGACTAATGTATCTATGTATAATCTATCCATCCATACCTGGAATTCTTCTTTTTAACACAGTGGTATTAGTGTCAATAGACCTTAAAGTTTTTTTTTCAGAAGTGTTACAATGCAGTCAGGTCACTTTTATATGTAAAGTTGATTGTATCAAACAATCTCTGTAAATGTTCAAATATGTGAACTTTCCTTTTCCCAGTACACACACTTTTATATGTGGAAGGTAGCAATTAGTACACCATTTAAATTATATAGTACAAAGGTCTCCTGCTGCCATTACGTGCCCATAATATATCTTTTTTTCTTCCAACCAGTAAGCCCACCTTAAGCATGAATGCTTATCCCAGCGGGAGACGTTATTGCAGGCATAAAATGTAAACTGCCAGAAGAAAATGCAAAGCATTTGACATTTTGGCTATTTGCTGTTCAATGTATGAATACAATGTTTTGAGAACCCCCTTGGCTCCATTGCAAGGCCCCCGTAGCCTGAGACTAGGGTGTGCAAACTTAAAGGGTAACCCTACTTTCGTGGGGGGAAAAAATAGCAAATAAAGAAAAAATAATATAGCACATACGTATGCAACCAAAGTTTTATTGAAATTGAATGCTATTAAAAACTACCTTTCCTTTTCAATCTGCAGCCACTGTAATTTTCTGAAAATTCAATGCAATATGGCAACCTGGAGTTATGTACACAGAATGTATACTGACCACAACCCCAGAAACATCATTTCCTGCTTGTGTGATTGGCTCACCAATTCTCCCAAAAGTCTGCCTAAGATACAAGTCAGATTTCAAGCATCCCCTGCAACAAAAATGTCACTTTGGTAAGATACACCCAATTGGAACACATCTAAAGGGATACAGACCCAAACAATTTCCTCTGCAGCTGCACAGCTAGTTGATCATTATGAAACCACTCCCATTAGACCCACTCAGCACAGACAAAACAAACATGGATTTCTTAAGAATAACAAAAGGTAGGAATCTGCAACAAAGGTTGTTATAATCCTTGTAATGTACAGAGATCACCCGGAGGGGAATGTTTTGTTCTCAACAAAAGTGGAGTCACGCTATAAACATCGACTACACAGAACTTTGGTAACTAATATTTGTCTGCTTCTGGGTTTAAAAATGTGACACACATTTCTATTAAAACATGGAAGTGTATTTCTAGATGAAACATTTTATTACATTTTGGATAGAGTGGGGAAGGGTCATACCCTCTTTCAAGTTTTTATTGCTGTCAGTTTCCCCCTTTGGGAATATTCTATTTGTCAAGATGACCACTGTACTGAGAAAGTGAAGGGAATCCAACATTTTAGCATTGTCTCCAGAACAAGAGGTGAGGAAAAATCCTCTAATAAGGGCACCTGTTCCAAAGAAGGCTTTCATGGGGGGGGGGGGGGGATCCTTTGGGGGGCCATTTCCTGCACTTTGGGGGGGCAGTTCCCCGCACTTTGGGGGGGGGGCAATTCCCCGCACTTTGGGAGATTTCCTCTAACATGCTGATGCATTTCTTCTGCTCTCTTGCTGTCAATATTCTGCTACATTTCAGTCATTGAGTGAGCGAAAGACAGGATCGCTCATGTGGCATGGCTGATAACCACATACTTGAGGTTTAGCCATTAAAGAAAAATCTCCATAGCTCTAGTGAGCTAACTTTCCTTTAATGAAGGATACCAGTTTTAGCAACCAAGAGATCTAATACTGTCCTCTTTCTTTAAGCAGAAAAAACCCCAATGCTCTAAGACTTTGATGTGTCATCTGTGCACCCTGTAATGCCTGTTTTATAAAATTAAATATGTATATATTTTTTTATTAACAGTTTACAAATATGCCTAATCCATTAATTAAATTGACCCAACACCATTGTAGATTTGGTTGACCCATGGTGCTCCTGCTGCCTAGCACACTACCAATCCTGTGCTGCTCCGCACAAGATAAATGACTGCTAGAAATTGGTTGGTTGTTAATTTCAACTGAATAGTTTTTATATACCCTAGTTTTCCTGGGCTGTAAAGCCAACTCCAGCTAAACCTTTAGGCTGGGCTCACACTAGTGCGAATTGGATTTCCTCGCATCCAATTTGCATGACAGGAGATTGTGACCAGCTCTCAATAAAGCCGGTTCACACATCTCTGGAGCGGCTGTGGAGCGAATTGCACAGAGGTCCTGTGTGTCTTTGGCTCCATTTCAGGTTCGAATACAGCCAAAAATTCGGGCCTGATTCGTCCCTGAAACAGAGAGCAGGGACACACTGGACCCCTGCTGTCAGCCACATTTATCTGCAGTGTGAACCTAGCCTTATTTGTATGTATAGACCAGAGTATTCAAACACGTATCAGTTTATATTTTGCTGTGTTCTGCTGCTCCTTCACACTTTCCATACTGGAGACACAACAGGAAATGACAGTAAATCTCACCAAGTATTATTATATCAGTTCTGGAGACAACTTTCCATAACCACATTCAATTATTTGTACAAAAGAAAAATGGAAAGGCAAACAGAACCACAACATGGTCAGAGGGACCCAGTCATGATGTTTCAAAAAGTTATGGAGTTGTCAAAAAGCAGGTGAGCACCAATAAGTAAAAAATTGTATACGTTTATTAGAAATACAAAAATGTTAAAAACATGTTACATCCAGTAATGGTTGGAAAAACAAACTGTATATATATAGACTGTAGACAGAAACATGATATGCCAGTTCAACGCGTTTCGCAAATTGGTAGTGATCAACAGCTGCTTCATCAGAAACCATAAATATACTGTAGCTATATTATCTCTACAGACATGAATAATTTTTTAAACATGTATATGTGCAGTTATCCAATCCAATGCATTCCGCCAGACCATAGGTGAGCCATAATCTCCAGCTTATCCTCAAAAATGGTGTGAGTATCACCAGCCATGGGAATATGATAATGTGAACAGGATGGAAGGTAAGTAGGCAGCAGGCGCTATAGGACACGGGGATATCAAATCCCGAAGAGGAGTTTATTACCTGCTAGTGATCCAGTCCCACAAATGTGGGTGACGTTCTAACAGGAGCCGAAGGTCTTTGGTGAGTAAATCTCACCAAATTAAAAGGAAATTTCCTGTTGTCACTGGAACCTTTGGCACCATTGGATAACTTACCCTCACCTCTTACTCACGTAACCGCTCTAAAATATTAGATTTTCCCTCACTTTCTGTCTTGATGACAGGTCACCAGGACAAACAGAAGAGCGAACCCCCAGTGAGGACAGCAATAAAAATTTGAGAGGGTCGAACCATTTCCTAATCTATCCATAGCTACAAAAAATACTTTGCCTCTGCATACGCTTTGGGTTTTTGAGCGAGTGGAAGGGGGTGGGTACCTCCAGCGGGAGTTTTACATTTATTTCCTGTCCTGTTGTCAGGAAGGTAGGGGAAATCTCTCTAATATGGATGCCAGTAAAAAAATGACAAAGGTTTTAAACTCTTTTCACTTTCTTTAAATATAAGAAATATAGAGTTTTGATGGGAGTTTGGATTTATTAATTGATTTTTTAAACTAGAATTATAATATACTAATAGTGCTTACTGTATGTTGAATTTATACTTACTGTTCCTAAGGCTCCGTTCACATCTAGGCGTTTTGGGGCGTTTTTGGGGCGTTTTTCTGCTCTAGGATCAGCTCTCAAAACGCCCAACAAGACAAATCCTATTCATTTCAATGGCCCCTGTTCACATCTGAGCGTTTTGACGCTGTTTACAAAACGCCCAACGCTCAAAAAAGTACATGAGCTTCTTTTTGGGCAGATTACAGGCGTTTTCCATTGATCTCTATTCAATCTAAAAACGCCTGCACAAAAATCGCGGTAAAAATCGCGGTAAAATCGCGGTAAAAAACGCCGCAAAAATCGCGGTAAAATCGCGGTAAAAAACGCGCGAAAAACGCTACGCTCAGGTGTGAATGTAGCCTTAATGATAAACTAGTCAAAAGGGATCCAATCAGCTAACATTGTTGCAAAAACAAAAATACTAATTCATCCTGTCAGCACCTCTATCTTTAGTATGATGCTTTAATGAACTCATCGTTCATACGACAGGCTTGCTTAGAAAAACATGTTTGTAATCTTCCTCCTCAGCTGCTCCAGTCAATCACCCTTTTCTCTAATCCACCATTAAACATCTGCAGAATTTAATACATTTTCATCAGATCGGGACAAACTTTTGGCTAAGCTGTAGGAACTTAGGCCCAGGCAAAGAGAAATTGTTTATTTTCTTTCCTACAACTTTTAGGTCAGTGACTCAGTTTTGAAGTAAGAGGGTCACCGTGACATCCAGACAATTAGCATTTGTAGAATGAGAAGTCCCCAAAGGCTTCCTCAGTATTCATCTCAGGAAAGGACTTTTTAAATGTGCTGTGTTCACAGCGCACATTTGACCCCCACCTCTATTAAATCTCTTGGTGGCTAAAACTGGTACCAAACAATAGTTTTCTGTTTCTATACATTTTTGTTGCAAGTTTTCGAAGGTAATTATAAAGAGGTGATGAGGTTATGAGTGAAGATTGTAATGCATATAATAACATTAAAGGGTCACCAATGAGTACTTGCCCATACTCTTATCAGTAATGTGGACACACACTCTTGTCAACTCTTCGTGTCTGTATTCCAAAGTAGCATGGAACCCTTTGAAGAGGATAAGAAGAGATCTGTTGCCAGCACATGAGGATCTCCGAAAATAAGACTTCCTTTTAAAGAGGATAGCCCATAGTTGGAATGAGGAAGGCAATGGGTAAATGTACATTTTTGGACGCTATTTGGATCAACAGAAAATACAGTTGACAGAGTTAGCTTTTGCAATTAGCATTCTGAGGGAGGTTGTGCTTGTTGGGGGACATGTGTGTTTAAGGTTAAAAATGTTATAAAGAGAGGAGAAACAGAACAAGGTAATAGAAAAAGGCAGTATTCAACTGGGTTTGGAATGGGGTAGAGGTTGGAGGGAGAACTGGGGGTGGATCTTAGCCAAAGTGTGGCCAAAGTTGAGCCCACGTTTGACTTCCACTTCTATTAGTTCCGTTGTCAGTTAAAACTGGGACAACACAATAGTTCGTCTGTTTTTATTAAAAGCTTTAAAAGTTAACAATTAAGAGTAGACAAGTACAGGGTGTAGACATTAATACTAACAATGAAGTTAGGAGGCCACCCACGAGTCCATGTCCATCCTCTACCTCAGTGTTTCTCAACCTTTTTTCAGTCAAGGCACCCTTTTAAAATGATGGACAATCCGGAGGCACCCTTTAAAAAGTATGGACAGTCTTGAGGCATCCCATTCTAAAATGTAAAAACTATTCTCATAGTTTTACCTAATGCAGCAACATCCACACATGTGGGAAACCCAACATTGGAGGGGGTTTATTCCTCCAAAGTAAATACATGTTTGAAAACTGGTACGAAGTAGTATTCCAATGTTTCTCTTCTCCTCATTTTTTCTCAATCACTCAGCTAATGTGACCTCAACACTAATGGAGAGGGGCAGGGGACAGTGAAATAAGGATGCTATGCAGGCGTCTTACATCCTCCTTATCAATGGTTGTTAGGACTCCGGCAGCTAGAAGGTTGAAATGGTGCGCAATGAAAACCTGTGGCTATGTGTAACTAAAAGGCAGGCTTTGTATGCAAATTTTGGGCACTTTTTAGGCATTTTGCCAAGGCACCCCTGAAGTCTCAAGGCACCCCAGGGTGCCTGGGCACCCTGGTTGAAAAAGGCTGCTCTACCTTATCAATATTGTGTCCGTAGACTCTTGCTATTATTTTTATTATTATTATACAGGATTTATATATAGCGCCAACAGTTTGCGCAGCGCGTTACAATGTGAGGGAAGACAATACAGTTACAATACAATTCAATACAAGAGGAACTAGAGGGCCCTGCTCATTAGAGCTTACAATCTAGAAGGGAGGGTCAAGTGAAACAAAAGGCAATAACAGTGGAGGATGGGCTGATGGAGAAAATTTAGGTATATTTGTTAGTTGTGGGTAGGATAGGCTTCTCAGAAAAGGAGGGTTTTCAGAGATCACCTAAAAGCTAATAGAGTAGGAGATAATGGGACAGATAAGGGTAAGGAGTTCCATAGGATTGGAGACGCTCTGGAAAAGTCCTGGAGGCGAGCATGGGAGGAGGTGACGAGGGAGCTAGAGAGCAGGAGGTTTTGAGAGGAACGAAGAGAGCGATTGGGTTGGTATTTTGAGACTAGGCTAGTGATGTTGCTGGGGGCTAAGCTGTGGATTGCTTTGTAAGATGTTGTAAGTAATTTGAATTTAATTTGTTGGGTGAGCGGAAGCCAGTGGAGGGCTTGACAGAGAGGAGCAGCGGACACTGAGCGATTGGTAAGGTGGATGAGTCTGGCGGCAGCATTCATGATGGATTGAAGGGGGGATAGCCTGTGTAGAGGTAAGCCAATGAGAAGTGAATTGCAGTAGTCGAGGCGCGAGATGACTGTTGCGGAGGTTGAGGCGGCAAGATTTGGACTGCGATTGGATGTGGGGCTTGAAGGAGAGTTCAGAGTCCAGGACAACACCTAAGACCTTGGCATGCGGTGATGGGCTGATAGTAATGCCATCGATATTGACAGAGAGATCAGGGGAAGGGGCACGTGGTGGAGGAAAAATTATAAGCTCAGTTTTGGATGGATTGAGTTTGAGGAAGTGGTGTGACATCCAGACCGATATATCTGATAGTAAATTAGTGATATGTGAGGAGACTGTGAGTATCCCAAAATATCATGGATAGCCCATAGTTGGGAGAATGGAGGGGATGATTAACTGTAGGCTCTTGGAAATGAATTGAATTAAAGTATAAAGCTGACAAAGTCTGCTTTTGGAATTTGAACTCTGAGGTAGACTGTGCGTGTTGGGGGGGACAGCATTCTTTGTGTGAAGGTATAACATTTAGTAAAGACAGAACAAAATGATGAAAAAGAGGTGTGTCCTACAGAGGTGTGTTTGTGGGGGTGGGGGGACTGGATCCTGCCTATAGTGGCCAAAAATGTTGCCATTGATATGGAAGAGCTTCTTTTGTCAGACGGTATGTAAGCAAAGTCAGCTTAAACATAATGATTTACCCAAGAAGTTCAGACCCTTTTAAATGTGTTCATCGAGACATTGAGAATAGCAGCCATTTTTCAAGTAGAAACCATTTCATTTTTTGTTTCACTTGTACAATTGTGGGATTTGAGGACCACCAAACAATAGTTTTACAAACAAACAGTGCAATATAAAACAACAAACAGATACAGCTAAACTGCCAATCACCAGCATGGACTTGGTGCTCACTGCTAGTAGTAGAATGGGCAGCAGAAAGAGAAGTCCACAGTTATGTGACATTCATTAACTAAAGTGGACACTTTATTTACTGAGGCATTGTTTTGTGTTTTTCTTTTAGAACAGTGTCTCGGAAGCAGGTGAGTGAATGCCCGCCAACAGGCGCTGCCATGATAGATCTGAAATGGCAGGTGCTCTTTAAATGTAAGGACTCATTCTTTCTGGTTTTTAGAATCTTTAATATTTGGAAAGAAAATGAAGGTTTCCTATTTAGAATAATAGGCTGTCAGGTTAGTAAAACAGAAATATCAGAACTGATTCAATCATACAGTATGTACTGTACATAGATTTGCAAAACATTGGGATAAAGGAATGTTCCTGATCCTGAACTTTGTTTTATCTCATAGTTTCTGTGAAATTGTGTGAATGCATCAGTGCAGTGCATGTTATCTCAGCTTGCAGTGCTTGAATTCATTAAATGAGTTTACCAAAAATGTAAATATTGCATAATATGCAGCCTCATGCTACATAACTAAGCTCTATTTCATGCTGCATAAACTAAATGAATAATGTATCTTAAATAGAAAACTATCTGTAGATATATTTTTTACTCCAAAAGCATTTTATTAAAATAAATTTGATAAAAAAAAAAAAAAAAGAAAATCCGACTTAAATGAAAAAAAAAATCTGACCTTTTTTAGATTTAGATTTTTTTTTTTTTTTTTAAATCATGGATTTTTATCCAATGTGGAAGAAAACGAAAAGCAGGGCACTGAGGTCAGTATCAAATTAAAAACACTTTGTTAAAATAAGCAGGACACACAGGCCACTTACATAGAAATTAGCATTAAACAGCATGGATAGGGAACGCCTGGAACCAAGCAGCTGTAATCAGTGTGAGGCTGTAGACATCAATGAGCAAAACAGAGACTGAGGATGACCGGGAGTCAGCCAGCTCCAAGTATGGGTATTGGCAGCTGCGTTCTAGGCTGCACGTGAGGATGACAGCTGTCCTTTAAAACAATCCCAGCTTAGTTTAACAATCCTTTAAAACATGTGCCACTAGTCAGCTTAGGGCCGCTAAAACAGAGGATAACTTGGGGGCCGATATCAAATTTATAACCCAGCTTCACTTCCGTTTTAAACAGATGGAGAAGTTCATTGCACGACATTGGGGGATCCTTTTGAAGGACCCCAAGTTGGGCCCAGTTCTCCCGAACAGACCTAAATTTGTCTATAGAAGGGCTCCCAATGTAAAAAACATAATTGCCCCCAGCAAATTACCATCCAGAAATAAGTCCTCCTGCCATCCTTTGTCTACCACCTTCAATATAGTAGGGATGTTTCAATGTAAAAAAAATAAAATGCAAGATGTGCAAATTTGTCGAACCACCGCAAAAAGAGTTTTAACTACTTCCGGTCCACGCTATAGCCGAAAGACGGCTGCAGCGCGGACCCACATTTGAGGGAGGCCGTCTTTAAACGGCCTCCCAGACACGGGCTCCCCGCGCGCTCCCGCAAGCGCGCATCGGGGAAAATCTGTGTTGGCCGTGTCCCTTGGACACAGCCAATCACAGATCGTGGTAAATGGCCAATCACAGCGGACATTTACCACGTGATCGGGCCGTGCGATGAGAGATGATCTCATATGTAAACATATGAGATCATCTCTCATCGCCAGCGCTCCTTCCTCACACAGAGACTGCAATGTGAGGAAGGAGGAGAGCTGCTCAGCAGCCGGGGACACAGAAGAATGTAATCAGGGCACTGATCACCAGTGCCCTGATTACACAAGGTAAATGAAACACACAAAGTGCCCACCATCAGTGCCCACAGTGCCCGCC
This sequence comes from Pelophylax lessonae, assembly GCF_965119305.1. Lineage (NCBI taxonomy): Eukaryota > Metazoa > Chordata > Amphibia > Anura > Ranidae > Pelophylax > Pelophylax lessonae. Next base: position 146,436,840 of record NC_138780.1, on the reverse strand, counting down.
ATCAGTGCCCACAATCAGTGCCCATAGTGCTGCCAGTCAGTGCCCATCAGTGCCTGCTCATCTAGGCACTGATGAGCACTGACTGGCAGCACTATGGGCACTGAGTGTGGGCACTGATGGTGCTGCCCATCAGTGCTCATCAGTGCCACCCGTCAGTGTCCATCAGTGCCATCCGCCAGTGCCCATCAGTGGCGCCTATCAGTGCCCATCAGTGCCGTCCGTAAGTGCCGCTTCTCAGTGCCCAGCAGTGCCACCTCTCAGTGCCACCTCTCAGTGCCCAGCAGTGCCGCCTATCAGTGCTCATCAGTGCCGCCTATCAGTGCCGCCTATCAGTGCTCATCAGTGCGGTATATTAGTACCTCCTCATCAGTGCCCATAAGTGCCACCTCATTAGTACCCATAAGTGCCACCTCATTAGTGCCCATAAGTGGCACCTCATCAGTGCCCATCAGTGCAGCCTATCAGTGCCCATCAGTGCCGCCTCATTAGCGCACATCAGTGAAAGAGAAAAATTTAATTATTTTCAAAATTTACTCGCAGAAAATAAGAAAAACTTTTTTTTTTTCAAAATTTTCTGTCTTTTTTCTTTTTTTTTTGTAAAAAATAAAAACCCCAGAGGTGATTAAATACCACCAAAAGAAAGCTCTATTTGTGTGAAAAAAATGATAAAAATTTCATATGGGTACAGTGTAGCATGACCGCGCAATTGTCATTCAAAGTGTGAGAGCGCTGAAAGCTAAAAATTGGTCTGGATGGGAAGGGGGTTTAAGTGCACAGTAGGCAAGTGGTTACAGATAACAAAGGAAAAACATATTCAATCAGCTTCTTCTTCTCCTGTTGCACGGATTTTGTAGTATACTGCCTCCCATGTCCCTGTGGTCTCCATTTTGTAGGCAGGACTATTCGTACAGTCCAGGTACGTTTTGGTGAATACAGGAGACTCATTGAAAAAGGCAGCACTGACCATAGTGACCCCCACCATTTTAAATACAAACTATGGCCTATGGCCTTCGAGTTTGGGTTGTGGAACAAATTCCCCCCTGTGGCGGTGTGGCGAGGAAGTTTCAGACCCTCTGCCGCAGAGAAACCTTGTGGATTTATTACCTCAATACTCTGTCGCCAGGAGCCCTCAATGAGGAACTTAAGGTGCCTACTATTTTGTAGCGAGTACCTGGTCTCCTCTCTGTTCGTATACATTTTTCAATTTTGGTATATTATTCGGCGCTTCTGTTATCATGTACCTTTGCTACATGCCATTCAGTCTCTTTGAATTAGATTTGCATATCAGTTGTGTAGTTTTGTGTGTGTGTGTGTATGTATGTATGTATGTATGTATGTATATATATATATATATATATATATATATATATATATATATATATATATATATATATGTGTGTATATATATATATTATTTATTTAATTTAGCTTACCAATATATATCCATTTTTAATCATATATGAATATATCTCTAGTCATAGTAATGGTAATATTGTAATGTAATACTTGATCCTTTTATTTACAGTGCAGCTATTTTATTTCATTTTCTTGTTTTACTCCCTGTTTCTAGTAGTAACATTGTATTCCCTGATACTGGCAGTCTGCAAGCCAAGGGTTATTGGCTCAGCTATAGCTTCTGTGATTTTTCTCTCCCCTCCTACTTTCCTCCCCCTCTCATATTCCTCCCCTTCCTTCCATTTTGGCTTTATAAATCCATCACTTCCATTAACTGTCCTTGCATTTGAAGTTGGAAACGCGTCATGCACACCCCCTCTCCTAATATCCACCAGGCATTTTGACAGCTGTCATCTTCGTGTGCAGCCTAGAACACTGCTGCCAATTCCCATACTTGGAGCTGGCTGACTCCCTGTCATCCTCAGTCTCTGTTTTGCTCAGTGATGTTTACATCCTCACACTGATTACAGCTGCTTGGCCCCAGGTGTTCCCTATCCATGCTGTTTCATGCTAACTTCTATGTAAGTGTGCTGCTTTTTTTAATAAAGTGTTTTTTTTTTTTATACTGACCTCAGCTCACTGCTATTAGTTTTCTTCCTCATTAAGGTGATCCTAAGGGGAGAAACCACTAGCGCCCTTCTAAATGTAGCAGTAAACCATTTAATACATTAAAAGAACAATTTCTTACTCGCAAGAGTAGTATAAAAACGATCATGGGATATGAGGCTGGTCATAGGCATCGGCATCAGGGGGTCCCTCTGGATGCGGTTGTAGCTGTGGCTGGGGGTAACAGGAGGCTTCCCTGGTCCTCACTTCACCAAGGTGTCAACTCACAGGCGGCCCTTACCCCCAGCCACAGCTATGACCGCATTCAGAGGGACCCCCCTGATGCCGATGCCTATGACCTACCTTATATCCCATGATCGTTTTTTATACTACTGTATTGTTCTTTTAATGTATTAAATGGTTTATTGCTACACTTAGAAGGGGGCTTGTGGTTTCTCCTCTTTGTTTTTGATGACAGAGCCGCTTCTCTCTCCACCATCAGCAGCCGTCACAGTGTGCAGACATTCCATTGGAACTATTCCTGTCCCTTTCTTTCCCATTATTTACCACAGACTGTCTGAGACTTAATGCTCATCTGTTTTGCGCCAATACCTGTTTAAATTGAGGTAATCCTACCCAGATCTTCTGCGGGAGCTGCAGAGGTTCAAGTCTGGGTCCCTTCCACTGTTCCTCCATCCCTCCAGTTGCCTCATCCATACCTCTACCCTGTTGATGGTCTACAGATACAGATGAACGTTCCAATGGACCAAGGGACTATGCCCATCTCCTAGGAGCGCCGTATGTACTGTGTACTTGTACACTCTTTGGATTTGATTTCTATCCACCCTGGTTGTTGGGGTGCCAGTCTCAATGAATGGCATTGCAGTGCGCTAACACATGCAACACAGTGTGTATACGGGCCCTTATTCTTTATCATTACATGTATAACCAATATGTACTGTACAGTCCATAAGACACATAAGAAGTGGAGAACACAAAGCACGTGTTCTTCTGTACAGTGCAGATCTGCATGGTTTTAATGCAAATATCTGAAAGAGATCTGCAGGTCTGCTCTGAAAATGGAGTTTAATTTTAAAGCTAAAACTATATTGTTTAAATACAAGAGCCAATTGCATTCTTACCTGTTTCTCTGTGTCCTATGTGCATTTTTTTAGACTTGTAGAGTTATCCAGCATGAAACACCTCTGTACAGCTGTGATAAAGGCCGGTCACTGCTGTTCTTTCTACTTGTGAAGAGTGACTGGCCTTGTCTCCACCCTCTGTAGTTTTCTGCAAGGAGCCTGTAATGGGTGGAGCCACAAGTCCCTCCCACAGCTCTGCTCTCTGTACTGGCTATGTGCAGCACGGTGATGATGTCACCACTATTTTTACAAGATAATATTGGGCTTGCAAAGGCATATTGTGTACATGATGTGGAAGCATATCCTTTGTGGCTTGATACAATTAACCATGCAGCATAGTAGCAGTACATGCCCACACACCCTGGCTTTTCACAGCCCCGCTCGCTTTTAAAGAAGAAAACACAGGAAGTGCTTGTGTAGTGCAGTGCACCTTAAATGCATGTGCTGGAATGGAAATTGTAGCAAAGGGCTGAACTTAACCTGCTTTGCCTGTAAAACAACTCAGCCACACAATGCCATTAAGTAGATAAGAACCCGTTGACCTGCATTTAAAGTGAGCTTCAAACACACATCAAATTCAGGAAAAAAATTCTCATCTACTCCAGCCCAAAAACAGCTGTTCCCATACAGCCCCATTGCAGGCCTTGTGGTTTTTACTTATAGACGCCACTTTTAAGGACGTTTGACTTTTTTTTTTTTTTTTTCTCAGCCTCTAAGTAGTCTATATGTCTGTGCACACATAGGTGTTTATAGGCATTTAGAGGCAGGAAAGAAAAAAATCACATAACCCTTCAGGAGAGGAGTGTTCCGGCAGAATTAAATTCTTAACACACCAAAACGCTTCTAAGCACTAGACGTTTTTAGCACTTGAGCATTCATTTCAATGGCCAGAATAAATGTAATATTCTGGCCAATGGAATAAATGAATGCCCGGAAACTTGACATGCCTTTGTGCATTTGCAAAACGCAGCTTTAGGCTTGTTTTTTATGTTGCTTTTCTCCTGCCAAGAGAAAAAAGCTGGGCAAATGCTCAGTGTGCATGAGGACTTAATCATTTAATAATTTGTGTGATAAGTATCTCTGTGTGCAGGGATATATATATATAAATATATATATATATATATATATATATATATATATATATATATATATATATATATACAATTTTTTTTTCTTTATTTTTTTTTTTTTATACATTCCTTGTATTTCCCTTTAAATGTTTTTTTCCTATTTATGTATTACGTATATTTAAACATTTTATAGTACAATTAACTAAATGATTATGGAAATATAGTTTTGTGTGTGCAAAAATATATATTTTTCCCTGTTTTCCAAATTCTACTGCAAACCATGTACTGTAAACCTTTTGGGGTGCTTTGGGCCCACTGCCTATTTAAACCGTGTAAGAGTCACATGATTTTCTATGACAAAGTTGCTGCTAGGTGTGTAGAAGTCTTGTGGTGTTCAGTAGCAATTTTAGTAGCTTTTAGCAAGGGACCTTTAACATCCCTACTTGGATGCAGATGACTTTTATTAAATACATACAACCATCTGGTGCACCACATACAGACGTTAATATTTCTTGTTGAAATTCTTGGTTTGTTTTGAGGTGTATGGTATGCCGCAAGTGGATCAGATTGTCATATTAGAATTGCCTACTAGCTTACCAAGTCAAAAGAATGACTACCCTCATTTCTGAAATGACTAGTTACTAGTCATAGTAAAAGTGAACTGATATTTTAGGTTTTTGGTAGATGCTTAAAGAGAAAATATAATTATTATTATTATTTGTTTTTTAGGTTTTCAAGTTTTTAAACTAAAATTTGATATCAAAACATTTAGCTTAGGGTGCACTCTTGTCATTGATTCACAGAGCTTTGGGGGTTTTCTAAAAGACCTAGGAACTTGAACACCAATATCTCAACAATGTAAGAAACATTTTTTTGGTGTAAATCAAATGTACATGTATTCTGAATATTTGATTTAAATATTCAGGACTACAAAAAAAAAAAAAGTATAGTTGGGCTTCCTTCCATAATAAAGTGGTTGTAAAGGCTGAAGTTTTTTTTTTTTACCTTATTGCGTTCTCTGCATTAAAGTAGAAAACCTTCAAAGCTCAGCCCCCCCCCCCCCCCAAGCCCCCTCTCATACTTACCTTAGTCCAATCCCGATTCGGTGATGTATACAAGAGCAGCAGCTAACTCGGCTCTTTCTCTCCTCATTGGCTCAGGGACAGCAGCAGGAGCCATTGTCAATCACAGCCAGTGAGAAGGGGCGGAGCTAAGCCAACACTCTGTGTGTCAATGTTTACACAGACCCAGATGAAGGGTTAGCATGCACGATTGCCTCCAGAGGAGGAGGCTTTCTCCGGGGGAACTCGGCAGAGCGGAGGAGCCACAAGCACTGGGGGGGACCCAAGAAGAGGAGGATCGGGGCTGCTCTGTGCAAAACCATTGCACAGAGCAGGTAAGTATAACATCTTTGGTATTTAAAAAATACAAAAATGTAAGATTTACAATCACTTTAATTTTTCCTATCTTAGCTGTTGTACATCTTAGCTGAGCAAAAATGTACACAGAGAACTGAATAACTCAGAGGAGTGATTCCTCCCCACCTGTCCTGTTTGCTCTGTTTATGTGTGGCCATATAAAGTTTCAGTCCAAGAAGGAGGATGAAAGCAAACAGCTTTAGCTATGCTTCCTAATAAGAAAATATGCAATACCCTGTAAATCCTGTGATATGGCTGCATCCTGAATTTAATGCTTATTATTATATAGTATTTATATAGCACCGACAGTTTACGCAGCGCTTTATAACTTGAGGGTAACGTTTTTTTGTAAAACAAAGATTTCATATAAATAGAAAAAAAATAATTGCGCAAACTTAGAAATATAAAAATAAAATCGTATAGCAATATTATTTCTGAAAAGCAATATGTATGCAGTCTTTGCCAATCTTAAGACGGTAGTTGCCTAGGTGGTATTTTTTTTTAAATACTTCCTAAGTCTCTGGCACAAAACAAGTATGCAGCCAATAAAGCATGCATAGTTTTTCTGGACCCATAGCACCGAAAGTTCTAAAGCCACTGGATGAGAATGAAAGCCGGGCAGTTAGCATTTACAGAAGAACTCCAGAATGGCAGCCAACATATTTACTTTTATCTTTAAGGCAAACCTTAGTTCTTAACTGTTCCATTTCAGCGTCTAGTCTCTCTGACTTAGTTCATTTGTGATGTCACCAGCTACTTAGATTTTTCAACAGCAGGAAACATTAGACAGATTTATGATGGTGAACTGGGGAGATGAAGGTTACAAATCACTACAAAAGAAATTTATTTTAAAAAATGTAAGCATTCAAAACAGAATCTTAAGCAATCCTGGACCTTTTCTTTTATAATACAGCTCTCTGAATCATAAATTCAGCAGATCCAGGCAGATATGAAAAAGAAAAGGCTTCTGTAGTTTGCCATGCTCTGGCTAGAGGTTTAGAAAAACCAAAAATAACAAGAGAAGACAAGTTCGGTTTAAACATATGGCTCATACCTTACATACAATTATGTCTGCGCGGCGAACGATTACTATGTTCTTTAGGGTGGAAGAATGGGATGAGATGTTTTTCTCTGAAGCTAAACTCATCAACCTCTTTCTTAACCCTAGCAAACCACAATCACTGCATTAAGCTGTCAACCCTTCTCTAAGACTATAATTCCACGTGTTTCCTGTGAATTCAGGAGAAACTTGGGTTGTAACCTTCCAACTAAACTTCTCCCTGAGGAACCATAGACATAGAACATTCATTTCGCTGGACTCTGCCAGTGGAGGGGTTTGACCTTACTGAAAGGTTGCCCTTGTGAAAAAGAGTTATACCTTATACATCCTCGTATAGAAAGCATCATAAAACCCATCTTCAAAGGCCATTTAATGAACCTAGACCTTGTTTGGACTCTAAGGAATACTGTTCAGCTCCGAATCTGGACTACTGTTTAAAAAAAAAAAAAAAAAATCACAAGATTCTTTCCAAGCAGACAGACTTGCGTATGAAATGTACATTTTACAGAACACTTCTTGTAATTCCAAAATGGAATGATCAGACTACAAAGAGAAAGTTCCCGGGGTTTTTAGAACCCCCAAGAGCCCATTTAAGAGCATACTCTGAGTTGCAGGTGGGACAAACTTTCATGGACATTTATATGGTTCCTTTCAAAATTCCCCCGAAAGCATTCATAAGAGCTTTCTTTTTTTTTTTTTTTTTTTAAACTTAGCTTTTTACATCCCCCGCTCCACATCCTTTAGACTCTGTCGATAAAAACAGAAAAGATATATAAAATTGGAAATGATTTACAGTCTGCTTTTTGATGGCTCAAAAGGCATCAATGTATAAGAGTGAACGTGCAATTAACTTTTTAAAGCGCTCTATTTTAGACTATAACTTGGAAGATTTAGAACACAAGATCTCTGTCCAATTCCCTTCAGGACTGTAAAGTTCACCATACTTTTGTAGTTCTGCTGAGGCAAAAAAGTGTCAAAAAATAAATATTTTTCCCTATAGATGTTTGCTGGAAAATGTGTGCTAACACCTACGGGTGATATGCAAGGTTGGGTTTCAGGATGTTGAATAGGGACTGGAGCCTGCAATGTAACAAAGTGTTTCAGAGAGTCAAAAAATAAATATCAAAGCGAAAAAAGGACAAAAATATTTGAATACAGAATTTATTATAAAAATTGTTCTGCACAGTTACCAGTACTTAATCAGAATTGTCTTTATCCCAAATAAGGCATCATTTGAGCCTGTATACATACATAACAAAATTGATTTTGCAATTGGAGACATTTTGCAGAATTAGAAACTCTCAATTTTACTTCATGAGCTTCTAAGGTGACGCTTGATAATAAAAAGTTCTACTATTTATTTAGAGGGTTAAGCTTTTTGGGGGTGTATTTAGGGTAGTTTAGTGTATTTCATTTAGTGGTCTTTGATTTGTGTTTTTTTTTTTTTTTTTTAATTTAATCAATATTTGTGCATTATTGCTTTTATTTTTTCCAGGTTTTTTTTCTTTCTGTATAATGTAGAATATTGAGGCCAATTAGGAGCTATATTTTGACATAAGGACAGGTCCAGGATAAATTAGAGCAGCTTCTGTTACCATCATGAGCCATTTAAAGCTTATTACACCCTTAAAACCATTAGGCTGGCTTCACACATATGCGGCTGCGGTTTGCAGTGCAGAGTCGGGTGCGTTTCTGTTCTCCGGTTCAGGTGCGATTCAGGTGCAAATTTTTACCTGAATTTGCACTTGAACCGGACCCAAAAACACACAGGACTCTTATTTAAAACCGCACCGCGGCAGCCCTGCACATGTGTGAACAGGCTCTATTGAAAGCCGGTCACATTCATATGTTATATGTTAAAAACACATCCAATTCGCATATGTGTGAGCCCCGCCTTCAACAACTATCTTTATTTCACTGTCCCTATTAACCCCAATGCATTTTCAATTCAATTGGGGAGTGTTGTTGTCCTTCATATTATTGTGTCAATTTGCTGCAGGTATAAAGAGCAAAGGCAAGCTTATTCCTACATTTGGAGCCCTTACTAGTATCTGTTCACTTGATTAAGGCCACATGTACACAGGACGTATTCTAAACTCTCTTAGAAGCCTTTCTTTCTGGCAGCAGCATTTTGGCAAAAAATAAGAATGATGCTTCTAAAAGTGTGTAGCTGTGTTTTCCCGCGTCAAGCATTTGGACGTTAATTAATTTTAATGACCAGAATAAATTATTTATTCTGGCCATTGAAATTAATTAATGCTGAAGCATTAAACATTAAAAAATAATTAAAACTTTTTCCAAGAGTCAATATGGGCTCTTCCTCATCTCTGCCAGCAATGGCTGTGGTCCCTACTGCTGCACCGAATGGTGTTCACATAATGAGCAAAAGTAAAGCTGGCCATACATGAGTCAATTTCTTCTTTTAACTAGCAGGTTGAACAAAAAAACAGACCCAATTTCCCCATCCTCATATACAATGTGGTTGGGGGAATCCTGCCTACTGTGTCATTGTATTCTGACCGTGGGGAGACTGTGGGGTCAGAATACACAGATCAGCCCTGCAGTCTACTGCCTGTGGCACTGATCGAGCAGGAATAGAACTACAGGGTGGTTGAACAGCATTCAGTCAATGTTTAACCTCATTTGCCAAACACATGCATCACAATTTAGCTGGTCTCTTCTGAATCAGCCAAAATTTTTTAATTATGTATGGTCAGCTTAACTATTTGCTTCCAGATGTCCTTATGGTGTGCCCCCCTCAGGGAGCAGGTCCATGACAGCCAGGGATCAGAAGTAGGTTTATTGATGCTGGCTGTCATTTAACCAGGAAGACTGAGGACATCTAGTAGCCGAAAAGTACTGTAGGTAATTGCTTCAAATTGGGCCCAAAGTGTCAATATTTTGTGTGGCCACCATTATTTTCCAACACTGCCTTAACCCTCTTGGGCATGGAGTTCACCAGAGCTTCACAGGTTGCCACTGGAGCCCTCTTCTACTTTTCCATGTAGACATCACAGAGCTGGTTGATGTTAGAGACCTTGCCCTCCTCCACCTTCCATTTGAGGATGCCCACAAATGCTCAATAGGGTTTAGGTCTGGAGACATGCTTGGCCAGCCCATCACTTTTACCCTCCGCTTCTTTAGCAAGGCAGTGGTCGTCTTGGAGGTGTGTTTGAGGTCGTTATAATGTTGGAGTACTGTCCTGCAGTCCAGTCTCCAAAGGGAGGGGATCATGCTCTGCTTCAGTATGGCACAGTACATTTTGGCATTCATGGTTCCCTCAATGAACTGTAGCTCCCCAGTGCCGGCAGAACTCCAGCCCCAGACCATGACACTCCCACCACCATGCTTGACTGTAGGCAAGACACACTTCTCTTTGTACTCCCCTGGTTGGCGTCAAACATGCTTGACACTATTGGAACCAAATATGTTTATCTTGGTCTCATCAGACCACAGGACATGGTTCCAGTAATCCCTGTCCTTAGTCTGCTTGTCTTCAGCAAACTGCGGGCTTTCTTGTGCATCATCTTTAGCAGAGGCTTCCTTCTGGGATGACAGCCATGCAGACTAATTTGATGCAGTGTGCGACATATGATCTGACCACTGACAGGCTGACCCCCACCCCTTCAACCTCTGCAGCAATGCTGGCAGCGCTCCATACTTCTATTTCCCAAAGACAACCTCTGGATATGACGCGGAGCACGTGCACTCAACTTCTTTGGTCGACCATGGCAAGGCCTGTTCTGAGTGGAACCTGTCCTATTAAACCGCTGTATGGTCTTGACCACTGTGCTACAGCTCAGTTTCAGGGTCTTGACAATCTTCTTATAGCATAGGACATCTTTATGTAGAACAACAACTATTTTATTCAGATCCTCAGAGTTCTTTGCCATGAGGTGCCATGTTGAACTTCCAGTGACCAGTATGAGAGAGTGAAAGCTATAACACCAAATTTAACACACCTGCTCCCCATTCACACCTGAGACCTTGTAATACTAATGAGAGATGTGAGTGCAGCGCTGCTTTAAAATTATAAATCTATAAATATATATAAAAAATATTATAGAATTGTGCAATAACTTAATACATCTGTGGTGATCTTCAAAGGAATAATATAAAGTGTACAATCATAAAAATCTATTATTTATACACAATGTGTTCCAAATAGAAAAATATATAAATAATTGTCCATATATAAATCTTTCCAGAATGCTGTGACTTTTTCCGATATTCATAAAGTGCTTGAGTGTTCAAAATGTGCAATAAGCGGGGTTTCCCCCTTAAGATGTCTGCTTACCATCAACTGGATATAATCAGGCATGGAATAAAGGTTTTACACTCTGTTTTTCAATTGGTGAGGAATATTAGCTGGAACCTCAAGATTCATCGCCCCCGTATCCTCAAAAAGAGAAGCTTTTCATGGTGAAGTTTGTTTTAAACAACACATTTATTGGGTACATGGCGGGGATTTATACTCACAAACAACAAAGTAAAACAAGCATAGAGGGAGTATAAATCCCCGCCATGTACCCAATAAATGTGTTGTTTAAAACAAACTTCACCATGAAAAGCTTCTCTTTTTGAGGATACGGGGGCGATGAATCTTGAGGTTCCAGCTAATATTCCTCACCAATTGAAAAACAGAGTGTAAAACCTTTATTCCATGCCTGATTATATCCAGTTGATGGTAAGCAGACATCTTAAGGGGGAAACCCCGCTTATTGCACATTTTGAACACTCAAGCACTTTATGAATATCGGAAAAAGTCACAGCATTCTGGAAAGATTTATATATGGACAATTATTTATATATTTTTCTATTTGGAACACATTGTGTATAAATAATAGATTTTTATGATTGTACACTTTATATTATTCCTTTGAAGATCACCACAGATGTATTAAGTTATTGCACAATTCTATAATATTTTTTATATATATTTATAGATTTATAATTTTAAAGCAGCGCTGCACTCACATCTCTCATTTTTAAAAGAGCACCAGCACTTTTCACTGCAGCTAGCAGCTTGATGCACAGTATTTTATTTTATTTTAATATCCGTAAGCGCAGGGCCCCTTAGTTATACACTTGTAATACTAATGAGTCACATGACAACAGGGAGGAAAAATGGCTGATTGGGTCCAATTTGGACATTTTCACTTAGGGGTGTACAAAATTTTGTTGCCAGCAGTTTAGACATTAATGGCTGTGTGTTGAGTTATTTTGAGGGGACAGCAAACTTGCACTGTTATACAAGCTGTACACTCACACTCATTGTAGCAAAGTGTCATTTCTTCAGTGTTGCCACATGAAACAGGAAGATTATCTGCAGCGCCAGAGCTCAGGCTACTATAGGGCCGTACAGGTTGTTTTATGTCCTGCATGTTAACCCTTGGATGGACATCGTTGATGGTATTCTTGGTCTGAGTGCGTTATATATGTGTATACACCTATCCAGTCACGGTTCCAGGTCACCTCCTACCCATATTAGCTGCTCCATTAGGATCTGTTGATATCTGAAATCTGGTGAGCGCATTGGTATGCACTTCTGACAGGAGCACCTTGGAGGAGAATCTTATTTTTCAATTTGCGGTGGAGGACTCTATAATTTTCGCCACTATACACCAAGTGTTTTTGGGACTTTCAATATCTTATTAATTGTGTGTTGCACCTTATTCATTTATGTTCACAATTATTATTATTATTTTTATTTTTATATTTAACTCTGTTTTTCACTTTGTGTGCTTATTAAGTGAATATATAATTTTCTTTATATATATATATATATATTGGTAATTTATAGTGCAGCTTTATCCTTTTACATCAGGGGTGGGGAACCTATGGTTGGGGGGCCGTATGCGGCCCTTAAAGTCATTTGGTCCGGCCCCCCGTGCAGCTGAGTCTGTGTCTCTCAGCTGATCTGTCAGAAAGGAGCCGATTCTTCCTGTATAGTTTTGGCTCTGTTCTGACAGTCTGAGTGAGTCACAGGCGAAGTGATATCAAATGCACTCCGCCTGTGACCAATACAGGAAGCATCGCCTCTTCCTCCAGCGCGGCGCCGCTGCTAGCCAGCATTTCCCGCCAGCAGCACACACAGCAGTACCAGCCAGAGCCAGCAGTACTCACAGCAGTACCAGCCAGCTGTACCCACGAGCAGTACCAGCCATCTATACCCACCAGCAGTACCCGCCAGCAGTTCTTTTCAAAACTTACCACCACAAAGAGTCGACTGCGCTCCAGACTGACCGACTCAAACCTGGAAAACAAGTTGTGAGTAGCAACATCATCAATACCAGCTAACACCACACACCTCACCAAAGAGAAGCAGTTGCAGCCATCACATTAGGGGTGAGTTAATTAAATGTTTGACCAAATATAACAGGCACATTTTTAAGTTGATAATTTTGTACGGCCCCCGAATGGTTTTATAAATACCCAAATGGCCCTTGGCAGAAAAAAGGTTCCCCACCCCTGTTTTACATGAAAAGATATAATAAAATATTTACAAAAACGTGAGGGGTGTACTTTTGTGAGATACTGTATATCTTTACACTAGAAAAGTCCTCATCGCATGCTCCTTGCAATTTTCCATTATTCATAAATATGACCTGGACCCAGTAGATAGAAAAGGATAATATTTGTATTGGATTAAAAATGAACTCATAATAGACTCAGAAAATAATTCTTGATGAGGGAATGTTGTCACTGACTCTTTTGGAAACTCGGATTGCTTCATATTTTCAGAATGTACAAACCGCTAATTTTTTGTCTGGAGAGAAGTCCCCAAACAAAGCTTTGTCTGGAATATATTATTCCATGTTATGAGTAGAGGGGGAGGGGGAAGTGAATGTCGGCTGAATTGGTACATATGGAAAGCCAAGAAGTTGTCAAAGCTACTTAAAACTGCCAAAACATATAAATGTTTTATACATTACTAGATCTTCATCATATGTTTACCGCAAAGGGGAAAGCGATAGTGTTCCACAGGTGAGCCTGCTCCCCATTTATAGTTCTAAGAATGAAATGCAACTGGTAAATACACAATTAATTATTTTATTAAGCAGTGGAAAGAGCAACAATTCAGAGCAAGCAATCAGATGTCACCTTTCAGCAGTTTAGCAATGTCAGAGAAGTGAGACATAATTTATGATTGGCTGATGCCAATTATTTAAAGTTTTATATATATATATTGGTTTTCTAGGTTGAAACAACACTTGATTTGCCTTCAGGAGACACATCTGCAACCGTACTCTGTCCACCTGCTGCACTCACATAAATTCCCCCTGCAATTTCACTCTACATACTCCTTTATTTCTAGAGGCATGACTGTTGATTACTAATAACATTTCCTTTGTATGCTTAAAGCAGCAGATTGACGAAGACGGTAGATTTGTCTTTTTGTTATGTAAGCTCAATGGTTTCCTATGCATTATTGCGGCTATCTATGTCCCACCGCCTTTCTTCTCCGACCCTCTTAAGAAATTGGCACAATTCTTAGCCTTACATCCCAGTGTACCTGTCTTGGCCATGGGTGATTTTAACAATGTTCCCAACCCACAACTAGAAAGATTTCAGTAACCCCGCAGCCTACAGCCTCCACTGTTTGCAGAACTACCTTTGCTTCCTTGCTTTCTGAGTTGGGCCTGCGGGATGTGTGGCAGGAGAGACATACTGATGTCAAATGTTGTTCTTGCTATTCAGCCTCACATGTTGGTTTATCTCATATTGATCAAGGACTGGGTAATGCTGCCATGCTCCCCTATGTAATTGACTCTGCATATGAGCCACACCTCCTCTCTGATCACTCTCCCTTCTGGGTGTGTCTAGCTACTGCGGACTCATCTGCTTGCCCTGTGTGTCAATCCATTCTTGTTGACACTGTTCCCAACTCCTGACACTATCCCTAAAGCATTGGCAGAGTTCCTCCAGTTCAAAGCGAGGTCCAATAGTGTGGCTATTTTCTGGGACTCACTTAAAGTGTCCACACTGAATTGTAGTGTAGGGAGTTGGCATTAGTGGTTAACCCTACCCAGACTACCTGCAACAGTTGGGCTGAAGCCCAGTCCCTGTACAACTCTGTTGAAGGAAATATCTTTTTTTTTCTCCACTGCTGACAATACTACAGAGTTATTTTGAGGAGGGAGAGATCATGGGCCACCTCTTGGATCTGGTGGCTAGAACACAGCAGGACGTTTTCTCAATTTCTGTAATCTAGTCCTTGTCCGGGGCCATATGCACTTCTAATTCTGACATAATAGATATATTTCATAATTTTTGTACAGATTTGTATGCATCTAAAGCTCACGCTACATCCCTTGAACTGGCACTCTTTTTACAGGATTGTCCCTTCCCCCAGGTGAATGCCGCTGAAAGACCTGCTCTGAATTCTCCGATCACCATTGAGGAATTGACTGAAGGTCTGGCGGATGCTCCTAATCCCAAATCCCCGGGCTCAGGTGGCCTTTCAGGTATACTCCCGGTACAGAAATATTCTTCTCCCATCACTTTTGCGGGCCCTATGTGAGGTGGCAAAACAGGCAATTTACCTGATACCATACAAGAGGCCATTATAGTGGTGCTCCCCAAGCCAGGGAAGGACAAACTTTTACCGGACTTATACCGTCCTATTTCACTAATAAATTCGGATGTCAAGCTTCTTGCTCATGTCCTGGCCACCAGACTCTCTAAGGTGATTGGAAGATTGATTTATCAATATCAATCTGGGTTTATCCCAACTTGATCAACGACTGATAATATTCGGCGGTTGTTTCCTAATTTAAAGGTAGCGATGGATAATCCAGGAGGCAGGGCCAATTCTTTCTTTAGTCTCAGCCAATGCATTTGACAGTGTTGAATGGCCTTACCTCTGGGAGATCCTGGCTCGGGTTGGGTGAGTTTTATTAATTGGGTTGCATGTCCTCTAATCTGCGCCCAGAGCTAGGCTTCGTAATAATATTTACCTTTCTCCCCCTTTCCTGTTCATAGGGGCACTCGTCAAGGGTATCCATTATCCTCCTTACTATTTGCGCTAGCAGTGGAACCTTTGGCCATCCTGATCCGCAAGAACTCTGCCATTATAGGTTTTCGCAGAGGCTCTTTAGAAGAGGAATTATCCCTCTATGGGGTGATGCACTATTGTACCTGGGAGATACCGCTGGCTCTTTACAAACTTTAATAGGGACTATTACTAAATTTGGTGAATTATCTGGATTTACCATAAATTGGTCTAAATCCATTCTTATGCCCCTTGATTCATAACACTTTAAATATGTGCACCATGGAGATATGGCTTATTTTACCTTTCAGGGGTTGGAAAGGGTTGGTTTGTCCTCTTGAGGGGGTGAAATCCACCGTAGGCTCCTATCTCGTGAGGTATGGTGGATCTTTAACCTCCATACAAGGATGCCTTTAGGAATGAATCATCAGTATGATGTGGATCTTTTTCTTAAGTGAATTATTATATGACCGTGTATGTTTCATGCATTTTAATGTATCTTAATATACTATATATTTTGTTATGGCTGTTATCTGTTTTAATTAACGCACATTGGAGACCACTTCCCTCCTTCAATCTTTGTAACAGCTGTTGAACCTTTTGGTCCGCACAGCACTCAAGTTAATTACTAATTGATTGTTGTGGGGGTGGAGTCTCCTATCATGTGTGCATGTGTATATATATATATATATATATATATTTATAAATGTTTCTTCATATGTTGTGTGTGCTGTGATCAAGCCTCATTGCCAAAATGCATTAGCCACCTTGTTTTTACTCACTGAGGGGTGACAATAAAGAATTGGAAGATTTAAACAGAGTTGCCAGCTGTCGTTTGCTTGGTATTGCCCCTTGATTCCTTGGTACTACTTCTTCCTGCAGGTGCCAGCCAAATTACCATTGCTCCTTCTTTTTAAATATTTAGGAGTGGTGGTGTCCTTGGACCCTTCCAGTTACCTCTAACTGAATTGAAGTCCCCTTTTGCACAGGCAACGCTGGTGCAAATTTCCCCTCTCGGTAGTGGGGCATGTTAATCTAATAAAGATGATTTGGGCCCCACAGCTCCTATACATCTTCCAAAACTTCCCAATGTGGCTCTCTAATAAGTGGTTTAAACCTACTGACTCACAGTTTTGGAATCTTTTAAGAAAGAGGAAAAAGGCCGTATCAGTTTGTCTATGCTGCAATATAGTAGTGATATAGGGGGGTTGGCAGTCCTGCATTCTAATATGCATTTTTTGGCCACTCCATTGCAGCAATTTGCCGAATGGGGGCAGGGTGGTAATACAGACCCTATAGCTCAATTGGTGTCTCTGTCTAACCCTAAATTGACAGCCAGCTCCCATTTGGAGATGGATCTCCCAAGTATTCCTCCTTCTTCCCCAACAGCAGGTCTCCTTAGAGTGTGGCAGGCATCTAAGGAGGTGTTATCTATTACTGGCCCTCTGGAGTTTACTCCCTTGTGGAACAATCCTAATTATCCTGAGCTAGGAGAATTATAGGGATTTTCCTCATGGAGGCAGAGAATAGTTTAGTACTTTCCTTAATTATACAATGCTAATACTCTAAAGGCATATGACCAATTGTGTGCAGAATTTTCATTATCCCCTAAACAAATCTATCAATATCTCTAGCTTAGGCATGCGCTGTAGATTCAAATGCAAATGCGTACTTTAACCATATCTAGCTCCTCACTACTGTTGGAGGTCCTGCAAGCCACTGCTGGTAAACGCCTGATATTGAGTGCTTACTCTGTA
Organism: Pelophylax lessonae; assembly: GCF_965119305.1. Lineage (NCBI taxonomy): Eukaryota > Metazoa > Chordata > Amphibia > Anura > Ranidae > Pelophylax > Pelophylax lessonae. The sequence goes on along the minus strand of NC_138780.1, from coordinate 146,419,397 downwards.
CTATTCTCTTTCATTAGGGATCCTGATTCATTAAAATATAGGGCTCATTGGGTTACTGATATTGGAGATATATAGATGGTGACCAGTGGGATATGGCTCTGGAATTGATCCCAGTTGTATCTGTATCAGCCTCACATAATCTCTCACAACGGTTTATCCTTCATAGAGCTTACAGTAGACCTGATAGATAATTCAACTAGGACCGGAGAGGTACTGCAAACTATTTCTGCTCTAGCTCAAGTACCTGTACCTTCAACTCCTTTAGTGTGCCACTGCCTTCTAAGCACAATAAATGCTAAAATGCATTCAAAGGGTGTTTACATTATGGCAACTAAGTTATTGTACTTAGATAGAAAGCTAATTGGCCAACTCTGGATGGCATCTACAGTGCCTACCAAAACAGAGTGGGTTGCTTATGGTAACTCCTTTTTACCTCGGCAACAACTGGCTTACTGCCATCAAAATGTGACACAGAAGTTTAATCTTATTTGGCAGAATTGGTTAGATAATCCTAACCATGCCCCTCGAAATCACCCCGCCCTGAGTTAGTGATGGATAGACTTCTACAACTCTGACCCACCAGTGTTTTGAGTTTGTTGTTTTCTTTTTCTTTCCCCCTGGCAGTGGTGTAGCATGGGGGGCTGAGGGGGGCCGTGGCCCTGGGCGTAAAATTTAGGGGGGGGGGGGCGAAATCCTGCGCCAGTGTGTCACTCTCCCCTCTATTGGACCATAAGGAAGGAGCAATTTAAAAAAAAAAAAAAAAGTAAAAGTTTTAAGTGCAGCTCCACTACAAAAATAGGAATTTCCTCTTGAATTCTTCTTTTGCAGGGTACAGGGCAACAAAAAGTTTAGGAGGAGTAAATAGCCTCTCAGAGTTGGGCAAATCGTTATATAAAGCCCAATCTGCTTGATCAAGAATAGGGAAAGGCTTTCTAGGAATTTCCTTGTATTTTGTGCCTATTGGAATATATGGAGGCTGTGCAGAACTGTGTGTCTAGCAGGAGACTAGTACATTGATGTGGCAAGAAGTTGAAGCATTAACTTCACAAAATTTGGCAATGAAAAATATCTTCAGCAACCTCCATTAAGATATCCAAGTCCCCCATGCTTTCCCCAAATGTAAATGTACCAGGCAATTGTGATTGTCACCCATGAATAAAGCCAGAGGGAAGAAAAGCAGAAGAGCATCTATGACTGTTGGCACCTGCCACTTCCAAGTCAATGCAGTAGCCTTGACTTGAATTGATCATTCTGCTTTAGTTAGACAGGCAACATGTAGCATGTTCGAGGGAGCCTGAATTGGAGGGATGGAGCTGTGTCTGTAAGACCATGCTCCAGAACAAGGGAACAGCTTTCAATCTGTTTGCTTCAGGCAGTAGAATTCTCCTTTCAGTGTACACCTTGGTGCACCTGAAGCAGTGAGTGAGTTAGTTGCAGGGTGCCATACAGGTCCACGGCCGTGGTCCAATCCTATAGCACCCAGACCCTGAAGACCCCTTTGGTGGGTATGACCAATGTTATGGGCAAAGCTTGGACCCTGGACAGGTCTAGTGATATGGACAGGATTTCCCTGCACCTTTTAAAACTGATTTCTGGCTATATATGTCTTGTTGGATCATTACCTGTATTGATAATGTACGCTACAGTATATTCTTTTATCCAGCAAGACACACTGCTAAGCACACTAACAATTGTGGAGGCACAGGCTATGGGGAAAGCCACTTTGAGTGTGTTTTCCCTAGCTTTTATTGACCCACTTACTTTGGCCTTCTAGATAGTAATATAGGATTTATTTGGCGGCCTTTTCCTGCACTTCACTACTAAAAGTTCCTCTCCGGTTAGTGAGACAGTGCTTATAAGATTCCCAAGACTCTCACAGCCACAGGAACTGTTAGGGTTCAGCGTGATCTGAAGGAATCGCAATAACCCAATCAGTCCACATCCATTTCGGGAGTATTTCTCACAGAAAGATCCTTACTTGGCAATGGTGGATTACCAGCGCTAACAGGGAACACATGAGACAATCAGTGACATTTCTGCTGCAGGCTTTGGAGGAAACTGGCTGGTTCTAAAGCTATACACCAAGGGTAGCTGATCCGAAAACTGCTTGGGAGCCATAAGAAGTCAGGTCTTGATAGAAATGTCAGTTGAAGGAAAGGAAAACTAGTGAAAAAAAAAAAAATCTTCTCAAACAGAAGAAGGGGCCCATTATCAAAAAAATGACGCATCACAGAGTGGGCCGGGTTATATGGATAGACTGGGGGGGGGGGCAGTCCTAGCAAAGCTTTTGCCAGTGTCCAATCACCTAAAGCTAGTGGCATATAAGCTATGGACTAAGAATCAAATCCTATGTCCTGTAAGATTAATATATTGGATTTTGGAAGGCAGAATAGGGATATATTCAAAGCTGTGAATTAAACTGGTGATTCTTCTTCCACAGCTGCAAAGGAAGTTAGCTCCTGATCTAGACAATAAAATACATGTAAGAGTTATTACAGAAAAGGACCAGGTTGCAATTCCCAAACTTTGTTTTACCCAACAATATGGAATACCCACCAAGTATAGGAAGTGAGAGGAATACAGTTCAGCTGGACAACATGGCACACTCACCTTCAATGGCCCATTTTTATTCTTTTAAGGTGAAATGCCCATAAACTAGGCTGACTCAGTGGAAAACGTGAGATAAACCAAAGTCATGTCAAATGTTAATGTTTGGGATTCTTCATTCCTCCTGGAAAAAATGCTTCAGCAACCACTGTCCTAACCACAAGGTCATTCATCCCCCTTTACCGCAGTTAGTCATTCATTCAGAGACAAATAAACAGCCTTATGCTGTAGTGGTTTTATGAAACAAATGTGGCTCCCCATGAAATCAAAATCTCTGGCTGAGGCAAGATTCAAGTTTGACTGCAAACAAATGTGAATCATGAGGATTGTTAGAAATACTGAAAGGAAACAGTGACCTTCCTTAAAAGTATATTTGCTATACTTAGTTTTTGGTTTCTGCCTCAAATATAAATCTGTGTATTGCAAATGCAGTGTAAATCCTCCTAAGAACATAGCCGAGTCAGAACAGAAAATCTCAACACTCGGGCTCATCAATGATCTTCTATTAAGATGGCTCAGGAAGTGGGTGGGGGTCAGGTTTATACTTGAAGGCTAAAGCCCCGTACACACGTACTGATCGTCGGCCGAACGATCGGCCTTCTTTTGTCCCCGGGCTGTCGTGTCCGCTGAAAAGTGCAAAAGACTGCACACGAATTTTGTCTGCCAACAACAGCCGACTGCAGAAGTGATGTCATGTGATGGTTAACTTTCCCTGTGTTTTTTTCTTTTCTGAGCATGCCCAGTCTTGCAAATCTGCTGTCTGTCGGCCCGAATTCTGTACTGACTGGCGAACAATCGGCCGTTCTGGTGTCGGTATACAAAAATTTTAATGCTTGCACGACAGATTCTGTTCGGCCGAAAGTGCGCTGTCGGCTGTCGGAAGCATCATACTAACAAGCCGAAAATTGTCCGATCGGTCGTCGGCCGAATCTTTTTGGCCGACAATCTGCACGTGTGTACGGGCCTTAACTTTACTTTTTGCAACATAATACAGTGGCACCATTCACTTACAGGAATCAACGAATGAACCTCAAATCCTATCTGCCACAATGGCACATGGACTTGGGTCTAAATGTCCATTAACACTTCCTCCAGCTCTCCAACTGAAAGCCCATACCTCAGTGGAGCTGGAGCAAGGGTCTGCCGGAGCCTGACATTACATCCCTGATCCACTATAGTGAGTGCAATGCTTTGTACAAAAATAATAATTCTAATGAATGCATTTTTTTCTCTGCAAAAATATGTGCATTGATTTCTTAAGGTGGACTAGATAAATAGCCTATGCAATCAAGGGGCCCCAATAGGTATTAAACTAAGAAAGCTTTGTTAAAACATTAATTAAAGGATTAGTTCTCCCTTGGGAAATTTGTACATGTTCCATCCGATTCTTTAAAAGTGAACGTATCCTTTAATTTTATTGTCATACCTGTAAGCCATTTGGGACCCCCTGGAAGCCTATCTGTAAAACTCCTAGTTTGCAATCCGCACATCCTGCCTTGTTGCTAGGACATGAAAACCATGGGTCCTTCCTCTCTGTGTGAGATCTGCTGGATAGAGGATTTGAAGAAGCTGATACCAGGTCACATTCAGTTACTTGCACTAGTTGTATTACAAAATACTGTGAATGTATCATGTATTAATGATCACAGATCTGCTTTAATTTGTGTCTTTTAGATCTACCTCAAGTTTAGTTTTGAATCTTCTACCAATTCTACTGTAAATATTACGGTGAGGCAGTAACATGGCTGGCAAGTCTGGGCTTTACTGTACAAGTGACCCGGGAGGCTGTAAAGGCACTCAGTCACTTCTACAAGACAGTGCATAAAAAAAAAAAAAAAAAATGTAGCTACCGTAATTTTTTTTTTTTTTAAAGATCCTCTACTTTTAGAAATTACATATAGTTTGGGAGTTTAACGTAAATTTTCAGGTCAAAATGAACATTTTCGTATGTATACTGTAAATGTGAAGAAAAAAAGATTAAAAAACTGGTCAAGTGGCTAAAAGGTTAATGATCTACTTTTTAGTGATTTCAATAGCTCATCCTTGGACAAAATCCTGCTGAAAATGGGTATGGCTAGGTTATATAGTGCACCAGACATCATGAAGTTGAGCCTTTGTCACTTTATCATACTATATCATACTATAGTCTTACATTTTGTAAAAAATGAATTTTATATACGGTATATATACATATATATATACTCAGTAGTTATTAAAAAACAAAAAACACACATATATATTTATGAAAAAAATATTTTATTAACAATTTTAAGATCACAGGGTGTACATAAAAGTTTTATATAGTAACATTTTAGCAGCATTGTAGAAGAATCATTTTGTTTTTACGAATACATCTTTTAGTTAGGATACATTAATTAACCATAAAAAGCAACTATGAATAAAACTGGAATATACTGTAATTTAGGGGCCTGAAATTATTGCAAGATGTACATGTCAGTACAAGTCAATTTTCTATTACACAATAAAAGACAACACCTAGGTCCATATGCATAAAATATCTGTTGAATGCGAGTTAGTGCTCTCACTGCTGAATGCATTTATTAGAGAGATAAAATACAGATTTGGAGACATTTAGGTGGGAATTCAATAAAGCTGCTGCGCAACCTTTCTGGTGTTAATCCTTCTTGTTAATGTGTTGTGCTAAATTCACAAAGCATCTGCTACACTTTTGGTTTTGACAGAGACTCATGCGCTGAATTCAGGTAGTTCTAAAATGCGCCACTTTTACATTGTGATGCAATACCTGTGTCAAACTTAAAATAACATACTGACAATTTGTATCTTATGAAAGTGGACTTAACGAAGTGCGCTCTTTTGGCAGAGAGGGATCCTGGCCCAGACAGATTTTGTGAAAGTGTCTCGCGTGCGTTCTAACAGTGGTGCAGCTAGTGTAAAATTCAAGTACAAGTTCTAGACCAGTACATGAATTTCGCGCTCAATGCGCCACTTTTAAAATACATGTAAGACCCTTCCGCAAAATCTTTCCATCTGCACCTTTTTTATGAATTCCAGAGATAGGCTAAGATCATCAGCATATCCAATTATATGGGCCATGCATAAACCCTTGGAAGGGGCTTGGTCTTGGATAGACAGTGGAATCTCATTAGGTCAACCTTTCTCAACCAGGTTTCCTCTGGAGCAGGGACCGTCAAACTACGGCCCTCCAGCTGTTGCAGAACAACCCGAACATTCACAGACATGACTAGGTATAATGGGAATTGTAGTTCCTAAACAACTGGAGGGCCATCGTTTGGAGACCCCTGCTGTTGATGTTTCTTGAGCAATTTATCTCCAATTAAAACTAATTCTTTTTAATTTCTTCCCTGATCACAAATGTAAGGAGCATTCTTCCCACTGACCATCATGCTAATGTACAGTGAGCTTTAGGTTAGTAATATTAGCAGGGGTTTCCTGAGACTAGAAGTTTATTTTAAGAGTTTATGTTAAAAAGTTTCAGAAAGGCTGACTCGGTGGATCGTCATTTCCCCAAACTCCGTCAACTAGAGGTGTCTGCTAAAACATCAAGGTTACCTATAGACTCTAAGGTAATTGCCCTGATCGTTTTAGCCCTCATTTCCCCACAATCTGTCAACTAGAGGTGTCTGCTAAAACATCAAGGTACCTATAGACTCTAAGGTAATTGTCCTGATCATTTTATGTTGGTCTTTGGTTAATTTAAGGCTGAAGAATGGAAGGTCACCAGTTGTTTCCCCATGTAACAGCAATGCTACTGTTCAACAGTACTTCCATGTAAACTGTAAGACACACAGTATATACACATACAGGCTAAACCTAAAGAAAGACAAGTATAGCACCTTCTTTTTGTCTATCTAACCCGGTTGTGTTATATTGTTGCATACTATATAAGGAAGCTAATAAAAGTTACAAGTAAACCTATCGCTTTGCCTTGAATGTTTCTCCTGTTAGCCCACATCCCCTACTGCTGCCCTTCTATGGGTACCCTTCCTGCATTCCCCTAAGTTAAAAGCCTTGTGTTGGGGGAAGCTTACCTCATCCCATGTGACAGTGCTTGGGCCTTCATATTGGCTGCTCAGACACCAACCACTGAATCATGGAGGAAGGTGAAAAACCTGAAATATTTGCAAGGGCTTTGGTAGAAAAACAGAGTGGTGGGGGAGTGCAGCATAGTATCAGGAATGTAAATCGAGGGAACCCGACTCTTTTCCCTAAATTCATAGTGAGAGATGGGCTTTAACTTTCCAGAACCTACAATGCCTGTGCCAATGCCCTACCTCTTTCCAGGATTTAATGTTGCCATGCTGCAATTCAATAGGGTTATTGTACAGCTGTCTGTGGAATCCTGAACAGACTGGCATCTTGTATGTCTGCAACTCACCTAGGCCTCGTTCACACCGGTGTGTATAAGATTTGCGGTATTATTGAAGCTTTCTAAATGCTTTGAAAAGGCAATGCCTGTTCTGCATTGCTTTTAATTTTGCCACCAACATTTGGCAAGCATTGGCAGTTGATAAAGCCAGCAAAAATGCCTCAAGTCAATGACAAATGCATGCCAAAATGTGCTTTAGACACTCAAGCTTTTGCTTTTAATGCATTTCCTTCCAAAAAACTTTAGACAGCACCCTACAAACACGTCAAAAACACATTGAAGTGCAATTTGCAAGTGTTCTAATGCCTGTGTGAACCTGAAGTGTAGCAATGAGCAAAATCAAAAAAACAGAATTTTTGTAAAATCTTACCTGTAAAATTCCTTTCTCTGAGTCCTCCGACAGTCGCCGCCTCTTCATATTCGTCACATATGGGGGTATTAGACTTTGCTCCGAAGGAGTAGCTAGGCAACAGAATATGTTAATAAAGCTTTTAACATATCCAACATATCCCACCCTCAAGGGGTGGTCCCCTCAGTCAATACCCTCCTACTTCCTGCAACCATATCTCAGTTTTAGTGGAATAGCAGTAGAGTATACAACCAAACCCCAAAAGAGGGGCGGGGGAGGCGACTGTCGGAGGACTCAGAGAAAGGAATTTTACAGGTAAGATTTTACAAAAATTACGTTTTCTCTTACGTCCTCCGACAGTCGCCGCCTCTTCATATTCGTCACATATGGGGACGTCCCAAAGCAGTGCAAACATGAGGGGTGGGAAACACATACGCGCCGAAAGGCAACGCAGTTTCCACATCAAGAAAGGAACCTTACCAAAGGAAGGAAACCAGCTGGGCAACAGCAAAAAACAAGTGCTCAACAGGAGCAACAACCCAGGAAAAGGCAAAAACCAGGGGATACAAAACTTATCCCAACAGCCAGGAGTCCCCAACAAGGGACCCTAGGGAACAGCCGCACTAAGAACCTTGCGGCCAAAGGAAGCATCCGCCGATGCCCGAACATCTACTTTGTAGAATTTTGTGAAAGTGTGCACGGTCGACCAAGTCGCCGCCTTACACACCTGGGCTACAGAAGCCCCATGACGACAGGCCCAAGACGTACTCAGAGATTTAGTAGAGTGCGCCTTCACAGGCACAGGGGGAACCTTCCCCTGCAAGGCATAGGCCTGTTCAATGGTCTGCCTGATCCATTTTGCGATGGTAGAGGCCGAAGCCGCCATGCCCTTCCGAGGACCCTCCGGAAGAACAAACAAGGAGTCAGTCTTACGAAAAGACTCAGTCGATCGAAGGTAAACCCTGATCGCCCGAACAACATCCAAAGAGTGCAATCTCACCTCCTGTGGATGTTTAGGCTTCGTGCACAACGAAGGCAAGACAATGTCCTCATTAAGATGGAATTCCGAAACACGTTTCGGAAGAAAGGAAGGATTAGGTCGCAAGACCACCTTATCCAAATGAATAACCAAGTACGGAGACTTGCAGGACAAAGCCGCCAGCTCCGACACTCTGCGAGCCGAAGTGATCGCCACCAAAAAGGCGACCTTTTTGGACAACATAGACAACGAGATCTCCCTGATCTGTTCAAAAGGAGCACGTTGTAACACAGATAGCACGAGATTCAAGTCCCAAGGGGGCAGAGGATCCCTCCTAGGAGGAACCAGATGCCGCACACCCTGAATAAAGGTGCCAACCAAAAGGTTGGATGCCACGGGACGTTGAAACAGAACGGCCAGAGCAGACACCTGACCCTTTATCGTAGCCAGCGCCAAGCGCTGATCAACACCCGCTTGAAGGAAAGACAGCACACGGGACACCGAGTACGTGCGGGGTGAAAACCCCCTGGACTCACACCAGGCAAAATAGGCCTTCCAAGTACGGTAGTAAACCTTCCCAGAGGAAGACTTCCTCGCGTTGATTAAAGTATGAACGACCTCCGGAGAGAGACCCCTCTCCTTCAGGACCTCGGTTTCAACAGCCAGGCCGTCAAAGCCAGCGACTGTAAAGCAGGATGGTATATCGGTCCTTGAGACAGTAGATCGTCTCGAAGAGGCAGACGCCACGGGGCGTCGACCGCCAGATTCACGAGGTCTGCGTACCAGGACCGGCGAGGCCAGTCCGGTGCCACAAGAATCACCGTGTTGCGTTCCGATTGAAACCTGCGAAGGAACCTGGACAGCAACTGGATCGGTGGAAACGCATACATCAGTCTGTACTGATGCCACGGGGCCACTAACGCGTCCGACGCGTCTGCCCGAGGGTCGCGCGTCCGTGCCACGAACCTCCTCACCTTGTTGTTGAGACGTGACGCGAACAGGTCCACATCTGGAAGACCCCACTTCGCGCACAACATCTGGAAGACAGCCGGGTGGAGAGACCATTCCCCCTGATCCAGGGTCTGGCGACTCAGATAGTCCGCCTGCCAGTTCTCCACCCCCGGAATGTGAACCGCCGTTATCGCCGGGACATGAGTCTCGGCCCAAGACAGAATGTCGGCCACTTCCCGAGCCGCTCGGGCACTCCTGGTGCCCCCTTGGTGGTTGATGTAGGCCACCGCCGTGGCATTGTCCGTCTGCACCTGAACCGGGCAGCCCTGCAGCCGGTCCGTCCAGCGACGAAGACAGAGACTTATCGCACGCAATTCCAGAATGTTGATCGGAAGGGAGGACTCCCCCTCCGACCAAGTTCCCTGGGCGGACAGAACGCCCAGAACACCACCCCAGCCCGACAGGCTGGCATCCGTGGTGATTACCGTCCACGAGATAGGACAAAACGACTTGCCCCCGGACACCATCGGGGACTGGAGCCACCACAGAAGGTCTTTTCTGGTGCGATGACTCAACGAGATCTGAAGATCCAGAGATTGAGGTCGCCCGTCCCACTTGGACAGGATCTCCGCTTGGAGACCCCGCGTGTGAAACTGGGCGAAGGGAATCGCCTCGAAGGCCGAGACCATCAATCCCAGACATCTCATGCACGTCCGTAGAGACGAGTGCGGAACGTCCCGGAGGGACCTGACTTCCTCCTGAAGAGTTCTGAGTTTGTCTTCCGGCAGGAAGACCTTCGCCTGCACCGAGTCCAAAATCATTCCCAGGTAGGGAAGACGAACAGACGGACTCAGTGCCGACTTTGGAAAATTTATCGTCCAACCAAACTCCTGCAGAGTTTGCATCGTGACAGACAGGTCCTGCTCCAGACCCTGGCTGGTCGCAGACCGAACCAGAATGTCGTCCAGATACCCCAGGACAGAAATGCCCTGGGCCCTCAATAACGCCAGAACCGGTGCAAGCACCTTGGTGAAGACCCGCGGAGCCGAGGCGAGGCCAAAAGGCAACGCCACGAACTGGTAGTGATCCTCCGCAATGGCAAATCGAAGGTACCTCTGGTGACCCTCGAAGATGGGGATGTGAAGATACGCATCCTTCAAATCGATGGAGGCCATGAATTCCCCCGGAACCAGGGCAGCCACCACCGACCGCAGGGATTCCATGCGGAACTTGCGAACCCGCACAGAGCAGTTCAGAGCCTTCAAGTCCAGAATCGGACGAACCTTGCCCTCCTTCCTGGGCACGGTGAACAGGTTTGAATAAAACCCCCGAAATCTGTCCCGATGAGGCACCGGAACCACCACTCCCTGAGCCCTCAGGTCCTGCACCGCCAGGTGTAGGTCCCGCAGGCGCTCCGGAGACAGTTGAAGATTTGAAGGAAAAAATCTGCTCTCCGGCCGAGAGAGAAACTCGATCTTGTAACCAGACCGAACGATTTCCTGAACCCATCTGTCCCGCACACGGGCCAACCAGGGCTGAAGAAAACCGAGCAAGCGTCCCCCCACCCCAAAACTGGGTGAGGGCGCCCCTTCAGGCCGAACTGTTATGGGCTGCAGGTCCGGATTGGCCGGACTTCTGCTTACCAGACCAGGGCTTCTTCTGAGAGCCTTGACCTTTGAACGGCTTGCCCTTGTAGTGCGGCCGAAAGGCACGAAAGGACCCCTGAGGGGGCCGAAAATTAGCATGCTTCTTCCCAGAAGCCCCCTTAGCCTTGGGGAAATGAGGCAAGAGAGTGCTCTTACCCCCGGTGATTCCCTTAATCAACACATCCAGGGACTCCCCAAAAAGGCGAGACCCATCATAAGGCAGATTGGCTAAGGTCTTACGCGAAGATTGGTCCACCGACCAACATTTTAACCAAACCAGGCGGCGAGACAACACCGCCACACTGTGCACCCGTGCAGCCAACGGAATCAGGTCCAGGTCCGCATCACACAGATACATGACACCCTGGTGGATCTGATCCACCATATCCAGGGTCGTCGGCGAGGCCGAGTCGGCCACCAAGACGCGCCTAAGCATCTGCGTCCAACTTGCGATCGCCTGGGCCGCCATGAGAGAAGCAAACAGAGCTTTAAGCATAGAACCCGTAACAGAATACGTATGACGGGCCAGAGACTCCAGTCTCCTATCTGTGGCATCACGGAAAATGGGTGAACCCTCTGCAGGAATCGCAGTGGCTTTGTTCAAAACCGCAATCGCATGATCCACTGGTGGAGGCACGCACCACCTTTCATCAGTGGCAGGTGAAAAAGGATAACGCAGCTTGAATCTACTTGGTACCGCAAAAGGTTTGCGCAGATCGCGCCATTGATCCTTAACAGCGCGCTGAAAATCAGCATTGCAGGGGAAAACCTGTGGCGTCCTGCGTTTCCTCTGCGTCCCATAAGCCGCCAAGGCAGCGGGGGGACACACTTCGTCCTGCAAACGCAGCGTTTGCTTAATAGAAGCAATCAACTCATCCATGATTGCAAGCTCTTCAGGCGAGCCAGGGGGAGAATTATCAACCCCCTCAACTTCAGCCTCCACCTCAGACCCCACTAGATCAAGAGAGGAGCGGGACCCCGATAGGGAAGCCCCTGCTAGAACAGCCCCATCACCTTCACCCTCAGAATCAGAGGAGAGCACAACTCTGGGCCTTTTGGTAGATTGAGCAGCCACCAGCATTTGCACCTGAGCAGCAAGGCCAGCCACAATAGTGGCTAAATCCCCCCCTGGGGGGGAAGCAGCGGTCCCCTGGCTTTCCACCAATACTGTAGGAAATTTGCCCTCCTGAGAATCCATTGCCCCTGTAATGCCAGACAACCAAGGGTTAACTGCCCCTTTTAGCAAGCGCGGCAAGCGCAGCCCACCGCGTCACACTCAAGCACAATGAGACCCCCACAGGGATATGTAAACTGAACACAGGCAATGGATAGCAAGAAACAGAAGGATAAAACCTGAGGAGACCCTCGCCGCTGCTGCTGCCTCGATCGGTGTTCCTGGGAAGAGGAAGTGATGCTGCTAGGGCGCTCTATGTAAACCTATGGAGGCTACAAGAAAATGGCCGCCATGCATGTAAAACATGCGGCCGGAGCGAGGGCAGGCAAAATGGCGTCTTTTGGCGCCGAAACCGTCGCTCCACAGTGCAGTAATGCACACATGTCTGTATGTAAAAAAAACAGAACCGATCGCCGCAGCGATCGCTGTAAGTGCCCAAACATGCCATAAAACATGCCCCACAGCACACAGCTTTCCACACTGATCATGCTGACACCCATAGTGTCACACAACTCCCCCCCCCCCCCCCCCCCTTGCAGCCCACAGCATGCAGCCGAGAGATAGGGAGACAAACAGTGTGCATAGAGACAGGTTACACAGTCCCAGACTGACACCCCTCCAGACAGACAGGTCCCCACATAAATACACTTACCTCACCATGGTGTGGGGGACCCGCACAGGCGAACAAGCCGCTACACATGAGGCAGGGAGAGTCGCATACAAGACGCTCCGAACGTGGGTTAAGAAACCGCACAGCGTCCAGTGAGGTAGCCACCTCACCAAGCATCCCTGCACCGAACAGGGATGGGTCGTTCACTATGCCAGGAGCGTTACCTGGCTGAACGCTCGATGGCAGACTGGGAAGCCACTGACCCACGACCTGCGACCAGGGGGATCAGCCCGAGACCCAGTCCGCATGATCCTCTTCGTCCGAAGAACTAACTAACGCTGATAAAACAACAGCTAAGTAAAAGTAGAGAGAAAAACTCAAACAAAATATTAAAAAGAAGAAAGAGTCTGGGACATAAAGTCCCAGCACAGAGAGAGCCAGCCACTCCTGACAAGCTAGACATTAAAACTGAGATATGGTTGCAGGAAGTAGGAGGGTATTGACTGAGGGGACCACCCCTTGAGGGTGGGATATGTTGGATATGTTAAAAGCTTTATTAACATATTCTGTTGCCTAGCTACTCCTTCGGAGCAAAGTCTAATACCCCCATATGTGACGAATATGAAGAGGCGGCGACTGTCGGAGGACGTAAGAGAAAGACATATCTAATGCAGCCTTTCACCAGCATTAACCCAGTGTATTTTGTTTATCTGAGCCCCTTCCCCATAATGTAATTTACCTGTTGATTGTGCCAGTAGATCAGTTATTTTTCATTTCTGTAATGAGTGACAATCCTGTTTATTCTACAATGGAATAACTCAGCAGCGTTGTCTCCCTATGTAGGGTAGTCTTAGCTAGACATGTCATTTTTTTAATGGATGCATCATGTATGTCATTTTTAGTTTTGCCAACATTCTACTTTAATGGTAAATGTGAAATCTTGACTGTTGCTATAGAGTTAAAGTAAAATTATAGGCAAAATATTTTTTCTTATTTCGGATAGAGTAATGGAGGATAGTAAACGTGGTCATATTTATTTTTGCCACCTGTATCCTATTGCAGAGATTTCCTTTCACTTCCTGTCCCATAGCTAAAGTGGAAGTGAGAGGAAATCCTGCAAATTAAGGGAATTCCTTGGGGACCCCCAGGTCACCAGAACTAGTGTCTCCAATGGAACATTTCCCCTCTATTACTTTTCTGGGGACAACCTAAAATTTGGGGATTTTCTTTTACATTTAATGGTAAATAGGACAAATAGAGAGGGGGAATCTCCTTAACGGGGGCATAGACAGCAATAAAATCTGACAGGAGTTTTAAGTTTTAATCTATCCCTACTCTATCCAAAACTTAAAAAAAAGTTTTGCCTTTAGTTATACTTTAGGCACAATGAATGCATCTACATTTTGTACAGCAAAATAAAGTAAGATAGGAAATAAGTACCACTTATAAACCTGAAATACTGAATGTTTTGCCACTTTTAGGTTTGGGTCCCGAAATGTCTACACATGCATGTTTTCTAAATCTGGTTTATTAGAACCATATTGGAAATGAAATCTAGTGGTTAAGAAAATCTGTACACATCCACAAGAATGTAACACCTCATCACTCCTGGGATAGGTATGTTGATATCACCATTGTGTTGTGTTTTAGCAGACAGCTTTATATAGTTTACCTAGAGATTTAGTTGCTTTATTTTGTGTTGATTCTCTAAACAATTGGCTCCTGACAGCCAACCTGTCATATAACTGGTTCTAAAAGTATATTAGTAAAATCTACCTACAAAAAATATATATATATATATATATATATATATATATATATATACATATACATTTAAAGTAAACATGGCATAATTCTGTTCACTAAGTATATAAATAAGTAGAGGTTACCTTTAATGAAATCACATGTCAAAACAATGAGTAGCTATGTGGACAAATGTAGATATATATGTATACAAAGCTTAAATAAGGAGAAGAATTCCTTAGGTTTTTTTTTTTAACTATTTTTGCAGGGAAAAAAAATAAAAAATAGTGCGTTTATTTTTATTTTTTTTGCTAAAGAGTCTGCAGAGCATTGCGCATGCGATCAGTGGCTCACGGGCGCAATTTTCAGCTTCTGCAGACTCTCAGGCAGTTTTCCAGACGGCAGGAAGTTCAACATACTACGAGAGTGCTCTCAAGCAAAAACTGTGAATGAAAGATGTGGACACGTTGGCGGAGCCCTGCTTGGCCACACTGTTTTCAAATTATGACAGTGGGTACGCAGTGGCTATGGGGAGGGTGGGGTGACTGCATTTTCTGGTACATTTTACATATTTCACCCTTAAAAAGGGGTGGAAAATGTAACATGTTCCAAAGGTGAACCAGTGGTGCACTGGAAAATGAATGGGCTGCCTAATTCAGTGGACATTAACACATGACAAAATGCATGTTAAACACCATGGACCCGCTTGGCATGAATGAAGTCTTAGTCTTTCTAAAAGTAATTACAACAAATGTTTAAAAACCATTGGGGAAAACCAGCCTCAAACATAATTTTCTATATAATTATATGTGTATATAATATATACACACATTTGTTAAGTCAGCTAGCAAATCATTGACAGCACGAATCACCCTTAGTAAATTAGATCTCTACTTTAAAATCATTAATTTTTACTTGGAACTACAGATCTCAGATCTAATATCACAAAAAGGCCAATTTACAAACTTCCTGAATTGTTTTAAAACAACCTATTTTCTATTGATCACACATGCATTTGTATTTAAAGTAAACCTATACTGAAGAGAAAAAAATAGGCCTAGTCTAAAAGCTGGAATAGGGTTCAGGTAGTACCAGGTTAGAATAATCTTTTTGGAATCACCACTAGTGACTCCTAATTAGGGATGGGCGAACGGCTAAACATTTGCCCGTTCGCCCATTTGTCAAACACCCAAATTTGCAGGGCGTTCGTCCCGATGAACACTCTGCAAAACACAGCGCTGCATGGTGCGTTTTGACTATCAGGGCACAGTGTAAACTGGTTAAGGAGCAGGGCCAGGAAGCCGGTCGCAGTGTCCTTAACAACTAATGAGTCATCAGCTGTCAATGGGTTTCCCTGCTGACAGCTAAATAAGGAAAAAAAAATGGCAGTTAAAAAAAAACAAAAAAACGGCCAGACCTGAGGGGAACCTCCACAAAAAGAAAACATGTTGTGGGGTCCCCCCAAAAATCTATACCAGACCCTTATCTGGGCATGCAGCCTGGCAGGTTAGGAGAGGGAGGGGGAGCGAGCGGCCTACCCATTCACGAATAAAGTGTACAAAAGTAATAACCACACAATACTTTTTTTGGAGGGGGGTCACGCAGTTTTTTTTCTTCTTTCAATAGCCGGGTGTCGGCAACTGTGACCGCGAGTCATTTTAAATGGGATTTGACTATTTTTTTTTCTTTAGAATTGTCATTTTTGCTGTAGCATGTGTTATACATTCTACAGATGCGCCACTTTACATATATTTAAAGGGATTTTTAGTTTTTATTGATGCATTTTAAAACATAATTAAAATCACTGCTTCTTAAAAAAAAAATAAAAAAATCTTTTTTTTAATTGATACATATCTCCCAGGGCAGTACCCAGACCCCTTTTATGGCCAAATACTTGTATATAAGCCTTCAAAATGGGCATTTATGATTTGTCCTGTTCGGCTCCCATAGACCTCAATGGGGTTCGCCGTTCAGGTTAGAACATTTCCCCTGTTTGGGAGTTCTGCTGCGAACTGAACAGGGGGGTGTTCAGCCAATCCCTTCTCCCAACCAGTGAGTAGGCATGCCCTTACGTGGCAGAGCTTAGTGCCCAAGTGAAATCACCAGGGCTCAAGCGACTATAGGACAGTCAGAAAGCTAGTATTTGCATAGGAACTGGTGTCGGCTTTATTGCTGCTGTCAAAAGGAATAGGTATCTAGAAATACAGATGTGCTCACATTCCACCTTTTGGACCAGGTTTCATGGTACACCCATATTTAGGGTATAACAAGAAGCATGGTAGCATATATTATATTATCAAAAACACAACACCATTCAACCCTTGCTCAGATCGCGGGGTGTTCCTTTTTTTTTTTTTTTAATTTGTCATCCATTCACAAGAACTGCTAAATGAAAAGTTGCTACTGCAGCAGAGCTACTTAGAGTGCACCGGCAGCAGGGTGGTGGTGATGTCATTATAATTGTAGGTCATTCAGCACTTCCCCTGACACACTGCTCTGCAGGCCTGAATGCAAAAGTTTAATAAATGCACATTTTTTATTTTTTTTTTATTTTATTATATTATATTATTGCTGGCACAATTATAAAAAATTTTGAAAAGATGGACTATGCCTTTAAGCAAATATATTCAGACCACCCTTATGTATCCTTTACAATTCAAATAAAAGTAAACAGTCATTTACAGTATTCAGATAGGATATAATTCGGTTTATATAAAAAGGGATTTATTTGAAGGTACTTTTGTCTTCCTGACTCCAAACATACTGAAGTTAGCACATCAGAATGACATCAGCTTTAATGCTAGGGTCCTTGCGCACATCCTGTACAAACGCCAGATCTTCCTGGCAGAAAGTACATGTGCACCGAACAAGAGTATGATGCATATAGTGCATGTGTTTACACATAAAAATGTATCTAACCTCCCGATTGAAAAATAAATAATATAGGAGGAAAATCCTGGCCAGTAACACATATCTTTGCAATTGATTTTTTCCAAACACAGCACTAGTTTACTTCTATTTACATGCTTGTGTGTACAGGCCCACTGAAAGCAATGGGCTACATTCAAATAAAACATTTTTGCCACCCATGTGCAAACACCCTTAAGGAACTGCATTTTTACTGCCAACATAAAATGGCACTGCAGTGTTGGAAACCTGGGACAAACTACTATGCCTTTAAAAGTCACATGAGAAAGAATTAAAAAGGGGATGACCCTTTGAGGTACACAGAGTCCAAAGCACTTACCTATGATACAATCCATAATGTAATCTAAGTTCCTCTGTTTTGCTTAATGCAAGTTAGTCCTGCATGACTAATCATTAAAAAAAAATCATTCCCCGCTCACAGCTGTCAAAAAAAAAAGAAAAAAAAAAAGCAGCCAGCAAAAGTTTTTTTACAACATTGCTCAGCGCTGAGATAAATAGAAACACTGTATCATTTGGTTCTTTTAGATCAAAGGGATGAACTTCGGTCTGTAAATGAGGTTGATTTACCACTTAAAGACTAAGCCTTTTTCTAACACTTGTTGCTTACAAGTTAAAATCAATATTTTTTTGCTAGAAAATTACTTGGAACTCCTTTTTTATTTTAATCAGAGACCCTAGGGAATGAAATGGCGGCTGCAATATTTTATGTCACACTGTATTTGCGCAGCGGTCTATCACAAGCAATTTTTGGGGAAAAAAATACACTTTAATGAATTAAAAAAAAAAAACTTAACAGTAAAGTTAGCCCATCTCTTGATTAAAAAAAAAAAAAAAAAGTTAGCCCAATTTTTTGTATCATGTGAAAGATATTACGCCAAGAATCGTGATCTTTATTCTAAGCAAAAAAATTGTGATTCTAATTTTATCCAGAATCGTGCAGCTCTAATGCAAGTGGCACAGTCTTCACTGTGACAGCCAACAGGAACTTACAAATCTGCTCTGCATACTCACCTCCATGCCAAACTCCTGGGGATACAGCCTATGGGGGGCGCTGTGATCTGCTCAGAAACCAAAGAGTGGCCAGCATGCTGATGCAAGAATATGCAGAATCTACTTGAAATCATATATCACAAGACGGGCACATGCTCTTATTTCAAATAAATTTATGCTGGCCGTTCTTTGCTTCCTTCTTTTCAATGTTCACAACATGTTCCAGATGATCCATTGTGACACCTCTCTGATTGCAAGTAAAACAAGTCGAATTTCTATGCACTTTATTACTTTTTAATGTAAGCTGTGCAATTTATGTACCTATATGCAACAAAAAAATAAAAAATCAGTCCGTACCCTCTGCATTGAGGTGTAAATGAAAGGCTATGGGTGTGTCCACAGATCAGATTACATAATGTGCAATAGCTAGTTTCGTTCAAATTGCACACAAAACGCTTTGTCAAAGCCAGAATATTTTAGCTATTGCCGCATTCAAATTTTTAAACAGAACATCCAAGCAGAACTAAAAGGCAAAAATGTTTTTTTCCAACCATTTTGTATACAACTCCTGTAGGCTTCCTTTTTTTTTTTTGCCATCTGTCCTCCATTGGGGAGATTTCCGTTCAATAGCCAAAATAGGAAGTGACAAAATCCCTGGTGGCAGTGGCGTAGAGTGGGGGGTGCAGGGGGGACCACTGGCACCGGGCGCAACATTTAGGGGGGTGCATCCCACGCCTGCAATCGGCGGGATCAAAGTGTCCCTTTATTCTGAAGTTGCCCGCCCGCCCTTCACCTCTTGGCTCATTGACCGCCGCTTTGTGCAAGACGAGCGGCGGACCGCTGAAGGTGTCATGCAAACAGGGGGCGGGGCTGGTCATGGATGAAGATGCCAGTCCGTGGCTTGGTGCATGTGCAGCACCACTTCCGGAGTCTCCCCCTGCTGTCCGGGCCGGCCACCGACATGCTGTCTCTCCCCTCCTCGAGTCGCCAGTGCATTGGCACAGAACAAGGTAAGTGATGTCTTGCCTGCCCCCAAGGTCCAGGGAAGTGGGGTGGGGGGGGTGTCAGTGTAGGGGGGTCAGCATAGGTGTCAGTGTAGAGGAAGTGGACAAGGGAGGGAGGGGGGGGTGTCAGTGTAGGGGGTCAGCATAGGTGTCAGTGTAGGGGGAGGGGGGGTCAGTGTATGTGGAAATGTAGGGGGTCAGTATAGGTGTCAGTGTATGTGGGGGTCAGTATAGGTGTCAGTGTATGGGGGAGGTCAGTATAGGTGGGTCAGTATAGGTGTCAGTGTATGGGGGGGTCAGTATAGCTATTAGTGTAGGGGTCAGTGTAGTGGAGGTCAGTGTATGTGGAAATGTAGGGGGGAGTCAGTGTAGGGGTCAGTGTATGTGGGAATGTAAGGGGGTCAGTATAGGTGTCAGTGTACGGGGGGGTCAGTGTAGGTGTCAGTGTATGGGGGGGTCAGTGTAGAGGAGGGTGTGTCAGTGTAGGGGGGTCAGCATAGGTGTCAGTGTAGGGGAGGGTCAGTGTATGTGGGAATGTAAGGGTGTCAGTGTAGATGTCAGTGTATGGGGGGGTGGGGGGTCAGTGTAGAGGAGGGTGTGTCAGTGTATGGGGGAGTCAGTGTATGTGGAAATGTAGGGGGTCAGTATAGGTATCAGTGTATGGGGGAGGTCAGTGTAGGGGGGTCAGTATAGCTATTAGTGTAGGGGTCAGTGTATGGGGTCAGTGTATGTGGAAATGTAGGGGGGAGTCAGTGTAGGGGTCAGTATAGGTGTCAGTGTAGGGGGTGTTAGTGTAGGGGTCAGTGTATGGGGGGGTCAGTATAGGTGTCAGTGTAGGGGGGGTCAGTATAGGTGGGTCAGTATAGGGGTCAGTGTATGGGGGGGGTCAGTATAGCTATTAGTATAGGGGTCAGTGTATGTGGAAATGTAGGGGGGAGTCAGTGTAGGGGTCAGTGTATGGGGGAGGTCAGTGTATGTGGGAATGTAAGGGGGTCAGTATAGGTGTCAGTGTAGCTGTCAGTGTACGGGGGGGGGGGGGTCAGTGTAGGTGTCAGTGTATGGGGGAGGGTGTGTCATTGTAGGTGTCAGTGTATGGGGGGGATCAGTGTAGGGGGGGGGGTCAGTGTATGTGGAAATGTAGGGGGGTCAGTATAGGTGTCAGTGTATGGGGGAGGTCCGTGTAGGGGGGTCAGTATAGCTATTAGTGTAGGGGTCAGTGTATGTGGAAATGTAGGGGGGAGTCAGTGTAGGGGTCAGTGTATGGGGGGGGGTCAGTGTATGTGGGAATGTAAGGGGGTCAGTATAGGTGTCAGTGTAGCTGTCAGTGTACGGGGGGGGGGGTCAGTGTAGGTGTCAGTGTATGGGGGAGGGTGTGTCATTGTAGGTGTCAGTGTATGGGGGGGATCAGTGTAGGGGGGGGTCAGTGTATGTGGAAATGTAGGGGGGTCAGTATAGGTGTCAGTGTATGGGGGAGGTCCGTGTAGGGGGGGTCAGTATAGCTATTAGTGTAGGGGTCAGTGTATGTGGAAATGTAGGGGGGAGTCAGTGTAGGGGTCAGTGTATGGGGGGTCAGTATAGGTGTCAGTGTAGCTGTCAGTGTATGGGGGGGGGGTCAGTGTAGGGGGTGTCAGTATAGGTGTTAGTGTAGGGGGTGTTAGTGTATGGGGGGGGTCAGTGTATGTGTCAGTGTAGTGGGGGTAAGTGAAGGGGGATCAGTGTAGGTGTCAGTGTATGGGGGGGGGGGGGTAGGTCTGTGTAGTGGTCTAGTAGGTTTGTGTAGGGGGCGCAAATTACTTGCCTTGCCCCGAGTGCTGACAACCCACGCTACGCCACTGCCTGGTGGTCACCATTGGAAAATGCCCCACTTTTCTGTTCTGGGGCCAACCCATAATTTGGGATTTTTTTTGCTTTCTAGTCATAATGGTAATTAGAATAAATAGACAGGGTGGATCTTCTGGGGCACAGACAGCAATAAAGATTTGACAGGTGTTCTAATCACTCTCCACTCTATCCAAAACCTTTGTTTCTGAGTCCCGGTTCACATTTGTGCGATGTGGGAACGCTGCGAAAATGCAGCGTGATCCCGCACCCCTGGCAGTTCACACTGCCATTTGCGATACGCAGGGGGTGTCAATTAAAAGTTAACGACACCCCCAGTTGCGATCGCACTAGTGTGAACCACTATGTGATCCGATTTTGCTACGGATAAAAACAAGGGTCAGGTGCGAGTTTAGTGCGGATGCAGTGCGAATTCAGCCATACAAAGTGTATGGCTAAAAATTGCACTGCACATGAGATCGCATGTAATTTAGGAGTAGTGCGCTCCAAATTACATGCGAACTCCACGATCGAACTAATGTGAACCGAGACTAAATCTTTCTTAATTTATGCTTGGCAAGCTCTTAAAAATTGTAAACAGTTGGTTGATAGTGCAAATACTTAGCTGATAACATACCCGTTTGGCTCGGTTCACACTGCAACGACCCAAAGTCATGTGACTTCACATTGTGACTTGTGATTGCTTGCATTTTCAATGTGACTTTCATGTTTTGCGACTTTGGCAAATCACAACAAAACAGTGTCAGTGTGACATATTGAACTAACAAAACCCTCTTAAGTCGCAGTCTAAGTTGAAAAGCAAAGACAAAAATGACTTCCTTTTCAACTTTTGTGATTTTAGCATTGCAGTCTATAGCACTCGTCACATGGAAGACGCAGAAAACAAGTGCAGGAACTATTTTTTTTTTTTTTTTGTCGCTGCGACTTGAGTTGCAGCAATTAAAATGGCACCCACTAAAATGAATGTGTTTTGACTTGTCATGTGACTTTCTGTGTTGCACGTCGCAGCAGTGTGAACCAGGGCTGAAAGTTAAAGTATATCTAAATATATAAAAAATATATATATTACATCCGAACAGATGTGGCAAAAGCATTAGTTCTCATGTATCTATGAAGACAGTCATCGTTCTCTCCCTAGGACAGGACTACAGGGACCTCCTTCAGTATAACAGAGGGGTTTGATTCTGTCGTTTTTTAGAGATAGGTTGGAACAATGTAACCGATAACCTTGCAGCTCAGAAAGTTATCAGCCGACAAAATTTCTGGCAAGAGCAACGGGTTTTTTGTTTTTTTGCACAAGTATAACAAAACATATTTGAAGTTTACCTTTAAAAAAAAATAAATGCACATCTTTTTGCAGGTAAAAGAAAAATATGCATTTATTTTTTTTTTACTTGTAGCCTGTAAACTATTGCACCCAAGATCAGCAGTTTGCGGGCGCCATGCAGACTTCTCAGTGTAGCTGTCTGCTCGTACTTCGTATGGGCAGGCAGATACATACTGACAGGAAAAGACAATGAACTACCAGCCGACAGACGCAAAGGCTGATGGGACTTGTAGTTTCCCATTCACAGAGGACTGTGACAGCAGACCACTCGGGGAAGATAACTGCATGCTGTTAGTGGTGGGGGGTGGGGGGGGGGGCGGCGAGAGAGGCTGCAGCTGCTGGAACCCTAAAAACAGGTGTAACATGTTCCAAAAGGTGAACTTATCCTTTAACACAGGAGTTCCCAAACTGTGGGTCAGGACCCACTGGTGGGTCGCGAGCTGTATTTCAGTGGGTCGCAATGAGCCAGAAATCACTGAGAGCAGGCCCGCTTAAATTGTGCTGTGCGAGCCCACGCAAATTACAGAGAGCCAGAGCAGTCAAATCGTGATGGATTCAGGACCCCGCCCACGCAGTTTACGAAGGGTGGTCTGCATTTCCAGCGAGGAGGATGCTTGCATCAGGGAGTACGTATGTGGGCTGTTATGTAGGATCCTCGGTCCTGCTGGCGGCAGCGGTGGTGGCTAGACTGGCAGCGGGATTCTCTCAGTTATGGTGGGCAGACACGGCTGCCTCGGTGTCATAGGAGGACCAGGTGGCCGGCAGTGTAAGGAATTCCTGGCAGCTTCTGTGACTCCAGTAGAGGATCTGAAGTAGAAGAGCCAGGACACCAAGACCAGCATAGAGCTCCTCATCATGGAGACTCTGGGTGAGGTGTGCTGGGCCCTGGAAAGGGCAAACAGGGGCTTCACCTTCACTGTGGACCACTAGGAGAGGAAGGAGGGCGAGTGCCATATAGCCTGCTGATCACTGTCCTGGGGTGGTTTATTTCTGTCCTCTCCTTGACTTATACTGTCTATGAGGGTGCTGATTACTTACAACTCCGCTTACATGCCACAGGTTTCTGACCCCCCACTTAGAATATCTGGCAAGTGTATTCAAAAAATTGAAAAGTAGTAAATTGATATTTTTAATTTAACATCCAACCTCCCTTTAAAATATGCATTTAGTAAAAAAAAAAAAAAAAATATGCATTTAGTATTATTAGTATTATTATTATTTGCATTTATATAGCGCCAACAAAATTCTGTAACACTTTACAATATTCAATTATAAGCAAGTGGGTCCCGAAAAATAACTGTATTCAGAAGTGGTTCTCGGCCCAAAAAAAGTTTGGGAAGCCCTGCTTTAACAGATAAAAAGGAGACTAAATAAGAACAGTTCATGGTTATGGCCCTGCTCATGGGAGCTTACAATCTAAAGGGAAGGAGAAGCAATACAAAAGGTCTGAACAACCTCCTATGAAATTAAATAACTGCTATTAACACTGCAGAGGCCTGTATAGGATTTTTGCAATCAAGTATCTGTGTTTATCTTCTTTTTCATGAACGTTATTGATGAACTCCAGTCACATATAAAAACACTAATTAGGAAAGCTTTTTTTATTAATAAAAAAAATAATGGGTTTGTGATCCCTTTAAACAAGTCTTGTAGCAGACCACTTTCACTAGTGTTATATTAGCCTCAGCGCCTGTATAATTTATACGTGTCAATGATTACAACATATACAACTAATCTGTCTGGACGAGTATAATCTCTGGTCATGTGACATAACATTTAGTACCCAGTTTATTTATGCAGTTCCTCTCTACAGTGAATGTTTGCTTTTGGCCTTCCATTTTAGCCAGTGACCAGTTTTATTTTTCCAGAGGACCCAAAGGGCAAGAGAGTAGCGTGCTCTTAACACAAACTATTTCTCAAGCAATTTCCCCCTGAAACTGGATATCCTTGGCTGTAAATCCTGTTCGAATGTAAACTCTGATGTGATTCTCTCATTCATTGTAAGCCCAGTTCACGGTAATTAGTGTTAAACTGCAGGCACCAATACAAATACCAAGAACAAGCAAGCCACAGGCCTGGGAACACAAGAAAAAACAAACACAAATTAGCACTTGTGGAAGGAATCAATTTTCACTCTGTGAGAACAGCCAGTCATTCAAGCATCAGGTTGGAAAGCTTTTTCTCATTGTTGATTCAGGAAAAACAGGTTGCCTGTGGTTGTTAAGGGCAATTGTTTACAGAATGTTCTGGGGAAGAATGATATGGGTCATGCGGGACCTTAAAGAACGAGTCCAACCAAAGTTTGGTAGATGTTTGAGAGGTAACCCAAACTAATAGATTATTATATCACCGGGAGTCTATTGGTAAGATCTCTGAAATTTAGTTCTGGGTCTGCACACCTACTGAGGCTATCATGAGGGGTTCTCCCTGTAAATTTCTAATAAATTTTATATTAGGAAGAATACAACTGGAGGTTCTGGAACATCAAAAACATCCAGGCAGACCGAACAATAGTGAAATCTCCCTACCATAATTCCTAACTCTGGACTATCCAAGACATGGACGAAGCCAGGACCTGACTTTGTTTACCAGGCTCCGCCTAGGCCACAAATATTATTTGGGAGTAGACTGGTCCTTTAAGATAAAGATGGCGTTTAAGGAGGATCTTACAAAAAAAAACGCCCCAAAAATTAAAAGTCTACAGCTACAAAATACTGTATCTGCTGACTTTTAATAGGACACCTATCTGTCTAAGGGTCCAGCATCTTCCTCGCCAGAGCTGGTACTTCACTGGTCTTTGGGTCCCCAGCGCCAGCATCTTTAGCGTGGGAAGATGGCTGTGAGACCTTGCAGCTTCCTACTGCGCATGTGTGAGACGCACTGTACCTTGTGAATGGTGTTGCAGCCTCCTGGGACTTGTGACGTGTACCCGAAGACTTTGACAACTTTTCTCTCAGTAGGTCCCAGATCTATTCTAAGAATTATCCACAGGCACTCACGGTGGGGAAAGAACAATCAAGCGAGGCAGAGTAGAATACACTGCTACCTGAGCCACCTAAACAGGAGGTTCTACAGCTGTGTCAGGTAGGAGAGAGAGATACGAGGAAGCTGGAGAGAGAGAGTGGGGGATAAGGGCTGTGGAAGTATGGAAGGAAATGTGTGCAGAGGTCAGAGCCCAGGAGGAGGGGTGGAAATTAGATGTTGCACTCTGTATACAGCGCACCCCCACACACAGCATACTTCTAAACTCTGCGCTCTGTACGTAATATAGTCCTGAACCCTGCACTCTGTACATAACGTACTTTAACAACTGGCTCTTTGAGGGCAACCATACTGCTGATGTGGACCACAATGAAATTGAGTTTAACAACCCCTGGCCTAGGCAATCCAAGTGAATGTAGCAGCATTTACCTGTCAAAACCAGGTACCCGCCACCCAAAAAAACAAAAACAGTTTCCAAAGGTGATAGAGGAAGAGGGGGGGGGGGTGGAGCAGAAAAGTGGAACTTCCTCTTCTTTTGGGGTGAAATGCAGCTTTAACAAAAAGTGTCTATATCAACTGGTGCAATTGCCCATAGCAACCAATCGGCTTCCATCTTTAATTTTTTTTTTTATACACAGCTTGGAAAATGAAAAGCTGTGGAAAAGTCCTACTGTTCCATGTAAGTGGAAAAAATGGCTGGTTTAAAAATTCAATTCTTTTTGAAATATAGACATTTCTATGTATGCTTATCCCATCATAAAAGGTGCAGAACATCAAAGTGTACAACAACTATCACCTTTCCCTAAACACTTACCTGGCTCCATGTCATTGCCACTGGCTCCAGTGCTGCTCTGCCTAATTGCTGGTATAATAATAGAAACTAAGGACAGCTGAGCCATAGGTTCCTGCTCCAGTCAGTCAAACTCCTGTGAAATGGGGGGTGTGGCTTTCTCTGCACAGGACTGATGGGGAACAGGTACAGGTGCCTCCTTAGCACCCACCCTACTACAGCAGACACCTGAAGAAGGGGAGGAGCCAAGAGGACGAAAGTGGCATTTCTGTGCATTATCGTTGAACAGAGCAGGTGTTACTTCTTTAAATGAAAGTGGTTGTAAAGTCAGAAGGTTTCTTATCTTCATGCATTCTATGCATGAAGATAAAAAGCCTTTTGTAAGCAGCAGCCCCCCTAATACTTACCTGAGCCCATCTTTATCCAGCGATATTGGAGGAGTGTCTCGGCTGCCTGATACTCTCCCTCCTGATCGCCTGAGACGGTGACACAGTGCCATTGGCTCCTGCTGCTGTCAATCAAATTCAGTGAGCCAATAAGGGGAGAGAGGGGGCAGGCCGCGGCTCCATGTCTGAGCAGACACAGTGAGCTGTAGCTTAGCTCGGCTACCCTTATAGCAAGCTGCTTGCTGTGGGGGGCACTCAACAGGAGGGAGGGGTCAGAGAAGAGGAGGATCTGGGCTGCTCTGTGCAAAACCATTACATAGGGCAGGTAAGTATACGTTTGTTATTTTTAACCAAAAAAGAGGAGACTTTAAAATTACTTTAATGAATAGTAATACATACTTCTGATAGGAACAGTTTAAAGTATTGCTGTGACTGAGAACAGATGATTAAATGTAACTCTTCAGCAGTACAGTTCTTACCAGCAGTTTACAGTTCATATATCATGCTGTTAAATAACATCCAAAGTACAATGCAAAAGAGATGATCTTCTGGTGATCTCATCATATTTTGTTAGAGGTGTTAAACATGCAGTTTGGAATATTTCCATAGTAAGCTACAACTTGAGAAAACAGAGCAAATGTGAAAAGCCTATGAACAATAAAAACTGTAACATACCCCAAGTTTCTGGCGAGATAAAAAGTCTTCAAAGCTAAGCTTCAAGTAAAACAATCCAGGGAACACAAACAGCAAACATGTTGAAGTTGTAGATCCTAAACAGACAATGAAAACATATTTTAAAACCTTCCCATAAAGCACATTTTGGCTTATCCAATGTGGCAAAGGGCGATAGTCCATAGCAACCAGACAAATACTACAGTAAACTGAAATGTGAACCCTATAAGTTACAGAAATTGGTTAATAAACAAAATTGTGGATCACTAGTTTTATCAGCTGTCAGTTTGACATCTTTGAGCACAGTGGTGTCAGTAAGTGTAAAGATTTAGTGTACCAAATTATGGGGTTAGTTCAGTGGTGTATTTAGGTTTTGTGCTGCCCTAGGCCTGACTATACTTGTGCACCCCCTAATTTAAATATGATCCACCCCTTCCTGTAAAGGTCACACCCCTTCCTGTTTATGACCCACCCTGTCATCTGTAAACCACAAACCACAACCACAGTTTTTTAGAGCCCATCATTGCAGCATATCAGCACAGCCTCATCAGTGGCCATCAGTGCAGCCCCATCAGTGGCCACCAGTACAGCCTATCAGTGCATCATATCAGTGCCCATCAGTACAGCTTATCAGTGCCGCCTCATCAGTTGCAATCACTGCAGCCTATTAGTGCCCATCAGCGCAACATATCAGTGCCCATCAGGGCACCATATCAGTGCAGCCCCATCAGTGAAGCTTATCAGTGCCACCTCGTATCCATCAGTGCAGCATATCAGTGCTGCCTTATCAATGCAGCCTCATTAGTGCCCATCACAGTGCAGTTTATCAGTACCCACCATTGGCAACTCATTAGTGGCCATCAGAGCAGCATATTAGTTCCCATCAGTGCAGCATATTAGCGACCATCAGTGCAGCATATCAGTGCCCATCTGTGCAGCATATCAATGCACCCCATCAGTTCTTTTAAGATATTTGGACTTGTGTTTGCTGCCACTGATTGTGATCCTAGGATTAGGTCACTTATTTGTATAATACATAGAAAGTCCATAGTCCTTATACAAATAAGTGAAATAATCAGTGGCAGCAAGCACAAGTCCAAATGTTTTGCTGCCCCCCCCCTACAAAGTGCTGCCCTAGGCCTGGGCCTTGTTGGCCTAGGCCAAGATACAGCACTGGGTTAGTTTAGTGTTCAGGTTAGGAGTAAGGGGATGCAAGTTCATACGTTATACTGCTGGGAACAAGGACAAGATGGTCTGTGTCAGTGCCAAGTTAATTCTAGCTTGAGCTTGCACAGGGCTCGTTAACATGTATGGCAGCCCATGCTGCCCCTCATGAAAAGGGATCCACAGTGGATCCCTTTTCAGAGGAAGAGAGGAGGCAATATGTCACCCTGTAAATGGCACACTGCGCTGCAATCGCATGCATTGCATGCTGTTGAGGTTCGGCCCCATAGACTTGCATCATGATTTGCATGACTTACTGTTTAATTGTATGTGCTCGCTCGTGATCGTGATAAAACCAAGGTGAAACTGAAATGAAAGCTTAAGCAGCTGCAGTGTGCGATCACACATCTAAAGATATATGATTATATTAAAGTGATCTCTGTACTGTATAAATTACAGTTTATAGATTTTCATTTTACGCAATTAAGTTAAAGGTAAATTTGTAATTAAGTTTAAAGTGAATACTCACCGACTACGCCAAACACGTTTCGTATATCTGGCACATATATGGCAAGGAGCACAACGATTATATTTAGGAACAGTGTCACCAGTATATGACGGATGTATGAGAAGGGATAATTAGAAAAGATCATCATCATAACCGCTTTTCTGGCCTAAAACAAGAAAAAAAAAAAAAGACCACAGTCTGTGAAGATATCCTCTGCATATTTGCATACACATACACCCGGCTTTCTTGCTGCACAGGTATTCTCCTCTTGTTCTTGACCAACCATCTTCTAAGTGATAAGTCTCTTGGGTTTGGGATCAGGAGACACATTCAAACCCAGCATAAGGAGTTAGCAGCCTCATTCACACTGGCATTGCCAAACCTACATACCTATATATACATCTAAAGTTTTATTTCTAAATGCATGTAATAAATTTGCAATAGTGTCATTCACACTGACCGTTTACCTATCTTTTGGTGCAGCCAGTTTAACTGCGTTTAGAGGAAATATAATTCTGGGCACCCAGGATATGATTACAAACTCTAAACTTATGTAAATGTGACGCACACAATTAAATGCATCTAAAAGGAGCAGCTAAACCTGCTTTAGTCCCGGTTCACACATATGCGATGCAGGAACCCTGCGAATCCACTGCGGTTTCCCGCATCACATTCAACTCGCAAGCTGTTCACACTGCCATGTGCGAATCGCTATGGGTGTCAATACAAAGTTAACGACACCCGGAGATCAGTTTGCATATGGCAGTGCGAACTGTCAGTTCGGACATGAATCGGATCACCCATGCGATCGGATTCTGGTGCGGACCCAAAAAAGGGTCCTGTGTGTGTCGTGTCCAAATGCGATGCAAATTCAGCCATACAATCTGTATGGCTGAATCTGCATCGCACAGACATCGCATATATGTGAACCGGCTCTTAAAGCAGAAACAGCTAAAATGTAGGAGAAAGTACGGGAAGCAGAAAAGTGGTTTGTACATCCCAAATCATTTCTCCTGTATTTAGAAAAGCTAAACACAAGAGTGCCAGTGTGGAGGATGCTTTAGTTGTTTAAAGTAGAACTGTGGCTTGGCAATTAACACTCACATATTTTCAAGCAGTAAAAAGCTTTTAATAAAGCCCTCATTGACCTTGGTAGCTGCATGCACTGTGGAGCAATTCATTAGGTAGGGAGGGACAGACCACCGAGAGCCGACTTGAACAGCAGCTTATTTTGTAAATTTGAAGAATGAACTAATCTGCAGTGACTAACTACAAGGGTCAGCAAGGGTTTGCTTCAAAAGTTGTCCATAGCCTGGCCACTGTTTTACCTTAATGCTACACAAGCTAACTCCTAAGTAAGGTGGCTAGAAGTATAACTAACAGTGGTAAATCATTACCAGCCAACTGACTGTAGCCAAGTAACAGCAACAACTGAAAGTAAATATGAGACCATCTTTTTATACAGTACACCAATATCATCTATAGTGGTTTTCATTCATTTACTTACAGGAAAATGTATAAGTGGAACAGTCAGCAGGACAGCAAGTAGAATGGACAGCCTGACCGTCATGATCAGAACATCATTAGGGAGAAACTTGCTATAACTTTGCAGCAATTCAGACTCCACTTTATCTATGACAAACACAAGACAATGGGGATAGACAGAGTAAATATACCACAGAAAAAAAGGGTCTTTTTTTAAAGAAGCCGACAGCGGAGGTACACTTCCAAGCCAGTAAAAGGCTATATTTTAAAGGTCCATCCACCCACAACTCATATTTTAGTTTTGAAAATACGCTGTTAGGCTAAAACACTAACTGGACTCTAATATCAGGCAATGTGAAATTACTGTATCCATGCTCCCAGGTTTTCCCTCAGCTAATACGATTACTAGTGGGCTTGTCTTATTAGGATTTAATTCCTGTCTTTGTCCCCATTGGGAAGATTCAACCTCTTTTGTCTTGGTGATCTCTGTCACCGAGACAAAAAGTGAGGAGAAATGCAACATTTTGGAAAGGTCACTCCCCTTTGGGAAGTTTACTCTCATTTTCCATTAAATCCCAAGGACAGATAGACAATCTTTTGAGCAGAACACAGACTTTAAAAAAAAAAACAAAACAAAAAAACAATCCGATAGAGGTTCTACCCTCTATCGGGTACATATTACATATTCTATCCAAAAATAAACAAAGCCCATTTCCATATCCTGGTTTTCATTCCTATTTCACCGGGATCCACCCAACATTTTTTTTTTAACGGGTCTTCAGTCGTTTTTGTGATATGCAGGATCCCCTTATTCCTCCTTTGCCATTGGCTGTGGGTGAATGCTGCAGAATTCTACTGTATGTCCCCAGGTAGCTTCATCACACTCCCCTCAGGGTGGGGCTTTGAAACCCTGGGCTCAAAAGAAAGTTGGTTAAATGTTGCAACAATCAACCTTGAAGAAGGAAAGCTCTGGACTAAAGCTTGGTACACACTAGTAGTTAGATTGAACAGAAAAGAAAAAAAAACTGAAGTGTTCAGGAGGAGCTGCTGTACTAACAATCCGATTTTCGTACAGCGAAGTCCCCTGCTAAGCTACTGTGTTCTGACAGGGAGATGACCCCCTGCCAGAACCCACCGGTCAACGCTCAAAGCCATTGGCTGGAAGTACTAATCGGATGCCGATCAGAAGACTGTTTTCGGTCATGCCCCTTCGACAGAAGCAGGTGCGAACGATTGGCTTCTGTTGGACCAGCTGCCGGTTCCATTGAAGCGGCCGATGCTGCCCGATATTCAGCAAGTGTGTTTTAGGCTTAAGGTGAGTTGAGTCAATGGGATACAAAATCAGAGATCAGGCAAGCATTTCTTTTTGATTTTAACTAAGAACACAATTTTGTAACATGCTTTATGTTCAGGCAGAACATTAAAGATGGGTGGGCTTCCAAGGCATCCTAATGTGCTTAATAAAAACTTGACCCATCTTTTCTAATGCAACACATTTAAATGCACTGCAGTGTGCTACAACGCAGATGCATTACCCTGGTGTGTTAGGGTGCCAATCTCAATGAAAAGCACTGCAATGCATATTACATGGATTATGGTGGAAATGTAAATGGCCCCTTAAAGATCCCACATACTGCTTACAATGCATGTGTATTGCCTTCGAGTACTGGGGTACCATTCAAAATGAGTGGCACTGTAACACCGTTTACGTGTGATACTGGGTGACAAATTAACAGTCCCTTAAAAATCCTACAAATTGGAATAGAACATTAAACAATTAAGCAGCTGTTATAATATAGAAATGCTTGTTTTTTTCCTAAGTGCATACCATAAAAAGTGAGGTAGCCAAAAATTGCAGACATGAAGTAGACAACAAAGCTCAGGAATATTCCAAGGTTTGCCACATTCTGCATCCGACTCTTGGATGGACTGTTAAAAGTGAAGAAAAAACAAAATGAAATTGGAAAACCATGGTAGAAATGTTTACAATATCAGATTTATATTGTTTTTTTGGACCTATGTGACCCACACTGTTAATCATGATTAATTTACCCTGTCTGTAAAAGCCAATGTCTGTTTTTCAATGCTTTTAAACAATGTTATTTGTATTTTCAATAAAATCAAAGTTTTTTATACAACGGCCTTTTGTTCAAGAATTTCTATCACAAATTATCATCAGTCAATGCCTATAAAGTCCCATGCTTTTGGTGGGGTACAGCCCGGATATCCCTTCAGCCCTTCGGCTTGATCGTATATTTGACCTGCCCCTAACCAAGTTCACGTTTTCCCATTATGTTTTTAGGGATGTGGCAATGATTGTTGGATAATGTGAACCAGCACTCCTTTATTTTTTTCAGATTTATATTGTTGTTTCTGCCCCCATCAGTGAGATATCCCCAAAAGTTCTTGCAGTTTCTCTGAATACAAGAAATCTAGGTGTATCTTCCCAAAATAGGAGGAAATCCCACCTTTGACAGGTGTCCTGATCAGAAGATGTCCCCTTTACACCTGGTGACAACCATAAAATTCTGGGCTCCCTTACACATTCTTAAGGTTATGGTGGCCATTAAGTCTAAACAGAGGGTTTTCTTGTGTTTAAAGCTCCTCTATCATGAATATAAAAAAGGGCCCGCTAACAAGACACTCATTTCACCCTCCTGCATGGTTGATCACCAGCCCCTACAACACTACAGGACACAGTAGTGTCTTGGGGAACTAGCTGATCAAACCATTGAGCACAGCTGGGAAATCAAGAATCTGACTCATCCAGAATGCTTGGATCCTGAAGAGTATTCATGTAGTGGTTTCACTTCAATACAGTGGAAACCAGTGGTGCTAGTATAAACTTTTCAGGGAGCGTATTTATTTTAGTGACAGGGTCACTTTAAATCCTCTTATTAGCAAGAGAGTAATTTTACCCTTGTAGTATATAGCCTTTTACACCTCTCTCTAACACTTAAAGTGACCCTGTCATGGGAGAAGCATGGGGCTACCATTGCTGGTCTGTGTTTTGAGTCACAGAGACAGAAAAAGTATGCTGGTAATAAGTGTAAAAAATGTGTCAAAAATTCTGTACCTCTATAGCCTCAGCGACTCAGACATAACTGAAGCCAAAGTATTCGTGTGAGAGCCAGAGAATTACACTGTCAAACGCAGAGATTACCAGTGGCAGCCTCCAATATTTGCTCATGACAGATTCCCTATAAAACTGAACTAGACGGAGGCAACTGTACCCTATAATGTGAAATTAGTCCATTGTGAATAATTAGCGATTAGCATTCTGACCCATTTTGTCATTGATTCCACATTGCTGTTTGGCTGCAGGGCAGTTGCCATATCCGTGGAGGCAAAAACCAGGAGGCTCTTCCTGTTTCTAATCTAAACCCTAAACCTAACCCAACAGTAAACTCCTGCAACAAATTCCAAATCTTTTTCTGATTAGGACCAGTGTGAAAAATAACAGTTCAACACATATGAGTAACAATATCGAAATGCTAGTACTTAAAACTAAAGTCAACCATATATAGGGTATGGAAAATGAAACTGTGGCAAAAATAGCTCTATACAGAAAATACTATTAGCAACATAAAAAAAAAATTATCATGACCTTAAAGGCATAAAACATCTTTTCAGAGCATGAATACAACCTACCTTCTTAGTTCACAGTAAATGGGCAGGACAGATGTATGACACAAAAATGAGAAGGCCATGGTGGGCAATGCAAATGCACTCTAAAACAGGAGACACGTGAAAATGTTTTGGGTGAAAATGGTTTATGACACATTGATACAAGAGGTTGGAATAGGGAACCTACATAGCATGAAGTACAACACAAAGAATTCATGTTTATGGCTTAGGTTTAGTAGTTTTTCAATTTGAATGGATAGGATAATGATCTTAAATTCAACCAGTACTCCATTTTACATTGCTTAAGAGCAGCCACAACAAAACACCTACATTTTACATTTCCTAAGAGCAGGCCTAACAAGAAGCCTAACCTTTACTAACTAGTCTCTCTGTGCCCCTCCGTGATTTAGTTTTATTTTGTACCAGGGCCTTCCTTTATAGCTGTGCTCTACAAATTGTCCCCCAAGCTGGCCAAAGATGGCACTATATTCTGAGGACAGAAAATAGTTCAATTTCCCCATCAATACAGTCAGTGTTGATGGGGGTATCCCTTCCCCTAAAGCCATTGTGTTCTCCTAGCGGGAGGGGTGGGGGTGGGGGGCAGGAGAGAACTGGGAGAACACAGCAGGCTTTACTGGCCACTGCGGAGGTCTCAGACAATCAAATTGCTAGATTTAGGCAGGACCTTAAAATTAAATTGGTTAGGGGAACATAAAAAGCTTTCAGGCCAATAATGGTACTAGCAAGGAAACGGTTATTGGCAAGACTTTTACAAGTTTAACCGCTTGCCGACCGCCGCAAGTAAATATACTGCGGTGGTCAGCCCCGGCCAGCCGGCGGACCCGATGTTCGCCGGTCACTCGTGATCGTCCGCTGTGAAGGGAGAAAGGCAGGCGGCTAGTGTAAACAAAGCCGCCTGTCATTCTTCCCTGTGTAACAGCAGAGATCTAACGGTCCTGCTATGTAGGACCGTAGATCTCTGCTGTTACATGTAAAGCCACATCCAATCACAGTTAGAATCACGCCCCTAGGGACAAACTTAACCCCTCCCTCTCAAATAAAGTTAACCCCTTCACTGCCAGTGTCATTTTTACAGTAACAGTGCATATATATAGCACTGATTACTATAGTAATGTCACTGGTACCCCCAAAAGTGTCAAAAATGTCAGTCAAGGGTCCGATCTGTCCGCCGCAATGTCGGAGTCCCGCAAAAAAAAAAAAAAAAAAAAAATCGCAGATCGCCGCCATTACTCGTTAAAAAAAAAAAAACAAAAATGACAAAAATCTTTCCCTTAGTTAGTAAACGCAATAACATTTGCGCAAACCAATCAAAATACGCTTATTGTGATTTTTCTTACCAAACATATGTAGCAGAAAACAAATTGGCCAAAAATGTTAAAAAATTTTGATTTTTACATTTTTTTTGGAGAATTTCATATAAAAACATTTGAAAAATATTTTTGCAAAATTGTCGCTCTTTTTTGGTTTATAGCGCATGATCAAAAAAAAAAAAAAAAATCGCACAGGTGATCAAATACCACCAAAAGAAAGCTCTCTTTGTGGGAAAAAAAGGACGTCAAATTCGTTTAGGTACAGCGTTGCATGACCGCGCAATTGTCCGTTAAAGTCACGCAGTGCCGAATCGCAAAATAGGGCCTGGTCAGGAAGGGGGTAAAATCTTCCAGGGCTTAAGTGGTTAAGATGGAGTACAGGTTCACTTAAAGACCAGTGAAGTAAAACCAACAAAATGTGGTCATTTAAAATATATGAAATCAAGGGTAAATAACACCGAATACAATACAATGCAGAAACCCTGCTCTTTATTAGGACATAAATCCTTAGTTGGTCAACACTGCTAAAAACCCCAATAAAGAGTATCTGATGATTGAGGTTGTTCTTACAGCAGACATACTCTTCCCACTATAACTTCCTACTAATGCATAGTGGGAAAGAAAAAAAAAAATAAATTTATATATATATATATAAATTCTAGATTTCCTCGACGATGAGCACAACATACAGGGGTGTGTGTGTGTGTGTGTGTGTATGTATGTATGTATGTATGTATGTATGTATGTATGTATATATATATATATATATATATATATATATATATATATATACACACACACACACACACACACACACACACACACACACACACATATATATATATATATATATATATATATATATATATATATATATATATATATATATATATCGCTCATCATCGAAGAAACCTAGAATTTTTTTTTCACCTGATACCAGTACTTGGGGAAGTACTTACCAGCTTTACAGTCACGATTGATTCATTTGTAGATGGTGATCATATATCCTCCAAAGTGTCTCCTCTCTAAGGTTATCTTAGTCTTTCCTCATTGCTGAGGTTTTCCATGACCCTAATAATTTTGTTGCCTTTGGCTGGACTCTTTCTACTTCTAGGTCCTAGGATTGGTCCTAGGATAGGATTCTCAAGATGAGGCTGCACCAGCTTTTAGTAAAGGAGTACAAGTAATTTATCCCTTGAATAAATACCCTTTTAATACATGAAAGTATTCTGCTTGCTTTGCTAGTGACAGCCTGACATTGCTTACCATTACCATGTTTGTGGTTCGGGATACTCAAGTGTTTTTCCATCTATGATTCTCTCATTGTAACTTAGGTAGTATCTTGCCTGAAAAAATGTTTAGCACCCAAATCCATAACTGCATTTTTCAAAATTGATCATCATCAGCAAAGTTTCAACCGATCCCTTATTGTGTTCCGTTCTTTCTGTAATGTTACATTCTCTACATAATTTTTTATCATTAGTAAATAAATATAAATTGAGCTCTTAATACCAACCTCAATGTAATTTATACAGTTAAACAACATTGCCCGCAAGATAGAACCCTGGGACACACCACTAAGGACCTTAGACCACTCAATGGCTAAATTAATAACCACTAACAACTGTTCCTGCTGCCAAATGCCTTTGCTAAATTGAGATAACTTACGTCTACTGCCCTTCCTTTATATAAACTACTCACTTCCTCATGGAATGTTAAAAGGTTGGTCTGACAAGAGCGGTCTTTTATAAATCTATGTCGATTGTTATTTAGAATACCATTTTCCATAACAAATTCTTCAATGGAGTCCCTTGCAAACTAATGATGTTAGGCTGTGAGACAGAGACTTCCCGTCTCACAGATGGAGCTACATACAGTGCAAACAGCAGTTTGTGAAGGAAATAGTTTGTTTGGACCAGCTTGAAACCGGGAAATTATCTTTGAAGCAGAACTTCACCTAAAAATGAAAGCCCTGCATCAGTGGCGTAGCGTGGGTTGTGAGCACCCGGGGCAAGGCAAGTAATTTGCGCCCCCTAACCTGTGGATTTTAGCACTCGAGTCTCTTCCACTAGATTAGTTGCCCTGCTAAGTGTCCAGCGTGCCCCCTTTCAATGCAGAATGACCAGCGTGCCCCCTTTCAATGCGGAATGACCAGCGTGCCCCCTTTCAATGCGGAATGACCAGCGTGCCCCCTTTCAATGCGGAATGACCAGCGTGCCCCCTTTCAATACGGAATGACCAGCGTGCCCCCTTTCAATGCGGAATGACCAGCGTGCCCCCTTTCAATGCGGAATGACCAGCGTGCCCCCTTTCAATGCGGAATGACCAGCGTGCCCCCTTTCAATGCGAAATGACCAGCGTGCCCCCTTTCAATACGGAATGACCAGCGTGCCCCCTTTCAATGCAGAATGACCAGCGTGCCCCCTTTCATTGCAGAATGACCAGCGTGCCCCCTTTCAATACAGAATGACCAGCGTGCTCCCTTCAATGCAGAGAGACCAGTGTGCCCCCTTTCATTGCAGAATGACCAGTGTGACCCCTTTCAATGCAGAGAAACCAGCATGCCCCCTTTCAATGCAGAGACTTACCTGCAGCGGCGGCTTCTCCTCAGTTCCCCGCGTCTCCTCGAGTCCTCCCGCCTCCTGCTCGGCAGCTCGGCCAATGAGGAAGCGGATCCTACTTCCTGATTGGCTAGGAGGAGCGAAATCTGTAACAGCGCCAGACTGCTGACTCTGCTCACTCGCTGCTAAACTGACTGAGCGAACTGTTATGTCAGAGTCAGACAGAGTGCATAGGCGTGCGCAGCCTACAGCATTAGGGTGTGCACCTCAACCACATGTGCATGTGTGTATATATATATATATATATATATATATATATATATATATATATATATATATATGAATATATACACACACACTTTTATAAATAAATATAAACAAACATTTTTAATTAAACAATTATCAATGTATACCATAGATCCCATTTAGAGCAGGGTCCCCATAGATCCCCTTTAGAGCAGGGTCCTTATAGATCCCCCTTTACAGCAGGGTCCCCCATAGATCCCCTATAGAGCAGGCCAGGGTCCCCATAGATGCCCATTTAGAGCAGGGTCCCCATAGATCACCTTTTAGAGCAGGGACCCCATAGATCCCCCTTTAGAGAATGGTCTCCATATAATCTATGGGGACATTTCTCTAAAGTGGGGAATCTATGGGGACCCTGCTCTAAAGGGGATCTATGGGGACCCTGGCCTGCTCTAAAGGGGATCTATGGGGACCCTGGCCTCCTCTAAAGGGGATCTATGGGGACCCTGCTCTAAAGGGGGATCTATGGGGACCCTGGCCTGCTCTAAAGGGGATCTATGGGGACCCTGGCCTCCTCTAAAGGGGATCTATGGGGACCCTGCTCTAAAGGGGGATCTATGGGGACCCTGGCCTGCTCTAAAGGGGATCTATGGGGACCCTGGCCTCCTCTAAAGGGGATCTATGGGGATCCTGCTCTAAAGGGGATCTATGGCATAGATCCCCTTTAGAGCAGGGTCCCTATAGATCCCCCTTTAGAGCAGGCCAGGGCAGGTTCCTCATATAGATCTCCCCCCTTACAGCAGGCCAGGGTGAGGTGAGGTCCGGACCCTGGCCTGCTGTAGGGGGGGATCTATATGGGGGACCCCAGAGTGACCTAACCTCACCCTGGCCTGTTGTAAGGGGGGGGATAGATCTTTTCAGTTTTCAGTGTTCTTCTCACACACTCCTACCTTTTTTTTTCACCTGTCCCAGACCCGATCACAGCAGGCTAGGTTTTCTCCTCGAGTCCCCCTAGGATTTCCTCCTGCAGTTACAGTAACGTCTGACCGTCGTCTCCACTGGCTCTCTCCTCTCTGGCCTCTCATCTGCCACCGCTGCCAGGTTCTTCTGCTGCTGCCTGGCCTGGTGGTTCTCTCCCGCGCTCAGCGCTGCGCTGGGCGGCCGCTGCAGGGGTTAGTCCCTCCCCCAGATAGTTCCTGCACGCCTGGCCTGTCTCTCCAAACACCCCCCCCCCTCCCCCACAGTGGGCGACCCGGCGGATCGGATCGGATTCGGGAGCTGAGCTGCACAGCCACAGCCAGCACTGTGACTGCAGTGAGAGAGTGAGTGAGCCAGGGCAGAGAGCTGCGAGTGCGAGCGGGCGGCGGCAGCCAGCCTAAGACAGTGTGAGTGACAACTGAACTGACATGACACTGCGGAGCGCCGAGCGGATCATGCGCCCCCCCAGATGGTGCGCCCGGTGCGGCCGGCCCCCCCTGCACCCCCCACGCTACGCCACTGCCCTGCATCTCCTCTCCCCCCACATTGGCGGCATCTTCTGGGAGCGGGTATCTTTTTCCAACAGGTACCTGCTCCCACTTCTGCAATTCTCGCCTAGGCAAAAGTAGCAGAAGCTCGCCAGCCCTGAAACAGCAGGAAGCCACAGCCAACAAGGTGGTGTCGGGGGGGAGCCCAAGACTGGCGAAGAACAGGCCTGGGTGAAGACAGTGCTGGACTTCTGGACTGGTGAGTACCTGTTTTATTAAAGGTTAGCAGCTGTATGTGTAGCTGCTGACTTACATTTTTTTTTAAAACCAACAGTTCTTGAATGGATCCGTGAAAACAAGATTTGAAGAGCACACGAAAGCGTGCTTTCTGGCATGCATAATAATAGTATCTAGTGCTGCCAGCTCTGACGCAGGACTATTCTTTTAACCTTTTTATACAGGTGAATCTCATAAAATTATATTATATATTTTTTGCTATGGATACTCTTCAAATTGGCCCTGTTGCCCAAAAAAGAAAAAAAAATCCAAAAAACCAAAGCCTGTAAAAAGTTAAATATTTTTCTGTCTGGCACGTGGGAGTTTAATCTTTGCTCTCTGAGAAGAGCTGCGAGCACTACAATAATCTATCACATGCCTGACGAAGGGGTCCTGCGTGACCCTGAAATGTTGCACTACACTAATTTGTGATGTGATCTTTCTTTAATAAAAAAAACGTGGAATAAAATCGAAGATCCTTGGTGTGTTGGCGAATATCTATTATTACTATTATCGGACACCCCCTGCTTTGCTGTTCCTCCCAATGACTGCTACATCACTAATGTGTTTTATAGTGACTGGTGGGAGGAACCACAGCGCAGAGAGAGGCACATGCTTATCAGATACACCTGGAAGATTTAACTTGCTGCCTGCCAGAAAAGTAAGGTATTTAAATTCCACTTTTTTCAGGGTGCCTCTAATGGTATTAATATATACCAGAAGTCTCCAAACTGTGGCCCTTTGCTTGCCTTTATTTGGCTCTTCGACCACTTTTACAATGGACACCAATGATGGGGGACTATTCCCCCTATGGACACCATCAACAGGGAACTATTCTTCTCATTGATATCAACCATGGGGCACTAGTCATACATACCATTAAAACCAATAATGGGGCTCTGATGTCAGTGTATTTTCTATTCCTACTGGCCAAAGTCCGGGCCCCACCCAAAGCCTGAAGGACAGTACACTGGCCCTTTGCTTAGAAAGTTTGGAGACCCCTGATACATACAGTATAAATATCTAAGAACAGGGCCACTTTAACCAAGAAAACCAAGTGATATGATACTTTTCAGCAAATAAGACAAACAAGAAGAAAATGCCAAACAACCAATTTCACACTCATCCTATCCAGCTGTGACACAATCTCTGCACATACTATGCACAGGTAGCTCTATCCTAGATAATAACTTAAGAGAGCCACTTCATTGTGTTGTGTTTGTAACCCAACACTGCTATAAAAGGACGTGGTTAAATCAGGCTTGACAAGAACAAGCATCCTTGGATTACATTTTTAAATGTCCCCAACATTTTAAATCCCACCATCGGTCAAGCTCAGTGAAACCCAATTCCCCCTGGGGGCCTATTATCCCCTTGGATGGTGCCAGCTTTTGAAGTTCAGAAGATCTCTCAGCCTCCATATCAGTACATCATCATTGTTATGCCAAGGGCCACTTAAGATGATCTATGAGAGAGAGATGCACTGATCACGTTTCTGTGTGCCTTGCAGATACTCCGCTTCTACTATATCGTTGTTATATAAGGTCGATGATTTCATTTTGGCCTACAGGTTTGGCGGCACCAATAACTTGGCACATAAAAAGACACCAAAGCTTTCATCACATGATATGTTTATTGTGATGGCAATACACTGCTAATTTTTTTTTTTTTTATGGACTTCTCAATTTCAAAAGATCGCAAAATGCTCCAATCATATGCAATGATCCTGTGTTAGCTTCCTCCATGAGGAATCATTTGTTCGATCTGTTTAGGAATCATTTGCTACTTCTAGCAATTAACCACTCACTACCTATTTTAGTAGCATGATTGAGCTTCTAAATATTTTCTGTGTAGCCATTGCCTAATGCCTAGTACAAACGATGAAAAAGTCAGACTAAAAACACCACTCACGAAGCGATCGCACAGCAATCTGTTCGTTCGTACACAGTTTGAGAGCCAATCAAAACAGTTCATGCAAAATTTTTCGAAGGGACAAGAGCGAAAATGTAAACGTTTTTATTTAATCAGAACAGTATTTGTCCAGAAGAAATCGAATGACCAAGACGGTGCATGCTCGGAAACAAAAGAATACATTACATTGCTTCCAAAGTTATATAAGTAACCTCTTCATTTTCGATAGGAGACTAGAATGCAAACATTTTTTAAAAAAAACGGACGATCATTTGTCTGATATTCTCATCGTGTGTACGAGGCTTAAAGGGATTGTAAAGGCAGAAGGGTTTTTTTTTTATCTTGATGCATTCTATGCATTAAGATAAAAAAAAAAAAATCACCTCTGTGTGCAGCAGCCCCCCGCAGCCCCCCTAATACTTACCTGAGCCAATCTTTATCCAGCGATGTTGCAGGAGTTTCTCTGCTGCCCGGGGCTCCCCTCCTCATTGGCTGAGACAGCAGCGCGGCGTGATTGGCTCCCGCTGCTGTCAAAGTCAGTAAGCCA
Source organism: Pelophylax lessonae (assembly GCF_965119305.1). Lineage (NCBI taxonomy): Eukaryota > Metazoa > Chordata > Amphibia > Anura > Ranidae > Pelophylax > Pelophylax lessonae. Next base: position 146,376,929 of record NC_138780.1, on the reverse strand, counting down.
ATCAAGAAAGAGAGGGGGCAGGGCCAGGTCTCCGCTCCGTGTCTGAATGGACACAGGGAGCTGTGACTCGGCTCAGGTTCCCCCACAGCAAGCTGCTTGCTGTCGGGGCACTCAACAGGGGAGGGGCCAGGAGCACAGAAGAGGGACCCGAGAAGAGGAGGATCTGGGCTGCTCTGTGCAATCACAACTGCACAGAGGAGATAAGTATAACATGTTTTTTAGTTAAAAAAAAAAAAAAAAAGACAAGACTTTACAATCACTTTAAGGAGGTGATCTACCACAAGTAGTCTATTCAATCATTAGTAAGCAAGCAAGCAATTAAAATTGCCCATGGAGCTGTAGTCCAAATCTTCTCCACCAGCTGTTTCCAATAGACCTCCAATTTTGTTTTTTTTGGTAAAAAGGAACAACAAAGTCCTCCACTGCATTTTTGGCCCCTACCCCTGGGGGCTGACATAAGCCTCCTGCCATTCCTAGGGCATTTCCTCTTAAAGCTTATATTATAATGAGAGCTTTTATTGTTCTTGTATGCAAGTTGACATCTGCCCCTAAAAGTGCCACTGCTTGACTGATCAGCCAAATTTCTGAAAAGTCTACTATCCCCCCACCACAATAATTCAGTGTAGGAACCAAGAATAGAAGCAAGCAAGATCATGAGAAGAACTGCTAAGCATGTATGTTATGGCAGAGTAAGTTTTGCCACAATTGTCTTATCACTTATATATGCTGGTAACTACTTAATTGCTGCACTCCGCATCCCACAGTATTTATACAGTATCTTTTTTCAGGTTACTGTGTGACTTTCACTGGAAGAAATGTGTTGGACATGTTAGCTCCACTGCCTCTACACCATGCAAAGGTAAAGGTGGCAACCAGCAAGGAGAGAACAGCGTCTCAGAATTTTTTGTTACTACTCATGCACCATTAGGTTATTTATGCATTTACATTATAAATGAAACAACTAATCAGGGACAGCAGAAATAAAAAGACAAATGCAATGAACTGAAACCTATATATAAAAGGTCCCAACACGCGAATAGGTCTCATTTTTTTTTTTTCCCAAACTCACCTCTTTTGAAAATTCAAAAAGTTTAGCTTTGCATTCCGAACTGTTTGATACCTGTTAAAACAAAAGATTGCATTTTAGACTATATTAATATTATACAGGAATTATATAGCGGCAACAGTTTGTGCAGTGCTTTACATCATTAGGGAAAACAGTCCAATACAGGAAGAATCAGAGGGCCCTGCCTGTTAGAGCTTACAATCTAAATACACTATATTACCAAAAGTATTGGGACGCCTGCCTTTACACGCACATGAACTTTAATGGCATTCCAGTCTTCGTTTGTAGGGTTCAATATTGAGTTGGCCCACCCTTTACAGCTTTAACAGCTTCAACTCTTCTGGGAAGGCTGTTCACAAGGTTTAGAAGTGTTTATTTGTTTGACCATTCTTCCAGAAGCGCATTTGCAAGGTCAGGCACTGATGGGGACAAGAAGGCCTGGCTCGCAGTCTCTGCTCTAACTCATCCCAAAGGTGTTCTATTGGGTTAAGGTTAGGACTGAGTTTGGGGTGGAGGAACTTACTGGCCTGCACATTCATCCATGTCTTTATGTACCTTGCTTTGAGCACTGGTCCAAATCATTTGGTGGAGGAGGTATTAGGGTGTAGGTTTGTTTTTCAGGGGTTGGGCTTGGCCCCTTAGGTCCAATAAAGGGAACTCTTAAGGCATCAGAAACCAAGACATTTTGGACACTTTCATGCTTCCAACTTTGTGGGAACAGTTTGGGGATGGCCTTTGCCTGTTCAAACATGACTGCACACCAGTGCACAAAGCAAGATACATAAAGACATGGATAAGAGAGTTTGGGGTGGAGGAACTTGACTGGCCTGCCCTCAGATTCCTGACCTCAACCGGATAGAAAACCTTTGGGATGAATTGAAGCACAGACTGTGAGCAAGGCCTTCTCGTCCACATCAGTGCCTGACCTCACAAATGCACTTCTGAAAGAATAGTCAAACATTCCCATAGACACACTCCTAAACCGTGTGGACTGCCTTCCCAGAAGAGTTGAATCTGTTAGAGCTGCAAAGGGTGGGCCAACTCAATATCAAACCCTACAGACTAAGACCGGGATGCCATTAAAGTTCATGTGTGTGTGTAAAGGCAGGCGTCTCAATACTTTTGGTAACAGTGTATGTTAGGAAAAAAAATGACTAAAATGTAAACACAAAATTGAAGGGGGTCAGAGAGCACCTGAAGCATGACAGTGGCAGCTTGCCTACTAATGCACTCTTTATTCTATTCCTCTGTATCTAAGGTTGACAATGAAGCAACTTCCAGTTTTCAGGTAAACTCTGACCCCTGATACAAACTTAAGTGCAAGTTTAAGTAAAACTAAATGGCTCAGGGCAGAATAAGCGCAGGAAACATCACTCTGCCTGGTGTCCACCCAGTGAATTAACAGCTTTCTATGACTTTTGAGTAATCCAATACTACATCTGGCACACAAATTCCACCCTGCGTGGGTCTGCATGTAACCCCCATTCTAACTCTATCTTGGCAGTATTCTACCGCTACCCACCCACAACCCGATTTAAGTATTTTAAATGTGCCTGAATCCAATCAACATTTGAAATGTCCCATGGGTACCTGACTCGGTGCAGGATTTCACCCCAAGACACAAACAAAGGTCAAACAAAATGGGGGGGGGGTTGCTATTCCCTCTTAAAAAGTCGTCCCTGACACAGGTTGGAAAAAATTCCATAGTCTTCGGTCCAATTTTTTTTGAGAAATTTTGGATTTCCAAACACTTTTGTGTTCCTGGTGAGAACGGTCGCTGAAACAAAAGGGAGGGTGAATGGGGGACACAAACCTGAAAGGGGTTTCACCTTTGTTCTATTCAAAGCCTCAAATAGTTTTGTTTACTCATACACTTTAAATTGCCTTTAAACATTCAAGAATTGTATATTATAAATTGCAATAATGCCAATACCTCCATGTACGTCACAGTGTGGTTCAGAGGAAGGGGGCAAGGAATGGACCATTTTTTAACCACAACCTGTAAATGAAAACAAATAGGCACTCAGTTAAAGTGATTGTAAAAAGGCGCAGTTTTCATTTTCTATTTTTTTTAAAGCGTAGTTCCACTCAAAAGTGGAACTTCCGCTTATCTGCCTCCTCCCCCTCCAGTGCCACATTTGGCACCTTTCCGGGGGGAGGCGGTACCGGTTTTTGACAGGTACCCTTTCCCACTTCCATCAGACCTTGTTGCAGCAGGGTACATCAGAGGTTCGGCCCCCTTCTCCTCCCTTTGCTTCCATGCCAATTCCTGGGTGCAGCACGCTTCGCGCAGTAGGGACCAGGCCATGTAGCTGCAAGGCTTCACTAACGGGTTCCCTTACTGGCAATGGCACCCGAAAGCTGATGGAATCATCGGCTGCGATGCCGACATCGCTGGATTCCAGGACAAGCAAGTGTCCTCCGCTTTAAGTAACAACTTTATCATACTTACCTGCTCTGTGCAATGGTTTTGTACAGAGCAGCCTTGATCCTCCTCTTCTCTGGCTCCTCTCTGACGCTCCAGGGCCCTCCCTCTTGCCGAGTGCCCCCATAGCAAGCTGCTTGCTCTGGGGACACTCGTGTGCTGGCTCAGTGTGTCCATAAGACACACAGAATGCAGCCTGGCCCCGCTCCCTCCCCACTGGCTGTGATTGACAGCAGCAGGAGCTCCTGCTACTGTGTCTGAACCATTGAGGAGAGAGAGAGAGAGAGAGTAGAGAGAACCTCTGCTCTTGGGCACAGCGCTGGATCGAGATTGGGCTCAAGTATTGGGGGGGGGGGGGGGCAGGCTGCTGCTTGCAGATAGTTTTTTTATCCTAATGCAGAGAATACATTAAAGTGTAAGTCCAGGCAAAAACTGACGCACGCTAAACCTGCTCTCTGCCACATTCTAACCCTAATCTATCTAACCCTGTAAAGCAAAAATTGCTGTACTTACCTATTCTGTGGCCGATCCGGTCCGGTCTCCAGTGGCAAAAGCTGTGTGCAGGAGAGGACCGGCAACTGCTGTAAAAATGGCTGGGAAGTCACATCACCCATAGAGTTACTATGGGGCTTTCTTTGTCAGCTGCCTCTCCTGCACCCACCTCAAATGCTGAAGCTGCCGCTGACAGCTGATGCTGGGGCTAGACCGGATCAACTGCAAAATAGGTAAGTACAGCAATTTTTGCTTTACATGGTTAGATAGATTAGGTTTAGAATGTGGCAGAGAGCAGGTTTAGCCGAAACTTCTACTTTAAGGTAAAAAAGCCTTTAGAACCACTTTAAGCATAGCGTAAAATAAAGCTCAGGTTGCACAATTGCATTACCTGTATGTATCATCATCAATCTGCCTCAAGGAGGCCTCACACAATTTGTCATTTGCAGATCATTTCTTGAATTTACAAAAATTCTTTGGAAGTATGGCATCGGAAATCTGCTGGACAACATGAACACATTCCTTGGGGCTGATCATTTCAATGCTGATACTACAAGATATATGCAATTGACTTAGGGAACTGCAAAGTGTGGTCTATCAAAAAGGGACCTAGTTAAGGTAGGTATCCTCATTTTAAGAATGCAACCACAATAAATCATACCATCAAATGCATCAACGACAAAATAAACTAAAGATCAGTGTTTTTATAAACAAAGAAAAACTGCTTATTTAAATACCTAACGCTCGCAACACAGAAAGCACTCCATCTATAACCCCAGAACCGGTAGCAATGTGCGATGGCTGTCAGTGCTTCTGGTGTCTGTAGATCTGTACATTACTCAAGCATGTGTCACTAGATCACCTTGAAATGACACATTAGCTTATCTTCTCTGCCACTCATCTTGTGGAAGTTCTTTTTAGAGTGTCAACACTGTCATACCCTGAGGCCTGAAGAAAACTGGCCACAACCTCTGGGGATGGATGCTACCTTTAATCTTTACCTTCAGCTCAGTACAAATAGATGTCATCCTTAATGTTTAAAACATTGGACTTTCATCTGTTAAATGTTATCTTTCTGAGCCTTGGACCTATAGTCTACACACGCCCTGTTATGATCTCTTTTGACTTTAGCACTTTAGTAAAGTAGGTGCAAACTCCAACAAAATGCTTTATGGTTCTCGAATGCCTCGTACACACGTTCAGATAATCGGACGACTTATCAACAATGCATATAAACGTAGGATTTTTTTCATACGATTCTGGAAAAGCTTCCTGGTTGCGTAGCTACGCATCAGATGGTGCAAAACAAAAACAAATGGCAGCCAGGCTTTTTCCATGTTATTTCAGTGTTTCTGATCATGCGCGGTCTTTGTCGATCGATTTTTAGCAGACGCACAGTGTACTGATTAAACGATTGTCGTTCGCTAGGCTATCGTACAACAGAAGTTTTCCTGTTTGTCCCTTCGGATTTTGTTGGACGAACTGTCGTGATCGGCTGTCGAAAGCTGTGTACTAACAATCAGATTATCGTGCGATCAGGTCAAAAGCGAGTTTTATCGTACGATTATCTGAATGTGTGTTCGAGGCATTAAGTACTGGGTATCAAACAAGGACCACATTCTGCCCTCCCCTCTTTTAGTAAACTGTAACTGTTTCCTTTTCTTTAATTCTTTGCAGCATTTTATTGCTGCTAACCTCCTACGCCCTCTTTACAGGTACTTCTTGCCTACATGCATGCACTCAAACATCAGTGTGGTATTCCTGATAGTAACAAGACCTGTGCAATGTGGATCCGCATTGTGGCCAGCTTTGGAAGCTTGTGTGACAACGCGAGATAGCAATTGTGAGACAGGGACACAGCGCTGTTTCACTATGGAATGAAGAAAGTTTAGCTCTTTGTTGGGTTTTTATTCTTGTCTATATCTCCATTAGGGAGATGTCCTTATATTTCTGTCTTGATGATCCCTAGGAAAGTAAAGGAAATACCCCAGTAGGACAAACAGCCGTAAAAACGTAAGGGTCCAACTAGGGTTGCACCAATATTGTTTTATTTTATCAGATACCTTTGCAGTGCGATTTGAGGCCATACAAAATGAATTGGCTCAAATTGCATGCGATTTAAACAAGAATTCAGTGCGATTTCTGTCCACATCGCATGCGGTTTCCCCCACCACTCCTGTGTGAACCCAGTATAGAATGACGGGGAAGCACCATCTAAGTAGTGCAGCAATGGGCAAACAAACAGATTATTAAAAATAAGTTATGTTATCACAAATCACATGTTAAAAGTACATAACATATCTTGCATGTCAAATGTAAAACCACAGTCGCTTGCGGTGCTCACAGGGCTGGAGGAAGATGTAGGAAGTTCCGTGACATGTGTGGGTATAGGGTGGAAGGGATGTCAGCTGGTGGACTGCCTACACATCTTCTCCAACCCAGTGTGCACCGCAAGCAGTGTGTGCCATACTATTTCCATTTTCGTATGATAAATTTAACAGTGCTGCGTGAGATGTTTTTTAATAACCTAACCCTGCTTTAAACTTCTCCACAACTTTATTCCTGACCGGTCTGGTTTGTTCCTTAGCTTTCATGATGCGGTTTGTTCACTAAGGTTCTCTAACAAACCTCTGAGGGCTGTACAGAACATCTGTATTTATTCTCAGATTAAATTACACACAGGTGAACTCTATTTATTAATTAGGTGACTTCTGAAGGCAATTGGTTCTATCCGAGTAAAGGGGGCTGAATACAAATGCACTTCAGACTTTTCAGATATTTATTTGTAAACAATTAATAATTTTCCTTCCACTTCACAATTATGTGCCACTTTGTGTTGGACTATCGCATAAAATCCCAATAAAATACATTTACGTTTTTGGTTGTAACATGATAAAATGTAGAAAATTTCAAGGGGTATGAATACTTTTTCAAGGCACTGTATTTGCTACTATGGGCATCACATGCAAATAACCAAACACCCTCCAAAAGTATCAGAGAATTGTCATATTTCAGACATTTAAATTAAATGCAAGCACTAGGTGATAGTTTAAATTAATTTTAACTGCATTATCGGACCCAAAATGTTAGTAATCAGCAAAGGTTTACAGGCCTCACTGTATGATGATTGCATATTACAAGTGCAACTCTTCCTACCAGTCACACGAAAGGTCACACCAGTGATATAAACACAGCAGCTGGTGAAGGGGCACGAGCTATGTGACCCCAATTCATCAACTAAAGGTTAACCTTTTTTATGGCCAGCTGAACATGTCCTGCTGATAATTTTGTAATATGAACATTTCCTCGTCAAAAGGCATTCATTTGCTTATTTGATTTCTATACTGCAAAATAGGGCAATCCTACAATTTGTGAAAACTTGGATTAAACTATTTTGTGATTGAACAGAATCTTCTGAATTCAGAATAGTGTATATGCAAACATTTTGCATAGCGTTTTACTGTTCTGTACATTAGTGCTATAGAATGAATAAAAATTATTACCGTATATACTCGAGTATAAGCCGAGTTTTTCAGCATGTTTTTTTAATGCTGAAAAAGCCCCCCCCTTCGGCTTATACTCGATCAGTGTGCATGCACCACCGCCGCATGGGAAAGCCCGTACACATTCGCCTATTCCCGGGCAGATGGCGCCTGCGCAGTGACGTGTTGGCGCCGGGGCGGCACCATTTTCAAACGTAAGGTAGAAAGGTAAGTGAGACTCCTCCAAGGCAGTACTGTGGGCATGGTACAGGAGATTCTCCTGTACCATGCCCGCAGCACTGCATCTCCTGTAGCATGCCTGTACCATCTGTGTAATGCCTGTACCATCTGTGCCATGCTTGTACCATCTGTGCCATACCTGTACCATCTCCTGTGCCATGCCTGTACCATGCCCACAGCCCTTCATCACCTGTACCATGTCCACAGCCCCTGTTTTGGGTCAGTGGTGGTCCAGTTGGGTCAAGTAGCTGCTGCATTTCCCACCCTAGGCTTATACTGGAGTCAATAAGTTTTCCCAGTTTTTTTTGTGGTAAAAATGGATTTTTGTAAAATCTTACCGTAAAATCCTTTTCTCTTAAGCTCATTGACAGACATAGTCCTCGTTGATTAACAACAACTCGGGTTATACTGCCCTCTACAGGAGTAGGACTAGACAGGAAAGAAAATGTTCTGGCCACACCCTAGGGGCAGTCCCAGAGGGTATATCCTCTCACTTCCTGCTACAGCAAATCAGTTATGTCACAAAGCAGTGTTTAGAGAATTTAACCCAACCCAACTCAAAAACAGAGGGGTGGGTACTGTCTGTCAATGAGCTTAAGAGAAAAGAATTTTACGGTAAGATTTTACAAAAATCCATTTTTCTCTGTCGCTCATTGATAGACGTAGTCCTCGTTGATTAATAACAACTCGGGACGTCCCAAAGCAGTACCACAAATGAGGGGTGGGCTAACAGAAATCAAAATCCAGAAGGCCCAACCGGAGCCAACCAGAAGCATCAAGGACTCATCGAGCAAAAAGATGAGACCTAAGTGAAAAACCCAACAAACCCTTGAGATAGACCAACAGTCTCCTCAGATTGCGGCCTGCAGAACCTTGCGGCCAAAAGAGGCATCTGACGATGCCATCACATCAACTTTATAAAATGATGTAAAGGTATGAACCGACGATCAAGTCATCGCCTTGAAAACCTGGATCGCTGACGCCTGATGGCGGAAGACCCAGGAAACACTAGGCGCCCGAGTAGAGTGCGCCTTAACAGGGAACGGAGGATTCCGACCCTTAATAGAATAAGCCTGTACCACCGTCTGACTGGTCCATCTAGATATGGTCGCGGCAGACACAGGCAACCCCCTTCTAGGGCTATCCGTGCTCACAAAAAGTGAGTTTGTCTTACGAAACAAGTTCGTAGTAGTCAAGTGTACCCTGATTGTCTGAACCCCATCCAAGGAGTGTAATCCCAAGGATGGCTAGTCTTAGGACACGGGGAAGGTAACACAATATTTTTATTCAGATGAAAACTCTGAAAACCACTTTAGGAAGGAAGGATGGATTCGGAAGAAGAACCACCTTATCCCTATGAACCACCAGATATGGGGAACGACAAGATAATGCAGCCAGTTCTGACACCCTGCGTGCAGAAGTAATGGCCACCAAGAAGGCCACCTTCTGGGATAATGTAAGCAAGGGAATCTCCCTAATATCTTCAAAGAGCAGTTTCTGAAGAACCGACCACACTAAATTAAGATCCCAGGCGGTAAGGGTGCACGCACTGGCGGAGCCAGATGTCGCACCCCCTGGATGAAATTCCGCACCAAGGAATGATTAGCCAAAAGTTTCTGAAAGAAGATTGCTAACGCTGAAACCTGACCCTTGATGTGCTCAAGGACAGTTTCTGCTCAACCCCTTGTTGCAGACAGACCAAGATTCGGGTCACCGAATAGGTATGTGGGGGAAATCCAAGAGATTCACACCACGCAATATAAGACTTCCATGTGCTGGAAGTCGCTTTCCTAGCTTTAACTAGAGGTAGGAATAACTGAAGCTGACACTCCCTTGTCCTTCAGTACCTGGGTCTCAATGGCCAGGCCATTAAGCCAGCGATAGTAAAACAAGATGGAAGATCGGTCCCTGAGACCGAAAATCCTCCCTGAGAGGAAGTCTCCAAGGAGCGTCTGCGACTAGCCTCACCAAGTCGGCGTACCAGGCTCGACGAAGTCAGTCTGGAATTTCCAGAATAACTGGAATTCCCTCCACCTCTATCCTGCGAAGAAGTTCCCGCAGTAACTTGAAAGGATGGAAGGCATGCCGTAGCTGATACTGCCCCCACGGGGCGATCAGCGTTTCTGCTGCGTCCGCTAGAGGATCGCGGGTGGTGCGAGCTACAAACCTCCGCACCTTCCTGTTGAGCCAAGGTGCCAACAGATCCACATCCGGGGTGCCCCAATGAAGGGACAGCTAGTGAAAAACCTCTGGATGAAGAGGCCATACCCCTTGATCCAGAATCTGATGGCTGAAATAATCTGCCTGCCGATTTCCCACCCCCGGAGTGAACACTGCGGGGAGATCCGGAACAAACAGTTCCGTCAAATGAAAGATGCTAGTCGTTTCGATGGCCACCAGGACACTCTAAGTGCCCCTTTCTTGACATAAGTCACGACCGTGGCATAGTGCGATTGGATCCGAATCGCGCTGCTCTAGAGCTGCTCGGTCCAGTAAATCAGACAAAATCTGATCGCTCTCAGTTCCGATACCCTATTGGTAACCTGGATGCTATCGGAAGGAATGACTTCCCCTGGTTGAGCATCGGAGACTTCCTGGTCCGCTCGCTCAACCGGATCCGATTGTCCAGGAAATCGGAATTCTGATTCCATTAGAAAAAAATCTCCTTCAGGAGAATTCGGGTATGAGACTGGGTATACGGTACTGCCTCTAAGAAGGCCATCATCAGTCCCAGCCAATTGACGGACAGCAACATCCGAATCGTTGACTAAACCTTCTGGAGTTTCTCCGCAAGGAGAAACTTTCTTGCCCAGGATGTATCCAACATTAGGCCCAGATAGTTCAGTCTCCTGGTGGGAACCAGGGATGATCTTTGGGAAAGCGAAGAAAACGCTGATGTCCTGCGATGATGGGGATATAAGGATAGGCATCCTAAATGTCTATGGACGCCAGGAAATCCCCCCGATGCAGGGAGGCCACCACTGTCCGGATGGACCCCATCTTTCCCCAAGTCCAGAAATTGGACGCACCTTGCCCTCTTTCCTGGGCATTGTGAACAGGTTCGAATAGAACCCCTGAAACCGTTCAATGTTAGAAGGGAAGAATCGCACCGGTGGAAGTGATCGAAACTCGATCCTGTATCCTGACCGTATGACCTTCCTTTAAAGAGGGATTCCTCAAACGGATAGCGCCTAGCCATGCGTTTGGAAATAACAGGGGTTCATTTCAAAATGACCCCATTTGGGTAAAGGAAAATCCTTCGCCCTTTTGGTAGGCTAACAAGTACCAAAAAGGAATCTCAGTCTCAGCTACCTCTGCCGGTGTAACCTCAAGACTAAAGGTTTCACGGACGGACACAACTAGTGCATCCACCACTCTTGTGCTATGGCGGAGGCAGAAACGTTCTCTTCACTGCTGAGGAGACATTACCTGAGACAACAGCCCCCTAAGAGGGACCTGCAGCTGCATTGACCATCTCCGAATCCGTATCTGAAGTATCAGATAAAAAATAGGGGTAGGCGGGGGTCACTTCTTGACCCCCGTCCCTGACAGGCCACCTCCGCCCGGGATACCAAAGACTCCAAAACTGCAGAAAATGCATTAAAAACAAGTGGGGTACTGGAGGGTCCTGCGGCCACCTTGAGGGGATCAGGTGGGGATACCTATGCGGCAGAGTCAATGATTATACAAGACATTTGCCAGCGACAAAAAAATGACAAAGTAAAAAACTTTCTTTTTTTTTTGTAATCCCCCAGCCCAACAGCGCCCCTCAGTGTTACCTGCCTTTTTGGACCCCACAGAGAGAGAGACCCCAAGGCTCATCCCTGATGCACAGAAGTTTTCTATCAGCTTGCTCAGTGCTGTCCTGTTACAGACAGGAAGTCTTTGGCCCTTTTTCCTGGGTAAAGGAGGCGGCTCCGCCCCTTAACACGCCTTCCGGCGCCTCCCCCTGGCTCCACGAGGTGTTTGGTCACTTCAAACATGGCCGCCCCCATGCTGGAGACACGAGGCTACGCCAATATGGCGGCCTCATGCGATCTGCCAGACAATGGCGGCGGCCTGTACAGGATTCTAAGTTCGCCTATCTCGGTCCCACAACCTTCACCCTGATGGTGATAAGCCTGGCCGGCGGTACCGCTGCTGGATTGCAGTGATTCAGGCATAGGCATCGCCCTGTGAACACCTCTGACAGGTAAGATACCTCTTGCTTCATTAGTAATGCCCATTCTAGTACTGCCACTGACTTCAGTCACCTTTACAGTTTTAAAATGACATTAGATAGTCCGCTCCCAAACCAAGCCTCCTGGTTTCTGTTCACAAAAATCACACTCAAATTGGGGGATCTGTGACCTGTTATAGGATAGAAACCCATCCTACCATTCCAGAGAGGGGCCCGCGTTCACCACAAACCCGTCAGGGTGAAAAGGGGGAACATACTACTCACCATACCGGAACCAGGCGGGCGCCACTCCTGACAGAACCCCTCTCCACCGGGGTGGGGGGGCTGTCGACCAGTACGGACGCCGTGACTCTTGGTCATTGGCGTTCAAGCGAGACGTTTAACTCGCAGGGTCAGTCCCCGTCCAGTGGGACTATGTCGCGGCCGACCCAGCGCGGAGCTATGGCCTGCACGCGCTCGTAGGCTGAACTGGGGTGACCACTGGATCTCAACATCCAGCCCGTCGCCCAGTTACAGCTTGCTTGCTTGAAGATCTCACAGGAACACTGGAGAAAAAAGCTGTCTAAAAAAAAAAAATCTTTCAAAGAAAAAAATCCTGCCAGGACCAAAGATCCTAGCAAGGCATCTAGGTCCTTACTCCTAACTAGACAGAAAAAAACTGATTTGCTGTAGCAGGAAGTGAGAGGATATACCCTCTGGGACTGCCCCTAGGGTGTGGCCAGAACGTTTTCTTTCCTGTCTAGTCCTACTCCTGTAGAGAGCAGTATAACCCGAGTTGTTATTAATCAACGAGGACTACGTCTGTCAATGAGCGACAGAGAAAATTAGGTGCCTCGGCTTATACTCGTGTATATACGGTAATACTAATACTCTCAGCTTATGTGCCTGGTATATTTGAGCATTAAAGCAGAAGTAAAAACATACATTTGCCAGCAGATAGGTAGAAGAGATTGGCAAGTCTTCTGCCAAAAAATACCTTTACTTAACTGCTAGCAATTTACTTAAATCTTTACACTGACTGTGATGCATGCACAGTAAAATGTACAGTCCTGAATCATTCCTGGCATCTTGGAGATGTCGGGAATTAAGGCATTTGGAAAAACACTAACTTCAGTGCAGGAGCTACATCAATGCCTGCTCAATTGGTGAAGCAAGAAGACAGCGGACCCAGAAGAAAAGGGAAATAACATGGCACTAGCAGGCATAGAGTGCTTGTTGAACCAGAACCTTCAGAGCCCCAGTGCAAGAAACTATGAAGGGCCTCCCTGACCCCTGGCCAGGCCCTTCCCTTCGGGTCTGGTCGCAAGTGTGACCTTTTGCAACCCTGGTTGTTCCGCCACTGGTGTCAGGTTTTTTTTTTTGTTATTTTATTATAATATTTTTACCATTGTATTGTATTTATAACACAGCCTATAATCTCTATCTCTGCAGTCTCAGTTGTACAGAATGAATGGACAGGAAAAGCTCTGGATAGAGCTTCCAGATTATTCACAAACTGAAACATAGTAAATACAGTTTACCATTTTTCAGTTTGTGAATGGACAGTCAGTGATCAGTATGGATCACGGACTACATTCATTTATACAAGCAAGGAGTCGGCAAATGACACTCCTTTCTGACAGCATCCCCTCCCGGAGGGAAAGGGGTTCCGACAGAGCTTCAGGGGAGGAGGGGGGCCAGGAAGAGCACAGGGGAGGTGGGAGGAAGGACAGGGGCCTGTGGGCCCTAAAGAGACTGGATAGCAGGGGGGGCAGCACATAGAGGAACCGATCCCCCCTCATGCAGCTGCTGAATGCCCGCAGGAGGAAGAGGAGAAAAAAGTGGGCATTCAGCAGCTATAGGAAGGAATGGGATTGGTTCCTCTATATGCCGCCACCTCTCCTATCCAGGTGTACAGGGGACCGCACAGACCCACTAGAGCATGGGTCTGGGTCACAATTGCGACCCCTGTAGGTACGCTTCTGACCCAGACCTTAAAACATTGGAGGAGAGCACACCAAAAGGAGAAGTGGGTCAATGTGTAAGTATGCTGCCCAAATCACCAGGATTTTATTCTTCTTTAATTTAAAGAGGGGTAGGGAACAAAAAAAAAAAAACTTAAAATTTTTAAAGCACTGTAACCCTCGACTGTAACAAAATTAATCTCAAATACAAAAACTTTAATGCTGAACTCTGAAAATCTGCTAAGCGCATGGATAAAAAAAAATACATATATTATATAAGAACAGTTTTACCTGCCAAAGGATTTTTATCTGCCAATCCAGTCTTGGGATATACAGAGCTCTGCCCCACAGCACAGCTTTGACATGTACTGTAAATAATATTTAGTGCCAATATTTAAAAAAATCACCTATTTTCCTCGTATAGTTTTGGGACTATATAACCCCAATTCCAAAAAAGTTGGGACGTTGTGTAAAATCGACATAAAAAGAGAATGCAATAATTTGCAAATTTCATAAACCCATATTTTATTCACAATAGAAAGCCGAAAACATATCAAGTGTTTAAACTGAGAAAATGTACCATTTTTGGGAAAAAAAATAAGAATTTTAAAATGGATGGCAGCAACACGTCTCAAAAAAGTTGGGACAGGGCAACAAAAAGCTGGCGAAGTAAGTACAAGGAAGAGCTGGAAGAACATTTTGCAACCAATTAGGTTAATTTGCATCAGGTCAGTTGACAATTTTTAGACACAGCATTTTACAGATTGGTAAACCTCTGCCTATATTTACTTCTGAGACACTGACTCTCTAAGTTGCTCTTTTTATACCCAATCGTGTTATTTCAGAATAATGAGCCTCAATGTAAAATTGCACTTTAAATATATCATCTACAGTACATAATATCATCAAAAGATTCCAAGAATCTGGAGAAATCTCTGTGCACAAGGGACAAGGCCGAAACACAAGATTGGATGCCTGTGATCTTTGAGCATCAAATGGCACTGCATTAAAAACAGGGATGATTCTGTGTTGGACAACATGGAATGGGCTCAGGAATACTTCCAAAAATCACTGTCAGAACACAGTTGCTGTGCCATCCAAAGATGCAAGGTAAAGCTCTATCATAAAAAAAAGAAGCCATATCTGATTATTCAATGCATTATCAAACGTAGCATGCGGAGAACTGTCCTGTAGTCAGAGGAAGTTGAATTTTTAAATTCTTTTTGGCAACCATAGGCACAGTGTCCTCTGCACTAAAGAAGAGAGGGACCTTCCAGCTTATCATCAGCACTTAGTACAAAAGTCTGCAACTCTGATGGTATGGGGGTGCATCAGTGTGTATGGAATGGGCAGCTTGCACACCTAGAAATACACCCTTAATGCTGAAAAACATATCCTGGTTATACAGTAGCATATGCTCCAATCCAGACAATGTCTTTT
The DNA here is from genome assembly GCF_965119305.1 of Pelophylax lessonae. Classification (NCBI taxonomy): domain Eukaryota; kingdom Metazoa; phylum Chordata; class Amphibia; order Anura; family Ranidae; genus Pelophylax; species Pelophylax lessonae. The sequence continues at coordinate 146,361,661 of NC_138780.1, read as the reverse complement.
TCAGGGAAGGCCCTGTGTATTTCAGCAGGATAATGCTTAAGCGGATACTGCATCTATGATAACAGCATGACTTTGTAATAGAAGAGTCCAGGTGCTTACCTGGCCTGCCTGCAGTCCAGACCTTTCACCAAATGAAAATATATTTGGCGCATTTTAAAATAATAAAAAAAAAAATACAACAACGAAGACCCAGAACTGTTGAGCAGTTAGAATCTTAGATCAGCTAAGAATGGGACAACATTCATCTCCCAAAACTCCTGAAACTGCTTTCTTCCATTCCCAGACATTTACAGAGTACTGTTAAAAGGCTGTGGCTTTTTTTTTTTTATATGATTTTACTTGTTTTTTGTTTTTATCTTTTTCTTTTTAATAAAAAATTAAATTCTTACCAATCCATATGTGTGTGTTTTAGTTGTTTTTACTTATGTTATTTTTATCTGGTCAAATAGGGGGTGCTACACTGTGGTAAATATGGCCTGGTCCAAACTTGTATGTTCGGAAGTAGTACTGTACTTTGCCAGCTTTTTGTTGCCCTGTCCCAAATTTTTTTTTGTGTTGCTTCACTTTCAAAAGGACCTTATTTTTTTTTTTAAATGGTACATTTTCTCATTTGAAACATTTATTTTGGTTTCTAGTTCCTATTGTGAATAAAATATGGGTTTATGAAGTTTGCAAATCATTGCATTTTGTTTTTATGTAGATTTTAAACAGCGTCCCAACTTTTTTGGAATCAGGGTTGTATAAAACTACACAACTATACTAGGAACATAGATGATTTTGTAAAAAAAAACATTACCACTAATAAGAGTATTTACATTTGGTACATGTCAAGGCTGTGCTGTGTGGCAGAGCTATGTACATCCCAAGACTGGATTGACAGTCCCAACTTTTTGGGGTTGTTGTATATGTGTAAGAGTATTTTGCTTAATATACATACATGTTCTGCATCCTACTTTTTAATGCTGCAATATAATAATAACTAACTATGCTTTAAGTGTTAGTTAAGACCTCATGTATATGTTCATTTTACTCCGATAAATCCTTACATTTTTTTAACCATTTTTCATATTTGATCAAAGATGGGTTACCCTATCAGGACCCCAGAAAAAAAAGAGATTTAGTGCTTTACTTAAGCAGACTATACAGAATTTGAATCTCGGCCGGTTCCGGCTGAGCCGGCCGAGATTCAAACCGTGTATGGGTAGGCTGAATGTAACAAGTTGATTGATCGATCAACTTGAGTACAACCAGCATGCTGGGTTTAACTGTGCCTATCACTAGCTGCTGCTATAGTCGCTAGCAATGATCACAGTCTTCTCCTGCCGATGAGGCCTTCCCCCCCTGATGAGGGCTCCGCCCCCCACCGACAATGGCCCAGCAGTAGGGATTCCAGCATCAACACTGTCTACGTTGATGGGGGAATCAAGCTAATTTCTTTACTGCAATTCGTTGTCGCAGGAAAGCAATTCACTCTGTGTATGGCCTGCCCTACACAGTTACCTCTGTGGACCAGGGGATGACCACTGACATTGGGAAAGTGAGACTCTACATACAATTACACACAATAGATGCTTTTCCAGTTAATGAAGTATAGCTGGCATCTTGTGCCCTTTACGTTTGAACTTTTCAAATGAAATATGGCTTCACTTAAAGCTCTCCATAAGGCAGTTCACAGAAGTCTAACGTTCAGCTGGGTGCAGCACGTTTCGTTTTAATAGCTGCAAATTTTGGGCTGAGCCCAAGTTAGCTTCTTTCCTTTCATACTTATACAAGGTATAAAATGATATGTGTTCTCAATGGATACATTAAAATATAAAGACTTCCTAAAAGTGGATTATGAAAATTCATTTGCGCACATTATTTCTCTCCTGTAACTGCCACGACCTAAAACACAGGACAAAGGGTGGAGGTGATAAAAATACATTAGGAGATGTTAAAAAAATTGTGCTGTTCATGACGGACTCATTAAAGAAGTGAAAAGAGAGTAAGTCATTTTGGCCACTTAAACCCCTTGGAAAATAAAAAAAAAAAAGGTTTGAAAAAAAATAAAATAAAATAAGTTATTTTAAGAACTTACCACAATGGCAAAGTAGACCATAAAGAAAAATGACAAACTACTTGTGTAGCCAAGAAAGCCTGTAAAATAACAGTAAAATAAAAAGCAATTTATATGGAACTTGATCTTAATGCAGGGCTAAGGGTTTACATTTCTGGTATGTTTTATTATACAGTGCGTGGAATCTGGAGCTTACAGCTCAGAATAACAGCCAGCCCAGTGCCTGTCACAGATCATTCATGTCGTTTAGTAGGGCCGAATTAGGGCGAGCTTTGTCGCTAATGGAATGCCATAAGTAAGGGCTGCCCTTTAATGTTCCCCTGTAAAGATTTTATTTTTGTATAACAGACAACACACTACTGCAGCCCAAGAAAAGGCTTAACAAGCCAGGCTCCCTGGCTGAAACAAATTAAAGCATCCCAAATGGAAAAAATGGTCTTGCGGCTTTGTATGGGGGCCCCCTCTCCTTTGCCAACCCCTGCCAATCCATTAGGAGGGATTTAAGAAATCTTTTTTTATTTTTTGGTCTTACCTATTTTGGGAAGCAGTGCCAATGGGAGCACAATGCAGACCAATGTGATTATTAATACCAGTCTGCCATCAAGATACCAGGCCCTAAAAAAGAAAAAAAAAATAGGCATTTTTCCTAAAGGGAACGTACACAGTTTTATAAGTTTTGTCCATGTATTTATGAGGTTCAGGGCTAAACTAATATTTAAATGTTTTTTTTTGTGTTTCTCAGGAAACTGTAATGCATTGCATACAAAGGTTTCATATTCACAATTAGCAGCCAGCAGGTAGGGAGCGCAAGGCAGAGGCATCTTTCTGTAGGCTGATTTACAGGACCTGTATGTTGAAAAACTGGATTTTTGTAAGAACTTGCCATAAAATCCTTTTCTCTTAAGTCCATTGACAGACGCAGCAGCTATGCTTATTTACCATTGGGAATCAGTATCAGCTGATTTACGCCTTCCCCCCGATACAGCTGTTGTCAAGGTTTCTCCACAGGATGGCAGTGGAAAATGTTACAATAATAGGAAGAAAGCTGCGCACAAAGAACAGTATGCTAAAAAGGCTGCTTGTACAAAGTATATCAAACCAAAAAATTATGTGAAGATGGTACAGCGCCAGTGGAAAATGTTCCAGGGATTCTGGTGGCCCCAGACTGGCCTCGTCGGTCTTGGTACGCAGACCTGGTGGCCTTCAACAGCCATGCCGTTAAAGCCAGCGACCGTAAAGCAGGATGGAAAATCTTCCCCTGAGACAGCAGGTCCTCCTGTTGAGGCAGCCGCCAAGGAGGCTCAAGGGCCATCTTCCCCAGGTCTGCGTACCAAGACCGACAAGGCCAGTCTGGGGCCACTAGAATCACTGGAACATTTTCCACCGCCATCCTGCGGAGAAACCTTGACAACAGCTGTATCGGAGGGAAGGCATAATTCAGCTGATACTGATTCCCAATGGTAAAAAAGCATAGCTACTGCATCTGTCAATGGACGATAGAGAAATGGACCTGAACAGCGGGACAAATAAAATTACACACAAATATGAATAGCTTGAAATAGGGGAGACAATCCAATCCATTCTATAAGCCATAGGACCAATTGGTATAACCAGTTACATAAAAGCTGCCATAAAGCATGCAGGCAATGCTGGGCTATTATTTAATAGAAAGCCTAGCATGCTATACAAACTAAATGTCATGGATGTACCCTGCAATAAATATTTGTTAAACCAAGATTACATACTAAGGATATAAAACATCAGTTTACAAATATGTAAACAGTACAAACAAATTAAAATTACCATAAAACTATTATACCCCCTCTGGACCACGAAGGTAAGAAATATTGTATTTTCAAAAATATGTAAACCCAACATTTTATTTTCCTGATATGTGTCTGCTGTATCATGTACTTGTATGAGAAAGTATACTGTTCTCTTTATATTGCTTCCTTTGTGTGAAATCTCTGGTGTTCCTGCCAGCCCCTCTATTTTCCTAATAAAAACTTACTGCACTAAGCATGAGAGAACAGCGAGGTCAGTTTACTGGCTGAACTGATCAGCCCCCCCCCCCCCCTACAGCTATCCACTGGGAAGACCAGTGCCCTGCAGCTTCTCATTCTCTAGCTTTTATGCAGCTAATAAGATATATGTATTCACTTAAAAAAAAAAAAACTGTATTTATTAAAAAAAATAATACACCCCTCACATTTTGGTAAATTTTTTACTATATATTTTCATGTGACAACACTGAAGAAATGACACTTTGCTACAATGTAAAGTAGTGAGTGTGCAGCTTGTATAACAGTGTAAATTTGCTGTCCCCCCCAAAATAACTCAACACACAGCTATTAATGTCTAAACCGCTGGCAACAAAAGTGAGTACACCCCTAAGTGAAAATGTCAAAAATTGGCCCAATTAGCCATTTTCCCTCTAGGGTGTCATGTGACTCGTTAGTGTTACAAGGTTTCAGGTGTGAATGGGGAGCAGCTGTGGTAAATTTGATGTTATCGCTCTCACTCTGATACTGGTCACTGGAAGTTCAACATGGCACCTCATGGCAAAGAACTCCCTGAGGATCTGAAAAAAAGAATTGTTGTACTACATAAAGATGGCCTATGCTATAAGAAGATTGCAGAGACCCTAAAACTGAGCTGCAGCACAGTGGCCAAGACCATACAGCGGTTTAACAAGACAGGTTCTACCCAGAACAGGTCTTGCCATGGTCGACCAAAGTAGTTAAGTGCACGTGCTCAGCGTCACATCCAGAGGTTGTCTTTGGGAAATAGATGTATGAGTGCTGCCAGCATGGCTGCAGAGGTTGAAGGGGTGGGGGGTCAGCCTGTCAGTGCTAAGACTGCACATGGAGTGAAATTGGTCTGCATGGCTGTCATCCCAGAAAGAAGCCTCTTCTAAGGATGATGCACAAGAAAGCCTGCAAACAGTTTGCTGAAGACAAGCAGACTAAGGACATGGATTACTGGAACCATGTCCAGTGGTCTGATGAGACCAAGATAAACCTGTTTGGTTCAGATGGTGTCAAGCGTGTGTGTAGCGGCAACCAGGTGAGGAGTACAAGGACAAGTGTGTCTTGCCTACAGTCAAGCATGGTGGTGGGAGTGTCATGGTCTGGGGCTGCATGAGTGCTGCCAGCATTGGAGGGCTGCAGTTCATTGAGGGAACCATGAATGCTAACATGTACTTTGACATATTGAGGCAGAGCATGATCCCCTCCCTTCAGAGACTGGGCCGCAAGGCAGTATTCCAACATAACGAGGGCTCCAGTGGCAACCTGTGAAGCTCTGGTGAACTCCATGCCCAAGAGGGTTAAGGCAGTGCTGGAAAATAATGGTGGCCACACAAAATATTGACACTTTGGGCCCAATTTAGACATTTCCACTTAGGGGTGTACTTACTTTTGTTGCCAGTGGTTTAGACATTATTGGCTGTGTGTTGAGTTATTTTGAGGGGACAGTAAATGTACACTGTTATACAAGCTGTACACTCACTACTTTACATTGTAGCAAAGTGTCATTTCTTCAGTGTTGTCACATGAAAAGATATAATAAGATATTTACAAATATGTGAGGGGTGTACTCACTTGTGTGAGATATTGTATGTATGTACAGTGTGTGTGTGTGTGTATATATATATATATATATATATATATATATATATACACACACATACACACAAATGTTTTGCCTTTCATTGTTATTCTGAACTGCATGGGTTGTTTTACAAGGTGAGGGCTTACCATGCACTGTGCATATAACGGTGGCAAGGCAGTGATATGTACGTGATCCTGCACTTCCAGGTCTGTGATTGGATACAGCAGGAGCCAATTAGCGGGTCCGGCAGACTGTTCAGGACAGCAGCAGAACAGTGGTCTGCCTATGTAAAGAAGGAAGATTGCCATTCTGTCATTAAGGAAGGTAGTAATCTTGTGTTTCCGCAAAGCAGGAACACGGATCTCTGCCTCCCCATAGTAAAAGCACCTCCAACACAGTGAGTAAGCACATTTAACCTTTTGATCGCCCCCTTATGTTAACCCCTTACCTGCCAGTGTCATTAGTACAGTGACAGTGCATTATATTTAGCACTGATCACTGTATTAATGTCACTGGTCCCCAAAAAGTGTCAGTGTCAGATTTGTCCACCCCAATGTTGCAGTCCCGCTAGAAGTCACTGATCGCGGTCATTACTAGTAAAGAAAATAATAAAAAAAAAATTCCATAAATCTATCCGTTGTTTGTAGGCACTATAACTTTTGCACAAACCAACCAATAAACACTTCTTGGGAATTTTTTTTACCAAAAAAATGTGGCAGAATACATGTTGGTCTAAAGTGATACAGAAATTAGATTTTTTTTTTACTTTTTTTTTTATTGGATAGGTTTTTTTTTTTTTTTTTTCAAAATTGACGGCCTTTTTTTGTTTATAACGCAAAAAATAAAAGCCGCAGAGGTGATTGAATACTACCAAAAGATTGCTCTATTTGTGGGGAAAAAAACAGACATCAATTTTATTTGGGTACAGCATTGTACGTCTGCACAATTGTCAGTTAAAATAACGCAGTGCCGGATCGCAAATAATGGCCTTCTCAGGAGGGGGGGGAATCTTCCAGAGCTGAAGTGGTAATTAACTGCATGCAATAAATGGATGTTATAATAGTGTTCATAAATTTTAGTTTCCTTTTTGCTTTAACATTAACATCTACATCAAAACTGTCCAAGTAAAGTGACACAAGAGGAATCGGCTACGTGAAGTTGCAATATACGTACCTTTCTGACGGCCCATGTGTTGAAACACCTTTGCTTTGCTTCTCTCCACCCACTACCAGGGGCTGGAACCACATGGTATGGTGGAAGGAGCCGGTATTTGACCCACTTGCATGGGCGTCCGCATAACTTTTTTGGGGGGGGGGGGGCGCATCATGTTAAGGTCACCCATGCTCCACCCCTTGTTGATAATGTCATGAAGGCGCTGTCAGTCTCCACTCGAGCTGCAACTCTCAAGTATTTATTTTTAAAGCATTTGTTACTCTTAAAGCATGTTATACAGCACAGTGCTTTGCTGTGTAATTTGGCCCCTTCTATCACCTAAAATACCTGGCTGATCCTGCCTGGCTATGTCCTCCCCTCTGTACCACGGTATATCATGGCCGCTGAGCCCTGACACCCTGGTCAGTCTACGTGCCTCTGTCATCCGCAGCCTTCTCTGTCCTCTCTCCCCCCTCCCTTCCCTGCCTGTCTGCTCCTGTGTCAATGTCCCCCTCCCCTCCGGCTACTGTAGTTTCATATCCTGTCTACAGTCTGTTTAATAACCCCGTGTGCCCCCGTGTCTGCATAAAATAAGCCCTTCTTTACCAGTTTTTAGAGCGCCGATTGCCGCTAGCATGACCCACTGCTGCTCTCCTGATGTTAGTGGGAAATCCTCGACCCGCCCACTGCTGACAGCTGTCAGGAGAGAGCCAGCAGGTCACTTGAGCGGCGATATGGCTTATTGTTTTAAAACACAGACACAGGGGCACACAGGATTATTAAACAGACCAGACAGGAAGGTATAACGTGGCTTAACAACCACTTTAAAGAGGAAGTTGAGATTCAAGGAGGGGGGGGGGCACTTGCCCCTCCTTACGGATGCCTATGCCTACTTGCAAGGCTTGACAACCTGCTGTGGCCAGGACAAAGCAAAGTGGCCAGTGCAAAATTGAAGGTCAGTATCTCACCAAAATCATTACTTTAATTTTTTTTTTAACAGATAGCTATTCATTCTAATTATATGTAAGCTTGCGTTTTGCTTTAAAGCTGAAGCCTAGGTATGATTTTTATTGCATGGTTACATTGGTCCAGCTTGACCAATGTAACCATGCATATCTCATAAGAATGCTGTGGAAGCTGCAAATCACTGTAGCAATTGCCACTGCTATAGTGATAGCAGCGATCTTTAAGATTCTGTGCCAAGTGACTGCCCTTCTGCATTGTAACCACAGCCGGTTGCTTGTCAGCTATTGCCACTACCATGTTTCCCCGAAAATAAGACCAGGTCTTATATTAACTTTGGCTACAGAAAACACACTAGGGCTTATTTTCAGGGGATGTCTTATTTATAGTATGTGCAATAACCTACATTTATATAAATACAGTACAGTAATGTCATCTTCTGAAAAAAAAAAAAAAAAAAAAATCCTGATCCTTTAAAGCGTGATAGACAGCACAGTGCTTGTGCTGTGTTTCATTTACCCCCTCTATGTTCTAAAAAACCTGGAATAAAACAAAATGTTTATAAAAAAGTTCCTGTGTCCCCTCTTCCCCTGCCAGCTCAGGAGTCAACATTATGACATCTTTAATCCCAAAAATAAACCTTAACCACTTGCCGACCGCCGCACGACTATCTACGGCGGCGGTCAGCCCCTCACAGGCAAAGTGACGTAGGGCTACGTCACTAGCTTGTGAGGGTCTAGGGCGCGAGCGCGCGCGGCCGGAGGTGCGCTCCCGCGTGGTCACGGACCCCCCCCCCCCCCCCGCGCGTGTGACCGGCGGACCCGATGTCTGCCGGCCACTCTGCGATCGGCAGGGGAGAGGGAGAAAGTCAGGCAGCTTGTGTAAACAAGCTGCCTGTCATTCTCCCCTCTGTATGAGAGATGATCATACGGATCTACTATGTAGATCCGTTGATCACTCTGCATACAGCTGAAGCCACAGCCAATCACAGTAAGAATCACGCCCCTAGGGACACACACAGCCCCTCCCTCTCAAATAAAGTTAACCCCTTCACTACCAGTGTATTTTTACAGTAACAGTGCAAATATATAGCACTGATTACTGTAGAAATGTCACTGGTAACCCCAAAAGTGTCAAAAATGTCAGTCAAGGGTCCGATCTGTCCGCCGCAATGTCGCAGTACCGCAAAAAAAAAAAATCACAGATCGCCGCCATTACGCGTTAAAAAAAAAACAACAAAAATGACAAAAATCTTTCCCTTAGTTAGTAAACGCAATAACTTTTGCGCAAAACAATCAAAATACGCTTTTTGCTGTTTTTTTTACCAAACATAGGTAGTATAAAACAAATTGGCCGAAAATGTTAAAAAATTTAGATTTTTACATTTTTTTGGGGGGGAATTTCATATAAAAAAAAAGTGAAAAATATTGCTATTTTTGCAAAATTTACGCTCTTTTTTTGTTTATAGCGCGTGATCAAAAAATCGCACAGGTGATCAAATACCGCCAAAAGAAAGCTCTGTTTGTGGGAAAAAAAGGACGCCAAATTCGTTTAGGTACAGCGTCGCACGACCGCGCAATTGTCCGTTAAAGTCACGCAGTGCCGAATCGCAAAATACCCCCTGGTCGTTTAGCAGCCAAATCCTCCGGGGCTTAAGTGGTTAAAGTCATTGTAAAAATATGTAATCCGTTTTGTAAAAATATTATAGAATGTCCAATTGTTTCCTTTTGTAACTTTGTCAAAAATACCTTTTACAGCGCCACTGGGTGCTCACATGATCGCCTCTTCTTCCCCGATCCGAGCACTGTCGAGGGAGGGGCCGGGATCCCTGCTGACGCCAGTCCTGCTCTGAGCAATGCAGAGGGAGGGGCAGAGAACCCCGCTGACGCCAGCCCCGCTCCGAGCACTGCCAAGGGAGGGGCCGAGATCCCCGATGCCAGCCCTGCTCCGAGCACTGACGAGGGAGGGGCCGAGATCCCCGCTGACACCAGCCCCGCTCCGAGCACTGCCAAGGGAGGGGCCGAGATCCCAGATGCCAGCCCCGTTTGACGAGGGAGGGGCCGGGATCCCCGCAGACACCAGCCCCGCTCTGAGCACCACCGGGGGAGGGGCCGAGATCCCCCGCTGACTGCAGCTCGCTCCGAGGACTGCCAAAGGAGGGGCCAAGATCCCCGCTAATGCTGGCCCCACTCCGAGCACTGCCAAGGGAGGGGCCGAGATCCCCGACGCCAGCCCTGCTCTGAGCACTGATGAGGGAGGGGGCCGAGATCCCCGCTGACACCAGCCCCTCTCCGAGCACTGCCGAGGGAGGGGCAGAGATCCCCGCTGACGCCAGCCCCTCTCTGAGCACTGCCGAGGGAGGAGCCGAGATCCCTGCCGACGTCAGCTCTGCTCCGAGCACTGCAGAGGGAGAAGAGGAGCCGTCAGCCGGGAGGAGAGGAGAGGAGAAGATCTCCTGCGGGTCACGTGAGTGCCCAGAGGCGCTGTAAATAAGGTCATCTTGATAATAAAGTTACAAATGGAGACACTTGGACATTACATACTCTTTTTACAAACAGGATTATAGATTTTTACTTACTTTACTTACATAGAACTCACTAGGGCTTAATTTCAGGGTAGGGCTTATATTGCAGCCCTACCCGAAAATTGTGCTAGGTCTAAATTTTCAGGGAAACACACTGTATTAACAGAACACCTTGAATTTTTTTTTTTCATTAATAAAAGCAGTTCTTCAAATGAGGTGGAGAAGCGGGGCAGTGATCCCCACATCCAATCAAAGAATGTCATATGGCTTGTATATAAAGAAAAAAATATATAAGGCATTATGTGAATGGCTGCAGTGCTGAGAGAACAACCCCCTGTAGTTACTATGCAGAAGGGCAGCCGCCCAGCACACAAACCTAGAAATGGCTGCTATTATTGAAGTAGCAGCAACTACTACAGTGATTTGCAGCTTCCCCAGTGACTCTCTCAGGTATGAGATATGCATACTTACATTGGTCCAAGCTGTAACTGTGCAATTAAAATCATACCTAGAACTCATCTTTTATTTGCTGCTTAGAGTTGCTAAATATCTAATTCAAAGTGCGTTTGTTACTCACCCATGGTGGTCACCCGACATAAACCCTGAAATAGCAGTCGGCAATTCAGACTTGATAATGAATAGATAGGAAGACATGGCTGCAAAGAACATAAATTATTATAAATGGCTATCCAATAAAAAAAAAAATACTCCTGACAGATGTACTAATGAATCTATGGGATGTATTTACTGAAAAGTGCTTGCACGCTTGAATCTGGACAGTAAATAAGAGTCAGGAAAAGCAATGTCACAAGAATTTTAGACTCTGGTTACTTTTTTCTCCTTTTTCTGGCACATTTAAACTAAAGTGTTACTAAACCCACAACAGTAAAATCAGTCTGTATATGCAGTAAAGCATGCTTGTTATACTCACTGTGGAAACGAAGGGGTTAATCCTCTGCATTGTGTAAAAAGGCTGTTTGATCCTGTATGCACAGATCCTCCTCCTCTTGCATTGTCCCCATAACAGGTCCGGATAAGACAGAGTTACTGGAGTCAGGCGGCACATTCTTAGTTTGGTGTGTATTGCTAGAGAGGTTTTTTTTTTTTATCTTGGGAGTGTGCATGTGATCAGCACAGGGCCAATCAGCACTGTCCACACAGAGGGCCAGGGGTCCTGCATCCTGATAGGACAGCCAGTGCAATATGAAAACTCCTCCTACAAGCTTTAACCAGCTACTGACAGAAGTCACAAGACTGCTATATACTGCTGATGAGAAAAAGGTATTTAGCAGTTTATAATTTCTAAAGTAATTGCATTTCCATGTTCTGTGTACTGTGGGAGACCAGATATAGTGAATGCAGGCTCCTGGGTTTAGTAACACTTTAAAGAGGAAATGGCTGTAGGGTTTTTTTGGGAGGAACCACAAGATTCTCTGTACGTTTTGCAGTATGGAAAAAGCTCCATTTCTCCTTCTTTAGAGGTGTATCTGTACAGAACAAAAAGGCTTACCATAGGCTGGCCATGGCCAGATAATTAAAAGCCTGATTTTTACTACCACTTGCAATTTGCCCTTTATGATCTGTAAAGCTGGTCACATACCATAGTCTATAGGCTGAATGAAAAAAGCCCAACAGATTCCTCCATGTAGGACAGATGGAAAAATCCCACTGCCAGGCTATTGTATTTTGACAGCTGCCACTTGTGTAAGAATACTCAAATATTTTCCACCTGGCACAAAGGGCAACAGTGTAACCACTTGCAGTCTGGGGCAATTTTGATATTTTTCACATACATGATAAAATCTGCATTTTTTTTTGCTAGAAAATCACTTAGGAGCCCCAAATATTATATATTTTCTGAAAGCAGAGACCCTGGAGAACAAAATTATGGCTATTGCAATTTTTCCTGTTGCAGCGGTGTTTCAAACCCAAATTTTCAGGAAACAAATGCACTTAAATGAATTTTAGTGCATGCAAACACATGAATGCCCATTTTTTTTTTAAAATAAAATATCAAAGATGTTGTGCTGAGTAAATCGATACAAAACATGTCAAGAATTGAAATTGCGCACCTCCTGTGAAATGGTGACAAACTACGGTACTTAAAACTATCTATAGGCGACGTTTTAAAAGCCTTTAGAGCGCACGTTTTAAACACGCGGCCGGCCAGGCCCCTTCATGTGGCCCTCTCACCCAGGGCTTTTTTTCCGCTGAAATGTGGCAGAACTCCGTTCCGCCACCTCTGGCTCTTGCCCTCTGCTCCCTGCCCACCACTGTCACTTATAAACACAGAAGTCTTCTGCGTTTACAAGGACAGCTTTCCTCATGGCAGCTCACAACTGTCACAGTTCCATGCCTGCCCTACATGCACTCACGCTGGGGAAAGAAACCGACGAATGACCTCCCTGCAAGTGAGAGTCGGTGCCTACCCTACGGGAAGGTACAAGAGCTGGGCCTGGTAGGTATAATGCGAGGAAGCTTTTGGGGTGGGTGGGGCAGGGTGGGGGGCAGGGTGGATGGAGATGTGTGCAGAGGTGGGGGATGGGAGAGAGTGGTGCAGACGTCAGAGTTGAGGAGGAACAGTGGAAGTGAGATGTGGAAAGCCTGTGAAAGAGCTGAACCCTTCATTCTGTATGTAGCAGACTCCTCAACCCTGTAAACAGCACACCCCTGAACTCTGAAGCCTGTATATAGCACACTAACCACTTCACTCTGTACATAGCGCATCCCTAAACCCTACGCTCCGTACATAGCATACTCCTGAACCCTGCACTCTGTTCATAGTGCACACCTAAACCCTGCTCTATGTACATATTGTACTCCTGAACTCTACACTGTACGTTGAGCACTCCTGAACGCTGTACATCGCTGTTGCGGAAGTCATTGATAAAGCGCATGCGCTTGAAACATGTCATCATGGTAACATCTCCTCCATGCATTCCAGGCTGGTTCACAGTTCCGGGTTTGAGACTTCCGCCTTTGCCTCTGAGTCGCAGTTACGTCACGCAGTGAGCGCCAGCGGCCCCGGCTCGGCTCCCACTTGCATACGGCTTTTACGATCTGCATTCCATCTACAGTGGTTTGGCCACAATTTACCCAGTGGACCCAGCAGTCATTACCGATCATCATGGGAACACACCGGTCTCGTATAGCAACATTGTCTCTTGCATTTGAACTTTGACATTCTTCAATAAATGGTTTCTTACATCCATTGGCTGGTTTATCAGCATCCTGATAATATCAACATCTGGACAGCGCTGTTCTCTTACTTTTGATGGTTTGTTGACCCTCACTGGCCAGTGGCATTTAACTCACTGGGACTTTGACAGCCTGAGCGGGGACCCTCAAGCATCTCTCATGGGTCACAGATTTAGGATTTACATGCATAAAAAAATGAGAGGTGCGAAAAGGCTCTAAAGGTTCTGTTTTCAAGTATACAATTGTTCTGAAAAAAATTGCAACGTAACGTGTAGGAAGGGAAAAAAAAAATAATAAAAAAATAAAGAAATAAAATAAGTTAAAAAAATAAATAATCGCAGCTGCCAGGGATGCTTAGAAAGAAAAAATTTGCAGCTGCCAGGGATGCGTACGAAGGAAAATCGCAGCTGCAGAATACCGATAGGATTTTAGATGTACCAAAATTTCAGAATCCTAATATCTTATACTTTGAACTCTTTGTTTCCGTCCTCAGGAAAAGACAGAGATCGCATTACATTTCACCCTGAAGTGAGAGAATATTAATTATGTTTTCACAACAGCAATATTCATAGCTCCCCAAGTTCAATGAATTAAACGGCGAAAGCAGAGTGCCTTTTCGCAGGAAACATGAGCAATATGAATAATAGAGGCCCAATACCTGCTGGAAGGTTAAATAATAACAGTCACAGGGTCAGGCTGAAAAAATATATTCCCGTTAAGCGTAGAACCTCTCCGCCAGGGAGATTCTCAGCGCTGTCTGCCTCCCGCTACAGCAAGACACATCCAGCAGCGTCTCTACCTCCCTGCCCCAGCTAGGGAAATAAGATTGAATTACACCACATTATGCGCGTGATTAACCAGGTCAATGCCAGGGTAGACATCAAACAAAGGATGCATGACAATGTTTTTTCGTTCCACCTATTTACATCTTTAGAAAAAGTGGGGAGGATGCGTCCCAGCGTGGGATGCTTTATACCATGTTTCTCTCCCCCATCTATTGAACTAACAGAGTTGCACACCCTGCTAGCGAGGTAATTAAAAGCAAACTGACTTAAAAAAATAATAATTCAGTAATTGTGCCCAGTGCACGGGAATATATGCACCGACTACAATTTTATACTATCCCTCTGTAAAGCTTTTCACACATTTAAGACAATGAATAACTTTCCTTTCTCTGTTTTCTATATTAAAGTTCCCTTTTCAGGTCCCGGACATTCAGGCCCTTCCTGCGGCATATGTGTACAATGCCTAAAGGGATCATACCTGCAACTTGCTGTAAGGCCTCTCACTTCGGGTGTTGCATTATGAGTAATATTAAACGTCCTGAGAAAAACCCACAAAATACCACTTGCGGCCAGCAGGTGGCATGCCTAAACCTACTCTACAGCCCTTCATCAAAGTGACTTGCCAGCCTCCGAGAAAAACAGACAGCAGAGCAGACAATCAAATACGCGCAACAATGCACTGCTGGTTTCATTGTCACGTTTGCATACAATTTACTTATTTGATCTGTTTTTTATATTAAATTTACAGTTCCTTTGAAAGTCTTGGGTTATATCTGTTTTATACATGAAAAAAAGAAATAAAAAAAAAATACAACTGATCATGTTCAATGTCCGGTGTGTTGCCATCTCAAAATTTCTGTCTGGCCTTCCCACTTTGGCATACAGGAATCTCTCTTTATTCAGCCATCTAGGTGCCTTCTAGCTGATAAAACTAAAGCAGCCTATAGATGATTTGATTTTATTTCAAAGAAAATCGCTTGATTTTACCATCAACATAATCCTTGTTGATAGGGGAATGCCTCGTGCAGTGATTTTGTGTTCTGCGGGGAGCCTTCCTGGCTGGCAGAACACAATTATTACTGTTAGCAGCTATATAGCCACCGGCAGTAATCGTATGTAAAAAACAAAAACCGACAGGCTAGTTGTACCCAAGTCGATTGAGTCCAGGGATGCGCGCTACGCACAGATTCCAGGGATGCGCGCTACGCACAGATTCCAGGGATGCGCGCTACGCACTGAGTCCAGGGATGCGCGCTACGCACAGAGTCCAGGGATGCGCGCTACGCACAGAGTCCAGGGATGCGCGCTACGCACAGAGTCCAGGGATGCGCGCTACGCACAGAGTCCAGGGATGCCCGCTACGCACAGAGTCCAGGGATGCCCGCTACGCACAGAGTCCAGGGATGCCCGCTACGCACAGAGTCCAGGGATGCGCGCTACGCACAGAGTCCAGGGATGCGCGCTACGCACAGAGTCCAGGGATGCGCGCTACGCACAGAGTCCAGGGATGCGCGCTACGCACAGAGTCCAGGGATGCGCGCTACGCACAGAGTCCAGGGATGCGCGCTACGCACAGAGTCCAGGGATGCGCGCTACGCACAGAGTCCAGGGATGCCCGCTACGCACAGAGTCCAGGGATGCCCGCTACGCACAGAGTCCAGGGATGCCCGCTACGCACAGAGTCCAGGGATGCCCGCGAGTCCAGGGATGCGCGCTACGCACAGAGTCCAGGGATGCGCGCTACGCACAGAGTCCAGGGATGCGCGCTACGCACAGAGTCCAAGGATGCGCGCTACGCACAGAGTCCAGGGATGCGCGCTACGCACAGAGTCCAGGGATGCGCGCTACGCACAGAGTCCAGGGATGCGCGCTACGCACAGAGTCCAGGGATGCGCGCTACGCACAGAGTCCAGGGATGCGCGCTACGCACAGAGTCCAGGGATGCGCGCTACGCACAGAGTCCAGGGATGCGCGCTACGCACAGAGTCCAGGGATGCGCGCTACGCACTGAGTCCAGGGATGCGGCCTGCATACAGAGTTCAGGGAGGCACGCTACATACAAAGTCCAGGGATGCACGCTACATACAGAGTCCAGGGAGGCGCGCTACATACAGAGTCCAGGGAGGCGCGCTACATACAGAGTCCAGAGGCGCGTTGTGTACAGAGT
Organism: Pelophylax lessonae; assembly: GCF_965119305.1. NCBI lineage: Eukaryota > Metazoa > Chordata > Amphibia > Anura > Ranidae > Pelophylax > Pelophylax lessonae. Next base: position 146,345,204 of record NC_138780.1, on the reverse strand, counting down.
CCAGGGATGCGCGCTACGCACAGAGTCCAGGGATGCGCGCTACGCACAGAGTCCAGGGATGCGCGCTACACACAGAGTTCAGGGATGCGCGCTACGCACAGAGTTCAGGGATGCGGCCTGCATACAGAGTTCAGGGAGGCACGCTACATACAAAGTCCAGGGATGCACGCTACATACAGAGTCCAGGGAGGCGCGCTACATACAGAGTCCAGAGGCGCGTTGTGTACAGAATGCAGTGTTGAGGAGTGTGCAACATACAGATTACAGAGGTGCGCTGTGTACAGAGTGCAGGGTTTAGGGGTGTGTTATGCACAGTGTGCAAAAATCAGCTCTCTTTTACAGGTTGTTCACATCTCACCTCAACCATGGCCCCTGGGTGTGAGGGCCACATGAAATGGCATGGAGGGCCGGATTCGGCCCGCAGACCTTGTGTTTGACACATGTATTCTACGGTATCAGCTGATACCAATGCAGCATAGGTCAGATTGCACTTGTATGCAGCACAGCTAGTTGAGAGACACTGCATTACATCACAATGCATACAGTTAAATTAAACATAATTTTGTGACATTTCAAAAAAAGGAAAAAAGGAAACCGAGCAATGCATGGCCCCCCACACACAACACAATCCAACAGGCCTGCATTGTGGGAGGCATAACGAGAATCTGCTGGTGTAAATGGGCTCTTCGGTTGCTGGAAGATGTACCCCCTTACATGTCACATGGAAGTGACGCAGACTTCAGGTAAGGCACACACAATCACTCCGACCGAAAGAACTGCACATAAAATCCTGGCAGCTCAGCTACTATACAAGACTGCATGGAGATGGAAAAAAATGGAGTATAAACCGTCTACACAAAAAATGGTTTTCATGGGCTTTAAAAATGTGTTTCTAGAGGCTTCTCTAAGCATTTTTTTTTTTTATTATTTTATTTATTACTGACTAATCTTTTGTCTATATAGACTATAAGGAGAAAGATTCCAGCTTTAATGCCTGAGAAGTAAGCATGTTTACACTGAATTAAAGGGACAACTGGACTTTCAGCACTTAGGGGGAGGCTGTCAACTATTTAAAGGATTAATTAGGGGAGGCTAAACAAACAGATGCACTATGGGAGGAAGTTACGTGTTTATCCTGAAAGTTTGGGAGTCTTTCATTTACATAATAAATGTTTGCAGGGCATGGCTGGTGTGGACAGAAAGTGTCAAATTCTTTCACTGTCTGCCAAATAATAGACTTCCTATAGCCACTATAATTTATGTTTAAGGGGCGCTGGCTCTGAAAGAAATGTGTCACCAGAGCAGCTCTCATTTATTAAGAATGCCACAAGAATCACTTTTTAAAGGGTCACTTAACCCAAGTATCCTAGACAAAATAAAATAAAAAAAAAAATAAAAAATATAAAAGCCAAAACAGCCTAAAAAAAAAAAAAAAAAAAAAAAAAAAAAAAGTACCTGCAGATATCAGAGGGCATTTATGGTCAGATGAGGGAATGTTCTTTAGCAGGCTTTCCACCAACAAACCCTGTCCACTCTTTCATGGGCAGAAAGTCAATCAGCCAGGATGGAATTTTGTTTGTGACCGTTCAGCTTATATAAAAAAGACTATGCATGCCCATACTACTGTTTTTGACATAGCCTAATGGCACAATGACCAAAATGGAACACACAATGCATCTAATTAAAGAAAACTTACAGAGATGGATACATAGGTGCTGCCCGCTGGCTTTACTACCAAGTGTGCTGTGGATATGAACATTATTTGTAGCCAACAAAGCCTGAGCCTCAATCCTGCATACTTGTAGCAGATCAGTGAAGTCAGGACAACTCTGATGTATCCATTTAAAACAACAACATAAAATTGGTACAGGCAACTCCTAAAATTCTCTCCTCGATGGTTTGCACTGCAGCCAAGTGGCCCCAATAGTTCACAAATGATTGTGCATCGTAGATAAAATTAATCTTCCTTTCAATTACATACCTGGAGGCCAACCAAGTCTTCAGCAAAACTTGGCCAAAAAAGTAGCATTCTGAGCGATTGGTGATGTCATACGCATAAGATTAAAGCTTGGATGGATGGTACATCAAGTATGCCATCATCACAGGAACACGCGTTGAGCTGCTGTATTGCTTGTTCACACATCGCGCTCTCCCTCGTCTACAAATCTGCACATGCACAGCGTGCTCTCCCTCATCTACAAATCTGCACATGCACAGCGTGCTCTCCCTCGTCTACAAATATGCACATGCACAGCGTGCTCTCCCTCGTCTACAAGTCTGCACATGCACAGCGTGCTCTCCCTCGTCTATAAATCTGCACATGCGCAGCGCGCTCTCCCTCGTGTATAAATCTGCACATGCGCAGCGCGCTCTCCCTCGTCTACAAATCTGCACATGCACAGCGCGCTCTCCCTCGTCTACAAATCTGCACAGCGCGCTCTCCCTCGTCTACAAATCTGCACAGCGCGCTCTCCCTCGTCTACAAATCTGCACATGCACAGCGTGCTCTCCCTCGTCTACAAATCTGAACATGCAGTGTGCTCTCCCTCGTCTACAAATCTGCACATGCGCGCTCTCCCTCGTCTACAAATCTGCACATGCACAGCGCGCTCTCCCTCGTCTACAAGTCTGCACATGCACAGTGCGCTCTCCCTCGTCTACAAATCTGCACATGCACAGTGCGCTCTCCCTCGTCTACAAATCTGCACATGTACAGTGCGCTCTCCCTCGTCTACAAATCTGCACATGCACAGTGCGCTCTCCCTCGTCTACAAATCTGCACATGCACAGTGCGCTCTCCCTCGTCTACAAATCTGCAAATGCACAGTGCGCTCTCCCTCATCTACAAATCTGCACATGCACAGTGCGCTCTCCCTCGTCTACAAATCTGCACATGCACAGTGCGCTCTCCCTCGTCTACAAATCTGCAAATGCACAGTGCGCTCTCCCTCGTCTACAAATCTGCACATGCACAGTGCGCTCTCCCTCGTCTACAAATCTGCACATGCACAGTGCGCTCTCCCTCGTCTACAAATCTGCACATGCACAGTGCGCTCTCCCTCGTCTACAAATCTGCACATGCACAGTGCGCTCTCCCTCGTCTACAAATCTGCACATGCACAGTGCGCTCTCCCTCGTCTACAAATCTGCACATGCACAGTGCGCTCTCCCTCGTCTACAAATCTGCACATGCACAGTGCGCTCTCCCTCCTCCGCAAATACGCACATACACAGTGCACTCCTACTCCTCCGCAAACACGCACAGTGCACTCCCGCTCCTCCACAAATCCGCACATGCAAAGTACAGTGCACTCCCACTCTGTGCATGTGCAGATTTGTGGAGGAGGGAGAGTACACTGTGCATGCGTGGATTTGTGGACGAGGGAAAGCGCACTGTGCATGTGCGGATTTGTGGACAAGGGGGAGCGCACTGTGCGGATTTGTGGACAAGGGGGAGCGCACTGTGCATGTGCGGATTTGTGGACAAGGGGGAGCGCACTGTGCATGTGCGGATTTGTGGACGAGGGGGAGTGCACTGTGCGGATTTGTGGACAAGCGAGAGTGCACCTGAGAGGTGAAGATTCAAAGCTTCCATGGACTAAGTAAGTGAGAAATAAGCACATTGGTGTGGCTTGGGCATAAAGGACATTAGAAAAGGCTTCTATTTATTGTGAAAAGTGAAACTCTGTCTGAAAAGGCATGCTTAAGTCAACCAGTTTAGAAGGAACCAGTCGAGATTCGATCCATCTATGGGCAGGCTAGTTGTACTCAAGTCGATCAATTGATCGATTTGGGTACAACCAGCCTTGTCTGATTTGTGATATGCCATTACTGCCTGCGGCTATAGCCGCTAGCAGTAATCATTGCGCTCTGCTGGCCAGGACGGCTCCCCACCGGCAGAACACAATAGCGCTGTGGGAGGCATTTATTCAGTGTTGATGGGGAAATCAAGTGATTTTCTTCCCTTCCACCGCCAAATCTCACAATCTGCATAGGCATCACATAGGCTGCTTTAGCCTTTATACCAGAGACTGTGATTACATACAGACATGGAGTTGCAAAGTAAAGAGCAGATGGCCAGCAGATGGCACTGTGGCTTCACATCTAATGGGAAGATGAAGACTACATCTGCTCACCAACATGACATCTTTCCTGAACTTTCAATGAAGACGCAGTTGCATTTCCAAAGAAAAGTATCCGGTTTCTTTGGCTGGTGCCTGAGTATTTGACAGACAGATGACAGCGGTACGATCCCAAAGATGCTGTTATTATTATGATTTAGAACTGAGGAACAAGAGTTCCAAACTGGAATAAATGCAGCTGATACATACAAACATTTGAACGTGTGTACGTGTGCGTTGCGTGTGTGCGTACGTGACTGAAGAAAAATACATACAACACAATAGATATTATTTTTGTACTGTACAGCTGTAGCCAGCGAGCGCTGACAGGTAATCTACAATATGGATACTATTGGTTCTATAAAATGTGCACTGAATTATAAAGCGATGTATATAAATTTCACCAAATTACTAATCCTGTGCAATAGAATGCTCATTGCTGCAACCATTGTATCTCGTTCTATTGTCAATGTTCATTTGGTTTCAGTTGCAGAGAAAGTATTAGGCAAAAAGGAGACTCCTCGTCCAGAAAGCCTTCCTGCAGTGCATCTCTATGGGCATATAAGAAGTCAGTGGTTACATCAAATTTATTAGTTTTGGTTGGGCTGGTCCTTAATTATTTTTGGAATCATCACAAATTAAATGAAAAGGCAAATATTGCTTTCTTAGGCTGGTTATAGATGATCGGACTTTCTTTCCTTCCACCACGTGTTGCTTAATTCCCCCATCAACACCGCCGGTGTTGATGGGGGAATGCCTCTTGTTGCGCTATTGTATTCTGCCAGCGGGGGGGGGGGGGGGGGGGGCAAGGGAGAATACCTGGCCGGCAGAATACAATGGGTACTACTAGTGGCTATAGCCGCTGGCAGAAATCATATGTAGAAAAATCCGACATGCTGGTTGTACCAAAGTTGATCGATCAATCAACTTGGGTACAGTCAGCCTGCCCATATATGGTTCGAATCTTGGCTACGCCCTGCTGAACCACCTGAGATTTAAGTTTTGCAGAAGGAGTGGGAAAGGATTATACCCTCTGACATGTTCTTATTTGTGTCTGCGCCCCCCCATTACAGAGATTCACCCATAGGATTATCCTGGTGACCATTGTCGAGACAGCACATAAGGAGAAATACATTTAGGAGTTGTCACCGGAGCAAGAGGCAAGGGCGAACCATTAAAATGTTCTGGTGACAGCTGTCTTAGATGGGAATTCCTCTGACTTTAGGTTGGTTTCCTCTCAGAAGACCATGGGACTGATCTGTAAATAATAGTATCAAGAGCTGTAGCGTCCTGCGCACCAAGAGCTGCAGTGTCCTATATACCAGAACATCATTTAACAAGAAAGGAGAGTGCTTGTCAGACACAATCAGCGATGTTTGATCTCCTCTGTGAACCTTAGTACTTCCCTTCTGCTTTATCATACAAGAGCAGTCTTCCAGCCCCAAATCTACAGCCCCAGTCCTCTGACATTTGTCCTGACAAATGTTGCCACTGTTGTCATCAACCATATGCAGTTTGGCTGTTGTCCAAAACAGTCAAATACGATAATACGCATCTAGTCTTAAGAACCAATGACAGTGGCCACAAGGAGAAAAAAAAAAGAAAAAAAGACTGGCAAGATTCTTCTAGCTTTATGCAGATAAATCAGGGCTCGACAAATCCAAGGTGCCAGGTCGCCATAGCGACTATAAATTCCATCCTAATGCCTGGGCTTTTGTCAGCCCATTGAAAAGCGAAAAACATTTCTATGGCTCTTCCATTAAGCCCCGTACACACGCAACGATTATTGGCAAACCGATCGTCCGTCTTTTGTCCAGAGTGGTGTTTTGTTGGTTGGAATGTGCCTAGACTGCACACAAATTTTCTCGCCCAACAAAAATCTGCTTCAGAAGTGATGTCATGTGTTGGATTGCTTTCTTTGTGTTCTTTCTTCTCTGAGCATGCCCAGTCTTGCTCATAAGATTTTTCCCTGTCGAAATCTGTACTGACTGCACGAAAATCGGCCGTGTTTTGACGGCGGACAAAAATTTTATAGCCTGCACACCAGATTTTTTTTTGCTGAAAAGTCGGAGTCGGTTGTCGGAAGCATCATACCAACAAGCCGAAAATCGGCAGATCGGGCGTTGGACGAAAATACCCTGCCAATTTTCGACGCGTGTGTACGGGGCTTTACACTGTAAGAGACAGAGTCTTTTTTTTTTTTCCAAGACCAATGGCATGGGACACTGCAGCCGCTCTCTAAGGAGAGGTCTGCCACACTAGAGACAAAGCTGTACTGTGTGTATCCTCTGGTGTGCAGGGCTGATGACAGGTATACAGATATCTGTATGAGTGGACTTTTCCACTAGGAGGGATCAGTGGACAGATGGCAGGCGTGTCTGCTCAGAGGAGGGGCTGGTCCACACTCGGCAGGCTCTATCTCCAGCTTCATGTGGTCAGAACAAGCCCCAGGTCGGCCCGTCACAGTGAGTAGGTGATGGGTGGGGGTAGAGGCTATACAATGTCGGCCATTACTCCCAGGCTGCTGACATCACTAACTTAAATCTACAAGACTTTTGAATTCTGCTGCATTGCCAACCTGGTTTTCTACTTCTACTCCAGACTACACAGGCTCTCCTCCACTGCTGTGTTCACTTGCCCATACACATTGTACAATCTCTGGGTAATCTCCTATAGAGTTACCAAAATTAGAGACTATGAGAACCTAAAACAATGCTTTTCAATCAGGCAGGTCCTTGCAGCACATAGTTGATAGAATATCTAAGGAGATTGTATAGGGTATGGTGAGCTTTAAGGTGGGACTTTCTTAGTGACGTCACAATGGCAGACGTTGCGGTCTAGGGTTGCATTCCAGTGAACGCCTTGGAGAAGCAGAGTTGTTGGCCAGCTTCCTCAGTGTTAATCAAAAAGAAAAAACTGGCTCTTTTTTTAGCTGGCTCCTGGATTCAAAGCAAATTTCTCAAGCCCCGATTTAAATGGAGCAAAACACTTTTTATAGTTAAAATCTCCCTGGACCATTCTTGGTCATAGCTGACTTAGTGTGAAACGAGTTAGTTGTGGACGCTGCAGTATTTTACTGTGCTTATGCTGTGATTTTCATAGGTTATGTAACTTAAAAACTGCATCAAAAAGGTAACAGGTAAAAAAGTTTTCAATGCATTTCAACAGGGAGGTGCGTTTTTTTTTTTTTTTTTTTTTCTGACCAAAAAATGAAGCAAGCAAGATTTTAAACACCATAACGGAAGCACAACGGACCAGTGTATCACCACAACAGAAGCCCAACGGACCAGTGTATCACCACAACGGAAGCCCAACGGCCCAGTGTATAACCACAACGGAAGCCCAACGGCCCAGTGTATCACCACAACGGAAGCCCAACGGCCCTGTGTATCACCACAACGGAAGCCCAACGGCCCAGTGTATCACCACAACGGAAGCCCAACGGCCCAGTGTATCACCACAACGGAAGCCCAACGGCCCAGTGTATCACCACAACGGAAGCCCAACGGCCCAGTGTATCACCACAACAGAAGCCCAACGGCCCAGTGTATCACCACAACGGAAGCCCAGTGTATCACCACAACGGAAGCCCAAGGGCCCAGTGTATCACCACAACGGAAGCCCAACGGCCCAGTGTATCACCACAACTGAAGCCCAACGGCCCAGTGTATCACCACAACGGAAGCCCAACGGACCTGAGTATCACCACAATGGAAGCCCAACGGACCAGTGTATCGACATACATAGAATTTAAAGGGATGCAGTTTTCTTGAGCTTTTCCTGTGCTACTGGTGCCGATAATAAATATATATATATATCATTTATATTCATTTAAATTCATGATATTAATTAAAAAGTTGAATAAAATGATCTAAAAGAATATATTTTCGGTTTCAGCCAAGTGCATCCCGAATTTTCGGTTTTGATTTTGGCACCAAAATTCCCATTCAGTACACCTCTAAATAAAAGGTGATTTTTTTTAGATGTGCGGCCGACCAGAGTTTTCCTCCTGCTTATCTCACGAATAGCTTTAAACTGGAAATGACACTTCTCAGTGTTACAAGATGATGTTTCATTTTTTTTTTTAATCCCCAACGTACTGTTTGCCAAGGTTGCACATATCTCATAAATCTTATCAACTCACAATGGTCTAAATTGCATTCGAGGATGCTTTGTTCTATTTCATTCTGTTCACAAATTAAAAAACCTTAATGAGGAGGGAAAGATCTATCAAAAAAACAAAACCACATTCATACTGTAAAATTCTCTTTATCCCTCAGAAAGTAAAAACCAAAAAAAAGAAAAAAAAAAAAAAGAAAAAAAAAAAAAAACACATCTGAGGAAAAAAAAATCTTTCTAGCTCAAAAAGCCAAAAATCAAGTAATCCAAACACAAACACACCCAAAAACATAACAGCTTCCATGGTTAGCCCAGGAAGACTGGGGAAGCCAAGAGGATCAGGTTTCTTGAACAAAAAGAGTCCAGGGAAGGGGGAGGAAGGGTCTGCTACATTTTACAAACATTTAGCAAATAAGGTGTTAATTAGGTGTCAGAGATTTTGCGAGGAGAGATGATTAACCCTGTAGGCCCAACAGGAGACGCACTGGACAAAAAAACAAAGACGACCAAAATCAGAACCAAAAAAAAAAAATCCAATTCTATGCAACACTGCCTCTTTCATTCAAGAGGGTTAAAGCAACACTGAACCTCAGCCGGATCATTACAGGCAGGCAAATTGCGCTAAACCAGCAGTTTACACGCACGGCGACACTACAGGGGAATAATTTGTGCTCTATTTTAGAACATGGAGTTACTGGTGCTAACAGCATGCAGACTATCCATCAGTCATTACAAAGTAGCAATGAAAACAAATGAGCAGAACAGAGAATGTCTGACAGCAGAAGCTGCTGTTTGTGTGCACACTTTAGGGTCAATTTACTAAAAATGGAGAGTGCAAAATCTGGTGCAGCTCTGCATAGAAACCAATCAGCTTCCAAGTTCCAAAGCTTAACCCTTTAGCCGGCAGCCCCACATACATTTACTGCGGGGCGGTGGCTCCTTCTCTGCACAGAATCATATACAGATATGCAATTCTGCACTTCCGGGTCTGGGGAGCGCATGCCGCCTGTCTTTTTTTGTCTGTTTCCATCTGATCCGATTCCTCCAAAAACACCTCCCCCACAGTTAGTAATCACTCCCTAGGGACACATTTAACCCTTTGATCGCCCCCTGAGGTTAACCCCTTCCCTGTCATTAGTACAGTGACAGTACATACGTTTAGCACTGATGACTGTATTGGTGTAACTGGTTCCCTAAAAAAGTGTCACTTATGGGCCATACACACTATAAGATTTTCTGAAGACTTTTTCCTTTAGATTTACCAAAACCATATAATATGAGGTCAAACCTAAACACTTTCAATTTGTATGCAATCAGGCAGGCCCTTGCACTACATCGAAAAGGTAAATATGAAGGAAATCGAACCACAAAAGTTGGATAGTGTGTATCCAGTTTTAGTGTCCGATTTGTCCGCCGCAATGTTGCGGTCCCGCTATAAGTCGCTGATCGCCACTATTACTAGTAAATAAAAAAAAAAAAACATAAATCTATCCCATTGTTTGTAGATGCTATAACTTTTGCGCAAACCAAATCAATATACACTTATTGGGATTTTTTTCACCATAAACGTCCATAGAAATGGACAAACTTTATTTGGGTACATCGTCGCACAACCACGCAATGGTCAGTTAAAGTATTGCAAAAAAATGGGCTAGTTATTAAGGAGGGGGGTAAACCTTCCGGAGCTGAAGTGGTTAAAGTGGTTGTAAAGTGTATATACTGCGGCAGTGTGGCTCTATTGCGCGAATTAACATACCTGTACGTCGTTTCGTTCAATAGCCACTAGATGGCGCTTTAGCCATCTATTGTGATCCATCCCCTTAGTCTCACACTAGAGGTGAAGGAAGATAAAATAATTGAATTAAAGTGTTAATAAACCCACAACAGTAAAATCAGGGTGTATATGCAGTAAAGCATGCTTGGTATCCTCACTGTGGAACCTAAGGGGTTAGTCCTGTCCTGTGCAAAAAATCAGATTTTTGTAAGATCTTACCGTAAAATCCTTTTCTCTTAGCTCATTGACAGACGTAGTCTTCTTGATTCACAAGAACTGGGTTATGTTGTCTCCGCAGGAGTAGGACTAGGCAGAAAAGAAAAAACGTTCTGGCTCCACCCTAGGGGCAGTCCCAGAGGGTATATCCTCCCTCTCTCTGCTACAAGGCATCAGTTCTGTCACAAAGCAGCAACAGAGAATTTAACCCAACCCAACTCAATGATAGAGGGGCGGGTACTACGTCTGTCAATGAGCTAAGAGAAAAGGATTTTACGGTAAGATCTTACAAAAATCCGATTTTCTCTGTCGCTCATTGACAGACGTAGTCTTCTTGATTCACATCAATTGGGACATCCAGAAGCAGTGCCACAAATGAGGGGTGGGATTGACAGAAATCAAAATCCAATCTAGAAGGCCCAACCGATGCCAAACTAGAAGTTTTAAAGGCTCATTATAAACAAAGAATGAGACTCAAATAAAAATTCCAACGGAAAAAAACCCTCGAGGTAGACCACTGGTCTCCTCAAATGGCGGCCTGCAAAACCTTGCGGCCAAACGAGGCATCAGACGATGCCATTACATCAACTTTATAATGTTTTGTAAAGGTATGCACCGACGACCAGGTAGCCGCCTTGCACACCTGGACCACTGACGCCTGATGGCGAAAGGCCCATGACGCACTAAGTGCCCGAGTGGAGTGCGCCTTAACAGGGAACGGGGGCTCCCGACCCTTAATAGAATAAGCCTGTACCACCGTCTGTCTGATCCATTTGGAAATAGTCGCGGCAGATGCAGGCAACCCCTTTTTGGGTCCATCCGGGACCACAAAAAGTGAATCCGTCTTGCGAAACGAGTCTGTCATTTTCAAGTATACCCTGATCGCCCGGACCACATCCAAGGAGTGCAAAGCAAACTCCCGAGGATGACTGGGCTTAGGACACAGGGAAGGTAATACAATTTCTTCATTCAGATGAAAATCTGAAACCACTTTTGGTAGGAAGGATGGATTCGGACGAAGAACCACCTTATCTCTATGAACCACCAGATATGGGGAACGACAAGATAATGCGGCCAGTTCTGACACCCTGCGTGCAGAAGTGATAGCCACCAAGAAGGCCACCTTCTGGGACAACGTAGGTAGAGGAATCTCCCTAATATCTTCAAAGGGAGGTTTCTGAAGAACCGACAATACTAAATTAAGATCCCAGGGTGGTAACGGCGCGCGCACTGGCGGAGCCAGATGTCGCACCCCCCTGGATGAAATTCCGCACCAAGGAATGAGTAGCCAAAGGCTTCTGAAAGAAGATAGCTAAGGCTGAGACCTGACCCTTGATAGTACTCAAGGCCAGTTTCTGCTCAACCCCTTGTTGCAGAAAAGCTAATATTCGACTAACCGAATAAGACCGTGGACGGAACCCCAGAGGTTCACACCATGCAATGTAGGACTTCCATGTGCGATGATAAATCTTTCAGGAAGTCGCTTTCCTTGCTTTAACTAGAGTAGGAATAACTGAAGCTGACAAACCCTTGTCCTTCAGCACCTGGGTCTCAATAGCCAGGCCGTTAAAGCCAGCGATCGTAAAGCAGGATGGAAGATCGGCCCCTGAGACAGTAGGTCCTCCCTGAGAGGAAGTCTCCACGGGACGTCCGCCACCAGTCTGACCAAGTGGGCGTACCACGCTCGGCGAGGCCAGTCCGGAGCTACCAGGATTACTGGAATTCCTTCCTCCTCTATCCTGCGAAGAAGTCTTGGCAGTAACCCGAGAGGAGGGAAGGCATACATTAGCTGGTATTGCCCCCACGGGGCGATCAGTGCGTCTGCGGTCTCTGCTAGAGGATCGCGGGAGCGAGCCACGAATCTCTGTACTTTCCTGTTGAATCGTGATGCCAACAGATCCACATCCGGGGTGCCCCAACGTAGGCACAACTGGTGGAAAACATCTGGATGGAGGGACCATTCCCCCTGATCCAGAGTCTGACGGCTGAGATAATCTGCCTGCCAATTTTCCACCCCCGGAATGAACACCGCAGAGATCGCTGGAACAAATCGTTCCGCCCAGCGAAGAATGCAAGCCACTTCCTTGACCGCTCGGACACTCTTGGTGCCCCCCTGGTGATTGACATAAGCCACGGCCGTGGCGTTGTCCGACTGGGTTCGAACCGGGCTGCCCTGGAGCTGCTCGGTCCAGTGAATCAGACAAAGTCTGTTCGCTCTCAGTTCCAATACATTTATCGGCAACCTGGATTCTTCCGGGGACCAAAGTCCCTGGACAGATAACTGACCGAGAATTCCTCCCCATCCGGATAGGCTGGCATCCGTGGTCACTATCGTCCAATATATTGGCAGAAATGACTTTCCCTGGCTGAGCATCGGAGACCGAAGCCACCAGACCAGAGACTCTCTGGTCTGTTTGCTCAATCGGATCCGATTGTCCAGGGATTCCGGATTCCGATTCCATCTGAGAAGAATCTCTTGCTGAAGAATTCGGGTATGGGACTGGGCAAATGGGACTGCTTCGAAGGAAGCCACCATCAACCCCAGAACCCTCATGCAAGTTCGAAGAGAAGATCAGCTGTTGGATAGTAACAACTGGACTGCTGATTGAATCTTCCGGAGTTTCCCTACCGGAAGGAAAACTCTTGTCCTGACTGTGTCTAGAATTAGACCCAGATATTCGAGCCTCTGGGTGGGAACCAGAAATGACTTTTGCTGGTTCACCAGCCACCCGAATTCCTGTAAAGAAATTATAGTAATTTCTATGTTTTGTAGCAGGGTCTGAGGAGACTCTGCATGAAGCAGGAGATCGTCTAGGTAACCTAGAATCGATATGCCTCTTTGGCGCAGTAGTGCCAACATTGGGGCCAACACCTTTGTGAAGACCCGAGGAGCCGTGGCGAGACCGAAAGGTAACGCCACAAACTGATAGTGGTTCTCTTCTACGGAAAAGCGTAGAAACCGCTGATGTCCTGCGAAAATGGGAATGTGAAGATAGGCGTCCTTGATGTCTATGGACGCTAGGACATCCCCTGGATGCAGGAAGGCTGCTACTGTGCGAATGGATTCCATCTTGAATTTTCTTATGTTGAGAAAGGAATTGAGTGCCCTTAAGTCCAGAATTGGACGCACTTTGCCCTCTTTCCTGGGTATTGTAAATAGGTTTGAATAAAACCCCTGAAAAACGTTCTGTCCAAGGAACGTGGACTACCACTCCTTGTTGTAGTAAATCCGTGACTGCTCTCCGCAGATCTACTAGACGATCCGGGGATAGTCGGATATTGGAAGGGAAGAATCGCGCCGGTGGGAGAGATCGAAACTCGATCTTGTACCCTGACCTTATGACTTCGCAAACCCACTTGTCCGGGATTCTGGAAAGCCATGGATCCGGGAACCGGCGAAGACGTCCCCCCACCCCAGTTATGGGTGGGGGCGCACCTTCAGGCTTTGGACGATTTATCTTCAGGTCTGGAGGGGGCGGGCTTTTGCTTGCCCGACCAACGTCCCCTGAAGCCTCCTGAAGGAGCTTTGGAGGACTTAATTTTTTCACCCGCGGGACGAAAAAACTTTTTGTGAGCAGAGAAAGAAGGCCCTCGTCTTTGACGAGGTCCTTTACCTTTAACATTTTGCGGTAAAAAGGTGCTCTTTCCTCCCGTGAGATCCTTAATGATCTCATCTAAGTTGGCTCCAAATAGACGCTCTCCTAAAAAGGGGATATTAGCCAATGCTTTTTTGGAACCTTGGTCGGCTAACCAACCTTTTAGCCACAGTGTACGCCTGAGAACCACTGCTGAAACTGATGCTCGCGCCAATAATGGAGTGGCGTCTAACGCCGCATCACACACAAACTGTAACCCCTGTATCATTTGTTCCAACAAATCTGATACCGCCTGAGGGACTTCTTCTAAGTCCCGACGCAACCACTTGGTCCATTCAGTTACAGTCTGCGAAACCAGTCCAATAGCAATTATTGGTCTGAAAGCTGATCCAATCAAGGAAAACATGGTGCGAGACATAGCTTCTATCTTGCGATCCACTGGATCTTTAAAAGACAGGGCGTCTTCTAAAGGAATAACCGTGGCTTTATTCAATCTAGCAATTGGTGAATCCACCACAGGTGGTTCTGTCCATTTCTTAATGAGGGTTTCCTCAAACGGATAACGCCTGTTAATGCGTTTAGAAATAGCAGAAGTGCGTTTTGGCAGACTCCATTCTTCTTTGATTGGATTGCCAAAACATTTGGGCAATGGAAAAACCTTTGCTACTTTGATGCGTTTTTTAGTCCCAAAGGGGATTTCAGTTTCAGCTATTTCCGACGGAATACCCTGTAATCTTAAGGTTTCTTGAACAGATACAATGAGTGCGTTTACCAACGCTTCCTCTCGGGCTATGGCTGATGCCGAAACATCCTCCTCACTGTCTGAAGAGACAGTACCCGAGACACCAATCCCAGATGAAGTACCTGCAACTGCAGAAATAGGCTCAGATTCTGAATCCGAAGTTTCAGATAATAAGGGGTTAGGCGGGGGTCGCTTTCTTGCGCCCTGTCCCTGACAAGCCACTTCCACCCGGGACACAAAAGTTTCCATAATAGCTGACAATGATTCAACCGTCAGTGGGGTGCTGGAGGATCCTGCAGACACCTCGAGGGGATCCGGTGGAGATACATGAGTGGCAGGGTCCATGTTAATTCCGGACACCTCTGCCAGAAAAAACAAAAACTTTTTTTTTTTTTATGTGTATCCCCCTAGCGCAATAGCGCCCCTCAAAGTACCTGCTTCTCGATCCCCACAGAGAGAGGGACCCTCAAGGCTCACCACACGATGCAGAGAAGTTTCCAACCAACTGCAGTCAGCGTCTGTCTTTTACAGACTGGAAAGTGCTGTGTTAATTTTCCCGGGTAGAAGGACGTGGCTCCGCCCCCTGTGTACGCCTTCCGGCGTTCCCAGCTCTCCACGAGGTAGCTGGGCTCATCAAACATGGCCGCCCCCATACAGGAGACAATAGACTCCAAAAACATGGCGGCCGGCGTGACCTGAGGACATTCATGCACCCGGTCTACGGCAAAATGGCGGCGGACTGCCGAAATCGTTTTTCCCAGCACATCCACCTGCATCTCTGCTAAATGGCGGTTTATCGATCTGCAGGAGGTACACTACAATTAAGGTAGGCTTATACCTCCTATGTCTGCTATAATACTACAGTCTGCTGGGTAGAGTGTTAGCTCTCAAACCAAGTCCACTTCCCACCAAACACATGCTGTATTTACAAGGGGGACTTTTAGTGTCAGACAGATACTGACCATGTATGGAGGGGCCCATAATTCATACTGCCTCATAACGAGGAAAAAAGGGAACGTTTACTCACCATACCGAACCGACAGGCACCCTCTCTTCACAATACCCTCTCCACCGGGGTGGGGAGTTGTGGACCACTCCGGACGCCTCGACTCTCTGGTTCCTGGCGTCCAAGCGAGACTTTTAACTCGCAAGGTCAGTCCCTCCAATGGGACTCCGTCGCGGCCGACCCAGCGCGGAGCTCTGGTCTGCACGCGCTCGTAGGCAGAAACCGGGGTGACCACTGGATCTCAACATCCAGCCCGTCGCCCGGCCCCGCATACTTACTTGAATGTGTCGCGGCCGACCAAGCGCAATGCAATGGTCTGCGCGCGCTCGTAGGCCGGCTGGGGTGACCACTAGTGTCGCCCAGTCCGGCGTATTTGCTTGAAGATCTCACAGGAAAAAACACTGGAGAAAACTACCTAAAAAATATTTTTTCAAAAAAAAAAAAAAATCTTGCCAGGACCAGAGATCCCAGCAAGGAACTTAGGTCCTTACTCCTGACTAGACAGAAAAAAACTGATGCCTTGTAGCAGAGAGAGGGAGGATATACCCTCTGGGACTGCCCCTAGGGTGGAGCCAGAACGTTTTTTCTTTTCTGCCTAGTCCTACTCCTGCGGAGACAACATAACCCAGTTCTTGTGAATCAAGAAGACTACGTCTGTCAATGAGCGACAGAGAAAGACTGTTTGATCTTGTCTCCTCTGATTCTCCCCTTCTTCCAGAGTCCCCAAAGCATATCCAGATAGTACAGAGGGTAGGGGGAAAGCTGCACATGCTCAGTTTGATGTGTATTTCTAGAAGTTTTTTTTCCTGCATGTGATCAGCACAGGGCCAATCAGCACTGTCCAGACAGAGGGTCAGGGGCCCTGCAGCCTCATAGGACAATCAGAGCAGAATGAAAACTCCTCCTACAAGCTTTAACCAGACACTGATAGAAGTTACAAGACTGCTATATACTGCTGGTGAGAAAAGGCATTTAGCAGTTTATATTTACTAAAACTATTGCATTTCCATGTTCTGTGTACTGTGGGAGACCAGATATAGTGAATGCAGGCTCCTGGGTTTAGTAACACTTTAATTCATTAAGTCCTCCTGCCTGCAGAAAAAGAAGACTGTGCATGATGTCGGGGGGGGGGGGACCCCCAATGTTGCAGGATTGTTTTGTGTGATGGTTTTGAGGGCTTTAAAGTGCTAGTGACCAAAGATGGGGGGTTAAAATGCTACTGACCACCAATTCTTGTGGGATAATTTTGGGGAGGATTAAGTGCCACTGCCAAAAAGAACCCTAGGAATGCTGAGTAGCCCAAATCGCACGAGAAGACGCAGCAGCACAGTGCAGGATCATCTCACAAGATTTGGTCTACACAACATTGTGCAAGATCTGGCCAGAAGGAAGGTGAGGTCACCTTTGCCTAGGCGCTGCAGAAGGAAGCCAGGATCCTTCTCCTCCCTGGTCACTTTTCGCTGCTCCTGGCCCCTCCCTCCCTCCTGCCCCCACAGCAAGCAGTTTGCAATGGGTGCACCCGAGCCATGCTGCAGCTCCATGTCCATTCAGACACGAAGCTGCTGTTCGGCCCCGCCCACTCTGTCCTGATTGGCTAACTGATATTGATTGACAGCAGTGGGAGCCAAGGGCGACGCTGCTGTGTCTCAGCCAATCAGGAGGGAGAGTCCCGGATAGCTGAGGGACCCGTGGACATTGCTGAATAGAGATGGGGCTCAGATAAGTATTAGGGGGGCTGCTGCATACAGAAGGCTTTTTATTTTACTGCATAGAATACATTCAGATAAAAAACCTGGCGTTACAACTTCTTTAAGGCTTTCCCCTCTAAGTTTTCATCTGGTGATTTGGCCAGTAACACCTCCTGTATTAGAGTGCCCCCACTCTGGAAGGAGCCCGGGGGCACCTTTGGTCTATAGCATTGTTAGTCTGGGGGGAGGAGAGGGTTAGATGGACTAGCAGATTTGAATACACTAACAAACTGAAGCCAAACTCGAGATCACACTTTATAAGCTGTTACAGAAAACTGTTTTTTTCCTTTTGGGATAAAGTTTTACATAAAACTGATCATTGTAAGCACCCCTGCCAGTGTTGAATGGTATGTCTCATCCCTGCAACTACAACATCTGCAGGAGAGTTTGTTCTTTTGAAACAAACAGACTTACTGGCTGGATCACCAGGTGAAAATAAAGGGAAAGAATGCCTTAAAAAATAAAACTAATGCCACCATCACATCTCTGAATTGGGAAGCTGCAATATAATAAAATGTTTGCTTTTGAGTTTAAAGTGGTTGTAAAGGCTGAAGGTTGCTTTACCTTGTGTGTGCTGCACCCCCTAATACTCATCTGAGCCCCCTCTCGATCCAGCAATGTGCACGGGAGGCTCAGCTGTCCTGGGACTCCCTCTCCTCATCGTCTGAGACAGCAGTGGGAGCCATTGGGCCAGTGGAGCAGTGAGCCAATGAGGAGAGAGCGGGGGTGGGGGTGTCAAGCAGTGGCTCTATGTGTCTTATGGAGGCATGGAGCAGGGCTAATGAGCAAGGACACTGGTCAAGAGCGAGGAGGCAGGATCGCTGTCCCCAAGAAAAGGAGGATCGGGGTGGCTCTGTGCAAAATCATTGCAAAGGGCAGGTATGGTTTTTTCTTTTTTTTTTTAAAAGCTGATTTTTTTTTTTCCAAATATAAACTTCATTAAAGCACGAAGAGGGTACAATCCCACAAAAAGGCAAAACACACATCAGCAGAAGAAAAATAGCAGATTTCCACATAAGACATACATAGCTGTACGTATGTTCCGTCCCAGGCCATGCGGCTTGTAAGCGACCCATACCTTGTACCGTATGGTTTTTATTGAAAAGAGGAGGGCAGGGCGTCCAGGTGCCGACCCGCCAAGACAGTGAAGAAAAGAAGAGAAGGAAAGGAAGGGAAAGAGAAAGAACGAAGGGGGGGGGGGGGGGGCGGGGGGCTGCGAGGGAAAAAAGAAGGAAAGGAAGAGAAAGAAAAAACGAAAAGCTGATTTTTTATTACCACTTTATTTCCACATTAATCTGCATCTAGAACCAAAAACAAAAATAAAATACATAGCAGCTTATCATTCTTCGGGTGAGGTGGCTGCATTCGTTTTCTTTTAGAACAAAGTAACATTTCCTCTCGCTTGCTCACTTACTCCACTGTACAGTGCCTTGCGAAAGTATTCGGCCCCCTTGAACTTTGCAACCTTTTGCCACATTTCAGGCTTCAAACATAAAGATATAAAACTGTAATTTTTTGTGAAGAATCAACAACAAGTAGGACACAATCATGAAGTGGAACGAAATTTATTGGATATTTCAAACTTTGTTAACAAATAAAAAACTGAAAAATTGGGCGTGCAAAATTATTTAGCCCCTTTGTGCAGCAAACTCTCTCCAGAAGTTCAGTGAGGATCTCTGCATGATCCAATGTTGACCTAAATGACTAATGACTAATAAATGACTAATGATGATAAATAGAATCCACCTGTGGGTAATCAAGTCTCTGTATAGATGTACCTGCACTGTGATAGTCTCGGAGGTCTGTTTAAAGCGCAGAGAGCATCATGAAGAACAAGGAACACACCAGGCAGGTCCGAGATACTGTTGTGGAGAAGTTTAAAGCCGGATTTGGATACAAAAAGATTTCCCAAGCTTTAAACATCCCAAGGAGCACTGTGCAAGCGATAATATTGAAATGGAAGGAGTATCAGACCACTGCAAATCTACGAAGACCTGGCCGTTCCTCTAAACTTTCAGCTCCTACAAGGAGAAGACTGATCAGAGATGCAGCCAAGAGGCCCATGATCACTCTGGATGAACTGCAGAGATCTACAGCTGAGGTGGGAGACTCTGTCCATAGGACAACAATCAGTCGTATACTGCACAAATCTGGCCTTTATGGAAAAGTGGCAAGAAGAAAGCCATTTCTTAAAGATATCCATAAAAAGTGTAGTTTAAAGTTTGCCACAAGCCACCTGGGAGACACACCAAACATGTGGAAGAAGGTGCTCTGGTCAGATGAAACCAAAATCAAACTTTTTGGCAACAATGTAAAACTTTGTTTGGCATAAAAGCAACACAGCTCATCACCCTGAACACACCATCCCCACTGTCCAACATGGTGGTGGCAGCATCATGGTTTGGGCCTGCTTTTCTTCAGCAGGGACAGGGAAGATGGTTAAAATTGATGGGAAGATGGATGGAGCCAAATACAGGACCATTCTGGAAGAAAACCGGATGGAGTCTGCAAAAGACCTGAGACTGGGACGGAGATTTGTCTTCCAACAAGACAATGATCCAAAACATAAAGCAAAATCTACAATGGAATGGTTCACAAATAAACATATCCAGGGGTTAGAATGGCCAAGTCAAAGTCCAGACCTGAATCCAATCGAGAATCTGTGGAAAGAACTGAAAACTGCTGTTCACAAACCCTCTCCATCCAACCTCACTGAGCTTGAGATGTTTTGCAAGGAGGAATGGGCAAAATTTTCAGTCTCTCGATGTGCAAAACTGATAGAGACATACCCCAGGCGACTTACAGCTGTAATCGCAGCAAAAGGTGGCGCTACAAAGTATTAACTTAAGGGGGCTGAATAATTTTGCACTCTCAATTTTTTCAGTTTTTTATTTGCTAACAAAGTTTGAAATATCCAATAAATTTTGTTCCACTTCATGATTGTGTCCCACTTGCTGTTGATTCTTCACAAAAAAATTACAGTTTTATATCTTTATGTTTGAAGCCTGAAATGTGGCAAAAGGTCGAAAAGTTCAAGGGGGCCGAATACTTTCGCAAAGCACTGTATCTATGAAGGGAGCCATGGTTTCAGCCCAGGCTGGACTTTAAAACAGGTCTGCTTTTGACACATAGGAGAATTGGGGGGGGGGGGTAAGAAATTCAAATCACAAATTTAATATTGGCTTAAACAAAATAATGTTTCAAAATGATCAAAAAACTTTGCAGCGCTCCTTCGATATGACAGAAAAACACTGCATGTCTTCCTATAAGTGAATGTAAATGCAAAGTCCTATCCTCACATGGTGTTGATTCAGACAGCCATAGTCCTTGAGTGATCAATATGAGTGTTCCGTCACTGCACCTCATGTACTCCACTCCCCAATACAGATTGCACTCACCAGATCTCCAATTAACCACTTGCTGACCGCCTGCCACATAGTTACTGTAGCAGGCTTGGCTCATCTGTGCGAATCGCCGTACCTGATGTGGATCCACGGGGCCGGCGGTCGCGATCGCTCCCCGCTGAGAGAAGATGACGCTCTTCTGTTATAAACACAGAATATCGTTCTCTCTGAAATGATCACAGAGTGCCTGTGATCCTCCTATACAGGATCTCAGGTCTCAGTGTTCATTTCACAAATTCCTCCCCCACAGTTAGAAAACACCCCCTAGGCTCACACTTAACACTTTGATCACCTCAGGGTTAACCCCTTCCCTGCCAGTGTCATTATTAAAGCAACAGTACATATTTTTAGCACTGATTACTGTAGTAATTTCACTGGTCCCCCAAAAGGTGTCAAAAAAATGTCAGTAAGGGGTCCGATCTTTACGCTGTAATGTCGCAGTCCTGCTAAAAATTACTGATTGCCGCCATTACCAGTAAAAATAAAAAAGGGCAAATCTTTCCCCTAGTTTTTAAACGCGATAAACTTTAACGAGGGATTTTTTTTTTTACCAAAAATATGTAGCAGAAAACAAATTGGCCAAAAATGATGAAAACATTTTATTTTTATTTTTATTTTTTTGTATAACAGAAAAGTGAATTTTTTTTTCCCAGAATTTTTTTTGTTTATAGAGCAAAAAAAAAAAAAAATATCGCACAGGTGATCAAATATCACCAAAAGAAAGCTCTATTTGTGGGAAAACTAGGACATAAACTTTATTTGGGTACAGCGTCGCACAACTGCACAATTTTCTGTTAAAGTAACGCAGTGCCGAATCGCAAAAAATGGCCTGGTCATTAAGGGGGTAAATCCTTCCGGTCTAGAAGTGGTTAGGGAATCCATCACCAGGAAGCAGTGATATTATTTTGGTATGAAGGTTTCCTTGCAGCATTTGAAAACCCCATGAGGATAGGCAGTGAACAGATCAGGCAAAGTTGTGTCCCTGCAATGTGTAGCAGTCATGTAGCTGAGGTTTTGCAGACTCTCTTCCCTCCTATAATAGACATGAAAAGATTTCAAGCAGTCACCTTTTACTAAGAAAAAGCCGGGTTCTCTCTTATAAGTGAAGCAGCAGCTACATATGTGATAGCGAGAGGATGCGTTACCTTTACACAACAATCCATTTACTATCCTACATAAAGGACACGATAGACATTAAAATGTAAAGGATTTCAGGGAACAAAGTGGTGTCTATGCGTCACTCTCTCAATCAACATTGACTATTTTTAATCCTTATGCTGCCAGCATTAGTAAATAGAAGTTATATTATATTTACATGCTTTACACTTTTTTTTTTTTTACATTTCACTTCAGTTACTTCCTGGCTCCCAGGCCTAGGCAAATTATGTCATACATCCCAGGAGTCTTCAGGAGGGGAGGAGGAGCTCTCAGCCAAGTACAACCTCCTGCCTGTGTGCTTGAGCTAAGGGCGGATGGATTCCAGGAAGTAAATGCTACATGAACTATCTGCCCTTACTCAAGATGGCCACTGCCCGAAAAGTTAGGGGGTGTTTTTCAAAGTGATTTTTCTGCAAAAAAAAAGCATGGAGACCTGAATGGATGGGGGGAGTTTACTTTGAATAATAAAAATGAATTTAGCAGTGTTTTTGGTTTGTGGTGCTCAAAAGCAGTGTGGTTCTACTTTAAAGTAGATCTCCAGGCATTAGTGAAGTTTAAAGTCAGAAGGTTTTTTTTTTTTTTTTTTTATCTTAATGCATTCTATAGAAGGAAATTTGATTATGTTGAAGTAAGTATAGAGCATATTCATGGTACCTACATCCCAATGGAATTGACAATGTCAAACAGGATAAGTAAGTCCAAATAGCAAAGGAAAAGTCGAAAATAAGAAAAGATACGAGAAAAAAGACAAGAGAAGAAACCGAGGAAAAAAAAGGGGAGATAAATGAAGAGCTGGAAAAAAAAATGAAAAAAGGGCTATGGGGATTTTAATGGTATCGTACAGAAATTGTACAAATGGAGTTAAAACCCTGAATCAATTTTTATTAAACAAGTAAATAAAAAAAATAAAAAACTCACACAAATTTTAAAATCTCTCTCTCTCCTAGGCAAATTATGTCATACATCCCAGGAGTCTTCAGGAGGAGCTCACAGCAAAGTCTATCTATCTCTATATATATATATATATATACACATATACATATATATACACACACATATATATATATATATATATATACACATATATACATATATACACACATACATACAGTACATACATACAGAGAGAGAGAAATCTATTTTAAAATGTGTGTATACCATTTATTGTCATGTTCTGTGTTTTTTTTTTTTTTATATACTTGTTTAACCACTTAAGCCCCGGAAGATTTTACCCCCTTCCTGACCAGGGGGTATTTTGCGATTCGGCACTGCGTGACTTTAACGGACAATTGCGCGGTCGTGCGACGTTGTACCTAAACGAATTTGACGTCCTTTTTTTCCCCACAAACAGAGCTTTCTTTTGGTGGTATTTGATCACCTGTGCGATTTTTTGATCATGCGCTATAAACAAAAAAAGAGCGTCAATTTTGCAAAAATAACAATATTTTTCACATTTTTTTTATATGAAATTCCTCCCCCAAAAAAATGTAAAAATCAAATTTTTTTTACCATTTTCGGCCAATTTGTTTTATGCTACATATGTTTGTTAAAAAAAAAAAAAATCGCAAAAAGCGTATTTTGATTGGTTTGCGCAAAAGTTATCGCGTTTACTAACAAAGGGAAAGATTTTTGTCATTTTTGTTGTTTTTTTTTTATTAACGCGTAATGGCGGCGATCTGCGATTTTTTTTGCGTGACTGACATTGCGGCGGACAGATCGGACCCTTGACTGACATTTTTGACACTTTTGGGGTTACCAGTGACATTTCTACAGTAATCAGTGCTATACATATGCACTGTTACTGTAAAATGACACTGGTAGTGAAGGGGTTAACTTTTTTTGAGAGGGAGGGGCTATGTGTGTCCCTAGGGGCGTGATTCTTACTGTGATTGGCTGTGGCTTGAGCTGTAGGAACAGTGATCAACGGTCCTACATAGTAGAACCGTATGATCACGGTTTCTACACAGGGGAGAATGACAGGCGGCTTGTTTACATTAGCCGCCTGCCTTTCTCCCTCTCCACCCGACGATCGCGAGGGAGTCCATGACCGCGCAGGAGCTCGCCTCCGGCGGCGCATGCTCGCTCCCCAGAGCCTCACAGGCTAGTGACGTACCCATACGTCACTTTGCCTGTGAGGGGCTGACCGCCGCAGTATATGTACTTGCGGCGGTCGGCAAGTGGTTAATAAAAATTGATTCAATGTTTTAACTCCATTTGTACAATTGTTGTAGGGTACCATTAAAATCCCCATAGCCCTCTTTTTCTCTTTTTTTGGTTTTTCTGGCTCTTCTTTTATCTCCCCTTTTTTCCTTCGGTTTCTTCTCTTGTCTTTTTTCATATTTTTTCATATCTTTTCTTATTTTCTCCTTTTCCTTTGCTATTTGGACTTACTAGTCCTGTTTGACCCTGTTAATGCATTCTATGCATTAAGATCAAAAGCCTTCTGTGTGCAGCAGCCCCCCTAATACTTACCTGAGGCCCATCCAGGTCCAGCGATGTTGCAGGAGTGTCTTGGCTGCCGGGAACTCCCCTCCTCATTGGCTTAGACAGCAGCAAGGCACCATCATTGGCTTCTGCTGCTGTCAAAGTCAGTCAGCCAATAAAATTAGAGATGGGCAGAGCTTGGGCATGGCTCAGTGTCTGAATGGATACATGGAGCTGCGGCTGGGCTCGGGTGCCCCCATAGCAAGCTGCTTGCTGTCAGGGCACTCAACAGGAGGGAGGGGCCAGGAGCACCAAAGAGGGACCCGAGAAGAGGAGGATCTGGGCTACTCAGTTGCAAAACCAACTGCACAGAGGAGGTAAGTATAACATGTTTGTTATTTTTTAACAAAAAAAAAAAAAAAACCTTTAGTGTCACCTTAAATCATTAATTTGGAACAAGCTGCTCCATACAAACTATTTACTTCACTAACAGATAACGAAGCTGTGTGCACTGTATAAACCAGGTGTGTTCAACCTGCGGCCTAACATGGCTATGAATGCGGCCCAAAACAAAATCGTAAACTTACTTAAAAATGTGTATCGTTTTGGGGACTATTTTTGTAAAAAAATGCCCTTGAAGGGCAAAATTAGAACCCAAATTTCTGATGAGCACCTTGAGAATTCCTACTACATCTATCAAACCAGATACTGAGGTGTTCGTTTATCAAAAACACTGTCAAATATCCCACTAGTTTTATGTTGCCCTCTTTTAGAATAAAAAATATTACAAAAAACAATTATTACTCAGATACATTGGCCCTAGTATACAGTATGTATGAATGGGAGTTAGGTACCCTAGATTGTAAGCTCCTTGAGGGCAGGGACTGATGTGAATGTACAAAATGTATATGTAAAGCTCTGAGTAAATTGATGGCATTATATAAGCACCTGTAATAAAGTGATCTGTATCAGTGATCGTTAACTTATGATCTGCCTGACTTTTTCTGCTCATCAGCTATCCTTATTGTTAGTGTATTCTATGTGGGGCTCAAAACTATTAAGGTCAGTTCACTCCACATTCAGTCCAGTGCGTTTTTTTCTGCTTCAAAAAACTCAAGAATAGTAGGTTATATGGTTTTCAATGACATAGTTCGCACCAGTGCTTGAAGTTCCAGAAAATGTAGAACATGCTGCATTTTTCCTGCACTGGACTGTACTGGAACACCGTAAAAAGCATCAAAAATGCACTGGAACATACGTCCTTATTTAAAGCGGAGTTCCACCTAAAACCAAAAAAAATACATAAAAATACCCCCGGGACAGTCAGGGCTAGTACATTCCACAATGGATAGCCTCTGATCTGTCCCGGGTTGCACTTACCTGCAAGAAGAAATACTTACCTTGAAAATGTATTGTCCAGCGCTGCCATCACAGGTGTGGGCAGCTTGAAGCCAGCGCGATCCTCTTCTGTCCCACGATGCACTGCACTGGTCCCGCTGTCACTTCCGGTGCCGCAGCGTCATCCCTGAACAGCTTCTGGGCATGCCCAGAAGCTGTTTAGCAAGGTATGACGGCGCCTGCACCGGAACTGACGTCTGGGCCGGTGCAGGCGCATTGATTCCTGGGAGCGATGACGTTCAGCTCCCAGGAATCATTGCAAGCCAGGAAGTGACGACTCGCCGTGGCCGCCGAGGGAGGAAGAGGAAGTAAGGAAGTAAGGAGGAGGAGGAAGAAATACTATCTTCTAAAACAAGGTAAGTAAAAAAAAAAAATTGCGATTATCCATTTGTTTTTCAGGTGACCCGGAGCAAGAAGATGGACCGATCTTTAATTTTAGGGTGGAACTCCACTTTAAGGTTAAAAAAAAAGGGGGGGGGGAATGCACTGGACTGCACCAAAAACACACATGCAGAAAAGCATATGGAACGCATATAGTCTGTTTCTATTGTGTGAACTGGCCCTTACTCTTCTTCCAACATAGCCCAGGAAGGTCAACAGGTTGGACACTCCTGATATAAACTGTAGCCTAAAGCCTCGTACACACGATCAGATTATCGAACGATCTGTTTTTTTTTTTTGCATGCTAGTCTGATGTGGAAAGTGAAGAGGTTATTTTCATACGAAAATTCCCGTATGACAGAATTCAACTTCAGAAGTGATGTCATGTGTTGAATTGTTTTGTATGTGTTCTTTCGTTTCTGAGCATGCCTAGTCTTGCTCTTACTTTTTTTTTCGGATGAAAACCATACAAATTAATTGGACATTGTGTTGACATATGATAAAAATGTTATAGCCTGCACATCAAGTTTTGTCATCCGAAAATCCGTAATCGACTGTCGAAAGCACTATACTATACCGAAAATCGGCAGATCGTTCGTCGGACGAAATTTTCCTTCCGATTTTCGTATCGTGTGTACGGGGCTTTAGGGGGATACAGTATACAGCACTATGTACCGAGGTTACATGAAGTTCATATAGTGCATGCAGCCACAGCAGCTGTCAATGAAATCAATCGTTTTTTGCAGCTGTGTTGTTCCAAATAAACAATTTAAACTTTGCTAAAACCTGGAGACCTAGCACAGAGACCTGGTCCAAAATAAGGTATGTATACAAAAAAAAAAAAAAAAAAAAAAAGCTGGGAAAGGTGCAAGCAGCTAGTGCATTGCCAAAAAATTTTTTGAAAGATAGAAAACAGATAAAAATGGATACTCACAAAAGTGCGACATAAAAGCATGTAAACCAGAAGATGCCATATAGTGCAGGATACACATGCTCCAACAACACCCCGCTATACTGGCAATCTGACGCGTTTTGGGGGTGCACCCCATTCCTCAGAGCTAAGCATTTACTGGTTTACATGCTCTTTTATGTCGCATTTTTGTGAGTATCCATTTTTATATCTTTCCAATAAAACCATTTTTGGTAATACAGATGCTTGCCCCTTCCCCCCCTTTTTTTTGTTGGTAGTTTTACAATGAATTCCCCTATCTGAGGAGGGCTGCATTCGCCAAGCATTCGGGATGTCCATGGATTTGTTGTCTGTTAGGCCTCATCTCTCTGTGGAGGACCTCTGAGCTACTGCTTTTTTTCTTGTGTTAATATAAAAAGGTATGTATTAAAAATGGAAAGGTTTTAAAAATGATATTGGCATGTTGATGAGGAGCGGGGAGGAGCCAGGAAAAGCAAACTATAAGTAGATTAAACTTCAGCTTTACCTTGTTTAGCTGACAGTAAATGTCAGTATAATGTCAGGTACAAAATATACAGGAGCTCTGATGGAAATGGAAATCAATTTTATTGGCATTTTTACATGGCAAAATACTGCATTCCGCTGAACAAGACAAAGTTAGATGTTCACATGCTGCAAGTAATCCAACCCCAGGACATGTGCCTCTATACTCATCATAGACAACAATACCTTTTGCCGACTCCCCCTCTTTTCCCCCTGGAAGCCGTTTCGCCAATAGCAGAAAGGAGAAATATTATACACGCTATGATTGATAGGTGTAGGAAGCTGCCAACTCCTGAGAGAAATCTCACTTTGCCTACAGAACCACCTTAAAGCTGTTGCAAAAGCAGGTTTTTCACCTTACTGCATTCTATGCAGCAACGCAAAAAAACATTCCTCATGCAGCTCTCCCCCGCAGTCCGATCTCCATCAAATGATGTGCCTTCTGCATGCAGCTCCCCCCGCAACCCGATCTCAATCCAACAATGTGCCTTCTGCATGCAGCTCCCCCCTGCAGCCTGATCTCCATCCAATGATGTGCCTTCTGCATGCAGCTGCCCCCCACAGCCCATCTCCATCCAACAATGTGCCTTCTGCATGCAGCTCCCCCCCCCCACAGCCCATCTCCATCCAACAATGTGCCTTCTGCATGCAGCTCCCCCCCCACAGCCCATCTCCATCCAACAATGTGCCTTCTGCATGCAGCTCCCCCCGCAGCCCGATCTCCATCCAACAATGTGCCTTCTGCATGCAGCTCCCCCCGCAGCCCGATCTCCATCCAATGATGTGCCTTCTGCATGCAGCTCCCCCCGCAACCCGACCTTGATCCAACAATGTGCCTTCTGCATGCAGCTCCCCCCGCAGGCCGATCTCCATCCAATGATGTGCCTTCTGCATGCAGCTCCCCCCGCAACCCGATCTCAATCCAACAATGTGCCTTCTGCATGCAGCTCCCCCCCACAGCCCATCTCCATCCAACAATGTGCCTTCTGCATGCAGCTCCCCCCCCCCCCCCCCACAGCCCGATCTCCATCCAACGATGTGCCTTCTGCATGCAGCTCCCCCCGCAGCCCGATCTCAACCCAACAATGTGCCTTCTGCATGCAGCTCCCCCCCCCCGCAGCCCGATCTCAATCCAACAATGTGCCTTGTGCATGCAGCTCCCCCCCACAGCCCGTTCTCCATCCAACGATGTGCCCTCTGCATGCAGCTCCCCCCGCAGCCCGATCTCGATCCAACAATGTGCCTTCTGCATGCAGCCCCCCCCCCCCCCCCCACAGCCTGATCTCAATTCAATAATGTGCCTTCCGCATTCAGTTGCCCCCGCAGCTTAAACTCAATCCAACGATGTACCTTCCGCATTCAGCTCCCCCACAGCCCAATCTCAATCCAACGATGTACCTTCTGCATGCAGCTCCCCCCGCGACCCAATCTCAATCCAATGGTGTGCCTTCTGCATGCAGCTCCCCCATAGCCCTCTCTCGATCCAACAATGTGCCGTCTGCATGCAGCTCCCCCCACAGCCTGATCTCCATCCAAGGATGTGCCTTCTGCATGCAGCTCCCTCTGCAACCCTATCTCGATCCAACAATGTGCCTTCTGCATGCAGCTCCCCCCACAGCCCTATCTCGATCTAACGATGTGCTCCTCAAAATCATTGCACAGAGCAGGTAAGTATAACAGGTTTATTATTTTAATAATAATAAAAAAATTAACCTTTACAATCACTTTAAGAAGAGCACCTGTCCTTACCAGACCTCAACCACATTAGAATTTAGTATAGCATGAAGCCAGTTACTGCTGCTTACATATGGATTGGATATAAGATGGTTATACACATACAACATCAGAGTGAGGTTTCCTGAGGATAACACAGACAAACCACTGTAAACAATGACTTTCAGAACATATGTTTATAAAGTGTAACTAATGGAACAGTGCATGGTCTGGAAGCTTTGCCTGCTCAGTCTCCATCCAGAGGGAGCCAGAAACAGAAACATGCAAGGCGTAAAGGTGTTGGCTTCCTTGTTGTTTCAAGTGTTCATAAGGAGAATTACACGGTCTGCAGAGCCTGCCCTTTAAGTCTCACTCGGCTGAAATGGGGGATTCCGATTTAGTAAAAAAAAACATATTAAGTTTTGTAAGAAAGGGGGAAAGAAAAAAAAAAAAAAAAAAATCACTAGAGCACAAGAAAAGGTTACCGATTCATACAAAGTGAAGCCTGTATTACTTATGGCAACTAACCGAGAAACAAGTGTTGTTTTTATAACCTGCACAAGAAAATGACAGCTGGAATCTGAAGTCTTTCAGCATTTTGCCATTTATTTACCTAACAAAGAAATTATCAAAGTGTTTACCGTAGTTGTGAATCCAAGCAGATATATTAACCATTTTAAAACTACAGTGTTGCCGAGCAGTTTAGTGCTGTGATAGTTTTACTGACATTTCAGTTTACATCATTGTTTTGAAATGAAGTGGTTAAATACAACCAATCTAATACCGGGCACTTCTACCCCCTTCCTGCCCAGGCCAATTTTCAGCTTTCAGCACTGTCGCACTTTGAATGACAATTGCGTGATCATGCAACACTGTACCCATATGAAATTTTTATCCTATTTTTTTTTTTTTTTTATACAAATAGAGCTTTCTTTTGCTTTGATTTAATCACCACTAGTTTTTGTTATTTTGTGCTAAAACAAAGGCCAAAAATTTTGAAAAAAAAAAAAAAAAAAAAACGTGTTTTAAAAATGTTGCAAATAAATAATCTTTCTTCATAAATTTAGGTCAAAATATATTCTGCTACATTTCTTAAGTAAAAATAACCCAAATCAGCGTATATTATTTAGTCTGCAGGAAAGTTACAGAGTCCACAAACTATGGTATATATCTAAAAAAATCGATCAGTTCTCATAGGTACAGATGGCCTATCTTATTTCTTGAGACCTGGAAACGCCAGGACAGTAAAAATATCCCCCAAACAACCTTTTTGGAAAGCAAACAGGCTGAGGCATTTAGTAAGGGGCGCATTTTTTGAAGTTGTAATTTTTTGTCACAGTTTTTCGGAAAATGAAGAAAAAAATAAAATAATTTTACATACTGGTCACCAGTGCAGTACAGCGTCATCATATAACTGGTGTGGCGGTGACCAGAGACACTGACTGGTGACAGTATGTAAAAAAAATATAAACAAAATAAAAAAAATTTCCATTCTTTTTAGTTCCATAATATTTTATTGTGAAACATTCTCATATGGGCCCATCAGTCTGTTGACATTTTTTTTTTTTTTTTTTTTTTTTTTTTTTTTACACACTGTGACCAGAGCAATGCAGTGCGACCATATTAAAAAAAAAAAAAAAAGAGAAAGTCACGTGATTGTGACGCAACGTGTCAGGGGGGGAACACTTCTGCCACTTTTTGGATCACAGTATTCGCAAATCAATAGCCTTTTTGCTGGTCTTTCACCACTATTGCAGAGTGTATTTGGACACGTTTCTTTACATGTTTTTTTGAGTATTTCACATAATTTTTTTGGAACTTGGATTTTTCATTGGATGGTGTGCAACACTTATTAGTTTCTCTTGCTTTTTATTCATCATACAATATATTTTTATATGCATGGTATATGTTGACGAACGAGATATATATTCTGTTATTCTAAGTATTTTTTCACTATTTTACTCTTGTATTATTTCAACATTTTACTAATGTATTATTTCACTATTTTACTATCGCTATAGCGCTGCTCCACACTATTTTATTCAACAGTGCTACCATAGTAACTGGGGAGTTAATCTGGATTTTATTTATTTTTTACATACTAGGTTTGCTTATAGCAGTGAATTTTCCTGCAATAAGCAAATATTTTTACTGGATGACAGTATGTAGACACTGTATTGTTGTGATTAGCGGTGTTCGGCTTCAGCTAATCACATGGTACAAATGGGCTGTGATTGGCCTGGTTTGTACCATGTGATCACTGTGATCAATCACAGCTAGCAACACAAATGTATACAATGAATGGCATGAAAAGAAGCCATTCATTGTTTATAACTGTCGTGATCTGCTGTGATTGGTCACAGCGGTGAGATGGTACCGGCAGAAGGCTGGTACACTGATCTGTCATCCACTGAGGGCCCACTTTCTTGGAAGCACGTCATACGACGCCCTCCGTGAACAAAAGTGTTCCTGCCTGAACGTCATTTTACAATGACTCGGGTGGGAAGCAGTTAATCACCACTTTTTTTATTTTTTATTTCTTACCATAAATATAAAGTAAAATTAGCAAGATACTACAAACACTCCAAAAAAATAAAAAAAAACACACACAATCATGCAATCATTGGCAGCCTGAGGCATCTTAAAGCGGAGCTTGCTTCCTCCCCCCCTGGTGCCACATTTGGCACCTTTCAGGGGGGAGGGGGGAATGAGTATCTGTTTTTTGACAGGTACCCTTCCCCACTTTCAATAAACGGCGCCGTCCCTCTGAAGTTCCGCCCCCTCCTCCTTCCCCCGCCCTTGAGCCAATCTAAATGCGCAGCGTGCTTCACGCATGCGCATGAGGGACCCGCCCGTGCAGCCGCAAAGCTTCACTACCGGGTTCCCTCAGTGGCAATGGTGGCGGCAGCACCCGACATCAGATGGAAACATCAGCTGCGGTGCCGACATCGCTGGACTCCAGGACAGGTAAGTGTCCTAATATTAAAAGTCAGCAGCTACAGTATGTATACAGTATGTGTAGCTGCTGACTTTTAATTTTTGGAAGGGGGGGGGGTGAGGCTGGAACACCGCTTTAAAAGCAGAGTTCCAGGCATTTTTGAGTTCATTAAAAGTCAGCAGCTACAAAAAGTGTACTGACTTTTAATAAACACACTTGTCCCACGATCCAGCGGTGTACCCACCCCTGGTGTTTTCACTCTGTGTCCTCCCTCGGAGGCGCCGGCATCTTTACTATGGGCACCCGGCTGCGACAGCTTGTGGTTTCACAGCCGGGTGCCCACTGCAAATGCGAAAGCAACACTGCGCTCTGTGACAGGTCCCAAAGTCTTCTAGGACTTGTCACGTGTCCCAGAAGTCTTTCAGGAGGGAGGGGGAAAGGAGAACTTCTGCTTCCGATCACCTAAGGCAGTGGTCCTCAACCCTGGCCTACAGGACCCACTAACAGGCCAGATTTGCAAGATAACTGAAAAACATCCCAGGGGATATCATTTGCTGCTCAGTGATTGCAGTACTCTAGTCTGCATCTCCCCAAGGTAATACCTAAAATCTGGCCTGTTAGTGGGCCCTGTAGGCCAGGGTTGAGGACCACTGACCTAAGGCAACCGGAACGGAAGTTGCAGCAGGTACCTGTCAAAAATCAGGGAACCCGCTTCCCCCCCTCCAAAAGCTCACTCTCACAAACAGGAGCTGGGGAGGAGGCATTAAATCAGAATTTTCACGTTTGGATGGAACTATGCTTTAAATACCCCTTCCTCATAATAGGTGGTCGATGAGACTTTAAATCCGCTTTTAAACGAGCTTCAAGAAATCCCCATATAGCAGCACTCCGACTGGGAGAGGAGGGTCAGAACTCCAAGTCAATCAAGGTTCCCTCAATGCATGAAGAGAAGAGCCCAGGAATGACCTCATTGGTGTGCTGCTAGCCTTTCAATGTCCACGTAGCAGACTGGGGAGAGAATTTTAAGCAAAGCTATATTGCCTAAAGGGATTCTGTCACTGGTAGGTGAGGGGGGCCAAACTGCTGCAGGTATGACATTAAGCACTTAGATCAGCCTCCCAAACCTGCCATGGCCAAATACTGGGCAGTTCGGAAATGCAAGGTGTGGACACTGCTGGGTACTATCAGACTGCCTCTAAGCCCACCCCCACACATTCCTATGATGGGCAGCCATCGTGGCCAATAGGAGTGTGTAGGAGACAGGAAGGGACAATCAAGCATCAGCACTATCGAGAAGTGCCAAAAGTTTTGCCTCAGGACAGCCTGAGATTTAGCCCTGACAGGAAGGCTTGGGAGGCAGCTGCAGGTATATGACCCTCTTGGTGCCTGAATGCAATACCTGCAACTATTTGACCTCAATTTCCCTTGTGATAGATTTAGGATTTACCACCTCAATACCGTTCTGTATTGAGGTGGTTATACTATGATCATGGTTGAGGCTACAATCATGATACCGGTACCGTTTTTACTGCCTGTTATTCTCTTTCTAATTAAAGTGATCTGAGCAGCTAAACAGCTCCTGGATCACTTTTACAGGTGGCAACAGGGGTTCCCACCCCCGCCTGTCCCAGGGTTTCCTGTCCCGTCCCATCCCATCAGGGAGCCTGGGACCGACCAGCTGCACTGTACAGAGAGAGTGATACTGACATTGGTCCTCCCGCTCTGAGATCACAAACGGAAAGCGACAAGGATTTTGTCACTTTCAGTTTAGTTTTGTACATTTACATTTATATTTAAGTCGTTACCGGCCAGTAACAGCATTTGATCAAACCGATCTCAGTTTGATCAGATGCTTTGGAGGACAGAGGGGAGATATAGCGTCTAACAGACCCCAGGTCTCTCCATAAAGAGGACCTGGCACGACCTATGCTATCACAAGGGCTGTTGTTCATGCCTTGTGATAGCAATAAAGTTTATAAAAAAAATGAAAAGTGTGATTAAACGCAGACTATGAAAAACTCTCATTACATGCTATATACCAGAGCATTCATACTCAAAAAGCCAAAAAAGCATTATTTTTGTGTAGAGTGAAATATACCTTGTTGGTCCTGCTTTCAGCTGTCCCTCCAATCTCTGTCCCCACTGCAGGTTGAGAATGTTTAGACCAGCTGGTGTCCTCTACGGAGCATGTTCTGTGTCAGCTCCTTTCTAAGCTCTTCATTGTTTTCCCTTTTTCTTATCTATACAGCCCACACAACTATTGAGTCAGAAATGTGCCATATACACAGTGGTAAATGACACTTCTCGCCCTCCCTCCTCCTCCGTATATCCCTATTACTAAACACTATGGGGGCAGGATATGGTATGCTGGTTGATTACATTCACTAAGAAAAATCACAAAAACGCTTTGTTTTAATATAAGTCAGTAATAAATATATCAAATGTAATTGTTAATACCTGTAAAGTAAAAGAGCTTTGGATGCAGTCTGAACAAAATGAAAAGGTGGTGTCATTAAACTTTGACTCCACCATATTAAATGCACAAACAAAACACACATCTCATATTCAATAATGATTAAAAGGGAGATGTAAAACAGTTATTTGATATTTATAATACAATTTGTATTATAAAAATTGTATTTTGACATATGCAATTTTAAAGTGAGACAGGTTTGGTATCCATTTACTCGGCGTAACATCATCTTTTATATTTTACCAAATTAGATATTATATTGTGTTTATGTTCACTAAAATTAAAGTTTTTTTTTTTTTTTTTTTATTTGCATTTGAAATACCGCTGCACAAATAATTTGTTACAAAAATAAATTGTAACACCCACCATTTTATGCTCTGGTGCCTCTGCTTAGAAATATGTTTGAGGGTTCCAAGTAATTTTCTAGCTATAAATGTTGATTTTTACATGTATAACAGATGTCAGAATTGGCCTGGGGGTAAAGTGGTTAAAAAATCCTTTACAGAGAGAAATGCCGAGGATACCAATGCTGATCTGCTCATGAAAATGCTAGCTGTCTAGCTCTGACTTGTTGAAGAAGCATGCAGCAAGTGACATACAGAACCAGGACAGCTGGGCAACTAGCATTTGCAGAAGGAGAGGACAGTAAAGGCAATTAACACACCCACTGTTGTCTGGCATGGGTGCCTGGATGGCAATATTGGCTAACCAAAAATGACAAATGTTCTGGCAGGTAATGTATAGGACTCTCCACAGCTGCTCCTTCGCTCACTCACCATATTGGCCTCGGAAGGGATGCAACATACCCGGTACTTCTATGAATGGAGGAGCATGTGTTCTCTCCCCGCAGCCCCCCACCCTTTTCATACATGACAACATTAGTGCTTGAGGATTGGCAACAGGTAGAAAGAAGCTCAATTCTCTAAGCCAATCAGAGAACCTTGTCCAAAGAAGTAGAGCAGTGTGAATATAATTACAAGCGAGAAGAACACAAGTAAGACATAAGTAGTGTGCTACTGTCTGCTGTTCCTTTATTGTGCAGTCATAGGTTGGGCAGGTCCCGAATATGCTGTAATGGATCAAACCATTAGTGCCCATTAGCCACTGGAATCTCCCCATGGAGTCTTACTTTTTATATGTTCTAAATATATCACTAAAGGTTTGATGCCGACATGTAAGTGCCAAGGCCATCCTCTTCAATTTTTTTTTTTTCAATAAATATGAGATTTTTTGCCTTCCTATACAAACCTATATTTCCAGGCATCTTTTTGCATCCAGCTCCTGATGAGTGGACAGGGATCCACGAAACGCGTAGAGCCATACAGATGCATATATATATTATTCAGAGACAGCCATGCACTTCTTTACGAAATATTAGCTTACTACTAGAATATGATTTGTTTTACTACCGTATTTTCCGGCGTATAGGACGACTTTTTATAATAAAAAGATACCCCAAAACCGGGGGTTTGCTTATATGCCAGGTACTGTAGCTTCAGCTAGTTACAGAACGTCTCTATTAAGTATTTTAGCCCGCTGGATGTGCCCTACTATGTACTGTAGCTTCTGCTACAAACAGAACTTCTCTATTATTAATATTTTAGCCCGCTGGATGTGTATACAGTAAGTTTCGGCTACTTACAGAACGTCCCTGTGCTGTAATACTCTATGTACCTTGCTGAGCCAATCACGGCAAGCGGTGTATTCGATTAATGCATACAAAGCCTGCTCGGATTGGCAGGCTTATACAACCTTTGCCAATCTGAGCAGGATTTGTATGTATTATTAGAATACACTGCTTGCCGTGATTGGCTCAGCGCAGTACATAGAGTATTAGAGCACAGGACATTCTATAAGTAGTCGAACCTTACTGTATACACATCCATCTGATACAGTATAACCGGTAGATCCATAGGATGACTGTCTTACAAATGTACTACAAGATCTCATTGATGACTTATGATGTCAGAGGATGAATATGATGAGGATTTTGAAGGATTTTAAGTACCGGTAAGTCATAACCATTTTAATTAAAATTATTTACAGTAAATCAAAACTGATGTTATGAAATGGTGTTGCCTCAGAAGAGGGGGGTAGTCTTATACAGCGACTATAGGGCAAAAACCTATGTTTTAACTGGAAAGTAAGGGGGTCATCTTATAAGCCGGAAAATACGGTATATGACTTTTTCTGTTAGCTTTTTTTTTAACATGTCTGCATCATATTTGGAAGCTGATGATATAAATTTGTATCAATCTTTGAATGAACAATAAATGACTATGTTCTGATTTTATCTATGTGTATTTCAGTTATTGACCTGCCTTATGTAATGTCCCATGACCTCTGTTCCATGTTTGTACATACAATTCGTGATGGAGGAATGTCACTGTGCATGCTTCGCATCATATCCTTTTTCTGTAAAGGTTGAAGTAGGGCCAATGAAAGCTGCCGAATAAAACAGGGTGTCCTATGCCTTCCTCTAGTAACCGTTATTTGGGGAAAGGACATCTTCTACAAAACAGTCACCTTCCTGTCCAGTAATTGATAATAAAATTAAAAATAATCTGTAGCTAGCCTCTGGTAAGCCCTTTGTTGCATCCAGCTTCATAGGAAATCATGCATTTTTTACACATTTTTCAACTTTTCAGCATATTCAAATTTCAACTTACATTCAATATATTTTTTTCTTTGTAATAGCACTTTTACTTAAAGTGTTACTAAACCCAGAAGAGTGAAATCCATGTGTATAAGCAGTAAAGCATGCTTGTTATACTCACTGTGTAACCTAAGGGGTTAATCTTCTGTGTAAAAATGCTGTTTGATCCTGTATGCACAGGTCCTTCTTCCACTGACTCCAGAACAGGTCTGGATAAGACAGAGCCTTTGGAGTCAGGCTGCACATGCCCAATTTGGTGTGAATTGTTAGAGAGGTTTTGTTTTTTTTTTCTTGGGAGAGTGCATGTGATCAGCACAGGGCCAATCAGCACTGTCCAGACAGAGGGTCAGAGGTCCTGGATTCTGAGTGCAGTATAAAAACTCTTCCTACAAGCTTACCTAGGAACTGATAGAAGTCACAAGACTGCTATATGCTGCTGCTGATGAGAAAAGCTATTTAGCAGTTTATATTTACTAAAATAATTGCATTTCCATGTTCTGTGTACTGTGGGAGACCAGAGATAGTGAATGCAAGCTCCTGGGTTTAGTAACACTTTAACGTTTAATTCTTATAGTTCGGTTTAACTGCAATTTAAGTCTACTGGTCTTTAACATTTAGTTCTTTGTAGATCTCACCTCCAATGTTCTGAATAAGAATGGTGCATGCCACAACAATCTAAATAGAAAAATTAAAAATAATATGTCATGGAAGAAAAATTAAGAATCAGCAATTATGTCTGGCAGCAATAAAAGGACTGACTGCAAATACAATTCTGTGGTTGTTTGCTCTACAATGGAACCCAAATGATTGCACTTTCTCTAGGCACAAAATTTAATTTGGGTATTGGAGGTTCTTACTGGAAAAATCATTACCATTTATGCTTTTCTCTAATTATATGGATGCTTCTGAATATGCGACACAGCACAAATGCAAAATAGTTTTTTCTAATGCAAATCAGTTTTGAAAAATTACTGGGTTGATAATCTCCAGTCTGGGATTTGTGTGACTGATGTTGCATAGAAGTATAATATTTAAATATATTTCCAGGACATCCTCAGTAATGGTGATATAAGCTAATAGGAAAAAAAAAAAACAAAGAAACACTAGTACCTTTCCAGGTGAGCCAAAGGCAACGAGGCCAAGATCCTCATAGGAGGTAACAGCTGTAGACAAAGACAAAGTTACTAAAAACCTAAAGATATACTTTATTTACAGACCAACATTTTTATATTTAAACCTGCTGCAAAAATATAAAAATAATAATTAAAAAAAAAAAAAAAAAAAAAAAAAATTATATATATATATATATATATATATATATATATATATATATATATATATATATATATATATATATATATATATATATATATATATATATATATATATATATAAAAATACTATAGCAGGCACTTTACCTCAGGGGTATTTTGAAATAGCATATTTTTAATTGCACACTTGGTTTTGGCGATTTAGTTTGGCATTTAAAATGCCAAATTGTTAAAGTAACCCCTTTCCAGGAACAAGAAAAAAAAAAAAGGAAATAGAAGCAGCCTGTTTTGGTGCCACCAATCTTTGCCCTCTTCCAAAGCTATGGCCACTGATAGAGAGTATGCAACTCTTTGGGGTGCTGTGGTTCCACCCAACGGCCACTACATCACCACTGTTTCCGGTGAGGAGGTTGAAGCTGGCCAGAGGAACCACAGCGCTCAGTGGGGGGCATGCTATCTGACAAGCCCAATTAGGAAATTGTAGGACCAAAAAGCAAGGGTGCAGGAAGAAGCACAAGGACAAACTTTGAAAACTTGCTGATTAGTGTTCCATCGCTACATAGAAAACGTCTGCCCTGATGAAACGTGAAATAGCTTTTGAAATTACATTATCAGGTTAACCACTTAACCACCAGAAGATTTTCCCCCATTTCATGACCAGGCCATTTTTTGCAATACAGCACTGCATTACTTTAACTGACAGTTGCGCGGTCACGCAACTCTGTACCCAAATAAAATGTATGTTATTTTTTTCCCACAAATGGAGCTTTCTTTTGGTGGCATTTGATCACCACTGCAATTATTTTTTGCGCTACAAACAAATAAAAGCCATCAATTTAAAAAAAAAAAAAAAACTAACAACATTTTTTACTTTCTGCTAAAAAACATTCACTTAAAAAAAAAATGTAAAAAAGAAAAATCAAATTTTTTCATAAATTTAAGCCAACGGGTTCTTGGTAAAATGGTAAAAAACAATAAAAAACAAAAAGGCATATATTGATTGGTTTACAGGAACATTATAGATTCTACAAACTATGGGATATATTTATAGAATTCATTTTTTTTTATAATAGCAATGCCGGTGATCAGCGACTTATACCGGGACTGCGAGATTGCAGCAGACAATCGAACAATAAATTACATTTTTGACACTTTGTGGGAACTCGTGACACTAATATAGTGATCAGTGCTAAAAATATGCATGGTCACTGTACTGACCCTGGATGGGAAGGGGTTAAACCTCTAGGGCAATCAAAGGGTTAACCTGGCACCTAGCCAGTGTTTTTGTGACATGCGTGTGCTGCTTTTACTAGGGGAGAGATGGATTTTAGTCCCTGATTTACCGATGATCGGTGGGTGCTGGCGGACGTCCAGTGCCCAGCACACGCAGATCAGCTCCTGCTGTGATCAGTCACAGCAAAAGTGACACGTGCGCCCCCTGTAGGTGGAAGTTCAGAATCACGTATATATACACACATGATCCTGCACAGGATGGGACTCCCTGTAGCCAGTGCTATATTTTGGCCTAGGCCAACAAGGCCCGGGCCTAGGGCAGCACTTTGCAGGGGTCAGCAAAAAAGCCACCCCACCCCTCCACCTGAGACTCTTTTGGCCTCTGGTTGCTAGAGCCGCCTCTCCCACCTCTCTCTCTCACCCCCCTCCTTTCTCTCTCACCTCTTACCCCCCTCTCTCTCAACCCCTCCTCTCACCCCCTCTCTCTCTTCCATCCTCCCTCTCTCTTATCCCCCCCCCTCTCTCCCACCCCCCCTCTCTCTCTCTCTCTCTCCCACCCCCTCTCGTGACATCTCAGGGGTTCATGCTGGGACCTGGAGTCCTTCAATTTTGGAGGGAGTCACAGCCTTTAAAAAGGAAGGAGTGGGGCAAATTTACATAGGAGTCGGAAAGGCGGCACCCAATTTTAGTCTTGCCTAGGGCAGCACAAAACCAAAATACACCACTGCCTGTAGCAGTAAACCTGCTAAAGGGTGGTCCAGAAGTGGTTAAAGCTTATATGAGAGTTTAATGATTGCGTGTACATATATACTTTGAAGCAGTAACTGTCAACTTACAAGGTGTAGGGGGCCTCAGCTGTGGCCCCTGACAGCTCCAAAGGGCTGCACATATTATTTAGTATATCATAGAAGACTGTCAGAGACTTCAAACATACTAGAGACTGCAAAACTGAAACAGGGGTGGAAGACACATTACAGGAGATAGTGAAAAACCGGGGACTTGCTACTTGAGACTGCTAGAGATCACTACCATTAAAGTCTTTTTACAAGTCAGTGCCTGCTGGATTATGCAAAGGGCCACACAAATGCGTACCAAAGGGCCGCAGTTTTGGCACCAAGGCTTTAAAGAGGTTGTAAACTCAGTTACATTTTTTTTTTTTTTTTACAAGCTGAAAGAGAAATGCATAATGAGCTAGTATGCATCGCATACTAGCTCATTATGAAATACTTACCTTAGAACGAGCCCCCGCCGTGCCGTCTGCTTACCTCTATGAAGGGCGACATGTTCAGTCGCCCGTCTTCCGGGATCGCGGCATCCGGCCATCTGATTGGCCGGAGCCGCGGTGCCGTCACTCCCGCGCACGCGCGCGGGAGCCGACGGTCACGGCACAGGGCTCTGAAGGAACGGCACGATCTGCCGTTCCTTCAGAGCGCATGCGCCAGTGACGTCACTGGCTGCATGTAAGGTAAATATCTCCTTAATGGTGCATGTTTAGGAGATATTTACAGTACCTATAGGTAAGTCTTATCATAGGCTTACCTATAGGTAAAAGTGTCAGAGGAGGGTTTACTTCCTCTTTAAAGCATGGCTGGACAACACATGATCAGAGAGAAATACTAGAGTAATACACTAAACAGCTTTGTAATTATTAAAATGGTTCTAAAGTCTAAAAATGTTTTACCTTAAGCACCTCCTGCCCAACGTATAGACAAATAACTGCAGTGAGGCGCTCTCTTGTTCTGGGAAGAGGTCATATGACGTCTTCCCACTCTCGGCGCACAGTGATTGGCGGCGAACTGGGCCCAATCACAGCTGATTACATGTAAACAAGGAAATGCAGGTTATTGACTTTCCTCTCTCACACTGACAGCGTGTCAGACACTGGCATTTCCTCACAGGGGAGCCCTGCACAGATAATCAGGGTCCATCAGTGCTGCATATTAGTGCCACCTCATCAGTGCCCATCAGCACAGCCTCATCAGTGAAGGAGAAAAATTACTTATTTACAAATTTTCCAACAGAAAAAAAAAAAACTTTCCCTCTTTTCAAAATTTTTGGTCTTTTTTTTCATTTTTTTTTTTTGTGAAAAAGAAAAAACCCAGTGCTGATTAAATACCAACAAAATAAAGCTCAATTTGTGTGAAAAAATGATAGAAATTTAATTTGGGTACAGTGTTGCATGACCACGCAATTGTCATTCAAAGTGTGACAGCGCTGAAAGTTGGCCTGGGCAGGAAGGGGGTAAAAGTGCCCGATATTGAAGCGTTAAAGAAGTAGTTCAAATTTTGGAACTTGTTACATGTTCCAGCAGCTGCAGCCATTCCCCCTCACTCCCCTCCCCAGTGAGAGTGGACGGGCATCTTCTCCGGGGGTGCCCGCTGTCACGCTTTGAAGAAAACATGGCTGTGCAGGACTGCACCCGCCTACGTCACTCATTCACAATCCTCTTTAAATGGGAAGCTACAAGCTTGTAGTTTTCAATGAACTACCACGGCCCTGTTGAGCACTGTGGTAGTTCATTCATTCTTCCTGTCAGAATGTATCGGCTGGTACGTGCAAACAGACACACTGACAGGTCTGCAGGAGTCCTGCATGCCATCAGCCATCTGCTGATCACTGATGCAATAATTCTCAGGCTCTCAAAACAAAAAAACAAAAAAAATTGTAAAAGCACATTTTTTTTTACCTGCAAAAAAATGTGCATTTATTATTTTTTTATTAAAAGGTGAACTTATCCCTTTATGGATTCCCTGAAAAAAAAAATGGAAAAAAATAAAAAGCTGGGGCTGACTGAAGATCTCAGAGGACAGATGGCAGCTTTAAGGGCCCTTTCACACGGGCGCTCCGTATGTCCGCAAATCATCCTATTTTTTTGCGGATGATTTGCGGACATAATGGAAGTCTATGGCATTGCGGATGTCAGCGGAATACCATCCGCTGACATCCGATTTTCCTCCTGTCAGTTCTGTTCCGTTTTTTGGAACTGAAAAAATCCTATTTTTGTTCCGTTCAAAAAACGGAAAGGAAGGAAAATCGTATGTCAGCGGTGTCATCCGCTGACATCCGCAATCCCCATAGACTTACATTAGGTCCGCATATCATCCGCAAACGGATGGGATGATATGCGGACCTACGGAGCGGATGACAGAAATGTCATCCGCTCCGTGAAAAAAAAAAAAAAAAAAAGTCCCGCAGCGGACCTTTCACACGGAAAGCCCGTGTGAAAGAGCCCTTACATGGTTTTCATTATGACCTTGACAAGGAATGAGACCGTGGGGGTAACTGGAGCATGAGAATATAGTGTGTTATCCATCTATTGCACATAGGAGATTACATCCAGCCACTGGTGCGGTGAACGCTGGATATCCCCTCAGGTGAGGAGAGCTTTCTGGTGAGTGCGGTACACAAGGGGGAGCATGAGTGAAAACACCGGAACAAATATTTTGTTAAAGCACATTTTCTGATTTTTGTGCAATATCAAACTCAAGGATTGTTATATTGTGTGCATGCACTTGTTTACTTTTATTGGTTTAAACTGAAAGTTTTTATATTAATTGTATGCACATGTCACTCTACCACTGAGTCACATAGTATTTTTTTTTTTCACATTGAATTTTTGTGATTGGCTTTAAACTATTGGTATATATTTTACGTACAGCATGTATTAACATTTTGAGTCACAAATTTGGTGTATCAACACACTGAATATTGCAAAACACCCACTAACATTCTCTATCAGTGCCGCTTCACACTCTTGCGGCTGCGGCGATCGCATGTAATATCGGAGCGCACTGCTCCTTCATTACATGCGATCAGCTGTGCGGTGCAAATTCAGCCATACACTTTGTATGGCTAAATTCGCACTGCACCCGCACAAAAGTCGCACAGGACCCTTTTTTTCAGCCGCATCAGGATCAGATCGCACAGTGGTTCACACTTGTGCGATCCGATCCTGTGCGAACTGTAAAGATCGCACTGCGATATGCGATCAAACTGGGGGGTGTCGTTAACAATTCATTGACACCCCCAGCGTATCGCATATGGCAGTGTGAACTGCCAAGGGTGCATTTGAGATGCGGAAACAGGCTGCGAATTCGCAGCCTTCCTGCATCGCATGAGTGTGACCCGGCACTCACACTCCCTGAAAAAAATGTTTGCTACCTTCCCACCCTCAGTGCCGGGTCACACTTACGCGAATTCGCAGCCTGTTCCTGCATCGCAAACGCACCCTTGGCAGTTCACACTGCCATATGCGATACGCTGGGGGTGTCAATGAAATGTTAACGACACCCCCAGTTTGATCGCATATCGCAGTGCGATCTTTACAGTTCGCACAGGATCGTATCGCACAAGTGTGAACCGCTGTGCTACTTTTGTGCGGGTGCAGTGCGAATTTAGCCATACAAAGTGTATGGCTGAATTCGCACCGCACAGCCGATCGCATGTAATGAAGGAGCAGTGCGCTCCGATATTACATGCGATCGCCGCAGCCGCAAGAGTGTGAACCGGCACTTAAACACCTACCTATCCCCCTGATCGATCCAGCGCTGTGTCTGGCTGCAAGTCTTTTAGCTGCAATTCCTGGTCTCACAGGGACTAAGGCAGTAGCGAGAGTCATTGGCTCCTGCTGCTGTCAGTCAAGTCCTGTGAGGAGGGAGTGGGGAGCAGAGATGAGCCACACTGTGTGTGTCTATAGACTCATAAAGCCTGGCTCACGTATGCGCTCGCATTAGTACCCTCATATCAGCTGGCTTGCTATGGGGACACTCACAAGGAGAAAAGGAGGACAGCGATATTGGGGAACCTCTAAAGTAGAGGTAAGGGGCTGCTCTGTGCTAAATCACTGCACAAAGCAGGTAAGTATAAACCTCTTTATTTTAATATATAAAAAAAATAGATTAAGTATCACTTTAAATACCTTTCTAGTGTATGTGTGCTTACAACGTAAAAACTTACCAGTTTGAATGCATAAACGGAGCAACAAGTGAATGGAGTATGCAGCCAGCAGTGCCACTATCAA
Source organism: Pelophylax lessonae (assembly GCF_965119305.1). Taxonomy (NCBI): domain Eukaryota; kingdom Metazoa; phylum Chordata; class Amphibia; order Anura; family Ranidae; genus Pelophylax; species Pelophylax lessonae. The sequence continues at coordinate 146,300,360 of NC_138780.1, read as the reverse complement.
CAGCAGAATACTAGTAAAGAATAAAGAACACACAGTTAAACAGCCAGCTTGAAACAGGAAGATATTTTTTACAAAGTTTATAGGATACGTTCACTTTTAAAAAAAATAAAATAAAATAAATAAATGCACATTTTTTGTTGCAGGAGACTGCAAAGCATTGCACCAGCTATCAGCGATCACAAGATTGCTGATGCCATGCGGGTCTCCTGCACGCTGTCAGTGTATGGGCTTATCCGTTCATCCCCTATGGGAAAGCTGATACTCCCTGACAAGAGCAATCCATGAACTACCAGGGCGCTCCACAGCACCATGGTAGTTCATTGAGAACTACAACCTGACAACCGCAAAGGCGGTCAGGATTTGTAGTTAATTTAGACACACAGATCTCCGTGTATGAATGACATGGCCGTGTGGGTGGAGCCCTGCAAGGCCGCACTGCTTTTAAAAACTGTCAGCTAGTACAGGGAACTTCTCCCCATGCTGCTGCCACGGCGGGGGGGGGGGGGGGTGGTGGTGGTGCAGCGGGTGGTGGCTGCAGCACTGATAACAGATTACATATTCCATATACCCTAAAGTCAGGGGGAACATGCAACACGTTCCCAAAGGTGAACTTATCCTTTAAGAATGTTGCAGAAAGAAAAAGCTGCCAAATGTTTTGTTTGCACTAATGCTGAAGAAAAATGTGCATTGTAAAAAAAAAAAAAAAAAAAAAAAAACCTTTATTTAATTGAAAGCCAATGGGCACAGAGACCGCATTAAAATTTGACAGGGGGGGGGGGTTGATTTACTAAGGGCTCTTTCACACGGTCCTATCGATCCGCGATCCCCGCTGAGCCGGCAGATGACAGCTGTCTCCGCTTGCAGTGCGGAGAGGGAGGTGTCACAACTCCCGCTGCTCTCTGGGGGGGGATCGGATGAGAGCGGACCGCCTGTCCACTCTCATCCGATCCGATGACGGATGGAAAAATAGGGTTTCCATCCGTCCGGATTTCAGGGACAGGATCGGATACGGATGGCAGCGGAGGTGTCTCCGCTGACATCCGCTGCCCCATAGAGCTGCATGGAGGATCCGATCAGATCCGCCTAAAAAACTGACAGGCGGATCTGATCGGACCGCTCGTGTGAAAGAGCCTAAAGCTGGAGAGTCTAAAATCTGGTGCAGCTGTCCATGGTAGCCAATCAGCTTCTGACTTCAAGGATACATTCATTTAAAACATAAATAAATAAATAAATAAATGCACAGTTTTGCAGGTAAAAATGTGCATTCATTTCTTGTTTTGGAGCCTGTAAAGCATTGCACCAGCAATCAGTAGAGTGCTGGTGCCATGCAGGTCTCCTGCACACTGTCAGTGTATCTGTGTGCCGTACTATCTATATGGGCAAGCAGATACACTGACAGGATCAATGAACTACCACAGTGCCATGGTAGTCCACTGAGAACTACAAGCTGACAACCACGAAGGATGTCGGGACTTGTAGTTTATTCATACACAAAGCTCTGTGTATAAATGATGCGGCTATGCATGGCTTCATTCCAAAAAGAGACAGCTAGTACGGGGAACTTCTCCCTGTACTGCTGCCAGGCAGCGGCTGCAGCATTGGGAGCATAGTACATGTTCCGCCCTAAAAACGGGTGGATCATTTAACATGTTTCCAAAGTTGAACTTATCCTTTCAGCTTGTTCAATTAAGCTTTGATAAAAAAAAAAAAAAAAAAAACAACCTGGAAGCCGATTGGTTTCTATGCAGTGTTGCACCAGATTTTGCACTCTCCAATTTTAGTAAATAAACCCCAGGGTGTCTAAATGAGAGGTGTGAGACTACCAGGTTCTGGGAGTAGTTTTGGTTCAGTGTAAAATCCAAGACCCCCACTGAGGCGCATTCAGGTGCATCAAGCATATGGGTATGCACTTATTCATTTGGCCAGAATATTACTTTATTCTGGCCCTTAAAATAAATGAACGCTCAAGAGCTAAATACGCCTAGCGTTGTGTGTAGACGCATCTCCTAAAAGTGATTTTGGCGTGTTCAGCTTTCTGCCTCTAAATGCTTGTGAAAGCCTATGTGTGCATGAACATATAGTCTAAAGGGCCATACACACTATAAGATTTTCTGAAGACTTTTTCCTTCAGATTTACCTTTTCTATGTAGTGCAAGGGCCTGCCAGATTGCATACAAATTGAAAGTGTTTAGGTTTGACCTCATATTATATGGTTTTGGTAAATCTAAAGGAAAAAGTCTTCAGAAAATCGTACAGTGTGTATGGCCCATAACATAGAAGGGCATTTAGGAGTAGAAATAAAAAATAAAAATACATCACTTGTCTGTAAAGCGGCATTTCACAGATGCAGTGTGCATTAGGCCTAAGTGTGCAACATTACATCTACTGGTCACTAACATACAGGGTTTAAGAAACAGGCATTATCCAGGAGGTGGATGGAAATTATTATGAAGCATGAAGTCATGAAAACAGTCAGCTAGCATAAAATGCTGACTAGCTTCCTCTTTTATTACATTTCAAAGCCACGCATCCAAAAAGCTTTGCTAAATGAACCGCAGAAAAACAGCCAAGTTAGAAGTAACTTACTATACAATCATGAAAAACGGAATTTTTGTAAAATCTTACCTGTAAAATTCCTTTCTCTGAGTCCTCCGACAGTCGCCGCCTCTTCATATTCGTCACATATGGGGTATTAGACTTTGCTCCGAAGGAGTAGCTAGGCAACAGAATATGTTAACATTAAAGCTTTTAACATATCCCACCCTCAAAGGGTGGTCCCCTCAGTCAATACCCTCCTACTTCCTGCAACCATATCTCAGTTTTAGTGGAATAGCAGTAGAGTATACAACCAAACCCCAAAAGAGGGGCGGGGGCGGCGACTGTCGGAGGACTCAGAGAAAGGAATTTTACAGGTAAGATTTTACAAAAATTCAGTTTTCTCTTACGTCCTCCGACAGTCGCCGCCTCTTCATATTCGTCACATATGGGGACGTCCCAAAGCAGTGCAAACATGAGGGGTGGGAAACGCATCCGCGCCGAAAAGGCAACGCAGTCTCCGCATCAAAGAAAGGAACCTTACCAAAGGAAGGAACCCAGCTGGGCAACAGGAAAAAACAGGTGCTCAACAGGAGCAACAACCCAGGAAAAGACAAATAACCAGGGAATAAAAAACTTATCCCAACAGCCAGTGGTCCCCACAAGGGACCCTAGGGCAACGCCGCACTAAGAACCTTGCGGCCAAAGGAAGCATCCGCAGATGCCTGAACATCTACTTTGTAGAATTTTGTGAAAGTGTGCACGGTCGACCAAGGCGCCGCCTTACACACCTGGGCTACAGAAGCCCCATGACGACAGGCCCAAGACGTACTCAGACATCTAGTAGAGTGCGCCTTCACAGGCACAGGGGGAACCTTCCCCTGCAAAGCATAGGCCTGTTCAATGGTCTGCCTGATCCATTTTGCGATGGTAGAGGCCGACGCCGCCAAGCCCTTCCGAGGACCCTCTGGAAGAACAAACAAGGAATCCGTCTTTCGAAAAGACTCAGTCGATTTAAGGTAAACCCTTACCGCCCGAACAACATCCAGAGAATGTAATCTCACCTCCTTTGGATGTTTAGGCTTCGCGCACAGCGAAGGCAAGACAATATCCTCATTAAGATGGAATTCCGAAACTCGTTTCGGAAGAAAAGAAGGATTAGGTCGCAAGACCACCTTATCCAAATGAACAACCAGATACGGAGACTTGCAGGACAAAGCTGCCAGCTCCGACACTCTGGGAGCCGAAGTGATCGCCACCAAAAAGGCGACCTTTTTGGACAACATAGACAACGAGATCTCCCTGATCTGTTCAAAAGGAGCACGTTGCAACACAGACAGAACGAGATTTAAGTCCCAAGGGGGCAAAGGATCCCTCCTAGGAGGAACCAGATGCCGCACACCCTGAACAAAAGTGCCAACCAAGGAGTTGGAAGCCACGGGACGTTGAAACAGAACGGCCAGCGCAGACACCTGACCCTTTATCGTAGCCAGCGCCGATCGACACCCGTTTGAAGGAAGGACAGCACTCGGGAAACCGAGTATGTGCGGGGTGAAAACCCCCTGGACTCACACCAGGCAAAATAGGCCTTCCAAGTACGGTAATAAACCTTCCCCGAGGAAGACTTCCTCGCGTTGATCAAAGTATGAACGACCTCTGGGGAGAGACCCTTCTCCTTCAGGACCTCGGTCTCAACAGCCAGGCCGTCAAAGCCAGCGACTGTAAAGCAGGATGGTATATCGGTCCTTGAGACAGGAGATCGTCTCGAAGAGGCAGATGCCACGGGGCGTCGACCGCCAGATTCACGAGGTCTGCGTACCAGGACCGGCGAGGCCAGTCCGGTGCCACAAGAATCACCGTGCTGCGTTTCGAGTGTAACCTGCGAAAGGAACCTGGACAGCAACTGAATCGGTGGAAACGCGTACATCAGCCTGTACTGATGCCACGGGGCCACTAACGCGTCCGACGCGTCTGCCCGAGGGTCGCGCGTCCTTGCCACGAACCTTCTCACCTTGTTGTTGAGACGAGACGCGAACAGGTCCACATCTGGAAGACCCCACTTCGCGCACAACATCTGGAAGACAGCCGGGTGGAGAGACCATTCCACCTGATCCAGGGTCTGGCGACTCAGATAGTCCGCCTGCCAGTTCTCCACCCCCGGAATGTGAACCGCCGTTATCGCCGGGACATGAATCTCGGCCCAAGACAGAATGTTGGCCACTACTCGAGCCGCTCGGGCACTCCTGGTGCCCCCTTGGTGGTTGATGTAGGCCACCGCCGTGGCATTGTCCGTCTGCACCCGAACCGGGCAGCCCTGCAGCCGGTCCGTCCAGCGATGAAGACAGAGACTTATCGCACGCAATTCCAGAATGTTGATCGGAAGGGAAGACTCCCCCTCCGACCAAGTTCCCTGGGCGGACAGAACGCCCAGAACACCACCCCAGCCCGACAGGCTGGCATCCGTGGTGATCACCGTCCACGAGATAGGACGAAACGACTTGCCCCCGGACACCATCGGGGACTGGAGCCACCACAGAAGGTCTTTTCTGGTGCGATGACTCAACGAGATTTGAAGATCCAGAGATTGAGGTCGCCCGTCCCACATGGACAGGATCTCCGCTTGGAGACCCCGCGTGTGAAACTGGGCGAAGGGAATCGCCTCGAAGGCCGAGACCATCAATCCCAGACATCTCATGCACGTCCGCAGAGACGAGTGCGGAACGTCCCTGAGGGACCTGACTTCCTCCTGAAGAGTTCTGAGTTTGTCTTCCGGCAGGAAGACCTTCGCCTGCACCGAGTCCAGAATCATTCCCAGGTAGGAAAGACGAACCGACGGACTCAGTGTCGACTTTGGAAAATTTATCGTCCAACCAAACTCCTGCAGAGTTTGCATCGTGACAGACAGGTCCTTCTCCAGACCCTGGCTGGTCGCAGACCGAACCAGAATGTCGTCCAGATACCCTAGGACAGAAATGCCCTGGGCCCTCAATAATGCCAGAACCGGTGCAAGCACCTTGGTGAAGACCCGCGGAGCCGAGGCGAGACCAAAAGGCAACGCCACGAACTGGTAGTGATCCTCCGCAATGGCAAATCGAAGGTACCTCTGGTGACCCTCGAAAATGGGGATGTGAAGATACGCATCCTTCAAATCGATGGAGGCCATGAATTCCCCCGGAACCAGGGCAGCCACCACCGACCGCAGGGATTCCATGCGGAACTTGCGAACCCGCACAGAGCGGTTCAGAGCCTTCAAGTCCAGAATTGGACGAACCTTGCCCTCCTTTCTGGGCACGGTGAACAGATTGGAATAAAACCCCCGAAATCTGTCCCGATGAGGCACCGGAACTACCACTCCCTGAGCCCTCAGGTCCCGCACCGCCAGGTGCAGGTCCCGTAAACGCTCTGGAGACAGTTGAAGATTTGAGGGAAAAAATCTGCTCTCCGGCCGAGAGAGAAACTCGATCTTGTAACCAGATCGAACGATCTCCTGAACCCATCTGTCCCGCACGCGGGCCAACCAGGGCTGAAGAAAACCGAGCAAGCGTCCCCCCACCCCAAAACTGGGTGAGGGCGCCCCTTCAGGCCGCACTGTTATGGGCAGCGGATCCGGATTGACCGGACTTCTGTTTTCCAGACCAGGGCTTCTTCTGAGAGCCTTGACCTTTGAACTGTTTGCCCTTGTAGTGCGACCGAAAGGCACGAAAGGACCCCTGAGGGGGCCGAAAATTAGCATGCTTCTTCCCAGAAGCCCCCTTAGCCTTGGGGAAATGGGGCAAGAGAGTGCCCTTACCTCCGGTGATCCCCTTAATCAACACATCCAAGGACTCCCCAAAAAGGCGAGACCCATCATAAGGCAGATTGGCTAAGGTCTTACGTGAAGACTGGTCCACCGACCAACATTTCAACCAAACCAGGCGGCGAGACAACACCGCCACGCTGTGCACACGTGCAGCCAACGGGACTAGGTCCAAGTCCGCATCACACAGATACATGACACCCTGGTGGATTTGATCCACCATATCCAGGGTCACCGGCGAGGCCGAATCTGCGCCGCCTAAGCATCTGCGTCCAACTTGCGACCGCCTGGGCCGCCATGAGAGAGGCAAACAGAGCCTTAAGCATAGAACCCATAACAGAATAAGTATGACGGGCAAGAGACTCCAATCTCCTATCCGTGGCATCACGGAACACAGGGGAATCCTCTGCAGGAATCGCAGTGGATTTGTTTAAAACCGCAATTGCGTGATCCACTGGGGGTGGCACACACCACCTTTCATCAGTGGAAGGCGAGAAAGGATAACGCAGCTTGAACCTACTTGGTACAGCAAAAGGTTTGCGCAGATTGCGCCATTGTTCCTTAACAGCGCGCTGAAAATCATCATTGCAGGGAAAAACCTGCGGCGTCCTGCGTTTTCTCTGCGTCCCATAAGCCGCCAAGGCAGCGGGGGGACACACTTCATCCTGCAAACGCAGCGTTTGTTTTATGGAAGCAATCAATTCATCCATGATTGCAAGCTCTTCAGGCGAGCCAGGGGGAGAATTATCAACCCCTTCAACTTCAGCCTCCACCTCGGACCCCACTAGATCCAGGGAGGAGCGGGACCCCGATAAGGAGGCCCCCGCCATAACAACCCCATCACCTTCACCCTCAGAATCAGAGGAAAGAGCAACTCTGGGTCTTTTAGTAGATTGAGCAGCCACCAGCATCTGCACCTGAGCAGCAAGGCCAGCCACAATAGTGGCTAAATCCCCCCCTGGGGGGGAAACAGCGGGCCCCTGGCTTTCCACCAAGGCGGTAGGAAATTTGCCCTCCTGAGAATCCATTGCCCCTATAACAAATGCCGGATAATAAAGGGTTAACTGCCCCTTTAACACGCGCGGCGAGCGCAGCCCACCGCACCACACACAAGCACAATGAGACCCCCACAGGGACAATAAAACTGACACAGGCAATGGATAGGAAGGATATAACCTGAGGAGACCCTCGCCGCTGCTGCTGCCTCGATCGGTGTTCCTGGAGAAGAGGAAGTGATGCTGCCAGGGCGCTCTATGAAAGCCTATGGGAGGCTACAAGAAAATGGCCGCCATGCATGTAGAACATGCGGCCGGAGCGAGTGTAGGCAAAATGGCGCCGTTTGGCGCCGAAACCGCCGCTCCACAGTACAGTAATGCACACATGTCTGTATATAAAAAAACATGTCAGATCGCCGCAGCGATCGCCGTATAATGCCCAAACATGCCACAAAACATGCCCCACAGCACACAGCTTCTCACACTGACAAGGCTGACACACACAGTGTCACACAGCTCCCCCCCCCCCCCCCCCTTGCAGCCCACAGCATGCAGCCGAGAGATAGGGAGACAAACAGTGTGAATAGAGGCAGGTTACACAGTCCCAGACTGACACCCCCCCAGACAGACAGGTCCCCACATAAATACACTTACCTCACAGTGGCGTGGGGGACCTGCACAGGCGAACAAGCCGCTGCACATGAGGCAGGGAGAGTCGCATACAAGACGCACAGAATGGGGGTTAAGAAACCGCACAGCGTCCAGTGAGGTAGCCACCTCACCAATCATCCCTGCACCGAACAGGGATGGGTCGTTCACTGTGCCAGGAGCGTTACCTGGCTGAACGCTCGATGGCAGGCTGGGAAGCCACTGACCCACGACCTGCGACCAGGGGGATCAGCCCGAGACCCAGCCCGCATGATCCTCTTCATCCGAAGAACTAACTAAAGCTGACAAAAAGAACAGCTAAGTAAAGGTAGAGAGAAAACTCAAACAAAAAATCAAAAAAGAAGAAAGAGTCTGGGGCACAAAGCCCCAGCACAGAGAGAGCCAGCCACTCCTCACAAGCTAGACATTAAAACTGAGATATGGTTGCAGGAAGTAGGAGGGTATTGACTGAGGGGACCACCCCTTGAGGGTGGGATATGTTAAAAGCTTTAATGTTAACATATTCTGTTGCCTAGCTACTCCTTCGGAGCAAAGTCTAATACCCCATATGTGACGAATATGAAGAGGCGGCGACTGTCGGAGGACGTAAGAGAAAAGCAATTTAGACAGTGAAAAAAAAAAAAAAAACTTTTACAAGATCCCACTGTAGGGTTTAGAACACCTGCTGTAAATCTTAATATGGCTCCTAACAAAGTGTTATGACATTTCAAATGTGAACGTCAGGCAGATCTAAAAAAACTCAGATTAATGGAACTCTTTATTCATCCTTACATGATTGCATTTATTTTTAATGCATTTAGGGTAAAACCTGCATTTAACTTGCAATCAACCTCTTGCAATCTACTCACATAGTAGCATAGTGCAAATACACTGGGAAAGGGAAAAGGAAGGACCTGGAGCCAATCAGGGATGATGCAAAGATGATCCTTGCAGTCAGCAGGCTGTGGGTGGAGAGATGACACCACTGTACAGTTTAATGACTAAACAGAAAAGGTGGTGTCATCCACTGGCTATGCTGTATAGCAGGGTTGTGTACATTTCAGGAACAGCAGGTAAAACAGGTCCCTTTACGTATTTTATCTGTGTATTTAGGAATTTGCCTGGAGATCAACCCTAACATTGCTTAGTCTAAAACAATATCAATATTCAAAGAACATAGGCTAACCATATCTACACAGATTTCTCTTGTTTATCCAGCAGGTTGAACAGGAAAAATTGAATAGAGATTCCCCATTCATGATACACAATGAAGAATCTCTGCTGTCAGCTACTGTATTCAAGCAGCCGCTACATCTGATAGGATGCGGTCACTGTTCGGCCAAAACAAAAATTTTCAACATAGCTCCTTCAATTAAAAGTTTGTCGGGGCTGGGTGGTGTCGACAAGACGACCCACGGCTCAAATTTCAGACGATTCATCAGGGATTGGATTAAATATGAGTTAACCAGTTTGCGCCAGCGCTGCCCTGCCCTTTAAAAGGTTTCAGATGCTAGGAGGTGGGGTGGTGTTAATGATCATGTGACCGCCATGACTGCTGTCACATGATCTGTTAGCCGCTGGTAACTGTTTCGGCAGCGCGCGCCCTTGGCCCAGCTGTGTCTGCTAATTGGCACGCAAATATGTGGGCCGCTTGGCACCAAGGCCCACCGCATTTTGTGTACGGTCGATGCCTAGGTTACGTTCTGTCCTCCTTAGACTTTAGCTATTAGGGTCAGAAAATATAAAACGTTCTACTAGCTGCTGACCTCTTTTTTTTTTTTTTTTGTTCCCACTGAAACCATGAAGGGACATTACTGACATCAGGTAGGTAAAATGAGGCATACAGCTTCAGAGGAGCAGCACAGAGGCTGATTATCTTTTATGGAATCAGACCTTGTGCTATGGTGATGCAGCCCCCTGTGCTTTCATATACATGGAAGCACATACTCATGCGAAACATAAATCAGACCTATCAGCCTTTCAGATTGAATTCCTGAAAATCCACAATTATCAAGAAAGGCAGAAAAAAAATAAATAAAAAAAGTTAAAATCGACTATATGCGCTGTATTTCACAGCTTTGTGGAGTCACCTAACAGTAAGTTACATAGAAGGAGATGTATGCCACCTCATGGACTCTTATTTCCAACAGCCAGTTTTACTGAGCATTGGGAGTATAGCTAGTGCTACACTTCCAGTGCTCTGATAGGAGGGATGCAGCTGCTGTGTGCCTGTCCACTCTTCCCCTGCCCAGTCCATTCACGGAGGGCTTAGGGGTTGATTTACTAAAGACAAATAGACTGTGCAATTTGCAAGTGCAGTGGCACTCATTTTCCCCAGAGCTTAGTAAATGTGGTAAAGCTCTGCTTATTTCCATCATCCAGTCATATGCAAAAAAAAATAAAAAATATGCTCTTTTTTTTTTCCTTGCACCGTATTGGATATTCCTTATAAAGTGAAGCTTTATCACATTACATTTACTAAGGAAAATGAGTCCAACTGCACAAAGTGCACATTCTATTTGCCTTCAGAAAATCCTTTGTGTTTTGTGAATATATTCACATAATACAAAGCATTCCATAAATGGGTAAACGAAGAGGAAGGGCGGGCACAGTGGCTGCACAGGCCTCTGCAGATTCTATATCACAGACCCTAAAGTCCAGAGTCAGAGTGCCAGAAGAATAGTAAAACTATCAATTGCAAAGAAAAGTTCACGTGGTGGCATACATCTCAGTGGACTTAAGGCCCCTTTCACACTTGTGCAACTTGTCATGCAACTTTGGACATCAGAGTTGAACGACAAGTCGTTCCTCATGTTTTCCAATGATACTCATTCATATATGCGCAACTTAAAGTTGCAGCAACTTCAAAGTAGTTCATGCACTACTTTGGTACAACTTTCATGCAACTTGAGGGCCATAGACTTCAATGTTAACCCTCAGAAGTTGCATGAAAGTCATACCTGAATGTTATACAATGAAACTTGTGTGCAACAGTTGTTTCTTAAAACTGGTCAAAGCCAAAGTCGTATCCAAGTTGCACCCATCCAAAGTTGCACTCCAAAGTCAACTCAACTTTGGAGTCATACAAGTGTGAAAGGGGCCTAACCCATTGAAAAACAGCATATTTTAAATAGTAAGGTAATTCTTGTAGTTCTTTAGGAATTTCTAAATATAGCGAGGCTTTTGGTAAAAACTGGAAAATAGGCGAGAGTCAAATTTAATTTATTGCCCGATCAGTTGGAAAGGAAGTCTGACTGACAGCCACATGTTACTGCATCCTGGCATTTCTCTGTCCCTCATTAAACAAGCTACAAACACTTACATTAACCCTTGTATTAAATACCTGAAGCCAATAATTCCAGTGCTGGCCATAGCAAAAGATAATCCCAGGATTCCACTTCCCATGATGGCGTTCATTAAATTGAAGACAGAAAAGCCGAACGAGGCTCCGGAGGACGTCCTTTCTTCTGCTCGCTGCAAGACAGTAATAAAACATGTCACAAATCTGTTGTATGAGCTAAGGCCCCTTTTACATGGAGGAGAGCCGTTTTAAGGGTCTCCGCTTGCTTAGAGATAATTGCTCCATTGATCCCCGCTGAGCAGGCAGATGATAGGTGCGTCTCCGCTCACTGTGTGGGGACGGAGCTGTCAGATTCCCGCTCTCCTCTATGGGACAACGGATGAAAACGGACAGCCTGTCCATTTTCATCCGATCCGATAGAACGATGGCAAATGTATTGCCATCCGTCCGTTTTCAGCTAATCTTATAACCCGTACACATGTGCAGATTATCTGAAGACTTTTGTCTTCAGATTTACCTTTTCTATGTAGTGCAAGGGCCTGCCGGATTGCATACAAATTGAAAGTGTTTAGGTTTAACCTCATATTATATGGTTTTGGTAAGTCTGCAGACAAAAGTCTTCAGATAATCTGCACGTGTGTACGGGGCATTATGAAGACATCCCTTTCCCTATAGAGGTCAATGGGTGGCCCGATAAGTCCGATCGTGTGAAAGGGGTTCAATCGTGTGAAAGGGGCCTTATACAGGAAAACAGGTTACAGCTAAGAGTATGGACTTAAAGCGGAGTTCCACCCTGGGAAAGTTTTTTTTAATAAAAATACCCCCCGGGACAGTCAGGGCTGGTACATTCCACAATGGATAGCCTCTGATCTGTCCCGGGTTGCACTTACCTTTTAGAAGAAATACTTACCTTGAAAATGTATTGTCCAGCGCTGCCATCTCAGGTGTGGGCAGCTTGAAGCCAGCAATATCCTCTTCTGCATTCTCTTCCACCCCACGATGCACCGGTGCCGCAGCGTCATCCCTGCACAGCTTCTGGGCATGCCCAGAAGCTGTTTAGCAAGGTATGACGGCGACTGCACTGGAACTGACGTTGGGGCCGGAGCAGGCGCATTGATTTCTGGGAGCGATGATGTTCAGCTCCCAGGAATCATTGCAAGCCAGGAAGTGACGAATCGCCGTGGCCGCCGAGGGGAGGAAGAGGAAGTAAGGTAAGTATATTTTCTTCTAAACAAGGTAAGTAAAAAGAAAAAAAAAAAAATTGCGATTATCCATTTGTTTTTCAGGTGACCCGGAGCAAGAAGATGGAGGTAAGTATAATTTTAGGGTGGAACTCTGCTTTAAAATGAATAGGTCCGATGAGAAAGAATTACAGGTCCATGCTGACCTCAATTTGACAATGCAAGTTGCCTGACTTTTCTTGCTTCAATGTTCCTGAACCCCTGACCTGGGGCATGCATGCAGCAAATGAGAGAGTCAGAAATTCTTATCTCTAAATTTAATTCAGATCATTTACTCAGTACAGAAGCCCAAAAAAAATATATCAGGAAAATGTGCAGTAGCAGTTCTTTATAAGTGCATCTGCACTTACAGTTTCTTCTTAGTTTTTCTACAAAGCCCCACAAATACCCGTTGAGCCCGTTAGTGAAGCCCACCCAATACATCTTCCTCTGATGTTATGACAATAATGCTGCGCTGCCCTTGAATTTGGAACAGAGTTGCCACTCTCATGTAGGCTCTGCCTGCTTGCATTACAGTGGAATGAAAATGAAAAAAATGTTGCAGGGGGCGTGGCCAGACCTAGTCCTGCCCACTGTTTTCTGGATTGCCAGCACTGCCTCTTCGGCCAAACCCCTCCCACTGTGAGCTGCAGTGTCCTTGACAGGGGAGCGTGTGAGACACAGAAGAGGATTTGGTGCTGTCAGGAAAGGTAGAAGGAAGGTTTTTGTTTACCTAATGGGGCTTGAAAAATATATAGTAACTAGATGTGATACTTGCTTAGACAGTCATACAGGACCCTTTAGTTGTACAATAATAAAAGCTATATTTTTCTTATGACAAATTTCCTTTAACCAATTAAGGTCCACCCTATAGCAATTGTACTGCTTCAGGGCAGCACCTGTGTGCCGCATCATGTATATATACTAGGCTTGTGACGGTATCAGATTTTCATGCTGCGATTAATTGATTAAGGTTTTGCCACGGTATACGGTATTATCACGGTATTCTATTATTAAATTTAAATTATTAAATTTCCACCTTACTTCAATTTCATTGCTGAATTTAGGGGCTTTGGTTCACTTATGCACATTATTATATAGTCAGTCAGTACAGACTCTGTGAACCAGGCCTAAAATAGGTCATCAAGCAGTGTCTGGCCTAACTGGTGATAACTGGTCCTGGCGCTCGGCTCCGATCCGATGGCCTGGTCATTAAGAGGGCAAATCCTTGTGGTCAAGAAGTGGTTAAACCTGAAGGAGGTGTTGTTTATAAATGACTTTACTATTGCTTTAGGCCTGGTTCACATGTATGCGGGTTGGCGGTTCACATGTATGCGGGTTGGCGGCCCACATTTGCACAGGCATAGCAGCCCATTGATTTGAACGGGCTGCTATGCCCTCATTTTCCGCAGAAAAAAGGTGCATGCAGCATTTTTTTAAAATTCAGTGGCCTTGAAATCCATCCTGCTTTTGCACCATGCGACTAACCTGCAGTTCCTGCTCTGGCAAGCTTTCTGCATTTTTTGTAGACACTGCTTGATGGCTATATAATAATGTAATGTGGGCTGCTATGCGCGTGTGTGTGTGTGTGTGTGTGTGTGTGTGTGTGTGTATGTATGTATGTATGTATATGTGTATATATATATATATATATATATATATATATATATATATTTATTAGAGCTGCACGATTCTGGCCAAAATGAGAATCACGATTTTTTTAGCTTGGAATAAAGATCACGATTCTCTCACGATTCTCTGTGTAACAAAAAAAAAAAAATTGGGATAACTTTACTGTTACGTTTTTTTTTTTTTTTTATTCATTAAAGTCTAATCATTGCGTTTGAAAGATTGCTGCGCAAATACAGTGTGACATAAAATATTACAACAATCGCCATTTTTTTCTGTAGGGTCTCTGCTAAAAAAATATATAAAATGTTTGGGGGTTCTAAGTACTTTTCTAGCAAAAAAAAAATGATTTTAACTTGCAAACAACAAGTGTCAGAAAAAGATCCAGTCTTTAAGAGGTTAAACTTCCTTTCTCCCTGGCAGAGGGAAGGTTAAAGATACAAATGTAATCATTTTTGTTTATAGTTAGGAGACTTAATGCTGAAAGGTGTTAGCTGTGTGAGTGAATGAGTCATCCAGCTCACTGAAATGTATCAATTCACAAGTCAGGCAGACTTGACAGAGAAACTCGGTATTTTAAAAATGCCACAATAACAATACCGTGGCTATGCAATACCGCGATATATCGAATTACCGAAAACCGGCATATGTCTAATATATACATTATCTGACTCTTCCGGGTAAGGGGCACCCATGCGTGCTGTCGGCGGCTCACTTGCGCTGTGATTACACACAGCAAAAGACGATCGCAGGTGCACAGTACCAGAAGTCCTCCAGCACCTGCCGATCGATAGGCAGAGAGACAGAACTGCGATCTGCCTATACAAACAAGGCAGATCGCGGTTGAGACAGGAGGGAAGGGATGGAATTTGTGTCTCTGCAAAGCAGGGAATCAATTCCATCTCTTCACCTAGTAAAAGCACCTCCCACAATGTAGTAAAACATTGGCTAGGCACACAGTTAACCCTTTGATCGCCCCTGATGTTAACCCCTTCCCAGCCAGTGTCATTAGTACAGTGACAATGGTCCCAAAAAAGGGTCAGTTAGTGCCAATGTCTACTGCACTATCACAATCCAGCTATAAGTTGCTGAGGGACGCCATCACTATGCCTCAATAAAATTTTGTATTTTTTTTGTGCCTACAAAGTCCCCTCCATAGTATTTTTCTTCAATATTCCAATCTGAATTCTACTATACAGGGGATTGCAGGAGACTGATACCAAGTCAAAAATTCATAAACTTAAATGAGTTATATTCAAAAATATATGTAATGATTGGGTTTAAATTAGGGATCGACCGATTATCGGCAACACCGATATATATCGAGGGTCGATATGCACTTTCCCCGATATATCGGAATTGGCCCTGGCGGTTACCGATATTGCCGTGACGTCATCGCGTATGTTGCACCATGCGCCTCTGCGCACTGGGACAGCTTCTGCCTTCTTAGGCCGTCTCATTTGGAGTCTCACAGTGTGCACAGTGCGTTTACAGCTGCCGCAGCCACATACTAGAGTCTGCACCGTCGTGACAGAAAGTGATTCTCTCTTAATCATACAGTACAGCTACAGTGAACACAGTGTGTGTAACATAGCCGCCGTGGCCACCCACCCACAGCTGCCCAGTGCCAGCCAGCAAGCCACCCACCACACAGGGTGTCAGCCAGCCAGCCACCAAAGGGTGCCAGCCAGCCAGCCAAAGAGTGCCAGCCAGCCACCCACCACAGGGTGCCTGCCAGCCACCCACCCACCCACCACAGGGTGCCAGCCAGCCAACCACCACAGGGTGCCAGCCAGCCAACCACCACAGGGTGCCAGCCAGCCAACCACCCACCATAGGGTGCCAGCCAGCCAACCACCACAGGGTACCACTGCCAGCCATTCACCACAGGGTACCACTGACAGCCACCCACCAAAGGGTACCAGCCAGCCAGCCACCCACCAAAGGGTGCCAGCCACCCACCAAAGGGTGCCAGCCAGCCAGACACTCACCACATGGTGCCCCCGCCATTCTTTCTAAGGGAAACCGGCAATGAAGTTGTTCGGCTTCACAGCCAGTTCCCTACTGCGCATGCGTGAAGCGTGCTGTGCATTCTCATAGGCTCGGCGCCACTGTCTCCCGGAAGTGGGGGAAGGGTACCACAGGCACATGAGGGGGGGGGGGGGAAGGGAGTGGAAGTTCCACTTTTGGGTGGAACTCTGCTTTAAGTCTTCTAAAAAAAAAAAAAAAAAAAAAAAAAAAAAAAAAAATGGTATCTGCCTGCTTGCAGTCTTCTTTAAAATGTATGTTCTTGGCATGCCTCAGTGCCAGGATAAGCTCCCCTATACATGCACAGGCACTACATCATTCTGGTCTGACCAATCAAGATTCCGAGCCAAAAAAAGACTAGGCGAAGAAGTGAGGGCAGAACAGTATTGTTGAAGTTTAAGGATGGATTGACATTGTTGGGGTGCATTACTGCACATGTGTTACTGTGATGCGTCGAGGAAGACCATTTGTTTGCAAGTTTTAGCATACCTATACCCATACACAGCACAAGAAATGGCACACATGGTTTACATCTGTGCATTCTGGTGTGCTAAAATGCATGTGTTGTGCTGAGGTGCCATTCAAATGAAATCGCAATGCAAGGCACAGACAGCCATGCATTACGGCAATATATGATCCAATAACACAATGGTGTAAAATTTGCCCTTACTCTAGCAAACTTTTAAGAAACCACACCTCAACCGCTTCCACATTCTGTTACATAGGAGAAACTACACAAAATGAAAAGACCAATCACTGCATTCCTTCTACCAGGTAAAAGATGACAAGTATGCCGAGTATTTCACTTGGTAATTAGCACCAGGAAACCATCTGTAGGCGCAGTCACCATAAACAAATATGAAGTGGAGAATTGTGCCTGACTACTGCAACACACACTACCTGCTAACATTCTACTATCTTCTGGTTGGATTGTCTATTTCTCTAGATTGCAGATTGAAGAACTGTATTAAAAGTCCACCTAATAATGATACTTCCGTTTCGGTAGACACAGGACAGTTACCCACCTGACAGCCTCTAATGGCCTGTACACACAATCCGAAAATCAAATGAAAAATACCGCTTTCGAAGTGATCAAACGATAATCTGATCATTAGTACAGAGCTCTCGAGAGCCAATCACAACAGTTCATCCGATATTATCTGATCGGACAAGCACGAAAATTCTTGCATGCTACCAGATCGTACGTTTTTTGTTTAATCACACAATTTCAAAACCGTATGTCAGTGCGACTTCAGGTGTGAAGATGTCTATGCTAGACGCACCTGAAATTGCCAAAAGTAGTGCAGGAACTGCTTTTTCAAATCTCTGCAGCTCAGCGCAGATTTGAACAGTTCCATTGACGCAAATAGTGTGCGACTTGAACCTGTCAAATCACATGACAAGTTGCACTAGTGTGAACGGGGGCTTAAACTTTTTATGCAAGAACAACGATATAGGGCTAATTAAAAGATTTAGTGTGCTGCGCAAATCTTACAAGTATCGCAAAAACTGAGAATAATAAATTGTTATGAGTGCTGTGAAATGTCAATGAAGAAGATTGTATAAAATTATGTATAAAAACAGTGCAAAAATAGTTGTAAATCCTATATCAGGCATGTCCAACCTGCGGCCCGAGGGCCGCATGCGGCCCGGAACCTCAGGCAATGCGGCCCACTGCCCCCTGACATTTTTTTTTTTTGCTGGGGAGGAAGGAAGTCGGGTCGGGGGCACGGCCACAGCAGCTTCCAACTAATGGTAGGCAGAGGCTGCCTCAGAGGGGGGGGGGGGAGGGGAGCATGTGCAGTGTTTCTGACTCCTACCACCATGACCACTTCAAATCACTGAAGTGGTCATGGTGGTTAGAGTGTTCTTTTATTATCGCTCAGAAGAAGTAAACCTCTGTATACTGATTCCATTTCATTTGATCATCCTCTAGTTGTGTTAAATCAGTGTGGGTGGCGCGGGAAGGCTGCGGCGGCATTTTATTACTTATATACGTTAACTATAGTATATATTTAATATGCGGCCCGAGAAAATTTCTCTACACTCAATTTGGCCCAGAGAAGCCAAAAGGTTGGACACCCATGTCCTATATGCTCTGTGTATATAACCAAGATGATTTCACAAGTAGATCATACATATACACATAGATAGAATCCCTAGTGCACTACAATATTTGCTATTATAAGTGTCCTTATATCACATGTATAATATCCATACAGTGCAGTATGTGATCAAAATAAACGCTTCCGCATGCAATCAAATCATGCCACAATGAAAGAGTCTTATTAATTTGAGCGCGGTGCTGAATCGACAGTGTCCATAAATAGTGAAAAGTTGTGTTTCTATAATGACAGGAGCGATCCCTGATTACAGATAGTGTGCCACCTCAACTCTTGTGACCCCCCCTTCAGGTGGGTGTCTCACCTTTAGGTGTGTGACCTTGCAGCTAAGCTCAGTCAAATATAGCTTCAGATATTCCTAAGGGATGCTGAGATGGTTGGATTCCTTCACCTTGAGAGGTCCCGATGGATCCGTGTCACTTAACCACTTACCGACCACCCGCCTTCGATTTACGTCGGCGCTTTGGCGCCAAATACCAGGGTTATGGCAGCAGATAGCTCCAATATATATAAAAAAGAAATTTTAATAAAATATAAGAACAGGCTCAAAAAACTATTTTTCACCGCACAATGAAAAAAATCATAAACTTATATAAGGGGGTTAATTTCCAACTCTTCGTTCAATCCCCCAGGTGACATGGAATTCAAAGTAGAAATCCAAAAACGTTATCACATACATAACTTCGAAAAACTTTCACCTTCGGGGAGAGACATTGATATGGCTTCAATGCCAAACACTTCCAAGCCCGCTGTACTACCCCCATGTGCCTCACAGAAATGCAGAGGCACACTGTGCTTGGTCTTTTTGCTCGCCAAATCTGGTACGCATAGTCCGAACCGTCCTCCCCACATAGAACAAAACCACATGGGCATCTCAATCCATAAATCACAAAATGAGTACTACAGCGGATTAACTGTCTGATGTTGAAAATCCGACCATCCCCCAAGCTGAAACTCTTCTTCCCATGGTCCATATAAGTACAGGCCTTACATTGCAATAATTTACATTTGTAAGACCCTAATATGTTCTGGAACATAGGAATGTCCTTTACTGGTTGTTGTGCACCCTTGATCTTACTCGGTGCCACCATTCTCTTCACATACTTGGCACACCTGAATACAACTTTGGGCTTTTTTGGGAGTATACGGCAGAGGGCCGTGTCCTGTTCTAAGATGGGCCAGTGCTTCTGGATGGCCCTTTAGATAGATTGTGTCTAATTAAATTTTGTGCAGAGCAGGAAGGTTGTGGATATGGCAGAGTTAAGTCCATTATAAGGTTCTAGGGAAGTGGGGAACTTGGAAGGCAAAATGGAATAGGTAGGGGAGTGATGGGCTAGGTAGAGTGGTGGGAGGTAGGGGAATGATGGGCTAGGTAGGAGAGTGTGGGAGGTAGGGGAATGATGGGCTAGATAGAGTGGTGGGAGGTAGGAAAATGATGGGCTAGGAAAAGTGGTGGGAGGTAGGGGAATGATGGGCTAGGTAGGAGAGTGTGGGAGGTAGGGGAATGATGGGCTAGGTTGGAGAGTGGTGGGAGGTAGGGGAATGATGGGCTAGGTTGGAGAGTGGTGGGAGGTAGGGTAATGATGGGCTAGGTTGGAGAGTGGTGGGAGGTAGGGTAATGATGGGCTAGGTTGGAGAGTGGTGGGAGGTAGGGGAATGATGGGCTAGGTAGGAGAGTGTGGGAGGTAGGGGAATGATGGGCTAGGTTGGAGAGTGGTGGGAGGTAGGGGAATGATGGGCTAGGTAGGAGAGTGGTGGGAGGTAGGGGAATGATGGGCTAGGTAGGAGAGTGGTGGGAGGTAGGGGAATGATGGGCTAGGTTGGAGAGTGGTGGGAGGTAGGGGAATGATGGGCTAGGTTGGAGAGTGGTGTGAGGTAGGGGAATGATGGGCTAGGTAGGAGAGTGGTGGGAGGTAGGGGAATGATGGCCTAGGTAGGAGAGTGGTGGGAGGTAGGGGAATGATGGGCTAGGTTGGAGAGTGGTGGGAGGTAGGGGAATTATAGGAGGTAGGGGAATGATGGGCTAGATAGGAGAGTGGTGGGGAGGTAGGGGAATGATGGGCTAGGTAGGAGAGTGGTGGGGAGGTAGGGGAAGGATGGGCTAGGTTGGAGAGTGGTGGGAGGTAGGGGAATGATGGGCTAGGTTGGAGAGTGGTGGGAGGTAGGGGAATGATGGGCTAGGTAGGAGAGTGGAGGGAGGTAGGGGAATGATGGGCTAGGTTGGAGAGTGATGGGAGGTAGGGGAATGATGGGCTAGGTTGGAGAGTGATGGGAGGTAGGGGAATGATGGGCTAGGTTGGAGAGTGGTGGGAGGTAGGGGAAGGATGGGCTAGGTTGCAGAGTGGTGGGAGGTAGGGGAATGATGGGCTAGGTTGGAGAGTGGTGGGGAGGTATGGGATGGGAAGGGTTAAAGATATTGCTGACAGCCAGCAGTTTACCATGCTCCACTTATCTCTAAAATACCACTTTTGGATGGGCCATGGTCTAAGAACAATAAAAGCATTGAGAAATATTTAAGAAAAGATGACCTGAACACCAATGCCAACATAATTCGCTTATTCCCACTTCCTAACATGCAAACCCTGCAAGGCTTGCAAAGTTGCTGTGTCATGCGATTTGCAGGTTGTAAAGGAGGACAGCTGAGGGAAGTGATAAGAATTCTGCTCCATTGGGCTACAAATATCTATTGTCCCATTCATATGTGACACGCTGAATTCTGCAGACATAGGGTGATACATTGTGTAATGGTTTATAAATCAGTCTCTTCATAATTCTTCCATTACCTTGATAGCATGCCAGAATAGGAACAAACGTCTTGGCAAAACCAAAAATGATTTACATCAAGCAGATATGTAATGTTTGGAAAATGCACAAATATCGACTCTGCGGAATGGGTGCAAAGATCTGCTTGGCATAGACAGGGAATGTTGCTGACACTTGGCCTATTTCTGTCCTTTCAATGTAATGGTCACTTCCTCTTTTTAAAAAATGTCCAATGTGTGCGGTGACTCAGCCGATGTCTACTCATTGAGCTACTTCACTATTTCACTAACAATTTTTTAAAGGACACCTATGACAAGAAAAAACACAAAGGATGCAACTGCTCACCTACTGAAAATGCTAATTGCCTGTGTGTCCCTGGCTTCAGTGCTTTAAGTTGCTGGCCTGGAACAAGCATGCAGCAAGTGCAGCGCTGATATGCAAACCTGTTCAGGATCAGTGCCTCAGTGTTTTCAGCATTGTATCAATATGCCAGGTAACTAGCATTTTCATGTCAGCGATGGCAGCTTGCATATTTCACTTAAAGAGGAATTCTAGGCTACCTCTAATTTTCCAATTCTCCCTCCCTCCTCCTAACACCTATGCTGACTAAAGCTGGATACACATTATACAACTTTTGTTGGTAGATTTCTATTGAATTTACCTTCAACTATGTAGTATAAGGGCCTGTCTGATTGCATACAAATTGAAAGTGTTTGGGTTTGATCTCATATTATATGGTTTTGGTAAATCTACAGAAAATTGTATAGTGTGTATCCAGCTTTACCTCTGCAAGAAAGATTTATTGTGTAATGTGTATGGTGAGCCTAAGACCCCTTTCACATGGGTGCCCTTGTTTTGTGGGATCCGCTTGCTAAGTGGGGGAACGCTCTGCTGATCCTGGCTGAGCAGGTTCATGACAGGTCTGTCTCCACTCACTGTGCAGAGCAGAGACACACACAGTCCCACTCTCCTCTATGGGAAAATCGGGTGAAAAACGGACCGCCTGTCTGATTTCATCAGATCATATTCGATCCGGTCCACCAGACAGAGGGAAAATAGGACCACCATACGTCTGGATATTGTGGACTTGATTCAATCGGATAGAGGTGGGCATCAGACTGAAATCATTCTACAAGAGTAGTCTGAGTTCAATGACCGGGTAGATCTGGTAAAGATTCGGTACATTAAAGCCAACTTTTTTTTTTTTTTAATCAATCAGCAGAAAGGACGGAACTTGCATTGAATAGGAAGTGTTCCTTGTGCTTCTGTCCTCTGCACCCCTATTGTGGGGATAGGAGGAGGGCCGCTGATAAGACAGTACAGCCAGCCCTCCTGCACTGGGCCTGGGCCCCATCAGTTCAAAAAGGGGGCCCGGGCACCTGCTGAGCAGGAGGGGCGGCTGTACTGTCTTACCACCAATCCCCTCTTCTGTCTTTCTCTGCAGTGCTGCCGGCTTCTCTTCCACTCCCTCCCTCCAGCTGTGCTACAGGGGGGGGGTTCAGTTCTAGCATCTGTGTCCCCATCCACTTGTGTTCTGGCCCTGTGTGCTCCCCTTTTCTACTCTCCCAACAGCAGCTGCTGCAGGCATAAAAGGGGATGTTTTAGTATGGAGAGCGGGAGAAGGGTCCGCTAAATATGTCATAATAATGATTTTAGTGTATTTTTAGCAAAAATATAATTTGATATTATCTGGGGGGTGGGGCGGGGTCCTGTCAGGTAAGCAGTATGGGCCCCCGTGATTTCTAACAGCAGCCCTGGATATGAGGGATTTGCAGAAGGTAAAGGATGTTTACAAAGAGCCACCAGAAGCACAAGGGACATCTTTCTATAACCAGGACATCACGGTCCGGATCTCTTCATGTTCTGTCATCTGAGTCGTGACAATTCATCAATATGCTGGAACAATAAATAACCCATGTCTAGGTACCTGGACCACAGACCTGTCTTACCAACATCTATTAATCCTAATAAACAAATGAAGGATCTACTGTAACAATCAGTATAGAAAGCTGTATCAGTAGTGATCAATGTCCTCTGTTTCTATATCACACTCTATGCAATGTAAGCTGACTGTCACCCTGCTGACCTCGTGGTCCATTCAGACCTTCAATGTCATCCCTTCCCCCCAGACCGAGAATTTCAACACTTTCTCCCATTACTGTGAAAGATCGGTCAGGTCATATCTCTCCTGGTGAACCCAATACACCAGGGTTGGCCGGGTATCCCATGGATTGATTCCCGGTATAAACAGAGTGGTCAGTCAGTATATCTGTCCTATGTGAGCAAAGTTCTGGGCACCAACATAAAATAACCCGGGGCCACCCTCATCTCAGTGATGGTCTACACATTTCTACTGATAGTCACTGAGGAACAGAGAGGACATCATTAGTGACAGAGATGCCAAAATTGGGGCTCAGTTACACAAAAGTGCCCTGTGAAGAGTGATTTGCAGCAGATTGCTTTTCAGAGGGCGGTGAGCAGTCGGTATGTTGCCTTCTCAACACCTGTTTTTTGTTCAGTCCTTTATTTATTACAAACAGACAATTAGAGAGAGACACAAAAACTGTTAGAGCCGGTTCACACTACCACGACCAGAAAGTCGCCCCGTGACTTGAAGAGACTTGGAAGGGACTTGGAAGGGACTTGGAAGGGACTTGGAAGGGACTTGGAAGGGACTTGGAAGAGACTTGGAAGGGACTTGGAAGGGACTTGGAAGGGACTTGGAAGGGACTTGGAAGAGACTTGTGCACTACTTTGAAGAGAGAGGCGACTTTGTCTGTGGGGAATGCCTGGCTAATCTCTTTCTTCTTCCTGGAAAGTCTGATAACAAGTCACTTCAATTAAGATAAGGAGGTGACTCCCATTGAAGTATATGGGACAGTCGGATCACAGGTCGCCTCAAAGTAGTACAGGACCCTTTTCTGAAGTCGGAGCGACTTCAGTAGTGCCAATTAAGACGGCACTGATTGATTAACATTGCTTTTGTTATGTCAAGCGACCTGGGGCTACACAAGTCGCCTCACAAGTCGTGCTAGTGTGAATGGGCTCTTACAGTTCAATAGAGTACACAGTAATTACCAACCCAGTGCATAGCTGTCTGATAAAAAAAATTATTCTCATTAGGAAGATTGAAGAAGATGGATAGCAAATCCCGTCTAGTATATGAAGCCTCACCAACACCACCCCTTACCCCTATATCACCAACACCACCATCATCACCACCCCTTACCCCGAAAATAACCACCACCACCCCTTACCCCTAAATCACCCATCACCCACTACAGAGCCCTGTATTCTGTGACTGGGGTCCCCACCTGGAATAAGCCAGATTGTATGCGAGGTATGTGAAGGATAAGTCAGATTGTACAATCAGATCGTATGGTCAGGAAAAGTCAGATTGTACAATCAGATTGTATGTGGTGTATGTTAAGGATAAGTCAGATTGTATGTGAAGGATAAGTCAGATTGTACAATCAGATTGTATGGTCAGCATAAGTCAGATTGTATGTGGTGTATGAGAAGGATAAATCAGATTATATGCGGTGTATGTGAAGGATAAGTCAGATTGTATGTGAAGGATAAGTCAGATTGTATGTGAAGGATAAGTCAGATTGTATGTGAAGGATAAGTCAGATTGTATGTGAAGGATAAGTCAGATTGTATGTGAAGGATAAGTCAGATTGTATGTGAAGGATAAGTCAGATTGTATGTGGTGTATGGTCAGGATAAGTCAGATTGTACAATCAGATTGTATGTGGTGTATGGTAAGGATAAGTCAGATTGTATGTGAAGGATAAGTCAGATTGTATGTGAAGGATAAGTCAGATTGTATGTGAAGGATAAGTCTGATTGTATGTGAAGGATAAGTCAGATTGTATGTGGTGTATGGTAAGGATAAGTCAGATTGTATGTGAAGTATAAGTCAGGTTGTACAATCAGATTGTATGTGAAGGATAAGTCAGGTGATCCATGTTAATGGAAGAAGAGAGAAGTGAGACTCACATGTCCCCCCAGCAGAGGAGCGCTCTCATCCTGGGCACACACTCGGTGTCCATACTCCGCATTGATGCTGTGGCCGGCGATGGACATAGTGCTGAGCAGAGGGAGATCAGTGATCCTGAGCTGCCATGGAGAGCACAGCACTGAGCTCTGACAGTACACACACTACACAGTACTGAGTGAAGTCACATGATCCTCCCTGGAGCCGCTTCCTGTTTACTGGGCTGGTCATGTGACACCGGCACTGAGTACTTTTTACGTCACTCTGCTGCCCTCACTGCCCG
Source organism: Pelophylax lessonae (assembly GCF_965119305.1). Taxonomy (NCBI): domain Eukaryota; kingdom Metazoa; phylum Chordata; class Amphibia; order Anura; family Ranidae; genus Pelophylax; species Pelophylax lessonae. Next base: position 146,275,039 of record NC_138780.1, on the reverse strand, counting down.
TAGTCGCCGGTTGATGACGTGTACAAAGCATGGCGAAGAAGAAGCATGAGGTGAGAAGCCGGGTGGGGTGGTCAGGCGGCAATTCCCAGCATGCTCTGCTTCATAGGCAGAGTTAGGGACGAGGCTGGGGTGATAGGAGACCCCACATAGATACAGGACAAGCATAGCCTTATTTTCTCGCTTAGATTTGGCAGGGAAAGGTCAGAACCAGTTTGGGATTTGAGTGCTACCTATACTATACAAAGTCCAAAAAGTGTGTTAGACCAATGCGGTGAGAGTCCAGAAACTTGTTCATTTAGCAAGACGGTATAACAACAAAACCAACATGTTTCAGGTGTTTGGTGCTGTGAACTTTGTATATACAGCAGCCAGACGCGAGGGCCCTTGTTTTAGGTGCATCTTGTGTATGTGTAACTAAAGACAAAAAAAAAAAGTTTGAGTTTTGGATAGAGTAAGGGAGGGTTATAACCCCTGTCTGTTTTTTTCTCATTTGTGCCCCATTGGGGAGATTTCCCTTCACTTCCTGTCCCATAACCAAAACAGGAAGTGAGGTAATCTGAATACGGTTTCCCATTAAAAGGTTTCTCCTCTTTTCCTGTTAATGTGACAGCCCAAAAGTTGGGATTTTCTCTCAGTGGTAACAGTAAGCAGGACAAATAGTGATGAAAAATCTCCATAATGGGGTCAGAGACAACAGTATAAACAGATTTTTTTTTTTTAAAGCCCGTAGTGTGTGCAACACACTCAAAAGACTCCACCCGGTGCATAAAAAAGTGCACACACACAAAGTGAGAACACAAAAAAGCACAGGGTGTGCGACAACGTATGGTCTTCCCTCCGAAGAGGTAGGACCCGAAACCTCAATCCCCCGGGGCGCAAGACTCCTGACAGGGACATAAGGTACTCATGGTCTGTCTGGCCGAAACCAGACCGACCCCGTTCTTCAGGGGGACTGCCGGAACAGCCCCCACCGAGTACTAAGTAGGGCTCCCCCGAAGGGAGACCCCATGGGAGAGGGCGAACTAAGCCAAAAGGCCATATCCACCCCCTCCCAAGACTTAAGGCTGGGCCCGAGGACCCACACACTCCAGTCTGTGCAAATAAAGAAAACAAAGGTGATAGTGCAGTGACGGACTCCAAAGAAAAAAACAGACAAAACAAAGAAGTGGGGGAAGGGAAGTGGGGAAAGTGCGATGGTGCCATGTGAGGGACCAAGGCAGGCCTTCCAGCCGGAATAAAAAATTCCTCTGGTGCAAGCCAAAAGGCCTGTCCCAAGAGGCAGGTGTGAAAAAGGTGTGCAGTGACCAAGGTGCCAAAAGAACTCACAGCGAGCTGCCCCTCACCAGTGAGAAATTAAGGCACCCCTGGGCTGCCACCCCAGGGGCACTTACACTATGGGCTCTTTCAATCTCAGCCCCCGGCCAGACCAAATGTAGCCTATCCCCACCAGCAGACATCAGAACCTAGACAACTTGGGGAGAGCTTACCTACCACTGGGGACAGGCCCTCTACAAGCCAGATCAACCCAGGAGAGAAAGCCCCCCCCTCGCCATCCTGTTCCTCAGCCCATTACATCCAGGAGCAGTTCCACCGGCCACCCAGTCAGACCGGCTTTCCTGCCCCCTTCAAACTGGTTAGGACAGTTCAACCCATTCGAATCAGAAGGCGGCGGGCCCCACATGCTTTCCCAGATGACCTACTCCCCGTGCCTCACCAACTAAGAGCGCTCCGGGTTTTGGTCAAACTGGTACTAGCTAAGGCCCATACCAACCGATAAGAACAGATACTACACTTGATCTTAGCCAAAAGGCCGAGTATAAACAGATGTTCTACTTCCTCTCCACTCTATCCAAAGGCTTAACCACTTGCCTGCTGGGCACTTAAACACCCTTCCCATCCAGGCCAATTTTCAGCTTTCAGCGCTCGCACACTTTGAATGACAATTGCGCGGTCATGCTACACTGTACCCATATGACATTTTTATCATTTTTTTCCACACAAATAGAGCTTTCTTTTGGTGGTATGTAATCACCTCTGGGTTTTTTATTCTTTACAAAAAAAAAAAGACAGAAATTTTTGAAAAAAAAAAAAAGTTTTTCTTATTTTCTGCGAGTACATTTTGAAAATAAAATTTTCTCCCTCACTGATGGGCGCTGATGAGGCGGCACTGGTGGGCGCTGATGAGGCGGCACTGGTGGGCACTGATGAGGCGGCACTGATGGGCACTGATGAGGCGGCACTGATGAGGTGGCACTAATATGCCGCACTGATGAGCACTGATAGGCGGCACTGAGAGGTGGCACTGCTGGTCACTGAGAGGTGGCACTGCTGGGCACTGATAGGCGGCACTGATAGGCGGCACTGACGGGGGGCACTGATGGGCACTGATAGGCGGCACTGATGGGCACTGACGGGTAGCACTGATGGGCGGCACTGATGAGCACTGATGGGCAGCACCATCAGTGCCCATAGTGCTGCCAGTCAGTGCTCATCAGTGCCTAGATGAGCAGGCACTGACTGGCAGCACTGTGGGCATTGATGGGGGCACTGATGGTGGGCACTGATGGGGGGGCAATGTGTGTGTTTTTTCTTACCTTTAGTAATCAGGGCACTGGTGATCAGTGCCCTGATTACATTCCCCTGTGTCCCCAGCGGCTGTCGGCTCCCCCTCCTTCCTCACACTGCAGTCTCTGTGTGAGGAAGGAGCGCCGGCGATGAGAGATGATCTCATATGTTTACATATGAGATCATCTCTCATTGGACGGCTTGATCACGTGGTGAATGGCCGCTGTGATTGGCCATTCACCACGATCTGTGATGGACACGGCCGACACAGATTCTCCCCGATGCGCGCGCACGGGGGGGCGTGTCACTGGGAGGCCGTTTAAAAACGGCCTCCTGAAAATTCAAGTCCGCGCTGCAGCCGTATATAGGCTGTAGCGCAGATAGGAAGCGGTTAAAGGGTAACTCCACATTCCTGGGGAAAAAACAATATAGCGTATACAATTGTGACACAAATCATATTGTAATTGAATGTTATTAAAAAATTGCCTTTCCTTTTCAATCTGCATTTCTGAAAATGCAATGCAATATGGCTACCTGGAGGCGTTCTGTACACAGAATGTATACTGACCACACCCCAGAAACATCATTTCCTGCTTGTGTGATTGGCTCACCAATTTTCCCAGAAGTCTGCCTAAGATACAAGTCAGATTTCTGGCATCCCCTGCAACAAAAATGTCATTTTGGTGAGAGACTCCCAATAGGAACACATCTAAAGGGATGCAGGCCCAGCAGCTTTCATCAATAGTGCTCTGCAGCTGCCACAGCTGATTGATAATTATGAAACCACTCCCATTAGACCCACTCAGCACAGAGGAACAAACGGATTTATTCAGAATAACAAAAAGTAGGAATCTGCAACAAAGTTTGTTAAAATCCCTGCAACGTACAGAGATCACCCAGAGGGGAATGTTTTTTTTTTCTCAACAAAAGTGGAGTTACGCTTTAACAATAAAACCAATTTTGCCTTTAGTTATACTTTAAATTTAGTGTAAAAGATCACCTAGTAAAATATCCCATTCAGCTGAGCCAGTTCCCTACCGGGCACTTTTACCCCCTTCCTGCCCGGGACAATTTTCAGCACTCTCACACTTTGAATGACAATTGCGCAGTCATGCTACACTGTACCAGGGTGGATTTGATTTAAATCAACTAATTTTAAATCATAATTTTTAAAGAGCAACTGTCATCTCTGTCCCACAGCAGCTGCTCCTTTGACCCACTGTTGACTCACCGACCTTCCCATTCACTTTAATGGGATGGCTGGTGATGTGGCAGTGACACAACAAGGTGAGGGATGTGGCGGCAGGACTTATTCTTGCTGGTAGTTAGAATCTTTAATATTTGCAAATAAAATGAAGGTTTCCTATTTAGAATAAAAGGCTCTCGGGTTAGTAAAACCGAGATATCAGAACCGATTCAATCATACAGTTTGTAGTGTACATACAGTATGCCACAAAAGTGAGTACACCCCTCAGTTTTGTAAATATTTTATTATATCTTTTCATGTGACAACACTGAAGAAATGATACTTTGCTACAATGTAAAGTAGTGAGTGTACAGCTTGTATAACAGTGTAAATTAGCTGTCCCTTCAAAATAACTCAACACACAGCCAATAATGTCTAAACTGCTGGCAACAAAAGTGAGTACACCCCTAAGTGAAAATGTCTGAATTGGGCCCAATTAGCCATTTTCCCTCCCTGGTGTCATGTGACTCATTAGTGTTACAAGGTCTCAGGTGTGAATGGGGAGCAGGTGTGTTAAATTTGGTGTTATCGCTCTCACTCTCTTATACTGGTCACCGTGACACCTCATAGCAAAGAACTCTTTGAGGATATGAAGAAAGAATTGTTGCTCTACATAAAGATGGCCTAGGCTATAAGAAGATTCCCAAGACCCTGAAACTAAGTTGCAGCATGGTGGCCAGGACCATACAGCAGTTTTAACAGGACAGGTTCCACTCAGAACAGGCCTCGCCATGGTCAGCCAAAGAAGTTGAGTGCACATGCTCAGCGTCATATACAGAGGTTGTCTTTGGGAAATAGACATGTGAATGCTGCCAGCATTGCTGCAGAGGTTGAAGGGATGGGGGGTTCAGTCTGTCAGTGCTCAGACCATACGCCGCACACTGCATCAAATTGATCTGCATGGCTGTTGTCCCAGAAGATAAAGATGATGCACAAGAAAGCCTGTAAACAGTTTGCTGAAGACAAGCAGACTAAGGACATGGATTACTGGAACCATATTCTGTGGTCTGCCGGGACCGGGGAGCTACAGTTCATTGAGGGGACCATGCATGCCAACATGTACTGTGACATACTGAAGCAGACGACTCTGGGAATTGTAGTTCCTGAACAACTGGAGGGCCATCGTTTGAAGACCCCTGATCTAGGGCCTTATTCACATAGGCAGCCTGGGGGTGGTAAAAACAGGCAGTTGATCCATGTTTAAGCCCCCATCCTGTACCTAAATTGTGCAATGTTGGCAGCACAGTGATGTCCACATCACCTAATTTTGGATTGAGTGAGGTGGTCATAAAGATTGCCCTGTGACTAAAGGAATGACATTGGATGCCCTTTATGATCCCTCCTCTGCCAAGACATGACATAAAGTATGAAGAAGAGGGTTTCTATGGTACAGGGAGAAGGTAAGTAGTAAATGTTACTGGAATATTCAGAGTTAGGGGGTGGGGTTATAGGAGGTAAAAATAGAGGGATTTTTTGTATTTAAAATGCATTTATTATATATATTTTTTTTCCTTTCAGGAACATTAACAGATTGTATTACTTAACAAATCTTCTTAACGGCTATGGATTTGCTGCCTTAAATAAAGTAACCCCTAAAACCAGTCTATGGTCTGCATCTATATTCCATACATTCCAAAGAAATACCTTCTCCGCCATGACCCAGGCTCAGGGTGATTGTGATGAACCTGGACTGTTCTCTCCTAATCCTAAAGTGCAGGGAATGACTACACTAGACCGCGATGCCTTCACCAAAACCATACACGTTCCTGTGATCAAAGTAAAAAAGGAAGCCATCCATATTGTCATGAAAAATCTAAAGCACAGACTGATGAAGAGACCTAAGCTAAAAATAATTATTGATGACCCCAATGATGAGGGCCATAAAAAGATTGTACTGGACCCATACACGATCACATCAGAAGATTCATTCACTGAACGGGACCATGAGTTCTTCAAGAAGTTTCAGATTAGCCCTCAGATTTTTCAGGCTGATCTGCAAGTGACTTACGACAACTTAAAGACTGACGAAATCTTGAAGGCAGTTTTGCCCAAAGGTCAGGATGTGACAACTGGCTTCAGCCGTGTAGGACACATTGCTCACATGAATCTCCGGGATCACCAACTTCCTTATAAGAATTTGATTGGTAGGTGTTGGTTTGTGAGTGTTTTTTTTTTTTTTTTTCAAAGTTGTGCTGAGTTAAAGACTAAAGCCTCGTACACACGATTAGAATATTGGACATATATTCATCCATTTTTGGTTGTATGCTGGTCTCCTAACAAATTTTCATATGACGGAATTCAACTTCAGAAGTGATGTAATGTGTTGGACTGTTTTGTTTGTGTTCTTTCGTTTGCGAGCATGCCTAGTCCTGCTCTTACGATTTTTTTTTTTTTTTTTTGGACGAAAACTGTACTAAATGAAAATTAGACGTTCTGTTCACGTACGATAAAAATTTTATAGCCTGCACATTTAGAATTTGTTGTCCGAAAAGTCGGAATCGGCTGTCGGAAGCCCTATACTAACCATACGAAAATTGGCAGATCGTTAGTTGAAGTTGGTCCAATTTTCTTATTGTGTGTATGAGCCTTTAGGCTCCATTTACAATAATGTTTTTGTTTTTTTTTTTTTTACATTTTTACGTTATTTTTAACATGGGTTCCTATGGAACATGTTCACATGAATGCATTTTTCTGCCTCTGCTTTTTTGTAAAGTCAGGGACTTTTTTTAAATGCAAAACTTCTTCTTTTTTTTTTTTTTTTGGTTCAATGGAGAAGCTGCAGAAAAGCATGTAGTGTGTTTTTAGCACGATTTGCGTCTTCTAATCTGCCCAACAACAAATTTGCACCCCCCGCCAAAAAAAAAAAAAAAATAAAAAAAGGCAAATCAAGGTTAAAAAAAAAAAGAAACGCTCAAAAGCAAACGGCATAGGTGTGAATGGAGCCTAAGTCCACCTTTTGCAAAAAAGAAACAAATTCAAATAGATTTGCCAAAATGATTCTCATATATATATATATATATATATATATATATATTTTTTTTCAAATTAGCCTGCAAAGTAGGCCTGCACGATATTGTAAAAAAATATATTGCAATATTGAGGGACCCGTCAATCCAGGCTAAAGTCAACAAGGGATAGGGAAGGATGCTGGGAATGGAAATCGTGAAGCATGCAGGCAGCCTTCTAAATTTTTTAATTGCAGATACAGGGCACTGGGCAGGTCAGGGTTAATAATGGTACTCTCAAATCAATTACGCAGTCACAGTGACAGTGTGGAATCGATCGGATTATTCAGTCTTTCTCACAGTGGTGGTAGGAGGCTGGAGCGGCAGACTAGGAGCCTGGAAAGGATCACAGCACAGCCGCATACACTTACTCATTCACTCGTGCACTGCAGCCCGCCCCACACGTTCAGTGAGTCTCACTCTCCGCCCTAGTTTTCTCAATGGCACATTCAGGGAACAAATCACGCCGTGAGTAGCGGCACAGCGAACCAATCAGGCGTGCAGGCACGCGTGATTGGTTAGCTGTGCAGTTGCTCACGGCGTGATTGGTTCCCTGAATGTGCCATTGAGAAAACTAGGGCGGAGAGTGAGACTCACTGAACGTGTGGGGCGGGCTGCAGCCTGCAGTGGGATGGATGTGTGAGTTCTCCTCAGAGTCCCTGCCTAACGGAAGTCTGTGAGTCCTCCTCCGAGTCCCTTCCCCTTGCTATGCAAAATATCGTGACCTCGGCGATATGAGTATCGCCTATGGCCGCAGAGCGATAGTCGATATAATATCGACTATCGTTCAGCCCTACTGCAAAGCATTGCAAGCACAATCACTGGGTCATGGGTGCGATGCTTCCAGCTCTGTCTGTATCCAAGGTACAGATTTTCAGTTACTGAGCTGGAGGAAGAGTCAGTGGTATGACTGCGGTGATTATGGCACTTTTGTTCCATTGAGAGCTACAGGTCTGTCTGCTGCGGTGGAAGATGAAACTTTGTAGTTTAATCAATGCAACACACCATCTCTAGCAAACTGCAATAAAAACAATGGAGATTTTCAGTTCACATAAAGGTGTAGGTTTTATGAAACAGAATTTTTTTCTCCGTTCACTTCTCCACAGTTTTCAGGAGGAAAATTATCTCCTCTGGCACCCTGTTTATGATGTGGAGAACTTAAGTTCTCATAGGGAGAAGAGAGGAGAAGTTTTTCCTCTGAAAACATCCGAGATCCATGTAAAAGTGAATGGGCTGCCTGTAATCTCGTGAGACATGGCAAGATTACAGTACAAGAAAATCCCTGAAACACTCTAGTGCCCATTTATTAAGCAGTGGTAATAATACACGTGCATTCTTAGAGGAGACCCCCCCCCCACCTAATGTTAAGAAAATAATTAGTCCCCCAACACATATATATATATACCATTCCAAAGTTTGGGGTCACCCAGACAATTTCATGTTTTTCATGAAAAATCACACTATTTTACATGGAAAGGAGTTGCAAAATGAATACAACATATAGTAAAGACATTGACGAGGTTAGAAATCATGATTATTTGAAATAATAATTTTGTCCTTCGAACTTTCATCAAAGAATTCTCCATTTGCAGCTATTACAGCCTTGCAGACCTTTGGCATTCTAACTGTCAATTTGTTGAGGTAATCCTGAAGAAATTTCACCCCGCACTTCCTGAAGCACCTCCTACAAGTTGGATTGGCTTGATGGGCACTTCTTGTATACCATGCGGTCAAGCTGCTCCCATAACCGCTCAATAGGGTTGAGATCTGGTGAGTGCGCTGGCCACTGCATTACAGACAGAATACCAGCTGACTGCTTCTTCCCTAATTAGTTCTTGCATAGTTGGTGTGCTTTGGGTCATTGTCCTGCTGTAGGAGGAAATTGGCTCCAATCAAGCGCTGTCCACAGGGTATGGCATGGCGTTGCAAAATGAAGTGATAGCCTTCCTTATTCAAAATCCTTTTTCCCTGGTACAAAGCAGCCCCAGACCATCACATTACCTCCAACATGCTTGACAGATTGTGTCAGGCACTCCTCCAGTATCTGGTCACTTGTCCTGTGTCTCACAAATTTTCTTCTGTGTGATCCAAACACCTCAAACTTAAGCCCCGTACACACAATAAGATTATCGAACGATCTGTCGTCCGTTTTTTGTGGCATGCTAGTCTGATGTGGAAAGTGAAGAGGTTATTTTCATACGAATTTTCCCGTACGACAGAATTCTACTTCAGAAGTGATGTCATGTGTTGGATTGCTTTGTATGTGTTCTTTCGTCTCTGAGCATGCCTAGTCTTGCTCTTAAGATTTTTTCCGTCGAAATCTGTACTAATGAGATGAAAATCGGTGGTTGTATTACGGACGACAAAAATTTTATAGCCTGCACATCAGGATTTTTTCAGCCAAAAAGTCGGGAGTCTGCTGTGGAAAGCACCATACTAACAATCTGAAAATCGGCAGATCGGTCGTCGGACGAATTTTCCCTTCAGATTTTCTTATCGTGTGCACGGGCCTTTAGATTCGTCTGTCCATAACACTTTTTTCAAATCTTCCTCAGTCCAATGTCTGTTTTTTTGCCTATCTTAATCTTTTCCTTTTTATTGGCCAGTCTCAAGCCCCGTACACACGATCAGATTATCAAACGATCTGTCGTCTGTTTTTTGTGGCATGCTAGCCTGATGTGGAAAGTGAAGAGGTTATTTTCATACGAATTTTCCCGTACGACAGAATTCTACTTCAGAAGTGATGTCATGTGTTGGATTGTTTTGTATGTGTTCTTTCGTCTCTGAGCATGCCTAGTCTTGCTCTTAGATTTTTTTTTCCGTCAAAATCTGTACTAATGAGACGAAAATCGGACGTTGTTTTGATGGACGACAAAAATTATATAACCTGCGCATCAGGATTTTGTCGGCCGAAAATCGGCAGATTGGTCGTCGGACGAAATTTCCCTTCAGATTTTCTTATCGTTTGTACCGCCTTCAGATAATGGCTTTTTCTTTGCCACTCTGCCTAGAAGGGCAGCATCCCGGAGTCGCCTCTTCACTGTGGGCGTTGAGATTGGCGTTTTGCGGGTACCATTTATTGAAGCTGCCAGTTGAGGACCTGTTAGGCTTCTATTTCTCAAACTAGAGACTCTAATGTACTTGTCCTCTTGCTTAGTTGTGCATCGGGGCCTCCCACTTCTCTTTGTATTCTGGTTAGAGCCCGTTTGTGCTGTTTTTTCTCAAGAGAGTAGTACACACTATTGTAGGAAATCTTCAGTGTGTTGGCAATTTCTCGCATGGAATAGCCTTCATTTCTCAGAACAAGAACAGACTGTCGAGTTTCAGAAGAAAGTTCTCTTTGCCTGGCCATTTTGAGAGTATAATCGAACCCACATATTCTGATGCTCCAGGATACTCAACTAGCTCAAAGGAAGGTCCGTTTTATAGCTTCTCTAATCGGCACAACAGTTTTCAGCTGTGCTAACATAATTGCACAAGGGTTTTGTAATCATCAATTGGCCTTTTAACACACTTGGCAAACACAATGTATCATTAGAACACAGGAGTGATGGTTGCTGGAAATGGGCCTCTGTACACCTATGTAGATATTCCATTAAAAATCAGCCATTTCCAGATAGAATAGTCATTTATCACATCATTTATCACATTACCAATGTCTAGACTGTATTTCTGATTATTTTAATGTTATTTTCATTGAAAAAAAAAAAAAAAACCAGTGCTTTTCTTTCAACAATAAGGACATTTCTTTCTAAGTGACCCCAAACTTTTTAACGATAGTGTGTGTGTGTGTGTGTGTGTGTGTGTGTGTATAATATATATATTATGGCAGGTTGACATGTTTATTGTCTTGGGGGCCTGATCGAGGAAGAAGGAAATCCAATTATCTTCCTCCTCCGCCCCCCCCCCCCCCCTCTGGGCTGGTGAATCTGGGAGTGTAAATTTTGGCACAGATCGCTAGTGAAGTGCGGAGATCGCAGCTTCATAAACTGTCCGTTTCTGTTGCAGTCAATGACAGATTCTCCATGAGTGGAGATGATCAGCGGAGAACATGTTCTCCCTCAGTCATCTTTATTTCATAAACCAAAAATTATCCAAGATGAGCTGCGTTCATCAGGATCGCTGCTCACCTCGGTTTCATAAACGGACACCATAGTACAATACATGTTTTTAAGCTGGGTCAACTACGTCAAAGCAATCCCTCTCTGGCCAGTCCTATTCTGTTCTGCAAATGCTACATTGGATACAGTGCCAATATGGGGCAGATAGAAAGAAGTTGTAGGAGAGCTACATGTCCCAGGTCTGGTCACTGACCTACAATGCAATAGAAGAAATCTAAACCTGTGCTCATCATGACCAGGCCATTTTTTTTGGCACTGCATTACTTTAACTGACAATTGCACGGTCATGCAACATTGCACAAATTAAATTTGTATATAATTTTTTTTCACACAAATAGAGCTTTTTTTTGGTGGTGTTTGATCACCACTGCGCTTTTATCTTTTGCGCTTTAAACGAAAAAAGACCTGAAAATGTTAAATATTTTTTATATATATATTATATAGTAGTGGTGATGATCAGCAACTTATAGCCGGACTGCGATAGTATGGTGGGCAATCTGACACTTTCAAAACTTTGTGGGAACCAGTTACACTAATACAAGGATCAGTGCTAAAAATATGCACTGTCACTGTACTAATCACACTTGCTGGGAGAGGGTTAAACATCTAGGGGGATCAAAGGGTTAAATGTGTGTCTATCCAGTGTTTACTTTGGGGAACTGGCACCCTCTTGTGGTGGCTGGGGCTACCACAAGTAGTCACTGGTAGCGCTGAGGGTTTCCCCTGCCTGCTCTCACTGCCCGCCCGTCTCTTTCCAAAGAGAAGAGGTTGAAGGTGTTGCAGGCTTAATCTGGCGCCCTGTCCTTACCGGCGAGTGGACAGGGAATGTGGGGAAGCTGGTTGGAACGGCCTCAGTTCCATTTACAACCTCACAAAAATGGAAACCGTTTATTATTTATTTTTTTAATGAAAATTAATTTATTGTTTTTCATTCCCTCCCTGTCATGCCACACAGCTGAAGGCCCCTTTCACATGAACTGTCGGATCAGGTCCACCTGTCAGTTTTTCAGGCGGACCTGATCGTACCCTCTGACAATCGCCGCCATCCGATTCTGTGCGCCAAAAACAGACGGATGGTGGTCCTATTCTCTGAATCCACTAAGTGATTCTGTTGCTGGTGGCAAAATGCAAGCGAAGAGACTACTCGCCTGTTTTTAATAAATTGCTCCTTCTCTGTCCAAAGCACTGATGATTCTTGTTCACCAGGGAAAGAGTAGCAATGGAGTGACATCTCTTTTGGCCAGAGAGGAGCTACACTGTAGGAGCAAGTTAGCGTTCTCACTGCTTTTTTGTTGACAATAATATCACTAATAAGTGCCATTTGCAAAAGGTTCACTAGTGTGATGTAGGCATCGCCAAGATTACTTACTAATGCAGCTGTATAAAAATGTTCCAAGTTGGCAGGGACTGCTTTAGGGCCGGCCCAAGGGGTAGGCAAAATAGACGGCTGTCTGGGGCACTTCAGCAAGAGGGGCACAAAAAGGCAGGACCTGCCATCTATCTTGTTGAATGAATTCACAGAAAATGAAAGGGGAACACTTTGGCCTTTTCAAGTTGGGTGCTAAAGGAGCTTGTCCCACACTGCACAGATTACTCTTTTCTGCCCATAAAGGGGACAAAACTCTGGCCAATATGAAGAACAATCAATGTGCCTACGTGATAAGGACAGTCTGATTTCTCAATGGTCATCTTTACTAAAAAGACATCTGTCTGTGGGCAGTCTACAATTGGTCTTTGTAGTGGAAAGAAAGCAAATGACTTTTTGTAAAAGGACTGTTTTTGTTTTGACAGGACAAGTACTCCTGGATAAAAACCCCGGCATCACCTCTGTTGTTAATAAAACCAACATTATTGATTCAACATATAGAAACTTTCAGATGGAAGTGTTGGCTGGCGAGGAAAACATGATAACAAAGGTCTGTGCTGTTTAATGTAAACCCAATCGCTGCAATCTCATATATTCTTCAAACCGGCTAATGGTGTTTTTAAAGGCTAACCTTTTTAAATCTGCAGCTTCTATCAAAATATTACCTGATGTTCCCTCCTTGAAGGTCATGTGTGACAACTCTGTCTCCCAGCTGCTCTCCTACATTTACAAATGAAGTCTACAGGTGGCTGTGCCGACACATTACCGCTAATGAAAAAAGGGTGAAAACCGCACTCTAAAACAAAACAAAACAAAAATGTTTGCTGCACAGCACGTTAGCAAACTGAACATTAGTTAGGGCTTACCTTATTTTTGGCTCAGAGTCGCTGGCAGCAGATTTTAAAACCCAAACTGCATACTTCAGGAATGGTTATCTTGATCATACACCACCAATCTGGAACAGTTGTATGTGCCTTTCAGGCATCCTGACACTTCAGTGACTCAGGATGACAGCCCTGGGCCTTGCCTTTTCAAAAACAAGTCAGCATTGGCAGTTTCTATATTTGTTTTAAAAAGTTTTCTTTACTGTAGCACTAGATCGACTTTAATAGATGACCCAGACTTTTAGTAGGTAGTGAAGATATCAGATACATAGCCCATTGCTGTAATAAGCAGATTACCCAGCACTTCAGATCTGGGCCATGCAATCTGAAATATTAGGACAAGTGACTTGTAGTCACTCTGCTCTGTGGGTAGCAATAGCAGCAGAAACGTAATTTGGTTAGAAGTTTCTGCTTGCGTCTGTTCCCCAGTGCTTGTCCCCACCGCTCTGGGACTCATGACCTAAAAGGACACTGGCTTGTGAAGTATACATTTGATTTTGGTACACCTAGCCTGGCTGCCTTCCTACTGAATACACACTGCTTAATCCTCTTGCATTTGTAGGCCTAAAGATTACGTGAAAACCCTAAAATATATTTTTTTTTCTGAAAGCAGACGTCATGGGGGAAAAAACAGTAGTACCAATTTCTTATGGCAAATGATATTTAGTAATGCAGTGGTTTAAAATCCATAAAATTTCAGTAATTTTTGGTAACTCAAACACAATTTAGAAGTCCTTTTTTGGAAGGTATAGAAGATGAGGTTGTGCTCAGTAAATTCCCAACCTGTGAAGCATTAACCACTTTACCCCCAGCCACTGTGCTGCTACTGCGGCACAGTGGCTCGTTCCCGTCCAGCGACGTAGACCTACATCGCTGGACTCCTCCCCCTGTAGGCGGCGCTCGCGCGCCGCCGGAGGCGCGCTCCTGCTGTTATCAGTCACAGCGGGAGTCGGGCCAGGGGAGGAGCAGCGGCGATCGTCAGGGAATCGAGTGAGGAGATCCGCCCGCCTGTGTAAACAGAGCGGGCGGATCTCCTAAGTGACAGGGACTGACAGATCGGAGTGTTCAGCATAGCTGAACATGCGATCTGTCCTTCTGTCACTCAGTCACCTCCCCCCCCACACGTCAGTAAGCACCAGGCATACATTAACCCCTCCCTCTCCAATAAAATTAACCCCTTCACTGCCAGTGTCATTTTTACAGTAACAGTGCATATATATAGTACTGATTACTGCAGTAATGTCACTGGTACCCCCAAAAGTTTAAAAAATGTCAGTCAAGGGTCCGATCTGTCCGCCGCAATGTCGCAGTCCCGCAAAAAAAAATCGCAGATCGCCGCCATTACTCGTTAAAAAAAAAAACACCAAAAATGACAGAAATCTTTCCCTTAGTTAGTAAACGCAATAACTTTTGCGCAAACCAATCAAAATACGCTTATCGTGATTTTTTTTTTTTACCAAACATAGGTAGCAGAAAACAAATTGGCCAAAAATTTTTAAAAAATTTGATTTTTACATTTTTTTTGGGGGGAATTTCATATAAAAAAAAAGTTAAAAATATTGTTATTTTTTTCAAAATAAACGCTCTTTTTTTTGTTTATAGCGCAAAAAGTAAAAAGCGCACAGGTGATCAAATACCACCAAAAGAAAGCTCTGTTTGTGGGGAAAAAAAGGACGTAATTTCGTTTGGGTACGGCGTCGCATGACCGCGCAATTGTCAATTAAAATCACACAGCGCCGAATCCCAAAAAGTGGCCTGGACGTAAGACAGCAAAATCCTCCGGTGGTAAAGTGGTTAAAATTGTGCGCTCCCACGAAAAGCTTTGATGGTACTTTGTATGTTAGCTCCCTATATCTGTCCCCCAATTGCACATTGCAAGCTACTTATAGAGTCCAATGTACAAACATGCTATTTTTATTGTTACTGTTATTTTTAGGTATGCCGTGTGAATTGGAACACACAAATGTATATAGTGGGGGGGGGGTCCACCAATTTGACTGCAAAGGTGAAAATACACTTTGAAGCAGACATAAGTGCAGGTAAATCTGCTATTGTAAGGCAGCGAAGTGCAATCATTTGCTTTGGGTTTTTTTTTTTTTTTTTCTTAATTGTTTTATGGACAGCTGTTACAAAAGTTGTGAACTGCCAAGCTGGGTACACATAGGCCAAAAACAGTCGGTTTGGCAGGAACCAGCCAACCTTTGGCAAGTGTGTACAGCTGTCTGGTCTACAGAAGCTAGTCTTAAGGCTGGCTTCTGTCAAATGGGCATACTGGAAAGCCAGCATCCAACCAGCGCTGGCTGCCAGTGCTGATCTGTGTGTTGGGGGGGGGGGGTCCCCCTGTCAGACTACAATAGCACAGCAGAGGAGATTGCTGCACTAACATCGCTTATGTTAGTAAGGTGATCTGTCTTTTTTTTTTTTTTTTACTTTCTAAAACTGGTGCAGCTGTACATGTTAGCCAATCTGCTTCTAACTTCAACCTGTTCAATTAGGCTTTGACATTAAAACCTGGGAGCTGATTGGTTTCTTTGCAGAAGTTATTTTGCACTCTTCAGCTTTAGTAAATCTCCCTCAAAGTGTCTGACTGTATCTTTCAGTTGTGAGTAAAGGTTCCACATTGCATAGTGGGAAACTAGGGGGTGTAGTTGGACCTAAAAAGTGAGCTTACAGGATCCGGGCTGCTGCTGCGCTCCACCCTCCTGCCTGTTTTGGGCGAAGGGACGAGTCCGGAGAGGTCCCTGGTCGTGGGGCCGCATCAGGGGAGGTCTGATGGAGGCTGTTGGCCTCCCTCTCCTGGGGTGGGTTCCGATCTGGGGCCCCTCAGGGTGAGCTCAATGTTCTGATTGGCGCCTGTGGCTGGCCATAGTTACCCCTTGTTTATGGCTTCCGGCATCCTGCCCTCTGTCCTATAATGGTTTTGGTCATGCTATTTGCCTGGTTTTTGCACTGCGTTCTGAATTGCAATACTGTACCCCCTGAGGTGGGGCACTGTTTGGCCCCATCTTATTTTCTACCATTTGGTTTTGTTGTTTCCTTCTTTGTGTTTATCTGTTTAACTGAATAAAGATTCTAAAAAAAAAATTGAGATTACTTGCTGTATTTGGGTTTGGTGTTTCATAGGTAACAACAAAGATTCTCACAAGTAACCGTGCTTGCAGACATCTTGTGCTTGCTTTTGGGAGCTAGTGTTAGTTGAACACGCTTTTTTACATGACATGTTTTTAAATCTTTGAATAAATGAGTGTTATCTCTTTTTCTAGGTGAAAGAAAATGGTATCGCATATGAATTTGATTTTTCCAAAGTCTACTGGAATTCGAGGCTTGGGACAGAGCATGATAGAATTACTGGACTCCTAAAGAGTGGAGATTTGGTGTTTGATGTGTTTGCAGGTGTAGGGCCCTTTGCTATCCCTGCTGCTAAGAAAAACTGCATTGTCTACGCCAATGACTTGAACCCAGAGTCCTATAAATGGCTGCTACATAACTGCAAACTGAATAAAGTGGACAAGAAAGTGCAGGCGTTCAATGTTGATGGGCGAGAGTTTATCAGGACTGTTATAAAGAAGGAACTATCAGAATATATCAAGTCCTTCACCACAGAGAGGAAAAACAACCTCCACATTGTCATGAACTTGCCAGCTATGGCTGTGGAATTTCTTGATGCCTTCAGACACCTTTTAGACATGGATCATTGCAGCGAGGCCATCCTGCCAACAGTACATTGCTATGGTTTCTCAAAGGATGACAACCCAGAAAAGGACATTAGGGAGAGGGCAGAGGAGTATTTAGGTACTGTGTTGGAAAGCTGCTCCGTTCATCTTGTAAGGAACGTCGCCCCTAATAAGGAGATGATGTGTATAAGCTTTAAGCTGCCAAGGAAGATACTTTTTGCAGTCCAATTAGATTCTGTGGGTAAGTACAATAAGGCCTCTATATACAATAATTATTTTAAATCCCATAACCTAACCCTACAGGTAAAAGTAACCAAGAGATACTCAGTGAAAAGGAGAAAGTATGACTGAACCTTAAAAATGATGGACAGAGAATGGACATAAATAACCAAGACCAGAGTGCACAAATAATGTAAACTTACCCAAAAAAAAAAATGCTAAACCCTTTAGCATTGATGCTTTCTTAACCACTGACTCAGGACAAGTGTGCTTATCTGGAAAGTTCTTATCTGCAGACTTGATCTGGGTTGGGGACTCGAAGTATGGAAGTCAATGGGATAACCTAGCAGCCAGACAAAGCAGGCCATAAATTATGCGATTTTTATTTTATTGCTCGATTCCTGCAATGAGAACATAGTAATTATTGCTACTGAATAAACAAGCAAAAAATTGGGGGAGCAAACCCTGAACATGTATATCTAAAGCCGGTGCTGCTATGGACCAAGCGACATGTATATTAAAAAAAGAATAGCGCACATATGCAAAAGAAATGACTATCAAATATGGAGACAATCCATAAATAAAAATGGGGATTTAGTCCCACCATATGGCCATATCGTGCTCAAGCCCACCACTGCGTCAAAGTACCCCATTATCAGTGGGTCCTACACTATCCATAAAAAATATTGATAGTGTAGGACCCACTGATAATGGGGTACTTTGACACCCCTTTTTTATGGATAGTATAGGACCCACTGATAATGGGGTACTTTGACGTAGTGGTGGGCTTGAGCACGATATGGCCATATGGTGGGACTAAATCCCCATTTTTATTTATGGATTGTCTCCATATTTGATAGTCATTTCTTTTGCATGTGTGCGCTATTCTTTTTTAATATACAATTATTGCTACTGGCTATAGACGCTAGCAAAAATCGGATTCTAAAAATCCGACATGCTAGTTGTACCAAAGTTGATCGATAGATTGACTTGGGTACAGTCAGCGTGCCCATAGATGGAACAAATCCTTGCCGGTCCCTGCTGAAGCAGCCGAGATATGATCCATCTATTGATGCCTTAACATATACAAAATGAGTAGTTGGCAGTGAATCCATGATTTGTATAGGAAAGGGGAATATGCCACATTTAAAGCAGACCTAAAGTACCATTACGATCAGCCAATCAGCTTTTCTATGTGAACACAGATCTTACTGCTTAATAGCAGGCATGTATCCCACCACCATGGCTTCCCCATTCTTTGTGCACACCTGACCCAAAAGTCTGTAAAGGAAGTTTCCTGATCCAATGGTGTGCATTGGCTCTAGAGCAGTGAATATGAATTTAACACTTAAGGACGTTGGGGGAGATTTACTAAAACTGGTGCACCCAAAATCTGGTGCAGTTGTGCATGGTAGCCAATCCGCTTCTAACTTCAGCTTGTTCAATTAGGCTTTGACATACAACCTGGAAGCTGATCGGGTTCTCTGCAGTTATGCACCAGATTTTGCACTCTCTCTAGTTTTAGTAAATCTCCCCCTCTGTCAACCTGCTCATTCAGGGTAAAGTGACCGTGTCTGTAAAGCCTACCTTCCTACCATACACCCACCTCTCCTCTGGGACCCCCCTGCACTATACCCACACTGCAAACAGTGGGGCATGCACCTAGGGGTCTCCTACACTGGGACCCTCCATACTACTAGGGCAGAACACACTATCCCAGGACCCTTACAGAGTGGGTATAGCTGGGGAGACCCCAGGGGTCTCCGCTGCATCCTCTGCTCTAGGACCCCCACCAGACTCCAGGTCCAGACAGGGAAAGGAAATGGGGGAAGCCCAGCTCACTGAGGGATTTTTAAGGATGGGGGGAGGAGAAAACCTGCAGGCAGGCCCGACCGTCCCTGGAGGTTACCCGCGTCCACCCTAAAAAACAGCCAAAAGGGGAGAGGGGGGACTGTACGTACCCTTCCATGGTGCGGGTAGCGCTCCAGACAGAATCCTCGCCACTGAAGTAAGGGAGCTGTCGGCCAAGGGACCTCTTGGACTCAGACCCAAGCTCAGTCGTATGCGACCCTGTGAGACGTTTAACTCCCAGGCCAGCCTCTGTCCGTGAGGCTAAGTCGTGGCCGACTTAGCACGTAGCTGCGGTCTGCAAGGGGGCTGGGGGGACCACTGGATCTAGATTATCCAGCCCATCACCCAACCCGGCAGTTGATTGTAGATCTCCTGAGAGAAAAAAACAAGAAAGATATAAGGAAGGAAAAAAAAATTGATAGGACAAGAGATCCCCGCTGGGAGCCTGGCTTCTTACTCCTTACTGGACAGATTAAAACTGATTACCTAGAGCAGAGAGGGGGAGTTATATACCAAGTTAAGGACGTCCCATGGGCGCAGCTAGGTGTTTTTGGTTCTGCCTAGTTCTACTCCTAGAGGAGGCAATATAACCCAGTAGTTATTTATGGAGTGCTGTGTCCGTCAATTAACGAAAGAGAAATGTAAAACCTTAGTATAACCAGAAAAGAAAAATATCATACTTCCATGTTGCAATACGCAGTTTCCCTATTCTGCTTTATGTAAGTCAGTTGTAGTGGAGGGGGTGGACACAGACATTATCAGTGGAACAGGTGTTGGATGCCATGCTGCCTTATTTCACCATTGCAAGGAAAATAGGGAAAAAATATTAATCGGCTGTGTTCCCTGACTCTCTTTATTCTACAATATCACGTTAAACTGCAGGCAGTGTAAAGTGTTAAAGGCACTTATCTATGTTGCATCCTTCCTGAAATGCAGCACTAGGAATATCCCAGTATGGGTGCAGCGGTACCATTAGCCGATAATTTCCAGCCCTATAGACTTGGATTTTTTCAGCTACTTCAACAGAACTGCTTCAAATAAAGTGCAGGGGCCAGAAGTGGTCAATTAACAGTACCAATACACTTCAGTGCTATCTCAGAAAGTGTAATTAACACATTGCAGTGACTTGCAGCAGACCTGTCTGAAAATAATTCCTGGCATTCTTTAAGAGATTTCTTCTGATTGTCTGCTGCACCTTGCACATCATCCTGTCCTGCATAAGTCAATGTTTCTGTTTGCTAAGTACAGCATGTTATCAGTGTCAATGGATTCCCAGGGCAGCTAGTAAAGCAGCTGCTTTTTAATGGTGAATGGGCCTTAATCCTTTCCAGCTCTGTCATGCCAGGAACACTCTGTACAGGAACAGCAAGTGTCTGTGCTGATGACATCCCATTTCCCTCTATAGCCTGCACAGTATGGACATGTCTTGTGCTGTGTTTTAAGAGCCTAGCTTTTATATAGCCCACAACAGCCAAATTTATCCTTTTTTCTAATGTGCTTGAGAAAAATGAGAATTGCAGTCTTAGTTTCTGTAAACATTTTCTTTTATACATAATGCCTTATCTACCTGTAAAATGGGGCTTGAGCTTCTGCATTGCCGTAGACTTCAAAAGGGCAGCTGAGGCAGTAATAATTGGAAGCTGATAGACAAAAAAGCACCAAAGCAAACGGTCAAAGCCCAAACCTAGGCCAAAGTTTTTGTTTTGGATAGAAAGGGGAAAAATTGTGTTCGCTATGTTTTTAATTGTGGTTTGTGTCTTCCTGTCATGGTGTCAACTTGGTGTTTTTTCTAGGAGAGGGGTCCCATGATCGGGCCGCACAGCAGGAGATGAGCAGCAACTGTGGTCCACACAGGGCTACCACAGACCGTGGTTGCAGCATACCTCCTGCCATGCTTGTGTGTCCTCTGCCATCTCCCCCGGCCAACTATGTCATTCAAACAGCAGGGCAGGGGGTGGGAGGAGCTGGTTATCATAATGGAGAGCTCCTCCCGCCCCCTGCCCTACTGGGGAGATGGGAGAGGACACAAACTGATGAAAGTCTCTGCCCTGCCAAAAGTAGGAATCCTGTGCAGGGGAGGCAGAGATTCGATTGGGGAATTGTGATGTTAGAGAGGAAATGGGGGTGCAGACAAAAGGGGCACTGTGAAGGAGGCTGTGATTTCGAGGGGCATTGTGATAGAAAGGGTACGGCCATGTAATCATTACAGTGCCCCTAGCAATCACAGCCTCCTCCTTCACAGTGCCCCCTTTACAGAGCAGTCTCTGTTACATTAATGTATAGGGGGGCTGTGATGTGAAGGGATACTGAGGACACTGATGTGGGGGGGCTGTGCTGTAAAGGGGGCCTGAGGACAGACTCTGTGAATATCCTAATATCCCCCCGCAAAAATTGGCTACAGAGAAACCGGTCCCTGGTGCCAAAAATGTTTGGGGACCGCTGGTCTAGGGTACTAGTAAAAAAGTTTTACCTACCCTGGCAGCGGGGCTCTCTTCTTCCCTCTGACATTCCAGGTTGTGAGTGGGCCCACGGTATCTCTTTACAATGCAGGGCTGCTAATCTTGCATTGTATTTGATGTCAGGAGAGCAACTGATGGAGAGAGAGGAGGAACATGTGAGAGGGAGGGACAGGGTTGCTAAAACGGCTTTCTTTGATGAACTATGTGGACGCTCACCAGTAGCCTTGCTTTTAATTGAGAACTACATTGCGGCTGACGGTACTTGTAGTCTATTTACTCTCAGGAAACTGTGAATGAATGATGTGGCCCTGTGGGCGGAACCTTGCACAACCCAGCTGTTTTAAAATTGTGACAAAGCATCCAGGGAGATTTCCTGTCTGCTGTCATGGGGAGGGGAGGGGGGAGAAGGCGCAGATGATGGAATATGTTACATGTTCCACCCTAAAAACAGATGGAACGTGTTGCAAAGGTGAACCTATCTTTTAAGGTACCCTAGACAACAAGTGTTTAACCCTTACTGTGTTGGGGGAACCCCACTGCAAGAGTAGTTTTGTAACTTCCCCAGAGTCGGACATTAGGGAGAGGGAAATACGTAAAGTTTACATCAGGAAAGCTGCAACTCCCAGTCAGGGACATGGATGAAGGAGTAATGCCTCGTACACACGCAACGATTATCGGCCGACCGATCTGACGTCTTTGTCCAGTGTTGGTTGAAATGTGCTCTAGACTTGCACTGGACTTTTGTTGGCCAACAAACACCAACTTCAAAAGTGATGTCATGTGTTGGTTTACTTTCCGTGTGTTTTTTCTTCTCTGAGCATGCCCAGTCTTGCTCATCTGATTTTTGTCTCCAGAAATCTGTACTGACTGATGAAAAATCGGCCGTTGTGGTGACGTCCAACAAAAATTTAATAGCATGCACACCAGATTTTATTTGGCCGAAAAGTCGCAGTCGGTTGTCGGAAGCATCATACTAACAAGCCGAAAATCGGCCGATCCGACGTTGGCCGAAAATTCACGGCCAACAATCGTTGCGTGTGTACGAGGCATAAGTCTTCATTCATGCACATGGCCATACAGCATGCAGAGCCTGTGTAATTCCTCCCCCCATGACCCATTGAGAAGAGGGGGCTATACGCAGGGGTTTGCATAAAGCACCCACATGTGCACTGATGTATGCTCCAAACGCACACCATCTGCATTCATATGCTGCGGCATTGGGACCCAGAGGAGACCTTACATGCATGCTGTATGGCCGTGTGCAAGAAGTCTGATGTGACGGTATATATATTACACACACACACAAATGAGACAAACACAGCATGAAAAATAAACTGTGACCTAGCTTTAGTGTTCCTGGCATGGTGTGCATGCTGATGTGCTAGGACATGCTACGTCCGACGCGCTGAGTTTGTATCAAACATTTCTGTTACTCCAAAACACCAACATAAAGCTGCTTTCCCCACATGGGAACATGTGCTGGGTGTGCAAAGGGGGCTCGCTGGCAGGACACCTCTAATAAGCTTCTTCAATCCCAGACTAGTGCAGAGTGTATCAGGGAGGACTAAACAAGGCCGGTGTAATTAAAAAGCAGAATACTAAAGAAAAGGATTTTCTGCTATATACAAAGCAATATACAGTTCAATGCCGTTCATGGTGAACTATTTTGTGTCTGTGTCTTTCTTCTACTACAACATGCAAACAGGATAGATCAAACAAAACGGATTATAAAAGGGCTTTTCAATGCATTGTGGTAATTGAGTATTTTTTTCCTGCTAGACCCACACCGGAATCTAAATTCAAATTTCTGAAGTTGTTGGATGTCAGAAGCACAGTAATAGGTTTAATTTCACAGACCAGGACATTCTATTTCTAAAATAATACTATGGTGCTGATACATGGCCGCCTTTACTTGCACAAGTTTTCTCTAAAGAGAAAATATAGTTTTACATCACGCAAATTATTGTCACAGTAGTGGGATCGATCTCACGGTCAGTAAAAATGAAAGAATGGACCAGCTGCTGATCCATTAATTTCTTTCCTTTTTCTTAAATTTCCATTTCTTCTCTTTGTACACGGAAGGGGGATGGAAACCCACAAAAAAGTGTTTACGTTTGTGATCACTTTGCTTGGTCACAGAGTGGATTCGATTTAAATCACTAGTAAAGGCTTGATTTAAATCCTAATTTATGAAGAGCAACTTTCATCTTTGACCTGCAGTGGCTCCTCTGACCCGCTGTTGACTTGCCGACAGTCCCTTTCACTTTAATGGGACGGTTGGTGATGCGGCAGTGACGCCACAAGGTGAGGGACGTGGCTGCAGCAGGTGAGTGGATGCCTGCTAACAGGCGGTGCCATGATGGATCTGAAATGACAGGTGCTCTTTAAATGTAAGGACTTATTCTTTCTGGTAGTTAGACTCTTTAATATTTGCAAATAAAAAATGGATTTTTGTAAGATCTTACCGTAAAATCCTTTTCTCTTAAGCTCATTGACAGACGTAGTCTTCTTGATTCTCAAGAGCTGGGTTATGTTGTCTCCGCAGGAGTAGGACTAGGCAGAAAGACAAAACGTTCTGTCTCCACCTTAGGGGCAGTCCCTGAGGGTATATCTTCCCTCTCTCTGCTACAGGGAATCAGTTCTGTTCTAAAGCAGTAACAGAGAATTTAACCCAACCCAACTCAATGATAGAGGGGCGGGTGCTACGTCTGTCAATGAGCTTAAGAGAAAAGGATTTTACGGTAAGATCTTAGAAAAATCCATTTTTCTCTATCGCTCATTGACAGACGTAGTCTTCTTGATTCTCAAGAGCTGGGACATCCAGAAGCAGTGCCACAAATGAGGGGTGGGATTGACAAAATCAAATCCAATCTAGAAGGCCCAACCGGTGCCAAACTAGAAGTTTTAAAGGCTCATTATAAACAAAGAATGAGACTAAAAGAAAAATTTCCAACGGAAAAAACCCTCGAGGTAGACCACTGGTCTCCTCAAATTGCGGCCTGCAAAACCTTGCGGCCAAACGAGGCATCAGACGATGCCATCACATCAACTTTATAATGTTTTGTAAAGGTATGCACCGACGACCAGGTAGCCGCCTTGCACACCTGGACCACTGACGCCTGATGGCGAAAGGCCCATGACGCACTAAGCGCCCGAGTGGAGTGCGCCTTAACAGGGAACGGGGGCTCCCGACCCTTAATAGAATAAGCCTGTACTACCGTCTGTCTGATCCATCTGGAAATGGTCGCGGCAGATGCAGACAAACCCCTTTTTGGGTCCATCCGGGATCACAAAAAGTGAATCCGTCTTGCGAAACGAGTCTGTCGTTTTCAAGTATACCCTGATCGCCCGGACCACATCCAAGGAGTGTAAAGCAAACTCCCGAGGATGACTGGGCTTAGGACACAGGGAAGGTAACACAATTTCTTCATTCAGATGAAATTCTGAAACTACTTTTGGTAGGAAGGATGGATTCGGACGAAGAACCACCTTATCTCTATGAACCACCAGATATGGTGAACGACAAGATAATGCGGCCAGTTCTGACACCCTGCGTGCAGAAGTAATAGCCACCAAGAAGGCCACCTTCTGGGACAACGTAGGTAGAGGAATCTCCCTAATATCTTCAAAGGGAGGTTTCTGAAGAACCGACAACACTAAATTAAGATCCCAGGGGGGTAACGGCGCGTGCACTGGCGGAGCCAGATGTCGCACCCCCTGGATGAAATTCCGCACCAAGGAATGAGTAGCCAAAGGCTTCTGAAAGAAGATAGCTAATGCTGAGACCTGACCCTTGATAGTACTCAAGGCCAGTTTCTGCTCAACCCCTTGTTGCAGAAAGGCTAATATTCGACTAATCGAATAAGACCGAGGACGGAACCCCAAAGGTTCACACCATGCAATGTAGGACTTCCATGTGCGATGATAAATCTTTCTGGAAGTCGCTTTCCTTGCTTCAACTAGAGTAGGAATAACTGAAGCTGACAAACCTTTGTCCTTCAGCACCTGGGTCTCAATAGCCAGGCCGTTAAAGCCAGCGATCGTAAAGCAGGATGGAAGATCGGTCCCTGAGACAGTAGGTCCTCCCTGAGAGGAAGTCTCCACGGGACGTCCGCCACCAGTCTGACCACGTCGGCGTACCAAGCTCGACGAGGCCAGTCCGGAGCTACCAGAATTACTGGAATTCCTTCCTCCTCTATCCTGCGAAGAAGTCTTGGCAGTAACGCGAGAGGAGGGAAGGCATACATTAGCTGGTATTGCCCCCACGGGGCGATCAGTGCGTCTGCGGTCTCTGCTAGAGGATCGCGGGAGCGAGCCACGAATCTCTGAACTTTCCTGTTGAATCGTGATGCCAACAGATCCACATCCGGGGTGCCCCACCGTAGGCACAACTGGTGGAAAACGTCTGGATGGAGGGACCATTCCCCCTGATCCAGAGTCTGACGGCTGAGATAATCTGCCTGCCAATTCTCCACCCCCGGAATGAACACCGCAGAGATCGCTGGAACAAATCGTTCCGCCCAGCGAAGAATGCAAGCCACTTCTTTGGCCGCTCGGACACTCTTGGTGCCCCCCTGGTGATTGACATAAGCCACGGCCGTGGCATTGTCCGACTGGATCCGAACCGGGCTGCCCTGGAGCTGCTCGGTCCAGTGAATCAGACAAAGTCTGATCGCTCTCAGTTCCAATACATTTATCGGCAATCTGGATTCTTCCGGGGACCAAAGTCCCTGGACAGATAACTGACCGAGAATTCCTCCCCATCCGGATAGGCTGGCATCCGTGGTCACTATCGTCCAATATATTGGCAGAAATGACTTTCCCTGGCTGAGCATCGGAGACCGAAGCCACCAGACCAGAGACTCTCTGGTCTGTTTGCTCAATCGGATCTGATTGTCCAGGGATTCCGGATTCCGATTCCATCTGAGAAGAATCTCTTGCTGAAGAATTCGGGTATGGGACTGGGCAAATGGGACTGCTTCGAAGGAAGCCACCATCAACCCCAGAACCCTCATGCAAGTCCGAAGGGAAGACCAGCTGTTGGACAGTAACAACTGGACTGCTGATTGAATCTTTCGGAGTTTCCCTACCGGAAGGAAAACTCTTGTCCTGACTGTGTCTAGAATTAGACCCAGATATTCGAGCCTCTGGGTGGGAACCAGAAATGACTTTTGCTGGTTCACCAGCCACCCGAATTCCTGTAAAGAAATCATAGTAATTTCTATGTTTTGTAGCAAGGTCTGAGGAGACTCTGCATGAAGCAGAAGATCGTCTAGGTAACCAAGAATCGATATGCCTCTTTGGCGCAGTAGTGCCAACATTGGGGCCAACACCTTTGTGAAGACCCGCGGAGCCATGGCGAGACCGAAAGGTAACGCCACAAACTGATAGTGGTTCTCTTCTACGGAAAAGCGTAGAAATCGCTGATGTCCTGCGAAAATGGGAATGTGAAGATATGCGTCCTTGATGTCTATGGACGCTAGGACATCCCCTGGATGCAGGAAGGCTGCTACTGTGCGAATGGACTCCATTCTGAATCTTCTTATGTTGACAAAAGAATTGAGTGCCCTTAAGTCTAGAATTGGACGCACTTTGCCCTCTTTCCTGGGTATTGTAAATAGGTTTGAGTAAAACCCTTGAAACCGTTCTGTCCAAGGAACGTGGACTACCACTCCTTGTTGTAGTAAATCTGTGACTGCTCTCCGCAGATCTTCTAAACGATCCGGGGATAGTCGAATATTGGAAGGGAAGAATCGCGCCGGTGGGAGAGATCGAAACTCGATCTTGTACCCTGACCTTATGACTTCGCAAACCCATTTGTCCGGGATTCTGGAAAGCCATGGATCCGGGAACCGGCGAAGACGTCCCCCCACCCCAGTTATGGGTGGGGGCGCACCTTCAGGCTTTGGACGGTTTATCTTCAGGTCTGGAGGGGGCGGGCTTTTGCTTGCCCGACCAACGACCCCTGACGCCTCCTGCAGGAGCTTTGGAGGACTTAATTTTTTCACCCGCGGGACGAAAAAACCTCTTGTGAGCAGAAAAAGAAGGCCCTCGTCTTTGACGAGTTCCTTTACCTTTAAAATTTTGAGGTAAAAAGGTGCTCTTTCCACCCGTGAGATCCTTAATGATCTCATCTAAGTTGGCTCCAAATAGACGCTCTCCTAAAAAGGGGATATTAGCCAATGCTTTTTTGGAACCTTGGTCGGCTAACCAACCTTTTAGCCACAGTGTACGCCTGAGAACCACTACTGAGACTGATGCTCGCGCCAATAATGGAGTGGCGTCTAACGCCGCATCACACACAAACTGTAACCCCTGTATCATTTGTTCCAACAAATCTGATACCGCCTGAGGGACCTCTTCTAAGTCCCGGCGTAACCACTTGGTCCATTCAGTTACAGCCTGCGAAACCAGACCAATAGCTATTATAGGTCTGAAAGCTGATCCAATCAAGGAAAACATGGTGCGAGACATAGCTTCTATCTTGCGATCCACTGGATCTTTAAAAGACGGAGCGTCTTCTAGAGGAATAACCGTGGCTTTATTCAATCTAGCAATTGGTGAATCCACCACAGGTGGTTCTGTCCATTTCTTAATGAGGGTTTCCTCAAACGGATAACGCCTGTTAATGTGTTTAGAAATAGTAAAAGTGCGTTTTGGCAGACGCCATTCTTCTTCGATTGGATTGCCAAAACATTTGGGCAATGGAAAAACCTTCGCCACTTTGATGCGTTTTTTAGTCCCAAAAGGGATTTCAGTTTCAGCTATTTCCGATGGAATACCCTGTAATCTTAAGGTTTCTTGAACAGATACAATGAGTGCGTTTACCAACGCTTCCTCTCGGGCTATGGCTGATGCCGAAACATCCTCCTCGCTGTCTGAAGAGACAGGACCCGAGACACCAATCCCAGATGAAGTACCTGCAACTGCAGAAATAGGCTCAGAGTCTGAATCCGAGGTTTCAGATAATAAGGGGTTAGGCGGGGGTCGCTTTCTTGCGCCCTGTCCCTGACAAGCCACTTCCACCCGGGACACAAAAGTTTCCATAATAGCTGACAATGATTCAATTGTCAGTGGGGTGCTGGAGGATCCTACAGACCCCTCGAGGGGATCCGGAGGAGATACATGAGTGGCAGGGTCCATGTTAATTCAGGACACCTTTGCCAGCAAAAACAAAAAAGCTTCTTTTTTTTTTTTTTGTGTGTCTCCCCCTAGCGCAATAGCGCCCCTCAGAGTACCTGCTTCTCGATCCCACAGAGAGAGAGAGGGACCCCCAAGGCTCACCAACCGATGCAGTGAAGTTTCCAACCAACTGCAGTCAGCGTCTGTCTTTTACAGACTGGAAGGAGCTGTTGCTTTTTCCCATGTAGAAGGACGTGGCTCCGCCCCCTGTGTACGCCTTCCGGCGTTCCCAGCTCTCCACGAGGTAGCTGGGCTCACGAAACATGGCCGCCCCCATAGAAGAGACATAAGACTCCAAAAACATGGCGGCCGGCGTGACCTGAGGACATACATGACTTGGTCTACGGCAAAATGGCGGCGGACCGCCGAAATCGTTTTCCCAGCACATCCACCTGCATCTCTGCTAAGTGGCGATATATGGATCTACAGGAGATGCACTACAAATAAGGTAGGATTATACCTCCTATGTCTGCTGTAATGTTACAGTCTGCTGGGTAGAGTGTTAGCTCTCAAACCAAGTCCACTTCCCACAAACACATGCTGTATTTACAAGGGGGACTTTTTAGTATCAGATATATACTGACCATATATGGAGGGGCCCATAATTCATACTGCCTCATAACGAGGAAAGAAAAAAGGGGACGTTTACTCACCATACCAAACCGACAGGCACCCTCTCTTCACAATACCCTCTCCACCGGGGTGGGGGGTTGTGGACCACTCCGGACGCCTCGACTCTCTGGTTCCTGGCGTCCAAGCGAGACTTTTAACTCGCAAGGTCAGTCCCTCCAATGGGACTCCGTCGCGGCCGACCCAGCGCGGAGCTCTGGTCTGCACGTGCTCGTAGGCAGAAACCGGGGTGACCACTGGATCTCAACATCCAGCCCGTTGCCCGGCCCCGCATACTTACTTGAATGTGTCGCGGCCGACCAAGCGCAATGCAATGGTCTGCGCACGCTCGTAGGCCGGCTGGGGTGACCACAAGTGTCGCCCAGTCCGGCATTTTTGCTTGAAGATCTCACAGGAAAAACACTGGAGAAAAACTACCTAAAAAATGTCTTTTTCTAAAGAAAAAAGTCTTGCCAGGACCAAAAGATCCCAGCAAGGAACTTAGGTCCTTACTCCTGACTAGACAGAAAAAAACTGATTCCCTGTAGCAGAGCGAGGGAGGATATACCCTCAGGGACTGCCCCTAAGGTGGAGCCAGAACGTTTTGTCTTTCTGCCTAGTCCTACTCCTGCGGAGACAACATAACCCAGCTCTTGAGAATCAAGAAGACTACGTCTGTCAATGAGCGATAGAGAAATGAAGGTTTCCTATTTAGAATAATAAGCTGTCAGATTAGTAAAACCGCGATATAGAAACCGATTCAATCATACAGTTTTTAGTGTACATAAATTTGCAAAACAATGGGATAAAGGAATATTCCTGAACTTTGTTATATCTCATGGTTAGTGTGAGATTGTGTGAATGCCTCAATGCAGTGCATGTTATCTCAACTTGCAGGGCTTGGATTTATTGAATGAGTTCACCACAAATGTAAATATTGCAGAATAATACAGCCTCATGCTACACAACTAAGCTCCATTTCATGCTGCATAAACTTAATTATCAATATACCTTAAATAGAAAACTATCTTTTAGATAGATTTTTACTTCAAAAGTATTTTATTAAAATAAATATAAAAAAAAGATAAATATATTATATGTATATTTTTATCCACCCTGATTAGTCACATAGTACAGAGCCACACAGATCAGCTCAGTACATAATGGCTGTGGCCCAAGCCATCAAATGACAGCTCAGTTTACAGCCGTTAGGGATGGGTAGTGACATTTATAAACAGTGCTGGGGGAACTAACAGTCCCACTTATCTGTCACTCCTAAACATACAGCAATAGTGTAGTGGTTAAAGTAACTTTTGAATTATTTTACGTGCTGTTCCTTATTTTAAGTATTGTAATACATACACAGATTTGCAGATAATCCATCTAGTGATTTTTGTATATCAGGGAATTTGATTTGCACTTTTGCCTAATTACAAACTAGAACAAAAAATTTCACCAGCTCACCAAGAATCTCAAGAGTGGCTCCAAAGTGTTGTTTTTTTTTTTTTTTTTTTTTTTTTTTTTTTTGTAATTAAGCGATCACATCATTACAGCAGGACCCTTTCATCAGGCATGTGACTTTTATTTATAAACTATACACAGAGGCAGGATATTTGAAAAATATCAACACTAATCGATATGATATGATATACAGTGGGTACGGAAAGTATTCAGATCCCCTTAAATTTTTCACTCTTTGTTATATTGCAGCCATTTGCTAAAATCATTTAGGTTCATTCTTCTTCCTCATGAATGTACACATAGCACCCCATACTGAGAGAAAAACACAGAATTGTTGACATTGTTGCAGATTTATTAAAAAAGAAAAACTGAAATATCACATGGTTCTAAGTATTCAGACCCTTTGCTCAGTATTTAGTAGAAGCCCCCTTTTGATCTAATACAGCCAGGAGTCTTTTTGGGAAAGATGCAACAAGTCTTTCACACCTGGATTTGGGGATCCTCTGCCATTCCTCCTTGCAGATCCTCTCCAGTTCTGTCAGGTTGGATGGTAAACGTTGGTGGACAGCCATTTTTAGGTCTCTCCAGAGATGCTCAATTGGGTTTAAGTCAGGGCTCTGGCTGGGCCATTCAAGAACAGTCACGGAGTTGTTGTGAAGCCACTCCTTCGTTATTTTAGCTGTGTGCTTAGGGTCATTGTCTTGTTGGAAGGTAAACCTTTGGCCCAGTCTGAGGTCCAGAGCACTCTGGAGAAGGTTTTTGTCCAGGATATCCCTGTACTTGGCCGCATTCATCTTTCCCTCAATTGCAACCAGTTGTCCTGTCCCTACAGCTGAAAAACACCCCCACAGCATGATGCTGCCACCACCATGCTTCACTGTTGGGACTGTATTGGACAGGTGATGAGCAGTGCCTGGTTTTCTCCACACATACCGCTTAGAATAAAGGCCAAAAAGTTCTATTTTGGTCTCATCAGACCAGAGAATCTTATTTCTCACCATCTTGGAGTCCTTCAGGTGTTTTTTTAGCAAACTCCATGCGGGCTTTCATGTGTCTTACACTGAGGAGAGGCCACTCTGCCATAAAGCCCCGACTGGTGGAGGGCTGCAGTGATGGTTGACTTTCTACAACTTTCTCCCATCTCCTGACTGCATCTCTGGAGCTCAGCCACAGTGATCTTTGGGTTCTTCTTTACCTCTCTCACCAAGGCTCTTCTCCCCCGATAACTCAGTTTGGCCGGACGGCCAGCTCTAGGAAGGGTTCTGTTCGTCCCAAACGTCTTCCATTTGAGGATTATGGAGGCCACTGTGCTCTTAGGAACCTTAAGTGCAGCAGAAATCTTTTTGTAACCTTGGCCAGATCTGTGCCTTGCCACAATTCTGTCTCTGAGCTCTTCAGGCAGTTCCTTTGACCTCATGATTCTCATTTGCTCTGACATGCATTGTGATCTGGAAGGTCTTATATAGACAGGTGTGTGGCTTTCCTAATCAAGTCCAATCAGTATAATCAAACACAGCTGGACTCAAATGAAGGTGTAGAACCATCTCAAGGATGATCAGAAGAAATGGAAAGCACCTGAGTTAAATATGAGTGTCACAGCAAAGGGTCTGAATACTTAAGACCATGTGATATTTCAGTTTTTCTTTTTTAATAAATCTGCAACAATGTCAACAATTCTGTGTTTTTCTGTCAGTATGGGGTGCTATGTGTACATTCATGAGGAAGAAGAATGAACTTAAATGATTTTAGCAAATGGCTGCAATATAACAAAGAGTGAAAAATTTAAGGGGGTCTGAATACTTTCCGTACCCACTGTATATTATACTAAGCAGTTTTTTTTTTTTTTTGGAGAGGGGTATATGCTGTCAGTTAGAGAGATTTCCCTATGGCAGTGATTGAGGGTACATCACTACAATGACATAGCAATCACTTTTTTTATCTTTTATGGTGGCCAGATTCCTGTCGGTCTTTGTCTGTATGGGATTATTTGTGCTTACATCATGTCCTAGTGGGAAAACTGACAGTAATAAAATCCTGACATGGAATTTAACCTTCCCCAATATCTGTTCTGAGTAAAGGATGAGAAACTTGGGAAAAAACTTATACAAACTTATCCCAAAATAAAGTGGAAGTGTAACTTGTGTGTGCTTCTGTTCTAGGTGAGCCAGCGCTGAAGCGAATTCGCAAAGATGAAGAAAGCGGCACAGAAAATGAATCAACACAGTAGTTGGGTGACCCGCTTTTTAATTTGTTTTCTGCATTTTGAATAGACTGAATTATGAATGTGATTCGTGTGTATGATTACATTTTATTAAAGAACAAACAACTATAACAAGTTGTCTAGCACATTGGTGTCTGAATACTTACATGCTGGGTTGGATTTTGTTTACAAGTAGAGAAAGAGAAGAAAATTAGGATGTGGAGCCACAACTAAGTGAATTTTTTTTCTCAAAAAACTTTTAGATTACTACGGGTTGGATTTTACACAGCTTTGAAGTAGGGATGCACCGATCCGATATTCTGATCGGAAATCGGCCCCGATCCGGACAAAATAGCTGGATCGGAGATCGGTAAAGTTTAAGCCGTTTTTGCTGAGTAACGGCTCAGCCATCCCTTACTAGGTGCAGTAGTAGTATGGGATGGGAGCCGCTACTTCTGTATAGGTCCGATCACAGGCGAAGTGATATCAGATGCACTCCGCCTGTGAATGGAGGAGCCGTACACATGAAGCAGCGGCTTTGCAGCCGCTTGCTTTGTGTGTAGCTTCGGTTCGGTATCGGCGATTTCACCTCGCCAGATATCGGTATCGGCTCCAAAAAAGCCGGATCAGTGCATCCCTACTTTGAAGCAGAACTGCACCCAAAAAAAAAAAAAGGAATAGCCCATTAAAATATACAATTAAACACCTTTTTGTTGCAATATTACCTTTCAATCCAGAGGTTTCCCCCAGGCTACTTCATTTTCTCTAAAAGATGTCCTTAGTGTGATGACCGGCATTATTGAACCCACTTCCTCTAGCCCAGACTGTATTGAACCTGTCCCAACCTGTGGTTGGATAGTGAAGCAGAAGCAGCATAATGAGCTCTTTCTCCACCTAGCAGCATGCTTCTGGTCATTCCGGTCCAAACACTTCAGTACTTGGCATCACTGACCCAGACCAGATTAGAAGCTCTTAGTTCCCTGATGTTACTAAAGTAAAGTCAATCCTTTTTTTTTTTTTTTAAATTAAAATAACAAACTTGTTCTACTCACCTGGTCTGTGCAGTGGTATTGCACCAAGCGGTCCCGATCCTCTTCTTTTCTTTTCGGGTTCCCTGCCAGCGATCCTGGCGCCGCCTCCTCCTCCTCTTCATGTGTCCCTATAGCAAGCCACTTGCTATGGAGGCACACCGCGTCTGCACGCTCCTGAGCTGTGTCTATGGAGCCGCGCTTCATAGACTTACACAATGGGACTTCCCTAATTCCTCCTCATTGCATTTGATTTGATGGCAGCAAAAGCCAATGGCTCCTGCTTCTATTCAAGTGCTGTGTTAGAGGGGAGAATAGGTGCAGCCGTGCCAAACACTGGATCTATTCTTCCTTCTTTTCCCCCTCACACAGGTGAAGGGTAGGGCAGAGGAATAGAAAATGTTCTTAGCTTTAGCGCATCACTTTAAGCCAGAGTTAATCAACCAGCATTTACAGAAACAGGTCAGTGATGAGATCTGCTATATGTCTTTGTATAGGTTCCTTGAATGATGCCTCTGATCTGACCGGGCTTAAAGTATGCTGTGACAGGAGAAATGGGGAGGCTGGCCTTGTTCAGAAGATTCTAGTCACCTGGCTGCCAATGACATAAAAACCAAAATGCAACACTGTTGACAATTCCTTATTTGTTTTCTGTCATTAACTCGGGAAGCGTTAAAATTCAAAGCATTGGCATGATTGATAGACAACGAACATTGTCAGAAATCGGAGCCTAAATATTTTGTTTCATGACAGGTGCACTTTATGCTCTCTGGTGATTTCTCTACAGGTCGGAGCTCCAATGCATATATAGAGGGTTCACCCAATACATTTTAAAGGCATCCCGACTTTACAGAATTTTTTCACAAGTGCCTAAACCTTTGCACAGTACTGTATGTATAGATAAACTGCCATACTCAACAGGAACGCTAAATACATCGAACCACAGGTTCGAAAACCTGATTTCTATCTGCTGCAGTTAAAGTGGAACTTTAGTCAGAAAATGAAGTCCTGGTAGATCACTTCAGGCTTGCCCATTTTGCAGGTATAGCTATGGAAAACATTAAAATTAAGTGTCTCTAGGCGGTCCCCGGGTTACAAACAAGATCGGGACTGTAGGTTTGTTCTTAAGTCGAATTTGTTTGTAAGTCGGAACAGGTACATATTTTAAGTGTAGCTCCAGCCAAGCCAAAATAATATTTTTTTTTTAGTTTTTTGGATATCATAGGGAAGGTTAACACCCCTGTACAATTTATTTATTTTTTTGCTGTCTGTATCACTGTTCAGAAGATTTCACCTCATTTTCTGTCCCTAGGACAACTGGTTTTCGAAAAGTTTGGGTTGTTGTGGAAACAAGGATTTGTAATAACGCTTCAGTGAAGACACCTTTTTCCCATGAGAACTCTTACAGAAGTGAATTTCCCTGCCTAGGGCTAGATTTCCTCTCACTGCATGTTGTCTCCCTCCGTTTATAACCCGGGGACCGCCTGTATACTGTTTTTAAAATCCAGTAATACTTTCGCACCCTGCTCTGCACATGCTCAGTTTCTCTCTATTTTTAGGCATTGCCGAGTTTGTATAGGCTGATCTGCTGATTGCTTTAAAGCATAATTAGCCAAGGAAACTGCTTATGTTTGATCTGCAACTGCCGTGGTGCTGCACATGTGATCAGTTATGACACCAGCCATATGATGAGTTGATGGTTTGGTTGAGGACACAAGCAAATGTGACAGTTAGCAATACCAGCATTCTAGGAATGTAACGTTTTTGAAACCGTTAAATCAGTGGGTTTAGTTTCACTTTTTAATTTACTGCTGTTCAGGGCTTCAGCAAAAAGGCAGCCTCCAGCTAGAAGAAACAGGACCAATTCTGGAGGCATTTGTTATGGGTAAAGTTCCACTTTAAACAAAGCCTGTCCCCCCTCCCCAGAGATACTCTCCACCTTCCAGCAATGCAGTGGTTGCCTCCCTCACTGGTCACTGTCCTCTTCTCTCCAGGTTTTTGGCCAAAAGCTCCCTGCTAGCAGCTTTTGCAAATGTCGGTTTAGTTCCACTTTAAAGCAGAAGTAGGGCCAAGCTCTGTTCTGCACTACTGTGACCCATTTACAGCCAACAGCAGGGTAAAGTCTGCTGTAGGCAGATGTCACTAAGCCAATCCAGGCCCTGGAGCGATTGTGACTATATAGTCTAATATATTTTTATTAGGGTTAAGCACAGACAATATACAAAAAAGAAAGGAAATGAAGACGACATTATGAGGAAAATTATGGACATTGAATTTCATCAAGGTCGAAGTATTCATCAGCTCACGTGTAACAGCAAATGATATGAACCAAATATAGTAGAGACATGAAGTGTAGAGTAATACATAATTGAAATACCAAAACAACGGTTCAAACAATAGTAGGCTGAAGCCCAAGGATAACCTTGCATACCAAATACAGAAAAAAATCAAGTGTCCCAATGAAGAAAGGTGAAACACACATCAAGAGAGAGATAGAAAGGAGGGGAAGAAAAAAAAGGGGTTGTATGACATGGGGGGAGGACCCCATGGACAGAATATAAACCTCTGCAGAGGGGCTTTATGAAGAGACAAAATGGAGGAGGAAAAAATTCCTTCCCAGGAAGACGATTCCCTCCTAGATGGAAAACCAGGGATTTAAAGTGTTTGTTACCCCCAGCACTTCATATTCCCAATTGTATGAGAAAGTCTCCGGTTCTCTTTGTATTGCTTCCTTTATGTGAAATCCTTGGTGTTCCTGCCAAGCCCCCTGCGTTCCTATTACAAACTGACCACCCTAAGCAGGAGAGCACACCGTCGTGGTCAGTTCTCTAGCTATGCTGGGAACTCAGGCTGCTCTCCTCCAATTATCAGACTTGTCCTGACACACCCCCATTGCACAACCATTCACTGGGAAAATCAGTGTGCTGTATCTTCTCCTCCTCCCTCGAAGCTCTTTTGTAGCTGAGAGAGTGAATGTGATCCCTTATTAAAAAAAGAGAAAAAAGGTATTTTTTTTAATATTTATACAACAATGTTTTGCCTTTCATTTCTATTTTAAACTGAATGGGTTGTTTTTCAAGGTGATCGTTTACAATCACTTTAAGAGTCCTCAAAATACAACCAACTACCAGGGAAGAGGAGACAGATCCAACCGTACTGGGAAGGAAACGGTTAAGGGAATCTGATGACGAAAAATGTATCCCAATTACCAAAGTACATTGAATTGATCATACTTGTCAGCATGGAGTGCTTTAATTTTCTCCATGAACATGTAATTTAGGGTAGAAACCCAAAGGGTGTGGACAATTTCCAAAATTAAGGTATAATTTGTCTAGTTGCTCAGAGATAAAAAAAAAACATAAAAGGCTCCATTTTTGAGAAGTACCTGAATGAGATAATATGGATAATAGAGCTATTTCCAGTGAAGGCTGCAAGGATTCGTCATACGTGTTATACATTTCAAAAATAGACTGCCAAAGAAGGTGTATTTTTGAACACTCCCAACAAATAAAATTTGGTACCTCTTACCTGTCCACATCTCCAGCAAGCACTAGGCATGGAGAGAAACCCTTTGTGAAGTGTAACGGTATCTCTATACCAGCGTGATAAGATCTTAAAATTCTTCTCCTGGGCATAACATGGGATAGAAGATTTGAGAGTAAATTAAAAAGAGGTTTGCCAATCTTCATAAAAACTTCATGGCCAAGGTCCATGGACCAAGAATTTGTAAAATTGGGCAGAGACACATGAAGGGGAGACTGAAGCAATATATATAAGGTAGAATGCATGTTAAGGAGCCTGGGGGGGGGGGGGGGGGACACCGCTTTTTTTTTTGGTGGTATTTAATCACCACTGGGTTTTTAATTTTTTTGGTAAACAAAAATAGACCAAAAATTTTGAAATAAAACACATTTTTCTTTGTTTCTGTTATAAAGTTTTGCAAATAATCTTTATTCATAAATTAAGGGAAGACTGTATACTGCTACATTTCCTTGATGAAAAAAATAACCCAAATCCGTGTCTATTTAGCCTGTAGGAAAGTTTTAGAGAGTCTACAAAACTATGATATATATACAGTGCCTTTCGAAAGTATTCGGCCCCCTTGAACTTTGCGACCTTTTGCCACATTTCAGGCTTCAAACATAAAGATATAAAACTGTAATTTTTTGTGAAGAATCAACAAGTGGGACACAATCATGAAGTAAAACGAAATTTATTGGATATTTCAAACTTTGTTAACAAATAAACTGAAAATTTAGGCGTGCACAATTATTCAGCCCCTTTACTTTCAGTGCAGCAAACTCTCTCCAGAAGTTCAGTGAGGATCTCTGAATGATCCAATGTTGACCTAAATGACTAATGATGATAAATAGAATCCACCTGTGTGTAATCAAGTCTCCGTATAAATGCACCTGCACTGTGATAGTCTCAGAGGTCCGTTTAAAGCGCAGAGAGCATCATGAAGAACAAGGAACACACCAGGCAGGTCCGAGATACTGTTGTGGAGAAGTTTAAAGCCGGATTTGGATACAAAAAGATTTCCCAAGCTTTAAACATCCCAAGGAGCACTGTGCAAGCGATAATATTGAAATGGGAGTATCAGACCACTGCAAATCTACGAAGACCTGGCCGTCCCTCTAAACTTTCAGCTCATACAAGGAGAAGACTGATCAGAGATGCAGCCAAGAGGCCCATGATCACTCTGGATGAACTGCAGAGATCTACAGCGGAGGTGGGAGACTCTGTCCATAGGACAACAATCAGTCGTATACTGCACAAATCTGGCCTTTATGGAGTGGCAAGAAGAAAGCCATTTCTTAAAGATATCCATAAAAAGTGTAGTTTAAAGTTTGCCACAAGCCACCTGGGAGACACACCAAACATGTGGAAGAAGGTGCTCTGGTCAGATGAAACCAAAATCTAACTTTTTGGCAACAATGCAAAATGTTATGTTTGGCGTAAAAGCAACACAGCTCATCACCCTGAACACACCATCCCCACTGTCAAACATGGTGGTGGCAGCATCATGGGTTGGGCCTGCTTTTCTTCAGCAGGGACAGGGAAGATGGTTAAAATTGATGGGAAGATGGATGGAGCCAAATACAGGACCATTCTGGAAGAAAACCTGATGGAGTCTGCAAAAGACCTGAGACTGAGATTTGTCTTCCAACAAGACAATGATCCAAAACATAAAGCAAAATCTACAATGGAATCGTTCACAAATAAACATATCCAGGTGTTAGAATGGCCAAGTCAAAGTCCAGACCTGAATCCAATTGAGAATCTGTGGAAAGAACTGAAAACTGCTGTTCACAAACGCTCTCCATCCAACTTCACTGAGCTCGAGCTGTTTTGCAAGGAGGAATGGGCAAAAATTTCAGTCTCTCGATGTGCAAAACTGATAGAGACATACCCCAAGCGACTTACAGCTGTAATCGCCGCAAAATGTGGCACTACAAAGTATTAACTTAAGGGGGCTGAATAATTTTGCACGCCCAATTTTTCAGTTTTTTATTTGTTAAAAAAGTTTGAAATTTCCAATAAATTTCGTTTCACTTCATGATTGTGTCCCACTTGTTGATTCTTCACAAAAAATTACAGATTTATATCTTCATGTTTGAAGCCTGAAATGTGGCAAAAGGTCGAAAAGTTCAAGGGGGCCGAATACTTTCGCAAAGCACTATCTATATATATATATATATACTCAATGGCCACTTTATTAGGTACACCTTGCTAGTAATAGGTTGGACCCCCTTCTGCCTTCATTCTTCGTGGCATAGATCCAAAAAGTTGTTGGAAACATTTCTCAGAGATTGTGGTCCGTATTGACATGAAAGCATCACGCAGTTGCTGCAGATTTGTCGGCTACACATCCATGATACAAATTTCCGTTCCACCACATCCCAAAGGTGCTCTATTGGATTGAGGTCTGGTGACTGCGGAGGCCATTGGAGTACAGTAAGCTCTAACAAGCAGGGTCCTCTGATTCCTCCTGTATTGAATTGTACTGTAACTGTATTGTCTTCCCCCACATTGTAAAGCGCTGCGCAAACTGTTGGCGCTATATAAATCCTGTATAATAATAATACAGTGACCTCATTGCCAGTGGTGAGATGTACAGTAAGCTCTAACAAGCAGGGTCCTCTGATTCCTCCTGTATTGAATTGTACTGTAACTGTATTGTCTTCCCCCACATTGTAAAGCGCTGCGCAAACTGTTGGCGCTATATAAATCCTGTATAATAATAATACAGTGACCTCATTGCCAGTGGTGAGATGATTTCGGCTTTGTGACATGGTGCATTATTCTTCTGGAAGGAGCCATCAGAAGATGGGTACACTGTAGTCATAAAGGGATGGACATGGTCAGCAACAATACTCAGGTAGGCTGTGGCATTTAAAAGTGTGCCAAGAAAATATCCCCTACACCATTACACCACCACCACAAGCCTGAACTGTTGATACGATGCAGGATGGATCCAGGCTTTCATGATGTTTACGCCATATTCTGAATTAAAAATAAAACTAAAATGTGTTTGCTTAAGTGTGCACAAATCCATTTCTCTGAGTCCACCGATGGACGTAGCTGCTGCTTTAAATCATAGACGGATGGGTAATAAGCCTCTCCCATTAGGAGTGACCAGGTAGAGCCAAATGACACGCCCAGGGGGCGGGATCCCTGCGTTATTACCCCTGGCCTCACCGTTGCACCTTTAGTTTAGTTGCAAGCAGTGAATAGTAACCAAAACCCAACTCTTCAGAGAAAAGAGGGGGGGAGCTACGTCCGTCGGTGGACTCAGAGAAATGGATTTTACGGTAAGTAAAAAATCCAATTTTCTCTTTCGTTCACCGACGGACGTAGCTGCTGCTTTAAATCATGGACAGATGGGACGTCCAAAAGCAGTAACCACTGAGGGGTGGGGAAAGGACAAACTTAAAGAATGCAATTCCCACGGCTAACATAGCCAACTATATAACATGGAGCCCAACAAGCAACAACTGGGGCTCAATTGTAGCAAAACCATAAAGGAGAAGGAAAAGTAGACTGCCCCTTAAATGGGGGCCTGCAAAACCTTGCGGCCAAAGGACCCATCTGAGGATACTAACACATCCACTCTGTAAAACTTGGTGAACGTTTGTACAGAGGACCATGTGGCCGCCCTGCAAACCTGCATCACTGACACCTAATGGCAGAAAGCCCAAGAGGCACTCAATGCCCGCGTAGAGTGAGCCGTGACAGGGAAAGGAGGAACCTTGCCCTTAAGAGAATACGCCTTCACCACCGTCTGTCTGATCCATCAAGAGATGGTCGCCGCAGACGCAGCCTGACCCCTACGAAAGGACTCAGTAGTCTCCAGATACACCCGTATCGCCCGAACCACATCCAAGCAATGCAAGACAATTTCCTTAGGATGTGAAGGTTTCGGACAGAGTGACGGAAGCACAATGTCTTTGTTCAGATGGAAGTCTGAAACCACCTTAGGAAGAAACGACGGATTAGGCCGTAACACTACCTTATCCCTGTGTATTACCAGATAAGGAGAGCGGCAAGATAGCGGTGCTAGTTCAGAAACCCTGTGCGCAGAGGTGATAGCCACCAAAAAGGCAACTTTCTGCGACAAGGCGAGCAAGGAAATGTATCTTATGTTCTCTAAAGGAGATTTTTGAAGAACCGATAGAACCAAATTAAGGTCCCAAGGAGGTAACGGAGACCTCCTGGGGGGAGCCAAATGGTGAACCCCCTGAAGAAACGTGCAAATCAAAGAGTACGTAGCCAAAGGGCGTTGGAAATACACAGCCAAGGCCGAGGTTTGACACTTAAGAGTGCCCAACGCCAAACATTGGTCAACCCCTTTCCATAGAAAGGGCAGGATCCTGCTGATAGCAAAGGATCTAGGGTGCAGCTTCAGCGATTCGCACCAAGCAATGTACGCTTTCCACGTACGATGATAAATCTTCCGGGAAGTGGACTTTCTAGCCTTGAGTAAGGTAGGGATCACAGAATCGGACAGACCCCTGTCATTTAAGACCTTGCTCTCAACAGCCAAGCCGTTAAAGCCAGCGACTGTAAACCAGGATGGAAATCGGACCGGGGATAGAAGATCTTCCCACAGAGGAAGTGTCCATGGACTTGCGACCTTCAGCCGAATCACGTCGGCATACCAGTATCTCCGGGGCCAATCTGGAGCCACCGGAATCTCCTCCAACTCAACCCCGTGTAGCAGGTGAGATAAAAGTTTCAGCGGAGAAAACGCATAAATTTGCCTATACTGGCTCCAGGGAGCCACCAGGGCGTCTACTGCATTGGCCAGAGGATCTCTGGAGCGAGCCACAAACTTTGAAACTTTCCTGTTTTGTCTGGAGGCGAACAGGTCCACATCCGGGGTCCCCCACTGAAGACACAGAGTTTGACGACTCAGGTAGTCCGCCTGCCAATGGTCTACACCGAGAATGTACACGGCGGATAGGGCTGGGACGTAGTCCTCTGCCCAGCGCAGGATCTCGGCTACCTCCAGAGCTGCCAGGGCACTCCTCATGCCCCCTTGATGATTGACATATGCCACGGCCATGACATTGTCAGACTGGACTCGGACAGAACACTCCTTGAGATTGTCCATCCAGTGGAACAGGCTCAACTTGATTGCTCTCAGTTCCAGAACGTTGATTGGGAGCTTGGACTCTTTCAGCGTCCAAGTCCCTTGACCATTCAGGGTGCCCAGCACTCTCCCCCCCCCCCCCAACCAGTCAGACAGGCATCTGTCGTCACCACCATCCACAATACTTGAAGGAAGGATTTCCGTGGAGAAGATTCGGAGAGCTGAGCCAATTCAGGGAGTTCTTGGATCTCCGACTCAAATGAATCAGACTGTCCAGGGATAGAGGATCCTTTTTACATTTGACAAGGATCTCCTGTTGCAAAAGTCTCGTGTGGGCCTGAGCATATGATACGGCCTCGAAGGAGGACACCACCAGCACCTGCATAGATGACCTGAGAGACAAAACATCCAAGCCAAGCTAAATTTTGCAAAAATACATCTGAAGTCTCCCAAAAGCATGTGGGAAAATGTGTTATGGTCTGATGAAACCAAGGTTTAACTTTTCAATTCCAAAAGATATGTTTGGTGCAAAAACTACACCATACCCACAGTGAAGCATGGTGGTGACAGCATCATGCTTTGGGGCTGTTTTTCTTCAGCTGGAACTAAGGTAGAGGGAATTATGAACAGTTCCAAATACCAGTCAATATTGGCACATGACAAAGGGGAATGTTTTTTTTCTCAACAAAAGTGGAGTTACGTTTTAAGCTCTTCTGTGATAGATGCAGTTTTGCAAAGGGCCCCTTGCAGATGCTTCATGTGCACATGTGGCTGGCTTACACCCACCTCACCAATGTAACCATGAAGAATGCTATCACTTGGTCTGTTACCTCAAATGGCAAGGACTGGCTTGTCCTCTCAGTAGCAAACCTCCCTGTCTGTCTGGCAGGGGATTCGGAGTGACTAACTAGGGACAGTCTGGCTTGCCACCTCACCCTGAACTAACAGTCTACACATCTGAACCCATTAGTTGAAGAGTTATTAGTTATGAATTCTAAATGCAGCGAGGAGAAAGTTTGCCGATGACGGCAGTTAATCTCCATTTGGAGTCAAAGTAGTAGATTTCTTCCTCCTTATTGCTGGTTTCTCCCTCTTCTGTCTTTATTAACTAACTTTCTCCCCCTCCTTTATCTCTTTATTTTTTTTCTTTCCCACCCTTCTTCACCCTCCCTGCCCTCCCCCTATTTTTTCCTCTCCTCCTCCCCTCCACCCAGTTTTCCACTCACCAGTGAGGGTTGCCAAGTGGGACCTATTTCTTCAGGATGGTGCTGAAACTACTGTCCTGGAATGGTAAAGGCCTTTACACCCCTGAAAAAAAGAGCAGTTGCCTCTCCGATTTATGGAGACAACGCCCTCAAATAGTGTTTCT
The DNA here is from genome assembly GCF_965119305.1 of Pelophylax lessonae. NCBI lineage: Eukaryota > Metazoa > Chordata > Amphibia > Anura > Ranidae > Pelophylax > Pelophylax lessonae. Next base: position 146,231,204 of record NC_138780.1, on the reverse strand, counting down.
TCAGGAAGCTCATTTTAGAGCAGATAGAGTCCTGAAACTGCATATTAAGCATTTCCTGGTGGCATACCATAGTGTGTCTCCCTCTTCCAAATCAAAGGGGGTAAGTATCCTCTTGTCCAGTACCCTCCCATGGCAATTTTTGGACATCTACACTGACCAGGAGGAAAGATACATTTTTATAAAGGGCAAAATCCAGTCGCAGACATTCGCTCTGGCAAATGTATCTCCCAAATACAGGACAAATAACAGTACTGGAGTCATGTATCTCTTCCCTAGACTCCTTTGCGGAAGGAACTCTTATTTTAGGTGATTTCAACTTTACACTCAACCCACATAAGGACTCAACAACGGGCTCCTCATCCCTACCTCAAAATACCCGTTCTAGACTTAAAAAACATCTCCACTCGCATCAATTGGTAGATATTTGGTGTATTCTCCACCCGCAGGATAGAGATTATACCTTTTGGGGGCGCATGCGCGGAGCTGGAAGGTCACTAGCGGCTCAGCTCCGTCGGAAGGGGGAGAGACAGGCGGCTTTCACGGGGCCAGATCGAAACTTTTCACAGCACAAAGTACCAGCACCCCCGTGGGAACATCCCGTGCATGCCGTCAGCCAAAAAGAACAATCGGGGTCGCCCTCAAAAACGCTCCCTGACAACATATCTCCTCCGCACTAAAGAAACCACCAAGATGACCAAAGATGGCGCCCAGGCCTGCTCTCAGCAGCATGCAGAGACCGCTTCACCGCCACCTTCCACTACACCCCCTGCAGCAGACCGTGAGTACGCTAATAGCAAATCTAAAGCTGATTTGGATGCTAGTCTCACAGCGATGTACAACAAACTGGCAGACAAATTCCAGACAGAGATCGATAAATCGACCAATACACTGTCACAAGAAATAGCTGCCTTAGGGGGCCGCACTGATTTACTTGAGGCAAAACATGACGAACTGGCCATTGCACATAATGATCTCAGGAAGGATTTTGAGCTCCTGTCTGACAATTACGATTTATTGCAATCTCAGGTTCAAGACTTGGACAATAGAAATCGTATTAATAACCTGCGCCTCAGAGGTATTCCGGAGACAGTGTCTGAGCTAACCCCTGCAGTGTCCAAACTTTTCAGTGAACTGCTGCCAGATAAACCTGCTGCTGCCTTCTTGTGTGATAGAATCCACAGAGCCCTGCGCCCTAAACCCCCCCCCCTGACAAGCCCCCAAGGGACGTGGTACTATGCCTTAAAGACTTCTTGGTTAAAGAGGACATTCTGCGCATATCCAGGAACACCCCAAATATTATGTTGGAAGGCACTAGGATTCAAATCTTTCCGGATATATCGCAGGCCACCCTTGAGAAGCGGCGTGGTATGAAAGAGGTTACCACCATTTTGCAGACGGCCAGGATTCGTTACAGATGGGGATTTCCCTTTAAGCTTTCAGTGCCCCACAATGGTGCTGTTCATGTCGTTTACAACCTGATGCAAGGAAAAGAACTGCTTATCAAATTGGGCCTGATGAACGCTGCTCCTGAAGCCCGACCACAAACCACTCCAAGACCCTCACCTGTGTGGTCTACCCCAGCTACAAGAAGGGATCAACGCAGATGGCGAAACCCCTTTAGAGATGGTCCCTTTTAGTCATCTAAAATACCAAAAATGAGGCTTTTTATTTTCTGCTTCTCACTTTCATGCTTGTATGTGAATTAGCAGGAACACCTATGGAACCTCTGAGGTCTATTGTAGGTACTTGTTGCTGATAAGAGACCTATCATGGTATGATGGGTTTCGTTGTGCCTATAATGCTCTTCAGTGCATTATTATTTTGATATGTAATACTGATGGTTGAAATCTTTGGATTTCTAGGCTTATAACTTACAAGTGCCCTTCTCTCCCCCCCCCCCCCCTCGCTGGTTTGTCCCCCATGTGCCTTTTCGTGGGTGCCCGCGCCCTCAGTAGGAGCAATTCGGTGTCCTGCCGCTGGTTCCTATGGCCCCGGGGCGCTGGACCCTACGAATGGCGTCTGGACTTAATCGTCCGGTGTTTTGTTGTATTTTTGATGGGTTTACTTGAGTTGCCCGTCTCCCTGAGATGTTCTTTACGTCTTAGAGTCTTTAAAACTCCTGTTGGTATTAGCTTTTTTTTGATACCACAAAAATATTGTTTTTTGAAAAATAGAAAGTCATCCATTCAGATCATTATTATCTTTCTACTGACTCCTCAGTCAGCAGACCTGTTTACGATCTCTTACTTGAAGGTTGCACCACTTCCGGTCTTGGGAATAATTTTGCCATGTTATCATCAAAATGTTGTATTTAAGATTTCGCTTGTATATGGGCTTCAAACACACTTATGGGTTTTTTTCAGTGATTGGGCTCAGTCTCAACTATTTTTTCTACTGATTATCAGGTAATATAGATTTTTCCTCCTCCTTAATGATGGGTCTTAAAATTATTTCACATAATGTTCAGGGTTTTAATTCCCCAAATAAAAGACATAAAGCATTTAGACATTACAAAAGAATAGGTGCTGATATAATTCTCCTGCAGGAAACGCACTTTGCCACTGACAAACATCCTAAATTTTTTGACAAGTCATTTAGACAATTTCATTATTCTACTTTTCACAACAAGGCGAGAGGTGTAGCTATCTTCATCCGTAACAACATTGTTTTTGATGTATCCTCTGTATATACTGATCCGGATAGTAGATTCTTGATCCTCAAAGGTAGTATAGCGGGTAAATCATTGACAGTTGCCTCTCTTTACGCTCCTAATGAAGCTCAGGCTACATTTTTTAAACACTTCTTTGAGATTTTAGGTCGATATACATCGCCCCATATGGTAGTTGGTGGGGACTTCAATCTGTCCGCTCACCCTTCTCTGGATAGGAGTAGGGTTACGCCCTCTTCTAAGGCCTTCCCCAAAACGCTAACTAAGGTCCTTTGTGACTTCCAATTGATCGACACCTGGAGAGCACATAATGTAGGTATTAAAGAGTTCACTTTTTACTCCCACCCCCATGAAAGTGCGGCCAGACTGGACTATATTTTTAGCACACCAGTCTTACTGGCTAACTCCTCGGACGCTAGGATACACATCTGCCCTTGGTCGGATCATAAAATTGTGTCTTTCGAGTCTTGCGGGGTCGGTTTAAAGAGCTCAACATTTAATTGGAGACTTAATGACTCTTTACTGAATGACCCCACATTTACATCTCAGATTGCATCCTCCTTGGAGGAATATTTTAGTATAAATGAAAATGATGATACTCCCACCTCAACAGTTTGGATAGCACATAAAGCGGTAATTAGGGGTAAGATAATTGCTCTAGCTTCAGCCAAAAATAAAGCTAGACTAACCGACATAAAATCCCTTACTAGAGAGTTAAATAGGTTATATAATTTACATAATCAGGCTCCCTCCTCAGATTTGATGTATTTGCTCTCCACTAGGAGGTGTGCCCTTGACGAGATTTTATCCGGTGATACTGAAAAGGCCCTCAGGTGGTCCAAGGCAAAATTTATGCTTAACAGCAATACCATGTCTACGATGTTCGCTAAAAAACTCACGCAAGATTCCAAACCCTCCCATATTTATAAGCTTAGAAGGCAGGATGGAAAGATGGTTTCTCATCCTGAAGATGTATTGAAGATTTTTACGTATTTTTATAAAGATCTGCTATCAGTGTCATCCGATATATCTCGGGCTGAGTTTGACTCTTGGGTGGGGAAATTACAGATTCCCTCCCTCTCTGCTTCTCAGAGGGAGGAACTGGAGGCGCCCTGCTCGGAGGAGGAGATCCTACACTTGATCAAGTCCTTGAAATCCTCCACGGCTCCGGGCCCAGATGGATTCTCCACCTCGTATTATAAAAGCTTTGCCTCAATCCTGTCTCCTAAATTAACCAAATTATTTAACTATATTTTACAAGGCGGTAATTTCCCAGAAGAAATGTTATATGCTAATATGTCACTCATCCCCAAACCCGATAAAGACCATTCTCTCCCACAAAACTTTAGGCCCATCTCGGTCATGAACAATGACTTAAAAATTGTCTGGTCGCATACTTGCCAATAGATTGGCTAAGTATATCTGCCATTTGTTTAATCCTGATCAAACAGGCTTTATCCCGGGTAGGCAACTTACCGACAATATTAGACTAGTTTCTAATATAATACATGATGCCAATGTTAGCAAATCTCCCACCTGCCTAGTCAGTCTAGACATCAACAAGGCGTTTGACAGCGTCAGTTGGGCTTTTTTAGATCATCTGCTCCCAAGATATGGCTTGGGTGAGGGATTAGTTCACGGTTTTAGGGCCCTGTATGAATCCCCACAGACGAGGATCCGCCTTCCTGGATATAACTCTGAATTTTTTCATTTAAAAAGGGGTACCAGGCAGGGGTGCCCCCTCTCCCCTCTTTTGTTTGCTCTGGCGATTGAACCCTTAGCAATCTCTATCAGAAACAATGTCAAGATTAGTGGCTACTTTAGGGAGGGAAGGGAGTTCAAACTTAGCCTTTACGCTGATGATGTCCTTTTTTTGTCCCACCCTCATATATCTCTTCCTCAACTATTAGTGGAACTACAGCAATTTAGCTCAGTCTCAGGTTTGGGAGTTAATCTCTCCAAATGTTCTCTCATGCCAATCAACCTCCCGAGTTGGATGCAGATTTCCATTAGAGAACGGTTTTCATTTGCTTGGTGCCCGAGATCATTCAAATATTTGGGAGTGCATATTACCCCTCACTATGATTCTCTGTTTTTGCTGAATTTCCCTAATATGTTCAAAAAACTGACACTAGTACTAAAAACCTGGTCTACTTACCATATCTCTCTTCTGGGTAGAGTCTTGGCGGTGAAGATGATTGTGCTCCCTAAGTTATTTCTTTTCCGTGCCCTCCCCATCAATGTTCCAAAGACACATATTTTGTCATTTCAGAGAGAGATCTCAAAGTTTGTTTGGTGTGGAAAGAAATCTAGATATAATAAACAGGTTTTGCATGCCCCTCAATCTCAAGGTGGTCTGGGTCTCCCTGACCTTTGGCTTTATTACCTTTCAGCCAAGTTCCAGCAGTTGGCACAGTGGTGTTCCAGGGATGACAGTGTCCCTTGGTTGGATTTTGAACGGGCTTCTGCTGCCCCATGCTCGTTGGAGGCCATACTCTGGGACATCCCGAGACAACCTCGGTACAAAACATTCCCCAACAAAATTATTAATCATTTACTTCAACTATGAAGTTCAAGCTGAAGACCCCCTTAGAAATGGTATCTCGAACCCCACCTCTGACCTCCTTTTTAAACTATTTGGGCTCTCCCTCTTTTCCACTAGAGGAAATAGATCTGGAACCTTGGATATCCAGAAACCTTGTTTCTCTTAAAGCCATCACAGTCTGTAATACACTCTGCACCTTTGATCAACTTACTCAACTGCACAATATTCCCAGATCTGAACTGGGCCATTATTTAAATATAACTGAATTCTTTCGCTCAAAAGCCCCGTATCACTGAACCCACCATTTACTGTGTTCGAGAACATTTGCTCCTCCTCTCCCAGAGGAAAGGGTATTATCTCTTCATTGTACTCATATTTGGTTGGTGTCTCTCTTCCTGAGAAGCAGGGGTATATGATCAAATGGGAAAGAGACCTGAATTGTGTTTTTTCACCCCTAGAGTGAAACAATATGTGGAGTAATTTACGCAAATGTTCCCGTTCTAGCGCCTGCAGTGTTTTAAAAATGAATAAAATGGCACATCTTTTATACCTTCTACAAGCATTACCGGTCAAACTGCCACAAGAATTCTTTCGAAAACTCTGGACAGCTTTTATTAGATTGGTCTGGTAAAGAGAAAACCTCCTCGTCTTAAACATTCACTTTTGCAATGACCCAAGCTTAGAGGTGGTGTCGGTCTTCCTGACCCTGTACAGCAGTCCACATGACCAGAGTGATTGATTGGTGCAGACATGCCCCTCATAAACTATGGGTGTCATTGGAACTCACCTTCCACACTCAAGCAATTGCCCACCTTAGTGATAATTTCCCCTTCCGCTGGGCTCCTCAGGCTATTCAATAACTAGGGAAATTTTTTTTTTTCAATACAATTTCCAACCTTTACTGGCTACCCTTTCATCGGATTTAAGGATATGGAAAACTTTAGCAGTTTCTTGGTTTGGCAGATGCAGTGTTTTAAAAATGAATAAAATGGCACATCTTTTATACCTTCTACAAGCATTACCGGTCAAACTGCCACAAGAATTCTTTCGAAAACTCTGGACAGCTTTTATTAGATTGGTCTGGTAAAGAGAAAACCTCCTCGTCTTAAACATTCACTTTTGCAACGACCCAAGCTTAGAGGTGGTGTCGGTCTTCCTGACCCTGTACAGCAGTCCACATGACCAGAGTGATTGATTGGTGCAGACATGCCCCTCATAAACTATGGGTGTCATTGGAACAAGAATCGGTAGCAGCTTCTTTAGCCGGCCTTCCATGGGTAGGAACCCCATACTCTAGTTTGGTGCCTTCCCGCTCTCTAATTGAAGCCACCTTGACTGAACTTCCTGGATATTATAAGATATCAGCTACTCCCAGCTTCCCCTCTCCACTGACACCCATCATTGGACACCCAGACTTTGCTCTGGGACTTACTGACAGAGAGAGAATCTTGTTAGAGATTAAGTAGATGTACAATCTATTCAACTCTACTGCTCTGGGACAGTGGAAATTGTTATAATTATCATATTTCCTCAGGTCCCTTCCACCTCCAGGTTTCAAAGACAACCAATGTCAATTGAAGTTCCCTGTGTGGTTGAGGGAAAGATTCGAAAATCCCTCTCTGTTTCTTATGTTATTTTACTCGCAGCTACTTCTCAGCAAGACCAGTCGTATCTGCTCAAGTTGGCAAGAGATCTAAATACCACATTCTTGGAGGACCAAAAGACTCTTCTTTGCACACAAATCTTCCCTTTGCAGTAAATATCAAGACATATCTTATAAAATCTTGATGCGCTAGTACCGGACACCCTCAGTGCTACCGTCCCTCTTCCCAGGACTTAACCCTCTTTGCTGGCATTGTGGTATCCAGACTGGCACACAGTCACATTTTTTGGGATTGTCCCATGATTCACCCCTTTTGGCAACAGGTTTTGCAAATTGTGCACAAACTCACAGACTACTCTCTAATCGGCAACCCAGCTGCGATACTTCTTAATCTGACGTCTATGTAAAGAGATACCGTAAATCCTTATTGAAGCATCTCCTGAACGGGCTTGCATTCCCAATATGTGGAAACAACAAACACCTCCCCTTATATCCCAATGGTTTGCCAAAGTGAGTGATATTCAACAAACGGAACACCTCACTGCGGTCCTCAGAGACAAGACAGAGGAGCACAATATGCATTGGCTTTACTGGGACGGGTTTAATTTTTTGGATGAATATCTATCCTACTCATAAATAACTGAGGGTACTCAACTGAGTGCTTACTGCATAGTGTAGACAACATCACTGCGGAACCCCCTAACCCTCTTTCTATTATTTTTCTCCCCCCCCCCCCCATCCTTTCCATCTGTCTCACCCCTTTCCTCTTCTCTATGACACCGAAGGTGTCCTCTTTTCTGTCTGAAACCATTTGTAAATGCCTTTTGGTATGCACATATCAGCTGGCCGGAATATCGCGTGTGTAGTCATCATTAACCCTATGGTCGGGAGATCATAACCTCCTTATACTGGCCAAGAGATAGATGCCGATGGGGGTCATGACCCTATCATTAGGTTCATACGAGGCATGTTCCTTCTAGCACTGTCTATTCCATGGCAGTGTCTTTTCCTACAATTACCTAATATTTTGAATTGTCAGCTATATTCTGTTAATGAACTCCCAGTTGGTATATGTTTTGGTTAATAACTATCAAACTACATTAGTTTATTCCCTATTATGTACCACAGATAATGAATCACAGGACTGTGATGCCATGTCCTACTAATGTCTTCTTTTCTTTTGCATACCTTTAAATAAAGAATTAAAAAAAAAAAGTGCTTCAACTTAGTTTAAGGGTTTGCACACTTTTGCAACCATATTATTATTATTTTTTTTTTATACTTCCCTCTACCTAAAATGGTTTTGTTTTCTGTTCAACTGAGTTATACAGTTTATAAGTCACATTAAAGTGAAAAAAGTTCTGAAAGGATTTATCTTTGTCTCATTTTTTACATCACAGAAATCAAACATTTTAACAGGGGTGTGTAGACTTTTTTTATATCCACTGTATATACATGCACGTGTGTGTGTGTGTATATATATATATATATATATATATATATATATAGAGATCAATTAATCCTGATGTTGTGGCGGCTTATCTCATTTCCCGAGGCCCGAAAACACCAGAACAGTACAAGCATCCCCCACAAATTACCCCTTTTTTAGAAAGTAGACAGACCAAGGTATTTAGTAAGAGGCATGGTGAATATTTAATTTTTTGGAAAATAAAGAAACCAGTGCAGTACAGCATTGTCATATAATGTGTGGTGGTGATTAGGGATGTGAAAATAAAATTTGTATTACTTTTTTTTTTTACATTTTATTTATTTTTAACAAACTGTGACAAGAGCAATACAGTGTTACTACAGTAACACGGTACTACTCTGGGGAAGTGATCATGGTTTTTTTCTTTCACATTATGATCACTTATAACAATGAATTACATTGGTATAAGCAACCATTTTTACTGAATGAAACTGGTTCAGTGTCTTCTTGTGATTAGCTGTGATTGGCAAAAGCTAATCATGTGGTACAGGTGGGCTGTGATTGGCCCTGTCTTTAGCATGTGATCACTGTGACCAATCACAGCTAGGAAAATAATTGTGTACAATGGATGGCATGAAAGAAAGTCATCCATTGTTTACAACTGTTATGCGATTTGCTGTGATTGATCACCGCGATCACATGACACTGGCAGCGGGCTGGTATAGTGATCTATCATCAACTGTGTCCAATGACAGCTAGCGCTGCTGCACGGCACCTTCTGATAGATCATCATATGACGTCCACTCCGAAGGAGCAAAGTCCCACTCGGCCGTCAATATGCTATAGGTAGGATGGGAAGGTGTTAATGTTGGGAACCACCCAGATGCCTGCACTAGCATCTGGATCAGACACTCAGCGCTGGAAGACAGACAGCTGCTCCTGACCCCTGCGCAGCGTGGCGCTCCAGTTAGAGCTGGAGGAGCAGAGCAGAGAGCCGGTGACTGACAGTCAAGGGCTCTCTGCTCACTGAAGACTGAGAACTGAGCGATCAGTGTTCTTTGAGTGTTCACTTTGCAGCCTCCACTAGCCTCTGACTGACAGTGAAAGGATACCGAGTGGATTGAGGAGTGTCACTCTAAGCTCTATCAGCATGTTTCTTGCTGCCACACTGCAGAAAAACCAAGTGGCTCCTTGCCCTGCTTTTCTCAGTCAGAGCTTTGCTGTACAATGGACTAAAGGATGCTAATACCAAATAAAATTCAGGTAAGCTGCTTACAAAAGTAAATATTCATGGATAGAGATTTGCACTGATATGTGTCTTTCATAACTGCTTGGAATTCATATTTAAAACCTCCATGACTGAAAGGAGCACACACGTGGTCTTCCTCCATAGCGATTTGTTTATTCTAAAATTTCAGGTGCACTTTATTTTTATTTCTCCCAAAGATAGCCATTGATTGTAAAGATGAAGCAAAAACTCTGGATTAATGACAACCGTTCGTGTTTCAGCGGTCCAACACACTCTGTGACTAACGCTGAGTAAATATTTATCCAACAAAGCCTTGTACAAAACTGAAAACCACAAACTAATAAAAGTTGGCTTTATTTAAAAATAAACAGAAAATTTACAACTTCTTAGAGAAATCCCAATGATTTAAATGGAATTATTCATTTCTTCCATCAGACATGACTTGTTGTTTCAGTTGCTCTCAGGCCCAGGAAAAAAATGTATTGGTTTGAAGGACTTTTTCTGTCTTAGGGGGGGAAAAAAAACTTCCCTGGAACACAGCTGTCTTTATTAAAGAGCACTCCGAGCCTAGGTATAGCTGCAGATGGCAGTAATTTTACCAGATTCACTTGTGTTAGCTGCTGGTCCTGTGCCAACGTCCGTTCTTGTCCAGACTTGGGTATGCAAGTTAATACGCCTGCCAGAAGAGTCCGCTGAAGGCGTCCTGCAGTGCCCTATGGCATGCGAGGGAGGAAGTGTAGCCTCCAGCGAGATCCTGAGGGGAAGCAGCTCGTACATGGTTTAGATACCTAAAAACAAAGGACAACATTGTTAGCCTCAAAGCACAGAAATAAAATGTTCATTCATTTTGGCTGGGAATACCCAGATGTTTACCGACCATATTGTCAAGCATGGTTTATTACTATTTGTATTGAGCAAATGCATAAATATGTTTTAAATCTGAGACCTTTATAAAAAAATAAATAAGATCGGCTTCATGAAAAGCATGAGATGCAAAGAAGCGATTAGGAGCCTGTTGGAAAACCGTGATGCTTTGATTCGTCACATCTTAGTGTAGCAGACTGTGGGGGGAGTTGAGTCATTAGCATTACCCCACAAAACAAGCTGATTTTCAGCACTAAAACTTAAAACAGATGCAGTTCTGGCAGGAGACAAGAAAAAAAGACCACCAGAACACATCAGTTGGTTTCATTCTGTACGGATGCCATCATTTCTTGGAAAGGGGCATCCCAACAGCAATTTAGGTTATGAGGTGTTAATGCCGCGGGGGTTATATTGCTTCACCTGTGTTTTATTTGGCCACTAGAGAGAGTCTGAAAGTGAAATTTTTACTGATCTACCACGGGTGACGGCCACCATTTACAGGACAGAAGTAATATTAAAGAAATATGTTGGATGGAGGGAAATACAGTGTAGCACGTGTAATGATATATACCTCCCCTCCATTACATTAATGTGATGGAGACAGAGCACTAAAAAGCTGAAGCACAGTATGTTTACTGCAGCTGTAATGGCTTCTAGTATCCTAGCAATCTAGTATGTTCTTTGGCTGCATGTATTCATTAAAGCAGCAGTCCTTAACCTTTTTGGCACCAGGGACCAGTTTAGTGGCAGAAATTTTTCCGGGGGGTATTCACTAAGTCAGCACTCAAACCCCCTTTACAGCACAGCCCCCCCCCCCCCCCATTATATCAGTGTAGTGTTCCACCATCCCCCTGTAGTTGCCCCTTTAAAGCTGCCCCACAGTGTCCTCAGGTCCCCTTCACATCACAGTGGCCCTCTACAGTGCAGTCCCCTTTAAATTAATGTACCGGGGACTGCACTTTCAAGGGGAACTGTAAAGCAACGGGGACTGCACTGTGAACGGGCGGTGTGATATAAAGGGGGGGCTTTAATAATTACAGTGCCACTTTTACAGTGCAGTCCTCTTTATATCACATTTCCCCTTTATATCACATTTCTCCTTTACATCACATTGCCCCCTTGCAGTCATGCCCAATGCCCATTTCCTCTTTAGCATTACAGTGACCCCTTTAATTCTCTGCCTTCCTTGCACAGTCCTAATTTAGGCAGGGTAGAGGCCATTATAAGCCTGTACTGTATTTCCTCTCCTGTCCGGCCGCCGATGTCATCCTATCAGCAGAGCTGGGGGCAAGGAGCTGCAGATCTGGATGTGGGGTGGGAGCTGCCCAACGTATAGTAACAAGTTGGTGATTACCGTCTTGTTAATATGAAAAGGCTCCAACTCTCTGGGCAGATCTCCAGCTGCTCTTTCCCCCTGCTCTGCTGATAGGATGATGTCAGTGGGAGACGACACACAGGCTAAATTGTACGGCCGCACAGCAGCAGGTGAGCGGCAACCGCGTCCTGTGACAGTCCCGCTCGGACCACAGTCCCAGTTCACCTTCTGCTGTGTGGCCCCAGTCATCAATAGACCACAAAGAATAACCAGTCTGGGGGTTGGGAACCCCTGCATTAATAGGTCTGTTTGCCAAAAGTGATATTTTAGTTGTTGCTGGGGCATGTGTACACAGTCCTCCCCTGGATTCTTAAATGTCCTGGGTAATCCAGCAGAATGGCTTCCTTGCCATAATGCTTGATTCTATGCAGCTGGCAGTTTTGGCTGTTCTTCCTCACCTTTGTGTGTTCTAACTTCTGTTGTTGAATTCCCCAGAATATAAGATAAATAAACCCAACTATTTTGAAGACTCCCACTCTACCAACAAGAATAGGTTTGCAAATCCAGTAACTCAAATGCAGAGGATTTTACCAATAGTCTCAAAGAGATTAAAGAAAGTTGCGAGTTGACCTCTATAGCATCTAGCTAACACAAGCATACTATATATCCAGAAGTATGTGGTCATCTCATCAAATGATGGAGTTTGGGTCCCGGGTCACACAAGCTTCTAATGGAGAAAAGTATCCTATTCACTACACATTACACCGGCAAGGTCCTATTGTCACCATCAGGAGAACCCACCCTAATTAATGCCATACAGCCATTGCTGGCCTGGATGTAGCTAGAAACTGCAAAATGGCTGCAGGAGATCAGAAGCACTAAGTTGCAATGAAGGGTGAAAGAAAAGTGAAACCAGTATTTAACAAAAAAAAAAAAAAAAACCTCAATTATCTATGATACACAGTGCTTTAGCAGATTAAATGTGATTCATTTAGGATTTACATCTACTTTAAAAACATACAGGCCATTAGACAGCACTGATTCCATAGAATAATGTGATTCGCCTTCTAGCAGAGCCAGAGCAACGAGAAAGGAATTTCCTCAATCAAAAATAATTTTTTCTAGTGCAAACCACATTAAAATTATGTATTTTTATTGTTCTAAACCTCAATGTAATAGTGATTGTGTCTGAAAAGTCTATCTTCCTATAAATTACGTTTAGAGACCGCATATGCCGTGTCCTGATGTGAACTGTTTGTTCTAGACGTGTATCATTTCTGCAGACCAAAACGCTTTAAGTGCAGCTAGGTAGAAAGGCCAAAGGTGACCAGCGCTCGGCACTCAGTATCCTGGATTTAAAGACATGTCCAACTTAATAAAAATTATTTGGGATAACTCCCTTTTATCCAATGTATCTGTCATCACCAAGGTTTAAAACCAGATAGCTATGGGAATCCCAACACAAGAGCACTTGCAGACGGGTATTAAACCCTGTGGATTATTTGTAAATGTGAGCTAACTGAAGGGACTTCCATAATTCCATAAGCTCCTGAGAAAGAGTTCTGCCTGCAGGGGATTAATACCGCTAATTACTGGAAACCAAGGTCCAACCTTCATGTGACAACCAGGATTGGTGCTCTTTAGAGATTTAGCAAACGATTCAAATTTACTTTATGGTGTCCATTTTATCACACATACCTCATGTTGAAAGAGAATATATAGTGGTTCTGTAGAGCCATGGCCGAAAGTTTTGAGAATGACAAAAATATAAATTTTTACAAAGTCTGCTGTCTCATTTTTTATGATGGAAATTTGCATATACTCTGGAATGTTATGATCATTTGAATTGAAATTAATTGCAAAATACCTCTTTGCCATAAAAATTTACTTATCCCATAAAAAAACATTTCCACTGAATTTGTGAAGAAGGCTTTAGGGCGCCCAAGACGGTCCAGCAAGCGCCAGGACCGTCTCTTACAGTTGATTCAGCTGTGGGATCTGGGCACCACCATTGCAGAGTTTGCTCAGGAATGGCAGCAGGCAGGTGTGAGTGTATCTGTACACACAGTGAGGCGAATTTTGGAAGATAACCTGGTGTCAAGAAGGGCAGCAAAGCCACTTCTCTCCAGAAAAAACATCAGAGACAGACTGATATTCTGCAAAAGGTACAGGGATTGTGACTGCGGTAAAGTCATTTTCTCTGATGAATCCCCTTTCCGATTGTTTGGGGCACATGGAAAATCCCTTGTCCAGGGAAGAAAAAGTGAGCGCTACCATCAGTCCTGTGTCATGCCAACAGTAAAGCATCCTGGGACCATTTATGTGTGGGGTTGCTTCTCAGCCAAAGGGAGTGGGCTCACTCACAATTTTGCCTAAGGACATAGCATGAATAAAGAATGGTACAAATACATACTCCAGGAGCAACTTCTCCCAACTATCCAAGAACAGTTTGGTGATGAACAATGCCTTTTCCAGCATGATGGAGCACCTTGTCATAAGGCAAAGCTAAAAAATAAGTGGCTTGGGGAACAAAACATTGAAATTGTGGGTCCATGGCCAGGAAACTCCCCAGACCTTAAAAGGTCTGGACTGCAGGCAGGTTGGTTAAGCACCCGGACTCCTACTATGAAGCCATGCTGTTGTTATAGATACAGTATGTAGTTTAGCACTGTCCTAATAAAATATGCAAGGCCTTCCCTGAAAAATACATCATCTGGATGGGGCGGTGGCGTTTCTGGATCCAGTTTAGATATGGCTTCTTCTTTACATGGTAGAGATTTGCCTTGTTTTTTTGGATGGCACGGCAAACTGTTTTCGGAGACAGTGATTTTTCTGAGCCCAAGCAGTGATGTCCTTCGCAGAATCAACCCCCGTTTTTAACCACTTGCCCACTGGGCACTTTCATTCCCTTCCTGCCCAGGCCAAATTTCAGCTTTTAGCTATGTTGCACTTTCAATGACAATTGCGCGGTCAGCACCACTGTACCCAAACAAATTTATCAGGTTTTTCACTCAAATAGAGCTTTATTTTGGTGGTATTTAATCCCCACTGGGTTTTTTATTTTTTGCTAAATAAACGGAGACCGAAAATTTTGAATAAAAAAAAAAAAAAAACACCTTCTCATAGTTTGTTAAACAATTTCGCAAACAGGTAATTTTTCTCCTTTGCTGATGAGGCGGCACTGATAGGTGACACTGGTGGGCAGTGATTGGCAGCAGTGGACACTGATTGGCAGCACTTTTGCAGAAGCCGATTATCGGCTCTTTTCTCCTCTCCTCCAAACGCTGGCGAGTGAGAAGCAGCAGTGAAGAGAGCCAGTAAACGCCTTCTGTTGAGATCGTGATCAGCTGTGATTGGACACAGCTGATCATGTGGTAAAGAGCCGCTGATTGGCTCTTTATCTCAATCTGTGTTCGGCAGAGAGCGCGCCGCCCACACGCAGCAGTGGGCACTATCACGGGAGACTGTCATATGATGGCCTCCAAGAACTGGACGACGCGCTGTAGTCGTCATTCGGCTATAGCGCAGGCGGCAAGTGGTTAATGCAGTGCCAGAAGATCAGGGTATCCAATTTTGTATTTCAGTCTTGTCCCTTGTGCACAGATTTCTCCAGATTCTCAAAATCATTTTATATTATGTACTGTAGATGATACATTTACTCTTTGCAATTTTACATTGAGGAACATTATTCTGAAATTGTTCGACAATTTTTAGACACAGCTTTCCACAGATTGTTGAACCTCTGCCAAGCTTTAATTCCGAGACACTCTTTTTATATCCAATCATGTTACTGACCTGCTGCCAATTAACCTAATTAGTAGCAAAATGTTCTTCCAGCTCTTCTTTGCTAGTACAGTAAAACCTTGGATTGCGAGTAACTTGATCTGTGTTTTACAAGACAAGCAAAATTTTCTAATAAATTTTAACTTGATAAATGAGCGATGTCTTGCAATACGAGTAGCAACGGCGAAGAAGCTGTGGTCACACCGGGTATTAAGCACTACTTCTGTGAGATTTGTAATGATCTGATAGGACTTCAATGAGAGTGGCTGTCCATGACACAGGGAGGAACAGAAATGTTATGAACCAAAGTTTAACTAGCAAAGGGTTAATATTTAACTTCATTCAGGCTCAAGTAAGAGAGGTGCCTCTAAGTGTAGCAATAGGATTACATTTAGGCTCCGTTCACATCTTAGCCTCCTAGATCGTGATCGTGGGCAGAAACGCTGCGATTCTGCCTGTGATCCCGAATCAAAGCAAATCAAGGAACGCCCGTGTGATCCCTGTCACTTCCAAAGGCACCCTGATTGTGGCGCGATTTTGCAGCGATTGTTGCACTACGAATTGCTGTAAAATCTCACAAACAGAATCGAGGGATGCCTGTCGCCCAAAAAAAGTACATAAACTTCTTTTGGGCACACAGGCGTCCCGCGATTTAGTTTGCACGATTTTACAGTGATTTGTTTGGGGAACAATCACAGCAAAATAGCGCTGCGATGGGGGTGACATTGGCAGTGATGGGGATCGCACAGGTGTCCCGCAGTTTGTCGTTTTTCGGGATCGCGGGTAGAATGTTGGCGATTCTGCCCGCGATCCAGGACGCCAAGATGTGAACAGAGCCTTAATGAAGGTACAAGCATCTGGCGTGACTTTGAAGACTACCCTGCTCTTAAGTGATCTGAAAATGAGGCTTGAAATGCACATGGAGCGCAGTGTGGAAGGGATGACATTGATGGCGGAGGAGAGGATGGTCTATGTGGACAGCAGGTTTCCGCAAACAAGCCCTGCAGCTTTCAAACAGACAGCTGTATGCAGGTACTGGCTGAAAAGCTGCAGGGTTTGTGAATGAAGAGATCGCTCATTAGCGCCCTTGCAATTCATTCAGAACAGGCCGTCAGCCGCAGTGGATGATGGTAGTTATAGTTCGCTCATTCACAGGCCGTGCTGTTTTTAAATTGTGACCGCGGGTGTGGGGAGAAGGGCAGATAAACTTTATAGGGCCCAGTTGCCCTAGGATCCACAATTCTCTTGTTAACCTTTGGAATATTTTTCCAGCCTCTGAATTCATAGGGCAATAATTCTGGTTCTTTGCAAGTCAGAGCACCCTTTGGATATACAGAAACACTCCCGTGCACAACCCTTTGCCTACCAATCCCTTGTCTGTTGTTCTTGGGAAGTACAAGCCATCAGTACACTATGCTCTGTAAATTTAGAAAAGCAAGCAAAAACTTTCACTTTCCACCCTGCACTGAATAAAACAAACAGATAACACACTGTTTAGCATTTTCTGATTATTCAGGAAACGACAGATAAGCAAATGAACATATAGGTTACCCATAGAGCTGTATATTTTAAAGACCCTTCTCTGTTATGTATATTATTCTATTGGATGATGAAAAACAGGTGCTTCTTCAGGAAGCTTCTTTCTTCGTTACTTCTACAATCATACTGGGATAAATTAGGATCAGATTAGGATCATATGCACCATTAAGTAGTTTATACAATGGTCCTACTGCTGCTTACATTCCATTCCTCCCATCATATTGAAAAAATATGGATTTACCGAAAACCATATTCCAGAGTTCAGCCGTGGAACATCGCCCCTGGAAACAACTGGCATGAGGGTGAAATAAGAGGAGGAGAAGGGCTCCCGTACTTTAATACCTTCCAGAACCCAGGTTATTTTTACAAGGGGATAATTAGTTGTAAGCTGGAGCAGATATGCAACATTCCACACCCATCCTCTGGAGTTTTCTACATAGAGTTGTTCTATAGAAGTAGAATGTCCTTTAATACAGAACAACTTTTGTTTTTCCAGACAAGAATTAACATACCCACAACTGATGTGCTACACCCTAAATCCCCTTTCTCTTATAAGTCTACCCAAGCACCTCCCTCCATCTGCCCATAAACTTAGAAAGGCACTCTTTCTGCGAAGCTGAGATCAGCTTTCAGCAGATGAATGGTTATGCAGAATAAAGATTTTGGGCAGTTACACTAGCTGAACTGAACATTCAACATTCACTAAACAACGTTTAAGACTTCAATTCACACTATTGCGATGTGCAATTCCAGTGCTGGTTCCCGCATTGCATGTTTCTCGTAGGCAGTTCACACTGCCCAATGCCAACTGCTGCGGGTGTTAATACAAAGTTAATGACACCCCCATATCGATTTGCAGATCACAGTGTCAATTGTCAAATGGTGCAGGAATCAAATCGTATGGGTGCGATTCCAGTGCGGACCAAAAAAAGGGTCCTGCACTATTTTTGTCTGAATGCAATGCAAATTCGGCCATACAATCTGTATGGCTGAATTCTCATCGCACAGACATCGCATGTGATCTGCACAGCAATGCGGTACGAATCACATGCGATGTCTTACATCGCAATAGTGTGAACCCAGCCTCAAGGCTTCTAAAGAAACACGTAAGTGAAGTACACGGTTCACCTGAAAGCGTTCTATAACCACTTGAAGACCAGCCTTTTCTGGCACTTTTTATTTACAAGTTTAAACCAGTATTTTTTTTCTAGGAAATTACTTATAACCCCCCAACATTATACACTTTTTTTTTAACAGAGACCTTAGGGAATAAAATGACAATCATTGCAATTTTTTGTCACACGGTATATATATATACTCCAATGTTTTTTTGGTTTTTTTTAAATATGAACGATGATGTTACGCGGAGTAAACAGATACCTAACACATCACACTTTAAAATTGCGCACACTCATTGAAAAACTATGGTACTTAAAAAACTCCAGAGGCGACGCTTTAACATTTTTTACAGGTTACCGGTTTAGAGTTACAGGGGTGGTCTAGTGCTAAAATTATTGCTCTCGCTCCAACATTCATGGCAATATCTCACACGTGTGGTCTAAGTACCTTTTGCATATGCCTGTGCAACTTACATATGTGTTTGCTTCTGCGCACGATGATTGGGGGAATAGGGGCGCTTTAGATTTTTTTTTTCTTCTTCTACTATTCCTTTCATTTTTTTTTTTTAATCACTTTTATTCCTATTACATGGAATGTAAACATCCCTTGTAATAGAAAGAAGGATGACAGGTACTCTTTATGGAGAGATCTGGGGTCAAAAAGACCTCAAATAAATGGATTTTTGTAAAATCTTACCGTAAAATCCTTTTCTCTTAGCTCATTGACAGACGTAGTCCTCGGTGATTCAACACCCTCGGGTTATGCTGCCCTCTACAGGAGTAGGACTAGACAGGAAAGAAAACGTTCTGGCCACACCCTAGGGGCAGTCCCAGAGGGTATATCCTCTCACTTCCTGCTCTAGCAAATCAGTTATGTCACAAAGCAGTGTTTAGAGAATTTAACCCAACCCAACTCAAAAACAGAGGGGCGGGTACTACGTCTGTCAATGAGCTAAGAGAAAAGGATTTTACGGTAAGATTTTACAAAAATCAATTTTTCTCTATCGCTCATTGACAGACGTAGTCCTCGGTGATTCAACACCCTCGGGACATCCCAAAGCAGTACCACAAATGAGGGGTGGGAAAATGGAAATCAAATCCAATCTAGAAGGCCCAACCGGTGCCAACTAGAAGTTTACAATGCTCATCCTCAATGATGAGACTCAACAGAAATTTTTCAACAGAAAAAAACCCCCGAGGTAGACCACCGGTCTCCTCAAATTGCGGCCTGCAAAACCTTGCGGCCAAATGAGGCATCCGCCGATGCCATCACATCAATCTTATAAAATTTTGTAAAGGTATGTACCGACGACCAGGTGGCCGCCTTACATACCTGGACCACTGACGCCTGATAGCGATAGGCCCAGGAAGTACTGAGCGCTCGAGTGAAGTGCGCCCTAACAGGGAACGGAGGATTCCGACCCTTAATAGAATAAGCCCGTACCACCGTCTGACTGATCCATGTAGATATGGTCGCGGCAGACACAGGCAACCCCCTTCAAGGGCTATCCGTGATCACAAAAAGTGAGTCCGTCTTACGAAAACAAATTCGTAGTAGTCAAGTGTATCCTTCTGAACCCCATCCAAGGAGTGTAATGCAAACTCCCAAGGATGGCTAGTCTTAGGACACGGGGAAGGTAACACAATACTTTTATTCAGATGAAAAACTCTGAAAACCACTTTAGGAAGGAAGGATGGATTCGGAAGAAGAACCACCTTATCCCTATGAACCACCAGATATGGGGAACGACAAGATAATGCGGCCAGTTCTGACACCCTGCGTGCAGAAGTAATGGCCACCAAGAAGGCCACCTTCTGGGATAATGTAAGCAAGGGAATCTCCCTAATATCTTCAAAGAGAAGTTTCTGAAGAACCGACCACACTAAATTAAGATCCCAGGCGGTAAGGGTGCGCGCACTGGCGGAGCCAGATGTCGCACCCCCTGGATGAAATTCCGCACCAAGGAATGATTAGCCAAAGGTTTCTTGAAAGAAGATTGCTAACGCCGAAAACCTGACCCTTGATCGTGCTCAAGGATAGTTTCTGCTCAACCCCTTGTTGCAGACAGACAAAAATTCGGGTCACCGAATAGGTATGTGGGGGAAATCCAATAGATTCACACCATGCAATATAAGACTTCCATGTGCTGGAAGTCACTTTCCTTGCTTTAACTGGAGGTAGGAATAACTGAAGCTGACACTCCCTTGTCCTTCAGTACCTGGGTCTCAATGGCCAGGCCATTAAGCTAGTGACTGTAAAGCAAGATGGAAGATCGGTCCCTGAGACCGCAAATCCTCCCTGAGAGGAAGTCTCCAAGGAGCGTCCGCGACTAGCCTCACCAAGTCGGCGTACCAGGCTCGACGAGGTCAGTCCGGAATTTCCAGAATAACTGGAATTCCCTCCACCACTATCCTGCGAAGAAGTTCCCGCAGCAACTTGAGAGGATGGAAGGCATGCCGTAGCTGATACTGCCCCCACGGGGCAATCAGCGTTTCTGCTGCGTCCGCTAGAGGATTGCGGCGCGAGCTACAAACCTCCGCACCTTCCTGTTAAGCCAAGGTGCCAACAGATCCACATCCGGAAAGGCCAAATGAAGGGATAGCTAGTGAAAAACCTCTGGATGAAGAGGCCATATGCGATTGGATCCGAATCGGGCTGCTCTAGAGCTGCTCGGTCCAGTAAATCAGACAAAATCTGATCGCTCTCAGTTCCGATACCCTTATTGGTAATCTGGATACTATCGGAAGAAATGACTTCCCCTGGTTGAGCATCGGAGACTTCCTGGTCCGCTCGCTCAACCGGATCCGATTGTCCAGGGAATCGGAATTCTGATTCCATTAAAAAAGAATCTCCTTCAGGAGAATTCGGGTATGAGACTGGGTATACGGTACTGCCTCTAAGGAGGCCACCATCAGTCCCAGCCAATTGACGGACAGCAACATCCGAATCGTTGACTGAACCTTCTGGAGTTTCTCCGCAAGGAGAAACTCTCTTGCCCAAGATGTATCCAACCTTAGGCCCAGATAGTTCAGTCTCCTGGTGGGAACTAGGGATGATCTTTGGGAAAGTGAAAAAACGCTGATGTCCTGCGATGATGGGGATATAAAGATAGGCCTCCTAAATGTCTATGGACGCCAGGAAATCCCCCTGATGCAGGGAGGCCACCACTGTACGGATGGACTCTATTTCTTCCCAAGTCCAGATTTGGACGCACCTTGCCCTCTTTCCTGGGCATTGTGAATAGGTTCGAATAGAACCCCTGAAACCGTTCAATGTTAGAAGGGAAGAATCACACCGGTGGAAGTGATCGAAACTCGATCCTGTGTCCTCCAGAAACCGGTGAAGACATCCCCCCCACCCCAGAGATGGGTAGGGGCGCATCAGGCTGTATCTTCAGGCTTGGCTGAGCCGGACTTTTTGTTTAGCCGACCAAAGGGGCTTTGGAGGGTTTCACCTTATCGCCCGCCCTCGCGGAACGAACAACTCTTTATGAGCAGAAAAGGAAGGTCCTCGTTAGTTACGAGGTCCTTTTATCCTAACAGTCTGTGGCAAGACAGTAGGTGGTACCGTCTATCCTATAAAGAGGAATTCCTCAAACAGATAGCACCTAGCCATGTGTTTGGAAATAACAGGGGTTCGTTTCAAAACGACCCCATTTGGGTAAAGGAAAATCCTTCGCCCTTTTGGTAGGCTAACAAGTACCAAAAAGGAATCTCAGTCTCAGCTACCTCTGCCGGTGTAACCTCAAGACTAAAGGTTTCCCGGACGGACACAACTAGTGCATCCACCACTCTTGTGCTATGGCGGAGGCAGAAACGTGCTCCTCACTGCTGAGGAGATATTACCTGAGACAACAGCCCCTGAAGTATCTGATAAACAATAGGGGTAGGCGGGGGTCGCTTCTTGACCCCCGTCCCTGACGGGCCACCTCCACCCGGGATACCAAAGACTCCAAAACTGCCGATAATGCATTAAAAACAAGTGGGGTACTGGAGGGTCCTGCGGCCACCTTGAGGGGATCAGGTGGGGATACCTATGCGGCAGGGTCAATGATTATACAAGACACTTGCCAGCGACAAAAAATGACAAAGTAAAAAACTTTTTTTTTTTTTTTGTGTCCCCCAGTCGCAACAGCGCCCCTCAGTGTTACCTGCCTTTTTGGACCCGAGAGAGAGAGAGAGAGAGACCCCAAGGCTCATCCCTGATGCACAGAAGTTTTCATCAGCTTGCTCAGTGCTTGTCTTGTTACAGACAGGAAGTCTTTGGCCCTATTTCCTGGGTAAAGGAGGCGGCTCCGCCCCTTAACACGCCTGCCGGCGCCTCCCCCTGGCTCCATGAGGTGTTTGAGTCACCTCAAACATGGCCGCCCCCATGCTGGAGACACGAGGCTACACCAAAATGGCGGCCTCGTGCGATCTACCAGACAATGGCGGCGGCCTGCACAGAATAGCGGCATGCTGCAGAAGGATCTCGGCCTCACAACCCTTCACCCTCATGGTGGTCAGCGTGGTCGGCGGTACCGGACCCTGGCGGGCCGTATGCGGTCCGTGGCCGTCGGGAGGCATCTGCTTAGCTGGAGGAATGATCTGGAATGCAGTATACATGTATAGACATCGCCCTGTGGCTTCTGACAGGTAGGATACATTATACTATTACAGTAAAGTTCTAGTACTGCCACTGACTACAATCATTTTCACATTTTTACAATTAGATTGTCAGCTCCCAAACCAAGCCTCCTGGCTTCTTGTACACAAAAATCACACTCAATTAGGGGGATCTGTGACATGTTATAGGATAGAGGGGAACCCATCCTTACCATTACAGAGAGGGGCCCGCGTTCACCACAAGACCCGTCAGGGGGAAAGGGGGAACATACTACTCACCATACCGGAACCAGGCGGGCGCCAACTCCTGACAGTACCCCTCTCCACCGAGGTAGGAGGGCTGTCGACCAATACGGACGCCGTGACTCGTGGTCTTTGGCGTTTCAGCGAGACGTTTAACTCACAGGGTCAGTCCCCGTCCAGTGGGACTATGTCGCGGTCGACCCAGCGCGGAGCTATGGCCTGCACGCGCTCGTAGGCTGAATTGGGGTGACCACTGGATCTCAACATCCAGCCCGTCGCCCAGGTCAGCTTTCTTGCTTGAAGATCTCACAGAAACACTGGAGAAAAAAAGCTGTCTAAAAAATCTTTTCTAAGAAAAAAATCGTGCCAGGACCGAAGATCCCAGCAAGGTATCTAGGTCCTTACTCCTAACTAGACAGAAAAAAACTGATTTGCTAGAGCAGGAAGTGAGAGGATATACCCTCTGGGACTGCCCCTAGGGTGTGGCCAGAACGTTTTCTTTCCTGTCTAGTCCTACTCCTGTAGAGGGCAGCATAACCCGAGGGTGTTGAATCACCGAGGACTACGTCTGTCAATGAGCGATAGAGAAATCTTCCTTACCTTTAAAAGCAAACGATGATAAAAAAAATTGTTTACTTCCCCCTTTGACTGGAAGTCATGTCGTTGTGCCAGTCCTCCAAGGCCATAGAGGCAACCAGAGACTATCTGTTCTCTGGTAGCTACTGTGACCAGCCGGCTGCACCATTGTATCAATTCTTGGGCACTCCGGTGAAAATGGTAAGCCCGAGAAAAACCGGGAAGCGCGGAGAGGGGGGCTAATTCGGAAAGTGATCCAGCAGCGAATGAGCTGCTCGGACCGCTTTAGTGAGAAAGCCAGCCGCCAGCTTAAAAAATAAATACCAGGGTTACGACTGATAGCTTCAGTCATAATCCCAGTAAACCACGTGCTAACTGTAATGTATATATACACATATACACATATATATATATATATATATATATATATATATATATATATATATATATATATATGTATTGCAGTTGGCAAGTGGATAAAGAAGTGTATTTAAAGTGAAGTTTTGGCTAGAGTAGGAAATGGGTAAAGTGGAAGTAAAAGCAAAACCTAACTCTAAACCTACTGTCAGCCACATTCTAAGCCTAATCTATCTAGCCCTGTAAAGAAAAAAAATCACTATACTTATCTGTTCTGCAGCCAGTCTGGTCCCACGTTGAGCTGTCAGTGGTAGCTGCTGTGTAGGCGGGTGCAGGAGAGGCAGCAGATAACAGAAGCCCAATAGTAACCCTATGGCTGACGTTACTTCTAATTCATTCCCCAGCCATTGTCAGCTTTCTCCTGCACACAGCGGGTGCAGCTGGAGACAGAACCAGCTTCAGAACAGGTAAGTATAGTTTTCTGCCATGAGGTGCCATGTTGAACTTCCAGTGACTAGTATGAGAGAGTGAGAGCGATAAAACCAAATTTAACACACCTGCTCCCCATTTATAGCTGAGACCTTGTAACACTAAAGAGTCACATGACACCGGGGAAGGAAAATGGCTAATTGGGACCCATTAGGGGTGTATTCACTTTTTTTGGCAGTGGTTTAGACATTAATGACTGTGTGTTGAGCTATTTTGAGGGGACAGCAAATTTACACTGTTATACAAGATGTACACTCACTACTTTACATTGTAGCAAAGTGTCATTTCTTCAGTGTTGTCACATGAAAAGCTATAATAAAAAATATACAAAAATGTGAGGGGTGTACTCTCTTTTGTGAGATACTGTATGTGTTTTTTTGTTTGTCGCATGGTGCACTTTTGTAGATTATTTTGCACTTGGCATTTTACCATGATGAACTTTATATGAATTCCTTTTTTATGTATTTTGCAGCGACATGCATGTTGTGTTGTACTAGTCGGTTTATGCACTTTAATCACAGATGTGTGAGTACAATATATTTATATGAAGTTAATTCATCTGTTTAGTTTAAGGGCAGCGCAACACTGTCACCCATTATTTAAATTGTATAACTAATTGCTGGTTAAAGAATTCTGCACACTCCACATCAAATAATCTAAACCCCAAATGTAAAACCTTGACTAACTTCACACAGTTTGTGAGCTGCCCAACTATAGAGATTAGGACCCTGGATCTGCTGTATGCCAATTTGGAGAATGCATACAATACAGCTCTTCTCCTTTTCCACCTTTGGGCAGATCAGATCAAAATTTGGTCTACCTAAATCCTTGTTATGTGCCCACGGTAAGAGACAACCTGTGACCACCAGATCAGTGAAGAGATGGTCTGAGGAGTCCTTTGAGGTACTGCGGGGCTGTTTTGAGGGAACAGATTGGAATGCACTCTGTGGGCCACATAGAAGGAACATTGATGGGCTTACTGAGTGCATAACACATTATATTAAGTTCTGTGTAGATTGTTTTGTTCCAACAAGAATTGTTCGTTGTTATTCAAATATTAAACCATGGGTAACTAGGGATATTAAAGATATTCTTAACTCCAAGAAGATGGCTTTTGGAGTGGGTAATAGTGAGTTTAAAATGATTTAAAGGGACTTGAGGATAAAAACTAGTGAGGCTAAGAAGAAATATAGGAGAAAGCTAGAGTGGAAACTCCAGCAAAACATAGTGAGAGAGGTCTGGAGTGGCATGAGAACCATTACAGTGATTAAGCAGGTTGGTGGAGGGACTATGTAGAGAGGGCAAATGAGCTGAACCAATTTGTTAATAGGTTTCATTAGGAAGCCCTAGCTTTAACTCCCTCAGATTCAACACAAAGCTGTAGGAGAGCAGAGTTGTGAAAAGTACCCTCCACTCCTCATACTACACGTCCTTTCTCTTTTATTGTGTGTTCTGATTTACCCCCCATTGGATACTTTTACCAGTTGTTCTTTTTAGAAGAACTCAACTCCTCCTTTACGGGAAAGTGCATCAATGTCTTTTACAGCTGATCAGGTGAGTAAACCGCTGAGGGGACTTAAGGCAGGAAAATCAGCAGGCCCTGATGGTGTTAGCCCCAGGGTGATTACAGCATGTGCAGACCAGCTGGGGAGTGTCCTTTAATGGGTCTTTAACCTGAGCCTGAGTCTGCAAAAGGTTCCTGTGTTGTGGAAGACATCATGTCTTGTCCCCGTGGCTCCAAGGATTACAGACCAGTTGCTTTGACTTCCTACATCATAAAGACCTTGAGAGACTTGTTTTATATAAAAGGTACAACCCATGTTTAGTAAATGTTTAGACCCTTAGCAGTTTGCATACCAGCCAAGATGAGGATGCTATAATTTTTATGTTAAATTGCATGTAAACACTATGTGGATCATGTTTTTTTACTTCTCCAGTGCTTTTGATACTATTAGGGCTGGATCGATTGGGTGAGAAGCTGGCAGCAATACAGGTTAATGTTTCCCTTGTGTCATGAATTGTAGACTACCTGACAGGAAGTCCGCAGTATGTGCGTTTGCAAGATTTTGTGGCAGATAGGGTGATCAGCAATATTGGGGTTCTACAGGGGCAGTTCTCTCTTTCTTTTTACTGTCTATACCACTGATTTCAGCTACCAGAGTCTCGCCATCTTCAGAAGTTTTCTGATGACTCTGCAATAGTGGGATGTATCAGGGATGGGGAAGAGACTGAGTATAAGACTGTGGTGGAGAACTTTTTCAAATGGTGTGAGGATAATAAGCTGTATCTAAAATGTGGCAAAGGAGATGGTTGTGGATTTCAGAGAGAGGAAGCCGCCAGTGACCCCAATCTCCATCCGAGGAGAGGACGTGGAGGTAGTAGAGAGTTACAAGTAACTGGGGGTGTACATAGCTAATAAGCTGGATTGGAGCAATAACACTGAGCTGCTCTATAGGAAGGCAAAGAGCCGCCTCTACTTTTTGAGGAGACTGAGGTCCTTTAACATCTGCCGGACAATGCTGAAGATGTTTTATGAGTCTGTGGTGGCCAGCGCTATCCTGTATGCAATGGCATGCTGAGGAAGCACGCTTAGGGTGTCCGACACCAACAAACTGATTTGCAAGGCCAGTGATGTTGTTATATTGAAATTGGAGTCTTTTGCAACAGTGTTGGACAAGAGAATGTTGTTCAAGTTACATTCAATCTTGGTCAGTCTGCGGAGTACCATCGTGGTTACAACCACGATGCACCACAGAGCACCACAGGAAATAATTTTTGCCTGTGGCGATCAAGTTATACAATTCTTCTCTGTGAGGGCTGGAGGTAAAGATTTAATTCTGGTTTATGATCTGCATTTTAGTGTTGTTTTTATAGTATGTTGCTTTTGTGTTGGTTATTATTTGGAGTGGTGTTAGAGAAAGTGGTGCATTATTTGCATTTGGTAGTTTGATTGTCTGTTATTTTATTCTGTGTTATTTATTCTATGTTGTACTTTAATTGTATAGATGTTTTATTTGTAATGTAGTTTTAATTTTTTTTTTATTTGGTGCTAATGGTTATTAGCCATTTTGCTGTGTTTTTGTATCTTGTTCAGTTTTTTGTTGTGATCTTCTGTTGTCTTTGTTACGTCTTTGTTTTTCTCAAGCTTATTCTGCTTTATTTTCACCTGGTAATCCTGAAAATAACTTCCTTCCCCATGGTGGCTACATCACTCCTCCACTTTATCTATAGAGGGAGACCTGCTTGCCCTACTCTGCTCTCTTGATATGGACTATAGACATGTCTGTATTGCATCATCTACATTACATGGTGGGCAGGGCAAGTGATAGTTTACAGAAGATAGCTAGCAAGAAATATATTCTTTGATGTAGCTCAAGGGAAGTGAGAAAGACAATACATTTCTGCCCAGATCAACTGGAATTTTCTCTACTTGCTGAAAATGTGTTTAGCTTGGAAATAAATAATGCAGCCACCACATCCAAGGACTAAAAGCTGCAAAATATTGCCTTTTTGTTCTTGGGTTTGGTTATCCTTTAAAAGTTGAATGGCTCGGAATCCAGTTGTGGAGTTCAGCTGCTCATACGGCCAGCCTGAATTCATTTGTTGCAGCAAAGGTTTGCTCTCATTGCTCGTTATGTGGCTGGCTGTTATCTGGTGTCGCAGACATGTTCAAAGTGAAGTGAGTTTTTCCAAATGAGACAGCAGAACACTATAAAAGGTTTGCGTTTTCAGCAAATGTCGACATTGTGTAAACATTTCTTTCCTTACTTGAGAGTGGCATTGCCCAGAAGTCATCCAGGTTCACCTTCATATTTATAGCCTGGGTTATCCGAAATGCTCATAGAAAATGGCAAAATAATTCTATTATTCTAAAATAGTAAGGATAAACTGAATTCAGCTATGTGCTACACTAAGTGTAGGGATACAGAAGCATCCCTATATCCCAAAGCCCCCCTTGAAAACAATAGCTGGACTCCTGTCCCACTACTGCTACCAGTCATCAGCTAAAATCTACCCAATTTCAATGATTCACAGAGATGGCAATAGCCTTTACAAACAAGTGGCACTGGAAATGGAATCTACCTGCAGATTCCTTGTCAAAGATAAATTTAAGAGCTTCAAATATGTGCACAGCATGTTCGCGTGCACGCTGTGCCCACAAGAAATGTGGGGAAAGAAGTCCCCAACTCTTTTTTTTTTTTTAAACGCGCTGCAGCACAATAGGACTTGGCACACTTAAAAAATGCACTGCATTTGCCCAGAGTGGGGCCTTAAAGTTATAATAAAGGCATATTTTTTTTTAATAAAAACAAACATGTCATACTTACCTGCTCTGTGCTGTGACAAAAGGTTCTATTGCAGCAGCCCTGTGATAAGCCCAACATACCTTATTTTTTATAGCTCAGAAAGTCAGGAACTCTAAAGCTGACCATAGATGGATCAAAATTAGGCCAGTTCAGCAGGGACCAGCCAAATTTTGATCCATGTATGGCCATCTCTGATCGGCTTCTGGCTAACAGAAATGTTGGAAAACTTTTCCCGATTAGCAGCTTGCAGCCATTGATCAGTGTATTCTGACAGCAGAGAGTCCAGCTGTCAGAATACAATGGCCCAGTGGGGAGGATTCCTCTACCCATCTTGTTTGTGTGAAAGAATCTGTTATTTTTTTTTTTTTCATCAACCCACTGGCTTAAAAGTAATTTTAGGCACTGTTCAATGGGGCTTCTGCTTAACCACTTAAGCCCCGGAAGATTTTCCCCCCATTCCGACCAGGGGGTATTTTGCGATTCGGCACTGCGTGACTTTAACGGACAATTGCGCGGTCGTGCGACGCTGTACCTAAACGAATTTGGCGTCCTTTTTTTCCCACAAACAGAGCTTTCTTTTGGTGGTATTTGATCACCTGTGCGATTTTTTGATCACGCGCTATAAACAAAAAAAGAGCGTCAATTTTGCAAAAATAGCAATATTTTTCACATTTTTTTATATGAAATTCCCCAAAAAAAAAATTTAAAAATCAAAATTTTTTTACTTTTTCGGCCAATTTGTTTTATGCTACCTATGTTTGGTAAAAAAAAATCGCAAAAAGCGTATTTTGATTGGTTTGCGCAAAAGTTATCGCGTTTACTAACAAAGGGAAAGATTTCTGTCATTTTTGTTGTTTTTTTTTTTAACGTGTAATGGCGGCGATCTGCGATTTTTTTTGCGGTACTGCGACATTGGGGCGGACAGATCGGACCCTTGACTGACATTTTTGACACTTTTGGGGTTACCAGTGACATTTCTACAGTAATCAGTGCTATATATATGCACTGTTACTGTAAAAATACACTGGTAGTGAAGGGGTTAACTTTATTTGGGAGGGAGGGGCTGTGTGTATCCCTAGGGGCGTGCTTTCTACTGTGATTGGCTGGGGCTTGAGCTGTATGGACACTGATCAACGGATCTACATACTAGATCCGAGTGATCAGTATCCTAACAGCAAGGAGAATGACAGGCAGCTTGTTTACACAGGCTGCCTGACATTCTCCCTCTCCCCCGCCGATCGCCGAGTGACCGGCGGACATCGGGTCCGCCGGTCACACGCGCGGGGGGGTCCGTGACCACGCGGGAGCGGGAGCGCGCCTCCGGGGGCGCGCGCTCGCTCCCTAGACCCTCACAAGCTAGTGACGTAGCCCTACGTCACTTTGCCTGTGAGGGGCTGACTGCCGACGTAGATCGGCGTTAGGCAGTCGGCAAGTGGTTAATAAGTGCAATATGCGTGACAAGCTTTTGAAGAGATGTATCTTACGCTAAAGTTATCGCTGCAATCTGTACAGTTTTTGCAGAGCTGTATCCTCAAAACAACAGCATGGGAGCAAGTGTAGAAGTTCCTGGAGCTTTCCTTCAATGAGCAAATATGGCTGCCTGCCCCAATATACATATAGGGGTTGATTTACTTAAGGCAAATATACTGTGCACTGCAAGTGAAGTTGCTCCAGAGCTTAGTAAATGAGGTAAAGCTTCACTTTGCAAAGAATACCCAATAACACGCAATGAAAATTTTAAAAAATTGGATTTTTGACTTACCATAAAATCCATATAATTGACTGACACAGCTCCTGATCTTCTTAACCATTGGGTTATACTGCCCTCTACAAGAATAGAACATTAGGAAGAAAGATAATTTGACCATGCCTATGGGCAGTCCCAGGGGGTGTACACCCTCAGTCTGCTATAGGTAGTTTTTTTCTGCCTAGTCAGGAGCTGAGGCGAGACCAAAGGATAACGCCACAAACTGATAATGCTCCTCTCCCACGGCAAAGCAGAGGAAGCACTGGTGACCAGCACATATTGGAATGTGAAGGTAAGCATCCTTGATTTTGATAGAGGCAACAAAATCCCCCTGATGCAGGGATGCCACCACCGTGTGAATGGACTTCATCCTGAACTTTTGCACCTGCACAAAGCAGTTCAGCGCCTTGAGGTCCAGGATTAGACACACCTTGCCTTCCTTCCTGATAACTATAAACAGGTTTGAATAAAAACCCTGAAAACAATCCGAAGTCGGAACCGGCACTATCAACCCTTGAAGCAACAGGTCTTTTACTGCCCCAAACAGACCCTGTAAACAATCCGGGGACAGGCGCAAGCTGGAAGGAAAAAACCTTGACAGGGTACAAGAGTGAAACTCGATACTGTAGCCGGACCAAATGATTTAGTGGACCCACTTGTCTTGTACCAGAGAAATCAACCGGTCCGAAGACGTCCCCCAACCTCCAATACGGATGAGGCTGCACTTTCATGCTGAAGGAGCCTTGTTCTCAGGTCTGGAGAAGCCCACTCTCGGCTTGTCAGACCAGGTTTGTTTGGATCATCCAAAAGAGGCCCTGAAAGGCTTTGAGCCCTTATCAGTTGACCCTGAGGGGCGAAAAAACTTCTTATAAGCCAAGGAGAGGGACCCACGGCTACGACAAGGTTCCTTGCCCTTCGTAACCTGTGGAAAAAAGTGCTCTTCCCCCCTGTGAGACCTTTAATGATGTCCTGCAAGGTAGCTCCAAACAGGCGATCTCCTTGAAAAGGAAGATCAGTCAAGGCTTTTTTTGAAGTCTGATCCGCAGACCAGCACTTGAGCCAAAAAACACGCCGAAGGACCACTGCCGAAACAGAGCAGAGCCACTAGGGGAGCTACATCTAAAGAGACATCACAGATAAACTGCAGCCCCTTGACCAGCTGGTCTGCCAGCTCACTAAAGGCATGGGGGGAGCTGTTCTCCCTCTAGGTCAGGACATAAAAGCTTAGCCCACTCGGTCAGAGTTTGCGACACCAGGGCAATGGTGAATAACGGCCTCAGTGCCAAACCAGCCAGAGTGTACATATTGAGGGCCACAGCCTCCGCCTTCCTATCAGCGAGATCTCTAAAGGCCGGGGACTCTTTAACCGGAATCATAGTGAAAAGATCCAGGAGTAAGCATCAGGGGATGAGGAGGGGCTCCCACCTCTGAAATTGCCACCAACAGGGCTCCACTGTCATGTCTGCCGCTATTTTCAATGGCAAACCACCACAAAATGGCCGACAGACTATACAAACATAGCCGCTGTGCACAGAAACAAACAGTCTACAGCAAAATGGTGGCCCCGCGCAGCACCATGAGGCTTCCAGGGACCCAGGAGGGATCCCTAGGTCTCAAAGACAGGCCCAGGCAGGATGGGGGGGGCCTGGCAGGAGCTCCTACCAGGTACAAACCCCCCTTACAGCCAATTGTCCGGTCGCTGGCGGGGGCACCCCCCCAGCCTCCATCGCCAGCTTAGTGCCCTGCCCCCACCTCAGAAGGTGGACCAGACCACCGCCCCAGCATAAGTGGAGAGGGGGTAGGATGTGGTCAGATGAAAGGAGAGTGCCTGACGGGAAGGAGGGGAACCCCGGGTCTAGAGCGTCCCAAGGAGGGGCCCACGTCCACCCCAAAACCCTCCAGGGGGAGAGTGGGGACAGCTACTCACCATACCAGAAACCAGGCGGGCACCGCTACAGAGAGAACCCCTCGCCATCGAAATAGGGGGCTGTCGGCCAGGAGGAATGCTGCAACTCGGGCCGAGACCCAGTCGTATGCGACCTCAAGACACATTTAACTTGCCAGCCAGCCCCTGTCCAGTGGGGCTATGTCACGGCCGACCTAACGTGGAGTTGTGGTCTGCGCACGCTCGCTGGCCAGACTGGGTTGACCACTGGATCTAGATTATTCAGCACGTCCCCCAGTTCGGCAGTTGATTGTAGCTCTCACAAAAAAAAAAACCAGGAGAAAAAAATTTCTACCTAAACAGAAAGAATTTGCCAGGATTAGAGATCCCAGCAAGGAACTAGGTCCTTACTCCTGACTAGGCAGAAAAAAAAACTGAGTACCTATAGCAGAGTGAGGGAGTATACCCCCTGGGACTGCCCATAGGCGTAGCCGGATTCTTTTTCTGCCTATTGTCCTACTTCTGTAGGGGGCAGTATAACTCAATGGTTATGAAGATAAGGAGCTGTGTCTGTCAACGAACAAAAGAAAACAGAATTTTTGTAAAATCTTACCGTAAAATTCCTTTCTCTGAGTCCTCCGACAGTCGCCGCCCACTCATACAGTCTTCACTAATGGGGTATTGCTTCCTCTCTGCAGGAGTTTCTAGGCATAAGACTTGTAAAAGAACAATTCATTTACATAGTTACACCCATGGGGGCTGTCCTTCTAGTCCAATACCACCCTGCAATAGCCATCTCAACTCAGTTTGGTCGCAAGCAGTAACAGTGTAGAAAAACCCCCCAAAAGAGGGGCGGGGGGCGGCGACTGTCGGAGGACTCAGAGAAAGGAATTTTACGGTAAGATTTTACAAAAATTACGTTTTCTCTTGCGTCCTCCGACAGTCACCGCCCACTCATACAGTCTTCACTAATGGGGATGTCCCAAAGAAGTGTAGACATGAGGGGTGGGCAACGCAGTACCCACATCAGAGAAAGGAACCTTACATGAACAGAAAGGCAACCTTCTGGGTAACAAAAAAAAAAGGCTCAACAGGAGCAACAACCCAGGAAAACAAACCCAACAACCAGGGACCCATACAAAACCAGAGTTCCCTATGGCACTGCCGCACAGAGAACTTTGCGGCCAATGGAGGCATCAGCTGACGCCAGAACATCAATTTTATAGAATTTGGAAAAGGTGTGCACCGACGACCAAGTCGCAGCCTTGCACACCTGGGCCACCGAAGCCTGATGCCGGAAGGCCCAGGATGCACTCACCGACCTGGTAGAATGCTCCTTGACAGGGAAGGGAGGGACCCGTTCCCGCAACGAATAGGCCTGTACAATGGTCTGTCTGATCCATTTGGCAATGGTTGCAACAGACGCAGCCATACCCTTCCGAGGTCCCTCAGGAAGGACAAAGAGAGAATCCGATTTCCGAAAGGATTCAGTCGACGACAGGTAAACCCTGATCGCCCTGACAACATCCAAAGAATGCAAGGCAATCTCTTTTGGATGCTTAGGGTTTGCACAAAGCGAAGGTAAAACAAACAATGTCCTCATTCAGGTGGAAATCCGAAACCACCTTTGGAAGAAAGGACGGCTTAGGTCGCAAGACCACCTTATCCCACTGTCTCCGATCCATCTCCTGATAGAACAGAGCCTTGGGGGAACTATACACATGCTCAGTTTGGTGTGTATTGCTAGAGAGTTTTTTCTTGGGAGGGTGCAGGTTATCGACCTCAGGGGTCTTGCAGCCTCATAGGACAGTCAGAGAAGAACGAAAACTTCTAGAAGCTTTAACCAGTGCTCGACCGGACACTGATAGAAGTCACAAGACTGCTAAATACTGCTGATTAGAAAAGGTATTTAGCAGTGTATATTTACTCAACTTATTGCATTTCTATGTTCTGTGTACTGTGGGAGATTAGATATAGTGAATGCAGGCTCCTGGGTTTAATAACACTTTAGGAGCTGCTCACATCAGCAAACCCTGTTGATCTTACAGCCACGGTTTACTTTTTATTGTATTGAGAACTTTATTAAAATGTTTTGAGTGACACTTTAAAACTGTTCTACTTACAGCAGTAGCATGGCGATGCGGCAGTTCACGTCACAACCCGCTGCTCTGAAAAAAAGTACTACATGCAGTATTTTGTTTTTAGCACACACCAACACTGTAATGTGCACGACAACACCCAAGGTGTATGAGTTGGGGCTGTGCTGGGATAGCTGCTAGCGTAGCCCCAACTCATCAGGTGTGAACAACCACTTAAACATTATACACGCTGACAAGTTCATTGAATTTAGGCAAATCACATTTATATATTTATAGCCATAAAATACTTAAAAAGTCAATAAAGGATTGCTTTCATATGATGTTTGCTTACAACAAAATGATTCAAAGACAGTAACCCCGCCCCCCCATCCAGAGTACCCAGCTGAATTCTGTAACTGGGGATGTTCAGTAAGTTAATCATCTCCTCATCACATAATAAGTGCATCATGTCCTAATCACGTTATCCCAGTTTAGATGCAGTTTGAAAGGCAGCCAGCCTCCCTGAACTACATTGTTATGAAGGGTTTTCTCCCTAAATGATTCCGGAATTCATTAGCTTTCCATTTTAGTAATGAAAGGTTAACGATTATTTTTTCTGGTAACCGTGATATCACTTGCAGGAAACATTCCCTTAGCACTGAAGAGCTTCCGTCGGTAGGGCTTGTGGAAATGGAGCGTTTAAATGCATTCCCCCAACAATAAGGACACCTGGCTCCACATTTGTTATAATTTTTTTCCTCTGCCTTCAAGCAAACAGCTGTCTCAGCTCTCAACACCCTTGCCTGGCAAAAACAGGGCACGCATTCTAGTGGGCCCTGCTTGCATTCCCGGGTTTTGTACCTCTAGATGCAGCCAATCAATCAACGCTTGCAGGACATCCAGAGTAAATGCAAGCAAGCATTTTTAACATCCCCTCGGTGCTGTGCTATGTGCCACAGCAAGGACACTGCAGCGTGATGGATTCCTGTAATGTGCTTTCTCTGCTAGTATAGATTTCACTGTGGAGTCTGCAGAGCTGTAGCTACAAATAGACAAATGACTAAGTCAGAAGTCACGTGCACTTGACCCTGAGATAGGAGAGCTTTCAGCAGGGGCCACTTTCCCTCCCGTTTATAGAGAGGCCTTTTAACAGGCTGTAAATTAGCAGAATGTTGAAATTGTTTACAATGTCACCAAGTCAAACCTGACTTGCAGAGCTAGGTAATTAGAATGGACAGTATTTTCAAGATGGATCATGCTGTAAAACTTTTTTTAATAACAAAAGCAATCTACTGTATAGTAGGGAAGACCAACTCTTGTCCTGCTAGGAAGATTAAAGTGGTTATAAGGCAATTTTTTTTTTTTTAAAGTGATTGTAAAGAACATGTTAAACTTACCTCCTCTGTGCAGTGGACTTGCACAGAGCAGCCCAGATCCTCTTCTTGGGTCCCTCTTCACTGCTCCTGGCCCCTCCCTCCTATTGAGTACCCCCACAGCAAGCAACTTGCTATGGGGGCGCCTGAGCCGAGCGGCAGCTCCGTGTTTCCATTCAGACACAGAGCCGCCGTTCGGCCCTCTCATGATTGGCTGACTGACTTTGATTGACAGCCGTGGGAGCCAATGGCGCAGTGGCTGTATCTCA
Organism: Pelophylax lessonae; assembly: GCF_965119305.1. Taxonomy (NCBI): domain Eukaryota; kingdom Metazoa; phylum Chordata; class Amphibia; order Anura; family Ranidae; genus Pelophylax; species Pelophylax lessonae. The sequence goes on along the minus strand of NC_138780.1, from coordinate 146,195,162 downwards.
GCCAATCAGGAGGAGGAGTCCCGGACAGCCGAGGGGCTCGTGGACATAGCTGGACAGAGAGGGGGCACAGGTAAGTATTAGGAGGTGCTGGGAGGGGGCTGCTACACACAAAAGGCTTTTTATCTTAATGGTCAGCTTTCTTACAAAAGCAATCCTATCGGCTATTTAGCCGCTAGATTGTTTTACAAGCAGATGGAGAAGATGTCCCACCCCTCCCGTGGCTTTTCTTGGGCTCTCCAATCCCACTTGCTCTGATCGCTTCTGTTGTATAGAAAGCCTGAAGTGATGAGCATACATCCCTTCCACTACTTTCCAAGGTGCAGCGCTCTTCTACAATACTTTAAGTGCATAGATTAATAAATCAAATTCATCAGTGATCAAAGGTATATTTATAAAATGAAATACAATAACTATTATATACACAAATATATATATATATATATATATATATATATATATATATATATATATATATATATATATCAAAGGGAGTCCATCTTTCAGTGCCAGTCCGTAAATCCCACTGATTTACGTTGATGGGCTTTCTCAAAGGTCTAGCTAGATGGGCTTTAGATTGAGAAAGCCCATTGGGCGCTACGTGTGAGGTGGGTGGTGACATAATCACGCTAGACAGAGCCAGGTGGAGCTGAGCAAGCAAAAGATAGTACTAATAGATTAATAAAATATGCCTGTATTTGATTTTTGAATTGTGAGTGGTATTTTTACTATTACTATTTTTGTATGGGCTATCTGCACTATGGTTTTTTCCTCTTCCCTCTTACATATATGATACTACGCTGTGAGCTGTGGACTGGATTTGATCTGTTAGTGGAAGCAGTGCCACCTTTACACTGCAATTGTCCACCCAAGCAGGTTAGAAGACACCCTTAGGTGGGGTGAAGAGCACTGTGGTGAACAAAGGCCGATACAAAGACTCTGGTCCAGGCGCATCTTGAGTATGCCGTCTGGTTCTGGGCCTCAGGAAAGATGTGCTGGAACTGGAGAGAATCTAGAGAAGGGCAACAAAGCCAATAAAGGGACTGGAGGATTTCAGCTTTGGGGAAAGACAAGCATTGAACTTTTTCTCTCTGGAGAGGAGACGCTTGCGAGGGGATATGATATCCATGTGCAAACACCTTACTGCATGTACAAACACCTTTTTGGTGACACAACATAGGGAAAACATTTTTGCAGTGAAAGGGAGTTTAAAAAGACACGCGAACATTCACTAAAATTGGAAGAGAAGCGGTTTAGCCTTTAACTGCGTAGAGGGTTCCTTCCTTTCAGAGCAGTAAGGATGTGGAATTTTCTTCCACAAGCAGTGGTAATAGCAGGGAGCATCGATAGTTTAAAAAAACTTTCAGATAGGCACCTTAACGACCACAACATACAGGGGTATAAGATGTACTATTGACATAAACACTAGGGATAGACTGATTATTGGCAAGGCCGATATATCGGGGGCCGTTATGCACTTTCCCCGATATATCGGTATCGGCCCTGGAACTGGCCGATATTGCCAATATTTTTGTGATGTCATTCTGCCTTCTTAGGCTGCCTCCCTTGCCTTGGACAGCCTCGTCTGGAGTCAGGACTAGTCTTGCAGGAGTGTCAAAGCCATACACCCACCCACAGCAGCCCAGTGCCAGCCACCCACATCCACAGGCCCTGTACCAGCCAGCCATAGGCACTGTACCAGCGAGCTAGCCAGCCACCCACAGGCCCTGTACCAGCCAACCAGCCAGCCAACCACAGGCCCTGTTCCAGCCAGCCACCCACAGCCCCTGTGCCAGCCAGCCACCCACAGCCCCTGTGCCAGCCAGCCTCCCACCACAGGGTGCCTGCCAGCCAGCCACCCACCACAGGGTGCCAGCCAGCCAGCCAGCCACCCACCACAGGGAGCCAGCCAGCCACCCACCACAGGGTGCCAGCCAGCCAGCCACCCACCACAGGATGCCAGCCAGCCACCCACCACAGGGTGCCAGCCAGCCATCCACCACAGGGTGCCAGCCAGCCAGTCATCCACCACAGGGTGCAAGCAAGCCAGCCATTAAGCATTAAACAAAAATTAAAATGTTCAGTACCAGATTTGTGTCAAAAATTGTCTTTATTTTTCAAAAAACGTTAAATGTACAAAATATCGGCCCATACTGATACGTTGTGACCAAAATATTGGTATCGGCCCTGAAAAAAACCCATATCGGTCTATCACTAATAAACACAAACACACCAACCATAGGTTGAATTGGATGGACTGGTGTCTTTTTTCAACCTCTATGTAACCAACCAACTATGTAACACAAAGGATTTTTTGGGTGTATGGGATTACACAACTCACAGTTTTTTTTTTACATATATACGTTTATGGACTGGCACTGAAAGATGGACTCACTTTGATATATTTAAATATATATTTGCGTATATAATAGGTATTGTATTTAATTAATATATTTTGATCACTGATGAACTTTATATATTATTCCATATTATATATATATATATATATATATATATATATATTATTACATTATTCTATGCATTTAACATTTTGTAGGAGAACACTGCACCCTTGAAGTTAGTATATATTAGTTGCCAGATGAATCTGAGATTATATAAAAGTTAAATCTGAATTCCAGGTATGGCAATTTTTACATACTTACATTGGGCTAAGTTGGACCACTTTACCTATGTGTGTGCCATACCTGTGGGGTCCCCCTGGAAGCGGGAAATCCCTTAAGTAGGCACTACTACCACTGTGATCTCCGCTAGCTTCCAGGTCCTATGCCAAGCGGCTGCCCTGCCACTCAGCACAAGGGCCATTTAGAACACTTTCCATTTTATCAATAAATGCAAAGTGTTCTCTGACTGGATGAGGTGGAGATCACAAAATCAATGCCCTGCCTCTCCACCTCTTTCAAGCAGAGACTGCTTTGCATTCAGTGAGAAAATGTGAAGTGTTCCCTAAACTATGTCCGTCAATGAACATTAGAGAAATGGATTTTACACTAAGTCAAAAATCCCAGTTTTTTTTTTTTGCAAGAAAATTACTTAGACCCCCAAACATTATATATATATATTTTTTTTTAGCAGCGACCCTAGGGAATAAAATGGAGATTGTTGCAATACTTTATGTCACACTGTATTTGCGCAGCGGTCTTACAAACCCAATTTATTTTGGAAAAAATACACTTTTTTGAATAAAAAAAAAAAATAAGAAAACAGTAAAGTTAGCTCAATTTTTTTTCTAGAATGTGAAAAATAATATTACGCTGAGTAAATAGATACAACATGTCATGCTTCAAAATTGCGCACGCTCGTGGAATGGCGACACACATTGGTACAAATTGTATAGTGTGTATAGAGCTTTACAGAGGAGGTCTAGGACTAGAATTATTGCTCTCGCTCTAATGATCACAGCGATACCCCACATGTGTGGTTTAAACACCGTTTACATATGTGGGCATGACGTGCGTATGCCTTCGCTTCTGCGTGTGAGCTCGGAGGGACAGGGCGCTTTCAATTTGTTTTTTTCACCTTTTATTTTTACACTGCCCCTTTGAAAAACAATTTTTGATCACTTTTATTCCTATTACAAGGATTGTAAACATCCCTTGTAATAGAAATAAGCAGGATAGGTCCTCTTTAATGTGAGATTTGGGGTCAAAAAAGACCTCAGGACTCACATCTACCCTTAAAAGCAAAAAGAAAAAAACATTTTTTAAGTGAGCCCTTTAAGGCGGTTGGAAAGAAGCGGCATATGATGTCGCTCTGGTCCTCCAAGGCCATAGAGTCGAGTGGGGGCCCTCTTGCCCTCACTTGACTTCCTGCCTGGGACATGGACAGATCGGATCGTTTTACGCGCTACCGACAGCTCCGGTAAGCATGGAAAACTACCGGGAAGCTGCGGGTGGGGGCCCTCTCCCGCCGCCATTAAAAGAGAATCCACCACTGGGACCACTTATGTGAAAGAGGACCGCCCACCCTGTAAGAAAATCCTGGGGTTATTGCAGCTATCTGCTGCCATAACACCAGTATTTAATGTCAAAGTACAGATGTAAAGCTGTGGTGGGCGAACCGGAAGTAGTTAAAGTGGTTATAAATCTCAAACATTATGCATTAAAGTGGAGCTTCACTCTCCCAATTAACAGAGGAAGCCTCTTTAGAAAGAGGCTTCCTTCTGGGATGACAGTCACACAGACCAATTTGATGCAGTGTGAGGCGTACAGTCTGCAGTCAGTGCTCAGATGATGCACAAGAAAGCCCACAAACAGTTTGATGAAAAGCAGAATAAGGAAATGGAATACTGGAACCATGTCCTGTGGTCTGATGAGACCAAAACAAACTTATTTGGTTCAGATGGTGTCAAGTGTGTGTGGCGGCAATCAGGTGAGGAATACAAAGGCAAGTGGGTCTTGCCTACAGTCAAGCATGGTGGTGGGAGTGTCATGGTCTGGTGCTGCATGAGGGTTGCCAGCACTGGGGAGCTACAGTTCATTGAGGGAACCATGAATGCCAACATGTACTGTGACATACTAAAGCAGAGCATGGTCCCCTCCCTTCGGAGACTGGGCCACAGGGTGGTATTCAAACATAATAACCCCAAACACACCTCCAGGACAACCACTGCCTTTCTAAAGAAGCTGAGGGTAAAGGTAATGGACTGGCCAAGCATGTCTCCAGACCTAAACCCTACTGAGCATCTGTGGGGCATCCTCAAAGGGAAGGTGGAGGAGCGCAAGGTCTCTAACATCTACCAGCTCCATGATGTCCTCATGAGTGGAAGAGGACTCCAGTGGCAACCTGGGAAGCGCTGGTGAACTCCATGCTCAAGAGGGTTAAAGCAGTGCTGGAAAATAATGACAAAAAAATTACAACTTCCAAAAACCCACCATGTTTCTTACTAGATACCTTGGACTGTTTACTTTCCAAAAAGGGGTCATTTGAGGCATATTTGTACTGTTCTGGAATTTTAAGAAATGTAGCAGAATACATTTTGGGCTAAGTTTATGAAGAACAAAAACCCAGTGGTGAATAAATATCACCAAAAGACAGCTTTAATTGTGTGAACAAAATTATAAAAATTTAGTTTGGGTATAGTGTTGCCTGACTGTGAAATTGTCATTCAAAGTGCGACAGAGCTGAAAGCTGAAAATTGTTCTAGGCAGGAAGGGGGTAAAAGTGCCCAGTATTGAAGTGATTAATCTGGAGATTCTGCGGATAACACTTCTTGTTCTATGGTGGGTGTGCTCACTCCTCCACTGTATCTATGGGGGATTTTATGGTCGTCACCCAGGATAGTCTGAAAATATGTCTGCCTTTGTTTATCTCCATTACATGGGGAATAGGAAAATGTGTACATTTACAAAAAGAAGATACAATTCTCCACTTTTTTCCTAATATCTACGTCTTCCCCTTCCTCTCTTTTCCTTCCACCCCTCTAAATTTTCCCCTTCCTCTCTTTTCCTTCCACCCCTCTCAATTTTCCTTCTCCTCCCTATTTCATGACTGAAGTTTGTCTAATGTATGCCACTAGATCCTCCCCTCCTTAAGCCATCCGTTGTGTAACCCCACAACATAGGGACTATTTTTATCCATCTAATGTCAACAGTAAATACCTTCAATACCATGTTCTTCTTAGCAATCATTTGTCTTCTGAATTTCCTACCTACTGTGGTCGGGTTAAACAGCTAAAATTCTATGGCAATATCCTCCCTTTCTCTCCCCATTTTTTTGTTTTCTTGCACTGTACTGTTTTTCTTGTTGTCTACTTACTGTGCTTAACTGTTGTCTAATATATCAAATATTATTCTTTAGTATAACTGTATTGTTAATACTTGTATCTTTGAATACCTACATAAAAATTTACAAAACCAACAAAATTTAAAAATCTTGTGAAAGAAAGAAAGAAAGCTAAAACTGTTTTTGCTTTCAGTTCAGCTCACAGGAAGTGACAAGGAAACTGCATTTCTGGAAAGATCAGCAGGTATGTCCTGTGCTTACTGAAAATGTCCTTAACATGAAAAATGAATGCAGCCATCTAAGGACTAGTAATCTACAACAAATTACACTTTTGTTTTTTGGGTTTTGTGGTCCTTTAAAAGAAATCTATAGTCACAGCATACACTTTCTTACTATAACAATAGAATTGTAATAACTGTGAGGGAACCGTCCCACACTTCGATTGAGTGCTTCTGTCAGTATACCGCTTCCTCCAGTCTGAAGATAGGTATCAGATATTATAGCCTCGGGACTCTGTAGTCTCTGCGGCACTCGTTTAGCTGCAGAACTGGAACTGTTTATTGAACAAGAATACAGGCTTTTTATACACTTCACACTCAGGTGAGGTTAATCACATCATATGCAACTGTATACAGAAATATAATGAACACTATAATCTTTAAAGTGATATTAATGTCTCATTTTTTTCCCCTATAAAAATAACAAACATGTTATACTTACCTGCTCTGTTGCAGTGGATTTGCACAGAGAAGCTCAGATCCTCCTCTTCTTGGGTCCCCCTACTGTGATCTTGGCCCCTCCCTCCTGTTTAGTGCCCCCATGGCAAGCTGCTCAATTCAGACACAGAGCCCCGACCCCTCGCTCTCCTGATTAGCTAGCTGACTTCAATTGAGAGCAGTGGCAGCCAATGGTGATGGTGCTTTGTCTTAGCTAATCAGGAGGAAGAATTTCAGACAGCTGAGACACTCATGGACATTGCTGCACCGAGAGGGACCTCAGGTATTAGGGGGGCTGAGGGGGGCTGCTGCACGCAGAAGGTTTTTTATCCTAATACATAAAGATAAAAACCTTCCGACTTTACAACTCCTTTAAGGTAATTAAACACTAGCCACCTGGACAATCAGTGATTTCATTCCAGGTCAGACTTGCCGGCATCGAGCTTACACAGTACAATATACATTATTACATGTGTAAACACATCCCCCAATAGTTCGCTAGCAGACAATAGGTGAGTTAATTAGCACAATTAACAATGCAAACAATGATCTCACTCCACCTCAGACTAGTAGGCAACAGACTATAGCAAGAGACCTACTTACACTAAACACATTATAGATCAACCGATTATCGGCAACACCGATATAATCGGGGGTCGATATGCACTTTCCCCGATATATCGGAATCGGCCTGTTGATTTGCCGATATTTTTGTGACATCACGTATGTTTCGCCACGCACCACCACAGGGTGCCAGCCAGCCATTTTGTGTATGCCTAAATTCGTGTCTGACTCTTTCTTGTGTCAATGGAAATGGATGGAGATAGAAAAATTAAAAGTGTCATCTGGGACTATTTCTCTTCTCTATCGCCAAGAAAATCAGTAGCACTGTGCAACACATGCAAAAACAATGTGAGCATGGGATCAATAACTGCAAAAACCAAAAATACGTCTAATCTTTGGGCCCATCTAAGAGTTCATCATCTTGAATTGTATAATGCAACACAGAAAAAACAAAGTGATTCATCCCTATCCCAAGAAACAATAAGATATGTTTCAGAAAAAAAACAGGTGCCAAAAATCAGATGGAAGACCCCAACTGCTGGACAGAGTAATCATAGAGATGATGGTAACTAATAACCAGCCATTTACAATAGAGTCTGACTCTGGATTTAAGCGGTTGATGTCCATTGTTGAGCCAAGGTACACATTGAAGAGTGACAAGTTTTATCGAACTGAAATGCTGCAAAAGATTCACCAAAAGGTTGTTGACAAAGTTAAGACTACGCTGCAACCAGAGAATGCTGGCAACTCACTCTCATTCACGACGGACTGCTGGTCAGGACAAACAGAATCACTAATGAGTCTAACATGCCACTACATTGACAGTGGATGGACAAGAAGGCATTTGGTGTCAAATACAAAAGTGATGCAAGGATCCCACACTGGGGAGTACATTAAAGAAAAGTTTCTAGGCATGCTAGAAGAATGGGGAATCAGCAAAGACCGAGTGATGCTTGTGCTGCGAGACAGTGGAGCGAACATGGTTAAAGGTATGAGAATTGCTGAAGTGTCAGACCTCAGTTGAATGGCACACACCCTCCAACTGGTGGTAAATGATGGTCTGTCACACCAGAAAGCTTTGCTGGACATTATTACCATGCTGAAGAAGTGCGCAGGCCATTTCCACCATTCTGTTCTTGCCAAGCAGTGACTGAGGTGCATTCAGGAAGACCTTGGCCTACCCAAAAACAACCTGATACAGGCTGTTCCAACACGATGGAACTCAACGCTACACATGTTACAGAGGATGCTGGAGCAGAAGCTAGCTCTCACCATATATTCTGGTGAATATAGACTTGGAGGACATTCTTGCCCTACTGCAGATCACTGGGACATAGTAGCCAACATTATAGAGACGCTCGTACCCATTGAGGAAGTGACACTGGAGGTGAGTCATTACGACTCATCTGTTTCCTCTGTGATCCCATGTGTGAGAGTCCTGAAGATGCTTCTTCAACAGAATGAAGAACCCAACACACGTGGCATCAAAGCATGTAGGCAGGCCATGAGGGACAGCCTCGCCAAAAGGTTTGAGAAGCATGAGGAGAATAAAACTGTTGTGCTTGCATATCTTTTGGATCCTCAATACAAGAACCATCCTTTCTCTTCTGATGATGTATTGGCCAAGGCAAAGCAATGGCTGACAGAAGATATTCAACAGCAGGTGCAGGAGGTTCCTCCTGACGAAAAAAAACGTCAAGGACAAGAAGAGAAGGTTTCTGATGTGGAAGAACAGGATGCAGGAGAAAAATGTCCCAAAAGACAACCGACAGAAGTGAAAATTCATCGTGGTCAAATAGATGCAATGTTCTGCATTTTATTGGGGCCTCATGCAGAGGATTCATCAGAATCGGCAATAATGAGCCTGGATGATGAACTTCATCTCTATTTGAAGGAACCAGTAGTTGACAGAAGTTACCCTCTTCAGTGGTGGAAAGAAAATGAGGCACGCTACAAAAAATTGCTTCTCATGCTAGTAGATACCTTTCTGCTCCTCCTTCCTCAGTACCAAGTGAGCGCTCCTCCTTCCTCAGTACCAAGTGAGCATGTTTTTAGTGAAGTGGCAGCAATTTATTAAAAGAAAAGAAGCCGTTTAACTGGTGAACATGCTGAAATGTTATGCTTTTTGCACTAATATTGTTCTACTTAACTGGGAGTATTGATTTGAAAGTGTAGCTAGTCTATAGTAGTGTCTGTCCACCAGTCCACTGAGTATGTCCAATCCACTGTCTAGCTTGTGTCTATCTATTTTTTTCTAACAGTTTTGCACTGACTGCTCTGCCCTGCAGTCAGTGCAAAAGTGATAGAAAAAAAATAGACAGACAGTGGATTGGAGTCAGTGCCAGTGGACTACTGCTGCAGTAGAACGCCACTCATTGCTGCAATAATTTTAAATCACTACTGCAGTACTAAAATCACTACTGCAGCGGTAGTACACAGTCCAATCCACTGTGTAGCTGTTGCCTTGCTTTCCTTCTAGCAGTATTGCACTGACTGCAGTAGATGAAGTGAGTGCCATACTGCAGTGAGTCCTCCACTGACTCCAGTTCAATCCACTGTGACATGTGTAGCTGTTGCCTACTTGCCTTGCTTTTCTTCTAGCAGTATTGCACTGACTGCACTGCAGTAGTTGCAGTGAGTGCCATACTGCACACATAGGTAGTCCTCCACTGACTCAGAGTCCAGTCCAGTCCAATCCAATCCACTGTGACATGTGTAGCTATTGCCTTGGTCTTTTTATAGCAGTTGTGCAGTATGTATGTGTATTTTATTGTGATGCTGTTGTTGTTGCCTAGTTTTGTTCCTAACAGTTTTGCGCTGACTGCACTGCAGTAGTGAATTAAAATTTTTATATTGCAGTGAGTGAGTCCACTACTGCAGCACTTTATTATACACGAATGCACAATCAGATGATGTGAAATGCTAATGTGTACCCTTGCAATTTAAGTTTTCCTATCAGTTTTTATGCAGTTAAGGTGTGAAGAACGAGCACTTAATGTTAAAAATGTTAATAAAGATTAACATGTTTGTTAAGAGATTTGTGTCAATATGTGTGAAAATATAGGCAAATATCGGCCGATACCGATATGCGATCGGCAAAATATCGGTATCGGCAACGAAAAAACGATATTGGTTGATCACTAAAACACATTAAGGCAGGGGACCCCAGTGGTTTGAGCAGATTACATTAACATCTAGTCATTGCTGGTTTGAGGCACACAGGCCCCAAATATGGATATAGAACCTCCAGTTCCCAGAGTCTGTGTGGTTTGGGGAGACATGAACTTGAATCAGAAACAAGACCACTCCATAGATCCGCCAGGCATACACCTTCCAAAGAGCAGTGTTCCCTTAAAAAGCCAGGGCCCATAGTTAGTGGGTAAGTGGCTTGTTCCCAGTCCTCTCTAAAAGCCCCTGTCCTGGATAGGTCTGTCACAATAACAAACAATAGTTAAATAGGATAATTCCAATATAAGCTTACTTGAAAAAAATCTCCTTTCATGGTCTGTTGGCCATCTCTTTGCACAACTTCCTTGATTCCCTGAATGTTTTGCAGATTCTCTTCTGTTTACTTACAATTTCCAAAGGCTACAAATCCCATGATCTCTTTCTGCTTGTAAGCAGTAATTCCTGTACTGACTCCACCTCCAGAGCTCCTACTTAGCAATTCTGTAGTTTAGAAGGCAGGCTCTATGCAACGTGTGAAACAGCAGTGTCCACTCACAGGGCATAGTGAATACGTCATGGAATTCAAGGAAGAAAATTGTGTAGGGTTCTTCACAAAGTAATCAATGTCAAGATAGTTCAGATTATTAGGGGTCAGCGAGAAATAATTGAAATACAATGTAAAAATCAATATAAGATTTTACATTTTGACCATAGATACACTTTAAGTAAAACATGTTTCTCTTCCCTTTCACGGCTCCCTTCTGGTCAGTAAAGCCCCCTATCACATTATTTGACCAGGAAAGAGCACTTGCAGGTGGTGGTGGTGGTGGGGTGTGGTTAGAGACAGAAAGTCTCCAGACCAGGAGACCAGACAAACCTCTATTCATTTTTATGGGAAGGTTGTCAACCATTAAAGTATAACTTCAAGAAAAACGTTTTCTTGGTTTTGGATTTACAGTCAAAGTTACCAATTGCATTTTTTTAAGCCGCCAAGAAGGTTAACCTCAGACAAAACATTGATCACATTTTTGCTGATTAAAGTAATAATTACTCCTCTCCATAAGACAAGCGTTTCTATCCACGAGGCAGGTCACCTCCAGCTGTTTGAGAGCACACGTAAGCACATGAATATGAAAATATAGGTATGCAAGAATGCAGCTTTGAATAGTCTAATAAATCATTACAAAAAATTCCTGTGCCAGCAACTAAGGATGTAAAGGGCAAGGACATGCCGGCCATGTATCTAGCTATTTATGGACTGCTAAAAAAGTGACCTATACAGGGAAGACAGACAGATGAAAAAAGACACAAATATAAATAAAAACAAACATATACAACCATTGGGTTAAGGGGGAAAATGCTGTATATTTGTTAGGGAGTTCATTTTTAGGGATATAAATAAAAATGTACCCAATGTAAATTGTATTACTTTTCAATATTCTCATGATGGTATTTCATGTTTGGATTTATACAGTCTCTCCTAGTGGCTATGTGTAATTCAAGTGGTGCAGTTAGTACCTTTGCTGAATTATTTTTACAGAAAATAATCGCAGGATACGCCTTAAAATAGCCTATTATCTGCCTGGAGTTTGCATGTTGTCCCTGTGCCTGCGTGCGTTTCCTCCAGGTATCTGGTTTCCTCCCACTCTGCAAGGACTTGATGGTTAGTTAATTGGGTCCTGTCACAAATTGGCCCTACTATGTGTATTATATATGTGAGTTAGGGACCATAGAATGTAAGCTCCTTGAGGGTAGGCACTGATGTGAATGTGCAAAATATATATGTGTAAATTGATGACTCTATAGAAGTACCTGTAATGAATAAAAATAAACCTGATCTCACAAATGCTCTTTTGACTGAATGGACACAAACTCCCTTAGGCACACTCAAAATTAATGCCCATGGTTTTGAGAATGATATGGGAATACAGCAAGTTCATACAGGTGTGATTGCCAGGTGTTCACAAACTTTTGGCTAAGGCATCTCAACTGTCCTGCAGTCCTATGTCAGTCTCCAGTCATATGTCACTTTGCAAGGAAATAAATCAGGCAAAGCTTCAGAAGACTATGTCACTTCTGCTGAAGAAATGACAGCCACAGTGACTAGCAGAAAAGGCTTTCAGTAGGACCTCAGGCACAGACGACAGCATAAGGTTGTATAAGGGTTCTTAATACAACCTCCTTCCCCATCTCAGTCACTCACTAATCTCCCTGGTGACCACTTGGGTTGAAGTCTAGAATGTACATTTTCCAGTAAAGCATAGGAGACAACAGCTGTGGCAGCAAGAAACAGCCTGTTTATGAGGATAAAAGAATTTATAAAGCCAAAGAAACTGTAATGAAGAAAAAGCAAGAAATAGTCATAACAGGTCAACAGGATAAGAAAAATTGCAAGCCTACTGTAAAATGAGTACCTTTTACCATTCCAGAGAAAGTCTATTATTATAATATACTGAAATAAAAATAAAATAACAGCAATATAAAAATAAATACCAACCAATGGTTTCTACTTGAAGTTGAAAAACTGGCCAATCATGTGACTGACCTTGTGGCATTGCTCATGGGGTCTATGTGGGATGGTTTGCTTGGTGTCCAGGCTTTATCGCTGTCCGGTCATCAGTTCTCTAAGCCTCTCCAACAAGAATTGTGTGGCTTGCCACCAATTAAAGCCCAGGGTCTTGTTTTCTAACCATTTGGCAACCTTTTCAGAGCTTACTTATGTTCATTTACATATAGTATAAAAACTGTAAAACATAGAATATTTTGACCTTTCACTCCCAGCAAGCCCCAGACTAACAAGCAATAAGAAGGGAATCAGAATGAACAGACGGGAGGGACCTGTGTCCTGTAATATACTCAAAGAATAAGAATTTTATGGGTTAGTAAAACATTTTAATTCCCTAATTGTTTATTACAGGATAAAGGATCTTAGACTTAGACCATGAGATGACCAACAGCTATGAAACTGGAGGGTGGGCAAGACAGCAAACGCTAAGAGGTCCACATAACAAATTGGCAAAAAGGGGCTTGAAACTCAGAGAGCAGCCTGAAGCACCTTACACCATTAACTGGCAGCAAATGAGGCCTGATTATCCCCCTTGTAAAACTTAGACATATGAAGAATAGGTGCAATATGAAGAAGAATAGGTGCCAGCCCTGCAGCTCTGGGAAACTGATACCTGATGCTGAAAAGCCCACGAAGCACTGACAGATCTGGTGGAGAATGTCCCAACAGGGAAGGGGGGGAATATTGCCATTTAGACTAAGCTTAAATGATCACTTGTCTAATCCACCTGGCAAGGTGGAGCATGAGGCAGAATATCCCTTATGGGGACCCTCAGGAATCACAAAGAATGTATTTACTTAAAGAAGCGGAAGCCATGAAGTAGACTCGCACAGTGCGTGCTACAGTACATCCAGATAGTGGAGAGAAATTTCCTTGAAATCTTTAGGACAGAGAGGTAAGCATAATGTACTGGTTAAGGTGGAAGGAAGTAACTACCTTGGGCTTGCAGCACATGAAACAGGCTTACCATGTGTGGGGGACTTTGTGAGGAGTTGACTTCCTAGTTTTTAGGAGCGCAGGGATGACCAAATCCAATAGGCTAGTGACAGAGTAGCACAGAATATCTGGACAATCTGGAAGGGAAAAATAATACATCAAGTTGAATTCACCCCACAGAGTTACCAGGGCATCTACCTAGAAGGTATAAGGATCCAGGGTCCTGGCGACAAACTTGTCCAGTTTCTTATTGAACCTGGATGCCAGAAGGTGCACATTCAGTGTCCCCCATCTTCTACAGAGGTCCTAAAACCCCTCTGACCACTACCCTGGCACCAGACGATGACAACTGAGACAGGAAAAGTTGACCTGCTGATTTTTTATGCCTGTATAGAAAGGGCCAGAATGTGGAGCCCATGTTGGACTGAAGTCTGCTTCTTATTGCCATGGCACTGCCCTAATAACAGTTGGGTGACCCTGTAGTCAAGAGGTCCAGCATTAAAGGGACAACTATATTGCCCTGAGTTCTAGGAAGTTGATCTGAAGCGGTTAAACGTTGAAACGTTATTTGCTTCCTCTGTCTCTCATACCATGGAAAGTATTATAAATTACCATGGTTGTAAATCAGGGCTTGACAAATTTGCCTGAAATCTAGGAGCCAGCTAAAAAAGTTAGGAGCCAGTTTTTTTTTTTTTTAAACTAAAAACCAAGCTTTATTTAAAAAAAAAACTGATACGACTAATACGACTAGAACCCCGCTCTCCTCTATAGGGCAATCGGATGGAAACAGACCGTCTGTCTGTTTCCATCCGATGCCATCTGATCCCATCCACGGGATGGATAGAAAATAGAACCACCATCCGTCCGTTTATGGCGGACAGGATCAGATGGCGGCAGATTACCGCTCCATAGAGGAGACTGAAGGGTCCGATCAGGTCTGCCTGAGAAACTGACAGGCGGACCTGATCAGACAGCCTGTGCGAAAGGGGCCTTCGGCTGTGTGGCTGTGGCATGGCAGGGAGATGATAAAAAAAATATATATATATATTTTTCAATAATTGAAAAGAAAAATTATTATTATTATTTTTTAAATAATTTAAAAAATAAATAAATAATAATAACCACACTCCCTGTCCACTTACCTTTAAGCAAAGGTAAGTGGACAGGGAGATGAAGCCTGCAAAAACTTCCATCTCTTCTCCTCTTGGGAAGGAGAGGGCAGGCATTGAGAACAAGCAGTGGAAACAATCATTAGTGACAGCTTGTGAAACTCCCGGCCACCACAAGAGGGTGCCAGTTCCCCCGTTGGAAGCCTCTCTCATCTGACAGAAGAAAGCCGAAAAGCCAGGGCCTCAATTTTCGGACGGCGCGGTAGTCCAGGTCGCTAATTCTAGTCGCCAATGCGACCTGGCACCCGGGTTTTGTCGAGCCCTGTTGTAAATACATGTATATTTTCATGCTATTTCAGAAATGGATGCAACTAGTGTCTTTAAATAATGTCAGTACTACTTCGAAGTACTTATTTGTGTGGAGTTGGTCGTTAAAGTGGAACTAAAGCCTAAACTATCCTTTTCAGCCAAGGAAGCTGCCATCTTAGCTTCGTTTGATCTGCAACTGCCATGGTGCTGCACATGTGATCAGTTATGATACCAGCCATTTGATGGTTTGAAAGTTTCGTTGAAAGAACAAGCAAATGTGAATGTTAGCATTCTTGGCATGCTGAGAATAACAGAATTTTTGTAAGATCTTACCTGTAAAATTCCTTTCTCTGAGTCCTCCGACAGTCGCCGCCACTTCATTTTCATCACTAATGGGGTTATTGACCTTTGCTCCGCAGGAGTAGCTAGGCAACAAAATAGTTAATATCAAAGCTTTTAACATATCCCACCCCTAGGGGGTGGTCCCCTCAGTCAATACCTCCCTGCTTCCTGCATTCCCAACTCAGTTTCAGTAGCATAGCAGTAGAGTACATAAACAAACCCCAAAAGAGGGGCGGGGGCGGCGACTGTCGGAGGACTCAGAGAAAGGAATTTTACAGGTAAGATCTTACAAAAATTCAGTTTTCTCTTACGTCCTCCGACAGTCGCCGCCACTTCATATTCATCACTAATGGGGACTTCCCATAGCAGTGTAGACATGAGGGGTGGGAAAAAAAGCAGCCGCGCCTAAAGCAACGCAGTACCCACATCAGAGAAAGGAACCTTATCAAGTAAGAGAACCAACTGGGCAACAGGAAAAAAACGTGCTCAACAGGAGCAACAACCCAGGAAAACAAGTAACCTAGGGATAAAGACATCCCAACAGCCAAGGACCCAAAACAAGGGGCCCTAAGGCACTGCCCCACTAAGAACTTTGGGGCCAAAGGAAGCATCCGCCGATGCCTGAACATCCACCTTGTAGAATTTTGAGAAGGTGTGAACTGACGACCAAGTCACCGCCTTACACACCTGGGCCAAAGAAGCCTGATGATGATAGGCCCAAGACGTACTCAGAGACCTGGTAGAGTGCGCCTTCACAGGGAAAGGGGGAACCTTCCCCTTCAAAGCATAGGCTTGCACAATGGTCTTTCTGATCCATTTGGCGATGGTCGCAGCCGACGCTGCCATGCCCTTCCGAGGACCCTCTGGAAGAACAAAAAGAGAATCCGACTTGCGAAAGGATTTTGTCGATGACAGGTAAACCCTGATCGCCCGAACAACATCCAAGGAATGCAAAGCCACCTCCCTTGGATGCTTAGGCTTCGCGCAATGCGAAGGTAAGACAATGTCCTCATTGAGGTGAAATTCCGAGATCCTCTTCGGAAGAAAAGAAGGGTTAGGTCGCAAGACCACCTTATCCAGGTGAACCACCTGTAAGTAGGGGGAGCTGCAGGACAAGGCCGCCAGCTCCGATACCCTGCGAGCCGAAGTGATCGCCACCAAAAAGGCAACCTTCTTAGACAAGAGAGGCAATGAGATCTCCCTGATCTTCTCAAAGGGAGCATGTTGCAAAACGGACAGAACAAGGTTCAAATCCCATGGAGGTAAAGGATTCCTCCGAGGAGGAGCCAAGTGATGCACCCCTTGAACAAAGGTGCTAACCAAAGAATTAGACGCCACAGGGCGTTGAAAAAGAACGGCCAGCGCAGAGATCTGACCCTTAATCGTGGCCAACGCCAAACGCTGGTCCACTCCAGTCGGGAGGAACGCCAACACTCTCGATACCGAGTACGAGCGAGGGGAATACCCCCTGGACTCACACCAGGCAAAATACGCCTTCCAAGTACGGTAGTAAATCTTCCCCGAAGAGGCTTTTCTAGCCTTGATCAAAGTGGGGATGACCTCAGGGGAGAGACCCCTATCCTTCAGGACCTGGCTTTCAACAGCCAGGCCGTTAAAGCCAGCGACTGTAAAGCAGGATGGAATATCGGCCCTTGAGACAGGAGATCTTCTCGAAGAGGTAGACGCCACGGAGCGTCGACCGCCAGATTCACGAGGTCTGCGTACCAAGACCGGCGAGGCCACCAGAATCACTGGCGCCACCAGAATCACCGTGCGCGGTTCCGATGCCAACCAGCGAAGGAACCTGGACAGCAGCTGAATCGGTGGAAAAGCATACATCAGACGATACTGACTCCAGGACGTCACCAACGCGTCTGAGGTGTCTGCCCGAGGATCGCGCGTCCTTGTTACGAACCTTTCCACCTTGTTGTTTAGACGAGACGCGAACAGGTCCACATCTGGGGACCCCCACTTCGCGCACAGCATCTGAAAGACTTCCGGGTGAAGGGACCATTCTCCCTGGTCCAGGGTCTGGCGACTCAGATAATCTGCCTGCCAGTTCTCCACTCCCAGAATGTGAACTGCCGTTATCGCCGGGACGTGCGTCTCGGCCCAAGACAGAATGTCGGCCACTTCCCGAGCCGCGGGGGCACTCCTGGTGCCCCCTTGGTGGTTGATGTAGGCCACCGCTGTGGCATTGTCCATCTGCACCCGAACCGGACAGACTTGAAGCCTGTCCGTCCAATGCAGAAGACAGAGATGAATTGCCCGCAATTCCAGAATGTTGATCGGAAGGGAGGATTCCTTCCCCGACCAAGTTCCCTGGGCGGACAGAACGCCCAGGACACCACCCCAGCCCGACAGGCTGGCATCCGTGGTGATCACCGTCCATGACAATGGACGAAAAGACTTACCCCCCGACACCGCCGGGGACTGGAGCCACCACAAAAGACCCCTTCGGGTGAGGCGGCTCAACGAAATCCGCAGATCCAGAGAATGCGGATGCCCGTCCCACTTGGCCAGGACCTCCGCCTGAAGATCCCGTGTGTGAAACTGGGCGAAGGGAATCGCCTTGAAGGCCGAGACCATCAATCCCAGACACCTCATACACGTCCGGAGGGACGAGCACTGATTGTCCCTGAGGGACCTGACTTCGTTCTGAAGTGTCCGGAGCTTGTCTTCCGGCAGGAAGACCTTCGCTTGAACAGAGTCCAGTATCATTCCCAGGTAGGGAAGACGAACGGACGGACACAACGTTGACTTCGGGAAATTTATCGTCCAACCGAACTCCTGCAGAGTCTGCATCGTGATGGACAGGTCGTTCACCAGGCCCTGACTGGTCGCAGACCGAATCAAGATATCGTCCAGATACCCCAAGACAGAGATACCCTGGGCTCTCAGTAAAGCCAGGACCGGCGCAAGC
Source organism: Pelophylax lessonae (assembly GCF_965119305.1). NCBI lineage: Eukaryota > Metazoa > Chordata > Amphibia > Anura > Ranidae > Pelophylax > Pelophylax lessonae. The sequence goes on along the minus strand of NC_138780.1, from coordinate 146,176,790 downwards.
ACCTTGGTGAAAACCTGCGGAGCCGAAGCGAGACCGAAGGGTAACGCCACAAATTGGTATTGATCCTCCGCAATGGCGAATCGAAGGTACCTCTGGTGACCCTCGAAAATCGGAATGTGAAGGTACGCATCCTTCAAATCGATGGAGGCCATGAATTCCCCCGGAACCAGGGCAGCCACCACCGAGCGCAAGGATTCCATGCGAAATTTGCGAACCCGCACAAAGTGGTTCAAAGCTTTCAAGTCCAGAATCGGACGTACCTTGCCCTCCTTTCTGGGCACAGTGAACAGATTGGAATATAACCCCCGAAATCTGTCTTGATGAGGCACCGGAACCACCACTCCCTGGGCCCGCATCGCCAGGTGCAGATCCCGCAAGCGCTCCGGAGTCAGCTGAAGGTTTGAGGGGAAAAATCTGCTCGCCGGCCGAGAGAGAAACTCGATCTTGTAACCAGATCGAACGATTTCCTGAACCCACCTGTCCCGAATGCGGTCCAGCCAGGGTTGAAGAAAACCGAGCAAACATCCCCCCACCCCAGAACTGGGTGAGGGCGTCCCTTCAGGCCGTATTGTTATGGGCAGCGGACCCGGACTGGCGGACTTCTGCTTACACGTCCACGGCTTCTTCTGGGAGCCTTGGCCTTGAAGGGCTTGCCCTTATAGTGCGACCGAAAGGCACGAAAGGACCCCTGAGAGGGTCTAAACCAGGTATTCTTCTTACCGCGAACAAACTTATTCTTGTGAGTTTGGGGCAAGAGAGTGCTCTTACCCCCAGAAATACCTTTTATCAGAGTATCCAAAGATTCGCCAAAAAGGCGAGATCCCGCGTAGGGCAAGTTAGCTAAAGTCTTGCGAGAAGATTGGTCAACAGACCAACATTTCAGCCATATCAGGCGACGGTTCAATACCGCCACACTTGAAAGACGCGCAGCCAAAGGGACCAAATCTAAGTCCGCATCACACAAATACATGACACCCTGATGAATCTGATCCACCATAGCCAAAGTTGTCGGCGGGGCAGAGTCAGCCACCAGGGTGCGCCTGAGCACCTGCGTCCAATCCGCAATAGTCTGGGCTGCCATAATGGAAGCAAAAAAAATAGGCTTCAGCATAGAGCCAGCAACCGTATAAGAATGACGGGCCAGAGATTCCAATCTCCTGTCCGTCGGGTCCCGGAACACCGGGGTATCCTCAGCAGGGATCGCAGTTGATTTATTCAAAATCACCACCGCGGCACACACCAACGCTCATCCGTGGCGGGTGTAAAGGGATAACGCAGCTTGAACCTACTCGGCACAGCAAAAGGCTTTTTTAAATTGCGCCACTGCTCATCCACCGCGCGCTGAAATTCCGTAGAGCAAGGAAAAACCTGCGATGTTTTGCGTTTCCTTTGCGTCCCATAAGAGGACATCAAAACAGGAGGACATGGTTCATCCTGCAAATGCTGGATTCAAATTAAGGAGAGCTGATGAAGGATTTGTATTCGTCTGTCTCTTTGCAAACGCCGCCATTTTGGCGGTGATCGATCAGGCCACATGTCGGCGCCATGTTCTGTTTGCCTATAAAATCCTCAGCCGAGCGGCCATGTTTGTGTAGCCTTACATAGGCTTTACAGGGGGCGGTCAGTCATGCATCACTTCCTTTTGCTCTGGGACAGCGATCGGTGGCAGCAGCCTGTGTGATCTCTCCAGGTTTTTACCTTTCCATTTTCCTGTATTCCTTGCCTAGTGTCCTTATCCCTGTGGGGGTCGGTGTATTCAGTGGGTGCGGTGGGCTACGCTCGCCGCACCCAAGTGTGGCGGTATTGAACCGTCGCCTGATATGGCTGAAATGTTGGTCTGTTGACCAATCTTCTCGCAAGACTTTAGCTAACTTGCCCTACGCGGGATCTCGCCTTTTTGGCGAATCTTTGGATACTCTGATAAAAGGTATTTCTGGGGGTAAGAGCACGCTCTTGCCCCAAACTCACAAGAATAAGTTTGTTCGCGGTAAGAAGAATACCTGGTTTAGACAGTCTGAGACTGCTCCAGCGACCAAACCGCTGTACTGAGGACAGGGAGTGTCGCAGCCGTGACGCAGTGGAACTGCAGTGCGAAACTGCAATGGCGTCCAGTGAGGTAGCCACCTCACAGATAGCATCCCTGCAGCGAACAGGGATGGGTCGTTCAATGTGCCAAGGAAACCTGTGCTGAACGCTCGATGGCAGGCTGGGAAGCCCCTGGCCCTGAGCCCTGGGAATCAGGGTGGCCAGTCCGAGACCCAGCTCCGCACGATCATCTTCATCACAAGAAGCTAACTAATTCTGAAAATAAACAGCTAAGTAAAAGAAAGAGAAAAAAACTCCAAATAAAATCAAAAAAGAGAAAAGAAGCTGAGACTGAGAGCCCCAGCACAGGAACAGCCAGCCTACTCCTAAGCTAGGCATTAGAAACTGAGTTGGGAATGCAGGAAGCAGGGAGGTATTGACTGAGGGGACCACCCCCTAGGGGTGGGATATGTTAAAAGCTTTGATATTAACTATTTTGTTGCCTAGCTACTCCTGCGGAGAAAAGGTCAATAACCCCATTAGTGATGAATATGAAGTGGCGGCGACTGTCGGAGGACGTAAGAGAAATAACGTTTTTTTAAATGGTTAAATCGATGGGTTTAGTTTCGCTTTATGGCCTGTTCACACTAGAACGCAGTGCGGGAAAGCCGCGTTCCCGTGCAGCTTCCCACACGCATTCAAAACGCACTGCCCTTGCGATCTGCTGCGGGGGGGCAGTGCAAAATTAATGACACCCCAAACAGAAAAAGTACCCTGCGATACAGTTGCCGTGACTTTCATGCGAAAGTATGCACTACTTTTGGTGCGGTGCGATTTCAACCCAATTAAAATGAATAGGGCTAAAATCACACTGCACCAAACAGCATGTCACATGCAGGCCTGGTGTGAATGGGCCCTTAAAGAGGTCTAGCAACTTTATAATTCACATACTCCTCAATGAATTGATACAAATTTCAAAAAGAATATATGTGTTATATGAATCTTTAAAATAGATAATTAGAAAGCATTGCTTATAAATTCTTCCTTCACTGAATAAAACCTGCTCCTGACCACTTCTTAATTGTGGGTCTGTTTTGACTGCTTTCTTCTGCAGTGATGTGAGAAAGAGGAGGGAGCACTATAGGGGTCCACGGAGATGGACATTACAAAAATGCCAGTTTCCCAGTAGACTTTAGTGGACAGTACAGGGGACAGTAGAGAGAACTTAGTATTCACTCTCTGCTTTGCAAGTATGACCTTTGTTAAAGAAAGCAAGTATGCAATAGGATTGCTTTAAATCTGAACCCAGTCCGATAAAAAGACACAAATTAATGGACTCAACATTCATTAAGAGTCTGATTCTTAGTGTGCATCAGTCTCTTACAATCCCCTATATAACAGAACTTAGACTTGGAAAGGAAGAAGCAGCACAAAAAGTCGATCAGCCGTACTGCAGTACTCATCTGCGAATAGAGGACAATCTGATAGAAGGAGAAAGAGTTAGAGTTGAGTTTACTAGTCACTAATATGCTGCTTCTCCTTTCAGTGACCAATTCCAGCATGGAGCACTCTTTTTTATTAGTTATTGTAGAACTGATCACAAAGTATACTTAGATACAAAAAACATAATGTATACATTCAAATATGAATATTCAAAAGTTGTTTATTCCAGGTCATGACAAATAGGCAACATATATAAACGATGGAGACGGTATGAGGCCTTCAAAAAATGTCAGAGTAAACAATAGAGCCAACATTGAAGCTGACACAAGCAATACAAATTGAAGGATGGGAGGTATATGTAGGACTACATTCCATAAAATCAAAATCCAACAGTTTAGTATCATGAAAGGCAAGAAAAGGTAGGATAGGAAGAAAGTAGAAAGAAAGGATAGAAGAAGGGAGAAGTCGACTGCTCCAGGCAGGCCTAGATACAAATATGAGTAGTAAGAGCTCAAGGCTCCAGGAGGAAAGTCAATGCTTTTTAAAATAACAAACACAATACAATTACCTGTTCTGTGCAATGGAATTGCACAGAGTGGCCTCGATCCTCTTTTCAGGTCCCCTGCTGGTACCTCCTCTTCTCGGTGTGCCACCATAGAAAGCCACTTACTATCGTGGCACACCTGTGAGAGCATGGAGAGCTATTATAGACGGCACCACAGCACTAGATCAAGAGTGGACTCAGGTAAGTATAAGGGGGTGAGAGGGCAATAAGGTTACCTAAACATTTTTATCTTAAAGCAGGGAATGCATTAAGGTAAAATATGTTTAGGCTTTAGAACCACTTTAACTGCAACGAAGAAAAGTCAGGCCTCCTGCCTTGAAACACAGGACTGTGCTGTGTGGCAGAGCTATGTAAATCTCAGTACTATATAGACAGTATCCAAAAAGCAATGTCACCGCATTTAACTTAAGTGATCCCATCTGAGCCCCAATAACGATGGCGGAACAACAGAACTGTGTAGAGACAGGTGTCAATAACAGGTGCAGAGGATTAAACAGACAATATAGGCAATGGCAAATTAGCCCTATTGAAAAACCAAAAAAGTGGGCATATCAGTATTTTCATATTTTGTTATCTTTAGATAGTGAGAAATTAAGTATCAATGTGATAGAATACATCATATAGCCTCAAAAAATTATACACTTATTTAGCAAAAGACTGAATGCACACTATCCCTATAGCTAGAAAGTCTGTTTTCCATGTAGCATCACAATTGACCTCAGGTTGTTATTAAACAAAAATTATACTCAATCAATACCAAGAAAATACACCAGAAATGGGTACTCTCCAAAAGAGATATTTACCAATGGCTGTATCAGTGTACTCTCACTCTATGATAACCCAATACATAGTAGTAAAGCATATTTGCATCATTTTCATCTGCCACTTTCTGAATTGCCGTATGCACCTAAAAAACACCCGAGAGCACACTTAATCAATTACCGGAATAAGGTATAAAGCAATCACCTTAGCTCGATTGTGATGCTACATGGAAAACAGGCTTTCTAGCTATAGGGAAAGTAAGCATTCTGTCTTTTGCTAAGTGTATAATTTTTTGAGGCCTTTATGATGTATTCTATCACATTGGTTCGTACTTCGTATCTAAAGATAACAAAATATGAAAATACTAATATGCCCCTTTTTTGTTTTTTACAAGAGGGCTAATTTGCCACTGCCTTTATTGTTTGTTAAATCCTCTGCAGCTGTTATTGACACCTGTCTACGCAGATCTGTTGTTCCACCATCGTTGTTGGGGCTCTTATGGGATCACATAAGTTAAATGTGGTGACATAGCTAGTTGTTGTTTTTTAAAGACTGAGATATGTTGTTAAATCATATGTATATTGTTCTTCTGTTCTATATGCAAACCGCGTTGACCTCTTGGAACACTTAGCACAAAGATATTGATCAATGTATTACGGAGTACATACTACCCAATGAGAGCAATTCTTTTTTTCTGTGGTTTTATAGACTGTTTTTTATCTCAATTTTGTAATGAATATTTGATATTTTATTATAACTTGCATATGGTCAGTCCTCTTTTTGGTACCAGTCCTACTTTCCTCTTGCTTCCCCCCCCCCCTCCCTTTTTGGATACGATATACAGTGGGTACGGAAAGTATTCAGACCCCCTTAAATTTTTCACTCTTTGTTATATTACAGCCATTTGCTAAAATCATTTAAGTTCATTCTTCTTCCTCATGAATGTACACATAGCACCCCATACTGACAGAAAAACACAGAATTGTTGACATTGTTGCAGATTTATTAAAAAAGAAAAACTGAAATATCACATGGTCCTAAGTATTCAGACCCTTTGCTCAGTATTTAGTAGAAGCCCCCTTTTGATCTAATACAGCCAGGAGTCTTTTTGGGAAAGATACAACAAGTCTTTCACACCTGGATTTGGGGATCCTCTGCCATTCCTCCTTGCAGATCCTCTCCAGTTCTGTCAGGTTGGATGGTAAACGTTGGTGGACAGCCATTTTTAGGTCTCTCCAGAGATGCTCAATTGGGTTTAAGTCAGGGCTCTGGCTGGGCCATTCAAGAACAGTCACGGAGTTGTTGTGAAGCCACTCCTTCGTTATTTTAGCTGTGTGTTTAGGGTCATTGTCTTGTTGGAAGGTAAACCTTTCGGCCCAGTCTGAGGTCCAGAGCACTCTGGAGAAGGTTTTTGTCCAGGATATCCCTGTACTTGGCCGCATTCATCTTTCCCTCGATTGCAACCAGTCGTCCTGTCCCTGCAGCTGAAAAACACCCCCACAGCATGATGCTGCCACCACCATGCTTCACTGTTGGGACTGTATTGGACAGGTGATGAGCAGTGCCTGGTTTTCTCCACACATACCGCTTAGAATTAAGGCCAAAAGGTTCTATTTTGGTCTCATCAGACCAGAGAATCTTATTTCTCACCATCTTGGAGTCCTTCAGGTGTTTTTTAGCAAACTCCATGCGGGCTTTCATGTGTCTTACACTGAGGAGAGGCTTCCGTCAGGCCACTCTGCCATAAAGCCCCGACTGGTGGAGGGCTGCAGTGATGGTTGACTTTCTACAACTTTCTCCCATCTCCTGACTGCATCTCTGGAGCTCAGCCACAGTGATCTTTGGGTTCTTCTTTACCTCTCTCACCAAGGCTCTTCTCCCCCCGATAGCTCAGTTTGGCCGGACGGCCAGCTCTAGGAAGGGTTCTGGTCGTCCCAAACGTCTTCCATTTGAGGATTATGGAGGCCACTGTGCTCTTAGGAACCTTAAGTGCAGCAGAAATCTTTTTGTAGCCTTGGCCAGATCTGTGCCTTGCCACAATTCTCTGCAACAATGTCAACAATTCTGTGTTTTTCTGTCAGTATGGGGTGCTATGTGTACATTCATGAGGAAGAAGAATGAACTTAAATGATTTTAGCAAATGGCTGCAATATAACAAAGAGTGAAAAATTTAAGGGGGTCTGAATACTTTCCGTACCCACTGTATATGGATACGATATATATGGATGAGGTATCTTCCGACAGCCCTCCATTCTTCTTTTTTGTACTACCATATAGAAAGATAATCAAATCCTTTAGCAGATAAGTAATATCCTATATATAAAAGCAAAACTGTAGCACTAAAAACCCTTGGTCATGACAGTCCCACTTGAAGATGTGAATAAAGCAATATGATGACAGTCCATATGAATCCAACTCCTCATTCAAAAAGTGATTTCTAGGATAGAAAACCGCCACCAGACAGCACTCCAACACCAGTAATTCTAACTTCTTACCAGAAGCTGTTGATCCCCATGACAGAGATCAAAAATTGCGCATAACCAGTGGTAGGTGAAGGCTTCTCCAGTGTGTTCCTGATATGCTCACAGTAGAATGCAATATGCAGAGAGAGAAGGAACATCTCATAGCGTAGACTGTTTAAAAATGCTTTATTCTAAAAAGAGGTATGGTACTCACAAACATCATGATGTATCTCGCATGGAATATTGAGCATAGAGACCTCCAGATGTCTATAGGGCGTCCTGTCCGTGGACCACCAAACCTATGGCCGTCCTGTCTCCTCTAGGGATTCCGGCACGCGCTACCCAGCACGCCACCCGACGTACGTTTCGTCCGATTGGACGTCGTCATGGGGTGTGGCTACAGGGTGCACCAATGCCTTCTATAGTGGAGGAGAGAGCCGCCCACCGGAACTGAGCAGCCGGAAGTGATGTATGCGCTCCACACGACCGGAAACAATGCTCAGACCGGAAGGAAGGAAGGAAGGGGAGAACCACACAGTGAGAAGAGAAAGGAAAAAACATCCAAAAGAGACTCACCATATTAAATCTCATCTACCTTTATGAAAACAAAACCCAATATATGGAATGAACCAGAAAGAGGGGAAATACTCCATATACCAAAAGGCATATAGAGATCGCATATGTTAAGCCGTGACTCCGGGGGAGACAGCGCCATCTTGTGGTGCCCCAAGTTCAGAGCAGCCCAAGCACAAGGAGGTCTCAAAAAGCACATACATATACAAAAATAATACAACAAAATGACACACATAGAAACGTTTAAAATGCTACACAATAAAATGAATTAGTATGTTAAAAAACATTTAAACACTTATGCATAAAAATATCCATTAATAGCACAGCAAACAAAGAGAAATAAAAGAGAAAATAGAGGAAAAATAAGGGGCAATCTAGGAATTACTGATATGGGCATTTAAATCCCATTCAATATTCAGGCCCAGGGGGGTATAGGATTTGAGTCTATAAATCCAGCTCGTTTCGAGTTTGGAAACCCCTCTTGTTAAATTACTTCCCCTCCAATGTCCTGAAAACTTGTCAATACCCAAAAATAGGGTGCCACTGGGATCACTATTGTGGCACTCAGCATAATGCCTAGAAAGGCTGTGTTTGGGAAAGCCCTTAACTATGTTGGCCACATGTTCCTTGAGCCTCACATGAAGCTCTCAGATAGTGCGGCCAACATAGTCCAGGCCACAAGGACATCTCACCAAGTAAACCACGTACCTGGTGGTGCAGGATATAAATGGTTTGATTTTAAAAACCTGTCCAGTGGAGCCAGATTGAAAGGTATCCACACGTCTCTTTTTCTCCACATTAAGGTGGCAGATAGTGCACCTCCTACATTTATAAAAGCCTCCCATTTGCTGAAAAAAGGAGACTTTTTTGGGGGGATCCCTAATGTTGGGGGCAATCTGCAACCTTAAGGGAGGGACACCCCTGTAAATAACCTGAGGCTGGGGAGGTAAAAGGGGGCCCAATACTGAATCATTCCTCAAAATATGCCAATGGCGTCGAAGAATGGTCTCAACTGAAAAATGTTGAGTGGAGTACGAAGAAAGGAATGCAAAATCAAAGGGATGTTTGATATCCCTCTGTTTAGGCTGAAGAAGATCCTCTCTCACTCTTGAATCAGCCTTTAACAGGGCCTGATTCAAAAGAGATTCGTCGTACCCCTTCTCACGAAATCTTTCTTTGAGAACTGAGGCTTCCTGCAGGAAATCTTCCTGACGCGAGCAATTACGCTTCAAGCGTAAAAACTGACTGACAGGAACGGATTCCAACCACTTCCTATGATGACAACTCGTGGTGTCTATGAACCCGTTCCTGTCAGTCGGCTTAAAGAAAGTTGAGGTAACAATCTGACCTTCCTCGATACGGATTCTTAAGTCCAGGAAGTGAATCTCGCTGACGCTTGATTCATAGGTCAGACTGATGCCCCTGTCGTTGTCATTTAGGGTTTCCATGAACTCAATCAGGGAGTCACCCGTGCCGTCCCATAGGAAGAGGATGTCGTCGATGTACCGCCGCCAGAGCACAAGCTCTGGCCTCGGCACACCCCAGACGACATCCTCTTCCCATTTGGCCATGAACAGGTTGGCCATACTGGGCACGAATTTCGCGCCCATGGCCACACCCCTGTTCTGTAAATAATAAATGCCATTATACCAAAAGTAATTTCGGGACATTGCATAGTCCAGAAGGGAAATAATAAAATCCCTCTGAAAACTCAACAACCTTTCTGACCTCAGATAATGTGACACTGCCTCTCTGCCGTGCTGGTGGGAAATTATGGTATACAGGGATGAAACATCCGCTGTTACCAAAATGTAATTATCCTGCGAGGTGATATTGCCCAACCCATTGATCACCTGCATGGAGTCTCGTAAATACGAGGGCATTTTTACCACCACAGGCTGTAGGAAATGATCAATATATTTGCCCACCCGGGAGGTAACGGAATCAATACCGCTAACTATATGTCTCCCGGGTGGGCAAATAGGATCTTTATGTATTTTGGGCAGGAAATACATAACGGGTACCCTAGGGGCAGAGGGCACTAGGAAAGCCTTCTCCTTTTTAGTGAGAAGCTTCCTGTCAAAGCCATCTTTCACCAGGGCAATCAGTTCCTTTTTGTATTTGGCAGTAGGGTCACCTCTAAAGGGAACATAAGTGTCCCCATCGGAAAGTAATCTCATCATTTCTGCATCAGAGGCGGCGGTGTCCATAATGACGATTCCGCCGCCCTTATCCGCAGGCCTCACTATGATATCACTTCGCTCTCTAAGAGACTTCAGTCCCCTGTTAAAGGCGGAGTGCATCCCACATTTGTTCAACCGTGTCCTTAATAGGGGTTTAAAGTATGCACCCCCGAAACAACTGGATAAGTTTAACACATGCAGGTGATCACTGGGAGCGAAATTCGCGCCCAGTATGGCCAACCTGTTAATGGCCAAATGTGAAGAGGATGTCGTCTGGGGTGTGCCGAGGCCAGAGCTTGTGCTCTGGCGGCGGTACATAGACGACATCCTCTTCCTATGGGACGGCACGGGTGACTCCCTGAGTTCATGGAAACCCTAAATGACAACGACAGGGGCATCAGTCTGACCTATGAATCAAGCGTCAGCGAGATTCACTTCCTGGACTTAAGAATCCGTATCGAGGAAGGTCAGATTGTTACCTCAACTTTCTTTAAGCCGACTGACAGGAACGGGTTCATAGACACCACGAGTTGTCATCATAGGAAGTGGTTGGAATCCATTCCTGTCAGTCAGTTTTTACGCTTGAAGCGTAATTGCTCGCGTCAGGAAGATTTCCTGCAGGAAGCCTCAGTTCTCAAAGAAAGATTTCGTGAGAAGGGGTACGACTAATCTCTTTTGAATCAGGCCCTGTTAAAGGCTGATTCAAGAGTGAGAGAGGATCTTCTTCAGCCTAAACAGAGGGATATCAAACGTCCCTTTGATTTTGCATTCCTTTCTTCGTACTCCACTCAACATTTTTCAGTTAAGACCATTCTTCGACGCCATTGGCATATTTTGAGGAATGATTCAGTATTGGGCCCCCTTTTACCTCCCCAGCCTCAGGTTATTTACAGGGGTGTCCCTCCCTTAAGGTTGCAGATTGCCCCCAACATTAGGGATCCCCCCAAAAAAGTCTCCTTTTTTCAGCAAATGGGAGGCTTTTATAAATGTAGGAGGTGCACTATCTGCCACCTTAATGTGGAGAAAAAGAGACGTGTGGATACCTTTCAATCTGGCTCCACTGGACAGGTTTTTAAAATCAAATCATTTATATCCTGCACCACCAGGTACGTGGTTTACTTGGTGAGATGTCCTTGTGGCCTGGACTATGTTGGCCGCACTATCCGAGAGCTTCATGTGAGGCTCAAGGAACATGTGGCCAACATAGTTAAGGGCTTTCCCAAACACAGCCTTTCTAGGCATTATGCTGAGTGCCACAATAGTGATCCCAGTGGCACCCTAATTTTGGGTATTGACAAATTTTCAGGACATTGGAGGGGAAGTAATTTAACAAGAGGGGTTTCCAAACTCGAAACGAGCTGGATTTATAGACTCAAATCCTATACCCCCCTGGGCCTGAATATTGAATGGGATTTAAATGCCCATATCAGTAATTCCTAGATTGCCCCTTATTTTTCCTCTATTTTCTCTTTTTATTTCTCTTTGTTTGCTGTGCTATTAATGGATATTTTTATGCATAAGAGTTTAAATGTTTTTTAACATACTAATTCATTTTATTGTGTAGCATTTTAAACGTTTCTATGTGTGTCATTTTGTTGTATTATTTTTGTATATGTATGTGCTTTTTGAGACCTCCTTGTGCTTGGGCTGCTCTGAACTTGGGGCACCACAAGATGGCGCTGTCTCCCCCGGAGTCACGGCTTAACATATGCAATCTCTATATGCCTTTTGGTATATGGAGTATTTCCCCTCTTTCTGGTTCATTCCATATATTGGGTTTTGTTTTCATAAAGGTAGAGGAGATTTAATATGGTGAGTCTCTTTTGGATGTCTTTTCCTTTCTCTTCTCACTGTGTGGTTCTCCCCTTCCTTCCTTCCGGTCTGAGCATTGTTTCCGGTCGTGTGGAGCGCATACCTCACTTCCGGCTGCTCAGTTCCGGTGGGCGGCTCTCTCCTCCACTATAGAAGGCATTGGTGCACCCTGTAGCCACAACCCATGACGACGTCCAATCGGACGAAACGTACGTCGGGTGGCGTGCTGGGTAGCGCGTGCCGGAATCCCTGGAGGAGACAGGACGGCCATAGGTTTGGTGGTCCACGGACAGGACGCCCTATAGACATCTGGAGGTCTCTATGCTCAATATTACATGCGAGATACATCATGATGTTTGTGAGTACCATACCTCTTTTTAGAATAAAGCATTTTTAAACAGTCTACGCTTTGAGATGTTCCTTCTCTCTCTGCATATTGCATTCTACTGTGAGCATATCAGGAACACACTGGAGAAGCCTTCACCTACCACTGGTTATGCGCAATTTTTGATCTCTGTCATGGGGATCAACAGCTTCTGGTAAGAAGTTAGAATTACTGGTGTTGGAGTGCTGTCTGGTGGCGGTTTTCTATCCTAGAAATCACTTTTTGAATGAGGAGTTGGATTCATATGGACTGTCATCATATTGCTTTATTCACATCTTCAAGTGGGACTGTCATGACCAAGGGTTTTTAGCGCTACAGTTTTGCTTTTATTTTAATTTTAATCTGCTACAATTCGGATTAGTGTGGCTGCTGGACCCAATTATATTTGCTGTTTTTACAGTTATTTTATTTTCTCTTTAGCGCAGCAATTTTATTATTTTGAATATCCTATATATGCATTTAACCACTTGCCGACTGCCGCACGACTATATACAGCGGCAATCAGCCCCTCACAGGCAAAGTGACGCATGGGTACGTCACTAGCCTGTGAGGCTCTAGGGAGCGAGCGCTCACCGCCGGAGGTGCGCTCACGACCCCCCCCGCGAGTGTGAGTGGCGGACCCAATGTCTGCCGGTCACTCGCGATCGCCGGTTACACCGGGAGAAAGGCAGGCGGCTAGTGTAAACAAAGCCGCCTGTCATTCTCCCCTGTGTAACAGCAGGGATCATATGGTCCTGCTATGTAGGACCATAGATCTCTGCTGTTACACACACAGCCACATCCAATCACAGTTAGAATCACGCCCCTAGGGACACACTTAACCCCTCCTTCTCAAATAAAGTTAACCCCTTCACTGCCAGTGTCATTTTTACAGCAACAGTGCATATGTATAGCACGGATTACTGTAGTAATGTCACTGGTACCCCCAAAAGTGTAAAAAATGTCAGTCAAGGGTCCGATCTGTCCGCCGCAATGTCGCAGTCCCACAAAAAAAAAAAAAAAAAATCGCAGATCTCCGCCATTACTCGTTAAAAAAAAAAAACAATAAAAAAGACAAAAATCTTTCCCTTAGTTAGTAAACACAATAACTTTTGCGCAAACCAATCAAAATACGCTTTTGCGTTTTTTTTAACCAAACATATGGTAAAAAAAAATTGGCCTAAAATGTTAAAAAATTTTGATTTTTACATTTTTTATTGGGGGGGGGGGGGGAATTTCATATAAAAAAAATGTGAAAAATATTGTTATATGCAAAATTGTCGCTATTATTTTGTTTATAGCGCATGATCAAAAAAATCGCACAGGTGATCAAATACCACCAAAAGAAAGCTTTGTTTGTGGGGAAAAAGGACGTCAATTTCATTTGGGTACAGCGTCGCATGACCACGCAAATGTCCGTTAAAGTCACGCAGTGCCGAATCGCAAAATAGGCCCTGGTCAGGAAGGGGTTTAAGTGGTTAATCTGTGTATTTGACCATTTGCATGGAATTCAGCATTGAGTTGATAATAGTTAAGCCCCAATTTCAATGTTATTGTGCTAAGATCACATGTACCAAGTGCGCACCTGCTTCCTTCTCACCACATACCCATTGCAGATCCTGATTATTAAAGCATGAATCATTACACATTAGGATTTGATCTGCTGCCAGGCGGAGATTTTAATTAAGTCACAACATTTTAAAAACCGAAGAGAAATCACATCAGTACAATGTTTACAGAATTTGAGCTTTAAAAATAGATTTGTCGTGTTTTCACTGACGGTTTTGACTAGGGTGATTGATTTACTTGATATCTTCCCAATAAAACAGCAATGTTCCAAAGTCATCTTTAGCTATTTATGTTATTAAACAGTAAGCTGTAAGAAATTTAAAAGTAAAATGTGACTAGAGAGATAAAGTATGCTTGGCCTGTGTAGATGATTACATTCAGAGATTGAATAATGACAATGGAGCTATCTACTCAGAACAGTAAATTAGAAAGAAGCAGCAGTCAGTTCAGCAATGAACTCCAAAGGCTGCCGTAGGGCAACTGTCACATAGCCACACACAAGCAAATAATCCCAATGAAAAAGTCTCTTTGAAGTAACACTTAGGCCCCTTTCACACTGGCTTTCCGATAAGGTCCGCCTGTCAGTTTTTACCTCTATGGAGTTTTTTACCTCTATGGAGCAGCGAATGTCAGCGTCGACATCTCCGCTGACACCCGCTGCTATCCGATCTGATGTGGCCCGTGAAATCAAAACAGATGGAAACCCTATTTTCCATCCGTCTGGATTATCGGATCGGATGAAATAGGGGAGAGCGGGGCTCTGACAGCTTTGTCTCTGCAAAGTAAGGGGAGACGGACCTGTCATCCGCCTGCTCAACGGGGATCGAGCCACCGATCCCCGCTGAGCAAAACAGAGTCCGTTGGGCGGAAAGCCCGTGTGAAAGAACCCTCAAGGCAAAACTTTTTTTTTTTCCATTTTGGATTGAGCAAGGAAGAGTTATAATGCCTGTAAGGTTTATTTTTGCCATCAGTGTCCCATTGGGAAGATTTCCCTTTACTTCCTGTCCCACAGCCAAAACAGGAAGTGCGAAATTCTGAGGGAGTCTCTGGTTGTTACCAGGGTCAACAGAAGTAATGTCTCTGTTGGAAGCTTTGGCCATACTTCTCCTTTAAACCACTTACCGACTGCTACAGTGGTAAGATGGCTACAGTGCAGTCAGGCAGTTCTGGGAGGGCGTTGTATATCCTCTGGACACAGTTGATCACAGGGGTAAAGAGCCAATGACCAGCTCTTTACCACGTGATCAGCTGTGTCCAATCACAGCTGGTCACAATGTAAACACTTGCCATTTATCGGTTTTCCTTTCCTCAAGCTGTCACAACATGAGGAGAAGAGAGAGCCTGTAACCGGCTAGTGTGAAAGGGGACATCAGCACTGATAATCAGGGCACTGATCAGTGTCATGATTATCAGTGCCACCAATAGTGCCCATCAGTGCTGCCTATCACAATCAATCAGTTCCTATCAGTGATGCCATTCAGTGCTGCCTACCAATGCCCATCAGTACCGTACTGCCTATCAGTGTTGCATATCAGTGAAGCCTCATCAGAGCCGCCTATCAGCGCTGTCTCATCAGCACATATCAGTGAAGGAGAAAAATTACCTGTTTGCAAAATTCTCTAACAGAAACTTAGAAAAAACATTTTTCTTTATTTTTAATTTGTTTAGCAAAAACTAAAAAAGCAAAAAAATAAAAAAGCCAGTGGTGATTAAATACCACCAGAAGAAAGCTCTATTTGTGTGAAAAAAAAAGTTTTATACTGGTACAGTGTTGCATGACCGTGCAATTGTCATTCAATGTATGACAGCACTGAAAGCTGAAAAGTGGCCTGGACAGGAAGGGAGTAAAAGTGCCCAGCAGACAAGTGGTTAATGTGTGTATTTTATTTCTGGAGGTTAGGCTAAAAAAGTATCATATAAACTAAATTCATAGTTTATCGACAGGTACCTGTGCAGCACTATCCAAGTTTTGTTTAATGCATACATTTTATTGAAAATAATTTTTCATACAATACAAAAACCTGTCAGTCGTACAGTATAGGATCCTAGTACAAAAGCAGTTTTAGAACAGAAATCATCACAAATACAAGGAAACACACAGCTATAAGCTGACATCATAGAGAAACTAAATGAACTTTAAACATCAAATGACAAATCTCAATCATTAAACATATGGGTACATGGCCAGTGTTCAGTCACAGAGAATATTTGGTAGAAAGAAATAAGGGGGAATAATACCTGGGGGCGGGGGTATAAAAAAAAACGAGGAAAAAAAAGAAAAGGGCATCCAGCATCTCACTGCTAGAAGGGGAAAGGAACATCTGAAGGGAGCTGGGAGGGTCTAGACAGGATGCACCATAGCTAGGAAGAAAATCGGGACTATGGCCAATGGAATCCTGATTAAAACTTATTTCAAGAGCTGAACGTAGCCACTAGCCAGCCCAGGTGAGGAGTCACATAAACAGGGTGAAAAAAGAGGAATAAAAAAGGTAGGGGGGGGGGGGTGGTGAAAAGGGAGAACGTAGGGAAAGAGTAGGGAGAGCACCAGAAGCAAAGAGGTCCCTCAGGCAACGACCCTCCTCAAGTGTTCCCATCCCATAGAGGGAACAGGCATATCTGGGTCAGTAAGGGGAAGAACGGCGGTCAATCAGATGCAAGGTGGAATATTCATCAAGGTAGATGACCCCATGAAGAGTTTATATTTATTAGTCATTTGAAAATTAAGCCAGCAGGCCCAGATAAGCGTAAACTTGGAGGAAGGGGAATCCTTCGCCACTATCCAAGTTTTCTTTTTTGGCCCAACATTGTCTTTTCATTTTATTTGAGAGAAGTTGTAGGGAAAGACAATTTTTCTTGTTTGATATTAGGATATTTGTTATATGGAATTTATTTTGATTAATTAAATGCTTTATGTGGGTATGTGACAGATGCCCTTTATTTGTTCTGCAGCTTTTGTTTTAATCATATTCCAGTTTGGGACTTACCGTTACCTAATCCGAGAGCTCATGCCCTTCCTCTATACACTATACTCCAAATATCCTAAGCCCCAACATGTTTTTATATACACTATATTGCCAAAAGTATTGGGACGCCTGCCTTTACACCTCATGAACTTTAATCGCATCCCAATCTTAGTCTGTAGATTTCAATATTAAGTAGGCCCACCCTTTGCAGCTCTAACAGCTTCAACTCTTCTGGTAGGCTATCCACAAGGTTTAGGAGTGTTTCTATGGGAATGTTTGACCATTCTTCCAGAAGCGCATTTGTGAGGTCAGGCATTGATGTTGGATGAGCAGGACTGGCTCGTAGTCTCCGCTCCAATTTATCCCAAAAAGGATGCAGGCCAGTCAAGTTCCTCCACCCCAAGCTTGCTCATCCATGTCTTTATGGACCTTGCTTTGTGCACTGGTGCGCAGTCATGTTGGAACAGGAAGGGCCATCCCCAAACTGTTCCCACAAAGTTGGGAGCATGAAATTGTCCAAAATGTCTTGGTATGCTGACGCCTTAAGTGTTCCCTTCAGTGGAACTAAGGGGCCAATCTTAACCCCCCATGATAATCCCGCCTCCACCAAATGATTTGGACCAGTGCACAAAGCAAGGTCCATAAAGACATGGATGATCAAATTTGGGATGGAGGAACTTGACTGGCCTGCACAGACTCCTGACCTCAACCCGATAGAACACCTTTGGGATGAATAAAAGCAGAGACAGTGAGCCAGGCCTTCTCGTCCAACATCAGTGCTTGACCACACAAATGTGCTTCTGGAAGAATGGTCAAACATTCCCATAGACACACTCCCAAACCTTGTGGACAGTGTTCCCAGAAGAGTTGAAGCTGTTAGAGCTGCAAAGGGTGGGCCTGACTCAATATTTAACTCTATGGACTAAGATTGGGATGACAATAAATGTCATGTGGTGTAAAGGCAGGCGTCCCAATACAGTCTACATTCAGTTATTTATGGCTTATGTAGACAGACTAGAAGCCAGAAGTTAGTCAAAAGCAGTATTCTGTCTGGTGCTTTTGAGCCTGACCCCTGTTTGGCCTTCTTTAAAAAGAACCTGTCACTTAAACATTTACTACGAAGATCAAATTGACAGGTTCTGTTGCATTACAACCTCCCAGGCCCAGATACTGTCTGTGTATTTCCCTGTTGCTCTCTCAGTTATTTCATTACACAGTCAGTCCTTCCTAGTATAGAGGAGACAGTGACCTCCTTCCAGAATGCAATGTTCAGATCCGAACAGCCAATAACTTGGTCCACACATTATCACCTGACCAGGAGGAGGAATAGGTGTAAAAGTAGATCTAGCATCACCGAACACCATAACTTACATTGGGTTAGGCGACAACACTCAGATGGAGCAATGGATTACTTTCTCTAAACAACCAAGGTTGGATAAAGAAATGTAATACAAGCTCATGGCTGCTACTGCTGATGGGGGTTCTCATGTAACAAGGGTCCACCCAATCGATGTGCCCAATTTATTTTGGACATTTTTTTACTCTACTTCGAAATAATATCATGCTTACTGCAAAAAATTCATAATAAAACATATTCATTCATTTAAATTTAAATCATTTATTAAAAAAAATACATTTTCCACACATGAATATTTTTAAAATATACAATTTGGTGCTTGTACTAAAAAAATTAAGAGACCTTTGATCTAGAGCAGCGTTTTTCAACCTGTGTGCCGTGAAGAGTCCCCAGGTGTCAATCAATCAGGGGGTGTGTGTGATCCCTGCGCTGTCTGAGAAGCGCACCACTACCCTCAGTCCCCAGGTGTGCCGTGGCAAAATGACCCCATCTGATCTACAAACTGTGTTGGCCACTCAGTTAAGCCTTGTTGTTATAGCGGTTCTGATCCGCTGTCTAAAGCTCACTTCCCGCTGCCACAGGCATTTGGGAAGCTGTGCGGGCCGTCCGATCGCATCTTGCCAACCGATGAGGTCATCGGTTGCTAGGAGCGGGTCAAGCGTACGCACAGCTTTCTGGGATGTGCAAGACGCAGGTCCTAGGAGACGCTGGCTGGCGCACTTTTCCCCTAGGGGAGGTGAAGCAGAGCATGAGGAGAGGAGGAAGAACAGGGAGGAGGCTTTTCAGTGGCTGCATATGAGCTCCTCTGAGCTCCATGAGGTACAGCAATTGTACCTGTAATTTACCTGCAATATAAATATACTAGGGATGCACCGAAATGAAATTCTTGGCCGAAGCCGAATAATAATGAAATGCTTGGCCGAAGGCCGAATACCGAACGCGGTGTTTCGCATTTTTTCCATTTATTTTGCCAATTTTTTGTCCTCTCTCTTGTCCTCTCGTGTCTCTCTCTCTCTCTCTTGTCCTCTCACTCTCTCTCTCTTGTCCGCTCATGTCCTCTCATGTCTCTCTCTCTCTCTTGTCCTCTCATGTCTCTCTCTCCCTAAATGTTACTGTAGGGAATGGGATTCAGTGCACACTGCAGCCTTGTACCATAGGGTTAATGTTAGTGACACTGTAGGGATTGGGAAGGATGCTGGGAATGGAAATCAGGAAGCATGCAGGCAGCCTTGTAAATTTTAATTGCAGATACAGGGCACTTGGCAGGTCAGGGTTAATATGGTAACATCAATTACTCAGTGACAGTCAGTCAGTGTCAGTGTGGACTCGATCAGATTATACAGTGACAGACAGTCTCTCATAGTGGTGGTAGTAGGAGGCTGGAGGTGGACTAGTAGGAGCCTGGAAAGGAGCACAGCCGCATGCATACATTACTCACTCGTGCACTGCAGCCCGCCCCACACATTCAGTGAGTCTTACTCTCCTCCCTAGTTTTTTCAATGGCACATTCAGGAAGCCAATCACGCCGTGAGTAGCGGCACAGCGGAACCAATCAGGTGTGCAGGCACGCGTGATTGGTTCGCTGTGCAGCTAAAGCACGAGTGAGTAATGTATGTATGCTCACCGCTGAAGTGTCCCGGCTTCCCCTGCCTAACACGGAAGTCTGTGAGTCCTCCTGTCCTCCTCCGAGTCCCTTCCCCCTGCCTATGTAAATATCGTGACCTCGGCGATATGAATATCGCCTACGGCCACAGAACGATAGTCGATATCATATCGACTATCGTTCAGCCCTATTGTTCGGCACAAATTTATTCGGCATTTTTACTTGTTCGGCCGAACAACGAAAGTGCTTTTTTTGCTATTTTCGGCCGAATAATGTTCGGTTGCCGAACATTCGGTGAATCCCTAAAATATACATAAGATATGTTGGTTATTATTATTATTATTGGTAATAGTAACTATATTTCTTTAATGGTAACTGCACTTCTTTTTATTTTGTCTTCCGCATGCACATTGCTCTGCTACAGTTTGGCCGCAGTGCAAGTGTAGCGCAGGGTACCCGCGGTTTTCATGTGCATTACCTGCAGTTTCCTATAGACTTCTATTATGTTCCTCATTTTTGGTGTGCTTTCAGAAAATGTAGGACATAATAGAAGTTGATGAGAAACGGCAGGTAATGCACATGAAGAGTGCAGGTACCCTGGGCTACACCTGCACTGCAGCGAGTCATAGTTAAATATACGTTCCGGCTCTGAAATGGTTTATCGGGGTTATGGCTGAAGATATCAGCCATAACCTCAGTATTGTTTTTTACAGCCCACGGCTGGCTTTCTAATGAAAGGGTTCCAAGCAGCACATGAGCCACTGGAATGCTTTCAGAAGCAGCGGGAGGGGATGTACTTCCCTCCCACTGGCTCACCCGAGAAGCAATCCAATAGTGCAGCCGGCTAGTCCCAGGGGGCGATGAAAGAGTATATCCTCTTTAATAGCCTCTATGGCCTTGGAGGGCCAGAGCGACGTTATGTTGTTCTGTCCAGTCCAGGCTGCATTTTTGGTTGGTGTGCCTTGAGATTCTTCCAGATTTTAAAGTGTGCCTTGGGTGAAAAAAGGTTGAAAAACACTGATCTAGAGGAAGACAAAAGCCTTACAAAGCATGGTCCTATTTACTCTAAAAAAAAAAAAAAAACTCTTTCCTGAAACCCCAAAAGCAATGAAAAACTTCTCAGAATATACCTTCTACAATGGGATTTCTTAAATATTAACAGCCATTTACATTTTGTACATTTAGGAAAAAATTCTGACCCATTTGAAGCAATCTAGTACCAGATCCTGTGGAAGTCGTATCACAAAGTTAAGAATTCTTTCCATATGTAGACTTTAAATCTGCTTTCTTCCAGTGTTGGGGAGACTGGGATGATCCAATACAGAACCTTGCTAGTCCGTGGACCCTGCTATATTAGTCACCCTTTAGAATGGTGTATTCATTGAAAAATAAGGACAAAGCACACCCACCTCTCAACCAAAAAAGCAGCAGGAATTTTATTGGGGAAAAAAAGATTTTACTGAATTGTATTTTAATGGAAACTGGGGAGAATGGAGAAAATTATGTGCACCACAATATTTTATTAGAGTGGTATAATAAAATGAAAAAGCACGGTCATTTTCTCTCTATATCCGATTCTGTAAACGAAGCATTCGGAATGCTGTGTTTGTGAAGAAAGATTATCTTTGTCATTTCCACGGACCATTCAATAGGGAATTTGATTAAATAAGACACTGCTTTCTTCAATACCATGATTTATGACCAGTTCCCCTGTGCCTATAAAACAGACTGCACACTTCTCCTGTGCCTACCTTCACTGGTGTAAATGGGAACCTAGTTTAGCAGCACGTAACGCAGGAAATTGTACAAAATGAGAACCATGCCTCCCCTCTTTCTTATTTTCATTAAATGGATTGCAATATATGTGGTTGCATTTAAATCTAGTTGTACGCAAAGAAAAATAAGGTTTAAATTCGAACTTGAATGAAGACCGCAGTTTCACTGTATGATTAAAATGAAGAATGCTTTCATATCCGAATTCTTTCCAGGCAATATTTCAGAGACTTTATTTCATGTGCTATAAACACGTAAGATGGAAATGCATACTCGAGGTCCTTATGAGGTAAAGAGAATATGTTTGTCATCTACTAAACCGATTTTCATTAAGGTCTTACTCGTTTGATAAGCAAAAGACTCAACATTTCTTGGCGACATGCTAAACCCAAGCCACACAATGAGCATTTTCTGATTTTTAGCATGATTTTCTGCAAGTGCACTAAAAAAAAAAAAAAAAAAAAACACATGGCACCTGTCTACCCTGGCCTTTCATTAACACGACTGCATATTTCTGGCTGGATAAGAATAAATAATAGATTCAAATTTAGCACAAATGCCCCTGCTGGCTCATAAGAACACCATTATGATGAATCTAGAATCTACTGGAATCTTGGGAGGAAGCAGAAATGTTTTTCTGAATAAGAGTCAGAACTGTCCTCTGCAAAACCATGAGCCACCTGGCAATTGATATATTTTCTGTACATTTAATATTTTTACTTAACCACTTGAGCTCTGAAAGATTTTACCCTCTTCACGACCAGGCCATTTTTTTCTATTCTGCACTTTGCAGAGATGCAACACTGTATGCAAATAAAATTTGTAGCATTTTTTTCACACAAATAGAGCCTACTTTTGGTGATATTTTATCATCACTAGGTTTTTTTTATTATATAAAAAAAAAATTATTTATTTTCTTCATAAATTTAGGAGAAAATGTCTTTGGTAAAAAAAATCCCAATAGGTGTAAAGTTATTGGTTTGCGTGTAAGTTATAGCATCTACAAACTAGGGGCAATCAAGGGGTTAATTGTGTGCCTTAAGCCCCGTACACATGTAGCGATCGTTGGCCGAAAGATCGGCCATCTTTTGTCCAGGGCTGTCCTGTCGGCTGAAAAGTGCAAAAGACTGCACACGAATTTTGTCGGCCAACAACAGCCGACTGCAGAAGTGATGTCATGTGATGGTTTACTTTCCCTGTCTTTTTTCTTTTCTGAGCATGCCCAGTCTTGCTAATCTGCTGTCTGTCGGCCGAAATCTGTACTGACTGGCGAACAATCGGCCGTTCTGGTGTTGGCCAACAAAAATTTTAATGCCTGCACGACAGATTCTGTTCGGCTGAAAATGCGTTGTCGGCTGTCGGAAGCATCATACTAACAAGTCTACAATCGGCCGATCGGTCGTCGGCCGAATATTTACGGCCGACAATCGGTACGTGTGTACGGGGCTTAACAGTGTGTAATGTGTGTGATCTTTGCTACAGGTGTATTTGTTTCTTTTCCCAAAGCGATCTTTCCCTCTGTTCAGAACCCTGTGTTGATTGTCCACACAGGGCTATGGGCTGTGATTAGACACTGCTAATCAGCATGTCCTGGGCCATGAATCATTGGCCAGGATCTGATGACAGACTCCTGCTGAGTCAAATCAAACTAGCAACAACGTGCGGGTATGTCACAGTGCCTGTAGGAACCACCCTGTCACAGTGTATGTACGGTGATGGGTCAGCAAATGATTAAAATGTATGTACTGTATATCCAAACCTTTTTTTGGTTGAATGTGTCAGGGTTAGAAGGACTGTCAGGTTTTTATGCCTGTCTTACTGTCTAGACTGCATCAGTGCTGGTGACCACTAACAAAGACAGAAAAATGGGAAGATTTTAATTTTTCTCATTCGGTCACCAAAACATAGGTGAGGAATTCCCCACACCTTCGAACAATTTCCTCTCTCTTCCTGCTGCATCTTAAGAACAAAAAGTGAAGAGAAATCTCCTCAAAGTGACAAAGAGACATTTAGGTGTTTTTTTATGTCTTCCCTAAATGATCAGTTTGGTCCCTAAAGACTTTAGGGCTAGTGTCACGCTGCATAGTGCAGCTTGGATGCAACTTTGATAACGTTTGTATATTCTATGGGGCCAAGATCACACTGGAAATGCACCAAAAATAGTGCAGGAACCTTTTCCCAAATCCCTCTGTGCTGAGTCGTATCGATGTGACACTGTTAAAATCAATGTAATTTCCATTGTCATGTGATTCTGTGCAACTCAAGTCAAATCTGAAAGCGCACAAGTGTGAACTAGGCCTTAAAGAGAAGTATGAACAAAGCTTTTTTGGCCACACTTCTTGGGTCACAGGAGTGCACTTACATGTACCCTCCTGTGACCCAGAATGAGGCGAGCCGGCTAAAGCCCACTGTAAGCTGATGTCACAGAACCACTTCAGGCTCTGGAAGGATCCTGATCCTATTGTCGGGATCCACCCAGAAGTCTGATTGGCAGCTGGCTCAGCCTCTCAGGGCGTAGCTGAGCATTGTTGCCAGTCACTTTCGCTCTCTTCCCAGTCCAGCACTGCAGTGACAGCTGGAAGGGCAGATTAACAATCACCACTTTCCGCACAGAGAAGACAAAGAACTGAGCGTTCAGCGATCGTGTTGTCGCTCAGTTCCCAGTCTTAGAGTGGGCAGGGGAAAGTTACAGCATTACAGTGATGCTACAGTATGTATGTTCCCATGTTTCTCCTTTAACCCTCCTCTGCAACTTGTACCTATAGGTAAGCCTATATTAAGGCTTACCTATAGGTACTGTAAATATCTCCTAAACATGTACCGTTTAGGAGATATTTACTTTGCATGCAGCCAGTGACATCACTGACGCATGCGCTCTGAAGGAACGGCTGCTCGTGACGTTCCTGTAGAGCCCTGTGCCGTGACCGTCGGCTCCCACGTGCAAGACGTCATCGCGGCTCCAGCCAATCAGATGGCTGGATACCGCAAACCCGGAAGAAGGGCGACACAACATGTCACCCATGAGAGAGGTGAGCGGTCGGCACTTCGGGGCTTCGTTCTAAGGTATTTTATAATGAGCTAGTATGCGATGCATACTAGCACATTATGTGTTTGTCTTTCAGGTGTTCGTTTTTTTTAGAAAAAAAAAATTCTGAGGTTTACAACCTCTTTAATGAAAGAGCATGGAAAATGTGTGCTTTCCATGGGATTTCTTGATTTTTCTTCTAGTAACTAGCTTTCCAAAACAAAATGTTTAAGCCTGAAATTGCCTGCAAAATGCATGTACAAATGCGCATAAAAAAGCACTGAAAATATGCCCAAAGAAGCTCAAGTGTGAACATAAAGCCCAACTCCAGTAAAATTTTCAGTTTGCTTCGGAAAGAGTCTGTGGCTGCTGTCTGGGTTTCTTTTAGGATCATTTCCCAGTACAAGAAGTGATGCAGA
The DNA here is from genome assembly GCF_965119305.1 of Pelophylax lessonae. NCBI lineage: Eukaryota > Metazoa > Chordata > Amphibia > Anura > Ranidae > Pelophylax > Pelophylax lessonae. The sequence continues at coordinate 146,151,892 of NC_138780.1, read as the reverse complement.
AATGACGCAATGAAGACAAAAACACATTTTTTAGTAAAGGAATAATTAGAAGTTTTCTGCACCTCCTATTTGTGTAAAGGCTTCACAAAAGATGGAAGTGAAAGATCTCCCCAATGAGTACACCCAGTTTATCAAAAACTGAAAAAAAAAAAATTCTATGCAATTGGGCTTAAAGTGGAACTAAAGTTGGTTTAATAAAAAGTGCTGACAGGCAGGATTTAATGACAAAAGAGACTATCTTCTGTCAAAGATGCTTCTTCCTGCCCAATCAGCAATTTTTTCTGTAAGTGTACACTAAGCCATGCATAAACAGATCGATATACAGTTCAAGCATGATTCAGAGCAGGGACAAAATAACTCCCATTCTTATTCTTGGGAGTTATATCGCCCTGGCCTGGCCAATAGAGATGGCTAAAGACTCAAAACCTAAAATAAGACAAGAAGATGGCAGGGACGGCAACCGAGGCGATCTTGGATATTGCTGCACTGGAGGCGGTTGCTTTGCTAGGGCAAGTCTGCCATAATGTGCAAATACACATATGACAAAAAATCTTCTGGGGCCCAAACCTGTTCAGTGTGACAGTTTAGTTCTGTTTTAAAAACGTGCACAATTTAGGGTCATCTGTCCCAACAACTCATCAGAGTGCTCATAATAAAAAAAAAAAGTCAAACAATGTTAATACACTGTTAATACTAGAAAACTGTCAAAACCCCTAGTACATTGAACGCAGAAAGTTTTCATCCAACCTAAAATGAGCTTTGACACAACAAATCGAAAAAAATGGAAAGGGCAGAACTTTTTTCTTCCTCTCAACCTAAGCATAAAACTGCAAGCATCCCTAGAGAGGCAATTACATGAAGTGAAAGAATCCTTCAAAATATAGGAAAGACTCTACAATATATGATTACTAAGGTTAAATATTTCTAAGACATCTCACTTTTTTCAGTCCATCCAACATAAGCTAAATAAGACCAATGCAACAGCGATAAACCGTGTAGCTACAGTTAAAAAATAAATACATTTATATATATATATATATATATATATATATATATATATATATATATATATATATATATATATCTACACACACACAATAAATATCAGAGCTGCCCTAGCATACAGTGCCTTGCAAAAGTATGTTTTGTTAATGTGAATTTTTTGTGATGGATCAGATAGTCTTGGTGAAGTGAAATGAGAAAAGTATATATATATAAAACTATTTTTTTTTTAAATCCAAAACAGAAAATTAGCTTGTGTGTATGTCTTCACCCCCCTTTGTTATGAAGCCCATAAAAAGCTCTGGTGCAACCAATTACCTTCAGAAGTCACATAATTAGTGAAATGATGTCCACCTGTGTGCATTACATATACACACCTTTTTTTTGAAAGGCCTCAGAGGCTGCAACGCCTAAGCAAGAGGCACCACTAACCAAACACTGCCAAGGAACTCTCCAAACAAGTAAGGGACAATGTTGTTGAGAAGTACAGTGTTAGGTTATAAAAAAAATATCCAAATCTTTGATGATCCCCAGGAGCACTATCAAATCTATCATAACCAAATGGAAAGAACATGGCACAACAGCAAACCTGCCAAGAGACGACCGCCCACTAAAACTCACGGACCGGGCAAGGAGGGAGAGAGAGAGACAGCACAGAGACCTAAGGTAACCTAAGGTAACCCTGGAGGAGCTGCAGAGTTCCACAGCAGAGACTGGAGTATCTGTACATAGGACAACAATAAGCCGTACGCTCCATAGAGATGGGCTTTATGGCAGAGTGGCCAGAAGAAAGCCATTACTTTCAGTAAAAAACAAAATAGCACGTTTTGAGTTTGCGAAAAGGCACGTGGGAGACTCTCAAAATGTATGGAGGAAGGGACTCTGGTCTGATGAGACTAAAATTGATTTCTTCAGCCATCAAAGAAAATGCTATGTCTGTCACAAACCCAACGCATCACATCACCCAAAGAACACCATCACCACAGTGAAACATGGTGGTGGCAGCATCATGCTGTGGGGATGTTTTTCAGCAGCCGGAACTGGGAAACTGGTCAGAGTTGAGGGAAAGATGGATGGTGCTAAATACAGGAACATTCTTGAGCAAATAGGGGAATAGATGCAAAGAGGTTGCAACGGCGCTACCTTAAAAGTGAACGAGTGCTATAAAGGTGCCAACCTAAATAAACGTGCTGGTATGCTATAAATAGATTAATATAATTTGGGTCCAAAGTAAAGTGCACTAGTGACTTGTGATGTGTCAAGATTAACCAAATTATTTATCCTGGACCCAAAAAAAGTGCAAGTAAATAAAGTACAAATTACTGTGCCATATAAATACTGAAATAATAACAATTCTATAAATTGCAGGAATTGAAAGTGTACATTATTACTGTGCCTTATAAATGCTGAAAAAAATATTCAGTGAATTGCCGGAATTAATAGTGCAATTTTTCATTGATGAGTAGTTATTTTCTTGAAAACCGGCTTCCAAAAAATAATAAATAATAAACAAACAAATGTTTCTGTAATCAAAGTGCTGAGTGTGACAAGGTGAGGATATCAAATTGATGAAGGGTAAAAAGTAAACCAAAGAGCGGTGATCAGAGAGATAAAGAATGGGGTTGCAATCTCTAGTGTGACCACTAGATGTCCCCCCTTGTATACGACCTGTTTATAAGCAATAGATGATCCGGGGGTTCTCCAGTGGAATAAATACTTAATCCAGCTTTGGTTTCCTCAAAAAGAGAGAAAAGGACCCCATGATGCCGTATACAATAAATAGTGAAGTAAAGGATAGTAGTAACTCACAATCAGGCTGTCCGAGATCAGTATTCACGGCCGGGAAGCTTCCGCGTTCCACGGCCTGGGCTCCGGAAACCAGAAATGACGTAATGTTAGATTAGATATTGTAAACATTGGAAATATATTTCCAATGTTTACAATATCTAATGCTATTCTCAAGATTTATCTTGCCTCTTTCCCGCACATATATTATTGATTTTAGACCTGTTTCATTGTGGTTGCCACTTGTTCTTAATCTTCCATACACATATAGTTCATGTCACCCTTTTTTTATGTTTTTTTTTCCCCTTTTACAATATAGTTTTCAGTGAATTGTCCCCACAGGAAGATTTTTTAATATTTTTTGAATTTTATAAAAAAAAAAGAAAAAAATGTTTTTTCATGATTTTATTAAATTTTTGTGATTTTTATTGTATTTTAAATTTTTTTTATTTTTTGAGGATTTTTAAACAATTTAATAAAGTTTTGTATGCTTACACCCTATTTGGGATCAAAAAGGCTGTCCAGAAATGATGTTCCAAATAGCTGTCCCTCTGTTCTGTCCTTCGCAACTGAACTGGCATTGCAAGGAGGCCAAATATGTCCTCTGTCCAGCTTCATGCTGTGCGCACCAATATGGCGGCGGGGGAGGCCGTATGGTTGCTAGGAGATGGACAAGCTATTTAAGGGCCGGAAGTTTGCTACGTTGACGCCGCTCCAGAAGACGTCCTCTGACAAAACGCGTAGGGTGGAGTCACAACGTCATTTCCGGTTTTCGGAGCCCAGGCCGTGGAACGCGGAAGCTTCCCGGCCGTGAATACTGATCTCGGACAGCCTGATTGTGAGTTACTACTATCCTTTACTTCACTATTTATTGTATACGGCATCATGGGGTCCTTTTCTCTCTTTTTGAGGAAACCAAAGCTGGATTAAAGTATTTATTCCACTGGAGAACCCCCGGATCATCTATTGCTTATAAACAGGTCGTATACAAGGGGGGACATCTAGTGGTCACACTAGAGATTGCAACCCCATTCTTTATCTCTCTGATCACCGCTCTTTGGTTTACTTTTTACCCTTCATCAATTTGATATCCTCACCTTGTCACACTCAGCACTTTGATTACAGAAACATTTGTTTGTTTATTATTTATTTATTTATTTTTTGAAGCCGGTTTTCAAGAAAATAACTACTCATCAATGAAAAATTGCACTATTAATTCCGGCAATTCACTGAATATTTTTTTCAGCATTTATAAGGCACAGTAATAATTTTCACTTTCAATTCCTGCAATTTATAGAATTTTTATTATTTCAGTATTTATATGGCACAGTAATTTGTACTTTATTTACTTGCACTTTTTTGGGTCCAGGATAAATAATTTGGTTAATCTTGACACATCACAAGTCACTAGTGCACTTTACTTTGGACCCAAATTATATTAATGTATTTATAGCATACCAGCACGTTTATTTAGGTTGGCACCTTTATAGCACTCGTTCACTTTTAAGGTAGCGCCGTTGCAACCTCTTTGCATCTATTTCTCATTTTTAACCCCTGTGGGTTCGGTTGTTGGCAGCTTACACCTTTTTCAATTAATTTTGGGATTTCTTTCCTATAACTCCATAGCGCTGGTCACCCTCGTTATTTACATTCTTGAGCAAAACCTGTACCAATCTGTGCTAGATTTGAGGCTAGGACGGAGGTTCACCTTCCAGCAAGACAATGACCCCAAACACACTGCTAAAGCAACACTTGAGTGGGGGGCGTGTCCAAGATGGCCACCGGAGCGGACGCTAAGTAGGAGAGCTCCGTGTGGATCGCCGCTGCTTGCCTGGTCCCTGCACTCACCGACCTTCCTAAGCTGATCTCCCGACCCGTGCTGTGGCGGTGGATGTGATGCGCCGCAGCTCCCGTTCCTCTCACCACCCGAAGTCCGGTAAATCCTCCGCTGCTGCTGTCCCGAGGGCCCTTCCCGCCAGACAATCCAACATGGCGTCCCAGACGGATGATGCGGACCCGACCCGGCGCGACTCGGAGCAGTTCACGGCCCTGATGCTGGCTATAACTACTTGCCAAGCCACCCTAACGGGTAAGATAGACTCGATCCAGTCCGACATCGGTCTCCTGCGGAGGGACATGGACAAGTTCCGCACCCGCGTGTCGGAGGTTGAGCGCCGGGTGGGGGAGGCGGAGGACATTCTCCATGACCACACAGGTGTTCTCCACACTCTGAAAGTCAAGGTGAAATCTTTAGAATCCAGGGCAGAAGATGCGGAGAATCGGAATAGGAGAAATAATCTCCGGGTGGTCGGCCTGCCTGAGGGGGCTGAGGGTCCCGACCCTGCGTCCTTCACTGAACGCCTGCTACGCTCCCTCCTTCCCCAGGCACAGTTCTCCCCATTTTTTGTGGTGGAGAGGGCGCATAGAATGCCTGCATCCCGGGGGCCCCCGGGGTCCCCGCCACGCACATTTATCTTCCGCCTTCTCAACTTTCACGACAGGGATCTGGTCCTGCGGGAGGCTCGGAAGTTGGAGTCCCTTCACTTTGAGGCAGCTAAGTTAATGATCTTCCCTGACTACTCTGTGGACACGCAACGGCTCCGCCGCTCCTTTGACCATGTCAAGCTGGACCTTCGTAACAGGAAGATAAAATACAGTATGCTTTTTCCTGCTCGGCTGCGGGTGCAGGATGGGGAATCGGTCCGGTTCTTTACTTCGCCAGATGAGGCCTCACGCTGGATTGAAACCCTCCCGCGGACCTGAGCCGTCTGTCCTGGCCCACCTGCCTTCTATTTTTTTGGATGATCTACGATAGTCTGGTTGAGCCCTGGAGCTTAATTTTTCTCCACCCCTTTATCTTTTCTCCCGGACTATGACTATCTGCCCTGTTGGCCCACTTGCTGATGCCTTCCACGCCTGTCTTTTGATATACTGCTATGGGGCCTTGGAACTTGTGTTACTGGATTTACTTTTCATGGTTGTTACTCCCTCTGACGTTGTCTGCAATCAAGCTTTGTGCCCCCGGACTCTTCCGGGAGATTCGCTATCTTGCAGGGACCGTGAGTCCGTGATTTCTCCATTCTTCAAGGCGATCCACGTTGGGGCCTGGACTCTGGAACTTGGCCTTACATCACCCTTCGGGGTGCCACTGTTCACTCCCCTGTATGGCAGTTGCCATCCTGGTTTGGGGCTTTAAAACGCACCCATGTTCGGGGGGTTGCGTGGGGTGGGGGGTGGGGGGGGGGTTTGTTTTGCCTGTATTTTCTGTTGGGGTTTACTGTTTTGTCCCCCTTTATTTTGTGGGTTCCTCTTATGCAACGATGGTCTTCCGGGCTGCTCCTCCTGTTTTGGGGTTGCCTTATACTAATGCTTTTGTCCTATGGTGCTGTGTCCCTTCCCCTTTCCTCCTTCCTGACTGATCCTGGGGTATGGGTGGAGATCCAGACCCCCTTGTGCTGTCCTTCCCTGTTGCTATGGCCCCCCTAGTCATAGTGTCCTGGAATGTCCGGGGCCTTAACTCTAAATTTAAACGTTCACTGATGTTTGATTACCTAAAGAAATACCGTCCGCATATCTGTATCCTCCAGGAAACCCACCTGGTGGGCAGCAGACTCCTTGCGCTTAAGAAACCATGGGTGGGCTCCCATTACCACTCTACGTACTCCGCTTACTCGAGAGGTGTGAGTATTCTTATCCACAAGTCCCTTCATTTTGTATTACTGGATCTCCACCTTGACCCGGGGGGTAGATATGTTGTACTACATGCTATGTGTGATAGACTTGAAATGGTTATTGCGGGGATCTACAATCCCCCCCCAGCAGCTATGTCTCTCCTCCACACGCTGACCCCGATCCTGGCTCAATACCCTTCTGCCCTGGTTCTGTTGGCCGGTGACTTTAATATGCCCCCGATCCCCTCGGTGGACAGGATGAGAGGCGACCCAGCCGAGGACTCCCCGCTCTCCCGGTGGGCGGAGGTTTTTGGCCTCTGGGACGTCTGGCGGTGGAAGCACCCCCATGAGCGGCAGTTTACCTGCCACTCTGCCACTTATGCTACACTCTCCCGTATTGATCTCATGCTGGCCAGTAATCCCCTCCTAGCACTCACCCTTGAGGCCTCCATCCTCCCCAGGGGCATTTCGGACCATGCTCCTGTGCTCCTGAGGCTCGGCACGGACACGTCTCCTGGGCTTTGCCTTTGGCGGTTGTCTCGGTTTTGGGTCACGGATGAGAGGGTGGCTCCAAGGGTGACGTCTGAGCTCCTGGATTTCTGGGTTCACAACAAGGGCACCGCAGACTCGGCCACGACCTGGGATGCATTTAAGGCCTATGCTAGGGGCCAGTACCAACTGCTTATAGGGACGGCCCGTAAAGAATCCTCTCTGGAGCTGGAGGACCTGGAGTCCAGGGCCAAGAGGCAGGAAGCGGAGTATGTGGCCACCGGTGATAAAGAGGTTTATGGTGCACTGACGATGACCTATAGGGAAATAACCCTCCTCCGGACTGTTTCCTGCAAAAAATTGGTGCTCTCCCAGACGCAGCGTATTTTTGAACAAGGGGAGCGAACGGGCAGGTTGCTGGCGTGGCTCTCCAGGGAGCGTTCGACCACTGCCCATATAGCTCGTATTAGAGGAAATGACGGCTCTGTCTGCTCAGACCCTGCTGGAATCAACGACCACTTTGCTAGTTTTTATGCCCGACTTTACGCCTCCAGAGTGGACTATACTGATGCTGATTTAGACTCCTTTCTTTCCCTAGTTGACTTCCCTGAGTTGTCTACAGAGGCGGCAAGACGCTTGGAGGTCCCCTTTACTTTGAAAGAGGTCAAGACTGTGATAGGCTCCCTGCAGACGTGTAAGACTCCCGGCCCCGACGGGCTCCCATCTGAGTTCTTTAAGGCTAATGAAGATGTCCTCCTAACCCACTTCCATGACCTGGTGAATGAGGTGGCTGAATTGGGCGCCCTCCCTCAGTCCATGGCCCAGGCGGTGATTGTGGTGCCCGGCAAAGATCCAGCCCGGCAAAGATCCTGAATTGTGTGGGTCTTATAGACCAATCTCTTTGCTTAACGTTGATGCCAAGATCTTTGCTAAACTCCTTGCTAATCGCCTGAACTCTGTGATTTTGTCCCTGGTCCACGGCGATCAAACGGGCTTCATGCCGGGTAAGGGCACTGACATCAATCTCCGCCGACTCTTCACCAACTTGGCATATATAGGCGACTCTGAGTCCCCGGGTCTTGTGGCTTCCTTGGATGCGGAGAAGGCCTTTGATTCCGTGGAATGGGGCTTTCTCTGGCAGGTGCTCCGGCGTTTCGGGGTGGGTACCAGGTTTATTTCTTGGATTCAGCTCTTATACAACAAACCTATGGCCCAAGTGCGGACGAATGGTATTCTTTCGCCCCCCTTTGAGTTGAGTAGGGGAACCCGACAAGGGTGCCCACTCTCCCCCTCCCTGTTTGCTTTGGCGTTGGAGCCCCTGGCTGTTCTGATGAGGTCCCTCCCCGCCGTCGCGGGGATCCCGGTGGGCCCCTTGGTGGAAAAGATCTCCCTCTACGCGGACGACACTTTGCTCTACCTCCCTGATGCGGGGGACTCTCTTGCTGCGGCCCTTGAGATTATAGATAGGTTTGGTAGATTCTCGGGAGTCCGGGTTAATTGGAACAAATCCCTGCTTTTCTCGCTGTCGCCAACGCCGCCGCCCTCTCCGCCCTCCCTGCCGCTGTCCTGGGTCCCGAGGTTTCGTTACCTGGGGATTGAGGTGCAGAGAGACCTCTCCTCTTTCTTGTCGGACAACCTATACCCTGTGCTCCAACAACTTGTACTTCGGTGTCAGGCCTGGAAGACGCTCCCGCTCTCCCCTGTGGGTAGAATTAACCTTATTAAGATGACCTTTCTCCCTAAATTTCTGTATATTTTCCGGAATACCCCTGTCCCCATTCCCCTCTCTTTCTTTCGTAGATTGGATACGGTCCTCTCAGCCTTTATTTGGTCCGGTTCTGTCCCCCGGATAGCGAGAAGTACGCTACAACTCCCGCTTTCACAGGGGGGGCTGGCGTTGCCCTCGTTTCGGCAGTACTACTGGGCGGCGGTCTTGGTGACGGTGCGATGGTGGTTTGCTCAATCTCGTTCCAATCCGTCGGTTAACCTCGAGGCGGCCATCCTGGGATCGTACGCGGCGCTCAGTAACCTGGTCTACAGAGGCCCTAAGGCACACCCCAACGTGACTGTCCCAATGCGTACCACGGTTCTGGTCTGGAAGCAGGTCTCAGAGGCGGTGTCGGCTGCTGGGGATGTTTCCCCCCATACCCCTCTCTGGGGGAACCCTCGTCTTTCTCATTTCTACTCGATTCCTGATCCGGGTCTTTGGGCCGGTTACGGAATCAAGAAACTGGAACATATTATGCCAGGGGGTGACCTGCGTTCCTTTGATGAGCTCAGGTCTACCTTTGCGCTCCCCTCATCTATGTTTTTCCGTTATCTTCAACTTAGGCACGCGTACTCTAGCCAATTTCCCACTCCGCCCCAGGTGGCTCCACACACAGTTGAACGGTTCCTCATTACCAAAAATGCAGATAGACTGCTTTCCTCCATCTACCTTAGGATCTCGACTCATGACCCTGTGGCCCTGACCAGACTATTTGACGCCTGGCGGGGAGACATCCCTTCCTTGACGGAGGATGAATGGGAGGAAGGCCTGGGGAACTATATTCCGCTGGTCATCTCCGCAAGAGACCGCTACACACAACTCCGCTTCCTTCATAGAGTTTACTATACCCCGCAAAAGTTGGCCCGGATTTACCCCGATAGGTCTGACCGTTGCCCCAAATGTCAGAACGCTCTGGGCTCCTTTATACATGTGGTTTGGTCTTGCCCGTTGATCCAGGACTTCTGGAGGGTGGTTGCGAGGGAATTGTCTGCAATAACGACCCTAGATGTCCCGCTAGACCCCAAGCTTTTCCTCTTGGGTGTGGCTGATGGCCTCCCTGCGGGGAAAAACGCTAAACTTCTGATTTTTTACGCCTCCTTTTACGCCAGGAAGACTTTGCTTGCCAACTGGAGGAAGTCTGATCCTCCTACCGTGTCCCAATGGCGGAAGGTGGTGGATGCGGTTCTTCCCCTCTATAGACTTACCTATATGTCCAGGAAGTGTCCCGCTAAGTTTGATAAAATATGGGGACCATGGCTGGGTCGCTAGCCCTCTCCCACACTGTTTGCCGGTGGCGAGGCTACGGCCTCCGCACCTTAACCCCACTCTTTCTCTGGCCCCCCCCTCTTCCCCTCCCCCCCCCTCCCTTCTCCCCCCCCTCCCTTCCCTCTCCCCCCCCCCCTTTCTTTCTCACGGCTACCTCAATCTCAGCACTGTGACATGTGTACTATGCACTATTGTTGTTTGTATTATCTGCTATGATTCAATTGATTGCTTAAGTATCTCGCTTCTAATTCTTTTTGATACTGTAATCCCCAGGTTTGTGTTCTGTTAATGTTTGGATGTACCTTGTTATGTATGTCCTTTGTTTTTGCACATAAATAAAAACTTTTCTGTTAAAAAAAAAAAAGCAACACTTGAGTGGTTAAAGGGGAAACATGTAAATATGTTGGAATGGCCTAGTCAAAGCCCAGACCTCAATCCAATAGAAAATCTGTGATCAGACTTAAAGATTGCTGTTCACAAGCGCAAACCATCCAACTTGAAGGAGCTGGAACAGTTTTGCAAGGAGAAATGGGCAAAAATCCCAGTGGTAAGATGTAGCAAGCTCAAAATGACTTGGAGCTGTGGTTGCCGCAAAAGGTGGCTCTACAAAGTATTTACTTTAGTGGGGTGAATAGCTATGCGCTGACTTTTTCCGTTATTTTGTATTATTTGTTGTTTGCTTCACAAAAAAAAAAATTAAAAAAAAATCTTCAAAGTTGTGGGCATGTTCTGTAAATTAAATGATGCAAATCCTCAAACAATCCATGTTAATTCCAGGTTGTGAGGCAACAAAATAGGAAAAATGCAACAATTGCAAGGCACTGTACATTAAATGCATCCATGAACCGTGCATTAAATGAAGAAAAAAAATATTAAAAAGTTAAGTCCATCCAGGTAAATTGCACCAGTGCATAAATAGTGAAAATGAACGTTTTTGGGTAAATCCAAAAGTGAAAAATCAGGCTCCCTCCTGTGATAATAATAACACCCAAAGTGTAGTATACCCTCCACCATAAAGATTGCCTTACCGACTTATAGAGACCTCTCAGGGTCAAACATGCCTGCGGCTTAAACCCAGACAGGGCCTTGATCCATCCACAGAAAGATAGGCAAATCCCACCGAGCACAGGCAGCACTAAAGTAGGATACATCCCTACATTTGATGCTCTAAGGCACAGGTGTCAAAATGGCGGCCCTCAAGCTGTTGCAGAACTACAAGTCCCATGAGGCATTGCAAAGCTGACAGTTACAAGCATGACTCCCACAGGCAGAGGCATGATAGGACTTGTAGTTCTGCAACAGCTGGAGGGCCACCAGTTTAACACCCCTGCTCTAAGGTAACACTGCGGCAGAATGAAACCTGACCCTGACCACTTCTTAACTTTGCTTGTGATTAGAGTAGGGATCTCCAAACTGCAGCATTTTGCTTACCCTTATCCAGCCCTTAGGGCACTATTCCTCACACTAACACTGAAGTACAATTTCTCCTACTTACACCAACAATGGGGCTTATTCCTCTCAATAATGCCAATAAAGGGGAATAAAAAAAAATCCTAAATCAGCGCCTACTGGAAGACAAAATGAAGCTTGAAACAAGGTCAATTTGCCAAACCCCCCTAAGTTAAAAAAAAATTATATATATATATATATATATATATATATATATATATATAAAGTACAGCTCCTATTATAATAAAGACTAAATATCTAAAACAGTGCAGTTAATGAAAATACAGTGCAAAATTATCTCAATAAATGAAAAAATGTGCAATTCACCAATAAAGTCCAATTCATAAGTAGAATGAAGTCAATTAGTCTGTGTATAAATATTGATGATAATTCCACCAATTCATAAAGTAGGACAACTTTCCACCGTTCCTATGTGGACCGACAAAACAACCACAGAGTATCCACTGTGCAGTCACCACCACCAGTACACTGCACTCACCAGAATATATGGCCGAATGAATATAGGCAAACACACTATTATATTGCCCAGGCAACGCCACCTCTTCCCATGATGGAGCCCCTTTAAGGAGACACCTCACTGGCTGCGACACTGGGTAAATCACCGCCATCCAGGACAAGGAGGTAAGTTTCACCACTGTACAGGATACATTTTCACAAAATGGAGCCCAATATCTCTCTCATGGTGTATTTATTGTTAAAACAATCCTGCATAAAGCACATGAAAACAGATAACATTGCCTGGCACTTACAAGTATGTAAAAAAAGTAAAGATGTTGTGCGCTGCCACTTATTCCTATATATATATATAAAACGTGAGGCTACTGCTATCACTAAATGTGTTTCCACATACGATGCAATCGGTAAATCGCCCAATAGCGATCAACCAATCATTCAATATAAAACTCCTGTTCTATATAACTGCTATAAACATTGATACAGTGAAAAATACACACACACACACACATTGGGTAAATAAAGTCCCAATAGTCCACAAATAAAGTGCTCTAGTGCATCTTCATATTTCAATATGTGCTCCACCATATAACAAGAGTGCTCCGTCACCAGGTGCAATACTTGCTTACTTCAGGACAAGACCCTTGAAAGGGCCAACAAAGCATAATGGTAATCAATCCTGTACACCAGATAGTGGGTCCTTCGCTAACTTCCTCCTCTGATGAGAACATTTCCCCAACTGGGATGACTCCACACAACACTCCGAATAAAAGGAAAAATCTCCAATAGTGCAGCATAAGAGAATACCAGCCAAGCTTAAGGAAATGCACTCACATTTATTCCGGTAAAAACAAGCAATATAATAAAACAGTGTAACGGGGTCTCACAGCATCCAGATCAAGCAATGGTATATGCCGTCTGGCTCCCCCTTTACGCATTACACCACTCACCCACGTGTCTTCTTTAGAAAGTATGAAGTATGGCCGTCATATACACTCCATGTGGTGGCGTCACACAAGCACTCTTAACGCCGCCCAATGTGTTTTTCGCTACAGCCTGTTTTCAGGTGTCAAAAGTGCTGAAGAGTCTACATCTACTATAGATGTCTGAATTCTACTCAAGGGAGCTGAATCCAATCACCATCTTATTAAAGTTAACATTTTCATTGAATGCAGACAGCAATGGGTGCCTAAATACCATCGTCGGCAGTGAAGATTTCTCCATCCATGCGGTTTAGAGTGGATGGGGGAATAGACTGATTCTCTGTTCAGCCCACAGGCGAAACCCGCAGAGAAAATCCAGCCATGTATGGTTAGCTTTAGACACAGTGCACTCTGTAAAAAGCTCTCAATAGTAACTCTGGTCTAATATACCTCTTCCCTTCTCCTCAAGTCCGTTAGAGGACAGTTGGGCTGTGGGGTGACTTATGCTCACATGTAGAACACTGGAGGGGGAGGGAAAAGAGCAGCATTTTCACTGAGAGAAATGCATTTCTTTCTTTTCCAATATTTTCCTTGCACTACAATATACAAAAAAAAAAAAAACAACAGTTCATGTCATTGATCAGAAATAGGAAGTGTCAACTACATTGAGTGACAAGATTGGGAGCAAATAGCAACCACATACTCAAACTACAGTAACATTATGTGGTGCTAAAAAGCATATCCAGCTTTTAACTGAAGAAGAAAGGGTTTGTATGCCCGTTCAATCCTATGTCTCAGGCTCTGAATAAATGATTTCACTAGTCAGTGATCATTATACAGCAGTATCAAATTAACCTTAGCATGCAAATTAGCAATGATCCCTAACATTGAAAAGATTTTGTCTTACAAGAGTAATGTAGCATTAAGGAAAAGAGTGGAAAATGAAACGGAAAAAGGAATTTTGATATGAGAACAAAGAAAAAGGAAAGAAGACGGAAAAGTGAGTGAAAGGAACTGCTACCCTTGGTTCAGATCCCGACTCCCCACCACAGCACCTGACATACACAGGCGAATATAGATGTGTTATTCCAAATCTTTCCAAATCTAGTGTACTTGTCCTGAAAGATGCAAGCCAACATGGACATTTTAGCCTCCAAAATGACGTAGAATATGAGGGATCGAGTATGTCTAGGGATATCGTCCGTCAGATCATTAAAAACCACTGTTTTATCATTTTTTAAAATGTTGTTACCAAGTGCATTAAAGTAAATACTCTATTACAGGGCTCAAAATGTCAAGTTCTGAGCTACTAGCCAGGCCTTAAGAGTTACTCGCCACCAGCTGCCCCACCCAACCCCTACCCTACCTTTAATTCCACCCCTAAACACGCCCTTGTATCTCATGAAATGACACTAATGCCCCGTTCACACATACGGTCCCGATCAGATCCGCCTGTCAGTTTTCAGGCGGATCTGATCGGATGCCCCATGCATCCCTATGGGGCAGCGGAGACATGTCCGCTGACACCCGCTGCCATCCGATCCGTCAAATCCGGACGTACGGAAACCTTATTTTCCCCCATAGAGGAGAGCAGAGATCTGACAGCTCCTTCTCCTCACACAGAGTAGAGACGGGGCTGTTATCCGCCTGCTCAGCGGGGATCGAAGGAATCAATCCCCCGCTGAGCAGAACAGGGTCCGTCGGCGGAACGGACAGGTGTGAAAGGACCCTTAAATGTTTTTATGTAGAATTAATTTAGAAAAATAAATGTTAACAACAACATTGTTAACAATATTAACATAAAGCACATTTCATTGATCTGAATGTGATAAATAAAATAAGGATAAAATATGATTGGCTACTATAGTCACTGTCCACATCATTTCTGCCTTGTTAGGTAAATATTTTAATGCTATATTAAAAACTAAAACCAATGAATGACACTTTCACTGATTTAGGATGCAGAGAGACTAACAAAGGAGCACAGCACTGGACAGGGGAGCAGGAGCTGCCAAAGTTAACTTTTTTCTATTAACAAGCTGGTGATTGGTAGCTAGGGGGTCTGAGCAACCAATCATCAGCTTGTTAAAAAGGAAAAGTAAACTTTGGCAGCTCTCACCCAACCCACCTCCTTGCCCCCTACCCATTCCCACCTCATCTAGTTCTTTTCCGACTCCCGCTGTATACCAAGCCCTGCTAAGAGAATGACAGAGGGAAGAGGCTGGGAGGAGAACCCTCTCCCGTTCAACCCCAGCCTGCCGTCTGCGGCTCCACACTTGCCCTTAGCTTATTTCCACTAGCCTAATGCGAGCAGGTGAGTCGAAATTTTGAGGACTGCTCTATTACAAAATCTCTTGACTTTAGGACAAGTCCTTATAATAAAACATTGGCAAAGTTTTTTTAATATTGTTGCAATATAGAATGTTTTGTGGGGGTACCCCCCTTTTCTGGTAGCTGCTAAGGGTTATTGTTCTTTTTAAACCGTTTCACAGGTCAAATATGGTGCAGCTGTTCTCCTTTACCTTCCTGTCGTCAGCCCTGAAAGCAGAGAGGGGATGTGTCGGGGAAGATTCTACTAACCCTTGATGTCACTAAAATACCAATGGAATAATGTAATTTTCATCTATAAGTGTGGTGTTGAGAATCCCTTTGTGTATCATGGCTGTCCACTGGCACCAATCTTCCTCAGCTAGCTCTGTACCCAAATCCTCTCCCCACGCCGATTGGTGGTTGTGAAGAAAAATTATAAAGATACAAGGAAATGCTGCCCAAACATCCCCCCCCCCTCCTCCCCAAGGGCTAGTGTCCTGCATGCATCCATTTTTAAAAATGGTTTTAGTGGTAATATCTTCCTTTGATGGCATAAGGGACTGTTCAAAATAAAGTATTGGCTGTGAATGTAACATTTCTGATGGGGACATCCCAAATGTTTGAAGGAAGTGTTCCAATGGCCTTTTTTTTTTTATCCACCACACAAAATGATCAGGTAAGCTGGGTTATTGAAGAGGGAGGCCCCTGGTGTATGCAGTGACAAAGGGGAATGTTTTAAAGACTGTGTCCCAGAGATGGAAATGGGACCAACATAAAGAGGTCTATCAAGTGCCGGGAGCCCACTTGAGATTTAAGTTTTATCCAGTCTTGCTTATATTTAGTAGAATAGGTTTGCAACCAGTGAATTCATTGAGCTACTTTATAGAATCTCTGAAGGTATGAAACTCCCATACCTCTACATTTCTTAGGGGCATATAAGGTTTTGCAGACCAACCTCCAAGAGAAAAATGTATTTTAAGTATTCTTACGCAAATGCTAACCACTAATCAGAACCTGCAGGAAGTACAGGAGCATAAAATAAATAAAATTGGCACTCTAAACCTTCCCCAACTCTACATAAAAAAAAAAAATATCTGCATTGCTGTCAGGGACTTTGCCTGACTTCCTATCTGAGCCATTGTCACCAGGACAGGAAGTTAGGATAAATCTCCCTAATGAAGCCCTGGATGCCAGTGAAAACCTGACAGAACTTTTGTCCTTAACAGGTTCATTTAAAAATGAAATTTAAAAGATTCCTGGATTCACACTGCAACAGCACTCCAAACAGTTTTTCCCTTGTGGCATCGAGTTTGTTTTTAAATTTATAGCAATATTGTTCATTTTTTTTTTTTTTTGTGGATAAACACTGGGATTTACAATTTTAAATCCCACCCTACAAAAAGACTATTCTGTATAATTACATTTCCTACAGTGACTGCAATCTCCTGGGTATTTTTTCCAGACTAAACAGCTCCGCTCAGCTGCCTTGCGTCTGATTGCCGATGAAAGAAACATGTTTGACAACTGCTTCGAGCAGAAACATATTTTTCCATGATTACATAAAAAAAGAAAAAAGTTTGCAGGGCAAAAAAAGAAAAGTTAGGGGAAAAAAAAAAAAAAAATGAAGCGGCCAGACCAGCATTCCAAACACAGAGGCTCATGTTAGATCGATGAGTTAATATTCGAGTTAAAAGCCAACAAAAACAATTACTATGGATATTTGCCGTCATGGCCAGCTTTTGAGGTTAATTTAGTGGTGTGCTCGAGCTGCAGCCAACTTTTTAATATAAGTAACTACACCATGCAAGCAGACTTCCTCGAAGTTTCTTTCAACATTTTCCATATTCTGTGCCTTTATCGTCCTCATGGGAATCCTAGCTGCTACAGAGCCCACACTATTCCCTCAGGTGGGCGGGGAGGAAGAAAGAAAGAAAACTCTTCAAGTTTCATAAGCGGTCTACCTTTCATTTGTGCGCTGTCTAATGGCATTGACAGAGAGGTTCAGCTAAAGCCCGTGTCCTACAGAGGGCAGCTTCAGGCTCTATAATATTTCATCTGCAGCTTTCAGAATTTGTTGCTGCCTGTTTTTCATCACTCTTCTGGATTGCTTTTGCCTGGAAACAAAGCTGTTAGAGCCGAGTTTTACAAAGTGTCTACAAAACGACAAGCTGGAGGAGAAAATATGCAGATCGGTTCCGCAATCAGGGAGCTGCTGGCATCTGTTAATAAACTGCTGCACTGACATCTCAGACCTGCCTCTATCCTGGAAGGCTGATGGTAGCATGCTCTGTATTTAAAGTATCTAAAAACCCACCAAATTCTCATACTAGCTTTAACATTTTCAGCATTCTTACATCTGCAGAAAGGTCCTTGTTGAGGCACTTCCTGTGTTCTGGTGACAACGCTCTGTCCCTGTCTTCCAATTGTGCTCCTGTGTTGTCACCCTGTCACAGTTTTTGATAGAGAAATAATGGCGGTTTCAACACACGTTATGCATGATAATGGAAACCCACCTTGAAAAATGCTATGCAGCCATCAATGGAGTAGATGTAAATGGAAACTTGCTGCAATGAGGCTGCAGTTAATTAGAAGCACTGAGATGGAACAGAGGATAAGAGCCCATTTCTGGGATAGAATTATCCCCTCCCCATTTAATCTGATCGCTAAGTTAAAAAAAAAAAAAAAAAAAAAAAACTTTCTAAACTTCTGTTTTCACTAGCCTGAAGTAGCGATCACATGGTCATCCAGCGCTGGGTTCTTCCCCTCTCTATTTCCCAGAGGGGTCCTTCTTCCATTGGCCAGCCAGAGGAGGGGTTCTTGCCAGATCTAGAAGACTGGACCGAGAGGAGTGAAGGGGACCGAACGGTGAGGGTTAGTGAGCAGCGATGGACCAGCGGTCCCAGCAGACTGAATTTGCATCAATGAGGGACCTAGATGGGGGGACTTACTATGGTGCTTTTTAGGTGGTGTGAAAATAAAAATTTCCTTGCTGCACGTTTCATGCGCTTTTATGAAAATGCACATTCTATAGAGCTCAAGGGTAATGCAACTAAAATATATGTAAAACATATCTAAATTGCACAGCAAAGGTAAGGTAAATTGAACAACTAAGCAGGATGGTTTAGAGGGGGTTGGAAGAAGGGAGGGATGGGGAAATTACAGAGTTTGCTTGGAGTTGGGCTTTGAAAAGGTAAAAATAGTATGGTGTAAAAAAAAGTATCTCACGAAAGGGAGTACAACCCTCACACTTTTGTAAACATTTTATTCTATCTTTTCATGTGACAACACTGAAGAAATGACACTTTGCTACAATGTAAAGTAGTGAGTGCACAGCTTGTATAACAGTGTAACATTGCTGTCCCCTCAAAATAACTCAACACACAGCCATTCATGTCTAAACCGCTAGCAACAAAGGCGAGTACACCCCTAAGTTAAAATGTCCAAATTGGGCCCAATTAGCCATTTTCCCTCCCCGGTGTCATGTGACTCCTTACTGTTACAAGGTCTCAGGTGTGAATGGGGAGCAGGTGTGTTAAATTTGGAGTTATCGCTCCCACTCTCTCATACTGGCACCTCATGGCACCTCAAGAACTCGGAGGACCTGAAAAAAAAAGAATTTTTCCGCTACATCAAGATGGCCTAGGCTATAGGAAGATTGCCAAGACCCTGAAACTGAGCTGCAGCACGGTGGCCAAGACCATACAGCCATTAAACAGTACAGGTTCCACTCAGAACAGGCCTCGCCATGATCCACCAAAAAAGTTGAGTGCACATGCTCAGCGTCATAGCCAGAGGTTGTCTTTGGGAAATAGACGTATGAGTGCTGCCAGCATTGCTGCAGAGGTTGAAGGGGTGGGGGGGGGGGGTCAGCCTGTCAGTGCTCCACACACTACATCAAATTGGTCTGCATGGTCATCCCAGAAGAAAGCCTCTACTAAAGACGATGCACAAGAAAGCCCGCAAACAGTTTGCTGAAGAGAAGCAGACTAAGGACATAGATTACTGGAACCATGTCTTGTGGTCTGGTGAGAATAAACTTGTTTGGTTGAGATGGTGTCAAGCGTGTGTGGCAGCAACCAGGTGAGGAGTACAAAGACAGGTGTGTCTTGACTACAGTCAAGCATGGTGGAGGGAGTGTCGTGGTCTGGTGCTGCATGAGTACTGCCACCACTGGGGAGCTACAGTTTATTGAGGGAACCATGAATGCCAACATGTACTGTGACATACTGAAGCATAATCCCCTCCCTTTGGAGACTGAGTCGTAGGGCAGTACTCCAACATAACGAACCCAAACACACATGCAAGATGACCTTGCTAAAGAAGCTGAGAGTTAAGGTGATGGACTTGCCAAGCATGTCTCCAGACCTAAAGAATTGAGCATCTGTGGGGCAAACTCAATTGGAAGGTGGAGGAGCGCAAGGTCTCTAACATCAACCAGCTTCATGATGTCATCATGGAGGAGTAGACGAGGACTCCAGTGGCAACCTGTGAAGTTCATGTCCAAGAGGGTTAAGGCAGTGCTGGAAAATATTGACACATTGGGCCCAATTTGGACATTTGCACTTAGGGGTGTACTCACTTTTGTTGCCAGTGGTTTAGACATTATTGACTGTGTGTTGGGTTATTTTGAGAGGACAGAAAATTTACACTGTTATACAAGCTGTACACTCACTACTTTACATTGTAGCAAAGTGTAATTTCTTCAGTGTTGTCACATAAAAAGATAGAATAAAATAGTTACAAAAATGTGAGGGGTGTACTCATTTTTGTGAGATACTGTATATATATATATATATATATATATATATATATATATATATATACATACATACACATACGTACGTACACACACACACACACACACACACCAATACCAATTTGTCAGATCAATTATTTGAAAAATATTCATTGATTATTACGTATACATAGACTGGCTTAATTAAATAAAACAGTGCAAGAAGCACTGACTTCTGACTGGCTGATGTGTTAGTTCGTTAAACATATCATTATTCCTTGCCCTGCTTTATAAACATGCAATTCGACTACTGAGCACATATGCTACCCTTTCACATCTGCAGCTTTGTATACTAAAAACCAACTACTACAAACAGACTGTGATGAAAAAATGCAAAAGCAAATGCTTTCCTCAGTTAAAAACGCATGTCAAAACAATCAGTAGTTCCTAAGATACAGGGAGCACACGTTCTAAAATCTGGGTATACCCAAAACCCTCTGACCTCCTAAACCTCCTTATAGCTCATGAATAACTGCCAATTACGTACATATATAAAAAAAAAAAAAAAAAAAAAAAAAAAAAAAGGGGAACATTGCATTTAACCACTTGCTTACTGGCCACTTATACCCCCCTTCCTACCAATTTTTAGCTTTCAGCGCTGTCACACTTTGAATGACAATCGCACAGTCACGCAACACTGTACCTAAACAACATTTTTATCATTTTTTTCACACAAATAGAACTTTTTATTAGTATTTAATCACCACTGGGTTTTTTTATTTTTTTGCTAAAGAAACAAAGACCGAAAAAGAAAAAAATGGATTTTTGTCTTACCGTAAAATCCTTTTCTCTGATGTTCATTAACGGACACAGCGACATATCTTCATTAGTCAAATAAGTTATGCTGCGCTTCCTAGGAGTAGGACGCTAGATGGAAAAGGGTTAACAAAGTTAACAGAACTTTTAGCTACGCCCATGGGGTTACCAGTCCCAGGTGGTATAGCACCAGTCCCAGGTGGTATACTCCCACTTTCTGCTCTAGGATTCAGTTTTGTTATAAGCAGTGTCAGAAGAATACATAACCCAACTCCACAGAGGGGTGGGTGCTGTGTCCGTCAATGAACATCAGAGAAAAGGATTTTATGGTAAGACAAAAATCCAGTTTTCTCTTTCGTTCATTGACGGACACAGCGACATATCTTCATTAGTCAAATTGGACATCCCAAAGCAGTAGTAGCATGAGGTGTGGGAAACAAATACAGCAAGAACAATTCCCAACAGGCTAAACATAGCCAACCAAGTAACCCAGGAGCTCAACCAGGAACAACTGGAACTCACCTGACAAAAAAATACACCCTTAAAGAGGACTAATCCTCTCCAACAGCGGCCTGCAAACCCTTGCAGCCAAAAGAAGGCATCCGCAGATGCCAACACATCCACCTTATAAAAATTTTGTGAAAATGTGCGCAAACAACCAGGTGGCCGCCTTGCAAACCTGCACCACTGACTCTTGAGGATGAAGTCCCAAGAGGCACTAAGTGGCCATAAAAAATGCGCCTTAACAGGGAAGGAGGATCCTGACCATTAATGTAATAGGCCTGCACCACCGTCTGCGTATCCATCTGGAAATGGTTACAAGCAAACGCGGCCAGCCCCTAACCGAATCCATCCTTAAGGACAATTAGGGAATCTGGTTTTTGGAATAACTCAGTCGTTGCTAGGTACACCCTGATTGCCCTAACCACATCTAATGCGTGTAAGGCAGTGCTTAGGCTAGGACACAAGGAAGGTAACACGTCTTATTTAAATGAAAACCAGAGATGACTTTTGGAAGGAACGACTGGCAGGGCTGGGGCACCACTTTCTCCGTGAACCACCAAGTAAGGTGAACGACAAGACAAGTTGCAAGCCCCGACACCCTACGTGCAGAAGAAAAAGCCACCAGAAGACCACCTTCTGGGACATATAAGCAGAGGAATATCAAATATTATCCAACAGCGGTTACTGAAGAACCGACAGCACCAAGATGAGATCCCACAAGGGCAATGAAAACGCACTGGGAAAGCCAAGTGGCAAACCCCTCGAACAAAGGCGCGAGCCACAGAAAAAACTTAGCCAAAGGACGATGAAAGAAACCGCCAAAGCCGAACCTGGCCCTCGGTGGTACCCGTGGCCAGACGCTGCTCCACACCGCGTTGGGGGAAGACCAAAATCCGAGTCAAAGAAAAGAAGCCGGATGAACCCCAAGAGACTCGCATCCGCAAAGTACGATCTTCAAACACGATGGTAAACCTACCTAGAAGTATATTAACTAGCTTACAGCAGTGTGGGAATCACCGATTCAGACCACCCTCTAGCCTCCAACACCCGGCTTCCAAGTCGTAAAAGCCAGCGACCATAAGGCAAGATGGAAGATTGGCCCTTGAGCCAGCAGATCTCTTCTGCCTCAAGTCTACGCAGGAGTCTTGGCAGAAGTTCTAGAAGAGGAAAGATGTATATCAGACATAATTAGTCCCAAAAGAGCCACCAGTGCGTCTGTGGCGTCGGCCAGAGGATCCCAAGACCGTGCCACACACCCAAGCACCTTCCTGTAGAGGCAAACATGACCACCTCGGGATTATCCCACCAGAGACACAACTGATGAAGCCCCTCCGGAAGAAGTGGCCAGTATATCGATTGGCAGTCTGGATTCTTCCAAAGTCCAGACACCCTGAGCACAAACCGTGCCAAAAAAATGCCACCCCATTTGGACTGACATCTGTGGTGACCACCATCCCGTACAAAGGAAGGCAGATTTACCTGTTAAAGTGCCGGAGAACGAAGCCACCACGTCAGGGACCCTCTTGTACCCCGGTTCAACAGGATCAGAGTGTCTAGATACTGTGAAATCTTGCCACATATGACAAGAATCGTCCCATGGGAGGAACACCCTGGCTGAGGCTGAGTCCAGAACAGAACTAGAGCCAATATCTGGAAATTAAATTTCCAACCAAGCTCCTGCAGAGTCCCCACATTAATCACCCGGTTGTCCTCCAAAGCAGTCGGAGACTGCTCGCAGAAGATCATCGAGATAATCTAGTATCACAATCCCTTGCTGGCACAATACCAACACCAGGGCCAGCACTAGCGAAAAACCCGAGGGGTTTAGGGGAGACCTCTTGATAATGCTCCTCTCACCCACGGCAAGTGGAGGAAACGCGGAAGACCGACATACCTCTGAACATGAATCTTTAATCCTTAATAGCGATAGAGGGCAGAAGATCCCCCTGATGTAGGGATGCCACTATCGCATGAATAGACTCCATTTGCAGTAGCTCTACCCGCACAAGGCGGCTCAAAGCTTGAGGTCCAAAATTGGATGTACCTCGCTTTTCTTTAAGTCTCCAGCACGTGGTATTCCCAGGTGGTCTCCCATCCAAGTACTAACCAGGCCCGACTCTGCTTAGCTTCTGAGATCAGATGAGATCGGGCCCATTTAGGGGGGTGTGGCCGTAGGCACCTGGGACCTGAAAACATGAAACAAACATTCCGATTCTGAGATTGGAACAATCACCCTTCGTCGTAGCAATGCCTGCACCGCCACGAAAATATGTCACTGGCGGTCTGGGGAAAAAAGGCAGGTTGGAATGAAAGAAACTCTCTGGAGGAGAAGACCAAAAACTCGATCTTGTAGCCAGACCAAAACAGCTCGTGGACCCACTTGTCTTGAAACCGAGAGATCCACTTGTCCGGAAAAAAATAAAAACGTCCTCCCCACCACAGATACGGGTGAGAGCTCCCCTTCAGGCCGAAGCAGTGTTTATCTGCAGGTCTGGAAGGCCCCGTCAGCATACCAGACCAGGCGCTCATTGAACCTCCGGAGAAGATCCTTCCAGGGAGGCTCTGAACAGACGATTCACCACCAAGGGAAGATTACATAAGGCCATCTGGAAAGACTGGTCCGTAGACCAGCATTTTAGCCATTTCGTGTGCCGAAGGATCATTGCTGTCACAGACAGCCCAGGGATTTAAGGGAGCCGCATCCAGAGAGGCATCACAGACTAACTGTAACCCCTGGACCGACTAATCCACCAGCTCCGCAAAAGCAGGAGGAATCCGTTCCCCCTCCAGATCCTGGCCCAAAGCTTGCCCACTCGGGAAAGTCAGGGACACCATGCAAGGGTGAACACCAATCGAAGGACCGAATCGACCAAAGTCTCAGGTCTCCCGTCAAAAGGATCTTTTAAACCAGAGACTCCACCACCGAAAATAGGACAGAATTATTCAGCCTGGAAACTTGAGAGTCCACCACAGGTGAGACTGCCCACGTACTCAAGAGAGACTCTTCAAGGGATAACATCTTTTGAAATGCTCAGACACCGCCATATTGCATTTAGAACAACTCCACTGACTCAGGACAATTTTGTCATGGTAGGCGGGAAAAGGGAATACCTTTGCAGCTTTAGGGGATCTGAGGGCCTCGATGGGACCGGTGCCTCTGATGCAGCCGCAGCTGTATTCCCTATGTTCAAAGTTTCCTGCACTGATACAATCAATGCACTCACCAGCGCACTTGCATGCGCATGCAAAAGCAGTGCAGACAAATTTTAAAATCTCGCTGCACCAAGCCACACGGTACTGCAGTACCCTGCATTTTGCCGGCTGCGAACACATGCGTGTTTGCAAGCTGCGTCTGGGAACTATTAGGAATTAATGGCACCTCCATGTATCTGCAGAAGGCAGCTGCAGTAAAAAGAGGAATCATCCTTACCACAGAGCACCCAAAGTGCGTGGACGCAGACCCAGTAGAGTCGCTATATGCTAAGCTCACCCTGAGAACATAACAAGCAGGGGAGGTCGCCTACCACAGTCCCGCAAGGAGACGCTGGCTAAAGGTCCACAAAAGGACCACCTATTACATCTAAGGGTCATAGCCCCTTAGAAAGGTGAAGTGGGGCCCACCCTGACACAGACGCGCAGGCAAAGTACCCCCACACAATAATGGCTGCTTCACTTTTTTCAAAAAAATTGCTGCCCCTGCGGATCAAGGGGGGCTCCAGGCAGTCCATATGTCCACCCCCTGAGGCGAAGGGGGGAGGTGCTTTATCACCCCGGTCAGCAGCTCAAACAGCCTCTCAAAAGCTGGGTCAGCTTGACCAGCAGCTCGGAGTCCGCCATTAGTAGGCCGCAGAGCCTCGGCCTAAATTTGGACGCGAATGCTCCGGCAGCTCTGATAGTTTGATCCACAGCTCGAACAGATCGGTAAGGAGCTCGGACAGCCCAGTCAGTCGCTCGGACAATTTGGTCAGGCACTTGGACAGTCAGCTCCGTCAGTCGCGAGTAAGCTGCAAAGCCGAGACCTCAATTTTTGGCCCGATTCGGCCGTGTGAGGCGCCCGTCCGCTCACCTCGGTCAGGCACTTGGACAGCTTGGTCAGGCCCTCGGACAGCTTGGTCAAGTATCCGGACAGCCGCGAGTAGGCCGCAAAGCCGTGGTCTACATTTTCAGCCCGATCCAGCCACGTGAGGCGCAGACCCCCCCCCCCTATAATCACTGCAGGGAGCCCCAAAGGACATCCCTGCCCCAGTCACTAACGCCCGGGGGACAGAAAATAATAAAAAGACAAAAAAAAATTCAGTTTAGAAAGGGAAAAAATGCCAGGGCCAGAGATCCCAGCAAGGAGCTAGGTCCTTACTACTGACTAGGAAGTAAAAAACTGGATCCTAGAGCAGGAAGTGGGAGTATACCACCTGGGACTGCCCCATGGGCATAGCTAAAAGTTCTGTTAACTTTGTTAACCCTTTTCAGCATAGTGCCCTACTCCTAGGAAGTGCAGCATAACCTATTCGACTAATGAAGAATGGTCCCTGTGTCCTTCAATGAGCGAAAGAGAAAAAACATTTTTCACAGTTTGTTATAGAATTTAGCGGACAGGTAAGTTTTCTCCTTCACCGATGTGCATTGATGAGGATGCACTGGTAGTTGGCACTGATGGACACTGATGATTCAGCACTGATGAGCAGCACTGATAGGTAACACTGATGATGAGGCACTGATAGGCACGATAGGTGGCAAGGATTAGCAGCACTGATAGGCACAGATTGGGACCGTTGTCCCTGTAACAGAAGCCTGTTACCAGCTTTTGTCTTTTCTCCTCATGCTGATAGTGAGGAGAAAAAATGGCGATAAGGTAATTTGCTGACAGCTGATCACGTGGTAAAGGGCTACTGTGATTGGCCCTTTACCATGTTCTGTGATCTGCAGAGTCCGAAGAACTTGGCGATCACAAAGCACGGCGCGCAAGCAGCGCAATCACGGTAGGACGTCTATAGATGTCCTCCCGACACTGGAAGCCCGGGTTGTAGCCGTTTCAGGGCTATAACTCAGATGGAAAGTTGTTAAAGTGAACATGCGCCTAGACTATAGACATTAAACTATTTACATATTCTTAGCAAGCAGTAGAAGAGCTTCAAATCAAGTTCCAACTTGCTTTAAATGTAGAATTGTTTTGTTACTGAGAGCTAACACATCAAATCACAAACCCCAGCAGTTTACAAAACCAGGAATTCTTGATCCAGGGAATAATTGCAGGCCAATTGCTCCAATGAAGCAAATTGGAGCATGCTTCATAGAGGTTTTTTTCCCTTTCCTCTGGATCAAAGATGGATAAGGGATTGTGTAAATGGAGGTTTTCTATTTGTTTTTTCTCTCGGTTGATCTTGATGGACTTGTAGCAAACACACTTAGATCCTTGCAGCCACCTCCCACCGCCTCGGTTCTTAAAGATTGGAGGCAGAGTGATCAGGAGACCAATCTGATTGACTGTCACAATGGCTGCATGATTGTGAATCCCACCGATTAGCTCCCAATCGTTAACAGTGACTGGGAGCAGCCGGTGACAACTGGGAATGTGCAGTAATGATGAAAAGACTGCGCATGTGCACTGAAGTTCTATTTAACGTCCATCAACATTTTACAGATATCAGGAATGATTTCAGTGTATACAATGCACTGTGTGTCGCAGGTAGTGTACCAAACAAAAATGCTGGGAGAAAGAAAAAGAAAAATTTTGACAGAAGAGACATGCAAAGTCTCTTCCACAAAGACAACTACCTCCTAGCAATTTTTAAAGTCTACATGTTTAGATTCTTATGCAAGTCCAACTGTGACATTTACATTCTATACTTAAATGTTTGAATCATGTCCACCCTCTTCTTTGTCTATTTGAGGTGCTTTCTCTGGATGGTGCTGGCTGTCCTGGCTCTTAATTTTTGAGATGTGGTTGCTTTCTGCAATCAGATGTGTGACTTTGCCTCTCCTGTGATGTCAAGTGGGACCTCCTACATTTTGTTTCAGCTGTAACTGAGAGTAAAAAAGGCTGTCTTCTACTATAATGCTCTGGATCAGATAAGTGAAGTGCTTTGGGAAGTTTAAACTTGCCCTTCGGAAGTTTTTACCCTCTTCATGACCAAGCCATTTTTTGGTATTCAGCACTGCACTACTTTACCTGACAGTTGCGCGGTCATGGAACACTGTCACTAAAAAAAAGAATAGGTTTATTTATAGAACTCATTGAGAAGCATACTCGAAATCAAATCAAAACTAGACTTCTGGTGAGCAGCATCGGAACCTCAAGGACATTTTTCGTTTTTTTTTTTACATAGAAACCGATTAAATAATTAGTTCAGCTCACTTAAATGTTACTATTTTACACAGCTGTGTCCCTACCTGGCAGTGAGGAAAATATGACCTGTTGGCAGCACTTGAGGACAGGCTTGGAGCACCACTGCACTAGGCAAAAAGAGTGCGACGTCATAGGAGCAATAACATGCTCCCAAATTAATTAATTAGAGGGACTACCTTCAGCCAAGAGTCAGTGCATATAATACCAAAAATCAGCAAGACATGGTAAAAAATAAAAACAAGGAGGTAATGTAAATGTGATT
The DNA here is from genome assembly GCF_965119305.1 of Pelophylax lessonae. Taxonomy (NCBI): domain Eukaryota; kingdom Metazoa; phylum Chordata; class Amphibia; order Anura; family Ranidae; genus Pelophylax; species Pelophylax lessonae. Next base: position 146,124,095 of record NC_138780.1, on the reverse strand, counting down.
CACATTTTGAAAATGGGAATCAATGGTTTCACCCAAGAGTCACAAAACTTCCACTCAAAATTTATAAATTTTTCCAATTGAATCTTGGCAGATGTTGTATGATTCTTACGTGAAAATATTCAGAATGTATGCAAGTTATAAATATTCAAATATATTTATTTCTGTCACCAGCCCTCTATAAGTCTGACTGATCCTTAGGAATGTGTGCACTCCACAGAAGTCTTCGCAAATATCTGGCATCTTGAAGTATGGGGGGAGCTTGTGACCACCAGCCAAAGCGCAATGCTCAAGCCTGAGTCACGTATTACCAGGCCCGAACTTTCCACCAGAAAAGGAGTATGTCATCAACCCTGTGTTATCTCCAACACGATCTGACATGGAAATTACAGTGAATACGGAATGTATTCACAGCGCTTTACTTTTTCCACATTTTGTTATGTTACAGCCTTTTTTCAAAATGGATTAAATGTGCTATTTTCCTCAAAATTCTACAAACAATACCCCATAATGACAATGTGAAAGAAGTTTGTTTGAAATCTTTGCAGATTTATTAAAAATAAAAATAGAAAAAAATGACGTGTGATAGACTCACCCAGGACAGAGGTTTTTGAAGGGGACTGCAGGCTAGCCTCTTGCCTACTGCCATTGGGCTCTGGCTTTTAAGAGAACACTACTCTTTGTAAAGGAGTATGCTGGGGGGGACCCTTGGAGTAATGTTACTTTGGATTCAAATCCATGTCTCCCCAAGACACACAGACTCTGGGACTCGAGTCCCCAGGGTCCCTGTTACGACCTAGCTTCCCATTACCAATAGAGACTGCTCCACACAGTCAGACTCATAGCAGATGCTAATATCAGCTCAACCACCTGTCTTCCACACATAGTTAATTGTGCTAATTACCTAACCTACAGAATCTCACAAAAGTGAGTACACCCTTCACATTTTTGTAAATATTTTATTATATTTTTCATGTGACAACACTGGAGAAATTACACTTTGCTACAATGTAAATTACTGAGTGTACAGCCTGTATAACCATGTAAATTTGTTGTCCCCCTCAAAATAAAGCACAGCCATTAATGTCTAAATCGCTGGCAACAAAAGTGAGTACACTCCTAAGTCAAAATGTCCAAATTGGGCCCAAAGGGTCAATATTTTGTGTGGCCACCATTATTTTCCAGCACTGCTTTAACCCTCTTTGGCATGGAGTTCACTGGAGCTTCACAGGTTGCCACTGGAGTCCTCTTCCACTCCTCCATGACGACATCACGGGGCTGGTTGATATTGAAGACCTTGTGCTCCTCCACCTTCTATTTTAGGTTGCCCCACAGATGCTCAATAGGGTTTAGGTCTGGAGACATGCTTGGCAACTCCATCACCTTTACCCTCAGCTTTTTTAGCAAGGCAGTGGTCGTCTTGCGGGTGTGTATGGGGTCGTTAGTATTAGGGATGCACCGATCCGATTTTTTTGGAGCCGATACCGATATCTGGCGTTGTGAAATCGCCGATACCGATACAGAACCGATCCGGAGCTACACAAAAAGCAAGCGGCTGCAGTACAGAGCAAAGCTGCTGCTTCATGTGTGTGGCTCCTCCATTCACAGGCGGAGTGCATCTGATATCACTCCGCCGGTGAGCCGGACCTATACAGGTAGTAGTGGCTCCCATCCCATACTATTACTGCACCTAGTAAGGGATGGCTGAGCCGTTACTCAGCAAAAACCGGATCGGCCCATGGGACGGCTAAATTTTACCGATCTCCGATCCAGCTATTTTGTCTGGATCGGGGCCGATTTCCGATCCGAATATCGCTGGTGCATCCCTAGTTAGTATGTCACAGTACATATTGGCATTCATGGTTCCATCAATGAACTATAGCTCCCCAGTGCCGGCAGCAATCATGCAGCCCCAGACCATAACACTCCCACCACAATGCTTGACTGTAGGCAGGACACGCTTGTCTTTGTACTCCTCATCTGGGTGCAGCCACACACACTTGCAGGGTTCATACACATTTTCACCAATAAAATTCCATGACTTTTCCATGACTTCACGTAAATATTCAGGACCTAATTTTTCATGAAATGTCTATGTATACATGTTAAATAAGAAGAAAATCCATGTCACACCCAGCATATTTTTACTAAAATAAATGACAATCTTTGTAGTGTACAGTACCTCTGCAGTTAGGGTTTAGTTTCTGGATACAGCGTGACTCAAAATGGTCCCTTGTTTTACAGTGGATGAGCTGCAGACTGGTGCTTTGCACCTTTAGCGTGGCTAGAAAGCGCTGCCTCTCCCATGTTCGAAATGTCAAACGTTTTACGACACACACTGTACATTTAGCAGACACGATACAGGAGAAGGTCAGAGGCTGCGGACATGATACAGGAGGTGGTCAGAGGCTGCGGACATGATACAGGAGGTGGTCAGAGACTGCAGACATGATACAGGAGGTGGTCAGAGGCTGCGGATAGGATACAGGAGGTGGTCAGAGACTGCGGACATGATACAGGAGGTGGTCAGAGGCTGCGGACATGATACAGGAGGTGGTCAGAGGCTGCGGACATGATGCAGGAGGTGGTCAGAGGCTGCGGACATGATACAGGAGGTAGTCAGAGGCTGCGGACATGATACAGGAGGTAGTCAGAGGCTGCGGACATGATACAGGAGGTAGTCAGAGACTGCGGACATGATAGAAGATAGAAGAGCACAGGGGAAGCAGAGAGCACTGGAGGAGCTGAAGGGCACGGGGGGGGACTGGAGAGAATTAAGGGGGGGTTTGGAAAGCTTTGTTGAAGGGGGTTGGAAGGCGAAACGGTCACCGCCCCCTTCCGCGTCATCATCAGTGACGCTTCCACTGCCTGTGATTGGTTTGTTATCTCCCGGCTGTTATTGCTGCTGCTGGCCAGTCACAGTGTCTCCAGGCAAACCGCGGCCGGCCCTCCCCGCTGCCTGATTGGTTCACAATCATCTCCTCGGCTGCTGCTGGCCAGTGACAGCGCACGCGCATACCGCGGACCCGGAAGGCGAAGTAAATGTAAATAGTATGTGGCACTGGCAATACAATATCATTAGGGAATAAAATAATAAATTAAAATAATTAAGCATCCGCTCCTCCCCAGTAAATAATTCCATGACTTTTCCAAAACCTTAGTGTGTTTCCTAAGTTTCCATGACCTGGAAAGTGTCATCTACAAATTCCAAAACTTTTCCAGGATTTCCAGGACCGTACGAACCCTGCACTTGACACATCTGAACCAAGTAAGTTCATCTTGGCCTCATGAGACCACAGGACATGGTTCCAGTAATCCATGGCCTTTGTCTGCTTGTCTTCGTCAAACTGTTTGCGGGCTTTCTTATGCATCATCTTTAGAATCCTTCAACCTCTGCAGCAATGCTGGCAGCACTCATACGTCTATTTGCCAAAGACAACCTCTGGATATGAAACTGAGCACATGCACTCAACGTCTTTGGTCGACCGTGGCTAGGCCTGTTCTGAGTGGAACCTGTCCTGTTAAACCGCTGTATGGTCTTGGACACTGTGCTGCAGCTTAGTTTCAGGGTCTTTCCACTCTTCTTATAGCCTAGGCCATCTTTTTGTAGAGCAACAATTCTTTTTTTCAGATCTTCAGAAGAGTTCTTTGCCGTAAGGTGCCATGTTGAACTTCCAGTGACCACTATGAAAGAGTGAGCGCAATAACACCAAATTTAACACACCTGCTCCCCATTCACACCTGGGACCTTGTAACACTAACAAGTCACATGACACCTGAGAGGGAAAATGGCTAATTGGGCCCGATATGGACATGTTCACTTAGGGGTGTACTCATTTTTGTTGCCAGCGGTTTAGACCTTAATGTCTGTGTGTTGAGTTATTTTGAGGGGACAGCAAATTTACACTGTTATACAAGCTGTACACTCACTACTTTACATTGTAGCAAAGTGTCATTTCTTCAGTGTTGCCACATGAAAAGATAATAAAATATTTACAAAAATGTGAGGGGTGTACTCACTTTTGTGAGCTACTGTATTGTCTGCTAAGAGATGTGTTTACACTTGTAATAATGTGTATTTTACTTCACAAGCTCAATGCCGGCAAGTCTGCTGGAAAGAGCCCTCTGAGTGTCCAGGTGGCTAGTTAGCTAAAGTTAAATAAATCACTGTCAGCTATTAGTTGCTAGTGGGAAAGTAGTATACCGTTTGTGTTGGTTGTTCCTTACATATGTTAACTATATTTCTTTATACAATTTTATCTGCATAAGATAACGTAATCATGCACCTGACCTGGTGGGGTATATATTCTGTGTGAATTTGTTGAATAAACAGTTCCAGATTTGCAGCTAAAACGAGTTCTGCCTAGTTCTTGGTTTCAAAAGTCCGCTATAATATCTGATATCTATATTCAAGACTGGAGGAAGCAGTATACTGACGGAAGCACATTGGTGGCACCCTATGTGGCATTGGTGGCACACTTCCTCCCTGTCATGTCCCTCATTCTCTGAAGCTCTGAAGTTGTGAGGTATGTTCTGTCATCTTCAGTGTCACACAGCTCACTTACTCTGCTTGGTGATGCAAATGTCTTTGGACTTGTCGCTTAAAGACAAAAAATTAATATAGACATTGAGTAAAAGCTACAAAACCAGTGCATACTGTAATTCTGTAGCAGAAAAAAGCATCACTGAGATAAAACTAATAATGCACAGTGCCGCTTCTCTTGTCTGATATGCCAGGTTAACAAAAAAAATCAGTACTTCCTTCCTCAAGATGGTGCCCTTTGCACCTGCCCAGTAAGATTGGCTATTACAGTGCACCGCCCTGTGGCCAGTCCAATGGCTGAAGGCACTATACACTGTGTTCTGGTGAGGGGGTGGACACAATAGCACATCTGGGGAGATCGCTGTACTAACACAGCTAGCCAGTACCCAGCTTTAGGCTGGACAATAGCCAACCAAACTGGGCAATGTTCATAAGAACTGGAAGAAGGCAAAACTGAAATCAGGCTCAATTTTCAAGAGGATCTGACAAAATAGAATTAAGAATGTGATTGCTTACTATGAGCAACACATAGTTTTCTCCTCTTTCCAGCTTTTTTTTAATTTGGCGCAACCCGTTTTTTTTTTGTTTTTTTTAAAAAGACTTTTACTTAGTACCTACTGCTGAACCCCCCCCCCCCCCCCCCCGATCAAAAATGTATCTACGACCCTAGCCAGCCCGTGCCCTGGACTTTCAGCAATTCTAGAGATTGGGGATTTAATAGACTTTTCTGCTGAGGAAGAACAACCTGGTGAGCCTCCAGCAGAAGAGCTGGCATCAGGGCCAAATATCACTGAACTCTGCCCAACACAAACAGTAGTTTTAGCCCCTCCGAGAGAAGAGGCAGCCGGCCTTTCTCCTACACCACTGACAGGGATATGGGATTTCCTGCCAGCAGCACCTATGGAGGTAGAAGAAGTTTCTCAAGATGAAGTGCTGACAACCAGACAGAGGGTCCAGGACTTCTGCCCAACACCCACGGCAGTTCTGGAGGCCCAGGCTGAGAAAATGGTGGTCACTCCCTAGCAGCAGATCGGGATCCAGGAGGTGTTCGTCCTCCATTCCCTATGGCAGTGTAGTGACTTAGGAGCAAAGGAAGTCGTTCTCACTCCACAGCAGGAGTACAGAAGCCAGCAGGAGTGCTGACAACAGCACAGAGTGCTACCTCTGCCCAGTACCAGCAACAACTACAGAGGTCCAGGGAGCTGGGGCAGTTGGCCCCTCTCCCCAGCGACAAGCTGATGTAGTGAAGCTTCCAATCCCAGCTGAATCGTGGCAACGGGCCATAGCATTGCTGGCCTCTGCCTAGTACCTTCAGTGTCTTCACAGCTTCAGGGAGCTGGGGCAGTTGGCACCACTCCCCAGTGACAAGCTGATTTAGTGATGCTTCCAATCCCAGCTGAAGAGCTGCCAGCCAGACAGAGTCAATGGCCTCTGTCCCACACCTGAGGACAATTTTACCCTGCAGCCAAGAATGGAGATCATGCGGACTATGTGAGTTCACTCTGCCGGACTAAAGCATGTACAAAGCAGGTGGAGGTCTGGGACCTTATTAGTCAACTTTTGATGGGGAGGAAATGTGATAGACACACTCGGGACAGAGGCTTTTGGAGGGGACTTCAGGCTAGCCTCTTGCCTACTGACTATGGGCCCTGGCTTTTAAGGAAACACTACTCTTTGTGAGGTGTATGCTGGGGGTACCCTTGGAATAATGTTACTTTGGATTCAAGTCCATGTCCCCCAAGACACGCAGACTCTGGGACTCTAGGCCCAGGGTCCCTGTTAGGCCCTAGCTTCCCATTACCAATAGGGACCGCTCCACACAGTCAGACTCATAGCAGATGCTAATAGCTCAACCACCTGTCTTCCACACATTGCTAACTGTGCCAATTACCTCACCTATTGTCTGCAAAGGGATGTTTTTACACTTGTAATAATGTGTAGTGTACTTCATGAGCTTCATACCGGCAAGTCTGCTGGGATGAGACCTCTGAGTGTCCAGGTGGCTAGTTATTTAGCTCAAGTTAATTAAATCACTGTCAGCTATTAGTTGCTAGTGAGAAAGTAGTATACTGTGTTGTTTGTTCCTTAGATATGTTAATAATATTTCTGTATACAATTTCATCTGCATACGATAATGTAATCAGGCGCCTGACCTGGTGGGGTATATATTCTGTGTGAGTTTGTTTAATAAACAGTTCCAGATTTTCAGCTAAAACGAGTTCTGCCTAGTTCTTGGCTGCAACAGGCAGCTATAATATCTGATATCTATGTTCAAGACTGGAGGAAGCAGTATACTGACAGCAGCACTCAAGAACAGTGTGGGTCAGTTCCATCACAACATGTACATAAGTATTCACAGTCTTTGCTCAATACTTTGTTAAAGCACATTTGGCACCAATTACAGCCTCAAGTCTTTTTGAGTATACTGCTACAAACTTAGCACACCTATTTTTGGGCAATTTCTCCCATTCTTCTTTGCAGGACCTCTCAAGCTTCATCAGGTTGGATGAGGAGCGTTGGTGCACAACCATTTTCAGATCTCTCCAGAGATGTTCAATGGGGTCCAAGTCTGGGCTCTAATTGGGCCACTCAAAGACATTCACAGATTTGTTCCGTAGCTACTTCTTTGTTATCTTGGCTGTGTGCTTTGTTAGATGAAACGTTGCCCCGGTCTGAGGTCCAGAGCGATCTGGAGCAGGTTCTCATCACAGATAGCTCTAAAGATTGCTGCATTCATCTTTCCCTCAATCCTGACTAGTCTCCCAGTTCCTGCCGCTGAAAAACATCCTCACCACAGCATGAAGCTGCCACCACTATGCTTCACTGTAGGAATAATATTTGCCAGGTGAGTGGTGCCTGGTTTCCTCCAGACATGACACTTGCCATTCAGGCCAAAGAATTCAATCTTTGTTTCATCAGACCAGAGAATTTTGTTTCTCATGTTCTGAGAGTCCTTTGGGTGCCTTTTGGCAAACTCCAGGTGGGCTATCATGTGCCTTTTACCTAGGAGTGGCTTCCGTCTGGCCACTCACTCTACCATACAGGCCTGATTGGTGGAGTGCTGTAGGGATGGTTGTTCTTCTGGAAGGTTCTCCTCTCTCGACCGAGAAATGCTGAAGCTCTGTCAAAGTGACCATCGGGTTCTTGGTCACCTCCATGACAAAGGCCCTTCTTCTCCAATCGCTCAGTTTGGCCAGACGGCCCGCTCTAGGAAGAGTCCCGGTGGTTCCAAACTTCTTCCATTTACGGATGATGGAGGACACTGTGCTAATTGGGACCTTCAATGCTGCAGACATTTTTCTGTACCCTTCCCCAGATCTGTGCGTCGATACAATCCTGTCTCAGAGGTCTACAGACAATTCCTTCGACTTTATGGCTTGGTTTGTGCTCTGGCATGTAACTGTGGGACCCAATATAGCCAGGTGTGTGCCTCTTTAAATCATGTCCAATTAACTAAATTTACCACAGGTGGACTCCAATCAAGTTGTAGAAACATCTCAAGGATGATCAGTGGAAACAGGATGCATCTAAGCCTAATTTTTAAATGTCATGGCAAAGGCTGTGAATACTTATGTACATGTGATTTTATTTGTGTTTTTATTTTTAATACATTTGTAAAGATTTCAAACAAATTTGTTTCACGTTGTCATTATGGGGTATTGTTTGTAGAATTTTGAGGAATTTAATCCATTCTGGAATAAGGCTGTAACAACAAAATGTGGAAAAAGTGAAGCACTGTGAATACTTTCCGGATGCACTGTACCTCTGTTTAACACTGCAGTACACCAGAACAGCAGGGGTTATGAGGAAGGTGAGTATAATGAGTCAGTGGTGGGCTTGAAAGAGGTCCTGTCATTGTCTTTAACCACTTCCCGCCCGCCCTATTGCAAAATGACGGCGGGAATGTGGTTGAGTTATCCTGACCGGACGTCATATGACGGCGGCCAGGATAACAAGCTGCTGCGCGCTCCTGAGAGCGCGCACCGCAGCGATCGGGCATGTAATGTGTCCCTCGGACACAGCGCATACCCGATCAGGGTAAACAGCCAATAAAATTGGCTGTTTACCACGTGATCGGCTGTGTCCAATCACAGCCGGTCACAACAATAACAATGGAAAGCTGATAGTACTGATCTAAGCTGTTCTCCTCACACACACCGATCGTGTGAGGAGAATAGCAGAGATCAGTGATCAGTGAGTACATTTACTGTGTAATTGTAGTAAAAAGTGCACTACACAGCCCCCCCCCCCCCCCCAATAAAGAGGACCTGTCACCAGTGTCACTCACAGCCCATCTGGATCTGTCAGAACATCTGGATCTGTGGATCTGTCATCATATCTGGAACATCTAAAAACCCGCCAGTACCCATCAGTACCACCAGTACCCGCCAGTACCCACCAGTACCCACCAGTACCCACCAGTACCCGCCAGTACCGCCAATACCGCCAATACCCACCAGTACCCACCAGTACCCACCAGTACCGCCAATACCGCCAATACCCACCAGTACCGCCAATACCCACCAGTACTGTCAGTACCGCCAGGACCCATCAGTACCAATCAGTACCGCCAGTACCAATCAGTACCGCCAGTACCAATCAGTACCGCCAGTATGGCCAAAAGGTTTTTCACAGCACAGGAGGCATTTGAAATGATAGCGGAGTCAGGTGATGAGAGCGCCGGGGAGCTCGCATCATCCGATACTGGATCGGAATATGAGCCAGTGGAGGATAGTGGATCGGACCTTGAATCCGAGGAGGAAACAGTCCGTCCTCCTAAAAGGATAAGGAGAGTAAGCCCAGAACACTTTCCGTCATCTAGCAGCACCAACACCGCCGCAGCTAGACCCCAAGAAGAGGAGCCCAGTACCAGCACTGGAATAACTAGTGCAACCCGAAGAAGCCGGGCCCAAACCCACCTTCCCGATGCCCTGGCAAACCCTGTATGGTTGCCTGCCAGCTCAGGAACAGCGATAATCCCCCCTTTCACCGCACAGCCAGGTGTGCAGCCCAACACTTCAAATTTTTCGCTATTGGATTATTTTTATTTGTTTTTTCCCCAAGACTTGCTGGAGTACATTGTGGACCAAACCAACATTTACGCAGGTCAATTTATTGCCTCCAACCCCGATTCTTCCTATGCCCGCCCGTTCAATTGGCGCCGTCTTACAGTGGACGAATTCAAAATATTTTTGGGACTTACACTCAACATGGGGCTTTCTAAGAAGAATGAAGTCCATGCCTATTGGTCCAGCCACCCCATCCACCACATGCCTCTTTTTTCCGCTGTCATGTCCAGATCAAGGTATGACATGATCATGCGCTTCCTCCATTTTAGTGACAATTCACAGTGCCCTCCCCGAGATCATCCCAACCACGACAAATTATATAAATTGCGCCCCCTAATAAATTATTTTTTACAAAAATTTGCTGAAGTGTATGTCCCAGACAAAAACATCTGTGTGGATGAATCCCTGATCCATTATACTGGCCGGCTGCACTTCAAGCAATATATCCCAAATAAGAGAGCCAGGTATGGGGTGAAGATGAACAAATTATGCGAGAGAGCCACTGGGTATGTCTACGCCTTTCGTGTCTATGAAGGCAAAGACTCCCAGCTCCAGCCCCCCGAATGCCCAACATACATCGGAACCAGTGGGAAAATTGTCTGGGACCTGGCATACCCCCTGTTCAAAAAAGGGTACCATCTTTATGTGGATAATTATTACACCAGTCTTCCCCTTTTTCGCCACCTATACCTGGAAAAAACCCTGGCCTGTGGTACTAGCAGAAAAAATCGCAAAAACCACAACCTCTGGTCCAAAAAAACCTTCAACCGGGGGAAACCGCATTTATGAGGAATGAGGAAGTGTTGGCCATGAAGTGGAGGGACAAGAAAGATGTCTACATCTTGTCCACCATCCACAATGACACCGTGGTGGAGATTCCCCGAAGACGTGGCCCCATTACAAAGCCTGAATGCGTCCACGAATACAATTTGTTCATGGGGGGGGTGGATTTAAATGACCAGATGCTGCAGCCCTATTTATCAACCAGAAGGTCCCGTTACTGGTACAAAAAAGTTGCATTTTACCTATTTCATTTGGCCATGTACAATTCCTTTGTCTGCCATCAAAAAACACCCGGAAACCCACACCTCCACTACCTCAAGTACATTGAAGAAATCATCACTGCCCTAATATACCAACGAGGACCGGCCCCAGCAAGCATTCGCTCAGATAGTGTGAGTAGACTTCACGAGCAACATTTTCCCTATAGTATTCCCCCCACAGAATCAGGAAGAAGGCGCCAAAAGAGATGTCGTGTGTGCAGCAGTAATGGAATTCGAAGAGACACAAGTTATCATTGTCCCGATTGTCCCTCCCAACCTGGCCTATGCATTGGAGATTGTTTCAAAATCTACCATACAGCCATAAGATTTTAGATCCCCTTAATTTTAAGACTGCCATTTCCCTTTTTGAAATACCCTTCCAGATCACCATGCTACCATGTTTCTACGTTACCAGACCCTGGCCTGTTTACCGACGATGCATTTGCCTGCCGCTTTGAAAACCAAGTTTCTGAAATCCATGTGTACCGACCTCAGCCTGTTTACCAACGATGCCTTTGCCTGCCGATTTAAACCAAATTTCTGACTTCCAAGTGTACCGACCCGGCCTGCTAATCAACCACGCTTTTTGCCTGCCACTTGGACTGATCTTTTGCCCTTCTACTTCAGTAGACAGGGGTCTCACATATATGTGAGGGGCTTCAGAAGAGAGTTAGGAGTATGGAAAAACCGTTTTTGGTTTTCTGTGTTCCCATAACAGGGTCTGGAGTCTGGAGGCTTCAAAGCGATTTGGGTGGGAGAAGCCTCTACCCCTGTCCCCATTCTTTCCTGACAGAGGCCTAAGCGTGATGTTCCTTCCTGCTGCCTGGATCAATATTTTGTGGGGTTGAACATAACGCTGCATATAATGACCCAGGACTTTATAGACCACATCTCTGCCTGCTACCTGGACCAATGCTTGGCTGTGCTGACACTATCCCTGCTTGCTGCCTGTAATGACTATGGACAGTATCCCTGCTTGCTGCCTGTAATGACTATGCACAGTACTCCTGCCTGCTGCCTGTAATGACTATGGACAGTATTTCTGCCTGCTGCCTGTCCGATTGCTTTTGCTGTCACGGACCACATCCCTGCCTTCTACCTGGATGCTCTCCTCTGTGGACCACTACTAAAACCACAGGTAATCATTTATTTACCCTTTGCTCAGCAGAATATATTTTGGGGTGTAATTGGTATGTACATGCTATGTGTTAGAAATATGAAGGGCCTTCAAAAATGTAATAGGTTGTCAGGAAATTAGATGTAAAATGCATGCTCCTAGAACGTCTGAAGGTGTCTACTTGGATGTTGGGTCTCGGTTTATGCCCAGGCGGTGTAAAAGTCCCACACATATGGTATCGCCATACTCAGGAAGAGTGGCAGAATGTATTTTGGGGTGTCATTTTTGCTATGTACATGCTATGTGCTAGAAATATCCTATAAATTGACAACTTTGTGTAAAAAAAAATAAGTTTTCATTTTTTTCCCACATTTTCCAAAAACTTGTGGAAAAAAATGACATGTTCAAAAGACTCACAATGCCTCATAGAATATACGTTGGAGTGTTTTCTTTCCAAAATGGGGTCATTTTGGGCGCAATTTCATTGTCTTGGTGCTCCAGGGCCTTCAAAAGTGTGATAGGTAGTCAGAACATTATGTGTGTAATTTATGCTCCTAGAATGCCTGGCGGTGCTACTTGGATGTTGAGTTTCGTTATGTGGCCAGGCTGTGTAAAAGTCTCACATATGTGGTATCGCCATACTCAGGAGGAGTGGCAGAATGTATTTTGAGGTGTCATTTTTGCTATGTACATGCTATGTGTTGGAAATATCTTATAATTGGAAAACTTTGTGAAAAAAAATGCGTTTTCATTTTTTTCCACATTTTCCGAAAGATTCTGGAAAAAAATGACATGTTCAAAAGACTCATTATGCCTCATAGATTATACGTTGGGGTGTTTGCTTTCCAAAATGGGGTCATTTAGTGGTCTTTTTCAATGTGCTGGTGCTCCAGGGCCTTCAAAAGTGTAATAGGTGGTTGAGAAATGAAAAGTGTATTTTATGCTCCGAGAACGCCTGGAGGTGCTACTTCAATGTTGGACTTCTGTATGTGGCCTGACTGTAAAAAAGTCTCACACATGTGGTATTGCCATACTCAGGAGGAGTGGCAGAATGTATTTTGAGGTGTCATTTTTGCTATGTACATGCTATGTGTTGGAAATATCTTATAAATGGACAACTTTGTGAAAAAAAAAATGCATTTTCATTTTTTTTCCACATTTTCCGAAAGATTCTGGAAAAAAATGACATGTTCAAAAGACTCATTATGCCTCATAGATTATACGTTGGGGTGTTTGCTTTCCAAAATGGGGTCATTTAGTGGGCTTTTTCAATGTGCTGGTGCTCCAGGGCCTTCAAAAGTGTAATAGGTGGTTGAGAAATGAAAAGTGTATTTTATGCTCCGAGAACGCCTGGAGGTGCTACTTCAATGTTGGACTTCTGTATGTGGCCTGACTGTAAAAAAGTCTCACACATGTGGTATTGCCATACTCAGGAGGAGTGGCAGAATGTATTTTGAGGTGTCATTTTTGCTATGTACATGCTATGTGTTGGAAATATCTTATAAATGGACAACTTTGTGAAAAAAAAAATGCATTTTCATTTTTTTTCCACATTTTCCGAAAGATTCTGGAAAAAAATGACATGTTCAAAAGACTCATTATGCCTCATAGATTATACGTTGGGGTGTTTGCTTTCCAAAATGGGGTCATTTAGTGGGCTTTTTCAATGTGCTGGTGCTCCAGGGCCTTCAAAAGTGTAATAGGTGGTTGAGAAATGAAAAGTGTATTTTATGCTCCGAGAACGCCTGGAGGTGCTACTTCAATGTTGGACTTCTGTATGTGGCCTGACTGTAAAAAAGTCTCACACATGTGGTATCGCCATACTCAGGAGGAGTGGCAGAATGTATTTTGAGGTGTCATTTTTGCTATGTACATGCTATGTGTTAAAAATATCCTATAAATTGACAACTTTGTGTAAAAAAAATAGGTTTTCATTTTTTTCCCACGTTTTCCAAAAACTGGTGGAAAAAAATGACATGTTCAAAAGACTCACAATGCCTCATAGAATATACGTTGGAGTGTTTTCTTTCCAAAATGGGGTCATTTTGTGGGCAATTCCATTGTCCTGGCCAGTCAGGGCCTTCAAAAGTGTGATATGTAGTCAGAAAGTTATAAGTGTATTTATGCTCCTAGAACGCTTGAAGGAGCTCCCTGGACGTTGGGTCTCTGTATGTGGCCAGGCTGTGTAAAAGTCTCACACATGTGGTATTGCCATACTCAGGAGGAGTGGCAGAATGTATTTTGGGGTGTCATTTTTGCTGTGTACATGCTAGGTATTAGAAATAGTTTATAAATTGACAACTTTGTGGGAAAAAAAAGAAAAAACAATTTTTTTCTTCATTTTCCCAAGAATTGTGGGAAAAAATTAAAACTTAAAAAAACTCACCATGCCTCTTACTAAATACGTTGGACTGTCTACTTTCCAAAAAGGGGTCATTTGGGGGGTATTTGTACTGTTCTGACATTTTAGGGCCTCAAGAAAGGAGATAGGCCGTTAGTACATCAGGTGTGATCAATTTTCAGGAATTGGTACCATAGCTTCTAGACTCAATAACTTTCACACAGACTAAATAATATACACTAATATGGGTTATTTTTACTAGAGATAAGTAGCAGTATACATTATGGCCAAAATGTATGAAGAAAAATTAATTTTTTGCAAAATTTTTTAATGGAAACTAAAAAAAAGTGTTTTTTTTGCAAAATTTTTGCTCTTTTTCTGCTTATATCACAAAAATTAAAAAACCCAGTTGTGATCAAATACCACCAAAAGAAAGCTCTATTTGTGTGAAAAAAATGATAAAAAAATGGATTTTTGTAAAATCTTACCGTAAAATCCTTTTCTCTTAGCTCATCGACAGACGTAGTCCTCGGTGATACACCACCTTCGGGTTATGTTACCTCCGCAGGAGCAGGACTAGACAGGAAATTAAAAAGCTCTGGCCACACCCTAGGGGCAGTCCCAGAGGGTATATCCTCTCTCTCTCTGCCTCAGCAAATCAGTTATGTGAAAAAGCAGTGCTTAGAGAATTTAACCCAACCCAACTCCAAAACAGAGGGGCGGGGACTACGTCTGTCGATGAGCTAAGAGAAAAGGATTTTACGGTAAGATTTTACAAAAATCCATTTTTCTCTAGCGCTCATCGACAGACGTAGTCCTCGGTGATACACCACCTTCGGGACGTCCCAGAGCAGTATCACAACTGAGGGGTGGGAAAATGAAAATCAAATCCCAATCTAGAAGGCCCAACCGGTGCCAACTAGAAGTTTACAATGCTCATCCTTAATGATGAGACTCAACAAAAAAAGGGAAAATAAAATTTATTTTTTTTTTTTTTTCAAACAGAAAAAAAACCCTCGAGGTAGACCACCGGTCTCCTCAAATTGCGGCCTGCAAAACCTTGCGGCCAAATGAGGCATCCGCCGATGCCGTCACATCAATTTTATAGAATTTTGTAAAGGTATGTACCGACGACCAGGTGGCCGCCTTACATACCTGGACCACTGACGCCTGATGGCGAAAGGCCCAGGAAGTACTGAGCGCTCGAGTGGAGTGCGCCCTAACAGGGAACGGAGGACTCTGACCCTTAATAGAATAAGCCTGTACCACCGTTTGTCTAATCCATTTGGCAATGGTCGCGGCAGATGCAGGCAAACCCTTTCTGGGGCCATCCGTGATCACAAAAAATGAATCCGTCTTACGGAATGATTCCGTAGCTTTCAGGTATACCCTGATTGCCCGAACCACATCTAAGGAATGCAACGCATGTTCCCGATGATGCTTGGGCTGAGGACACAAGGAAGGTAGTACAATATCTTCATTCAGATGAAAATCTGAGACCACCTTGGGAAGAAAGGATGGCTTAGGATGAAGTACTACCTTATCCCTATGAATCACTAGGTATGGTGACTGGCATGATAATGCAGCCAGTTCTGACACCCTGCGAGCAGAAGTAATAGCCACCAAGAAGGCCACCTTCTGGGATAAAGTAAGCAAGGGAATCTCCCTGATGTTTTCAAAGGGAGGTTTCTGTAGAACCGACAAAACCAAATTAAGATCCCAGGGCGGTAAGGGCGCGCGGACTGGAGGAGCCAGGTGCCGCACCCCCTGGATGAAATTCCGCACCAAGGATTTGGTAGCTAAAGGCTTCTGAAAGAAGATTGCTAATGCTGAAACTTGACCCTTGATGGTGCTCAAGGCTAGCTTCTGCTCAACCCCTTGTTGCAAAAAAGCCAATATTCGAGACACCGAATAGGTACGTGGAGGAAATCCTAAAGATTCGCACCACGCAATATAAGTCTTCCATGTGTGATAATAGACTTTGCTGGAAGTCGCTTTCCTTGCTTTAATAAGGGTAGGAATGACTGAAGTAGACAAACCTCTGTCCTTCAGTACTTGGGTCTCAATGGCCAGGCCATTAAAACCAGCGACTGTAAAGCACGAAGGTAAATTGGTCCTTGAGACCACAGACACTCCCTGAGACGAAGTTCCCACGGAACGTCTACGACTAACATGTCCAAGTCGGCCAGGCCGGCTTGAGGAGGCCAGCCTAGAATTTCTAGGACCACTGGCGCTGATTGGATCTGAACCAGGCGTCCCTAGAGCTATCTGGCCCCGACCATCCGAGAAAGTCTGGTCGTTTTCTGTTCCCACACATTTATCAGATACCTGATAGTTATCAGGAAAGGTGATCTTTTCTGGTTGAACCTCAGGGACCGAAGTCACCCGACTAGAGGCTACTTGGCCTATCTGGTCAACCAGATCCGATTCCTGTGAGGTATCGGGACTAATCTTAGGAAAAGGTAAAGAAAAAGATCTTTTCAGGGAACGGTAACTACCGCTTCCTGTGGTACTAAAATGTTGGAAGGGAAGAATCGCACCGGTAGTAGTGGTTGATGCTCGATCTAATGTCCTGAATACCGGTGAAAACGTCCCCCCACCCTGAAACCGGGTGGGGGCGCCCCTTCAGGCTGTGTACTCCTTTACTTCGGGTTTGGCTGGGTTGGTCCCCTGCTTGTCCGACCAGCCCTTCTTGAACCCTCCTGGAGGAGTCTTGCCTTTCCCGCTAGTACCAGCCGGGCGCCCTTTATGGGCGGTAAAGCCTTGTATGATCTGTTCCATCAAATCAGATGTCTCCTGGGGAATATCTTTTCCCCTAAGATCTTGGCGTACCATTTTCGCCCATTCCGTAAGTGTCTGGGAAACTAGACCAATAACGATTACTGGTCTAAATGCTGACCCTATCAGAGAAAAGATAGTGCGGGACTCTGCTTCTATCTTTCGATCCACCGGATCCTTAAAGGACGAAGTGTCCTCCACTGGAATAACCGTGGCTTTATTCAGCCTGGAAATAGGCGGATCCACGATTGGTGGTACCGTCCATTTCTTAATGATGGATTCCTCAAACGGATAGCGTCTAGCAATACGCTTGGAAATAGTAAAGGTACGCTTAGAATGCTCCCATTCTCCTTTAATCTGATTACCAAAACATTTAGGTACAGGAAAAGCCTTCGCCGTCTTGATGGGCTTATTAGTACCAAAAGGCATCTCTGTTTCAGTTGCCTCTGCCGGTAAAGCCTCAAGTTTTAAGGTTTCTTGCACTGCCACAACTAGTGCGTCCACCAATGCTTCTTCCTGAATAATAGCAAGAGAAGAAGCGTCCTCCTCACTTTCTGAGGGGGCTTTACCTGGGATAGCAGCCCTTGCAGAGGAACCTGCAACTGCCGTGACCATCTCTGAATCTGAGTCAGAGGTGTCAGATAGTATAGGGGTAGGCGGGGGTCGCTTCCTTGACCCCCGTCCCTGACAGGCCGCCTCCACCCGAGCCACCATAGACTCCAAAATTGCTGTAAATGACTCTATACTCTGTGCACCGGCGGGTCCCGAGGCCCCCTCGAGGGAAACAGGTGGGGGAATATGTGTGGCAGGGTCCATGATAACTCCAGTTACTTCCTGGATAATATAATTCAAAAGTAAAGAAAAAAACTTTTTTTTTTTTTTTTTCTTTTCTGACCCCCAGCGCCACAAAAAGCCCCTTAGTGTTACCTGCTAGCTATCGATCGAGAGAGAGAGAAATAGACCCCCAGGCTCACCACCTGATGCTCAGAGTTAAACTGCAACAGCTTACAGCGCTGTCTTGACAAACAGGAAGTCTTTTGGCTGGCTGCCCAGGAAGAAAGGAGGCGGCTCCGCCCCTCTGCACGCCTTCCGGCGCCTCCCCCAAGCTCCACGAGGTGTAGGATCACCTCAAACATGGCCGCCCCCATGCTGGAGACACGAGGCTACGCCAAAATGGCGGCTCGTGCGATCCTGCAAGAAAAAATGGCGGCGGCCTGCTGAATGGCGGTGTGCTGCAGGGCACACAACACTGTCTCTGCCTGGGGATATGGCGTGGTTGGCGGTATCGGCCCTGGCGGACCGCATGGCCGTTCGGGAGGCCTGCTAATAGCTGGAGATCTGATTTGGAAGGCAGTCTACATGTCCGTGGCTTCTGACTGGTAGGTAGCTTATACTTAACCCATAAGATTCCCAGAATGCCACAGATTACATCTTTTAAACATGTATACAATAGATTGTTAGCTCCCAAACCAAGCCTCCTGGCTTTTTGTACACAAAAAATCACACTCAAAGTAGGAGGATCTGTGACATGTTATAGGATAGAAAGGACTCTTTCTTACCATACAGAGAGGGGCCCGCGTTCACCACAAAACCCGTCAGGGAAAAAGGGGGAACATACTACTCACCATACCGGAACCAGGCGGGCACCAACTCCTGACATTACCCCTCTCCACCGGGGCGGGAGGGCTGTCGACCGATACGAACGCCGTGACTCATGGTCTTTGGCGTTTCAGCGAGACGTTTAACTCGCGGGTTTAGTCCTTTTAACGGGACTTTGTCGCGGCCGACCCAGCGCGGAGCTATGGCCTGCACGCGCTCGTAGGCTGAACTGGGGTGACCACCGGATCTCAACATCCAGCCCGTCGCCCAGTTCAGCTTTCTTGCTTGAAGATCTCACAGGAACACTGGAGAAAAAAAGCTGTCTAAAAATCCTTTAAGAAAAAAATTCTTGCCAGGACCTAAGATCCCAGCAAGGTATCTAGGTCCTTACTCCTAACTAGACAGAAAATAACTGATTTGCTGAGGCAGAGAGAGAGAGGATATACCCTCTGGGACTGCCCCTAGGGTGTGGCCAGAGCTTTTTAATTTCCTGTCTAGTCCTGCTCCTGCGGAGGTAACATAACCCGAAGGTGGTGTATCACCGAGGACTACGTCTGTCGATGAGCGCTAGAGAAATTTTGTTTGGTTACAGTGTAGCATGACTGAGCAATTGTCATTCAAAATGTGAGAGCGCTGAAAGCTGAAAATTGGTCTGGGCGGGAAGGTGTTTAACTGCCCTGTATTAAAGTGGTTAAATGTGCTCTTCTGTCAATGTATTCATTTATTTTTTACCAAGATCAAGAATATATGCAATTAGACTGGGGAAGTAAAGGTTGTGTCGCCAGGCTACTGGAACAAAATGGATGTGTGCAATGTGCTGACTGGAAAATGGCAAACCAAGAAAGGAGAAAAAAAAATAAAACACTGACAAGTTGCTGTGCTATATACAATCTACAATCTTCCTTTCCTGCAGTCTCACAACTAAAGTAAGCAAAGGAAAATTTTAAAGTTTTTGGAATTTTCTTTTAACCGCTTGTCTGGCAGCAACCCATTATTAGTGCCAGCAGATAAATAAAACCTCATATGTCCACCCTCTACCACGTTCAGCCTACAAAAGTAAAGACTGTCTCAAAAGCGAATCCTCATGTAAAAAAAAAAGAAAAAGAAAAATAAATCTTTCAATTTCATTGCAACAGTATCTGAACAATACATCCTACACAGTATCGTATAACAGTCTGCTAGGGCTGATGTTTTCTGCTAAAATCATTGAAAAGACACTTCTTATAGACAAACTTTTCAAAAGATTAGGAACAAAGACCTGAAACAAAATTAACATTCCAAGGTAAAAATATTCAAGTCAAACACTTTTACAGACAGACTTAAAACAATTTCAAGAATCCTTTTTTGAGAATGTAGATCATTTGTTTTCAAAAATCCGACAGTGAATACAATACTGCACACAATAACATATGACTTTTAAAGGCCATGAGCCTACAAACTCAAGTTTAAATATTTTAAACGCATGCCAGTTTGGCTTATTGTGGGGAAAAAAAACGCTACCTTAAAAAAAAGCAGTGATAGCGAGTTATGCAACCAATAACCAATCTACAGAAAAATTTACATACAACAGGTATTTTACAGACTGCATGTGTCTAAATATTGAAACGGCTTTAAAATACTTTGCTTCTGTCAGGTCCCTCCATTTTTTTAAATTGCTAAATAAAAGAAATATATAAAAGTAAAAAAAAAAGTGAATTAAGTATTTCAGCCATTAGGTAGCATAACAACATAACCCTTTAGGTGTCCTAAATTTATTCAGCACCATATTCCAGTGCTGTTACTTTTTTTTTTTTTTGCATGGCTGTTACAGGTTGATACTTTTGGTATAAGGAAAATATCAGGCTGATCACTAACTTTCTGGGTTAAGTTAGCCTTGATGAAGAGGTTAAGGACATGTTAAGGAATAGGACGTGTGACGTAGGGGACGGGAGGCAGGGGAGGAGCTGTCTCTGTTGGCATATATAGGGGGAATATACTCCATCTCTTTGCAGCACCGCCATTCCAGGCTTCGAATATGCTGATCTCATGGCCTTTCTCTAATCACTTAGGTGAGCCCTATATCCTACACTGATCCACTTTTTGCTTCATGATGGAATCAATGTACATTGCACGGATTTTACCAAACCTTGCTGCACATTCCTACTTCTCTGAAGGAAAAGGTGTTTGTTAACTAGAGAGTGAATCTGAATGGGAGTTACTTTTTCACCACTAATCAGCTGATGCACTTGGAGTGTTCTAATGAGGAACATGCGGGGTCTGCATGCCTTTGGAAGAAATTAACCCTTTGGGAGTATCTCATAAGAAATTACATTTTTGTTGCAGAGAATGTCTAAAATGTGACTTGTATATTAGTGCAGGCTTCTAGGGAAATCAGTGAGTCACAAAAGCAGGAAATTATTTTTTTGGGGGTGTTCAGTACACACCTCCAGGTTATCATATTGCATTGAATTTTTTCAGAAATATACAGTGCTGCTGATTGAAAAGAAAATGTAGTTTTTATTACATTAAATTACAATAAGGCTTGTGTAGCCATTGTATATGCAATTTTTTTATTTTCAGATTTTTCCCACAAAGATAGAGTTACCTTTTTACCTTAAAAAAACAAAACAAAATAGAAAATGGAAGGTGCACACACCTAGTGCATTACCATAAAACATTTATGCAATAATATGGACAATAAAAAATGGGTTCTCACAAAAGTGGTGAAAGGAACAAGCCATAAGACTTCACAAACGCTGGACAGTGGAACACACCTGTTGCATTCACATTACGGGATAAACCACTGAAGAATTTCGGGGGCACACCCCCTTCCTCAGAGCCTAGCTCTGCTTTTTGGTAATATACTAGGTGCGTGCACCTTACAGATTTTCTTTTGTTTTTGTAGTACCAATCGGACCACCCCGTCTGAGGAGGGCAGCATCACCTTAGGTCTTTGATGTTACCGTCGTCCTTGCTGTTCTACACCACGGAAGACTTGGAAGGGACTGCTTGCGCTTGTACCCTTTTAACTATACATGTTGGGCATAGGCTAAAGTTTTAGTTCATGTTAGGAGGTAAATTAAAACTACTAATAAATTAGGAAAAGGGTAACCTGTGTTATATTTTGTTATATGAGGAACCCATTAGGGAGATCCCCCTTCACTTCCCACCTCCAAGACCTAGTCACTAGAACACTTAGCCCCAAACAGGGTCGCAAAATAATTAATAATGCTTTTTTGTGTAGTAAAGTGGGAGGAGGCTAGAATCTCGACATTATTTTACGGTTGTCTGCATCTCCGCTGGAGACTTCCCCTGAAATCCTGTACTAGTGAAAACAAAAAGTTAGAGATATTCTCCCCAACAGTGCTACAAGCAGCAATAACCTATAACAAGCAATACATTTACCATTTTTTGGAGCAGAAAGTGACTGAACAACATGGAAAATACTACCCGATTGCTAATGTTCCCCCTCAAATGATTTGGCGCTGAACTACTGTAAGTGTACTAGTAATGTAATGTATGCGGAGATTAGAACCTTTGTTCATATTCACCAATCAGCTCACAGCAACATTTGCTAGTTTATATTTCGAGTGAAGAGTTGTATACGCAAAACGTGAATTTGCCATTCTGCATCTCTGGTTTCAGCCAAAGGCTCCTCAGTGGTGTAACATGAAGAAAGACTAATTGTGCTTCAAGGACCTTTGGTCAGGTGAATTTATCATTATGTTATAACTGGAGACTCTGCAAACACTTGGCACATGCTTTACAACATGTGATTTTCAACTTTTCAGAGAAAAAGATACCTCCCCTGCTGGTTAGAAAGGCCAGATAATTTAATTACTCTGACCATATGTCATAACCAGAATCCGCATGAAAAAAAGAATATCTAAACCCATAAACATCTGGTACAATGCAGTTTGAAAACAGATAGTCCACTCTGTACAAGAGATCAGAGATTTTGTTGTAGGACAGAACTTATAGCAAAAGGTCTATGGTGTTGCAAAGGTACCAAAGTCAGGAGGGGTTGAATTGCAACACCAGATTGGGAACAAAGCTCAACACAGATTCCCCCTGCTCCATAACCACCAGAAAAGGTTTCATGTAAGGCTGTTATAAAGGAAAAACATGGGGACTTCCATTCCAACTTCTCATTCTACAATTGCTAGTTTCCTTGCGGTCATGTAGGGTAACTCTCGCATCAAAACGTTACAGATTTAAACTTCCGGGTCAGTGACTCAAACCTTACACAACCCAGTTTGTCAGTGTATTAGTCAGACAACTAGCATCTTTGGAAGACAGCCTACTAGTAAAAGAAAAGTGTGCAGTACCTAAAATGTTATTAATTCTTAATGTTATTATAATCTGTAAAAATTATATTATCACATTGTTAATATTTTACGGTATTCGCCTTTGAGAACCACTGCATTATTAAATTTGACATTTTAACATAGTGAAGCACAAGAAAATATGCTGGGTTTTTATTGCTTCCTGTGGCCCCACTGGGAAGATTTCTGCTCATTCTGTCACCAAGATAGGAAGCAATAGAATATATATATTTTTTTCTTTGGTGAGTGGAAGGGTTGGCATTACTGTCTATCTCCCTTATCAAGATTTCCCATTCACTTCCAGTGTTGCCAACATAAAGAACATTTCTTTTCAACAGGCACACATTTTATAAAAATGGGATTTTTGTACTTACCGTAAAAACAATTTCTCTGAGTTCATCGACGGACACAGCGCTCAAATCATAACTACTGGGTTACATTGCCTCCTTCAGGAGTAGGACTTGGAAGAACAAAAAACACCTGGCTACGCCCATGGGCCGTCCTCAGCCTGGTATATAACCCCCCTCTCTGCTCTAGGTAATGAGCTTAGTAGCAAGCAGTATTAGAAGTATCAGAACTCCATAGAGAGGTGGGTGTTGTGTCCGTTGATGAACTCAGAGAAATGGATTTTACCGTAAGTACAAAAATCCCATTTTCTCTTTCGTTCATCGACAGACACAGCTCTCCATAAATCATAACTACTGGTACATCCAAAAGCAGTGCCAAAAGGAAAATGAGGGGTGGGGAAAATAACCCAAGGCTAAACATAAGTTCCCTTACCAGGACCAGAGAAAAATGCGCAATGACAGGGAAAGGTGGAGCCTGACCTTTAATAGAATAGGCCTGAGTCACCCTCTATCTGATCCATCTGGAGATGGTAGCCGAGAGGCCAGCCCTTTTCTTGGTCCGTTCGTAACCACAAAAAGTGAGCCTGACCTCCAAAAGGACTCAGTAGCTGCCAGATACACCCGATTTCCACGAACCACATACAAGGTATGCAAAGCAAATTCCTTGGGATGAGCCGGCTTGGGACACAAGGAAGGCAAAACAATGTCATCATTGAAATGGAAGTCAGAGACAACTTTGGGCATAAATTATGGACAGGGACGAAGAACCACTTTTTCCCTATGTACCACCAAATAGGGACAGTGACAGGATAATGCCGCCAATTCCGATACCCTGCAGGCCTAGGTAATAGCCACCAAAAATGTCACCTTGTAGGATAATGTAGACAAGGGAATCTCCCGAATATTCTCAAATGGAGGTTTCTGGAGAACCGAAAGTACTAAATTTAAATCCTATGGTGGCAAAGAGACCGTACAGGTGGCGCCACATGTGGAACCCCCTGAATGAAGGTACGAGCTAAAGAATGTGTGGCTAGGGTCGCTGAAAGAAGATTGCGAAGGCAGACACCTGGCCTATGATGGCACTCAAGGCCAACTTCTGATCAATGCCCTGTTGAAGAAAGGTTAAGATCTGAGCCACAAAAAAGGTTCGAGGATGAACACCAATCGACTCACACCAAGAACTGTGCGCTTTCCGCGTAAGATGGTATATCTTGCTGGAAGACGGCTTCCTGGCCTTCACCATACTAGAGATCACTGATCCAGACAAACCTCTATTCCTCAGTACACGGCTTTCAATAGCGAAGCCAATAAAACCAGCGACTGTTGAGCAGGATGGTGGATTAGCCCTTGGAACAACTGGTCTTCTCTGAGAGGAAGCCCCCAAGGGCCGTTTACGGCCACCAGGATGATTGGAAGACCCCCGCTCTTGATTCCTCACAGGAACTGCCAAAAAAACCTGAGCCAAGGATGATACTGGCCTTAACGTGGCCCTTGGATGCCTGCGGCGTCTGTCAGAGGACCCCCTGTGATCTTGCCACGAACTTCGGTATCCTCCTGTGGAGCCAAACCTGCTAAAGGAGCTACATGTAGTGCTGTGCAAACAGAACTGTCTTTAAGGTGGATACCACCAGACTCAGAACCTGTGTGCAAATCGGGAGAAAAAAACTGTCTGTGTGACAGCAGCCGGCAAATTGCGCCCTTTGGTTTCTGAAATGTGTCCAGAAAAAGGACCACCCTGGTCAGAATTAAAATCAGACCTAGGTAAATCAATTCCTTGGACAGCGATAGGGGGGACCTTAGGTAGTTCGGACATCACCTGAACCTTTGCAGGAATTAAATCCACACAAGGAGTCTCAGGACATAAAAAAACTGAAAAGAACAAACTTTGCCCCCCTTTCTGGGTACCCCCCAAAAGAAACATTTCACAGATCTCCTTGACGCTCACAACAGAAGTCCACGGGGCCAGAAACCAGCGAAGATGTCCCCCCATCCCAATAATGGGTGAGGGCAGACCTTCATGCTGAAGGGGTCTTGTCTGCGGGTCCGGAGAAGCTAGCTCTGGACTTACCAGACCAAGGTTGCTTGGAACCTCCTGGGGAAGATTTGAAAGATCCATTTCCTTTATTCTCTGTCCCAGAAGCACAAAATTATTTTCTAAGGGCTGAGAAGGAGGGCCGCCATCTGTACATATCCCACAACCTGTACATATCCCCCTCACTTTTGCTCTCTCAAAATTACTGCACTTATCATTTAGAGCCTACACAATGCTACCTCTTCCACTTCACTGCAGCACCTGCCCTCATATAAATCCCAATCCCACCTTATGGCCTTCACCCTCCTACTACTCCTAACTTCTGGGGATATCGTCCCAAACCCTGGCCCTCCCCCAGCCAACTTTTAGCCCCAGAAATTGCAGTCTACTGTCTCTGTAACCATAACTCCTGCTCTCTTATCTCAATTCCCTTTATTGCAAGAGTCAGCACCGCACCCCCCCCCTCCCTTTGTGTGCCCTCTGGAATGCCAGCTCAGTCTCGAACAAACTTGCCTCTGTCAATTACCTTTTTCTCTCCAAATCTCTCAATCTACTTGCTATCAACAAAACCTGGCTCCAGGAATCCGGCACTGCCTCTCCAATTTCCCTCTCCCATGGGGGCCTCTGGACTCACTCACCTAGATCCAGCGGACAAAAAGGAGGCAGAGTTGGACTTCTCCTCTCCCCACAAAGCTCCTTCCTGGTTCTTCCTACACCTCCCTCTCTTTCCCTCTGCTCCTTTGAAGTGCACTGCATTCGCCTTTTGCCCCCAGTTTGTCGGAGGATTGCAGTAATTTACCGCCCCCCCCCCCCCTGGCACAGTATCACGTTTTCTAGATGACTTCTCCGCATGGCTACCCTACTTTCTCTACTCAGAAGTACCTGCCAATATTCTCAGCGACTTTAACATTCCAATCAATGCTAAGACCTCAGCCACTTTGTAACTACTCAATTTAACCCCCTCTCTTTCATCCTAACACAATGGACACAAACCACCCCCCACTCCAATGGCAACGCTCTTGACCTCATATTCTCCCACCTCTGCACTACCCTCAACCCCTTTAACACCCCTTTTCCTCTCTCTGATGACACCAGAAGTCTCAAGATACACAGCCGTGAGTGTGGCGAAAAACGAAATCCCTACAAGACTTCACCCTCTACAAATCTGCCCTTCTCAAATACAACTCCTGCCTCCACTCCGCTAAACAAACCTACTACACCACTCTCATCAAAACCCTCTCGTCCAAACCTTGTCAACTCTTCTCTACCCTTAATTCCTTACTCCACCCCCACTGCCTCCACCCACCAACTTGCTTACTGCCCAAGAAATAGCCAATCACTTCAAAAACAAAATCAACAATTTGTGATGCAATATCCAGCGTCCATCCTTCCTCCACCAACCAATACCTCATGTCCAACTCCAAACTCCACACTTTCCTTCTTCAACCCTGTTACCACTGATGAAGTTGCCAAACTCCTTTCCACAGCCCACCTCACTACCTATCCCTTGGACCCTGTCCCCTCGCAACTACTGCGAACACCATCCCTGGACCCTGTCCCCTCGCAACTACTGCGAACACCCTCCTGCTCAATCCTGAACTCTGTAACCCACATCTTTAACCTCTCCCTCTCTTCCGCCACTTTTCCCTGCACTGGTTACCCCCATACTTAAAAAAACCTTCACTAGACCCCACCTGTCTGGAAAACTTAAGACCAATTTCCCTGCTCCCCATTTGCCTTCAAGCTTCTTGAACGCCTCTCGACTTATCTCTCGACTCCAACTCCCTGCCTCAATCTCCTCACGCATCAAAAACTTGCTGAGTGACATATCAGTCACTGACACATCACTCAAACTCAACCTTGTAATATTTCCTCCTCCCCGATTCCCTTCACAAGACTTTACCATTGAGATCAATGGCACAATCATTGGTCCTTCCACACATGCCAGGGTGCTGGGTGTAATCCTAGACTCGGTCCTCTCCTTCAGCCCCAACGTCCAATCACTGGAGAAATCTTGCCACCTTAACCTCTGCAACATGTCCAGAATTCGCTCCTTCCAAACACCCGAAAACAACGTATTCACTCCTTGGTTATTTTCAGCCTTGACTACTGCCACTCCCTCTGCACTGGCCTACCTTTAAACAGGCTATCCCCACTTCAGTCTATCATAAATGCTGCTGTCAGATTATTAGTTAATCTCACCCTAATAACTGATCCGTGACTGCTTCCCTGCTCTGCCAATCTCTTCACTGGCTTATTCTACCCCATCTTATAAAAATTCAAAAATACTAACCACAACATACAAGGCCATACACATTATCACCCCCAGTTACATCACTAACCTAATCTGCAGAGATTGCCCAAATCGTCCTCTTCATTCCTTTCAGGACCTCCTGCTCTCTAGCTCCCTTGTTACCTCCTCCCACGCTCGCCTCCAGGACTTCTCCAGAACCACTCCCATCCTCTGGAACTCCCTGCTCCAGTATGTCTGGTCAGCTCCTACCCTGTCCGCCTTTAGGGGATCCTTGAAAACACACTTATTCAGGGAAGCCTACCCCACCTCCACCTATCCGATCTGTACTCGAATCTCCTCCATCAGATCATCCCCTGCAGCCACTACCTTTTGTACCACCTCCTCTTCCCTTTAGATTGAAAGCTCCATGAGCAGGGCCCTTCTATTCCTTTTGTATTGAACTGTATTGTAAATTGTGCGGTCCCCTTTTTTATTGTAAACTGTAAGTGTAAACTGTTACCGCTATATAAATCCTGTGTAATAATATAATATAATAGAATATAATACTGGGATCATGGTTGCTTTATTCAAGCTGAAATTCAAATTTCAAATTTTAAAAGTGACTCCTCAAAAGGGTAACGTACAGCAAAACGTTTGGGGACCACAAAGGGTAATTTTGGTTGTTCCCATTCCTTACAGGAAAACCGGTCATAATAAGGCACATAAGGAAACGCCTTTAGAGTATGAGGTGACTTTTGCGTAACAAACGACACAGCCACATCCGTAGCTACATCAGCCGCATCCTCTGCATCCCCGCGAGGCTTTGGCCGTCTCCAGCGTCTACCGGACCATTGGAAAATGGCCCCTGTGACGTCATCGGGCTACACCAGGGCTTGACAAATTTGCCTGAAATCTAGAAGCCAGCTAAAAAAGTTAGGAGCCAGTTTTTTTTTTTTAAACAACCAACCAAGCTTTATTTTAAAAAAAATAACATACTAAATTTACACATTAAGACGACTAGAACCCCATTCTCCTCTATAGCGCAATCGGATGGAAACAGACTGTGTGTCTGTTTCCATCCGATGCCATCTGATCTGATCCACGGGATGGATAGAAAATAGAACCACCATCCGTCTGTTCTTGGCGGACAGGATCAGATGGCGGCAGATTACCGCTCCATAGAGGAGACTGAAGGGTCCGATCAGGTCTGCCTGGAAAACTGACAGGTGGACCTGATCAGACAGACCGTGTGAAAGGGGCCTTCGGCTGTGTAACTGTGGCATGGCGATGAGGAGAAAAAAAAAAAATATATATATATATATATATATATATATATATATATTTTTTTTTTTTTTTTTATTTATTTTTTTTTATAATAATTGAAGAAAAAAAAACATCTTTAATTTTTTTTTATAATAATTGAAAAAGAAAAAAAAATATTTTTTTTTAAAAAAAGAAAAAAACTTATTTTTTTTTTTTTTTTAATAATTAAAAAAAAAAAATAATAATAACCACACTCCCTGTCCACTTACCTTCAAGCAAAGGTAAGTGGACAGGGAGATGAAGCCTGCAAAATCTTCCCTCTCATCTCCTCTTGGGAAGGAGATGGACAGGCATTGAGGACAGGCAGGGGAAACAGCCATTAATGACTGCTTGTCAAACTCCCGGCCACCACAAGAGGGCGCCAGTTCCCTATTCTCTCACTGAAGAAGGCCGAAAAGGCGCGGCCTCAATTATCGGATGGAGTGGTAGTCCGTGCACTCAGGGAGTGGGTGGGGGAGCACAAAAGGGACAGGACACCTCCTGCAGTGCACCCCAGGCACCAGGTCGCTAATTCTAGTCGCCAATGCAACCTGGCGCCCGGGTTTGTCAAGCCCTGGGCTACACAAACATGGCTGCCAACCGGAGACCAGCCAGACTAAGGGAAAATGGCCACCATCAGCTACAGACGCTGAAGAATGCTGCCAGGATCTTCCCTGCGCCCTCTGCAATGCTGTACCCTCTGCAAGGGCCCCCCCCCCCTGAAGTTAGGACACACGTTTAGGGGAGACTCTGCTGCACACTCTGCACCAGTCTCTTCTCTGGGACCCCCCTGCACTATACCCATACGGCAAACAGTAGGGCATGCACTAGGTCTCCTAAACTGGGACCCCCACCAGACTCCAGGTCCAGACGGAGGGAGGGAGGGGGGGAAGCCCAGCTCACTGAGGGTTTTAAGGATGGGAGGAGGGAACCTGCAGGCAGGTCTTACCGTCCCTGGAGTTTACCCACTTCCACCCCAAAAAAAACACCAAAAGGGAGAGGGGGGACTGTACTTACCTTTCCATGGTATGGGTATTGCTCCAGACAGAATCCTCGCCCCGAAGTAGGGGAGCTGTCGACCAAGGGGCCGTTGCGTCTCAAACCCAAGCCTGGTGGTATGTGACCCTGTGAGACATTTAACTCGCGGGCCAGTCTCTGTCGCGGCTGACCTAGCGCTTAGCTGCGGTCTACACATGCTCGCTGGCTGGGGGGACCAGTGGATCTAGATTATCCAGCCCGTCGCCCAGCCCATCAGTTAATTGTAGATCTCCCGAGAGAAAAAACAAAAAAGATGTAAGGAAGGAGAAAAAACTGACTAGACAGAATACAACTGATTACCTAGAGCAGAGAGGGGAGTTAAATACCAAGCTAAGGACAGCCCATGGGTGTACCCAAGAGTTTTTTTTTCTGCCTAGTTCTACTCCTTGATTAGGCAATATAACCCAGTAGTTATGATTTATGGAGCGCTGTGTCAATCGATGAACGAAAGAGAAAAACTAAAAACTATTGAGTTTGAACTTAAGTTGAAGTAGAAGAACCAGGTCTAGCCCCCACATTACCACTATATATCCATCCATTCCATTCACATATAATATGTACACATAAGCATGAGTCTTTTTTTTAGCAGACTACCAAGCCAGTGATCACTTTGCTCTAGTCAGTCAGCTTGAACATGCATTGCAATATACTGTACATGCCCTAAGAATCCCTGTTTTCAATGCAAAGTTTGCATTAAAGGGTTAATATCACTGTGCATCTATTATCTAGCTCTGAGTGATTCACAAAAAGACTCTTTATACTGAAAAGGTATAATTAACAAAATGAAACCACATGTACAAACTTCATATTCCCGAGGATTAACACCATCATTCTGAATCTACCCATTTGAGGAACTGGCCAACATTTGCTAGCCTCATGTACAATCGCTAGGATAGTATAAATTTTGCCTGAGGTATAAATTTTGCCTGAGGTTTAAAGTTAGTGTTAAGGGTTACACTGAGGTTAATGGTTAAGCTTAGGGATTAGGTTCAGGGATTAGTATGAGGTTAAGGGTTAGGTTTAGGTGTTCTATTGAGCTCATGGGTCAGAAAGTCACAATTTGTTTTAAGTGATACTTTTTTTTTGGGTGCTTAAACACCAAATAAAGGTTACTTTAACCAAAAACAAATGTGCACGTTTTTAGCGCAAAAAATAATCAAACCACATTTAGAAACAGATAAAATACTATACTGCAATACATAAACAAGCTTTTAACCACTTCTGGACCGGAAGGTTTTACCCCCTTAAAGCAAGATGATTATAAGTATACTGTGAGATTGTTACACTTATAGTTCCTGTTTGAACTTTTAATTAGCTGACCGGTTTCCGCCAAAAAGGCTTCTTCAGAGACAGCGCAGGTATCAATCCGACTAATAACAAACAAAATATAATCAATACAAAAACATATTTTATATATATATATAAAACAAAACAAACTACACAATTATCCAAAAATTGCCCAATGCCTAAATAGAGCGCAGATATAGTCAAAGTGTCCATACTTAATTATTTGTATCCTAAGTAGAGTCTATTGTCAAACAGGTTTGTACTTGTTGTCTCAGCTCTGTCTATTCCCCTCTGCAGGAGACCCTAGGCCGTGAGGCTCATGCGTCTGACACGTGCCATTAACTCCCAGACACAGGCTCACATAGCTTTACTCAACAAGATTTCAGCCATACCTCAGGTTTGGACACTTTCACTATATCTGCACTCTATTTAGGCATTGGGCAATTTTTGGATAATTGTGTAGTTAATTTTGTTATATATATTTTATATAAAATATGTTTTTGTATTGATTATATTTTGTTTATTAGGCAGATTGATACCTGCGCTGTCTCTGAAGAAGCCTTTTTGGCGAAACCAGTCAGCAAATTAAAAGCGCAAACAGGAACTATAAATGTAACAATCTCACAATATACTTATAATCATCTTGCTTTAATGTGAATTGATGTTTTTAACTTTTTCAATAAATAAATTTATATTTTAATATATTGAGCTTGAATTGTGGAATGGATAACGAGTTTTCTTCCCAGGCATCTTAAAAGTCCCATATCTGTTTGTTACCCTCTGTATGTACTTTTGGGGATGTTGCTGGTGGAATATTAGGATGGAATTAGGCTTCTAAAGCTTCTGTATAAGGAAAATTCCACAGTGTTCACTAACATCAGGTGTTCCATAGTTTGTATACATTGAACAAACATAAGGTTGTTTCCCCAGACCTGCCAGCATAAGTGATCAGACTGACCCTGTAAAAACACATTACCAGACACAAACTTACCCCAGTGTTCCCAACATTTCTATACGGGGGACCTCTGGACCGTGCGTTTCTATATGAATGGGCTGATAACGATACAAAGATTCTTCCAGCTTTGGAATTGGAACTGATGAAATATGTTGAACCTGTAATGAAAACAAAATATTAAATACCCCTAATTAAGTTAAATAGCAGCATAATAGGGCCCCATTTATCCAGGCCTGTTTTTCTTAGGGGGGGGGGAAATAGATTTTTGTACTTACCGTAAAATCCATTTCTCTTTTCGTTCATCGACGGACACAACGCTCCATCAATCATAACTACTGGGTTATATTGCCTCCTCCAGAAGTAGGACTAGGCAGAACAAAAAACACCTGGCTATGACCATGGGCCATCCTCAGCTGGTATATAACCCCCCTCTCTGCTCTAGGAAATCAGTTTAGTAGCAAGCAGTATTAGAAGTATCAGAACTCCATAGAGGGGGTGGGTGCTGTGTCCATTGATGAACTCAGAGAAATGGATTTAATGGTAAGAACAAAAATCCAATTTTCTCTTTCGTTCATCGACGGACACAGCGCTCCATAAATCATAACTACTGGGGCGTCCAAAAGCAGTGCCAAAAAGAAAATGAGGGGTGGGGAAAATAACCCAAGGCTAAACATAAGTGCCCTTAACCAGGACACAGGAGTCTTAACCGGGTCACAAGAGACCCGTCTGAAAAATAAAAGTTTAAAGAAAAACACACCTCAAGAGGGAATAGCCTCTCAAACAGCACCCTGCAAAACTTTGCGGACAAAAGAAGCATCCACAGATGCTTTGAGAAGGTATGCACCGCCAACCAAGTGGCCACCTTGCAAACTTGCGATATTGATGCCTGATGACGAAAGGTCCAAGAAGCACTCAGTGCCCGAGTAGAATGCTCTGTGACAGGGAAAGGTGGAACATGACATTTAATGGAATATGCCTGAGTCGCCCTCTGTCTGATCCATCTGGAGATGGTAGCTGAAAGAGCAGCCAGCCCTTTTCTTGGGTCTGTTCGTAAACACAAAAAGCGAGTCTGACCTCCAAAAGGACTCAGTAGCTGCCAGATACACCCGATTTACATGTACCACATCCAAGGTATACAAAGCAAATTCCTTGGGATGAGCCAGCTTGGGACACAAGGGAGGCAACACAATGTCCTTATTCAAATGGAAGTCAGACACAACTTTGGGCAGGAACGATAGACAGGGACGAAGAACCACTTTTTCCCTATAGACCACGAAATAGGGACTGCGACAGGATAATGCCAATTCCGATACCTTGCGGGCCGAGGTAATAGCCACCAAGAATGTCATCTTCTGGGATAACGTAGACAAGGGAATCTCCCGAATATTCTCAAATGGAGGTTTCTGGAGAACCAAAAGCACTAAATTTAAATCCCATGGCGGCAAAAGAGACCATACAGGTGAAGCCACATGACAAACCCCCTGAATGAAGGAACAAACTAAAGAATGCGTGGCTAGGGGTCGCTGAAAGAAGATTGCCAAGGCAGACACCTGGCCCTTGATGGTACTCAAGGTCAACTTCTGATTAACGCCCCATTGAAGAAAGTTTAAGATCCGAGTCACAGAAAAGGATCGAGGATGAGCGCCAATCGACTCACACCAAGAAATGTACCCTTTCCACCTACGATGGTATATCTTGCTGGTAGAGGACTTCCTCGCCCTCACCATAGTAGGAATCACTGATCCAGACAAACCTCTATCCCTCAGTACCGGGCTTTCAATAGCTAAGCCATTAAAACCAGCGACTAATACAGGATGGAAGATCAGCCCTTGGGACAACTGGTCTTCTCTGAGGGAAGCCCCCAAGGGACGTTTACGGCAACCAGGATGATTGGAAGACCCTCGCTCTTGATTCCTCACAGGAACTGCCAAAAAAGCCTGAGCCAAGGATGATACTGGCCTTAACGTGGCCCTTGGATGCCTACGGCGTCTGCCTAAAGAACCCGTGATCTCGCCACCAACTTCGGTATCCTCTTATGGAGCCGAACCTGCTAAAAGGAGCTGCATGTAGGACTGTGCAAACGGAACTGTCTTGAAGGTGGATACCACCAGACTCAGAACCTGTATGCAAATTGGAAAAGAGAACTATCTGTGTGACAGCAGCCGGTGAATCACAGCCTGTGGTTCCTGAAATTTGTCCAGAGGAAGGACCACCCTGGTTAGAATAAAAATCAGACCTAAGTAATTCAATTCCCTGGACAGGAATAGGGGGGGACCTTGGGTAGTTCAGACATTACCTGAACCTTTGCAGGAAATATATATCCGCAAAAGGAGACTCAGGACCCAAAAAAACCTGAAAAGAACAAAAACTTTGACAACCTTTCTGGGTACCCCAAAAGAAACATTTTGCGGATCTCCTTGACGCTCACAAAGGAACTCCACAGGGCTGGAAACCAGCGAAGATGGCCCCCCACCCCAATAACGGATAAGGGCAGACTTTCATGCTGAAGGGATCTTGTCTGCTGGTCCGGAAAAGCTAGCTCTAGGCTTACCCGACCAAGGTTGCTTGGAACCTCCCAGGAAAGATCTGTCCCAGAAGCACAAAATAATTTTCTATGGGCTGAGAAGGAGGGCCCCGTCTGTGACGAGGCTCTTCCACTTTCCTTGACTGTGGCAGGAAGGTTCTCTTCCCCCCGTGATACCCTTAATGTCATCCAAAGTAGCCCCTTGAAAGGGTAGATCAATGAGAGCTTTCTTAGAGGCTTGGTCTGTGGACCAATTGTTAAGCCACAGCACGCGCCTAACCACCACCGCTGAAACAAAGTTTGGACAGCACAGGAGCTATATCCAAAGCTGCATCACAAATAAACTGCAGCCCATGGACCAACTGGTTTGCTAAATCAATAAAGGAAGCGGGGACCTTGCTCACTCCCCAGACCCTGGCACAAAAGCTTGGCTCATTCGGGGCGTGGCTTGGACATTAGCGAGTGAGGAGGCACGGATCCACAGCTTCTTGCAGACAGACACTTCAGCCACTCACACTGGTAATTTAAACAGCTCTTCTGGCCCTCATCGGGATGTCACAACGTCGGAGAGCCCACTCACAGCCCCGGGGCTCCGCAAAGCCGAACAAGGGCTCCATAAGCATTTTTATCAGCGATGGAGGGCGGCCACATTGCGAGGCAACAAAGATGGCACCCGGCTCGGGACAGAGGACGTGACACAGCTCCCGTGGGCCAAACCTCTCTACAGCCTGCAGTCTCCCCATTGCATCGCCGAGACTGGTAAGTGAGTCAGCCCCACCAGCTTCTCCTGGCTCCTCAATCTCACAAGGCCAGGGTTCAGACATATCAGAGCTTCTAGGGGACTAAGACCTAAAGCAAAGATGACCTGGAGCGCTTTGTATGAGAGTAGAGAAGGCCTTTAGGCAGGATGTTGAACAGCTACAGGCAGATACCACTCAACTAGGCACCAGATTGGAAACTCTGGAAAAGAGTCAAGGACACTCTTCCAGCTATATCCCAGCTCAGGGACAAGTGCTCTGTTCAGGACCAAAGGATCGAGACCCTCCTATACCAATTAGACGATTATGAGAACCGTATCTGTCGCTCTAATATCGGCATACACGGGTCACCAGAGGCAACATCAACTAAAGATATTGTCTCCACATTGCAAGACATTTTCAGGAAGATTCTGGATCTCTACCCTACTGATACAGTGGAGATTGACAGAGCACACAGAGCTCTCAGACCCCTCTAACAAGATGCTGCAAACCCTAGGGACATTATCTGCAAGTTACACAAGTTTACGGTAAAGGAGCAAATTATGCAACGCATGCGCAATTACCCTTTATTTGATTTTGATGGTGCCTGTTTGTTCTTTTACTAAGACTTGTCATGTCGCACCCTAATGCAACACAGAGCTCTTCAGCCCCTCTTGGAAGCTCTGAGAGAGGCTGGCATCACATACAGTTGAGGGTTCCCCTTTAACTTTCAGGCAGAAAGAGAAGGCAAGTCTGCTACCCTACGCACTAAAGACGATCTTCCACACTCCCTCTCTCAACTGGGCCTAGATCCTGTGGAATTTCCGGACTGGCGCCATTATACGAATGTGCAACTTCCATCGGCATCAAACCCTTGGCTCCCTGCTCGGCCCTCAGAATGCTCACAGGGCCGCAAACGCTCTTCATCAAATACCTCACCCAGGGCCAAGAATGGTAGCAGCTGACGCTCCCTGGGCTCCCGAACTTTCGTTCTGAGGTTACTCCCATCCCTATCTGGCTTTGATTCAATGTGAGGACAATCCAGTGGCCCAATTGCCTAGCAGGAGGGGACCGTTAGCGTCCCCATTTTCTAACCTTTTAATCTACGCTAAGCCATCCCCTCCATCTTCGCTGCTGCGAGTCTGCAAGATGAACATAGTCTCTACTGGATAACCCCCTTGTCATCCGTTCTGCCGAGGGAAGGAGGCTCTTCTCACGCCCTTTATTTTCACTTTTTTTGATCCCCAGTGTAATTTTAGCATTTATTTACTGCAGGGACTGGGATATACCCTTTTCTCATGTTCAATTACACTTCCTGCATAGGATTACCTGTTTTGGGCACCAAGCCTCACACAGGTGGCTCCTCCACTTGCAGGGGGTTCCTGGGGTCAGGCATGCAGCAGACTATAAGCCCTCAGAGACTTATTGTGTCTTCCGTTCGCTCTCTTTGTTGGATACTGTTTGTGCGTTCTATTAATTTTCTTTTATTTAAATTTAAGGCTGCGCACACCTGGTTCAATATTTCAGCTGGTCTCAAATGGACAACTGACATCTGACACAATATGGCAATGGCTAAGGTAGTTTCATATAATGTTTGTGGTTTATGCTCTCCCAACAAACGTAGCAGGCTATGGCTGGAGCTAAAATACAAAAGGACACAGGAGCTTTTTCTGTAGGAGACATTTCACAAATGCCTCCATCCCTAAACTACCCAATTGCTTCTTCCCACAGTGGTACCTGAGTAATTCCCCAACACCGAAATCCCGGGGGATGACTATTGCCATCCACACGAGTTGCCCCTTTCAGCTCTTAGCCCATTATACTGACCCCCAGGGACGCTATGTGTTCTTGAAATGTATTCATGGGCCAGGTTTATACATTTGCAACCTTGTATGCCCCAAACTCACAACAGATTTCTTTTACCGATATAGTCCTTGATAAATTGTCCGACTTCCAAAAGGAACGACCAATGTTGGGAGGGGACTTTAATGTCAGCCCTGTGTAAGATCCTGGTACCTGCGGTACCCTTCCAGCCTATTATTTGTACATTACGTTCCACCATATAGATAGGTGGAACGCATCTAGTACCTGTCCCTTTAAATTCCATGACCTCATCAGTGAGTGCCGCTCTGAGCGGCTATTTCAACCGCCGGCATTCACTCACATGTGTTCGTGCAAACCGCTTGCTACAGCATTACCTAACGCTGCCGAATCCTCCAGCTATTCCCTAATACCTGGATTGACCGAAGACTTGCTACAACATCTTGTATCTCGCTACAAGATCATTACCTCACCGCCGGAACCCTCTCCTTACAAACCTACCAGTGATAAGTACCCCACAGGGGAATACCTTCCTAATCTACTTTCACTACTACTCTGCTTACTAAAGACTATTGCTACTCTAAGAACTATACTGTTACATCTAGCATCTGCACCGCTACTTAGATTGCAAGCTCTTGAGCCTATTACCATCTTGTCACTGCACTAGCCTAGCATCTCCTGTACACTTCATCTGCTCTTCACTACCACCTGTTACCTGTACATGATTGCTATCCTAAGTGCTTACTATCACCATCTGTTACCTCTTACCATTGCTATCACTATCCACGCCTGTCCCCTCAGTATCATCTCTATACTTTCACATATAAACATATCACTCCAGGAACATCTTTAATGAGTGTCTGTGTTTGTGTATGTGCTTGCTGAGACAGGCTGATGCACAATGATGAGTCTTGAGAGTTGGATATGGTAGTTCAACACATCTCTACATGACTACTGAGTGTAACTTCCGCAGCTGCAAATCCACACCACACAAATAAACGCCGGAGCGTTACACCCGGACCCTTCTTAAGACACACACGAGCAGGAAAGTGTCCGGTTGTGTGGGCTCTCCACTTCTCTCCCACCATCTTAGAATGGGGATACTGCTGCCAGAGGTACGCTGTTACTCCGGTTGTGACCAGGGCTATGCGTCCTCACGAGGCGGAGCTAAAGCTGGGTCACGCTCGCTGGCCAGACTGGGAAGACCGTAAGGATCTAGGAAATCCAGTGCGTCGCCCAGTCCGGCAGTTGATTGTAGATCTCACAGAAACAAAAAATAATAAAAGAAGAAAAAAATTCCTATGGAGAGCCGCATAACCCAAGGGTCAAAGAAGATATGGATCAATAAATGAAAGAGAAAGTTATTTTTACAGTTCAAATACAAGATTACTTGTAAACTTTTATGTTGTAAGTGCTGCCTCTCTGCTGGACATCTCTTCCAACAACTTCTGGGATTCCCTGCATGTTTTGCAGCTACACCTCTGTTAAGGACTACATATCCCATGATATTTTGCTGTCTGCAAGCAGCGATTCTTGTACTGATCCTGCCTCCCTAAACTCTTCCACTTAGCACCTCTGTAGTTTAGAAAGCAGGCTCTATAAAATGTGACACAGCAATGCCTACTCACAGGGCATAGTGAATAGGTGTCACAGGATTCAAGGAAGTAAATATATATCGGGATCATAATAAAGTTTACAAACTTTATCAGGCTAAAAATAATTTTAAAAACAATGTGGAAATTATTGATTTTATTATATGATTTTAAATTTGAGCATAGATGTGTTTTAAATCACAATCTGAGAAGTGAAAAATGTACTAGGCCACCATAATCATGGAGCACAATCCTGTTTGTCAAACACATTACTTTGTTAAAAAAAAAATAATATATATATATATATATATATATATATATATATATATATATATATATATATATATATATATATATATATTAAGAATCTACTTTAAATAGAATGTAAAAAAAAAAAGAAGTTTGAATACAAACTACAAATTTAAATATACTAACAAAACTGAAGCAATAACACATCATGGAAAAAATAGAGACAGTTTCCTAAATGATGTTTGCAAAGAGGTTTGGAAAATGTGAGGCAATTAAGAAGAGATTTAATCTCCCAACAGTAAATACTAACAATCAAAGAGAGCCCTTACAAGCACCTCTGTGTTTAGTAATTACATTTTGAGGTAAGAAAAAACTATATACTGTATTTATTATTAACAAAATGTGAGATGTTTATGTACTAGAAAAGCAGAATAATACTACTGAAGAGTCATTGGGACTTTTTGGTTTATTATCTTTATGAACTTATGTGCGTATAATTCTTTTTTACATTTATGATCACATTTTTCTGCTTATATATATCGATTATCCCTTGCAAGAAGCATTAATGTGATCTTTATAGTGCTGAACTGTTTTCCAAATACTGCTAAGGGCCTTATTAGTAAGGTTTACATGTGATACTTCTTTCTACATTTCCTATTTCATGCAAGTAAAGATGGGAGACAGATATTGATGAGGCTTTGGGGGATATACGGGACCAAATATTGCAGAATGTACAGTTGGTTTCCACATCTCCAACACAGAGTGACCAAACTCTTCATTCTGCATTGGGCTTATCGTACTCTGGAGCTGCTGCATAGGGTAGGCAGGAGTGAAAACTGTGAATAAGTAAAATGTGCTTAGTTTCCTGGCTCCTTTATGCATCTGTTCTGGAGATATCAGTATTGGCAAGAAGTGCTAGACATGTTGAATTCTGTATATGACATTGTGTTGATTCCAGATCCCGTTCTTTGCCTACTAGGGCATGTAAAGCCTAACAACCTGGATCAAGACTAGGTAGTGGCTAATGCTAGATCACTTTTTATGGCACGCAAGCTGATTTCACCCAATTCTACTACCCTTGATAACTGGATTTGGGAAATGGATAAACAGGTTATGTTTGAGAACTATACTTATGCTATATACTTAGCTGCATCACAGTCTAATTTTAATATAGAACAACGTTTGGGTATGTTCTTAGTAGACTAGGATGGCCTATCATAGCGAGTTCTTATATATGGTTCATATAACATATCACTTGCTCTGGAGTATTTTTGAATATTTCTGAATGAATATCTTTGCATTTTTTTGAAAACTTGATGGCAATGAATCAAATGTATTGCTGCTGGTATTGTCCTGTGAGGCAATTAGATCTGTGTTTGAGATTTCTTTTCTATGTCTTGAATTGTTTTTATGTTTTTCCTTTTTTTTTTTTACGTCATAGAAAAAAAAAAAAAATTCTAAAACAAAATCAGAATTAAAAAAAAAGCATGAGCAGTACAATATTGCAATACATACATATGTCCCCATGTTCTGTATCTTGCTGCATGTAAAGAACAATACCAGACGATCCTCCCAGTAATCCAATGAGTTCCTTACTACCTGCACTGAGCTGACAACGCAGTGGGGTTGATTTACCTAACTTTGCATGGGTGCTCAACCTGTGGCTCTCCAGCTCTTGTGGAACTACAAGTCCCATGAGGCATTGCAAGGCTGACAGTTACAAGCATGACTCCCAAAGTCTGAGGCATGATGTGTAGTTCCGCAACAGCTGGAGGGACACAGGTTGTGCACCCATAGACACACCCTTTTGCAAGATAATCTTCCCCAGCTTTAAGTAGTTTTCTATGCCTGATAATAAGGGGCGAATTTTCTGTACCAAGTCTTAGGCAGGCCATAGACGGTGCATGAATTTCTTTCCACAGGTAGGAAAGACATTTGCACGATTTCCCCATCAACACAGACCGTGCTGACAGGGGAATGCCTCCTGCCAAGCATTTGTCTTTACCGAGCAGGGGGGGCGGGAGGGAGGGAGAGCGGGTGGGGGAAGCCGTTCCTGCTGGGAGAAGACAGTTATCACAAGCAGCTACGGAAGGCTGGTTGTACCCAAGTTGATCGATCAACTTGGTACATTCAGCCTGCCCATTGGTTCGAATCTCAGCCGGTTCAGCACTGTGAATGGCTGGCCTTTGAGTCAGGGGTAGTTGATAAGAGTGATAAAAGTGTTTATAATCCCTTTAAGTTCATTATATCTTCGCTACGGACTCAAATGCATTTAAACAAAATGGCAAATATTCACTAAAATCTCTCCATTTTCACTTATGTTTGAAGAAAAAGAATCCCACCAATTTCTCGCATCCTTAACCATTTGCTGCCCGTAGAACTCATATGGTGGCAAGGTGGCACTACTCCTAGTACGTGATCCAACACTTCCGGGTCTGGGGGCGAGCATGCGTGCCAGTGGCGACTCACTAATGCTGTAATTATGCACAGCAGGAGCCGATTTGCGGGTACCGCAAATTTGAAGTCCGTCTGCACCCGCCGATCATCCAGTATCGAGGCGGAACAGCGGGCCGTAAGTAGGGAAGGCATGGATCCTATGTTCGTGAAAAACGGGGACATGGATCCATGCCTTCCCCTAGTAAAAGCACCTCGCAGTACACTAAGAGCCAGTTCACACTACTCCGACTTGTCAGGCGACTTGGTCGCCTGACAAGTAGCGCTCCATGCTGTGCAATGGAACCATTCTAATCAGAGCGACTCAAATCCGACTTAGAAAAAGGTTCCTGCACTATTTTTGGGCGAAAACGGAGTGACTTGCATTGACTTCTATTATGAGAAGTCATTTGCAAGCCGCGATGAAGTCGCACTGCACGGGCGACTTTAAAATCGCCTAAAGTCGGGGCGACTGAGTCGCAGTGTGAACCGGCTCTAAAACACAGGCTAAGCACACAGTTAACCCTTTGATCGACCCAGTTGTTTAACCCCTTACCAGCCAGTGCAGTGACAGCGCACATTTTTAGCACTGATCACTGTATTAGTGTCACTGGTCCCCAAAAATGTTGAAAAGTGTCGGTTAGTGTCAGACTGTCCACTGCAATATCGCAGTCCAGCTACAAGTCACTGATCACCACCATTACCAGTGAAAACAAAACAAAGATGTAAAAGTTAAAAAATATCCCATAGTTTGTAGGCGCTATAACTTTTTGCGAAACCGATCAATATACGCTTACTGGGATTTTCTTTTACCAAAAATACATATTGGCCTAAATTAACACTTTTTCAATTTTTTTATTGGATATGTTTTATAGCAGAAAGTAAAAAATAGTTGTTTTTTTTTTTCCAAAATTGTCGGTCTTTTTTGGTTTATAGCGTAAAAAAAAAAAAAAACACTGAGGTGATCAAATACCACCAAATGAAAGCTCTAATTTGTGTGAAAAAAAATAACACAAATTTTATGTGGGTACAGCTTTGCATGACCACGCAATTGTCAGTTAAATTAACACAGTGCCATATCGCAAAATATGGCCCGGTCATGAAGGTCAAATGGGTAATCATGGGCAAATAGGCATGTTTTTCTGGGCATTTTATTTTGAGAAATACCTGTGTACTAGGTTCCTATGTACTGACTTGCCTGTTAAACTGACCATACACTATGCAAATTTCAGCTGTTTCCTGATGAACCAGTCAAACCT
This sequence comes from Pelophylax lessonae, assembly GCF_965119305.1. Taxonomy (NCBI): domain Eukaryota; kingdom Metazoa; phylum Chordata; class Amphibia; order Anura; family Ranidae; genus Pelophylax; species Pelophylax lessonae. Next base: position 146,081,495 of record NC_138780.1, on the reverse strand, counting down.
TGCTAAGAGGGTGGCCCTGCTGCCCCCCACCACCCAATATCTTTTGATTAAAAACTTTCACCTGAACAGCAGATGCATCCAATCAGATGAAACAGCTGTGTGTGTACTGCAAAACAAAAAAACATCCCTATTCTCCCATGATTAAGAATGAAAGAATTGGATAGTTTTCATTGAAAACAGAGAATACAATAGGCACAGTGGGAGATATGTCGAGCTGTGCTGCATAGCATGGATGGAGAAATCGGTTTGTTTTTTTGTTCAACACACAGTTTGAACAGTGCATGGCCAGCCTTACGCAACAAATTTAAGGTGTTCTAAATTTCACTTTGATGTGAAAGCAAATACTAAAGTAATGAGAGGACAAAAACAAGGAAGTGATATGCATTTCCAAGGAACACTAACTAGGCTGTTTATGTGTAACTGACATGATAGATTATATTATCGGCTCTGATGAAGGTGCAGAACACGGCTGGATCAGAAGCCTGCAGGGGGCACTCAATCACCAGTCTACCTCAATGACATCATAACATTCAATGTCAGATTTAGACAATGTATACATTAGAAACAGAGAAAACCAAGTAGGTCACATACACAACAAATCCAGCCAGGTCTAGGATCAGGGCTAAGATAAAGAATGCTGCAATTCATGCAGCTTTACTATCTGCCAGCTTTATAGTAAAAAACAAAATCTAAAATGTACGTAAAGCTGTTAATATTTTATTTCCTTTTAATAGAGTAGGGAAGGGATAGAACCTCTGCCTAGTCCTTATTTATTACTGTGTTCCTGCTAGTTGGACTAACTTTGGCGACCATTGTCATCGAGACAGAAACCATCACGTGGCCAAAACATATAACAGGAATCAGATTGTGGTTTTTATTTCACATACAGATGTAGTGTTGGCATATTATATGTCACTTTAGAGAATATGTGTTTACCATTTGTATCAGGCTTTGCAGCACTAAAGCCGGTAATCCAATATCCCTAACACAAGCACATACAGTATATTACCAAAAGTATTGGAACGCCTGCCTTTAAAGTATATGAACTTTAATGGCAACCCAGTCTTAGTCAGTAAGGTTCAATATTGAGTTTGCCCATCCTTTTGCAGCTATAACAGCTTCAACTCTTCTGGGGAGGCGGTCCACAAGGTTTAGGAGTGTGACTATGGGAACGTTTGACCATTCTTTTAGACGTGCATTTGTGAGGTCAGGCACTGATGTTGGACGAGAAGGCTTGGCCCGCAGTCTGCGCTCTAATTTATCCCAAAGGTGTTTTATTGGGTTGAGGTTAGGACAGTCAAGTTCCTCCACCACAAACTCTCACTCTCATACGCTTATCCATGTCTTTATGGACCTTGCTTTGTGCAGTGGTGCACAGTCATGTTGGAACAGGAAGGGCCATCCCCAAACTGTTCACACAAAGTTGGAAGCATGAAATTGTCCAAAATGTCTTGGTATGCTGACGCCTTAAGAATTCCCTTCACTGGAACTAAGGGGCCCAACCCATGGGGGGAAAAAAAAAAAAAAACCCACACCATAATACCCCCTCCACCAAATGATTTGGACCAGTGCACAAAGCAAGGTCCATAAAAACATAGATGAGTGAGTTCGGGCTGGAGGAACTTGACTGGCCTGCACAGTCCTAAGCTCAACCCAATAGAACACCTTTGGGATAAATTAGAGCGGAGGCTGCAAGCTAGGTCTTCTCTTCAACATCAGTACCTGACCTCACAAATGCGCTTCTCTGGCAGAATGGTCAAACATTCCCATAGACACACTCCTAAACCTTTTGGACAGCCTTCCCAGAAGAGCTGAAGCGATTATAGCTGCAGAGGGTGGGCCAACTCAATTTTAAACCCTACAGAGTAATGCCCCATACACACGTGCAGATTATCTGCAGACTTTTGTCTGCAGACTTACCAAAACCATATAATATGAGGTCAAACCTAAACACTTTCAATTTGTATGCAATCCGGCAGGCCCTTGCACTACATAGAAAAGGTAAGTCTGCAGATAATCTGCACGTGTGTATGGGGCATAAGACTGGGATGTCATTGAAGTTCATGTGCGTGTAAAGGCAGGTGTCCCAATACTTTTGGTAATATAGTGTATATACTATTCTCACAGCTCCACTGCTTTGGCAATGATAAAATTTAGAGGAGTGTTTAAATGGCAAGCAGGAAATGTGGTACGCAATACATTAAATTTTTTTAAACACATAGAAGATTCACCTGCAACATTTGAAGACATTAGTTCTACAGTGGGAAAAATGGTGCTACTATACTAACTAGACCAATTATACTCTAGCAAAGACTTTTTCAACCGGGGTGCCTTGGCAAATTGCCCAAAAATGTGTCTACAAGTCAACGTGTGGATCAATCAGTTTCAGCAAAGCCATGTTTTTATTGCGCAACGTTACAACCTTTCAGCTGTCAGCATCCAAATAACCAATGTAATTGGTTGATAAAGAGGAGGACATAGGGCGCCCGGACAGCATCCTTGTTTAACCCCCCACCCCTCTCTGTCAGCACTGGGGTCATATTAGCTGAGTGAGTGATACAAGGGAGAAGAGAAACACTGGAATACTAGTCAGTACCAGTGTGCAAAGGTGTATTTGCTTTGCAAGAGTAAATCACCTCTAATATTGGATGTTCTACATGTGTGGATGTTGATGCATTATGTAAAACAAATAGTTTTGTATCTTACCTATAAAATTGGGGTGTCTCGAGATTGTGGAGAGTTTTAAAGGGTGCCTTGACTGAATAAAATGTTGAGAAATACTGCTCTAGCAAATGTGATCCATTTTCAGTTTTGAAAGCTCTGGAAGTAGTAAGACCAACTCTCACCCCAGCTCCACAAAATCTTATACTCATTTGTCCATGCCCCTGCCAAATGCAGTTTGTGCCTCTGCGGCTGGGGAGTTGCATGACTCAGGCAGGGGTGAGAACTGATGAGTGTAAGACTTTTGGTGGGTAAGTTAAAGTGATTGTAAAGGTTTCTTTCTTATTTTTTAAAAACAAACATGTTATGCACAGAGCAGCCCTAACCCCCATATTCTGGGGTCCTCATCTGATGCTCCTGGCTCCTTCTTCTGAGTGCCCCCAGAGCAAGCGCTTACTACGTGGGCACTTGTGTTGGCTTAACCCTGAGCCGAACTGTGCGCGTCTATTGACACACAGTGCTGCTCGGCCCTACCCCCTGCTCCCTTGTCATTGCATTTGATTTACAGCAGCAGGAGTGAATAGCTCCCGCTGCTCTCAATCAGTGAGGAGGGAGAGGAAGAGCAGCGTCACTGCTCACAGGCACAGCGCTGGATCTAGTTTTGGCTCAGTAAATTATTTACACAAAAAAAGGTTTTTTACCTTAAAGTATAACTAAAGGCAAAACTTTTTTTTTCTTTTTTAAAGTGTTGGATAGAGTAAAGATGTATTAGAACACCTATTAGTTTTTTTTTTTGTTTTTTTTCAGTATGTGCCTCCATTAGGGGGATTCACCCTCTCTATTTGTCCTGTTTACCAATATCTTTGAAAGTGAAAGTAAATGAAAACCCCACATTTTGGGTTGTTCCCAGAAAAGTAATAGAGGGGAAACCTTCCAATGGAGACACTAGTTCTGGTGACCTGGGGCCCCCCCAATTCCCTTAATTTGCAGGGATTTCCTTTCTCTCCCTGTTCTGGCTATGTGACCAGAAGTGACAGTAAATCTCTCCAATGGGAGACAGAAGCAAATCCATAGAATAAAAAAAATAACAAAACATCCAATCTTTTAAGATACTAACTAAACTCAGGTCAGTTCCCGACTAATGAGTTGCACCCAAATTAGTTCCGGGAAAACAAAATAGGTAGCTCTGGTACCTTATAAAAATAAGATAGGTATAAGTTGCACTAATAGTTAATGTCCATAAAGATCAGAAAACAGTCCATAGGTGAAGTATTAAAAAATCCTTGATGTGATGAATACTACTCTCTGTCACCCTGGATAGGCTCTGACAACACTGCCACCACCAAAGACTAAAATGGACTCTTACCAGCTCATATTGACCCCGTTTCTGGAGGTCAATAAAGGATTCAGGGTCCTCTTATGACTCCACACACCGATGACCATAGGATAACATCATAGCTAAACCCAGAAATGCAAAAGCTCCGCATAGTGTAAGATCGTTCAACTCCGTTATTAAAATCTAAAATATTGCACTTACATAATAGACAATAAAAAATCGCCTCCTTCCATTTATCGCAACATTTTCTGTTCAACATCAAAATGTGAAATGTCTCATACAGAAGCATTGGCACTTGTTGGGCAATGATGGAGTTTTGAAGTCGATTTTGCCTAGTAGACCACAGGTAGTATTTAGGGGTGCCCCCTCCGTGAGAGATAAAATTGCTCCCAATGTTCACAACAATTTAGGGTTTTTCAGAACCTTACTGGGTATTATAAATGTAGAAAATGTCAGGTATGTGGCCTAAATGGATGTAAAAACAAGAGAACTAATAGTTTTGTCTCTACAAGCACTTCACATACGTTTGTGATCGAACCATTTATAACATGCTCCAGTACTGGGGTAGTATATTTGTTGCAGTGCCCATGTGGGCTTCAGTATGTGGACAGGACTAAACAAGCCTTACAGGTGAGGCTAAATGAACAAATTAGCAATATCAGAAAGGGCTTTAAAAACCATTTCAGTATGAAAACATTATGCAACTGTGCACAATAGAGATCCTACACATACTTTATTTTTGGGTATAGACAAATATAGGCCTCAATGGCGGAGTAGTTCTTTAGTTAGGGAGATTTCTAAATTAGAAATGGCCTGGATACATAGGATCAAATCTAATGTTCCATATGGTTTAAATGTAGATGTGAATGCATTTATTAACAACTCTTAACCTGCATTACAAAGTTGTGGACATTAGGTCCTGTAAAGGATAAATTTTTAAAGTTGTGAACCTTGATACGAGTCTTAGGTGGTGGTGATGGTGGCAGTGTTATCGGAGCCTATCCAGGGTGACAGAGGGTGGTGTTCATCACATCAAGGATTTTTTTTAATACTTCCAACTATGGTCTGTTTTCTGATCTTTATGGACATTCACTATTACCGCAACTTATACCTATCTTATTTTTACATCGTGCATATCTCACAAAATAGTTGCAGCTCACTTTGATCTATTACTATTTGCACTAACGTGGTATCTTTTTTCTTTTAGCTCTGGTACCTTATTTGTGTTCTGCCAGCTTTTTCACCCAGCAGCTGGCTCTCACCATAGAAAGCTCTGAACATTAAACAGCTCACAAACAAAGGCCTGTGGACTGCTGAGATAAGTACAAGGTCTGGCTACCACATAAGTGGTGGACCTACGAATTGAGGAACTGAGGATTTTTCCCACCCAAGTCAACAAGACAGGGGGCAGATGAGCCCCGCTGCCTGCTATTGAGCTGTACTACGCAGATGCAAAGAGGAGACAGAGGACTTGCAGTGCTGGATGTTAAGAAACACAGGATATCAGTAAGTATACATTTGTAAAGGCATGGTGGGGGGGGGTTAGGTCAGATGGAAAAGGCAAAAATAATAAATGCACTTTGTCTGCTAGGCAAAGAAAAAAAAAGAAAGAAAACCTTCCAACTTTACAGCTAATTTAATGCTAATGTGCTGCTGACCGGTCACTAAGGAATTAAGGCGCACACAGTAAATATTTATCACTGAGGAGATTCTTTACATGCTCTTGAAGCATATCAAATACACAGCAGAGGGCCACTAAAGGGTTAAAGCCTATACTGAAAGGTACAATCTTCTCCTGTGGCAGCTGACCACTGAAAGGGAATGCTTATACACTTCAGAATGAATTTGTATAACAATATGTATGTATACATTTACAATATATTGTAAAGTATGCAGGCTGGCATAGACAGGAAAGACCAATTTATGTGCTGGAGGTGGAAACTCACTTAGTAAAAGACCAATATGTGCATGCTGGAGGTGGGACTTACTGGAGAAAGACCAATCTTTGTGCTGGATGTGTGACGTCACTGGAGAAGAACCAGGAAGAGGCTGATTTGCACAGTGACAAAGTGAAAGTAGTACTTAGAAATTTTAAAATGTATATTAGTATAGGACTCCAATAAATATTTAAACAGGAAATGGTTTTAAATAATTCATAATATATTAAATATGTTTAAGAATATTTGAAATGATCAATTTAAAAAACATAAAATATGCTGCACAAACATACATGCCATCAATTCAAACAAAACATATTACAGGTTTATTTCCATAAGTGAACACTCTGCTTCTAAATTCATTTTGGAACACAAAGGTATGAATTATACATCAAAAGAAAGTCACAACCAAGCCTGTTTTAGGAGCAACATAACATGACTGCAAAGCTGTACAGGATGACACATGAACATATATACCCTAAAATCATTCCCATCATTAGCACCCATGTGATTACATCATCAAGTGCAAAAGTCAAAGTTCCAGCTAAAAAAAAAAAAAAGTGGGTAAATACTAAATATGGGTGGAAATAATGGGATGTATATGTTGGGGTATGTGTATATGTTGTTCTATTTCACTTCACAGAGAAGATAAGGTTGTGCCCTGTCAAAAAGTCAAAATAAACCTAATCGCAGACTGTTCACCTTTCAACCCGTGAGTGCCACCCTATCTTTTGAATTAAATATACTTCATGATTTGCTGAGCACCTGGGCCCATTTTTCTCATGGATGTGTGTGCAGTGACAACTGCTGGTTTATACGGTTGACAAGGTCAGGACAAAAATATTTCGTACATATTTGCATAAAATAAAAAAATAAATAAAAGTGGCCAGCTCAGTACAGCAGTACACAGAAATAGTAGGGTCAAGTATTTGTTAGTCAAATCTCCAGCAAACAAAGATTCTGGGCTGCTTCTGCTGCTTAAAATTCACATAGGGAAATAACGCAGGTACTGCCTAGGCAACAGTAGTTTTAGTTTTCATCTGCTTAAGGTAACTGCTTGGCTCAGCACTGAGCAGAATTACATTGATTTTTCTACTGGCCTGACTCTTAAAAAGGCAAACCAATAAAGTCCAGCACAACTTATTTCTGAATTTAATGAGCCTCATCCAGAGGAAGGAAGCCTTGTGCTCAGAGACTTGTAAGGTAATTACATTGCCAATTTTACTGGCTCTTAAAAAAAACAAAAACAAAAAAAAAAAAACATTCAGCATTTTAGAAAGTCATTTCATAGTGCCAAATAGTATTCATGTTAAAAGAGTAAATTTTATATTCTCTGAAGACCAGAGGATTGAAATGCAGGGCACCTTTCTATGTAGTGTCAGCATTGCCACAGCCCCCCTTCCCCCCACAGAATGAGTATAGTTACAGAGGAGTAAAAATATATATATATACTGTACATAACTGCATAGCAATGTGGAAGCCCCCTTGTGATGGCAATAATGTTACATAGATTTAAAAATTGTAAAGCGCTGCGCAATCTGTTGGCGCTATATAAATCCTGTATAATAATAATAAAAACATTAAAATAAATTGAATCAAGGATTTTAACCTCCACACATAACCATGCACAGGGTGAGCATGCATACGTAAATGACAATTTTATAACATACTGTATATTAGGTATTGCTATGCATGTTAACCACTTAAGCCCCGGAGGATTTGGCTGCTAAAAGACCAGGGGGTTTTTTGCGATTTTTTTACTGCGTGACTTTAACGGACAATTGCGCGGTCGTGCGACGCTGTACCTAAACGAATTTGACGTCCTTTTTTTCCCACAAACAGAGCTTTCTTTTGGTGGTATTTGATCACCTGTGCGATTTTTTGATCATGCGCTATAAACAAAAAAAGAGCGTCAATTTTGCAAAAATAACAATATTTTTCACATTTTTTTATATGAAATTCCCCAAAAAAATGTAAAAATCAAAATTTTTTAACATTTCTCCCTTCACAGGAGCGATCGTAGTGTGACCGGAGGACATCGAGTCCGCCGGTCACACGCACTGACTTGTCTGTGAACGAGCCGCGGCGGGCGCACGCCTCGGCGGGCGCGCACCCGCCCGCAATTGGCTCGCAAGTCAGTGACAGGCGAGTGACATATCCATACGTCACTCTGCCTGGCCGGGGCTGACCGCCGCAGTATATAGTCGTGCGGCGGTCGGCAACCGGTTAAATGTGGGAGGAATGATTCTAAGGCCTTCATTTACCAATAACTTCAAACTGATGAGCTGTACAAGGTTTAAAAAGCATTGTCTATGGACAATTTTTGGATCCTATTTTTTTTTTTGCTTGCGTCATTTTACGGGCACACACTATTTCATATTCTGGTATATTTTTCTTTAACAATGTCATCTTCTAAAAGTTTCCAAAACAATTGGGAATTACTGTATTTTCTGGCGTATAAGACTACTTTTGAACCTCAAAAAAATCCCCAAAAAATGGGGGGTCGTCTTATACGCCGAGTATAATAACTCCAAGGTAACCTAAGTATAAGTATTACCGGTAGATGTAATCTCTCAGGAAGCTGGCTGTGTGGAAATCCTGTACCGGTTTACCGTATGTACCGTAGCTTCGGCTACATACAGTGTACCGCGCTGAGCCAATCAGGGAGAGCGATGTATTCTATTATTGAATGCAAAGCCTGCTTGGATTGGTGGAGTAACATCAGCCAGCCTCTCTGACTCTGCCAATCTGAGCAGGCTTTGCATTCAATAACAGAATACATCGCTCACTGTGATTGGCTTAGCGCGGTACACTGTATGTAGCCAAAGCTACGGTACATACGGTATACCGATACAGGATTCCCGCACCGCCAGCGTGTTGAGATTACATCTACCGGTAATACTTATACTTAGGGTACCTTGGAGATATTATGAGAGATTACATGTATTACAGTACTTGGGGTACCTTGGAGATCTATGAGAAATCTGATGTTTTTCAATGGTGTTGCCTTGCTTCGGAAGGGGGGTAGTCTTATACGGCAAGTATAGCCCAAAACCTATGTTTTAACTTGAAAATTAGGGGGGTCGTCTTTAACGCCCAGTCGTCTTATACGCCGGAAAATACGGTATATTAGGTTTGTGTACACTAAAATCAGAGTTTATTTCTTGCTAAAAATATAGGTTTGATAAACAGCTAAACAAACATCACACATTTAAAATTGCAACTACCATCTCTTTATTATACAGGTTCTCTGCTTTAAAAAAAATACAGTATAATATTTTAGGTGTTTTAAGTAATTTTCAAGCCAAAAATTTGGATTTTAACATGTGTGCAAAATAGTAAAAAAAAATGGTCAGACAGAGGAGGGGTTGAACCATCCAAAACTGATATTTAAACCCTTTCTGTGGGATATCTCTGGGACTTCAAGGATGAAGCCTCTTTGTTCACAAAACAAGGGAGCCCTACTCTGCCTGCTGGAATTTTAATTTACTTTAACAGAACATGCAAGGAGATAGAACACCCAAAACTCTATGTGGAGGGGACAAAGCCAAGAGCTATGGTGGGTAGATATTGCGGCTTGGCAGTATGAAAGATACAGCCGCGTCTTATGAAACCAATCAATGTAGAACTATTTCATCAGTTTCAGGGTTCTATCAGGCTGAGGTCAGAACTATGTGCAGGCTAGTCAAGTTCCTCCACCCCAAAATCGCTCATCCATGTCTGACCTCAACCCGATAGAACAATTTTGGGATGAATTAGAGCGCAGACTGTGAGCAAGGCTTTTTCTCCAACATCAGTGCCTAACCTCACAAATCCGCTTCTGGAAGAATGGTCAAACATTCCCATAGACACACTCCTAAACCTTGTGGACAGCCTTCCCAGAAGAGTTGAAGCTGTTATAGCTGCCAGACTGGGATGACATTAAAGTTCATGTGTGTGTAAAGGCAGGCATCCCAATACTTTTGGTAATATAGTGTACGTTAGCATGAACTGTAGGTGGAGATAAAAATAAATATTAAAAAAGAAAAAGTAATGAGACACACTTAGTGTATACGACACCCAGGGCCTCTATAGGAAAAAATATTTTCAGTAATTACAAATAAAATGTGAAAATTGTTATTAATAATAATCATGGCTAGAAAAGAAACACAGGCCATGAAAATGCTAGTGTTTCCATGTATTGGTGGTCAGTGAAGAAATGCCTGCTTACATTTATCGATATATGAAAAATGGCCCTTAACACTGCATGTTAGTAAATGGCCCTGTTACATTGGTGGTCATTAAAATGTCAAATTAAACTGGAGGTTAAAGGGAAAAGACCTGCCTTACACCGATGGTCAGTAGGAGAAGGGTCAAGTACAGCGATGATTAGTAGAAAGAAAGCTCCGTACATTAGTGGTCACTGGAAAGAAAGTCCCCATTACAGATAGCTTAAAAGATTGTTGTTAGATATTTACAGTGTCTTAAAAAAGTATTCATGCACCTTGAAATTTCCCACATTTTGTCATGTTACAACCAAAAACCTAAATATATTTTATTGGGATTTTATGTGATAGACCAACACAAAGTGGCACGTATTGTAAAGTCGAAGAAAAATTATACCTTTAACTAAAATCTAGTGGAATCAATTGCCTTCAGAAGTCACCTAATTAGTAAATAGAGTCTGTGTATAATTTAATCTCAGTATAAATACAGCTGTTTGGTGAAGCCCTCAGAGACTTGTTAGAGAACCTTAGTGAATAAACCGCATTATGAAGGCCAAGGAACAAACCAGACAGGTCAGGGATAAAGTTGTGGAGAAGTTTAAAGCAGGGTTAGGTTATAAATAAATATCCCAAGCTTTGAACATCTCGCAGAGCACTGTTCAATCCACCATTCGAAAATGGAAAGAGTATGGCACAACTGCAAACCTACCAATACATGGCTGTCCACCTAAACTGACAGGCTGGGCAAGGAGAGCATTAATCAGAGAAGCAGCCAAGAGGCCGATGGTAACTCTGGAGGTGAGGCAGAAATCCACAGCTCATGTGGGTGAATCTGTCCACAGGACAACTATTAGTCGTACAATCCACAAATCTGGCCTTTATGGAAGAGTGGCAAAAAGAAAGCCATTGTTGAAAGAAAGCCGTAAGTTCTGTTTGCAGTTTGCGAGAAGCCATGTGGGGGACACAGCAAACGTGGAAGAACTTACTCTGGCCAGACGAGACCATAATTTAACTTTTTGGCCTAAAAGTGAAATGCTATGTCTGATGGAAAACAAACACTGCACATCACCCTGAACACACCATCCCCACCGTGAAACATGGTGGTGGCAGCATCATGTTGTGGGGATGCTTTTCTTCAGCAGGGACTGGGAAGCTAGTCAGAGTTAACGGGAAGATGGATGGAGCCAAATACAGGGCAATCTTAGAAGAAAACCATTAGAGTCTGCAAAATACTTGAGACTGGGGTGGAGGTTCCCCTTCCAGCAGGACAATGACCCTAAACATACAGCTACAATGGAATGGTTTCGATCAAAGCATATTTATGTGTTAGAATGGACCAGTCAAAGTCAAGACCTAAACCCAATTGAGAATCTGTGGCAAGACTTGAAAATTGCTGTTCACAGACGCTCTCCATCTGACAGAGCTTGAGCTATTTATCAAAGAAGAATGGGCAAAAATGTCACTCTCTAGATGTGTCAAGCTGGTAGAGACATACCTAAAAAGACTTGCAGCTGTAATTGCAGCAAAAAGTGGTTCTACAAAGTATTGACTCAGGGGGCTGAATACAAGTGCACACCACACTTTTCAGATATTTGTAAAAACTTTTGAAAACCATTTATCATTTTCCTTCTACTTCACAATTATGCTCCACTTTGTGTTGGTCTATCACATTAAATCCCAATAACATACAATTATGTTTTTGGTTGTAACATGTCAAGGGGTATGACTACTTTGTCAAGGCACTGTATTTGAGTCAGACGTTGCTTAGTGCTCATAGAACCCTGGTTGAGAACGGCTGATACGGACACTAAAGAGTATGTACTTCAGTGCTCACATAAGCAAGTCAACAGTTTATGGTAAAATGCCAAGAATAGAATGTCTAAGAAATAGCTTGGCAGGAGTAGGACATTCTATTCTTCAGCTACCATATGCCTTTATAGTCAACTCCAGGCAAATTTCCAGAATACATTTACTACATTGGCAACAACATAAGGTTTAGGTATTAGAAATTATGTGGTTGGGATTTTGGTAGGAGTGGGCGTGCATGGATGTCTGTATGTATGTGTTTATCTGTGTACATGTATGTGTGTGTGTGTATATATATATATATATATATATATATATATATATATATATATACACACACACACATTTCTTTTCCTAAACTTAATTCTACTTATGGAGCCATGTGTGGAGAAGTGACTGACTTCAAGACAGCATCTGACTGGAGTCTTTGACTTTAAATACAATATACTAATGGTAAGGACTTTTATTTATTATTTGGAATTTTATTCCAAAGTGTGTTGGTGCTGGACTTCTATGCTCTTCCAATGCTCCCTGTAAAGAGCAGACAAATAAGATTCCCCAAGTAGACAATAAGGTTCTCTAAGTAGAAATGGCCTACGAAATGTACCTCTTCAGCTTACTGGGCCATACCAACATTTAACAAGCGGTTCTTTCCCCCACTTGAAAGGACTAATTGACATTGGAGTTTTTACAGAGAAAAAAAGGCCTTTCCAAAACCTGTGCTTTAGAAGGAGTGATTATGGAAGTTACCTTCTGCCTTATAGTAACATGAAAACTCATGAAGAGTGAAAATAACAAATTAGGCTTACATAGTAAGGTCAAATACAAATACATTTAACTAAAAACAGTGCTGGGGCACAACTATAATAAATAGATCATACAGTGCAATAATACTCAATTCTAAATAATAAAGTGATACTCAAAGTGTGAAAACCATAAAAAAATCAAACAATCATGTAAAATAAACCCTCTGGGGACAACTGATTTATCCAGTGTTCCTCTGCAACTTACTCTCCCTCCAGCCCGCTCTGCGAGCCTCGATATCAGTCAATATGTAGCACCCTTCTAGGTAGGTGCTAGTGAGAGAGTATAGTTTTTGGCTCTGTCTGCCTATCAGAGGAGCAGCAGGCAAATCTATATTGCTTTCTGCTTACCAGAGAACAGTATCTGTGAGTTAGGTCTGCTCAGTGTGTGATTCATTGGGTCTAAATAGTGTTTCACACTGGTCCAATAGGGAGGCATGTTGAACAGTGGGAGGAAACCGGACCAATGGGTACATAGGCTTTGATACAGTCCCGGTGATTGGCAGACACCAGCTGTCTGGTGCATTAATGGATACTGTGTAAAAGCCAGAAGCACATGTGCTGCGGGGTCTTTGGTTGAAGAGCAGAGTCCCAGAGGGAGGGTGGCAGCTGCCGCTTCCTCTGTAGCAGTGACACGTGGTCACAGGCGGTCGGCCTGGGAACCAGAGGAAAGGAGCTAATTCCAGAAGTCCAGGAAAGCTGACTGAGTGGGGAGACACTGGATACCCTAGAAAAACCATATCGTTAGTACAAGGGATTGTGTCAAGGGGTCTGACCTGAGGGGGGCCACCCCAAAAGTAGGATAGTCAATGGACGGGTGCTAGCAGTTCAGAAAGGGGATACTGAGGAGAGTGTCCCGAAGATAAAAATGGATTTTTGTAAAATCTTACCGTAAAATCCTTTTCTCTTAGCTCATCGACAGACGTAGTCCTCGGTGATACACCACCTTCGGGTTATGTTACCTCCGCAGGAGCAGGACTAGACAGGAAATTAAAAAGCTCTGGCCACACCCTAGGGGCAGTCCCAGAGGGTATATCCTCTCTCTCTCTGCCTCAGCAAATCAGTTATGTGAAAAAGCAGTGCTTAGAGAATTTAACCCAACCCAACTCCAAAACAGAGGGGCGGGGACTACGTCTGTCGATGAGCTAAGAGAAAAGGATTTTACGGTAAGATTTTACAAAAATCCATTTTTCTCTAGCGCTCATCGACAGACGTAGTCCTCGGTGATACACCACCTTCGGGACGTCCCAGAGCAGTATCACAACTGAGGGGTGGGAAAATGGAAATCAAATCCCAATCTAGAAGGCCCAACCGGTGCCAACTAGAAGTTTACAATGCTCATCCTTAATGATGAGACTCAACAAAAAAATTTTCAAACAGAAAAAAACCCTCGAGGTAGACCACCGGTCTCCTCAAATTGCGGCCTGCAAAACCTTGCGGCCAAATGAGGCATCCGCCGATGCCGTTACATCAATTTTATAGAATTTTGTAAAGGTATGTACCGACGACCAGGTGGCCGCCTTACATACCTGGACCACTGACGCCTGATGGCGAAAGGCCCAGGAAGTACTGAGCGCTCGAGTGGAGTGCGCCCTAACAGGGAACGGAGGACTCTGACCCTTAATAGAATAAGCCTGTACCACCGTCTGTCTAATCCATTTGGCAATGGTTGCGGCAGATGCAGGCAAACCCTTTCTGGGGCCATCCGTGATCACAAAAAGTGAATCCGTCTTACGGGATGATTCCGTAGCTTTCAGGTATACCCTGATTGCCCGAACCACATCTAAGGAATGCAACGCATGTTCCCGATGATGCTTGGGCTGAGGACACAAGGAAGGTAGTACAATATCTTCATTCAGATGAAAATCTGAAACCACCTTAGGAAGAAAAGATGGCTTAGGATGAAGTACTACCTTATCCCTATGAATCACTAGGTATGGTGACTGGCATGATAATGCAGCCAGTTCTGACACCCTGCGAGCAGAAGTAATAGCCACCAAGAAGGCCACCTTCTGGGATAAAGTAAGCAAGGGAATCTCCCTGATGTTTTCAAAAGGAGGTTTCTGTAGAACCGACAAAACCAAATTAAGATCCCAGGGCGGTAAGGGCGCGCGGACTGGAGGAGCCAGGTGCCGCACCCCCTGGATGAAATTCCGCACCAAGGATTTGGTAGCTAACGGCTTCTGAAAGAAGATTGCTAATGCTGAAACTTGACCCTTGATGGTGCTCAAGGCTAGCTTCTGCTCAACCCCTTGTTGCAAAAAGGCCAATATTCGAGACACCGAATAGGTACGTGGAGGAAATCCTAAAGATTCGCACCACGCAATATAAGTCTTCCATGTGTGATAATAGACTTTGCTGGAAGTCGCTTTCCTTGCTTTAATAAGGGTAGGAATGACAGAAGTAGACAAACCTCTGTCCTTCAGTACTTGGGTCTCAATGGCCAGGCCATTAAAACCAGCGACTGTAAAGCACGAAGGTAACTTGGTCCTAGAGACCACAGACACTCCCTGAGACGAAGTTCCCACGGAACGTCTGCGACTAGCATGTCCAAGTCGGCCAGGCCGGCTTGAGGAGGCCAGCCTAGAATTTCTAGGACCACTGGCGCTGATTGGATCTGAACCAGGCGTCCCTAGAGCTATCTGGCCCCGACCATCCGAGAAAGTCTGGTCGTTTTCTGTTCCCACACATTTATCAGATACCTGATAGTTATCAGGAAGGGTGATCTTTTCTGGTTGAACCTCAGGGACCGAAGTCACCCGACTAGAGGCTACTTGGCCTATCTGGTCAACCAGATCCGATTCCTGTGAGGTATCGGGACTAATCTTAGGAAAGGGTAAAGGAAAAGATCTATTCAGGGAACGGTAACTACCGCTTCCTGTGGTACTTAAATGTTGGAAGGGAAGAATCGCACCGGTAGTAGTGGTTGATGCTCGATCTGATGTCCTGAATACCGGTGAAAACGTCCCCCCACCCTGAAACCGGGTGGGGGCGCACCTTCAGGCTGTGTACTCCTTTGCTTCGGGTTTGGCTGGGTTGGTCCTCTGCTTGTCCGACCAGCCCTTCTTGAATCCTCCTGGAGGAGTCTTGCCTTTCCCGCTAGTACCAGCCGGGCGCCCTTTATGGGCGGTAAAGAAAGGTCCTCGCTTGTTGCGGGGTCCCTTAGCTTTTGCAGCCTGTGGCAAGAAAGTGCTCTTGCCCCCAGTGGCATCCTTAATGATTTCATCTAGGTTGGCCCCAAATAGACGATTCCCCTGAAAAGGGAGATTGGTCAAGGTCTTCTTGGAACCTAGGTCAGCTGACCAGCATTTTAACCACAGCACACGTCTGAGGATTACTGCTAACTTAGATGCATGCCCTAATAAGGGAGTTGTGTCCAAGGCTGCGTCACAGATAAACCGTAGCCCTTGTATGATCTGTTCCATCAAATCAGATGTCTCCTGGGGAATATCTTTTCCCCTAAGATCTTGGCGTACCATTTCCGCCCATTCCGTAAGTGTCTGGGAAACTAGACCAATAACAATTACTGGTCTAAAAGCTGACCCTATCAGAGAAAATATAGTGCGGGACTCTGCTTCTATCTTTCGATCCACCGGATCCTTAAAGGACGAAGTGTCCTCCACTGGAATAACCGTGGCTTTATTCAGCCTGGAAATAGGCGGATCCACGACTGGTGGTACCGTCCATTTCTTAATGATGGATTCCTCAACGGATAGCGTCTAGCAATACGCTTGGAAATAGTAAAGGTACGTTTAGAATGCTCCCATTCTTCTTTAATCTGATTACCAAAACATTTAGGTACCGGAAAAGCCTTCGCCATCTTGATGGGCTTATTAGTACCGAAAGGCCTCTCTGTTTCAGTTGCCTCTGCCGGTAAAGCATCAAGTTTTAAGGTTTCTTGCACTGCCACAACTAGTGCGTCCACCAATGCTTCTTCCTGAATTATAGCAGGAGAAGAAGCGTCCTCCTCACTGTCTGAGGGGGCTTTACCTGGGATAACAGCCCTTGCAGAGGAACCTGCAACTGCCGCGACCATCTCTGAATCTGAGTCAGAGGTGTCAGATGGTATAGGGGTAGGCGGGGGTCGCTTCCTTGACCCCCGTCCCTGACAGGCCGCCTCCACCCGAGCCACCATAGACTCCAAAATTGCTGTAAATGATTCTATACTCTGTGCACCGGCGGGTCCCGAGGCCCCCTCGAGGGAAACAGGTGGGGGAATATGTGTGGCAGGGTCCATGATAACTCCAGTTACTTCCTGGATAATATAAATCAAAAGAAAAAAACTTTTTTTTTTTTTTTTTTTTTTTTTTTTCTGACCCCCAGCGCCACAAAAAGCCCCTTAGTGTTACCTGCTAGGGATCCCTATCGATCGAGAGAGAGAGAGAGAGAGATAGACCCCCAGGCTCACCACTTGATGCTCAGAGTTAAACTGCAACAGCTTACAGCGCTGTCCTGACAAACAGGAAGTCTTTTGGCTGGCTGCCCAGGAAGAAGGGAGGCGGCTCCGCCCCTCTGCACGCCTTCCGGCGCCTCCCCCAAGCTCCACGAGGTGTAGGATCACCTCAAACATGGCCGCCCCCATGCTGGAGACACGAGGCTACGCCAAAATGGCGGCTCGTGCGATCCAGCAAAAAAAATGGCGGCGGCCTGTGCTGACTAGCGGTGTGCTGCAGGGCACACAACACTCTCTCTGCATGGGGATATGGCGTGGTTGGCGGTACCGGCCCTGGCGGACCGCATGGCCGTTCGGGAGGCCTGCTAATAGCTGGAGATCTGATTTGGAAGTCTACATGTCCGTGGCTTCTGACTGGTAGGTAGCTTATACTTAACCCATAAGATTCCCAGAATGCCACAGATTACATCTTTAAAACATGTATACAATAGATTGTTAGCTCCCAAACCAAGCCTCCTGGCTTTTTGCACACATAAAATCACACTCAAAGTAGGAGGATTTGTGACATGTTATAGGATAGAAAGGACTCTTTCTTACCATACAGAGAGGGGCCCGCGTTCACTACAAACCCCGTCAGGGAAAAAGGGGGAACATACTACTCACCATACCGGAACCAGGCGGGCACCAACTCCTGACAGTACCCCTCTCCACCGGGGCGGGAGGGCTGTCGACCGATACGGACGCCGTGACTCATGGTCTTTGGCGTTTCAGCGAGACGTTTAACTCGCGGGTTCAGTCCTTTTAATGGGACTTTGTCGCGGCCGACTCAGCGTGGAGCTATGGCCTGCACGCGCTCGTAGGCTGAACTGGGGTGACCACCGGATCTCAACATCCAGCCCGTCGCCCAGTTCAGCTTTCTTGCTTGAAGATCTCACAGGAACACTGGAGAAAAAAAAAAAAGCTGTCTAAAAATCCTTTTAGAAAAAAATTCTTGCCAGGACCTAAGATCCCAGCAAGGTATCTAGGTCCTTACTCCTAACTAGACAGAAAATAACTGATTTGCTGAGGCAGAGAGAGAGAGGATATACCCTCTGGGACTGCCCCTAGGGTGTGGCCAGAGCTTTTTAATTTCCTGTCTAGTCCTGCTCCTGCGGAGGTAACATAACCCGAAGGTGGTGTATCACCGAGGACTACGTCTGTCGATGAGCGCTAGAGAAATGTAGTTCGCCAAGTCTTATAGCAAATTACTTAAACCCAAATCTACCTAAGTGGCAATGTGGATCAGCAGCCTGGCTGCATCATCAGACAGGAGTCCTCGGAATTTGTGGATAGTTAATTTGGAGTATCCCACTATTCCCTTCTTCCATACCCATTTAAAATAAAACACCAAAAATAAACTACATACCCCTGGACCATTGACTGAGCCAAGAAGTAAAGTGTTAAATTGTGAATACCAGTGTTGCTAAAGGTAACCCAGGGGGGACACGAAAGTGTAATATCCAGCAGTCCTCAAGGGGGCAGTGCTACAAAAATATGAGGGAACATGAGAATAGCAGAATCTAGTGCTCTCTGTTAAACAAATTCTATTGTTACATAAAAATACAAGATAATACAAAATCTTGATAAAACTTGTGGCACTTAAGCTGATCCGGCATAAAAAACATATGTATCTCTTCAATCAAGATGGCCGCGATGTGCTGTCAGCACGTAGGCTCTGCCCCCTACACGCGTTACATCAGGGCGTACACTTCTTCAGTAGGGATGGGGTTAGGACATCACTCCATTCTTTAAATAATCTCAGCTTGATGGACTGCAATGCCTGCCTTTATTCTCAATAACACTCAGACAGCATAATCAGCCACCCCTCAATGGGATACACCCCGGAAATAGCGTGACGAGAGGAAGGGGTCACCGAAAGATAAATACTGGGGACACCACTCAAGCGGCGTATACCCACTTACATCAGTTCCCATCCCGACCACCTTTACACAGAACTTGACAAAACCCAAAGCTTTTAAAATGAACATCAAACTCTCAGGATTGGACACACCACCTAATCATGTAATAAAATATACAGTAAACAATTATTTAATGTATAAATATTTTTTTCTATATATATATATATTTTTTTTTTTCCATCAAATTGGATAAGAATGAAATCATTTGTCACTAATAAAGCAGTTGAAGTCAAAGTCCACATTGAAGCCTCTAGGTGAAAGAACCTTGGCCTCAAAAATCCAGACAGGTTTTCTTCTGCTCAGTTGCCTTATATAATCCCCCCTCCAATGTCTTTTCTATCCCTCAGAATTTAAGTGAATTTGGATCCCTGTCATGAACATCTCTAAAATGCTTGGACACATTATGTGTGATGACCCCCTTCTAAATATTTTTAATATGTTCTGCCACCCTAATATTCAGACATCCCGATGTGCGCCCTATATATTGGAGCCCGCATCCACACTCCCAACATATAAACACCGCCAGTAGTGGAAAAGGTAATCAGATCTTTGATCTCATACTTTCTTCCTGTGCTCCTAGATAAAAAATATTTTTTCTTTTTAATGTTACTTTTAGCCTGAATAGGGGATCAACAACCACTGGGGCCACTAAATATATTTCAATGTGGGGGCTTTTTTGTATATACATTCCGATTTAATAGTTAAAGCAGGTCCCAATATCTTAGCTTTCTCAAAATGTTCCAGTGTTTATTGATAATTTTTTCAACCTGTCTAAATTGGGCATTAGAATTCATTATCAATTTATATTGAAAATTCGGTACCCCTTGCTTTTTGACATCCTGTAGCAGTAGTCTCCTATCCACTTCTAATACCTTCATTTTCTGATTAATAATTTCTACTTTATACCCTTTTTCTCTCAATCTATTTACTAAGATCTCCAATTGTTGTATATAGTCAGACTTCTTAGAGCAGTTTCTCTGCATTCTGATAAACTGTCCTTTAGGGATATTACAGAGCCATATTTTGTGATGGCAACGGTCTCATGGAAAATAGGAATTCCCAATTGTAGGTTAAAAAAATTCCTAGTACCCAACTAACCTTGTTCTTTATAAATCTCTAAATCTAAAAAGACTATTTGTTCGCTACTAGTGGTCCAGGTCAGTTTAATGTTTTTGGAATTCCTTATCATTTTGTCCATAAACCTATCAAAAGACAGTTTATCTCCCTTCCAGATGATCACCAGGTCATCTATATACCTTTTATAAGTTAAGAGTTCAGCTGGTCATTCACACAGAACTTCATTCTCCCTGCAAGCCATGAAGAGGTTCGCTACACTCAGGGCAAATCTAGCACCCATGGCTACACCTCGCACCTGTAAACAAACATTCCTTTACCAAAAATAGTTATGGGTAAGGCAGAATTTCAGACATTTCAAAAGATACTTTTTATGTCCCTCAGTCAGATCAGAGCCTTGTAAGTCACTGATTCATCATGTCCGATTATGGTATATAATGAGCCCACATCTGCCGTAGCCAAAATACGTTTTAAACACTTCTAGTGATTCAAGACATTGAATGATATGCTTAGTGTCTTTAACCAGTTGCCGACCACCCGCCGTAGTTTTAATGCAGCAAGGTGGCTCGGCTGCGCAAACCGACGTAACTGTACGTCAGTCTCGCGTGGGGTTAGGGGGGCGCGCGCTGTCCCCGCGATGATCTAATTCGGTTCAGAACCGATCAGTCATCAGGTCCAGGCCAATCATTTTTGGCCTTGACTTGGTGATCGGTTCTGACCAATTGCAGAATGTCCCGTGCCTGTGTAATGTAAACATAGGCCCAGAAAATGATGCAACCTTTTCGGTTCCAGAGTGAGAGAAGAGAACATCAACTGTGAGTACACATGCACTACACTGACACCAGTACACAAAGGCACACATTTAACCCCCTGATCACCCCCCAGTTAACCCTTTCACTTCGTGTCAGTGTGTACACTATATACAGTATACAGATAATTTACTGATCACTGTATTAGTGTCACTTGTGACTTTAGTTAGTGTAAGAGACAGATAGTGGTAGTTAAGAGGTAGTCCTAGATAGGTTTAGGATACCGACTATACATCCCCCAATAAAGATTTACCCCCCCCCCCCCAATCACCCCCAGTTAACCCCTTCATTGCCCTGTCACAGTGTCACTATTAATAGTGTACAGATCTTTTCTCTGATCACTATTAGTGTCACAGGTGACATCAGTTCGCATTAACGTTATTTAGTGTTAATACCGGACAGCGTCAGATTGCCTGCCGCATATTTAGGAATACATTTTAAACCTTTGATTGCACTATGAGAGTCTCATATTCTTTGCTTTTTCCTCATATGTCACTTTATGAGAGCGAGACTGAATGCAACATGGACATTCTCGATTTTTTTATTGGTGTATTCATCAGGTATTTTTATCACATTTTAGAGTATTTTGGTGAGTGACTTTTTTTCATTTTTAAGGACTTTATCATTCATGGACTTGAAGGATTTTTTATTACTCCTATAATTATGTTTTTTTATGGGCGCTGCAATCCCACATTTATTAAGGGGGTAAAACCATGCGGTCCACAAGTGGTTAATATAAGCCTCTGTCTGGACCAAGGGTTGCAAAAAGTAATCAATATAATGGCCCAATCTAGAGCAGCTTGATTCGATACCGTTAATAATCGGTCTACCCAGGGGTCTAGCTGCATCCTTATGAATCTTAGGAAGAAAATAAATGATGGGGGTCCAAACCATAGGATTAAGATATTGTGCTTCCTTCTTAGTTAGTATATCCTTCCTTACGCCTTTCCTAAATAATTTCTCCAACTTACTCTTATATTCATTATTGGGGGTTCGGTTCAAATTGATATTTCTCAGTGTCTGACAATTGCCTCTCCATTTCTTCTAGATAGTACTTTTGCTCATAATCACTAACCCTCGATATGTCTCAGTGTCTGACAATTGCCTCTCCATTTCTTCTAGATAGTACTTTTGCTCATAATCACTAACCCTCCCTCCTTATCCATAGTGCGTATTACAACATCTTTATTCTGTTCCGTTTGCTATACCCTTTTTTATCCACTGGGGGGTGGTTGATTTTTTTAATTCTCAAATTTTCCAAATCCTCAACTACCATATCCTGAAAGACATCAATAAATGTATTGTCCGTATTCTGGGGGTTAAACACAGATTTATTTTTTTAAGGTGGAGTGATGACCCATCTCCACCAGAGGGAGTCTATTATCTGTTTTGGACAAAAAGTATTTCTTTTCTTTTAATGTTCGTACAAATTTTTAAATACATAAGTGTCAAATTTGTTTAGGTTTTTGGTAGGGGCATACTTTAAACTCTTATCCAGAACCCTAATATTATTTAGGTCCTTACTGCTGATCTTAAAGATAGCAGTACCCATTGGTGCATTCTTTTTTTTGTGCCCTTCCCCCTGCTCTCCTCCCTCTCTTTCTCTTCTTTTGCCCCAAGATGCATTTCGAGTTGGTATCTGATTGTTCCGCAGAACCCCAGGTTTCCCCCAGGTCAACTACAAATAGGCCCAGACAAACATATCCCAAAGGCTAAAAGGATAAGTCCAGGCAAAACCTAACTAACGCTAAACCTGCTCTGTGCCACATTCTAAACCTAATCTATCCAACCATGTAAAGCAAAAATCACTGTATTACCCACTCTGCACCAGATCCGGTCTCCAGCGACAGAAGCTGTGTGCAGGAGAGGACCAGCAACAGCTGTGAAATGAATGGGAAGTGACGGCACCCATAGACTTACTATGGGGCCTTCCATTGTAGAGTGCCTCTCCAGCATCCACCTTCACGCTGAAGCCGCCACCGACAACTCAGCGTGGGACCGAACCGGATCGGCTGCAGAATAGGCAAGTACAGTGATTTTTGCTTTACAGGGTTAGATAGTGGCACAAAGCAGGTTTAGCGTTAGGATTTGCCTGGACTTATCCTTTAAAGAAAACCTGCAACAGGATAAACAAACGCTTGCTATTGCTGGGCTCTACTTCTGAAAATGTTTGCTCTCTGGTTGTTCTGCTGATCCTCTTACTTTGCATCAATGACCCAGAACAAGCATGCATCTGATGCTATTGATCTAAACACTTGTGCAGGGTCCATGTCTCAAAGCACTGAAGGCAAAGGGTTGGACGAACAGCCAACTCACTAGCATTTAATTCCTCCATGACGTTTTTTTTTTTTTAAAGCAATGCATTTTAGACCTTACTGTGATAAGTGTACTGTAGTGCTACTTGACAGGCTGCTAGCTTTGGTATTTCAATTCCCACATTCCATATTTATCTGTTGACACCTGCTAAAAAATACATTTTAATAGACTATTAGGACCTCAGTTACTCTAAGACTCAACGTCATATTTTGTCTTCTAGTGTGAACCTTATCCTGACTGCCCAGTAAGAATAGTCCAGTGTCACAAATGATGCTTTATTAGCTGTGTGAAAGTTAATCAGTGTATGCCACAACTTTCCATGTACAGTATATCAGGGAAATGATTGCCAACTGAACCTACCAGGTGCCCCTGCTTATTTAGGTACCAATGTCAAATTGAATTGGCCCACAACTGTCAAATGTGTTTAATGACCAAGTTGTACATTTCTTCACTAGCATACCATTTTACAAATCCTACAAAATAAAAACAAAAGAGCTCTGGGGACCATATAAAGAAACCGGAAGAACTTTCCACAATTCCTGGTGGGCGATTTTAAAAGACTGGTCTCCATACTGGTGAGCTATTAGCACTTAGGAACACATACAAATCACTTACGTAAAGAGACAATTCCCCTGTTCTTTACAATGAGCCAAGTGGTTCAAGATACAGTACTTGTGTATCAAGAAAAGGTTATCCAGGATTTCCTGATTTTTTTTTTTTTCTTGGCCCCTCATGTTTACTTAAGCCAGAAGAAAATATATGTAGTGAATGTGTATGTTTGTATCAGAGAAGGATTGGGAAAAAACACTCACTAATTTTGTCCAGTCTTTCCTACTATGAGTGAGCTGTGTATTCTACATTTCTTGTAACATTTATCTTGTTTGCATTTTTTTTGGCAAAGGTTTTCTTTTAAATAAACCAATCAAGAGGAAGATGTCAGCTTCATGGCTTACCCCTATTTGAAAAGGCTAGTCACATGGCTCTCAAAGGTTTTCTGACTGCCATATTCACTAACCGGCAACAAGTATCAAGAAAAGATGACCCAGAAAGTGTTTCTAAATCCACAACAGTAAAATCAGCCTGTATATGCTGAAAGCATACTGGTTATACTCATTGTGGAACATAAGGGGTTAATACTCTACATTGTGTAAAAAGGCTGTTTGATCCTGTCTTCTCTGATCCTCCTCTTCTTTTACTGTTCCCAATCCATCTCCTAATAAGACAGAGCCCAGGCCAATGTGCAGACTTTCTGCGCAGACTGTAGTCCAGCTCTATGTGCAGACTTTCTGCGCAGACTGTAGTCCAGCTCTATGTGCAGACTTTCTGCGCAGACTGTAGCCCAGCTCTATGTGCAGACTTTCTGCGCAGACTGTAGCCCAGCTCTATGTGCAGACTTTCTGCACAGACTGTAGTCCAGCTCTATGTGCAGACTTTCTGCGCAGACTGTAGTCCAGCTCTATGTGCAGACTTTCTGCGCAGACTGTAGTCCAGCTCTATGTGCAGACTTTCTGCGCAGACTGTAGTCCCGCTCAATGTGCAGACTTTCTGCGCAAACTGTAGTCCAGCTCTATGTGCAGACTTTCTGCGCAGACTGTAGTCCAGCTCTATGTGCAGACTTTCTGCGCAGACTGTAGTCCAGCTCTATGTGCAGACTTTCTGCACAGACTGTAGTCCAGCTCTATGTGCAGACTTTCTGCGCAGACCGTAGCCCAGCCCTATGTGCAGACTTTCTGCGCAAGAATCTAAAACATGTATGCAGTTTCTGTGCAAAAAAAAACTGAAATGACAACACTGTGGTGTGATCAGGGAAATAACTGACGCGCATAAAAAATGATGTCAATGTGCATAAAATCAAACTGAAACGCATGTAAAAATTGATGTAAACTTATGCCTCTGCAAGTGAAATCTGTGTGGTTTTCCCTTCAGTTTTCATGCACGTATGGTGTGGACGAGCCCGCAATCTAAATTTTAAAATGATGATTACATACTGTACATATCCAGAAAGCTATTCACAGATAACTCTTTGTGGAACTAGCGAGTGTAATGCTCAAATTCAGAGAAATGTTGACCTGACTTCAACAAGGAAAATAATATGGATAATAGTGACCAGAGTGATTTGGCGCGAGAGACATTTAGCTGAACAAGAGGAATGCCAGATGAAAAGAAAAGCAGTAGCCTTTAATTACACATACTATTTACTAAAAAGTGCTGTAAGCCCTAAGTCTGTACACAACTGTAGTCAGAGGACAGTAAAGGTAAGGGTGCGGCAGGCTTGCAACACATGACTGAACAGTCCCTATGCAGACCATTTAACAGATCATTTCCAGTTCATTTAACAAAATAATTTCAGTAACTAGAGTATGGACGATTACTTTGCCAAACCTTGTGAAAACATACCACGACTGGCAGATTTATTTACTCTGGAAGTACATATTAGTTTTTAGACATTTCTAATATATTGGTCCATTGTAATTTTCTGCAATGCTGCACACACTGCATTTGCAGAGGACTTTCACCTAAGAAGGCATTCTGCTTAATGTCAATTCAAAAACTAGTAATAAGTCATCAACCTGTACAACTGACAATCAAAGTTTTGCAAGAAAAAATTTAAAATCTGCTGCAACATTAATAAAAGAAAATATCTAAATTGCTGCTGTTGAAAATTTCCCCTTGCATACTGCCAAGGTCTTTGCCTAAATTAGTAAACCACTCCGATAGAAAGAAAAATTAATTATCTCTTTATGATGGGAAGGTATAGTTGTCTATACTATACAGTATTTATATACTGTATATTTCTATATTTTATACATTTTCTCTATTTTAGAGATAAAAAAGTAACCTTTTAAAATGCATATATTTAGATAAATCTGAAATATTGCACATTGTTTTTGTATTCCTATTTTTAACCCAACAGGTGAATTTTTATTTGCCTTTTACATTTTCTGGTTTCTTTTCTATAGCAAAACAAACTATGTTTACAAAGCTCAGTAGCTGAAGCTAAAATTCACACAAAAAAACGTTTTGCCAAATCAGTGACTCATCCCCGTTCCTTTGGCTTAATATGAGATTTTAATCAGGAACAGGTGGGTGGACTTACTAAGGGATTTGAGAATCTTCTCTCATGAGATGGTGTGAGTATTCACTTCCATTATCCAATAATGTGAATAGGATCCAGACATGACTGGGTATTTAAAGTGAACATGAATTTGCTATTCACATGATTGGATAAGTAAAGTGAATAGTCACACCATCTCATGAGCGAAGATTTTTACCTCTATAACCCTCATTGTGTCTGAAAAGAAACAGATTCTGTTGTGCTCCCTCTTTAGCAAAACCAGAGAACTGTAGCCCAGCCCTATTCCTGCCACTGACCTTCCGGCACTGAAATGGTTTTAGGCTCTTATGTGGGGCATTTTCCTCGATGATTCACAGCAAGTTGGAACCGAGGATTGAAATGTCTGAAAATTCTTACAAGGCTTTTTTCTGTTATTTGTTGTTTCTGATCATGCTCAGTCTTTCGTAGCTAATATTTTTCGTATGAAAACAGTACACATTAAACAAAAATCATTCGTTCTGTTCACGTACGAGAAACATTTTGGGGGTTTGTCCCTTCGGAAATTTTTGTTTGCAAAGACGGAATCGCATGTCGAAAATTGTATACACACTATAGGAAAATCGAGCAATCGTGTCACGTACGGAATGTTCCGATTTTCCCATAGGATGTACGGGACCTAAGTCTACTAGGAAGCTGTAATGCACAAGCTCCCAACTGCTACTTGCCCCCTCTTACTTTCTCCTCCACTGGGAAAAAGTTGTTTCACAGTATACACTGCATGTAACAAGATATGTGAATGAAGGAGAGTCTGATGGGTCACAGGATTCTTTCCCCAAATCACAGATCATGTTACATATAGTTTAATAAATGAAACAGCTTTTCCCACTAGAGGGGGAGAGAGTAGGGTGTGTCCCCGTCAGAAGCTTGTTCACTGCAGCTTCACAGAATGCTCTGAGCTATTAGCACCCCCCAGGCTGGATGTTGAGCAGTAGGAAAAGAACAGGGAGGGTATTCCTACACAGTAGATATCTCCGGGATCCATCTGCTAACACAATGTGTCACTCTGTCACATCCTTCATTACAGGGAAGTTGAGTCAAATAAAGCTTTAGAAAAAAACATTTTCCGGCTAAGGTTAATTTTTAAACAATTAATTTATGGCAGCAAACTGATCATAACTGAACTATGGATAACACTATACACACAACAATCATTTTTAATCCATGTTTTCTAACTTGCATTCCCAGCTTTCATCACTTGAGACATACTTTGTGACAATAAGTACATGGCTAATATTAAGAAAAATTATCAAAAAATTCTTAGAAGAGAAACCTTTCCCATTGCGATTAATATTTTTCACTTATAATTATTTTGACATGACTAAGTTTACATTTACATAGGCGATTAAGGCCAGTGCGAGAAATCTGCCCTTAATCGCAGTGGCAGAAATCTTTTATTTACAGCTGCGGATGAGAACACGCAAGTGCAGCCGCCGGCCCCGTTTAGTTAGTTAGCCGCCTGCCCCAGCCGGGAGAAGACAATTGGGGGTCCCCCTGTCAACACTAACTATGGCCTAGGCTAACAGTGTTGTTTCTGTGAATTTATTTTTATTTTTTTTTAACTTTCACAAACTATGTCACAGCAGGCTTTAACTCTCCAGAAGCAGTTTTTATCAACTGCTTGAAAAGCAGGAAAGGGTTCTTCCAATTCTTACATGGCTTCACTTTTCTTAACATCTGGTTAAAATTACTACCTTAAAGAGCCATCTCACGACAAACTCTGCTCACTTTCCCGGCAGTGACCCACTACATGCTATAAGTGTGAGGTCACGCTTGATTAAGGGCGGATGGTCAGCATGTGGACAATTCTTTTAATTGGCTATAGGAAGCTGGTTGACAAGCTCAGCTGCTGATTATCATAAGGCACAGCTGTCCAAGCATCAGCCCTCATGAATCTTTATAATCAAAATCAACATAAGCAAACTATACAGCTTCATGCACACTGGACGCTATCAAAACGCAGTAGAAAGCTGTAGCTGTAAAAGGAGTTTTTCAGCTGTAGCGTTCTTTAGCTTTTTTTAGCAAAACTATACTCCCACAAAAGCTTATGGCTCAAAAACGTAGATAATCGCAGAATCGCTGCGTTTTCAGCATTTTATGGCATTTTTAAGCTTTTATCAGAGTTAGAGCATATTTACAGCTGAAAAACTCCTCTCAAAACCCACTAGTTCTGGGGTTTTTTACCAGCCAGAAAAGGCCCCCGCCAAAATTTGCTGATAGCCTAAATGTGCATGGACCCATAGCTGGGGAATTTACTGGCTGTAGAAAAAAAACATCGGACACCAAAAACAGCTGCTGTAAAAACATCCAGTGTGCAGATAATAGATAATATATAAAAGGAAGTTTGCAGTGGAAGGTTGTCTCCAGAGTTCCTTTAAATTGACTCAGAATATAGTCACTTGTAAATTTCATTTTGGTGAGTCAAAAAAAAAAAAAAAAACATTGTTTGTTTTTCACCCCTCATTAAACCAGGAATCCTTTCCTGGATCGTTATTCGTTCCAACTAGGAAACGTAGAATGTGGCAGAGGACTCTTAAGCCTTTTTGGAAATATCTGAACAGGAGGGCAGTATGGCCCCACCACCAGTTGCTGAAGCAGATGTGATTGCCAATCACACACACATTTGCTGCAGCACATTCCAGTTTACTAATTAATCTCCAAGCTCTAACCCCGGACAACAGATTTGAAACAACAGCTTGTTTATAAGGCAGACAAAAAAATAAAAACACACCTACTTTTAATCCATGGCACGGAAGCCCTGCTTTTCATTTAAGTATAAACAGGAAACTAAATTTTACTAAAAAATTTGGACATTTAAATACAAACTATGGGTAACTGTAAACACTGACAACAAAGTTGACTTTTTCTTTTATCAAATTGCTTTGTATACAAGAAATAAGCGCTATATTATTATATTCATATCTTTTTTTAGGGCCCAATCATTGTTGCAGCCTACCGTAGTGCGTTAATGAGAGTTATGCCATGCATTAACGCATGTTTCTTTAACTGCTCAAGTCCCCAGGCCTTTTTTTTCCCCTAAAACAACCTCAAGTTCCAGATCATTTTTTTTCCCTAGCGATGTCTCAATTCCGCACCTTTTATCTTTTAGGTTTTGTAGTCTTTCCTAATATATCATACATCGATTTTTTAGGATAGATAGGGCTTTAAAGTAATAGAAGACTTGGATACAAACATTATTTTCTAGGTTTTAATTAGGAAGAAGTACTGAAAATGTTTAAAAGTATTTTCCTGTAATTCTTCCCAAAGCATTAGTTACAAAATCAGGGCAGCCCCAGAGATTTACCCCATAATATAATTGTTAAAGTCAGCCGACTGCAGGAATGATCTGCTGCTGGGAGAAGCAAGTATAGATTGCTAGAACTCTGCCCCAGCATCCATGCTAGAAGGAAGTGCTGTAATGCTGATGTAATATGTGATGTCAACCAGCTTCAAATGTAAAGATAATGAAGCATTGTGTTTACATTAATCTACTACAGGTGCTCCTACTGAGTAGCAAGATCAGAAGCTCAGGAGCTGTTCGCTTCAGATCCTGATCTTAGGGATGGATTCCAGCTGTCACTAACAGCTGATGGTTTCAGTCCACATGCCAGCAGGAAACTAAGATAATTGCTGATTCCCAGTGCCACTTAAAACTACACTTGAACAAATGCCCCTGTTCAGTTTTAAAACAACACTTAGTGGTTAACGCACCACACCCTACTAAAAATTATATATGCAAGCACATCAAATTGCACTTTTCTGCACTGCACCAATGTGAGGTTACAGTTAGAAGTCAGCCTTCACTCCAGCTAATACATTATAAACAGTTACAGCAACATACGGCGCTGTGATTTTGTCACTCCCGTGCATAAGCGCAGCAGCCCTTGGTTCTGCCAAGAAGCTCTGAAGATCCATGGACCTTCAGAGCGCATGCGCCACTGACGTCAGCGGTTGCATGAAGGGTCAATATCTCCTAAACAGTACACGTTTAGGAGATATTCATTTTATCTACAGGTAAGCCTTATTATAGGCTTACCTGTAGGTAAAAATAACAAAGCGGGGTATACGACCGCTTTATTATATCTGCAAGACAGCTTGTGCTTTTGAAAATAATGGGACTTACTGGCCAGATTACCAGATGAAAACAGAAGAAAGCCTATAAAGAAAACAAAAAGATTACCAAAAGAATTGGTAAGCTGCAGTATAATAAAGGTTTGCTTTAGGGTTTAATACTCCTTTAAGTTGGTCATAGATGGATCGAAATTCATCTTTTTCAGAGGGAACTGCCCAAATTTCAATCCATGTATGGCTGCTCCAGTTTGACAGGAGGTGATCTAACTATTGACTTCTGGCGAAAGGGGAATGTTGGAAAATTTTTGTGGATCACCAGCTGCAGCCGATGACCGGAATATTCTGACAGGGAAGAGTCCCTGGTGTCAGAACACTATGGGGTTGATTTACTAAAGGCAAATCCACTCTGCACTACAAGTGCATTGCAAGTGCACTTTGAACTGCACTTGGAAGTGCAATCGCTATGTATCTAAGGGGAAGAACTGAAATGAGGGGAAGCCCTGCTGATTTCTATAATCCAATCATGTGCAAGCAAAAATGCTGTTTTTATTTTCCTTGCATGTACCCCTCAGATCTACAGCGACTGCACTTCCCAGTGCACTTGTAGTGTACTTGCAGTGCAGAGTGTATTTGCATTTAGTAAAAAAAACCCTATCTCTCAACAGGGAGGATTCCTCTATCCACCACACTTGTGTAGATAGAGGAATTTATTCCCTTTTTTTTCCAATCAGCCTGCTGGCTAATCGAAAAAAGCAATCTATGGTTAGCTTTAGATATACTTTAATAAGACCCCTGGTTCAATGATACTCACCTTTACAGCTCAGCCCTATCACTACTGTTGCAAAAATAGGATTTTTTGTACTTACCGTAAAATCCATTTCTCTGAGTTCATCGACGAACACAGCGCTCCATGAATCATAATAACAGGGTTATATTGCCTCCCCCAGGAGAAAGACTAGGCAGAACAAAAAACACCTGGTTACGCCCATGGGCCGTCCTCAGCTTGGTATACAACCCCCCCCCCCTCTCTGCTCTAGGTAATCAGTTTAGTAGCAAGCACTATTAGAAAGAAGTATCAGAATGCCATAGAGGGGTGGGAGCTGTGTTTGTTGATGAACCAAGAGAAATCGATTTTACCGTAAGTACAAAAATCTAATTTTATCTTTCGTTCATTGACGGACAGAGCACTTCATAAATCATAACTACTGGGACGTCCAAAAGCAGTGCCAAAAGGAAAATGAGGGGTGGGGGAAATAACCCAAGGCAAAACATAAGAGCCCTAACCAGGACCAGGACGACCAAGTGGCCGCCTTGCAAACTTGCGATATTGATGCCTAAAGATGGAAGGCATAAGAAGCACTCAGCGTCCGAGTAGAATGCGCCATGACAGGGAAAGGTGAAACCTGACCTTTAATGGAAAAGGCCCGAGTCACCGTCTATCTGATCCACCTGGAGATGGTAGCCGAAGAATCGGCCAGCCCTTTTCTTGGTCTGTCCGTATCCACAAAAAGCAAGTCTGACCTCCGAAAGGACACAGTGGCTGCCAGATACACCTGAATCACAGGAACCACATCCAAGTTATGCAAAGCGAATTCCTTGGGATGAGCCGGCTTGGAACATAAGGAAGGCAACACAATGTCTTCATTCAAATGGAAGTCAGAAACAACTTTGGACAGGAATGATGGACAGGGACGAAGAACCACTTTATCCCTAAGGACCACTAAATAAGGGCTGCGGCAGGATAATGCTGCAAATTCCGATACCCTGCGGGCCGAGGCAATAGCCACCAAGAATGTTACCTTCTGGGATAACGTAGGCAAGGGAATCTCCCGAATATTCTCAAATGGACGTTTTCAGGGAACCGCAAGCACTAAATTTAAATCCCATGGCCACAAAAGAGATTGTACAGGTGGAGCCACATGTTGAACCCCCTGAATGAAGATACGAACTAAAGAGTACATGGCTAGGGGTCGCTGAAAGAAGATCGCCAGGGTAGACACCTGGCCCTTAATGGTTCTCAAGGCCAACTTCTGATCAACGCCCTGTTGAAGAAAGGTTAAGATCCGAGCCACAGAAAAGGATGGAGGATGAGCGCCAATCGACTCTCACCAAGAAATGGACGCTTTCCACGTACAATGGTATATCTTGCTGGAAGATGACTTCCTCACCTTCACCATAGTAGGGATCACTGATCCAGACAGACCTGTATCCCTCAGTACCTGGTTTTCAATAGCTAACCCATTAAAACCAGTGACTGTAAGCAGGATGGTAGATCAGCTCTTGGGACAACTGGTCTTCTTTGGAAGGAAGCCCTCGAAGGGACGTTTATGGCCACCAGACTGTTTGGAAGGACCTCGCCCTTCATTCCTCACAGGAATTGCGGAAGAAGCCTGAGACGAGGATGATACTGGCCTGCGGCGTCTGCCAGAGCACCTTGTGATCTCGCCACGTACCTCGGTATCCTCCTGTGGAGCCGAACCTGCTAAAGGAGCTGCATGTAGGACTGTACAAACAGAACTGTCTTGAAGGTGGATAGCACCAGACTCAGAACCTGTATGCAAATGGGAGAGAGAACTATCTGTGTGACAGCAGCCGGTGAATCACGGCCTGTGGTTCCTGAAGTTTGTCCAGAGGAAGGACCACCCAGGTCAGAATTAGAATCAGACCTAGGTAAATCAATTCCCTGGACAGGGATAGGGAGGGGACCTTAGGTAGTTCGGACATCACCTGAACCTTTGCAGGAATTAAATCGGCACAAGGAGACTCAGGACCTAAAAAAACCTGAAAGGACAAGCTTTGTCTACCTTTTTGGGTACCCCCGAAAGAATCATTTTGTGGATCCCCTTGACGCTCATGAAGGAGGTCCACGGGGCCGGAAACCAGCGAAGATGTCCCCCCACCCCAATAATGGGTGAGGGCAGACCTAAATGCTGAAGAGAAACATAGAAACATAGAATGTGTCGGCAGATAAGAACCATTTGGCCCATCTAGTCTGCCCAATATATCTGAATCCTATGAATAGTCCCTGGCCCTATCTTGTATGAAGGATAGCCTTATGCCTATCCCATGCATGCTTAAACTCCTTCACTGTATTTGAGGTCTTGTCTGCGGGTCCAGAGAAGCTAGCTCTAGGCTTACCAGACCAAGGATGCTTGGAACCTCTCGGGGAAGATTTGCAAGATCTATTTCCCCTATTTTCTGTCCCAGAAGCACAAAATAATTTTCTGTGCTGAGAAGGAGGGCCCCCATCTGCGACAACGTTCCTTCTCTTTGCTAGACTATGGCAGGAAGGTACCCTTCCCCCCCCCCCCCCCCGTGTTACCCTTATGATGTCATCCAGTGTAACCCCAAACAGGCGATTGCCTTGAAAGGGCAGATGGGCAGATCAATGAGAGCTTTCTTAGAGGCTTGGTCTGCGGACCAATTCTTACGCCACACCACGCGCCTAATCACCACCACTGAGACAGAAAGTTTGGACAGCACAGGAGCTGTATCCAAAGCTGCATTATAAATAAACTGCAGCCCAGGAACCAACTGATCAGCTAACTCAACATAAGCAGCAGGGACCTGCTCACCCCCCAGGCCCTGGCGCAAAAGCCTGGCCCATTCAGTTAGGGTCTGAGACACCAGGCCTGAGGTGAAGACTGGCCACAATGTCGAACCAGCCATAGTAGACCTGCTGCGTGCCACAGCCTCCGCTTTCCTGTCAGCTGGGTCCTTAAAGGACGGGGATTCCTCTACTGGGATCATGGTAGCTTTGTTCAACCTGGAAACAGAGGGTCCACCAACAGGTTGAACAAAGCTACCATGATCCCACGTTACCATTTTGAGGAGTCACTTATCACTGCTCCCTAATTAGGCTGAGGCCAGATTGGACAAGGAATAGAAAGCTGGCGGGGGCAGGCAGTGGGTGTTAATAATAGTGTATTCACAAGAAACAGGAAAAAACAGTAGCATATATAAGAGGATGTATAAAATGAATGGTAAAAGAACTAATATGGCATACGTGCGGAATTGAAAGATCCAGAGATCCTAGGGGTCCTGAGCAGTGCTCTGGGATTCACAGGGGCCACAATAATAGATTTTTCCAAATTACCTGTGGGGCTGCATCAAAGCGGCCTGTGGGCTGCAATTGGCCCGTGAGCCGGACTTTGGACATGCCTGATACATATGGTCCTTAGGGCAATGCTCCTTTTCTGCCTATCTTTTGTTTTTGTTATATGGTACACTGGCCATTGAGCCCCACTTAATTTAATGAGTGGGAAGGTACACAGAGGTTTCTAACCTTTTGGTGAGGATACCTAATTAGACTATTAGTTTCCCCACCCAACATAGTTTCTTAAGGGAAAATGGCCCCCCTGACATTGGGCTATACAAACATGGCCGCCAACTGGAGACCAGTCAGACTAAGGGAAAATAGCCCTAGTGCCATCAGCTACAACATGCTGCCAGGATCTTCTCTGTGCCTTCTGCAATGCTGCACCCTCTGCAAGGGGACCCCCCTCCTGAAGGTAAGACACCCGTTAGGGGAGACTACGCTGCACACTCTGTATCGGTCTCTGCACTGGGAATCCCCCCCTGCCCTATACCCAAACTGCAAACAGTGGGGCATGCACCTAGGGGTCTTCTACACTGGGACTCCTCCAGACTACCAGGGCAGGAAACACTATCCCATAACCCTTACAGAGTGGGGA
Organism: Pelophylax lessonae; assembly: GCF_965119305.1. Classification (NCBI taxonomy): domain Eukaryota; kingdom Metazoa; phylum Chordata; class Amphibia; order Anura; family Ranidae; genus Pelophylax; species Pelophylax lessonae. The sequence goes on along the minus strand of NC_138780.1, from coordinate 146,046,320 downwards.
TAGCAGAGGACCCCAGGGGTTTCCACTGCATCCTCTGCCCTAGGACAGACATAGGGGAAAGGGAATGGGGGAAGCCTAGCTCACTGAGGGATTTTAAAGGATGGGAGGAGGAAACCTGCAGGCAAGTCAGACTGTCCCTGGAGGTTAACTGCGTCCACCCCATAAAAAAACGCCAAAAGGAGGGGGGGACTGTACTTACCCTTCCATAGTGCAGGTAATGCTCCAGACAGAATCCTCGCCACAGGGAAGTGGTCGGCCAAGGGACTGCTGCGACTCAGACCCAAGCCCGGTCGTATGCGACCCTGCGAGATGTTTAACTCATGGGCTCCCCTCTGTCTGTGAGGCTATGTCGCGGCCAACCTAGTGCCTAGCAGCGGTCTGCACTCGCTCGCTGGCTGGGCTGGGGGGACAACTGGATGTAGATTATCCAGCCCGTCGCCCAGCCCGCCAGTTGATTGGCATGATGATAGGCAATATAACCCAGTAGTTATGATTTATGGAGCACTGTGTCCGTCGATGAACTAAAGAGAAATACTCATTTTTTTCAGGAATGGGGGAGTATGTGGCCTTCTCCCATGATACAGAGCTCGGTTCTGTTTCTGCTTAACGGGCAAAAAGGAAGAAAAGAACATGTAAGCACACAATGTGCATATTTAGTTATGTAAAGTTGAATAATCCTGTCATCGGCTATTAATGCAGTGCACACACTTCTAACTTCCAGTGATGCAGCGGTTACATCCCTCGCTGGCTGCTGACATCTCCCGGTTGCCAATTTAGTGTACATTCGGTAGAAAATTCTGAGCAGGCAGGTAGGTTTATTATTGCAGAAGAGAAAGAGCATGTCTCTTCTGCAATAGAAAGCTGCCCGCTTGCACTTTTACAAAAGTTATGTTTACAACCAAAGGTTCACCATGAAATCAGGCTTTCGGCAGCTTCCAAGTTGTCTATTGGGATCCCTGTCAATGAGATGCATTATACTGCCAGATAATAATCAACTATCCACGTTCTGTGAAAAAAATCTTACACATATCACTTTTAATGTGGTGTTTTCTTATGCTGCACCATATGTATGAGTTAAACATGGCCTTCCTGACATTCCCCAACTAGAGGTAAAAATGGATTTTTGTAAAATCTTACCGTAAAATCCTTTTCTCTTAGCTCATTGACAGACGTAGTCCTCGGTGATACACCACCTTCGGGTTATGTTGCCTCCACAGGAGCAGGACTAGACAGGAAATTAAAAAGCTCTGGCCACACCCTAGGGGCAGTCCCAGAGGGTATATCCTCTCTCTCTCTGCCTCAGCAAATCAGTTATGTGAAAAAGCAGTCTTTAGAGATTTTAACCCAACCCAACTCAAAAACAGAGGGGCGGGGACTACGTCTGTCAATGAGCTAAGAGAAAAGGATTTTACGGTAAGATTTTACAAAAATCCATTTTTCTCTAGCGCTCATTGACAGACGTAGTCCTCGGTGATACCCCACCTTCGGGACGTCCCAGAGCAGTATCACAAATGAGGGGTGGGAAAATGGAAATCAAATCCCAATCTAGAAGGCCCAACCGGTGCCAACTAGAAGTTTACAATGCTCATCCTTAATGATGAGACTCAACAAAAAAGAGAAAAATTTTTTTTTTTTTTTTTTCAAACAGAAAAAAACCCTCGAGGTAGACCACCGGTCTCCTCAAATTGCGGCCTGCAAAACCTTGCGGCCAAATGAGGCATCCGCCGATGCCGTCACATCAATTTTATAGAATTTTGTAAAGGTATGTACCGACGACCAGGTGGCCGCCTTACATACCTGGACCACTGACGCCTGATGGCGAAAGGCCCAGGAAGTACTGAGCGCTCGAGTGGTGTGCGCCCTAACAGGGAACGGAGGACTCTGACCCTTAATAGAATAAGCCTGTACCACCGTTTGTCTAATCCAATGGTCGCGGCAGATGCAGGCAAACCCTTTCTGGGGCCATCCGTGATCACAAAAAGTGAATCCGTCTTACGGAATGATTCCGTAGCTTTCAGGTATACCCTGATTGCCCGAACCACATCTAAGGAATGCAACGCATGTTCCCGATGATGCTTGGGCTGAGGACACAAGGAAGGTAGTACAATATCTTCATTCAGATGAAAATCTGAAACCACCTTAGGAAGAAAAGATGGCTTAGGATGAAGTACTACCTTATCCCTATGAATCACTAGGTATGGGGACTGGCATGATAATGCAGCCAGTTCTGACACCCTGCGAGCAGAAGTAATAGCCACCAAGAAGGCCACCTTCTGGGATAAAGTAAGCAAGGGAATCTCCCTGATGTTTTCAAAGGGAGGTTTCTGTAGAACCGACAAAACCAAATTAAGATCCCAGGGCGGTAAGGGCGCGCGGACTGGAGGAGCCAGGTGCCGCACCCCCTGGATGAAATTCCGCACCAAGGACTTGGTAGCTAAAGGTTTCTGAAAGAAGATTGCTAATGCTGAAACTTGACCCTTGATGGTGCTCAAGGCTAGCTTCTGCTCAACCCCTTGTTGCAAAAAGGCCAATATTCGAGTCACCGAATAGGTACGTGGAGGAAATCCTAAAGATTCGCACCACGCAATATAAGTCTTCCATGTGTGATAATAGACCTTGCTGGAAGTCGCTTTCCTTGCTTTAATAAGGGTAGGAATGACTGAAGTAGACAAACCTCTGTCCTTCAGTACTTGGGTCTCAATGGCCAGGCCATTAAACCCAGCGACTGTAAAGCATGATGGTAAATTGGTCCTTGAGACCACAGACACTCCCTGAGACGAAGTTCCCACGGAACGTCTGCGACTAGCATGTCCAAGTCGGCCAGGCCGGCTTGAGGAGGCCAGCCTAGAATTTCTAGGACCACTGGGGCTGATAGAATCTGAACCAGGCGTCCCTAGAGGTATCTGGCCCCGACCATCCGAGAAAGTCTGGTCGTTTTCTGTTCCCACACATTTATCAGATACCTGATTGTTATCAGGAAGGGTGATCTTTTCTGGTTGAACCTCAGGGACCGAAGTCACCCGACTAGAGGCTACTTGGCCTATCTGGTCAACCAGATCCGATTCCTGTGAGGTATAGGGACTAATCTTAGGAAAAGGTAAAGGAAAAGATCTATTCAGGGAACGGTAACTACCGCTTCCTGTAGTACTTAAATGTTGGAAGGGAAGAATCGCACCGGTAGTAGTGGTTGAAGCTCGATCTAATGTCCTGAATACCGGTGAAAACGTCCCCCCACCCTGAAACCGGGTGGGGGCGCACCTTCAGGCTGTGTACTCCTTTGCTTCGGGTTTGGCTGGGTTGGTCCTCTGCTTGTCCGACCAGCCCTTCTTGAACCCTCCTGGAGGAGTCTTGCCTTTCCCGCTAGTACCAGCCGGGCGCCCTTTATGGGCGGTAAAGAAAGGTCCTCGCTTGTTGCGAGGTCCCTTAGCTTTAGCAGCCTGTGGCAAAAAAGTGCTCTTGCCCCCAGTGGCATCCTTGATGATTTCATCTAGGTTGGCCCCAAATAGACGATTCCCCTGAAAGGGGAGATTTGTCAAGGTCTTTTTGGAACCTAGGTCAGCTGACCAGCATTTTAACCACAGCACACGTCTGAGGATCACCGCTGACATAGATGCATGCCCTAATAAGGGAGTAGTGTCCAAGGCTGCGTCACAGATAAACTGTAGCCCTTGTATAATCTGTTCCATCAAATCAGATGTCTCCTGGGGAATATCTTTTCCCCTAAGGTCTTGGCGTACCATTTTCGCCCATTCCGTAAGTGTCTGGGAAACTAGACCAATAACAATTACTGGTCTAAATGCTGACCCTATCAGAGAGAAGATGGTGCGGGACTCTGCTTCCATCTTTCGATCCACCGGATCCTTAAAGGACGAAGTGTCCTCCACTGGGATAACCGTGGCCTTATTCAGCCTGGAAATAGGTGGATCCACCACTGGTGGTACCGTCCATTTCTTAATGATGGATTCCTCAAACGGATAGCGTCTAGCAATACGCTTGGAAATAGTAAAGGTACGTTTAGAATGCTCCCATTCTCCTTTAATCTGATTACCGAAACATTTGGGTACAGGAAAAACCTTCACCGTTTTGATGGGCTTATTAGTACCAAAAGGAATCTCTGTTTCAGTTGCCTCTGCCGGTAAAGCCTCAAGTTTTAAGGTTTCCTGCACTGCCACAACTAGTGCGTCCACCAATGCTTCTTCCTGAATTATAGCAGGAGAAGAAGCGTCCTCCTCACTGTCTGAGGGGGCTTTACCTGGGATAACAGCCTTTGCAGAGGAACCTGCAACTGCAGTGACCATCTCTGAATCAGAGTCAGAGGTGTCAGATAGTATAGGGGTAGGCGGGGGTCGCTTCCTTGACCCCCGTCCCTGACAGGCCGCCTCCACCCGAGCCACCATAGACTCCAAAATTGCTGTAAATGACTCTACACTCTGTGCACCGGCGGGTCCCGTGGCCCCCTCGAGGGAAACAGGTGGGGGAATATGTGTGGCAGGGTCCATGATAATTCCAGTCACTTCCTGGATAATATAATTCAAATAAAAAACTTTTTTTTTTTTTTTTTCAGACCCCCAGCGCCACAAAAAGCCCCTTAGTGTTACCTGCTAGGGATCCCTATCGATCGAGAGAGAGACAGAGATAGACCCCCAGGCTCACCACTTGATGCTCAGAGTTTAACTGCAACAGGTTACAGCGCTGTCTTGACAAACAGGAAGTCTTTTGGCTGGCTGCCCAGGAAGAAAGGAGGCGGCTCCGCCCCTCTGCACGCCTTCCGGCGCCTCCCCTAGCTCCATGAGGTGTTTGGATCACCTCAAACATGGCCGCCCCCATGCTGGAGACACGAGGCTACGCCAAAATGGCGGCTCGTGCGATCCAGCAAAAAAAATGGCGGCGGCCTGTACTGAATAGCGGTGTGCTGCAGGGCACACAACACTCTCTCTGCATGGGGATTTGGCGTGGTTGGCGGTACCGGCCCTGGCGGACCGCATGGCCATTCGGGAGGCCTGCTAATAGCTGGAGATCTGATTAGGAAGGCAGTCTACATGTCCGTGGCTTCTGACTGGTAGGTAGCTTATTCTTATCACCGTAAGATTCCCAGAATGCCACAGATTATAATCTTTTTAACATGTATACAATTAGATTGTTAGCTCCCAAACCAAGCCTCCTGGCTTTTTGCACATAAAATCACACTCAAAGTAGGAGGATTTGTGTCATTATAGGATAGAGAGGGACTCTATCTTACCATACAGAGAGGGGCCCGCGTTCACCACAAGACCCGTCAGGGGAAAAGGGGGAACATACTACTCACCATACCGGAACCAGGCGGGCACCAACTCCTGACAGTACCCCTCTCCACCGGGGCGGGAGGGCTGTCGACCGATATGGACGCCGTGACTCATGGTCTTTGGCGTTTCAGAGAGATGTTTAACTCGCGGGGTCAGTCCTTTAATGGGACTTTGTCGCGGCCGACCCAGCGCGGAGCTATGGCCTGCACGCGCTCGTAGGCTGAACTGGGGTGACCACCGGATCTCAACATCCAGCCCGTCGCCCAGTTCAGCTTTCTTGCTTGAAGATCTCACAGGAACACTGGAGAAAAAAAGCTGTCTAAAAAATCCTTTAAGAAAAAAATCTTGCCAGGACCTAAGATCCCAGCAAGGTATCTAGGTCCTTACTCCTAACTAGACAGAAAATAACTGATTTGCTGAGGCAGAGAGAGAGAGAGGATATACCCTCTGGGACTGCCCCTAGGGTGTGGCCAGAGCTTTTTAATTTCCTGTCTAGTCCTGCTCCTGTGGAGGCAACATAACCCGAAGGTGGTGTATCACCGAGGACTACGTCTGTCAATGAGCGCTAGAGAAATTTAGGTTTGCCTCAAAAATTGTGCTCCTGCTCCAAAAAATGAAGATATGTTGGTCTGTGTGCCCATCTACCAGCTTTACCTCCTCTGGTGTGTGTTTATCCTCCCATTTACCCCCCTTGACAAAGAGTGGAGCATTCAGCACCTACCATGACAAACACATCCCGAGTTTCTGGAAGACAAAGCTGGATAATCGCTTTGGGTGTTGACTGGGTCATGTAAGTATGGCCTAGCAATTCATCCATAATCCTGCCTATCAGTCCCACCTAGTTTATTACATGCTGCTGGGGGCCATACTGGAGAACCTCTAGGATTTTCAAGTTGACCACCATTGTACTAGATGGCATCTTTAGGGTCTGCTTTTCTTATTTATACACCACTCTATATAGAAAATTCCTATGCAAATACAGCAGCTATAATTTGTATTGCACAGAGGTAAAGTGAAATTCCAATCTAGAACTAACTAATCCTAAAACTGCTCCTACCCACCTTCTAACTCCTATATTAACAACCCTGTAAAATGAAGATGCATAGACTTACCTATTCTCAGAGTGCTCTGATGTGGTCAGGTGATCTCCTCGGTGGCCAGATTCAGTGGAGAGGAGGGAGCGCTGACATCGGATGGAATGCCTGGGCAGTGATGTCACCCATAGGCTTACTATGGGGCATCTGTTGTCTGCTGTCCCTTCTCTCCCCTGAAGCCGATCATCTGACCGGACTGAAGCTCCCTGAGAATAGGGGAGTATAAGCATCTTCCTTCAACAGGGTAGTTAGTATAGGAGTTAGAAGATGGGTGGGAGCAGTTAGTTCTAGACTGGAATTCCACATTATGCGTGGTTCCCCTCAACTATTTGTGAGTGCTCAAAAACAGAGATCTGTCAAATAGGGTGGAACTGTTCAACTTGAGCTTTTTTACATTTTTCTTTTCACAAGGCGATTCTGGCAGTAAAACAATTTTTTTTTTTGTAACAAGGCATTGGTTTCCAAACCTCAATTCTCAAGTACACCAAACAGGTCATGTTTTCAGGATTTACTTCACTTTGCATAAGTGCTTTAACCACTTGACCTCGGGAAGATTTACACCCCTTCACGACCAGGTCATTTTTTGCAATACAGCACTGCGTTATTTTAACTGACAATTGCGCAGTCATGCGACGCTGTACCCAAATAAAATTGATGTACTTTTTTTTTCCCACAAATAGAGCTTTCTTTTGGTAGTATTTTATCACTACTGCGATTTATATTTTGCGTTATGAACAAATAAAGACCGACAAATATTTTTTATTTTCTGCTCTTAAGAATTATCCTAAAAAAAAAAAAAATGTAAAAAATATAATTTCGTAAAAAATTAATGCCAATATGTATTCTGCTACATGTTTTTAGTAAAAAAAAAAAATCCAAATAAGTGTAAATTGATTGGTTTACAAGAATGTTATAGCGTCTATATTTTTATGGAATTCTTATTCATTTTTTATACTAGTAATGGCTGCGATCAGGGGATGCCATATTGCAGTGGACAATGGGACACTAATTGACACTTTTGACACTTGAAGGAACCAGTGATCAGTGCTAAAAATATGCACTGTCACTGTACTAATAACACTAGCTGGGAAGGGGTTAAACATCTAGGGCTTTCAAAAGGTTAACTGTGTGCCTAGCCAGTGTTTTTACTAAGGGAAGAGTTTGCAAAAACACATAATTCATTCCTTCGCCTCTGTCAGAACTGAGATCTGCCTTGTTTACATATTGATGATTGGCAGATGCCGAAGGACATCCAGTGCCCAGCACCCACTGATTGGCAATGTAAGTAAACCATAGCATTGACCTTCTCCTGTTTGATCCTTTTTGGTCTGTTAATTATACAATTGACATTTTTTGTTATATCTGTTTGATAAGGGCAAATACATGATGATATTGGCACAAATCATGTAAGCTGTTAACTTCCTGCCATGCTCTCTTCTCACAATGAAGCTAGATGAACTCTTGGGGACTACCCCCAGAATATTCTTAGTGATGAGCAATGGACTTTACGACCTCTGCTATGACCTCTGTCAAAGCAGTTGTGCCGTTTACCAGAGTGTAAATCCTCACAGACAAGTCAAACCTGTTCTTCTTGGCACAAAGCCCTCAAGCTTAGTACATGGTGGAGATCTATTATTGAAAGGGAAATGAGAGGCAATTCTTGCATAATACTCATGCTCAGTGTGCACAGCTAAATATAATCTTCCTTTCAAAATATAAAGAGAGATTTTAAATAAACAGTTCAGTCCCTGTGACGTCATCGCTTCAGCTCTGAACTGCAAGATAAAGGAGTGCTTATTATCATAATTCGCAAAGGGATATTTGATTTTCCAATTGTTGGACTGAAGGGTAATTTACTGTTGATAGTCATCAACTTTGTGATTCACACAAATGGAAACTGCAGTTTTGATAAAAGAAAAAAAGGGTGTGGAGCAAGCGTGACAATGCAAAGGAGACGGACTATAGAAAAGTTCAGTTGAACATTACAATTCTGTAATAGACTATTTAAACACAACAACTTTACATATGGCAGCTTACCAGTCCTTAGATGTGGTGGCTGCATTAGCGTAATGTCAAATTTTTTGGAAGGGGGGTCTTCCATATTTTCACCTGTTTTTCTCATCATCATCAGCGACACACTTCCGGTCTTAGCAGCATTGTCCCCCTAGGTTGGTCTCCTGATATTACAAACACCTCCTTCTCTCCTCATCACCATTACACGGGGTAAAGGGTTTGTAGTTTACTGAGGATGGCTCAGAAAGCTGATAACATACTTTAAGAATTCAAGTCAGTGAGTAAGGAAACACCACAAGGAAACTTGATTCCGGGTATGATTTTACTAGCATTTTTCTGCACTTGCAGAAAAGAAATATACATATAAAAAATAAAGGCCGCCACCCATCCAAGTACTGCTAAGCTGCTATTTTTATATAAATCTATGGTGTTGTGCTAATAAATAAAGCATACAGCCAAAATGTGACCAATAAGAAACTAAAAAAGTGAAAAAAAATATATGTATATAATGTCCCAACTGTAAAGATACAAGAGTCCACACACTGTGTGTGTATATATAGGGATATTCCACCCAAAGATCTTCAAAGGTGATAAGCCAGAGCAGGAACCTCCAACAGAATGGTCAAAATGAAAGCTTACCAAATGTATATGACCCTCTAAAAGAGAAAAATAATACAGCTTAAGATGCAAATAACCAGATTAACAGCGTTTCCATCAGTCTTTCTCAGAGGAGTCCTCTTCTCGGAAGATGTCACATGTGACGAAACATGTAGGGAGGAGCCGTTTGTGGAAATCACAGCATAACTGGAAGAGGTCCCGATTTAGATCTATTGGCTAGATATGTTTTTTTACTGTGCATCGAACTGTGACCATTTGTAAGTGCCTTCTATTTTAGTAATAAAGAATTTTATGGGATTTTACACTATGTGGAGCGTCTGCTCTTGTGTTTTCTCATGAGCATGTGTGGTTGGTGGCTGAAGAGGGGAAAAAACTTCTGAACAACAAGGCCAAGTGGGAACTCTGAGAAGGACTGGTGGAAACACTGCTAATGTGGTTCTTGGCATCTCGAGCTGTATTTTTATTTTTTTTATACTAACAGGTTTATAAACCATTTATTACCTTTTTTTTTTTTTTTTTTGCTCTTGGGTTTGGATATACTTAAAATTCCCTCTCTCAACATGCTGCCTACCTGTAGAATGGCCCAAACTTTTATCCTGGCATTGGTCTTCATAACCGTTCTGCCCTGCAGTTGCAATTGTCTGTATCTTAGTATCTAAATAGTTTACAGATTCCAGAACTCCCATCTCTCTGAACTTTAAAGACTAGGACTTACAGCACAGTCATGTGACATAGCTGCAGTCCCATTCAGAAATAGCGCGAAAAAAAGGTTACCTACCTAAATACGTTGTAGTTTGTAGTATATTGTGATCCAGGTATCACTACCAAACAGCATAGCCAGGTCCATAAACTCACTTTTCACTACCTAAGGTCAACTGGCTGGACAATGAGCACTGATGAGGTCCCCCGTGTGCTTTAACCTTCTGTGGGGATGTTCACAGTTAAAAAAGGTCAACACTGTGCAACCTAATAAAGTCCTGATTGGTTCAGACTTCCAACCCTTCCTCTCTCACTTATTCTGTATAGGAAAAAAGAAAGTTAAAATATAGCTGGACTAAATTGTGTTTTTTGTTTCTACCTGGGGTTCAACTTTCATCCCTTCAGGACCAGGGATTATCAAGCTTTCAAGTGAAAACATATTTGTCCTGGTTTGTAATGGGCCTTTCTAGTAACAAGCAATCCATATTTTTGTCGGAAACAAATCGACTATGTTGTGGATAGAATGTTTATTATTGCATGTATGGCCAGCATTAAAGAGAAATAGCAGGTAAAGCAGCTGTCAGTTTGTGCTGTTGGATTCCTAAAATGTGACTCCCATACACAATAGAAAAACGCCGTACCTTCTTTACTGTAGGACAGAGCTCACATGCATGTCTGTACTGAATCCCTCGTAGTAACGGGGTGCCCAAGTAACCAATATACCAATCTTCTAGCCCAAGGGTCTTCAAACTATTGCCCTCCAGCTGTTCAGAAACTTCAATTCCATCATGCCTAGTCTTGTCTGTGAATGTCAGAGTTTTACAATGCCTCATGGGATGTGTAGTTCCGCAACAGCTGGAGGGCTGTAGTTTGAGGATCCCTGTTCCAGCCCAAGGAGAGGGTTAGACTTAGAGATTGGACAAATTCTTCAGAAGATGGTCAGGGACAGGATACTTGCTTCAGGAGAATGCCATTGTAGCCCCTTACAAAACAATCACATACACTACTAGCTGATGAGGCCCAAGGGCAAAAGGCTGCATGTGGCCTTCAGAGGACAGGCTTAACACCAGGAACCTAGACAATCAGTCTTTACTGTACATCCTAACACCCCTGGTCTACATCTGTCTGTGGTTAAGCACTTCCCTTTTAGGTTGCCCAGTCAAAAAGAAAAAAAAATCCTGGGCAAATAGTATGGGCCTCAAATGCAGCCATTCTCAACAAGGGTTCCTTGGAACTTTGAGGTTCCTCCAGTGTTTGCTTGAATGTCCCTGCATAGTTCCAGGGTTAAGGCAACATGCAGAGGCAAAAGCATGACACCAATGAACTTTTTGCTATCTATAGGGGGCATTAAGACCACCACTGTGAGGGGGGTATTTCCAAAGATCACCAATGTAAAACTGATAAAAAAGTTTTAGAAGGGGTTCCCAGAGAACTGAAAAATTAGTTCAAGGGTTCCTCTGGGGTTAAAAAGGTTAAGAAACCATGCTCTACTGCGTATGCCCATGCTAAATATTCCAAATTGACTGGAGTGTACCTTCCAATATTCTAAATATACAGGCACATCAGTACATCCTGATCAACGAAGGAAACAGCACAGCACGTTATCCCGGCTAAGCAAATTCTCACACTCAGAAATCAAATGTCTGTTCCAGTAAAAGTGTGTAGGGAGAGTTTTAAAATCCAATACATGAGAAATATAAATAAGCTGAATCCACACATCTTTAGCCCACCCGCGTTACATTTCTCAACTTTTCCCTTGGCAGGAAATTACTGCACGCCAATAAAATATCAACAGTGATTTCACATATCTGGAGCGGCTATTAATGGAACGTATTTCAAGTAATCAGCCAAGAAAAACCTACACATTGCAGATTACACGACAGTCCTCGAAAACAGGCCTGTCACACACACAGAGGATTCTTATTTACTAACAAAATATCCATTCATGAACAGCGTCTGAAGTATTGCGTTCTCCGGGTTTTTATTTATTTTCTGCTCTCACCAAGTTATAGAACAGTTTTGTTGGAATAAATCAGTCCCAAAAGCCTGGCTGATGACAATGGAAAAATAAAGGAGTCGTTCTACATGGCTTGAATTTTCATGAAGTCTCTAGACATAAATGGTTTTACATTGCTGAAGTATTCCGTTATGTTGATTTTAGATAAATCCATAAAGCTCTGTAGTAAAACTTTTTTGGGTGCATTTATGTGCCTGATAGAATGTGATTAAATCTACTATTTGGAGAAGATAAAAAGGGAGTAATGACTTACCCGTATGGGATGTACGGATAAGCCGATACAAGGACAGTGTGCAGGAGACCTGCATGGCATCAGCGTTCTGGTGATCGCTCTTGCAATGCTTTCCAGGCTCTTGCAACAAAAAATAATAAATGAAAAACAATTGCACATTTCCTCTTTTTTTTAATTTTTTGTAATAAAAAGTGAACCCATCCTTTAAAGCAGAACTGCAGACATACAGTTAATACGTGGCCTAATTGCACATACGTAAACTATCTTATATGTCTGTTGCGTCCACTCTCACTTGCGATTCATACCCCTCTGCCACAGACAGGAAGGTTACAACACTTTCTCTGTTGGAGTTAAGTAAGGTGTCCACTTCAAACCCAGAGCCTGGGCGCTATAAAACAAAAAAGAGCGACAATTTTGCAAAAATAACAATATTTTTCACATTTTTTTATATGGAATTCCCCAAAAAAAAAGTAAAAATCTAAATTTTTTAACATTTTAGGCCAATTTGTTTTCTGCTACATATTGTTTGGTAAAAAAAAAAAAAAAAAATCGCAATAAGCGTATTTTGATTGGTTTGCACAAAAGTTATTAGGTTTACTAACTAAGGGAAAGATTTTTGTCATTTTTGTTTTTTTTTCAACAAGTAATGGCGGTGATCTGCAATTTTTTTGTGGGACTGCGACATTGCGGCGGACAGATCGGACCCTTGATTGACATTTTTGACACTTTTGGGGGTACCAGTGACATTACTACAGTAATCAGTGCTATACATATGCACTGTTACTGTAAAAATGACACTGGCAGGGAAGGGGTTAACTTTATTAGTGATGCAGTGGCTAAGTGTGTCCCTAGGGGCGTGCTTCTTACTGTGCAGGTATGTGGCTTTTCATGTAACAGCAGAGATCTACGATCCTACATAGCAGGACCGTATGATCTCTGCTGTTACACAAGGGAGAATGACAGGCGGCTTTGTTTACATTAGCCGCCTGCCTTTCTCCCTCTGTAACGTACGATTGCGAGTGACTGGCGGACATCGGGTCCGCCGGTCACACGCGCTGGAACCACAGTGAGCGAGCGGGAGCGCGCTTCCGGCGGGGCACGCTCGTCCCCTATTGGCTTGCAGGCGAGTGACGTACCCATACCTCACTTTGCCTGCATGGGTGCTGACCGCCGCAGTATATGTACTTGCGGCGGTCGGCAGGTGGTTAATTAGTGTATTTTATATATGCCAGTAGAAAAAAAAAAACTTAAGGACCATCCCACACACATTTACAGTGGCAGGGCGTCCCTTAAGCACAAAATCACATACCTGTACGTCATCTCTTCAATCGGCTCTGGGGCGTGAGCACGCACTGCTGGAGGTGTGCTTCTGCTGTGATTAGACACAGTGGGAGCCAATCAGTGGGTTCAGCAGCTGCGTTAGTCGCTGGCCACCTGAGATCATTCAGAGGAATGAAATGACAGAACGGAGGTCTGCCTATGTAAACAAGGCAGACTGTCTTTCTGTCAGACAGGAAGAGAGAGATATTGTGTTCCTACTAAACAGGAACACAGATGTCGCTCTTCCTGCACCCAGTCCATCCCCCACACAGTTAGAAAGCACTCCCTAGGAGCACACTTAACCCTTTGATTGCCCCTGATGTTAACCCCTTCCCTGCTAGTGTCATTTATAAAGTAACAGTGCATTTTTTTTAGCACTGATCACTGCATTAGTGTCACTGTTCCCCAAAAAGTGTCACTTAGTGTCAGATTTGTCCGCTGCAATGCCACAGTCCCGCTAAAAATCGCTGACATAAAAATAATTAAAAAAAAATAAAAATTCCATAAATCTATCCCATAGTTTGTAGACGCTATAACTTTTGCGCATATCAAGCAAGATACGCTTTTTGGGTTTTTCTTTTACCAAAAATATGTAGCAAAATACATTTTGGCTTAAATTGATGAAATTAGATTTTTTATATTTTTTTTATTGGATATGTTTTATAGCAGAAAGTAATAAATATTGTTTTTTTTTTTTCCAAAATTGTGAGTCTTATTTTGTTTAAAGCGCAAAAAATAAAAACCGCAAAGGTGATCAAAAAAGCTCTATTTGTGGGGAAAAAAAGGACATCAATTTTATTTGGGTACAACTTTGCACGACCACCGAATTGTCAGTTAAAACAATGCAGTGCTGTATCGCAACAAATGGCCTGGTCAGGAAGGGAGTAAAACCTTCTGGGGCTGAAGTGTAATAGCAAAGTGTAATACTGAACACATGGTTTTTTGGATATAAAATATAATTTACCATTTGAAGAGAGTAAAGTAAACTTTATACCAACTATACCGCTTATTTGTTTATGGTACCTACACTAATGCAGGATCATTGAGTTGGAAAAATGTTACCTGATGCTCTGGAGCATCAGGATTCTGTTGCTGTGGGCCCTGCTATATTCTGGGACTTTGCCTTTCAAATGGATTTTATTAGAAAGCTATAATAAATTCCTGGACCAGGAAGAGTTGCTTATAGTATTTTCAATGAAATACTGGTATAAGTTTAGCTCCATTTGACTGGGCACCAGATACATAGTTTTTCTACATCCCATGCACAAGATAATCCCTATTATGTCATCATCTGAGCAAGTTTGCCAACATGCCCATTTCTCCTTTCGCAAAAAAAAAAAAAAAAAAAAAAAAAACTATACTTAACCACTTGCCTACAGTGCACTTTCACCCCCTTCCTGCCCAGACTGATTTTCAGCTTTCAGCGCTCTCACACTTTGAATGACAACACTGTACCCATAAAAAATGTGTGTCCTTTTTTTCACACAAATAGAGCTTTATTTTGATGGTATTTAATCACTACTGGGTTTTTTATTTTTTGTGCTATAAATAAAAATAGACTGAAAATATTGTGAAACACGCATTTTTCTTTGTTTCTGTCATAAAATTTAGCAAATGAGTAATTTTTCTGCAGAAATTTTGGCCAAAATTTATACTGCTACTTATCTTTGGTATAAATAACCCAAATAAGTATATATTATTTGGTCTTTGTGAAAGTTATAGAGCCCACAAGCTATGGTGCTATTCATTGAAAATTGATCACACTTGATCACACCTGATGTACTGAAGGCCTATCTCATTTCTTGAGACACTAAAAAGTCAGGAAAGTACAAATACCCCCCAAATGACCCCTTTTTGGAAAGTAGACATTCCAAGGTATTTAATAAGGGGCATGGTGAGTTTTTTGAAGTTGTAATTTTTTCCCACAACTCTTTGCAAAATGAAGATTTTTTTTTTTTTTTTTTTACAAATTGACGTATTAACAAGTTATTTCTCTCACACAGCATATGTATACTTGCAACTACACCCCAAAACACATTCTACTACTCCTCCTGAGTATGGCAATACCACATGTGTGAGACTTTTTCACAGCCTGGCCACATACAGAGGCCTAACATCCAAGTAGCACCGTCTGGCATTCTAGGAGCACAAATTACACATATCATTTCCTGACAACCTATCGCACTTTTGAAGACCCTGGAGCACCAGGACAATGGAAACCCCCATAAAATGACCCCATTTTAGAAAGCAAACAGCCCAACGAATAATTTTTGAGGCATAATGAGTCTTTTGAACTTGTCATTTTTTTCCACAAGTTTTTGGAAACAGTCGCCGCAACTTCATAATCTTCACTAATGGGGTAATTGACCTTTGCTCCGCAGGAGTAGCTAGGCAACAAGATTTGTTAATATCAAAGCTTTTAGCATATCACACCCCTAGGGGGTGGTCCCCTCAGTCAATACCTCCCTGCTTCCTGCATTCTCAACTCAGTTTCAGTAGCATAGCAGTAGAGTACATAAACAAACCCCAAAAGAGGGGCGGGGCGGCGACTGTCGGAGGACTCAGAGAAAGGAATTTTACGGTAAGATTTTACAAAAATTCAGTTTTCTCTTACGTCCTCCGACAGTCGCTGCCACTTCATAATCTTCACTAATGGGGACGTCCCAGAGCAGTGTAGACATGAGGGGTGGGAAAAAAGCAGCCGCCCCTAAAGCAACGCAGTACCCACATCAGAAAAAAGAACCTTACCAAAGTAAGAAAACCAACTGGGAAACAGGAAAAACGTGCTCAACAGGAGCAACAACCCAGGAAGAACAAGTAACCTAGGGGTAAAAAACACCCCAACAGCCAAGGACCCTAAGGCACTGCCGCACTAAGAACTTTACGGCCAAAGGAAGCATCTGCCGATGCCTGAACATCCACCTTGTAAAATTTTGAGAAGGTGTGAACGGACGACCAAGTCGCCGCCTTACACACCTGGGCCACAGAAGCCTGATGACGATAGGCCCAAGACGTACTCAGAGACCTGGTAGAGTGCGCCTTCACAGGGAAAGGGGGAACCTTCCCCTTCAAAGCATAGACAATGGTCTGTCTGATCCATTTGGCGATGGTCGCAGCCGACGCCGCCATGCCCTTCCGAGGACCCCCTGGAAGGACAAATAGAGAATCTGACTTGCGAAAGGATTTCGTCGACGACAGGTAAACTCTGATCGCCCGAACCACATCCAAGGAATGCAAAGCCACCTCCTTTGGATGCTTAGGCTTCGCGCAAAGCGAAGGTAAGACAATGTCCTCATTGAGGTGAAATTCCGAGATCCTCTTCGGAAGAAAAGAAGGGTTAGGTCGTAAGACCACCTTATCCAAGTGAATCACCAAGTAGGGAGAGCTGCAGGACAAGGCCGCCAGCTCCGATACCCTGCGAACCGAAGTGATCGCCACCAAAAAGGCAACCTTCTTGGACAACAGAGACAACGAGATCTCCCTGATCTTCTCAAAGGGAGCATGCTGCAACACGGACAGAACAAGGTTCAAGTCCCATGGAGGTAAAGGGTCCCTCCGAGGAGGGGCCAAGTATCGCACCCCTTGAACAAAGGTGCTAACCAAAGAATTAGACGCCACAGGGCGTTGAAAGAGAACGGCCAGCACAGAAATCTGACCCTTAATCGTGGCCAACGCCAAACGCTGGTCCATGCCCGTTTGAAGGAAAGCCAACACTCTCGATACCGAGTATGAGCGAGGGGAAAACCCCCTGGACTCACACCAGACAAAATACGCCTTCCAAGTACGGTAGTAAATCTTCCCCGAAGAGACTTTTCTAGCCTTGATCAAAGTGGGAATGACCTCAGGGGAGAGACCCCTATCCTTCAGGACCTGGCTTTCAACAGCCAGGCCGTTAAAGCCAGCGACTGTAAAGCAGGATGGAATACCAGTCCTTGAGACAGGAGATCTTCTCGAAGAGGCAGACGCCACGGAGCGTCGACCACCAGATTCACGAGGTCTGCGTACCAAGACCGGCGAGGCCAGTCCGGCGCCACCAGAATCACCGTGTGCGGTTCCGAGGCCAACCTGCGAAGGAGCCTGGACAGCAGCTGAATCGGTGGAAAGGCATACATCAGACGATACTGATGCCAGGGCGCCACTAACGCGTCTGAGGCGTCTGCCCGAGGATCGCGCGTCCTTGCCACGAACCTTTCCACCTTGTTGTTTAGACGAGACGCGAACAGGTCCACATCTGGGGAACCCCACTTCGCGCACAACATCTGAAAGACATCCGGGTGAAGGGACCATTCCCCCTGGTCCAGGGTCTGGCGGCTCAGATAATCCGCCTGCCAGTTCTCCACCCCCGGAATGTGAACTGCAGATATCGCCGGGACGTGCGTCTCGGCCCAAGACAGAATGTCGGCTACTTCCCGAGCCGCTCGGGCACTCCTGGTGCCCCCTTGGTGGTTGATGTAGGCCACCGCTGTGGCATTGTCCGTCTGCACCCGAACCGGACGGCCCTGAAGCCTGTCCGTCCAACGCAGAAGGCAGAGATTTATCGCTCGCAATTCCAGAATGTTGATCGGAAGGGAGGATTCCTCCTCCGACCAAGTTCCCTGGGCGGACAGAACGCCAAGAACACCACCCCAGCCCGACAGGCTGGCATCCGTGGTGATTACCGTCCACGACAAAGGACGAAAGGACTTGCCCCCCGACACCGCCGGGGACTGGAGCCACCATAAAAGACCCCTTCGGGTGAGGCGGCTCAATGAAATCCGCAGATCCAGAGATTGCGGACGCCCGTCCCACTTGGCCAGGACCTCCGCCTGAAGATCCCGCGTGTGAAACTGGGCGAAGGGAATCATCTCGAAAGCCGAGACCATCAATCCCAGACACCTCATACACGTCCGGAGGGAGGAGCACTGATTGTCCCTGAGAGACCTGACTTCGTTCTGAAGTGTCCGAAGCTTGTCTTCCGGCAGGAAGACCTTCGCTTGAACAGGATTCCAGGATCATCCCCAGGTAGGGGAGACGAGCCGACGGACACAGCGTTGACTTTGGAAAATTTATCGTCCTACCGAACTCCTGCAGAGTCTGCATCGTGATGGACAGGTCGTTCACCAGGCCCTGACTGGTCGCAGACCGAATCAAGATATCGTCCAGATACCCCAGGACAGAGATGCCCTGGGCTCTCAACAAAGCCAGGACCGGCGCAAGCACCTTGGTGAAAACCCGCGGAGCCGAAGCGAGACCAAAGGGTAACGCCACGAATTGGTAATGATCCTCCGCAATGGCGAATCGAAGGTACCTCTGGTGACCCTCGAAAATGGGGATGTGAAGGTACGCATCCTTCAAGTCGATGGAGGCCATGAATTCCCCCGGAACCAGGGCAGCCACCACTGAGCGCAGGGATTCCATGCGGAACTTGCGAACCTGCACAAAGCGGTTCAGAGCTTTCAAGTCCAGAATCGGACGTACCTTGCCCTCCTTTCTGGGCACAGTGAACAGATTGGAATAGAACCCCCAAAATCTGTCCCGATGAGGTACTGGAACCACCACTCCCTGGGCCCGCAGGTACCGCACCGCCAGGTGCAGATCCTGCAAGCGCTCCGGAGACAGCTGAAGATTTGAGGGAAAAAATCTGCCCGCCGGCCGAGAGAGAAACTCGATCTTGTATCCAGATCGAACGATTTCCTGAACCCACCTGTCCCGAATGCGGGCCAGCCAAGGTAGAAGAAAACCGAGCAAACGTCCCCCCACCCCGAAACCGGGTGAGGGCGCCCCTTCAGGCCGAATTGGCATGGGCAGCGGACCCGGACTGGCCGGACTTCTGCTTACCCGCCCAGGGCTTTTTCTGGGAGCCTTGGCCCTTGAAGGGCTTGCCCTTATATTGCGACCGAAAGGCACGAAAGGACCCCTGAGAGGGCCTAAACAAAGTATTCTTCTTACCGCGAACAAACTTATTCTTGTGAGTTTGGGGTAAGAGAGTGCTCTTACCCCCGGAAATTCCCTTTATCAGAGTATCCAAAGACTCGCCAAAAAGGCGAGATCCCGCGTAGGGCAAATTAGCTAAAGTCTTGCGAGATGATTGGTCAACCGACCAACATTTCAGCCATATCAGGCGACGGTTCAATACCGCCACACTTGAGAGGCGTGCAGCCAAAGGGACTAAATACAAGTCCGCATCGCACAAATACATGACACCCTGATGAATTTGATCCACCATAGCCAATGTTGTCGGTGGAGCAGAGTCAGCCACCAGGGTGCGCCTGAGCACCTGCGCCCAATCCGCAATAGCCTGGGCTGCCAAAATGGAAGCAAAAATAGGCTTCAGCATAGAACCAGCAACCGTATAAGCATGACGGGCAAGAGACTCCAATCTCCTGTCCGTAGGGTCCCGGAACACCGGGGTATGCTCAGCAGGGATCGCAGTGGATTTATTCAGAACCGCCACCGCGTGATCCACCTGAGGCGGCACACACCAACACTCATCAGTGGTGGGTGTAAATGGATAACGCAGCTTGAACTTACTTGGCACAGTAAATGGCTTCTTTAAATTGCGCCATTGCTTATCAACAGCGCGCTGAAATTCCGCAGGGCAGGGAAAAACCTGCACCGTTTTGCGTTTCCTTTGCGTCCCATAAGAGGACATCAAAGCAGGAGGACATGGTTCATCCTGCAAACGCAGTGTTTCCTTGATAGAGGCAACCAACTCATCCATGAGTGCAAGCTCTTCAGGCGAGCCAGGGGGAGAATTATCAACCCCTTCTACCTCAGCCTCCCCCTCAGACCCCCCCAAGGTCCAGAGATGAGCGAGACCCTGAGAAGGGCACTCCAGCCATAGCAGCCCCATCGCCCTCTGAATCAGAGGAAATAGACAATCTGGGCCGTTTTGCGGATCGATCAGCCATTAGCATTTGCACCTGAGAAGCCAGGTTTGCCACAATAGCAGCCAGATCAGCCCCCTCGGGGGATGCAGCAGCCCCTTGGCCCCCCACCAAGGTGGGAGGAAACTTGCAATCCTGAGAATCCATGCCCCAGCAATAATTGAAAAAGGAGGACTGCCCCTTTAAGACCGCGGCGAGCGTAGCCCACCGCACACTACTGTATGTACCGACCCCCACAGGGATAAGGACACTGAGCAAGGAAATACAGGAAAAAGGAAAGGTAAAAACCTGGAGAGACCACACAGGCTGCTGCCACCGATCGCTGTTCCAGAGCAAAAGGAAGTGATGCAATGACTGACCGCCCTATAAAGCCTATGCAGGCTACACAAACATGGCTGCTCGGCTGAGGCATTTTAGGCAATGAGAAAATGGCGCCGACATGTGGCTGTATGATCGATCGCCACCAAAATGGCGGCGTTTGGCGCCAAAACACCGCGTCGTACCACACAGGACCGGTCACCATAATTTGCGGAAAAAAATGGCGGGACGCAGTAGCGGCCGCCGCACAGCATGTCCAAACCCAGTCTGCCCCATACTTTCACATAGCAGAGCGGGAGAGCCCCCCCCCCCCCCCGCAGCCCACAGAAAGGCAGCTATTCCACACAGGAATCTGACAGGGAGCTCAGCAGATACACAGACATGCAGGGTCACACAGTCACAGACTGACACCCAAAACAGACAGGTCCCCACATAGATT
The DNA here is from genome assembly GCF_965119305.1 of Pelophylax lessonae. Taxonomy (NCBI): domain Eukaryota; kingdom Metazoa; phylum Chordata; class Amphibia; order Anura; family Ranidae; genus Pelophylax; species Pelophylax lessonae. The sequence continues at coordinate 146,025,422 of NC_138780.1, read as the reverse complement.
TGCACTTACCAGTCCGGATGGCGTGGGGAGCCTTCTCCAGCGACCAAACCGCTGCACTGAGGACAGGGAGTGTCGCAGTCAGGACGCAGTGGAACTGCAGTGCGAAACCGCAAATGGCGTCCGGTGAGGTAGCCACCTCACAGACAGCATCCCTGCAGCGAACAGGGATGGGTCATTCAATATGCCAGGGAAACCTGAGCTGAACGCTCGATGGCAGGCTGGGAAGCCCCTGGCCCTGAACCCTGGGATCCAGGGTGGTCAGTCCGAGACCCAGCTCCGCATGATCATCTTCATCCGAAGAAACTAAACTAATGCTGAGAAAAAGAACAGCTAAGTAAAAGAAAGAGAAAAATACTCAAAATAAAATCAAAAAGAGGATAGAAGTCTGAGACTGAAAGCCCCAGCACAGGATCAGCCAGCTACTCCTAAGCTAGGCATTAGAAACTGAGTTGAGAATGCAGGAAGCAGGGAGGTATTGACTGAGGGGACCACCCCCTAGGGGTGTGATATGCTAAAAGCTTTGATATTAACAAATCTTGTTGCCTAGCTACTCCTGCGGAGCAAAGGTCAATTACCCCATTAGTGAAGATTATGAAGTGGCGGCGACTGTCGGAGGACGTAAGAGAAACATTTTTTTTTACACAAAGCTGTCTATTTATGCAATATTTCTAACACATAGCATGTACATAGCAAAAATTGCACCCCAAAATACATTCTGCTATTCCTCCTGAGTATGGCGATACCACATGTGTAACACTTTTACACAGCCTAGCCACATACAGACGCCTAACATCCAAGTAGCACTTTACACAAAGTTGTCCATTTATCTACTTTAAGACTGGGCCTATTTTTGACACTTGGTGTTTACAAGCTAAAATAATTTTTTTTGCTAGAAAACTACTTAGAACCCCCAAACATTATATATATTTTTTTTAGCAGAGACCCTAGAGAATAAAATGGAGATTGTTGCAATATTTTTTATCACACCATATTTGCGCAGCAGTCTTCCAAATGCAAATTCACTTTTTTGAACTAAAAAATAGAAAACAGTAAATTTAGCCCAATTTTTTTCCACAATGTGAAAGATAATGTTATGCTGAGTAATTAGATACCCAACATGTCATGCTTCAAAATTGTGCATGCTCACAGAATGGCGCCAAACATTGGTACTTAAAAATCCCCATAGGCAACATTTTAAAAATTTCTGCAGGTTACCAGCTTAGAGTTACAGAGGAGATCTAGGGCTCAAATTATTGCTCTCGCTCTAACGATTGTGGAGATACCTCACATGTATGGTTTGAACACCGTTTACATATGTGGGCGGGACTTGCGTATGCGTTTGCTTCTGCGCGCGAGCTAACGGGGACAGGGCGCTTTAATTTTTTTTTCCTATTTATTTTATTTATTATTTTTACACAGTTTATAAAAAAAAAATGTTTTGATCATTTTTATTCCTAATTCAAGGAATGTAAACATCCCTTGTAATAGAAATAGGCATGACAGGTCCTCTTTATTGTGAGATCTGGGGTCAAAAAGACCTCACAACTACACTAAAAAAGAAAAAAATTGTTGAAAAAGGAAAGAAAAAAAAAAAAACGTCCCTTTAAACCGGTTGCTAGGCAACGACTTTTGATGTAGCTCCGGTCCTCCAAGACCATAGAGTCGAGTGAGGGCCATCTTGCCCTCACTCGACTTCCTGTTGACATATTATAAGAATGTCTAATCTGTAATTTGATGCCTTTTGGAGATTTTCCATCTTTCCTTGGCTTCTTTATGCACATTAATACAAATTTTTACCTGGGGTGCCCAAACTTTCGATCCCCACTGTAGCTATGTAAAATATTAAGTGCCTAAACTGGATTAAAATGCAGTAATACACTGTCTCGCCATGTTCTGAACATGCTCAGATGCTCTCCATTTTAAGCATTTTTAGAAACTGCTGAATTTGTAGAGGCCGATCTGCTGAAAGTCTTAAAGCAGAATTAAACCCTCCTCCAATCCTTTACGGCCCAGGAAGTTGCTTCAGTTATATCTGCAACTGCCATGGTGCTGCACATGTGATCACTTATGAAGTCAGGCATTTGATGGTTTGACAGTTTGGTTGAGGACACAAGCAGATGTAACAGTTTGCAATCCATGCATTCCAGGAATGTAACAGTTATTTAAAAAAAACTGTTAAATCGATGGGTTTAGTTCCACTTTATGCCCTGTTGGGGCTCTCGGCTTCAGCAAAATGGCAGCCTCTGTCAAGAAGAAACAGGAACAATGCTGGAGGCAATTTACAGCACACACTAGGTTTGGTAGCATAATTGTCAATGTTGAATGTTTGTTCCTTGCTGAATACAATTTTTTAATCAAGTTGCTATGGGTAAAGTTACGCTTTAATTTATGGCATGTGCTACGGCCACAAGCAATCTGCCTCATATGGCAGTACACAGTTAGTATCGTCGGCACATCATTACATTGTATATGTGAAGAGAAAAGATCTTTTCAATTGAACAGCAGGAAAATGCAAACTCATGGTAAGACGATCCACATGTAACTTAAGCTCCAACTTCTTAATGAGCTCCTCATTCAAAGCATCCTTATTTAACAAAGCCATGTGAGTGTGAGATATTGGCAGACAAGGCAGCAGTACCACCTTTGTCTGAAAAAGGCCTTTTTATCTACAGGACAGGAAACCGATACTGTTCTCATACAAAGCTTTGTATTTGAGAAGACACATTGCCTGAAGGAGAAAGAACAGTAACAATGCTAAATAGTTCTTTTCCAGTAGGAAGGCCAGTATGTTATTCTAAGATGACACAGGTGCATGGCTGGGCTATGATTTTCATGAGAGGCCATAGCTTTAAAAAGGAAAGAATGGATATTTTATATTTAGATACATTGGTCCAGCTTGAACACAGGAGGTTGGCAGCCCGGCATGGACAACATTAAGGGGGGCGTCATCTCCTTGCCTCTCCATTTCTTCCAATCAAAGGTTGCTTCGAGCAGCCAACTTCCTGTGTTCAGAATGCAGCAGGCCAACCGCTTGGCATGGGAGCCAGAAGCTTGTGGACATCACTGGAGTAGGGGCATCTACTTCAGTGGTTCCAGCTTCCAAGGGGAATCAGCCAGGTATGGTATATTTACAGTTACAGTACATTGGTCCAAGCTGGACCACTAACAATTTATAATATATCCATACCTGGAATGACTCTTTTTAGGGCTATGTAAGAAAAAAAGATAATCGTCGATGATAAGAACTCCCTCTACATTATTCAGCACTCTTGCGGAGTATTAGAGTATTTTCCTACATATCTATATGTGGTTCGCCTTCAGATATTCACTCTAATCTTAAGGGCCCACTATGTGCAGTTACCTTGCGTATTCCACATGGATAAATGCAGGTAACTGCAATGACACACAACACACAATAATTTGCTGTGTGTCATATGCACACCAGAATGCAGTGTTACACTGCGCTCCAGAGCAGTGTGATATTATGCAATGTGTGCATGTTATTGCACCTCTCTGGATGGCCCTGCATGTCACCGCATGCTGCGTAGTGACAAGAATGAAGTGTCACTTTGTGTACTTCACATAAAGCTAAAAAAAAAAAAAAAGCTGCGTGATGTGCTAAAAAACGCATCACACTGTCCCCCCGTAGCAGAAGACTGATATGGTCATCTCTCCACTCTCTCCTCCCGTCAGCATTTTCCTTGTCAGCTCATGTGCGTACAGGATACAAAGTACTGCCCCTTCTTTTTCCAGTCTGTGTGCCACTGTACAGGGGATCACAAGTGGCTAAAATAAAAACATCAGGTATTTGTATTTGTTATAATTATTTTTCAATAATTACATACATTTTCTGCCACCCTGATAAATGTGCAGAGAATCAACACTTCCTGTAGTGTCAGATCCTCTGACTTCAAGTTGCCTGCATACACTCTCCTTCCTGGCCCTTGTATCATCTCTCTTACTTTTGCAGGTAGAGAAATCGCAAAAGATAAGAGGTAAAAGTTTCTGTTTCTGTATAGTAAATACTCTAGATCAGAATTTACCAGGCAGAGGCTTTCACTTCCAATCTTTTGAAATGTATCACTTACAGCTGTAACAGGGATTGCATAAGAGCCATGGAAGAGGCCAGCTGAGGTTGGCCCTGTAAGTCAGAGGATCAGACACTACAGGAAGTGTATATTTTCTGCCTATTTAAGGTAGCAGATATCTCTGTTAAGAATAAGAGCCGGTTCACACTGGGGCAACTCAAAGTCGCCCCGACTTTGAAGCCGCCCCGTGCAGCACGACTTCATTGCGGCTTGCAAAAGGCTTCTCTAATAGATGTCAATGCAAGCTGCTCCCGAAGTCACCCCCAAGTAGTGCAGGAACCTTTTTCTAAGTCGGAGCGACTTGAGTCGCTCTGATTAGAACGGATCCATTGCACAGAATGGAGCACGACTTGTCAGGCGACCAAGTCGTGGCAGTGTGAACCGGGACTAAAGATATTGTGTCAGAAATAGGTGCTACTCAGTAGCTATTTTACAGATGTGTATTTTTAGACCTTTTATAGTTGTGAAAGTCCCTTTAAGGCATGTGTAGGTTCACTTTGAGAAAAAGCATTGTTACAGTCCAACCAATAAAAGGAAAACAAAATTATACAATCCTATATACACAAAGAAGCCAACAAAGCATTATTCAATTTGCTCCAGCAGGGGGAAAAATTCCTTCCTGATCCCCCAAGAGGCAATCAGATAATCCTTGGATCAACTTTACCTATAAAGGTTAGTGTCTGGTTATATTATGTAAATTTAGAAAAGAATGCAGGCCTAATTTAAAGCGATCTACTGAGCTGGACAGAACCAATTCCTGAGGGAGTCTATTCCACATTTTCACAGCTCTTACTGTGAAGAAACCTTTCCGTATTTATAGATTACATTTCTTTTCCTCCAGATGTAAAGAGTGCCCCCATGTCCTCTGTGATGACCTTAAAGGGAGTAACTCAACAAGTTCACTATATGGACCACGTATGTATTTACACATGTTGCTCATATTACCCTTAATCTCTTATTCTCAAGAGAGAATAAATTCAGTGCCTCATAGCTGAGCTCCTCCATGCCTCTTATCAGGTTGGCTGCCTCTCTCTGCACTTTCTCCAGTTCCCTGAAATCCTTTTTGTGAATTTGTGCCGAAAACTTAACTGCATGTTCCAGATAAGGGCTTGCTAATGATTTGTACAGGGGCAACATGAGATCTCTCTCTCTCTCTGGAGTCCATGCCTCTCTTAACACAAGAAAGGATTTTGCTTGCTTTGGAAACTGCAGCTTGGCATTGCATGCTATTATTAAGCTTATGATCTACCAGAACACCCAGATCCTTCTCCACCATTTATTCCCCCAGTTGTACTCCCCCTAGTATGTATGATGCATGCATATTCTTAGCCCCCGAGTGCATAACTTTACATTTATCAACATTAAACCTCAATTGCCACACAGTTGCCCAATTAAACAGTGCATTGAGGTCGGTTTGTAAATTGGAGACATCCTGTAAAGAAGTTATTCGACTGCAAAGCTTAGCGTCATCTGCAAAGACTGAAATGGTACTTTTAATCCCAGACCCTATATCATTTATAAATCATTAACCACTACTCTCTGAATTCTGTCTTTTAGCCAGTTTTCCATCAGTTTACAAACTGAGTTTTCTAAGCCTGTAGACTTTACCTTACATATTAGTCGTGGGTAGGGAACTGTGTCAAACGCTTTTGCACAATCCAAGTATACTACGAACACAGCCACTACTTTGTCAAAGCTTTTACTTACATCCTCATGAAAAGAAATCAGGTTTGATTGACAACCTCTGTCTTTCATGAATCCATGCTGTCTGTTGCTTAAAATATTTTTTTCCAGCAAGAACTCATCTATGTAGTCTTTTATTTAACTCTCCAGTATCTTCCCAACTAGAAGTTATTAAGTTAATAAGTACTACTAAGTTAAACTAACAGGTCTATAGTTACTTGGTAAAGACTTTGATTCCTTTTTAAATATAGGCACCACATTGGCCCTACGGCAATCCAGTGGTACTATTCCAGTCAATAAAGGCTGGGGGAAAAAAACTATAAACAGTGGCTTTGAAATAGGAGCTCAATTATTTTAGGATCTGAGGGTGGATGCCATCTGGCCCAGGTGTTTTATTCACCTTTATTCTGTCTAAATATTTCTGGACATATCAATTTTGAGCCAATGTGGATCATTTGGGACTGTGTCAATATCATCCCCATTATGGATATGTGCTCCCCCATGTTCCTTTGTATACACAGAGCTGAAGAAGGTATTTAATAAAATTTGCCTTCTCTTTGTCCCGTCACCCACTCTAGATTTTGTAAAGGACCCACATGCTCAGACCTAACCTTTTTACCATTAATATTTTTGAAGAATTTTGGGGGATTTGTCCTACTAACTTTTGCAATCTGTCATTCGGTTTGAATTTCTGCGGCCTTGATTTCTTTTTTACATATTCTGTTATAAAGCAAGCAGAGCCAAAATATTACTGCTTACATCAAGCTTATAGGTATCTTGAACTTAAATTATTGATTACTTACCATTTTAATGCCAGTTGAAAATGTTACTGCTGGTTTAGCCTTTTCCAGCTGCATCTCAATCTGAGTGGTTTTCCCTTTGTGCTGGGCCAACAGAATTGATGCGGGAAGCCGAGATGTCTCCTTTATTTGTTTAAAGGTGAAAGAAACAGGGGATTAGATCAAGACTATAAATGAAATAGATCTACAATGATTATATTTACTGTAATATATTGTATACTAACCACTTAAGGACGGCCCAACGTACATATACTGTGGCAAGGCGACCCTTAAGCACAAAATCACGTATGCCTCGCGATTGTTCCCGAAGTGGACTGAATGGCAGTCTGCAGCGCCGGCCTTTGGAGTGTGCAAGCTGTGCGGCCGCACAGGGCGCCATGGGCAACAGGGACGCCGTGCGGCCATCACAGCTCGCAGAAGATCAGGCCACACAGCGGGAGGTTAGCGGCGACCGCGGCCTGGACAGGGTCTGCACAGGCTGCGGCCGCCGCTTACCTCGCGATGTGTGGCTGTGCCTCGGTCTCCTACTGCTGCAGTCTGAGCTGTGTATTACACACAGCTCAGCCAAAGAGACGCCGCCACTGACTGATCCCTCCTACTCTCTGCCGGAACGCCAGAGGAGAGAGATCGTCAGCTCCTCCCGCCCCTTCTCCTCCTCCTCCCGCCTCTTCTCCTCCCCCTCCCGCCCACATCCCCAGGGATGTGTGGGCGGGAAGTTTAAAGAAAAAAAAAGCTGCAGACAGCGTGAGGTAAGTGAGGTCTCTCTCTTGCAACAAATGTAAGGGGGCTCTCTGATGTGAGGGGGGCTTTGTGTGGGGGGTCTGTGATGTAAGGGGGGCTCGATGTAAGGGGGGGGCTCGGATTTAAGGGGGGGCTCAGATTTAAGGGGGGGCTCAGATTTAAGGGGGGGCTCAGATTTAAGGGGGGGCTCAGATTTAAGGGGGGGCTCAGATTTAAGGGGGGGCTCAGATTTAAGGGGGGGGCTCAGATTTAAGGGGGGGCTCAGATTTAAGGGGGGGGGCTCAGATTTAAGGGGGGGGCTCAGATTTAAGGGGGGGGGCTCAGATTTAAGGGGGGGGCTCAGATTTAAGGGGGGGCTCAGATTTAAGGGGAGGCTCAGATTTAAGGGGAGGCTCAGATTTAAGGGGGGGCTCAGATTTAAGGGGAGGCTCAGATTTAAGGGGAGGCTCAGATTTAAGGGGAGGCTCAGATTTAAGGGGAGGCTCAGATTTAAGGGGGGGCTCAGATTTAAGGGGGGGCTCAGATTTAAGGGGGGGCTCTGTGGGGGGCTCTAATGTAGGCGGGGCTCTGTGAGGGTCTCTGATGTAAAGGGGGGCCTCTGTGAGGGTCTCTGATGTAAAGGGGGGCCTCTGTGAGGGTCTCTGATGTAAGGGGGGCTAAGTTATTAGTGATCACAAAAAAGAAAAGTCAAATAAAGTGCAAAAAAGGTGCAAGAAAATGCGCGCGCGGGGGTGGGGGGTGGAGGCGCCACAGGATTAGCTCGCACAGGGCGCCTGAACACCTAAGGCCGGCCCTGGCAGTCTGCCTATGAAAACAAGGCAGATCGCTGTTCAGCCAGAGGGGAAGATGGAGATCTTGTGTTTCTGCTAAGCAGGAGCACGGATCTTTCTCTTCCCCCAGTCAAAGCACCTCCCCCACACAGTTAGCAAGCACTCCCAGGGAACAGATTTACTTCTTCGCACCTGATGATAGCCCCTTCCCTGCCAGTGTCATTAGTACAGTGACAGTGCTTTTTTAGCACTGATCACTGTATTAGTGTCACTGGTCCCCAAAAAGTGTAATTTAGTGTCAGATTTGTCGGCCGCAATACCGCAGTCCTGCTAGAAATTGCTGATCGCTGCCATTACTAGCAAAAAAAAAAAAAAAATAATAGGTCAATAAATCTATCCCATAGTTTGTAGATACTATAACTTTTGCGAAAACCAATCAATATAAACTTATTGGGATTTTAAAAACATGTAGCAGAATACATTTCGGAAAATCGGTAAAGAAATTCAATTTTTTTAATTTTTTATTGGATGTGTTTTATAGCAGAAAGGAAAAATATATATATATATACATTTTTTTTTTTTTTTCAAAATTGTCAGTCTTTTTTTGTTTATAGTGCAAAAAATAACAGCAGAGGTGCTCAAGTACCACCAAAAGTCCGTCCTATTTGTGGGAAAAAAGGACATAAATTTTATTTGGGTACAGCGTCACGTGATAAAAATCCAAAGTTGAGACCGCACTCAAGGAGATATGATGAAATCAATACATTTTTTTATTCCTCATAGATAAAGCAAAAAGACAGTGCACAAACAGACGTGTCGGGTTGACGCGTTTCACGATGCTATAGATCGCTTACTCGCTAACCACACCAGCGTCACGTGACCATGCAATTGTCAGTTAAAACAATGCAGTGCCGTATTGTAAAAAATGGCCTGGTCAGGAAGCAGGGTGAACCTTCCGGAAGCCTCCATCACCAGACCATTCATTTAATTATCATCCCATAACATACGTGCATTTTATTTTTTTATGCATGTGTGCAACCTGTAAAAAGGCTCCCTTCTGTCGATATCAGGCTTGAGACTGCTGACAGGCACCACCACCTTGGATGTGATGTCAACAGCCTCAGCAGTTTTAGAGCTATCACTCAAGTGACACTCTATAGCAGGGGTCTCAAACTGGTGGCTCTCAAGCTCTTGCAGAAATACAATACCCATGAGCCATTGCAAGGCTGACATTTACAAGCATGACTCCCAAAGGCAGAGTCATGATGGAGGGCTGCCCAATTAAGACCCCTGCTCTATAGTATTCCCCTTAGCTCCTCCCCCAGCAACATCATAAAAGGTTTTCTAGGGAGGTGAGGGGAAGGGCAGAGGAGCTAGACCAGCACAAACAGTAATTATAATTCCTAGAAGAGGAGAGGGCTATGTTGTACAATAAGAAAGAGAACTATGAAAGGAACTGATCCTTATGAAGAAGTCAAATTTGCTACCAAGTTCATTCTAAGCCTATTCTAACTACCCTGTAAAGGAAAGATATCAATCTTTACCTATTCTCAGGACACTTTGATCACATGATATCTCCAGTGGCCAGCTTCAGTTAAGAGGAGAAATCAATAACAGCTGCAAAGCCTATGCAGTGACATCACCCATAGGCCTACTATGGGGTATTTGCTGTCGGCTGTAGCTCCTCTACACTGAAGTCGGCATTGGGACCCGATTATGTGACTGGACCAGAGCCCCCTCAGAACAGGCAAATATAGATATCTTTCCTTTACAGGATAATTAGAATAGGCATATAATGGGGGTTGGGAGCAGGTTTAAGTATAATTAGGATTTGAGTGAACTTCTACTTCAAAGAGTTAAAGGAAATCTTCACAGTGTCAAAAAAGGGATTTTTAACTTACCGTAAAATCAATTTCTCTGATGTTCATTGACGGACACAGCTCCTGATCTTCTTAACCATTGGGACCTCCCAAAGCAGTGTTACAATGAGGGATGGGAACAGCAAAAAAAAAAAAAAATTCCCAAGGCTAACTATAGCAAACTAGGTAAGCAGGAGCTCAACCAAAACAACTGGAGCTCACGTGAAAAAAAAATACACCCTCAAAGAGGACCAGGTCCTCAAAACCTTGCAGCCAAATTAAGTATCTGCAGATGCCAACACACCCTCTTTATATAACTTTGTAAAAGTCTGCTCCGACGACCGCCTTGCAAACCTGCGTCACTGACGCCTGATGACGGAAGGCCCAGGAGGCACTGAGCGCCCGAGTAGAGTGCGCCTTGACAGGGAAAGAAGCAACCTGACCCTTGATGGAATAAGCCTAAATCACCGTCTGTCTGATCCATCTGGGAATGGTCGCAGAGGAAGCGACAACCCTTTCGGAGGCCCTTCCGTAAGCACAAATAGCGAGTTTGCCAGGTACAGTAGCTGCCAGGTACACCATAATCATCTGGACCACATCCAAGACATGCAAAGCAATTTCCTTCGGATGTTTTGGCCTGGAACACAGGGAAGGCAACACAATGTCTTCATTCAAATTAAAATCAGAGACAACCTGAGGAAGGAACGACGGACAGGGGCAAAGGACCGCCTCATCACTGTGCACCACCAAGTAAGGTGAACGACAGGGTAAGGCCGCCAATTCCGACACCCTGCACACAGAGGCGAAAACCCCCAAAAAAGCCACCTTCTGGGACAACGTACATAGGGGAATCTCCCAAAGATTCTCAAGGAGGCTTTTTGAGGATTGAGAGCATCAAATTGTGGTCCCAAGGGGGCAACAGAGACCGCACTGGAGCGGTCAAGTGTCTAACTCCCTGAAGAAAAGTATGCACCAAGGATCATGAGGCCAGGGGCCATTGAAAGAGGACCACTAAGGCTGACACCAGACCCTTGAAAGTACCCAGGGCCAGCTTCTGATCAACCTCCCCTTTGAAGGAAGGTCAAGATCCAAGCCACCGAAAAAAGAGCATGGATTAACCCCGTAAGACTCACACCACGCAACGTACGCCTTCCACGTACGATCGTAGTGCTAAAGGGAACCTGCGCCTCCGTTGCAGCTGCGTTCTCTATCTTCAAGGTCTCATGCACAGATACAATCAGTGCTTCCACCAGCGTCTTTTCATGCGTGGTTGCAGATGTGGAGGAATCGTCCTCACTATGTGAGGATTCTGGGTGCATGGTCGCAGACCCCATAGGGTGACCCAAGTCCGCGGCGGCCGAATCAGATTCAGGATCTGATGAGACAGATGAGGCAGGGGGCGCTTTTTGCTAGCCCGTCGCCCGAAAGCCACCTCCACCCGGGACACAAAGGACTCCAGGACAGCCGTCAGTGCATCGATGGATGGTTGGGACCCGAAGGGCCCCACAGTTTTAGAGAGGGGATCAGATGGGGACATGTTCTCCAAAAGACTCCATGAGTCACCAGGGGGACCCCACAAAAAGTGTAAAACACTGCTAAGGCACAACCCCCACCGCACTGGCAGCACCACCTGGTTGCTTGGCACAAAGCACCAAGCGATCCTCAGCAGAAAGGGCGAGGACCCCACCAGACTGCCCACCCAGTAGAAACAGGCACCTGCAGCCACCAGGAGAATCTGCACTCCACGTTTTGCGATCAGGAAGTGAAAAGATCCAGATAACAGCACCAGGGGGTTGTAGAGGAGCTCCCACCAGCGAAATCGCCACCCACAGGGCTCCACTATCATGGTCTCCACTACTTTCAATGGTAAATCACCGCCATGCATTGAGCACACAGGCTACACAAAAACAGTGGCCCCGCAAGGCTCCCAGGGACCCAGGAGCAATCCCTAGGCCTCAAGGACAGGCCCCGGCAAAATGGGTGAGCAATGGCAGGAGCCCCCACCAGGCACAACCCCCTGCACAGCCAATCATAAGGTTGCCAGCGGTGCACCCCTCATCGCCAGCATAGCGCCCTGCCCCCCACCCAAGGAGGTGGACCAGACCACCCACACAGCACCAACGTAATGGGAGGGAGGTAGGTTGGGGGGACAAATGAAGGGGGGTGCCTGACAGGAAGGAGGGGAACCCGGGAGTCCGACCGTCCCAAGGGGGGGCCCACATTAACCCCAAAACCCTCCAGGGGGAAAAGGGGGGGGACAGCTACTCACCCCATACCAGGAACCAGGTGGGCACCGCTCCAGACAGAAATGGGGGGCTGTTTGTCAGGAGGGAAGCTGCGACTCGGACCAAGACCCGGTCATATACAACTCACCGGCAGAGCTGAGGTTTGTGTGCGCATGCTGGCCAGGCTGGGGGTGACCATTGGATCTAGATTATCCGGCCAGGCGCCCAGTCCCGCAGTTGATTGTAGACCACACAAAGATGCAAGTAAAATAAAGCAGTTTATTATAGCAACAACAATAAACGCACAGCAAGAGAGAGGAGGGAAATCAGGAACAGCTGGGGTAAAGTCCAGAAGCTGGTAGTCATCCAAGCCAGGATAGAGTCCGGAAGTGGGTAGTCATCCAAGCCGGGGACAAGTTCATGCACGGAGGAACAAGGAGAACAGAAGACTGCTAGCAGTGATGCACCATGGAGCACAAACACAAGGGCAAGGACTGCAAGTCATCAGGTGATATAAATAGTCAGGCATCCAACATCATCACTGAGCGATGCCTAGGCAGTAGGCAAGTGATGATGCAAACAGAATTTATAAGAGACAGCAGTCTGCACATGTCCAAGAGGGCTGCCAACAGAAGGCAAGGTAAGACCTTGACATCCCAACTCTTTAGCGACAAATCTGTCAAAATAGGCAGGCAAAGAAAAACACCTGAGGTGGAGAAATCATGCTCACTATCAAAGGATTCCAGGCGCATGGTTGCAGACCCAGCAGGGTGACCCACGTCCATGGCGGCCGAATCAGATTCAGGAACAGATGAGACAGATGAGGCAGGGGGTGCTTTTTGCTAGCCCATCTCCCGCAAGCCATCTCCACCCGGGACACAAGGGACTCCAGGGCCGCCATCAGTGCATGGATGGTTGGGGCCCAGAAGGCCCGCAGCATCAGAGAGGGGAACAGGTGGGGAAATGTGCTCTAAAGACTCATTGAGTCACCAGGGGGACCCCACAAAAAGTGTAAAACACTGCTAAGGGATAACCCCCACCGCGCTAGCAACACCACCCGGTCGCCTGGTACAAAGCACAAAGCGATTCTCAGTCGAGAGGGAGAGGACCCTACCAGACTCACCAGCCACAGAAACAGGCACCTGCAGCCACCATGAAAATCTGCACTACATGTGCGGCGATTAGGAAGAAAAATGATTCAGGAGTCAGCACCAGAGGATGAGGAGGGGCTCCCAACGCCAAACTCGCCACCCACAGGGCTCCACTATAATGGCCGCCTCAATGACCAACGGCAAACCACAAGAAAATGGCTGCCAGACTACACAAACATGGCCTCTGTGTATAGAAACACACAGGCTACAACAAAATGGCTGCCCCGGTGGCACCACAAGGTTTATAGGGACCCCGGAGTGAGACCAGACCTCAAGGACAGATCCAGGCAGGACAGGAAGCCCTGGCAGGAGCCCACACCAGGTACGACCCCATCTCGGAACAATTGATCGTCAGGTCGCCGGCGGTGCCTCCCCCAGCCCCTATTGCCAGTTAGCGCCCTGTCCCATCCCAGGAAAATGGTCAGACCACCCAAATAGCCCCAGCGTGGAGGGGGAGCAGGATAAGGGACTTGGAAGGGGGGTGCCTGCGGGAATGAGGGAAACCCAGGGGTCCGACTGTCCCAAGGAGGGGCCCACGTCCACCCAAAACCCACCAGGGGGAGAGGGGGGACAGCTACTTAACATACCAGGAGCTAAATGGGAGAGGGGGGCTGTCGGCCAGGAGGAACGCTGCAACTTAGGCCAAGACCCAGTCGTATGCAACCCCGCGAGGTGTTTAACTCGCAGGCCAGCCCCAGTCCGGAGCGGAGGTCTGCGCGCGCGCTGACCAGACAGAGGTGACCACTGGATCTAGATTATCCAGCCTGTCGCCCGGTCCAAGTTCTTGCCAGGACCAAAGATACCAGCAAGAAAAAAGGTCCTTACTCCCGACTAGGCAGAAAAAAACTGAGTGGCTATAGCAGAGAAAAGGGGCATACCCCCCGACCCCCCCCCCCCCCCCCGGGACTTCCCATGTGTGTAGCCAAAATTTATTTTCTGCCTAGTGTCCTACTCCTGTATGGGGGCAGTATAACCCAATAGTTATGAAAGTCAGAAGCTGTGTCAGTCAAGGAATGAAAGAGAAAACATTTTTTTAATCACTTGGTTTCCTTGTGACAGCAGTAACAGGTACTCTTTATAGAGAGATCTGGGGTCAAGATCCCCCCTCTGCCCTTAAAAGCATTTGATCACACCAAGATGGATAAACCAGAAGTGATGAATGCTCATTGCTTTCTGTTTCCTATATCATAGAGGCAGACAGAGCAGCTTCGCTCTTAGTCTACCTTTATGGTCAGACAGCGCCCCTCCTACTGCTGGTACAAGCTATCCAGCAGCTAGTTAGCCAATCGGATTGCTTTTACAAGAGCCGACTGTCGGCTCTAAACCCTGCTGTTTACCTGCAGCTGGGCTAAATGTAAAAAACAAAAAAAAAAAAAAAACTTCTTGCCCAGGCTCCTGGAACTGTATGTCATGAGCGTCGGGAATTGAACATCCCTGTACTCTCTTTTCTGTGCTCTGCCCGGCAGTCCCACCCTGATGTCATCTGGAACAATGTGGGACCTGTAGTCCTGCATTGTAAGTGAGGTTGCTGAAGGCCTGCCCACGACCTAAAGCATCTAAGGTTGTTGTTTTTTTTGTCTCCCCAGAGTTTAGTAATGAAGTGGTTGTAAACCTCAGACAAAAAATATGAAACATGAACTAAGCATATCCCTCTATAGTGTGTTCTTGTCTCTATCCAGAACACAAAGTGCCTTTTGTTTCTGCCTCATTCCTTTGCTATCAGCAGTCAACTTCTGACAAGTTTTCCTGACACCAAGAGGTAAAAAAGGTGTCAGGAGAGGGGGCTCCAGCACACAACCTGTGATTGACAGCCCCAGCTCTGCTCAAGTAAGCTGTGTGAAAGGGGGGGGGGGGGGTTGGCCTTCCAATCAGCTCTCAACTCTCCTCACTGACCTCTGCAGAGCGTAATTGCAGCTCACGATCCTGTTTTTTACTGACAGCTCAGACGAGCTTTACAAATTCTGGACTTTAAATGGATGCAAAGAAGAGAATACTGCAGTTAAACAGGTAACCCTTTGAGGTAGGATTTGTTTCATCTCTGTTTATCACCTGAGGCCAGGCACTTCACTGGGTATATGTAAGGGTTGTTAACTTTAAGGTAAAATAAGGCACTGAGGGAGTCTACTTTCTTTAAACTTCTAGCTTTCAATGCACCTTATTCATTAAATTCAAGAATAAAGCAAGTATTCTGTTAACAGTCTGGAAGTCAGGAGAAAAAAAAGAAAAAAAAAACAAACAGTCAAGAGAATCTCTTTTTATTGGCAGTGTTGGTGTCAGTTTCAGGACCACCGAAGTATGGAGGCCAGGAGAGAGATAATGTCACAAAATCCTCATTGTCTAAACTCAATAACTCACCAAAGCTTTTTATCTGCTACAGTGGAGCCCAGTGGAACGGGTAATTGTGAAATGGAGAGAACCGCAAGGAGGCGTAACCATCCAAGAACTATTTTTAATTGTGTAAATAAATGACTTGGCTTCTCAGCAGCTAATGCACCTTAAATCAATTAAAAGCATAAAGAATGCCTTGATTGAACAGCGCAGCCTAGGCAGTGCATTCCCCGATTTCCATTCATTTACTCTTCTAAATATAGGTCTCACTAGAAATAATTAAATTTCTTTAAACAGAAAGTGTTAGAGCTCCAGCACCAAATGAGACGTCTGTATTGAACTGCTGCAGTAATACACTGGAGAAGGGCAAGAACAGTATGCACATCTGCCTAAAAAAACAAATCACTGATGACTGATTCGAGGCAAAGCTTTAACTAAGTTCACATAAACCATTACAAATCTGTTGTAAAAATGAAAAGGCCAGATTCTACATTCTCCAGTATACTCATTATATACTACATTCTCCAGTATACTCATTATATACTACATTCTCCAGTATACTGCACCAAATGTGGTGCAATAATAAGGGCAATGTCAGTGAAGAGATTTCTACGCCCTGTGCAACTTACCGTATTTACAAGAGCAACTGAACAATGCCAATACATTTAAAATGATTTAAACAACCATGATGGCAGACTATATAAAGTTAAAGAAGTATTAAACCCCAAAACAAACATTTATTTTACTGCAGCTTATCAATTCTTAGAAAGCCTAAATAAGAAAATGAATACAGCTGAAACA
The DNA here is from genome assembly GCF_965119305.1 of Pelophylax lessonae. Classification (NCBI taxonomy): domain Eukaryota; kingdom Metazoa; phylum Chordata; class Amphibia; order Anura; family Ranidae; genus Pelophylax; species Pelophylax lessonae. The sequence goes on along the minus strand of NC_138780.1, from coordinate 146,008,976 downwards.
TCTATCTTCTATTTTAACCTGGTAATCCTGGTAATCCGGACAGTAAAGGGGCAATACACATGGGCCGAATGTCATGCAGCATCGGCCAGTTCAATAGAAATCAGCCGACATTCAGCCTATGTGTACGGCAGTCGGTCCAACAGAAAGATGTCCGGCTTCTGTAGAAGGGTCATGACGGAAAAGTCTGCCGATTCGCATCTGATCAGTGCCCTCATTCAATGGCTAAGAGTGCTAAATAATATTTTTCCCTTTCTGCTATACAACATTCCCAAAAAAAAAATTTAAAAACACATTTTTTCACCATTTTAGGCCAATATGTATTCTGCTACATATTTTTGGTAAGTATATTGATTGGTTTGTGCAAAAGTTATAGCGTCTACAAACTAGGAGAAAGATTTATGTCATTTTTATATATCTATTTATTTTTTTACTAGTAATGGTGGCGATCAGCGATTTTTAGCGGGACTGCGATATTGCGGCGAACAGATCGGACACCTGACATTTTTTTGACACTTTTGGGGGGACCAGTGACATTACTACAGTAATCAGTGCTAAAAATATGCACTGTTACTGTACTAATGACAATGGAAGGGGCAATCAAAGAGTTAAACCTGTCCCTAGGGGGGTGCTTTTTAACTATGTGAGGGTGTTACTTATGGAATGAACACAGGGACCTGTGTTCCTTAATAGGAGGAACACAGGAGCCCTGTGTTCATTGCTGACAGAACAGCGGTTTGCCATGTTTACAACGGCAGACGACAGCCGCCGGACCCGCAGATCAGCTTCCCCTGTGGCGAATGGGCAGTACAGTTAGGTTGTTTCGCGGAGAAGAGCCGACCTGCCACAGTATATGTATTGCTGGCCGTCGGTAAGTAGTTAAAGTGTTAATAAACCCACAACAGTAAAATCAGTCTGTACAGTGCCTTGCGAAAGTATTCGGCCCCCTTTAACTTTTCAACCTTTTACCACATTTCAGGCTTCAAACATAAAGATATAAAACTGCAATTTTTTGTGAAGAATCAACAAGTGGGACACAGTCATGAAGTGGAATGAAATTTATTGGATATTTCAAACTTTTTTAACAAATAAAAGACTGAAAAATTGGGCGTGCAAAATTATTCAGCCCCCTTAAGTTAATACTTTGTAGCGCCACCTTTTGCTGCGATTACAGCTGTAAGTCGCTTGGGGTATGTCTCTATCTGTTTTGCACATCAAGAGACTGAAATTTTTGCCCATTCCTCCTTGCAAAACAGCTCGAGCTCAGTGAGGTTGGATGGAGAGCGTTTGTGAACAGCAGTTTTCAGTTCTTTCCACAGATTCTCGATTGGATTCAGGTCTGGACTTTGACTTGGCCATTCTAACACCTGGATATGTTTATTTGTGAACCATTCCATTGTAGATTTTGCTTCATGTTTTGGATCATTGTCTTGTTGGAAGACAAATCTCCGTCCCAGTTTCAGGTCTTTTTCAGACTCCATCAGGTTTTCTTCCAGAATGGTCCTGTATTTGGCTCCATCGATCTTCCCATTAATTTTAACCATCTTCCCTGTCCCTGCTGAAGAAAAGCAGGCCCAAACCATGATGCTGCCACCACCATGTTTGACAGTGGGGATGGTGTGTTAAGGGTGAGGAGCTGTGTTGCTTTTACGCCAAACATAGCGTTTTGCATTGTTGCCAAAAAGTTCGATTTTGGTTTCATCTGACCAGAGCACCTTTTTCCACATGTTTGGTGTGTCTCCCAGGTGGCTTGTGGCAAACTTTAAACAACACTTTTTATGGATATCTTTAAGAAATGGCTTTCTTCTTGCCACTCTTCCATAAAGGCCAGATTTGTGCAGTATAAGACTGATTGTTGTCCTATGGACAGAGTCTCCCACCTCAGCTGTAGATCTCTGCAGTTCATCCAGAGTGATCATGGGCCTCTTGGCTGCATCTCTGATCAGTCTTCTCCTAGTATGAGCTGAAAGTTTAGAGGGACGGCCAGGTCTTCGTAGATTTGCAGTGGTCTGATACTCCTTCCATTTCAATATTATCGCTTGCACAGTGCTCCTTGGGATGTTTAAAGCTTGGGAAATCTTTTTGTATCCAAATCCGGCTTTAAACTTCTCCACAACAGTATCTCGGACCTGCCTGGTGTGTTCCTTGTTCTTCATGATGCTCTCTGCGCTTTAAACGGACCTCTGAGACTATCACAGTGCAGGTGCATTTATACGGAGACTTGATTACACACAGGTGGATTCTATTTATCATCATTAGTCATTTAGGTCAACATTGGATCATTCAGAGATCCTCACTGAACTTCTGGAGAGAGTTTGCTGCACTGAAAGTAAAGGGGCTGAATAATTTTGCACGCCCAATTTTTCAGTTTTTTATTTGTTAAAGTTTGAAATATCCAATAAATTTCGTTCCACTTCATGATTGTGTCCCACTTGTTGACTCTTCACAAAAAATTACAGTTTTATATCTTTATGTTTGAAGCCTGAAATGTGGCAAAAGGTCAAAAAGTTCAAGGGGGCCGAATACTTTCGCAAGGCACTGTATATGCAGTAAAGCATGCTTGTTATACTCACAGTGGAACCTAAGGGGTTAATCCTTAGCACTATGTATAAAGACTGTTTGATCCTAGCTCTCTGATCCTTCTTTTCTTTCACGGTCTCCAAAAAATAACCTGATATTTACTAGGGGCAGGGGTTCACATGCGCAGTTTGATGTGTATTGGTAGAGAGGTTTTTTTTTTTTTTTTTTTTGGAGAGTGCATAGAGCAGTGGTTCTCATCTCCGGTCCTTAGGACCCACTAACAGGCCAGGTTTGCAAGATAACTGAAATACATCACAGGTGATATCATTTGCTGCTCAGTGATTGCAGCATTCTAGTCTACATCCCCACAAGGTAATCCTTAAAATCTGGCCTGTTAGTGGGTCCTGGTGACAGGAGTTGAGAACCACTGGCATAGAGCATCAAGGGAGAATGAAAACTCCTCCTACAAACTTTACTAGGAACTGATAGAAGTCACAAGATTGCTATATACTGCTGATGTGAAAGGGTATGCATCCATTCGTATTTACTAAAATAATTGCATTTACATGTTCTGTGTACTGTGGGAGACCAGATATTTTGGGGTTCTAGGTTTAATAACACTTTAAGTCTGTTGTTTTTTAAAAAAAAAAACAAGCTCTCCAGCAGCAGAACGCATCACTTACTGTGTTGAGAGACAAACCATTTGTCACTGACAGGGGTGCTTACAATGATCAGATTTTATTCATGTAAAACCATTCTCCCAAAAAGAAAAAACTGTGTGCTGTAACTGTAAAAGTATTAGCTGGAGTTTGGCTTCAATTTGTTAGTGTATTTAAATCTGACAGTAAATCTAACACTGGCAATGGCACGGTATCATTATGTAAGTGTGGCCTGTATAGCTTTGGATTGGACCAGTGGTAAGCAAAGGAGAGAACAGTGAAAGAAGGGACAGCCAAATGTTTTCACATGTATACCTAAACTCTAGAGAGGACAAAGTAAACAAAATTGGATTTTTTACTTACCGTAAAGACCATTTCTCTGAGTCCACCGACGGACGTAGCTGCTTTAAACCATAGACGGAAGGGTAATAAGCCCCTCCCACTAGGAGTGACCAGGTAGAGCCAAAGGCTTTGACACGCCCAGGGGGACGGGTTCCCTGGGTTATTACCCCTGGCCTCACCGTTGCATCTTTAGCTTAGTTGTAAGCAGTCAATAACAACCAAAACCCAACTCTTCAGAGAAAAGAGGGGTGGGAGCTACGTCCGTCGGACTCCCATTGAATCCCATTTTCTCTTTCATCCACCGACAGACATAGCTGCTGCTTTAAATCATAGATGGATGGGACGTCCAAAAGCAGTAACCACTGAGGGGCGGGGAAAGGACAAACTTAAAAGAATGCAATTCCCACGGTTAACATAGCCCAACTATATAACATGGAGCCCAACAAGCAACAACTGGGGCTCAATTGTAGCAAACCCATAAAGGAGAAGGAAAAGTAGACTGCCCCTTAAATGGGGGCCTGCAAAACCTTGCAGCTAAAGGACGCATCCAAGGATGCCAACACATCCACTCAAGTGGCCGCCTTGCAAATCTGCATCACTGACGCCTGATGGCGGAAAGCTCGCCCACGTAGAGTGAGCCGTGACAGGAAAAGGAGGAACCTTGCCCTTAAGAGAATACGCCTTCACCACCGTCTGTCTGATCCATCGAGAGATGGTCGCCACAGGACGTAGCATGACCCGTACAGGGTCCATCCGTATTCACAAACAGAGAGCTCCTAAGACCAGGCAGCTAAAACTGAAGATGCAACGGTGAGGCCAGGGGTAATAACCCAGGGACCCCGCCCCCCTGGGCATGTCAAAGCCTTTGGCTCTACCTGGTCACTCCTAGTGGGAGGGGCTTATTACCCATTCATCTATGATTTAAAGCAGCAGCTACGTCCGTCGGTGGACGAAAGAGAAAAAAAGGATCCAGAGTTTTACTTTTCTCTGATCTACTCAGCTAAACATTCCAAAATTTTCACATGCAGTTGACTAAAAATTCTTGTACAGCTGCCAGATACAAATTTTCTTTCTTTCTTTAACTTCAGTATATAAAATATACTAATCTGTATCTTCTTATATATTTTACTAATTTAGCTGTTGTTCTATCCTAACTGTAATTTTAATTCAAAACAAACCTTCTATTAGAATAAGCTTTAGGCCTCATTTAGACTAGCAGTTGGAGGGCAGCAAAAATGTGCGGTTGAGCTGCATATTTGCAGCCCGCTAATTGACCCCTCCTCCTCTCCCCCCTCCCCCCATTAAGCTAAGTTGCAATAGACAGCTGAAAGAGGTCTTTTTATGCTGCGGGCACGATGCTTCACTTCGTAGCTACAGCACAGTTTACCTGACATATGTCGTTCAGCAGGCGACAAGCTCATCGAACGCTACACATGCAAGTCAATGGGGAAGCACCACAAACACCATGCAACCGCATGCAATGCATACAGTTGCTGCGCAATTGTCAGCACAAATGGGATTAAAACAGGCAGTGAGGAGGTGCCGCATCACTTCTTCACTGCCTGTCAGTAGCTCCTGGAGCGCGATCCTAACGTGAATTAGGCTTTGGAAGCAAGGGAGATTTAGATGCATGCCTAAATCTACCCTTAGAAACACACTTTACAGAGTGACAGTGGGCACTTCCACATGGAACACATACATAGCTTCTTAAAATGTGGCTCAAACAAGACACGTGTGCCCCGATCTTAAAAGCAGAGTTTTTTTGTTTAGAGCAGTGTTTGGACAATTACATTTCCCCAGGGGGCCACATAAGAAACTGGGAGTGTTGTGGGGGGGCAAACACAATTCTGCTCAATATTAATTTTGGACCTGCCAAGGCCATAAGTACAGTGGATATAAAAAGTCTACACACCCCTGTTAAAATGTCAGGTTTCTGTAATGTAAAAAACAAGACAAAGATAAATCATTTCAGAACTTTATACTTTACTTTTTACTTTACTTTTTTCAATTGAGTTGTACAGTTTATAAGTCACATTAAATGGTGGAAAAGGTTCTGAAATTATTTAGATTTGTCTCATTTTCTATCATCACAGAAACCTGACATTTTAACATGGGTGTGTAGACTTTTATATCCACTGTATATAAACATATGGAAAACCAGCCCCTAGGAATAATAGGCACAATTGCTTATGAAATAGGTCTCTTTCAGATGAGTGGTTGGGGAAGGAGAGAGATAAAAATGGTAAAAAAGCTGACAGGCTCTGAGAGGCATGCTGACAATTGAGGCATCAAGGTCCATATAGGGACAGCCAAACAGCTGGATGCGTCCCTGAGCCGCAATTTGCCCAGGTCTGGTCTAGAGTGTCACACCCTAATCCCTTCATCCCTAGCTTTTCTGGTGAGAGAAACAATACTCGGAGGCTGGGTTAACCAAGCTTGTTTCAGTTAGCATTTGTTGTGAGTGCTCCATCTATGTCTGACCACTCTCAAAAGATCAAATCAATCAATAGGCAACCATGGGATGAACACAGCATTTCATGTTCAGCCATCACCCACATGCACCAATGTGTGCTCTTGACAGGGTTCCTAGAAAATATGCTGCATCCCTGGGTAATAGACAAAATTTGTAAGGTTCCCCTGGGGGTAGGATTTTAAAGGCACAAAGCAAAAAAAAAATAATATACCAGTTAACCATGTGAGTTTTATACTCTTTTCTATCATATAACATATAAGTGGAATGTATTTTCATTGTACCTTTTTGACAATTGTTAAACATTTTTATATGTGGCTTTATCACTATATTTTCAACAGAAAACCACCCAAAGTCACCCCTGATGAAGAAGCAGTTACTTTGAAACGCGTCGGGTATCAACTTTGGACTCAGTGGTTGGTTCTGACACAATATTTATGTCTTTTGCTTGCTCATGGTTTTAACATTTATTGTATTGTTTGTATAATAAAACTTGAATATTTTTTTTCAATTGTTTGCATATATATATATTTTTTTTTTTTGCTTGCTTTGTGCCTTTAAAATCCCACCCCCAGGGGAACCTTACAAAAATTTAGCCATCACCCACATGGCCATTTGGCTCTGTTCACCTCTTTGGATCAGCAATTAAGGGAACAGGGGTCAAACATAAAAATAATTGTTCCTAAAAGTCTTTATAACCTTGTCATTATATTGTGATTAACATTATCTTCTGTTTACTGCTGTTGTGCAATGCTGTGCTAAACTTAAGCTGCCCATACATGGGTCAGTCTTTTTTATTCAACTAGCAGGTTGAATGAAAAAACGGACCCGTTTCTCTCATCCACAAATTTTATGTGGATCCAGCAATCCTCCCCCGTGTCATAGTATTCTGACAGCAGGAAGACTCCCTCGCCATCAGAATACACAGATCAGTGCGGCAACCTATTGCCTATGGTGCTGATTGAGCGAAAATATACCAACAGGTCGGTTTACAGAAGTCAATCGGTAGACACACTTCTGTAGACCCCTGGCCACACAAGGATCAAAATTCGACCGGGTCCTGCTGAACCGGAAGAATTTTGATCCATGTATGGCTAGCTTAAGGTTTCTACAGGGGACAAGAACTTAAAAAGTGAAGATTTGCTATTTTAAAGAATCTCATCTTTTCAGGTGAACTCGTCTTGAACTCCTCCTGGAAAAAAAAAAGCAGTGCACTTACTTAAGCCTCATGCCTGTATATCTGCAGTATAAAATAATCTATAGCACTCCTACTGTTGACTGCTAGTCTCATGGGATTTGAAGTGAGATTTGAGGTCACTACTGTGCTGTACTTTAAAGCCTAGTACACACGGGCAAAATTTCAGGCAACATCAGCCAGTTTAGAAAAAAACATGTGTACAGTGGCCAGCTTTTGTTGGATGCTCATGCTGGAAAACCAGCAGCTGACCATAATGTTCTGGCAGGGGGGCCATCCCCCAATAACAACACAACTCAGTGGGGGGAGATTGTTGTACAACAACTCAGCGGGGGGAGATTGCTGTACTAACATCAGATTGTTAGTACAGCGGCTCTGACCGGAGCAATGTTTTTTGTTTTCAACCTGCTGGACTGAACGGATAAAAAAAACTCATGGTTTTAGGCTATAGTGTAAGGATCTCTCTGCTTCTGGTTCATTTCAGTCAGTCTGTGGATCTGTGCACCTCTCCTGCTGCTTCTTGGATATTACCTCATCAGTCATTAGGGGCGGGTTAGCTCTGACACGATAAAGCATTATCGTGCTTCTCTACCTACCAAAATGGCCACCTCCACACACAGAGACACAGTGTAGAACAAAGCATGGAAAGTCAGTAAAAGGGAAAAGATCAACTGCAGAAAGACCAGAGGCAATGCTGTTGACTAGTCTTTGTTCTTCACTTGCCTTTTTGGGCATAGCTTTTACAGTTGAGTTCTTCTTTAAAAGCAAAGTTAGGGTTCATAACAAAAAAACAGACATTTACCAGCTGATCCAACAATTCCTGTTTATTCTTCCTTTTTATCTTTTGCTGAAGTTGTTCTTCCTTCTGTATAAGAAGCCTCCTATGTTCATTCTCATGTTTCTCAACTTCCAGGGCCTCTTCTAGCTCTTCCTGCTCCCTAGTCTATATTAAGACATAAAAGCAGGTTTATTAATATTTTTACCATATTACTAGAATATACACATATATATATATTTACACATACAGTTGTGTTCATAAGTTTACATACCCTGGCAGAATTTATAATTTCTTGGCCATTTTTCCAAGAATATGAATGATAACACAAAAACTTTTCTTTCACTCATGGTTGGCTGAAGCGATTTATTATCAATCAACTGTGTTTACGCTTTTTAAATCATAATAACCTTAGGTAAACTTCCTCACCTGTGATCTGTTTGCTTGTAATTAGTGAGAGTGTATAAAAGGTCAATGAGTTTCTGGACTCCTGACAGACCCTTGTATCTTTCATCCAGTGCTGCACTGACGTTTCTGGATTCTGAGTCATGGGGAAAGCAAAAGAATTGTCAAAGGATCTGCGGGAAAAGGTAGTTGAACTGTATAAAACAAAAAGGGATATAAAAAGATATCCAAGGAATTGAGAATGCCAATCAGCAGTGTTCAAACTCTAGTCAAGAAGTGGAAAATGAGGGGTTCTGTTGAAACCAAACCAAGGTCCGGTAGACCAACTAAAATTTCAGCCACAACTGCCAGGAAAATTGTTTGGGATGCAAAGAAAAACCCACAAATAACTTCAGGTGAAATACAGGACTCTCTGAAAACATGCGCTGTGACTGTTTCAAAAAGCACAATAAGGAGGCACTTGAAGAAAGATGGGCTGCATGGTTGAGTCGCCAGAATAAAGACATTACTACTCAAATGCCACAAAGTATCCCGCTTACAATACGCCAAACAGCACAAAGACAAGCCTCAAACCTTCTGGTACAAAGTCATTTGAAGTGAGGAGACCAAAATTGAACTTTTTGGCCACAACAATGAACACTACATTTGGAGTCAACAAGGCCTATGATGAAAGATACACCATTCCTACTGTGAAACACAGAGGTGGATGGCTGATGTTTGGCGACGTGTGAGCTACAAAAAGGCACAGGAAATTTGGTCAGAATTGATGGCAAGATGAATGCGGTATGTTATCAAACAATACTGGAGGAAAATTTGCATTCATCAGCCTGGAAGCTGCACATGGGACGTACTTGGACATTCCAACATGACAATGATCCTAAACACAAGGACAATTCGACCTGTCATTGGCTACAGCAGAATAAAGTGAAGGTTCTGGAGTGGCCATCTCAGTCTCCTGACCTCAATATCATTGAGCCACTCTGGGGAGATCTCAAACGTGCAGTTCATGCAAGACAGCCCAAGAATTTACAGGAACTGGAGGCTTTTTGCCAGGAAGAATAGGCAGCTTTACCATCTGAGAAGATAAAGAGCCTCATCCATAAATACCACAAAAGACTTCAAGCTGTCATTGATGTTAAAGGGGGCAATACACGGTATTAAGAACTGCGGTATGTAAACTTTTGATCAGGGTCATTTGGGTAGTTTCTGTTGTCATTAGGATTTAAAAAGAGTAAACACAGTTGATTGATAATAAATGGTTTCAGCAAAACACTAACCATGAGTGAAAGAAAAGTTTTTGTGTTATCATTCATATTCTCGGAAAAATGGCCAAGAAATCAAATTCTGCCAGGGTATGTAAACTTATGAGCACAAATGTATATATAACGTTTCTGAATGATGCTTCATATTACACAAGCAATACTTTATAGGGCATTAATTATTATAGGGCAATAATATTAGGCACAATAACACGCTTTGACTAGCAGCTCTATAAATCAACAGGAAAGCCAAATGAACATAGCTTGAGAAACCTACGCACTAGATCATCCTTGATCATATACGGTTGTGCCATATTTCATTTTTCTGATCATCCCATACATCCAGTCCAGCAAAGAGCATCACCCAGTAGTCTCACAAGAGAGGTCTGCACTAGCTGAAGTATGGAAGTACCTGACTGACAAAAATTTGCTTAGGAGACATATAAAGAGGAAGATGATTAAAGTAGATACCCTAACTGTCGTTTAGTTTAGTATTTCACATCATAAATAATAGCCATTTTAAAAAAAATGGGATTTTTGACTTACCGTAAAATCCATGTTCATTGACAGACACAGCTCCTGATCTTCTATAACCTTTGGGTTATACTGCCCCCGACAGGATTAGGACACCAGGCAGAAAAAAAGTCTGGCTACGCCTATGGGCAGTTCCAGTAGGTATACTCCCTCTCTCTGCTATAGGTACTTAGTTTTGTTACAAGCAGTGTCAGAAGAATTATAACTCCACAGAGGGGTGGGTGCTGTGTCCGTCAATGAACATCAGAGAAATGTATTTTACAGTAAGTCAAAAATCCCATTTACTCTTTCGTTCATTGACGGACAAAGCTCCTGATCCGAAGCAGTGTTAAACATGAGGGGTGGGAACAGCAAAAAATTCCCAAGGCTAAACAGTAGCCAACCAGGCAACAAGAGCTCAACCAAAACAACAGGAGCTAACTTGAAAAAAACAAGACACCCCCAAAGGAGGACTAGGTCCTCGTAAAATGCAGACTGCAAAACCTTGCGGCCAAAAGAAGCATCCACAGAGGCCAACACATCCACTTTATAGAACTTTGTGAAAGTGCGCACTAACAACAGGGTGGCCGTCTTGCAAACCTGCATCACCGACGCCTGATGATAGAAGGCCCAGGAGGCCCTGAGCGCCCAAGTAGAGTGCGCCTTGACAGGGAAAGAAGGAACCTGACCTTTAATTGAATAAGCCTGAGTCACCGTCTGCCTGATCAATCTGGAGCTGATAGCCAAAGAAGCGGCCAGCCCTTTCCTTGGTCCAACCATAAACCACAAAAAGTCTGACCTCCGAAAGGACTCAGTAGCTGCCAGATACACCCGAATCACACGAACCACATCCAAGGTATGCAAAGCAAATTCCCTGGGATGAGCCAGCTTGGGACACACAGAAGACAACACAACAATGTCCTCATTCAAATGGAAGTCAGACAAATTTGGGTAGGAATGATGGACAGGGACGAAGAACCACTTTATCCCTATAGACCACTAAACAAGGACTGCAACAGGATAATGCCCCCAATTCCGATACCCTGTGCTAGACAGAATAAAACTGATTACCTAGATCAGAGAGGGGGGTTATATATCAGCTTTTCTGCCTAGTCCTATTCCTGGAAGAGGCAATTTAACCCTCCTCTTATGTTAGAATTCCGTTACTATCCATGATGTTAGGGTCAGTTTTGACCCGTGTTTTAAATCAGCCATAAAATACCCTCTGAATAATTATTTATCATCAAATTTGTTTCTTACCTCTTGGTTACCTTGTTAGGCTTCTTTATCCTTGAAAAAATGGATTTTTGTAAAATCTTACCGTAAAATCCTTTTCTCTTAAGCTCATTGACAGACGTGGTCCTCCTTGATTAATATCAACTCGGGTTATACTGCCCTCTACAGGAGTAGGACTAGACAGGAAAGAAAACGTTCTGGCCACACCCTAGGGGCAGTCCCAGAGGGTATATCCTCTCACTTCCTGCTACAGCAAATCAGTTATGTCACAAAGCAGTGTTTAGAGAATTTAACCCAACCCAACTCAAAAACAGAGGGGCGGGTACTATGTCTGTCAATGAGCTTAAGAGAAAAGGATTTTATGGTAAGATTTTACAAAAATCCATTTTTCTCTGTCGCTCATTGACAGACGTAGTCCTCCTTGATTAATATCAACTCGGGACGTCCCAAAGCAGTGCCACAAACGAGGGGTGGGAAAATGGGAATCAAAATCCAATCTACAAGGCCCAACCGGTGCCAACTAGAAGTTTAAAAGGCTCATCAATCAAAAGATGAGACTCAACAGAAATTCCAACGGAAAAAAACCCTCGAGGTAGACCACCGGTCTCCTCAAATTGCGGTCTGCAAAACCTTGCGGCCAAATGAGGCATCCACGGATGCCATCACATCAACTTTATAAAATTTTGTAAAGGTATGCACCGACTACCAGGTAGCCGCCTTGCACACCTGGACCACTGACGCCTGATGGCGGAAGGCCCAAGAAGTACTGAGCGCTCGAGTGGAGTGCGCCTTAACAGGGAACGGAGGATTCCGACCCTTAATAGAATAAGCCTGTACCACCGTCTGTCTAATACATTTGGAGATAGTCACGGCAGATGCAGGCAACCCCTTTCTGGGGCCATCCGTGATCACAAAAAGTGAATCCGTTTTACGGAACGATTCCGTAGTCTTCAGGTATACCCTGATTGCCCGCACCACATCCAAGGAATGCAACGCACATTCCCGAGGATGACTGGGCTTAGGACACAAGGAAGGTAGCACAATATCTTCATTCAGATGAAAGTCTGAAAACCACCTTAGGAAAAAAGATGACTTCGGATGAAGAACTACCTTATCCCTATGAATCCCCAGATATGGGGAATGACACAATAATGCAGCCAGTTCTGACACCCTGCGTGCAGAAGTGATAGCCACCAAGAAGGCCACCTTCTGGGATAATGTAAGCAAGGGAATCTCCCTGATATTTTCAAAGGGAGGTTTCTGAAGAACCGACAACACCAAATTAAGATCCCAGGGTGGTAAGGGCGCGCGCACTGGCGAAGCCAAGTGCTGCACCTCCTGGATGAAATTCCGCACCAAGGAATGAGTAGCCAGAGGCTTCTGGAAGAAGATTGCTAACGCTGAAACATGACCCTTGGTAGTGCTCAAGGATAGTTTCTGCTCAACCCCCTTTTGCAGAAAAAAACAAGATTCGGGTCACCGAATAGGTACGTGGGGGAAAACTCCTACAATTCACACCACGCAATATAAGCCTTCCATGTGCGATAATAGACTTTGCTGGAAGTCGCTTTTCTTGCTTTAATTAGAGTAGGAATAACTGAAGCTGACAATTCCTTGTCCTTCAGTACCTGGGTCTCAATGGCCAGGCCGTTAAAGCCAGCGACTGTAAAGCACGATGGAAGATCGGTCCTTGAGACCGCAGATCCTCCCTGAGAAGAAGTCTCCAAGGAGCGTCCGCGACTAGCCTGCCCAAGTCGGCGTACCCGGCTTGACGAGGCTAGCCCGAAATACCGGGATAACTGGAGTTCCCTCCACCTCTATCCTGCGGAGAAATCTCAGCAGTAACTTGAGAAGGGGGAAGACATACAGTAACTGATACTTCCCCTACGGGGCGCTCAGCGCGTCTGCTGCGTCCGCTAGAGGATCGCGGGCGCGAGCCCTGTTGAGCCAACCTGCCAACAGATCCATCTCCGGGGTGCCCCAATGAAGGGACAGCTGGTGAAATACCTCTGGATGAAGAGACTATTCCTCTTGATCCAGAATCTGACGGCTGAAATAATCTGCCTGTCCACCCCCGTGATAAATATCGCAGAGAGAACTGGAACAACTGTTCCCCCAATAGGAATGTTGGCCACTTCTATGGCCGCCAGGGCACTCTTGGTGCCCCTTGGTGATCGACATAAGTCATGACCGAGGCATAGTCCGATTGGATCCGAACCGGGCTGCCCTGGAGCTGCTCGGTCCAGTAAATCAGACAAAGTCTGATCGCTCTCAGTTCCAACACATTTATCGGTAACCTGGAATTTATCAGAAGAAATGACTTCCCCTGGCTGAGCATCGGAGACCGAAGCCACCAGACCAGAGCCTCCCTGGTCCGCTCGCTCAATCGGATCCGATTGTCCAGGGACTCGGGATTCCAATTCCATATGAGAAGAATCTCCTCTTTGGAGAATTTGGGTATGAGACTGGGCAAACGGTACTGCCTCTAAAGAGGCGACCATCAATTACAGCCAGTTGACGGACAGCAACATCCGAATCATTGACTGAATCTTGTGGAGTTTCTCCGCATGGAGAAACACTCTTGCCAAGGATGTATCCAAAATTAGGCCCAGATAGTTCAGTCTCCTGGTGGGAACCAGGGATGATCTTTGGGAAAAGCAACGAAAACGCTGATGTCCTGCGAAGATGGGGATATGAAGATAGGCATCCTAAATGTCTATGGACGCCAGGAAATCCCCCTGATGCAGGGAGGCCACCACTGTATGGATGGACTCCATCTCTTCCAAGACCAGAATTGGACGCACCTAGCCCTTTTGCCTGGGCATTGTGAACAGGTTCGACTAGAACTCCTCCAAGGAATGGGAACTACCACTGCTTGTTGCATCAAGCTGTCCCCCGCAAAGCTTTTTAAGCGACCCGGGGATGTCGAATATTGGAAGGGAAGAATCGCACCGGTGGAAGTGATCGAAACTCGATCTTGTATCCCGAACATATGACCTTGCGAACCCCTTTATCCGGGATTCTGGAAAGCCCTGGATCCGGAAACCGGTGAAGACGTCCCCCCACCCTAGAGATGGGTGGGGCCCATTCTGTCAATCCAACGGGATAACAGTGGTTCTATTTAGTCTGGAAATCGGTGAGTCCACTATTGGTGGTACCGTCCATCTTTGTAATGAGGGATTCCTCAAAATGATAGCGCCTAGCAATGCGTTTGGAAATAGCAGGGGCTATTTGAGCAAGGGAAACCCTTCATCATTTTGGTAGGATTGCTAGTACCAAAAAAGGAATATGAGTCTCCGCTAACTCTGTCGGTATAACCTCAAGATTTAAGGTTTCCCGGACAGACACAACTAGTGCTTCCACCAATGCTTCTTGTGCTATGGCGGAGGCAGAAGCGTCCTCCTAACTGTCTGAGGAGACCATACCTGAGACAACAACCCCAGAAAAGGGGCTGCAATGACCAGCTCAGAATCCGTATCTGAAGTATCAGATGACATAGGTGTAGGCGGGGGTCGCTCTTCTTGACCCCCGTCCCTGACAGGCTACCTCCACCCGGGATACCAAAGACTCCAAAACTGCTGATAATGCATCATCACAAATGGGGTACTGGAGGGTCCTGCGGCCACCCCGAGGGGATCAGGTGGGGATACATGTGTGGCAGGGTTCATGTAACAAGACACTTGCCAGCAAACACAAAAAAATTAATTGCAAGAAGAAAAAAAAACTGAATTTTTGTAAAATCTTACCTGTAAAATTCCTTTCTCTGAGTCCTCCGACAGTCGCCGCCTCTTCATATTCGTCACATATGGGGTATTAGACTTTGCTCCGAAGGAGTAGCTAGGCAACAGAATATGTTAACATTAAAGCTTTTAACATATCCCACCCTCAAGGGGTGGTCCCCTCAGTCAATACCCTCCTACTTCCTGCAACCATATCTCAGTTTCAGTGGAATAGCAGTAGAGTATACAACCAAACCCCAAAAAAGGGCGGGGGCGGCGACTGTCGGAGGACTCAGAGAAAGGAATTTTACAGGTAAGATTTTACAAAAATTCAGTTTTCTCTTACGTCCTCCGACAGTCGCCGCTTCTTCATATTCGTCACATATGGGGACGTCCCAAAGCAGTGCAAACATGAGGGGTGGGAAACGCATCCGCGCCGAAAGGCAACGCAGTCTCCGCATCAAAGAAAGGAACCTTACCAAAGGAAGGAAACCAGCTGGGCTACAGGAAAAATAATTGCTCAACAGGAGCAACAACCCAGGAAAAGACAAAGAACCAGGGGATAAAAAACTTAACAGCCAGAGGTCCCCAACAAGGGACCCTAGGGAATCGCCGCACTAAGAACCTTGCGGCCAAAAGAAGCATCCGCCGATGCCTGAACATCTACTTTGTAGAATTTTGTGAAAGTGTGTACGGTCGACCAGGTCGCCGCCTTACACACCTGGGCTACAGAAGCCCAATGACGACAGGCCCAAGACGTACTCAGAGATCTAGTAGAGTGCGCCTTCACAGGCACAGGGGGAACCTTCCCCTGCAAAGCATACGCCTGTTCAATGGTCTGCCTGATCCATTTGGCGATGGTAGAGGCCGACGCCGCCATGCCCTTCCGAGGACCCTCAGGAAGAACAAACAAGGAGTCCGTCTTTCGAAAAGACTCAGTCGATTTAAGGTAAACCCTTATCGCCCGAACAACATCCAAAGAATGTAGTTTCACCACCATTGGATGTTTAGGCTTCGCGCACAGCGAAGGCAAGACAACATCCTCATTAAGATGGAATTCCGAAACTCGCTTCGGAAGAAAAGAAGGATTAGGTCGTAAGACCACCTTATCCAAATGAATAACCAGATACGGAGACTTGCAGGACAAAGCCGCCAGCTCCGACACTCTGCGAGCCGAAGTGATCGCAACCAAAAAGGCGACCTATTTGGACAACATAGACAACGAGATCTCCCTGATCTGTTCAAAAGGAGCACGTTGTAACACAGATAGAACGAGATTCAAGTCCCAAGGGGGCAAAGGATCCCTCCTAGGAGGAACCAGATGCCGCACTCCCTGAACAAAAATGCCAACCAAGGAGTTGGAAGCCACGGGACGTTGAAACAGAACGGCCAGCGCAGACACCTGACCCTTTATCGTAGCCAGCGCTAAACGCTGATCGACACCTGTTTGAAGGAAGGACAGCACTCGGGAAACCGAGTACGTGCGGGGTGAAAACCCCCTGGAGCCAGATTCACGAGGTCTGCGTACCAGGACCGGCGAGGCCTGTCCGGTGCCACAAGAATCACCGTGCTGCGTTCCGAGTGTAACCTGCGAAGGAACCTGGACAGCAACTGAATCGGTGGAAACGCGTACATCAGCTTGTACTGATGCCACGGGGCCACTAACGCGTCCGACGCGTCTGCCCGAGGGTCGCGCGTCCTTGCCACGAACCTTCTCACCTTGTTGTTGAGACGAGACGCGAACAGGTCCACATCTGGAAGACCCCACTTCGCGCACAACATCTGGAAGACAGCCGGGTGGAGCGACCATTCCCCCTGATCCAGGGTCTGGCGACTCAGATAGTCCGCCTGCCAGTTCTCCACCCCCGGAATGTGCACCGCCGTTATCGCCGGGACATGAGTCTCGGCCCAAGACAGGATGTCAGCCACTTCTCGAGCCGCTCGGGCACTCCTGGTGCCACCGTGGTGGTTGATGTAGGCCACCGCCGTGGCGTTGTCCGTCTGCACCCGAACCGGGCAGCCCTGCTGCCGGTCCGTCCAGCGATGAAGACAGAGATTTATCGCACGCAATTCCAGAACGTTGATCGGAAGGGAGGACTCCCCCTCCGACCAAGTTCCCTGGGCGGACAGAACGCCCAGAACACCACCCCAGCCCGACAGGCTGGCATCCGTGGTGATTACCGTCCACGAGATAGGACGAAACGACTTGCCCCCGGACACCATCGGGGACTGGAGCCACCACAGAAGGTCTCTTCTGGTGCGATGACTTGCTTGGAGCTTGGAGACCCCGCGTGTGAAACTGGGCGAAGGGAATCGCCTCGAAGGCCGAGACCATCAATCTCAGACATCTCATGCACGTCCGCAGAGACGAGTGCGGAACGTCCCTGAGGGACCTGACTTCCTCCTGAAGAGTTCTGAGTTTGTCTTCCGGCAGGAAGACCTTCGCCTGCACCGAGTCCAGGATCATTCCCAGGTAGGGAAGACGAACCGACGGACTCAGCGTCGACTTTGGAAAATTTATCGTCCAACCAAACTCCTGCAGAGTTTGCTTCGTGACAGACAGGTCCTTCTCCAGACCCTGGCTGGTCGCAGACCGAACCAGAATGTCGTCCAGATACCCCAGGACAGAAATGCCCTGGGCTCTCAATAATGCCAGAACCGGTGCAAGCACCTTGGTGAAAACCCGCAGAGCCGAGGCGAGACCAAAAGGCAACGCCACGAACTGGTAGTGATCCCTCGCAATGGCGAATCGAAGGTACCTCTGGTGACCCTCGAAAATGGGGATGTGAAGATACGCATCCTTCAAATCGATGGAGGCCATGAATTCCCCCGGAACCAGGGCAGCCACCACCGACCGCAGGGATTCCATGCGGAACTTGCGAACCCGCACCGAGCGGTTTAGAGCCTTCAAGTCCAGAATTGGACGAACCTTGCCCTCCTTCCTGGGCACGGTGAACAAATTGGAATAAAACCCCCGAAATCTGTCCCGATGAGGCACCGGAACCACCACTCCCTGAGCCCTCAGGTCCCGCACCGCCAGGTGCAGGTCCCGTAAACGCTCTGGAGACAGTTGAAGATTTGAGGGAAAAAATCTGCTCTCCGGCCGAGAGAGAAACTCGATCTTGTAACCAGATCGAACGATCTCCTGAACCCATCTGTCCCGCACGCGGGCCAACCAGGGTTGAAGAAAACCAAGCAAGCGTCCCCCCACCCCAAAACTGGGTGAGGGCGCCCCTTCAGGCCGCACTGTTATGGGCTGCGGATCCGGATTGACCGGACTTCTGTTTCCCAGACCAGGGCTTCTTCTGAGAGCCTTGACCTTTGAACGGTTTGCCCTTGTAGTGTGACCAAAAGGCACGAAAGGACCCCTGAGGGGGCCGAAAATTAGCATGCTTCTTCCCAGAAGCCCCCTTAGCCTTGGGGAAATGGGGCAAGAGAGTGCTCTTACCTCCGGTGATCCCCTTAATCAACACATCCAAGGACTCCCCAAAAAGGCGAGACCCATCATAAGGCAGATTGGCTAAGGTCTTACGTGAAGATTGGTCCACCGACCAACATTTCAACCAAACCAGGCGGCGAGACAACACCGCCACGCTGTGCACACGTGCAGCCAACGGGACTAAGTCCAAGTCCGCATCACACAGATACATGACACCCTGGTGGATTTGATCCACCATATCCAGGGTCGCCGGCGAGGCCGAATCGGCCACTAGGACGCGCCTAGGCATCTGCGTCCAACTTGCGACAGCCTGGGCCGCCATGAGAGAGGCAAACAGAGCCTTAAGCATAGAACCCGTAACAGAGTAAGTATGACGAGCAAGAGACTCCAATCTCCTATCCGTGGCATCACGGAACACTGGGGAATCCTCTGCAGGAATCGCAGTGGATTTGTTCAAAACCGCAATTGCGTGATCCACCGGGGGTGGCACACACCACTGTTCATCAGTGGAAGGCGAGAAAGGATAACGCAGCTTGAACCTACTTGGCACAGCAAAAGGTTTGCGTAGATTGCGCCATTGTTCCTTAACAGCGCGCTGAAAATCATCATTGCAGGGAAAAACCTGCGGCGTCCTGCGTTTTCTCTGCGTCCCATAAGCCGCCAAGGCAGCGGGGGGACACACTTCATCCTGCAAACGCAGCGTTTGTTTTATGGAAGCAATCAATTCATCCATGATTGCAAGCTCTTCAGGCGAGCCAGGGGGAGAATTATCAACCCCTTCAACTTCAGCCTCCACCTCGGACCCCACTAGATCCAGGGAGGAGCGGGACCCCGATAAGGAGACCCCCGCCACAACAGCCCCATCACCTTCACCCTCAGAATCAGAGAAAAGAGAAACTCTGGGTCTCTTAGTAGATTGAGCAGCCACCAGCATCTGCACCTGAGCAGCAAGGCCAGCCACAATAGTGGCTAAATCCCCCCCTGAGGGGGAAACAGCGGTCCCCTGGCTTTCCACCAAGGCGGTAGGAAATTTGCCCTCCTGAGAATCCATTGCCCCAATATCAAATGCCGGATAATAAAGGGTTAACTGCCCCTTTAACAAGCGCGGCGAGCACAGCCCACCGCACCACACACAAGCACAATGAGACCCCCACAGGGACAATAAAACTGACACAGGCAATGGATAAGAAGGATATAACCTGAGGAGACCCTCGCCGCTGCTGCTGCCTCGATCGGTGTACCCGGGAGAAGAGAAAGTGATGAGACCAGGGCGCTCTATTAAAGCCTATGAGAGGCTACAAGAAAATGGCCGCCATGCATGTAGAACATGCGGCCGGAGCGAGTGTAGGCAAAATGGCGCCATTTGGCGCCGAAACCGCCGCTCCACAGTACAGTAATGCACACATTTCATCCATATATAAAAAAACATGGTAGATCGCCGCAGCGATCGCTGTATAGTGCCCAAACATGCCACAAAACATGCCCCACAGCACACAGCTTTTCACACTGACAAGGCTGACACAGACAGTGTCACACAGCTCCCCCCCCCCCCCCTTGCAGCCCACAGCATGCAGCCGAGTGATAGGGAGACAAACAGTGAGAACAGAGGCAGGTTACACAGTCCCAGACTGACACCCCCCCAGACAGACAGGTCCCCACATAGATACACTTACCTCACAATGGCGTGGGGGACCCGCACAGGCGAACAAGCCGCTGCACATGAGGCAGGGAGAGTCGCATACAAGACGCACAAAATGGGGGTTAAGAAACCGCACAGCGTCCAGTGAGGTAGCCACCTCACCAATCATCCCTGCACCGAACAGGGATGGGTCGTTCACTGTGCCAGGAGCGTTACCTGGCTGAACGCTCGATGGCAGGCTGGGAAGCCACTGACCCACGACCTGCGACCAGGGGGATCAGCCCGAGACCCAGCCCGCATGATCCTCTTCATCCGAAGAACTAACTAATGCTGACAAAAAGAACAGCTAAGTAAAGGTAGAGAGAAAACTCAAACAAAAAATCAAAAAAGAAGAAAGAGTCTGGGGCACAAAGCCCCAGCACAGAGAGAGAGCCAGCCACTCCTGACAAGCTAGACATTGAAACTGAGATATGGTTGCAGGAAGTAGGAGGGTATTGACTGAGGGGACCACCCCTTGAGGGTGGGATATGTTAAAAGCTTTAATGTTAACATATTCTGTTGCCTAGCTACTCCTTCGGAGCAAAGTCTAATACCCCATATGTGACGAATATGAAGAGGCGGCGACTGTCGGAGGACGTAAGAGAAAAAACATTTTTCTTTTTTTTTAACTTAGTCCCCCAGCGCAATAGCGCCCCTCAGTCTACCTGCTTGGACCCCTCAGAAAGAGAGAGAGAGAGACCCCAAGGCTCACCTGATGCACAGAAGTTTCTTATCAACTTGCTTCCAACACTGTCTGTTACAGACAGGAAGTCTTTGGCTTGCTTTCCCTGGGCCAAGGAGGCGGCTCCGCCCCTTTACACGCCTTCCGGCGCCTCCCAATTACTCCACGAGGTGTTTGGTCACCTCAAACATGGCCGCCCACATGCTGGAGACACGAGGCTACGCAAATATGGCGGCCTCGTGCGATCTGCAAGAAAAAATGGCGGCGGTCTGTATAGGATAGCGGCGGCTTGCAAGCTAGCAGCGGCCTGCGGGAGGTGTGCATTCGGCCTGTGCGCCTACGGGAATGCCTCGGCCTGCAGGATGTGTCCTCGGCCTGCGGGAGGCTGTGTGGCCTGTGGAAGTGACCGGCTTTCTGGAGGGATAGCGATCTGTGGCTGCAGTACTCAGGCATAGGCATCGGCCTGTGTACACACTATGACAGGTAGGATACCTCTATCCTCATGGTAATGCCTTTTAGTAGTCTGCCACTGACTTCAGTCACCCTTACAGTCATATAGTGACTTTAGATCGTCAGCTCCCAAACCAAGCCTCCTGGTTTCTATTCACAAAATCACACTCAAAATTGGGGGATCTGTGAATAGAGGGGAGACCCAGAAACTGAGTGTCCGACTATCCCAGAGAGGGGCCCGCGTCCACCAACAAACCCGACAGGGGGAGAGGGGGGAACATTCTACTCACCATACCGGAACCAGGCGGGCGCCAACTCCTGACAGAACCAACCAGTCGACCAATAAGGACGCTGTGACTCTGCTGGTCATTGGCGTCCAGGCGAGACGTTTAACTCGCAGGGTCAGTCCCCGTCCAGTGGGACTATGTCGCGGCCGACCCAGCGCGGAGCTATGGCCTGCACGCGCTCGTAGGCTGAACTGGGGTGACCACTGGATCTCAACATCCAGCCCGTCGCCCAGTTTCAGTGTACTTGCTTGAAGATCTCACAGGAACACTGGAGAAAAAAAGCTGTCTAAAAAAGTATTTCTAAAAAAAAATCCTGCCAGGACCGAAGATCCTAGCAAGGAATCTAGGTCCTTACTCCTAACTAGACAGAAAAAAAACTGATTTGCTGTAGCAGGAAGTGAGAGGATATACCCTCTGGGACTGCCCCTAGGGTGTGGCCAGAACGTTTTCTTTCCTGTCTAGTCCTACTCCTGTAGAGGGCAGTATAACCCGAGTTGATATTAATCAAGGAGGACTACGTCTGTCAATGAGCGACAGAGAAAGATTGGTTTTAATATTTTTGGTGTGACCCCTAGACCTTTCTTTTGATAGCATACCTCTCATTGTCAAATTGAAAAAATGGTAAAATAAAGTCAGCAACTCGGAAATGAATTTGTCCTATGTTTCTTCACTTTATTTAGAGAAGCAGACAAGCAGGAAAAGAGATAGGCCCCTCCCTAACTACAGCTCACAGGGTTGAGAGGGGATTGGCTGTCACTGTTACTAAGCAGAGAGAGTGTTTATGATTTCAGTTTTGGCACTTATTAGTGTCCTAAAATCCTATATTATAACTGGGTCAGAATTGACCCTAACACCATGAACGTCTTAATTTTCACCACAGTATTTTATAATTTAGTGAAAAGGATTATTTTTCTATTACATTGTTTAAATAGAGGTTCCTGACAAAGTAAAAAAATATTGATGCAATAAACAAATTTATGTGATACTTATAGACATTCAAAACCTGAAAACGGGTCAGTTTTGACCCTAACACAAGAGGAGGGTTAACCCAGTAGTTATGATTTATGGAGCGCTGTGTCCATCAATGAATGATAGAGAAACACTCATTTTGTTTTTTTGTTTTGTTTTTTAAGTCCTCTTTTGCACTCAGAGTTGAAGTCTTCTAGCCACTTCTGTTTACATGCACCCACCCCAGCATCTGCTATACATCATTGCTTGGGGTCATCATCCTGAGACTGACATCATCAGAGGACCATGCATTGCATGATGTTTTGTCAGCACGACCGCCTATATTCTCCATTAGGGACACATGTGACAGGGTGACAATGGAGCACAAATGGAAAACAGTTTGCCATACCAAAACAGTGTCTCAACAAGTGATGCATGCTAACGCAGCTCCAGGTGAGCCAGCATTCAGATGTGTGGTCTGTAAGGTTCGAGGTGCAAGCCCAGTCGTAACTGAAGTATAATTCAAAAAGTCGGGAAGGCTGCACTCTCGACTGAAAGATCCAAATTAGCTTTTATTGATCACCAAGGATAAAAGCAACACAGATGTACAGACATGGGAGGGAAGCTTTTTTGGATCTTCCAGTCGAGTGTGCAGCCATCCGGACTTTTTGCACAATACACTATAGTGTATGAACAAGGACCTTCATAGCTTTACCAATCGGTATTCTACTAAAAGTAACATAACAAGAGTGGAAACAACCTAAAAGGATGATATTAACATTTTAAAGCCTACATTAGATTTAAGCGATTTCATTTAGATCTACTTTAAAAAGAAAAAATCTACCACATAAGGATGACATGACACATGCTTTAATTGTTGTCATGTAAGCCCTTCCCCAAGGATTTGTCAAACCATGTTACGACCACAGAAGGAAGTGATTTTGCTACATATAACAACCAATAAGAATTTTATTTTTATTCTTGTACATATCAGCTTGAAAGTGACCTAAAGTATACAGTAGGGATCGACCGATTGCCGGCAAAGGCGATACTGTATATAGAGGGCGGATATGCACTTTCCCCAATATATCGGAATCGGCCCCGGAGGTTACCGATATTGCCGATATTTCGGAAAGTGTATGTATCGGAGTGATGCCTGCAGTTAGAGGCATCGCCCCGGTACCGGTGTCCATAGCCGACGGTCGGCTGTCTTTTAAAATGACAACCGATGTGGCTGAGAAGCCGCTCAGCTGCCATTACAAGGAGCGGGAGGGGACGTCCCCCCCCCCCTTTCCTGTGGCTCGTACGGGTCTCCTGTCCCACCGGGAAACCCGGGCAACCAGCCTGCACGGACGCCGAAGACCCGATCAAAGCCGCATTCCGGGTACTGGCGCCAGATTAAAAAAAATTACAGCATTCAAAACAGCCAAACTTTGGTTTTTGAATGCTTTAAAGTGCAGAGGAGGGGTTTGAGGTCTTTTAAACCACCAGATCCCTCAACAAGAGTACCTGTGAAGTAAAAAAAATAAACATAACATTTTTTTTTTTAAATGTACAAATATATCGGCCAATATGGGCCGATACCGATACGAGTTGACCAAAATATCGGTATCGGCAATGAAAAAACAATATCGGTCAATCACTAGTATACACAATGCACATATCAAACAATGTTCAGACATATTGCCTTTGTGATGAGGAGCATAGCCTTATCTGACCTGGGAACTTAAAAAAAATGAAAAATTAATGTAGACAGTAGTACCTTATTCCTTATTATGAATCATCAGACAATATGTAAGCCATGCACAGTACTTAAAACCATGGAACAAAATAAAAGAGAAAGGAAAACAGCTGGCTGATCCCTTGATCCTACGTGAAAAGTTGCAGGATCATAACATTGCCATTCCCAGCTATGCTATCATTAGCAATTCAATATTTCAGCCTTGCTAAGTCAGAGCCTAGTGACCATTATATGTAACAGCAAAAGATAAAAGTCAAAACAATACTAACCAATTTTACTTTGTTTCTTACGATGGTATCTTTGTTTAGCTTTTGGTACATCTCAATCTTTTTTTTTGTGTTGTCAAGATCAACATTGTTGGTCAAGTTGAACACTGGAAAAGTAAGGGGACAAAAGGGAAAAAAAAAAAAGTTAATTTAGAATTGTTGAACATGCATAAAAAAATATATCAGGGTGTGGCACAGTACATTTCCTGCAGCTGTATTACTGTACCAGTAATAAAGTGATCATATAGCTAATGATCATATAGCTAATTAAACAAAATTAAAGAAGAAGAAATGAAAAGACAGCCAGTAAATTAAAGAATTCTAACCTATCCAGCTGATAATCACTGCCGAAAAATGTTTAGCATCTGGCACATCTAGGTATGTCAGAAGCCCAGGATGTACTCCTCTACGATGTAGTGGCGTAGGGGGCTGGTGAGTAAAACCACATCACGCAGAGGGGGACAAGGCTTCCAACACACCAGAAACAGTCAAATGCTGAATATTTTTCATCCTCCATAACTCTTCAAGGGAGCAAAGATCGGTGACATTAACATTAGGAAAGGTAAGTCATAAAATTATTTATAATCACTGTAAAATCCTCTTCTCGGAATTCATTAAAGGGACACAGGATCAGTGCAATCTGAGACTGTTGGGTTATACTGCCGCATTTAGGAGGAACTGGACACTGGCAATTGCAGTTTTTAGGAAATCACTATTAGGAGTAGATCCTAAACATAGTGGGGTGGGAACTATGTCCCTTGATAGACTCCAAGAAAAGGATTGTACAGCCAGTAGAACAAATCAGGTTATATTTGTTCGCCAGTGGAATCTGAGACCATTGGGCCATCTCAAAGGAGTCCAAATGAGGTGTGGGCAACACAGCAAACAACAACGCTGCTAACCAGCCCACAAAACAAAAAAATAACAATAATATTAAAAACATACTGGGAGCTGCCAGAAGAAACTTATGCCCAAAGCTTGCATCAGACATCCAACTAGTAAAACCTAGAGCACGTGTGAACAAAGCACCATGTGGCAGCCTTTCACATCTGGGAAGCAGATGCATAACGATGCCAGAAAGCCCAGGAAGTACTCACTGATATAGTAGAGAGCACCTTGACTCGAAAAGGTGGAACCTAATAGGCTTTTATAATTTTGTCCTTGTGGAGAACCAGAAGGGTCCTTTACAGTATTAGGCTGCAGGCTCAGACACATGCCTAGCATAAATGATGGCAACTAGAAAGACATCACCTTGTGAGTGAGAGGACACAGACAGGGTAGTCAGAGTAGACAAGGGAATATCTCTGATGGGTGCAAAGGGTGGTCTTTAAAGAGCTTAGAGAACAAGGTTAAGATCCCAAGAGGTCACCGGTGGTTGTACAGGTAGAATTATATGAGCAACAACCTGTACAAAGGCCTTTACTAGGACACGAGAAACAAGCAGTCTGAAATAAAGTGGTTAATGGTTATAAACTCTAAAGGTTTGTTTTACCTTATGCATTCTCTGTATTACAACCCATTCACACTTGTACGACTTGTCATGCAACTAAGGTCCAAAGTCGCATGACAAGTCATAACCCATGTTTTACAATGATACCCATTCATATATGTGTGACAAAGTCTCAGCGACTCCAAAGTAGTTCATGCACTACTTTGGTCCATCTTTAATGCAACTTGAGGGCCATAGTTGTCAATGTTAACCCTCAAAAGTTGCATGAAAGTCATACCTGAATGTTTTACATGCAATAGTGGGTCCGACTTTGCAGAGGGACAAGTCACATCCAAGTCGCACCCATCCAAAATTGCACCCGAAAGTTGCATGACTTTGGAGTCATACAAGAATATAGCCTAAGCGGAAAAAAAAAAAATTGCACTGTCTGTCCCTCACCCCCTCCCCAACACCCAACTCTCCTCCATCAATCCAGTGCAGAGCATTACGGAGTCCAGGATTTATGACTGAACTGGGTCCCAAATTTGGGCCTGAACTTAGAGACCTGAGGAAAATGAAAGGAACGATTTTTCTGTCTTCAATAGCAAATGAGTTTTGCCAGTATGGGTCTTTGGCTTCTTTTGTTTTGGTAAAAGAGGACATTTTCTGACATGTGACATGCTTTATAAAGTTGCCCAGGGAAGCACACAAAAGACTGTCCCAATCGAAGGCCATACAAAGCAAGGATTTTTCACATTGCATTTTAGCCAAGGATTTATCACCTATTAATATACAGGGGACTCATTAATAGGAGATAGGCAATACTGACCAAGCCCTCAGAGCCCAGCTGTGCAATGCAGTAGCCATAGGCTCCAAACATTCCAGGACTGCATGGTTAAGATGAAAGACTTAAGGTTCTTTGGACATTTCCTTAGTTCCCACTTGTAAAGTCTGGCAAATAGACATGACAGCGATAACAGGTTACAGGGCAGGGTCTGTGGGGGAGAAATAGGACTTGGAAAGAATATCGGGAAACTTCTAAGCTTGATCCCTAAACACTGGAATATCCTTTTGTGGCCTTTTTTTTCAGAGTTAAGAGAACCCAGACTGGTGACAGGAGCAGTCTAAGACAAAGTTCCTAGAGTTTTAAACATAATCACACCAGGTCAACAAAAATCAATATAGTATCTTTAAGCCTAGGTGTTATGTCAGAAGACTGAGTTTCCTCAAACACAAACTCATCCAAGAAGCACTAATGATACTCCTCAACATCCACAGCTGACTGCACAGAGGCTGACCCACCTGCAAGAGTGTCCGAAACTTTGGAAGAGAGGGCGTAGATGTTTCCTATTGACCCTCTGCATTCTGCTTCTGCTATTATGACAGAGATTTTGTTAATAAAATCTAGCACATCTGTAGAACAGAGCAGATGAAACAGCAACACCTGGGAAAGTTAGGAAAGATTACAAGGAGTAAGTAGATTGAAGCAGGGGACACCAATCCAAGATACTGCAGGCAGTCCCTAAGCTGCTGCTAAAGCAACATGAGCTGGAGAGGCCTGCTGGATCATTAGGACACAATGCAGTGCAGTAGGGCAACTATTAAACATGCCGAAAAGTGTGAAGAGGCAAAGTAATTGTGCAACTCTGCTGATGTATCACTTCCCCAGAGCTTAGCTTTAACAATGGTGTGCCCAGCCCATGAGGGGCTATGACCCAGAATTACCATGAGCGCAGGTTCTAAATGCACTCTGTGGCCAACAAACACAGTTGCAAAGTACTGGAGAGTGCCACATGCAGAACCCAGTGAACATAAATCACATTCCAGGCAGTCTTCATCCCCCTAATGGGGGCCTACTTCCAAGGAAATCTTCAGGGTTCAGTATTAATACAAGGTTGCTAGTCTGTATATATTCCACAGTCACAAAAAGCCATTAAATAATAAGTGATGAGACCATCTCCACTTCAAAGTCTGTGCTCACAATGATGTAACTCTCAGACGTGTGCCTCAGAAACAGGGACCTACTGTATAAAGTATCAATAGGAGTCCCAATGGGCCAGCAAGCAGTACAAAAAACAGAATTTTTGTAAAACCTTACCTGTAAAATTCCTTTCTCTGAGTCCTCCGACAGTCACCGCCGCCTCTAAGTCATCACAATTGGGTATTGACTTCCGCTCCGCAGGAGTAGCTAGGCATAAGACAGTCAAAAGGAACAAAGGCATTTGCATATACACACCCATGGGGGCTGTCCCCATAGGGCAATACCCCCCCCCCGCAGTGACCACTCCCAACTCAGTTTGGTAGCATAGCAGTAGGTAATAAGACAACCCCAAAAGAGGGGCGGGGCGGCGACTGTCGGAGGACTCAGAGAAAGGAATTTTACAGGTAAGATTTTACAAAAATTCAGTTTTCTCTTACGTCCTCCGACAGTCGCCGCCGCCTCTAAGTCATCACTATTGGGATGTCCCAAAGCAGTGTAGATATGAGGGGTGGGAGACGCAACCGTAGAAAAGGCAACGCAGTACCCACATCAGAGAAAGGAACCTTACACGCACAGTAAGAGAACCTACTGGGCAACAGAAAAACAATGCTCAACAGGTGCAACAGCCCAGGAAAGCAAATATCAACAGCCAGGGACCCATAAAAAAACAAGGGTCCTTCATGGCACTGCCGCACTAAGAACCTTGCGGCCAAAGGAGGCATCAGCTGATGCCAGAACATCTACCTTATAGAATTTGGAAAAAAAAAGTGTGCACCGACGACCAAGTCGCAGCCTTGCACACCTGGGCCACCGAGGCACGATGCCAATAGGCCCAGGACGCACTCACAGATCTGGTAGAGTGCGCCTTAACAGGGAAGGACGGAACCCGTTCCTTCAAAGCATGAGCCTGTTCAATGGTCTGTCTGATCCATTTGGCAATAGTCGCTGCAGACGCAGCCATGCCCTTCCGAGGTCCCTCAGGAAGGACAAAGAGGGAATCCGTCTTCCGAAAGGATTCCATAGACGACAGGTAAAACCCGATCGCCCTGACAACATCTAAGGAATGCAGAGCAAACTCCCTAGGATGCTTAGGCTTCGTACAAAGCGAAGGCAGGACAATGTCCTCATTAAGGTGGAACTCAGAGATCACCGTAGGAAGAAAGGAGGGATGTGGACACAAGACCACCTTATCCTCGTGAATCACCAAGTACGGGGAAACGGCAAGACAACGCCGCCAGTTCCGACACTCTGCGAGCCGAAGTGATCGCCACTAAAAAGGCAACTTTCTTAGACAGCAGAGGCAGCGATATCTCCCATAACTTTTTCAAAGGGAGCACGCTGCAACACGGACAGAACCAAGTTCAAGTCCCATGGAGGTAACGGCTCCTTCCTTGGAGGAGCCAAATGTCGCACACCTTGAATGAAGGTGCGAACCAGGGAATGAGACGCCACCGGGCGTTGGAAAAGAATAGCCAGTGCGGACACCTGGCCCTTGATTGTGGCCAGCGCCAGGCGCTGGTCCACCCTAGACTGGAGGAAGGCCAACACTCTCGACACCGAGTATGAGCGAGGGGAGAACCCCCTGGACTCACACCAGGCGAAATAAGCCTTCCAGGGACGGTAATAGATCTTACCAGAGGAAGTTTTCCTAACCTTGACAAGGGTAGGGATAACCTCAGGGGAGAGACCTCTATCCCTCAGGACCTGGGTCTCAACAGCCAGGTTGTCAAAGCCAGCGACTGTAAAGCAGGATGGAAGATCGGACCCTGTGACAGGAGATCTTCCCGCATTGGCAGCCGCCACGGGGGCGCCACTGCCAGGTGAAAGTCGGCGTACCAGGACCGACGTGATCAGTCCGGCGCCACCAGAATCACCAGGTGCGGTTCTGAGGCTAACCTGCGGAGGAACCTGGACAGCAACTGAATCGGAGGAAAGGCATACATCAGACGATACTGATGCCAAGGGGCTACCAACGCGTCCGAGGCGTCTGCCAGAGGATCGCGCGTTCTTGCCACGAACCTTACCACTTTGTGGTTCAGTCAAGACGCGAACAGATCCACGTCCGGGGATCCCCACTTCGCACACAGCAGTTGAAAGACCTCCGGGTGTAGGGAACATTCCCCCTGGTCCAGGGTCTGGCGGCTCAGATAGTCGGCCTGCCAATTCTCCACACCCGGAATGTGAACTACTGAGAACGCCGGGACATGAGTCTCGGCCCAAGACAAAATGTCGGTCACCTCCCGGGCCGCCCGGGCACTCCTGGTGCCCCCTTGGTGGTTGAAGTAAGCCACCGCGGTAGCATTGTCCGTCTGTACCCAAACAGGACAGCCCCGAAGCCGGTCCGACCACTGGACGAGACAGAGTTTTATACTTGGATGGCAAACAGTGATCTTGTTTGCCAATGTCCTCCTAAAGGCAGCAGTATAATCCAATAGTCTCAGATTCCACTGTTGTGTTGTCTGGAAGCACCATTATTGATACAGCAAAACCCACAAACAGTCCCAGCTTTTTAATTGAATAATGAATGGGAACCACTGCAGGGATGGAGGTTATCCCTCTGCTCACTCTGGCCTTACCTTTTTTCAAGTCTGTATACTGCCCACACATTTACAGGAGATTACAGGAAACTAAGTTGAGGAATGTTTACGTCACGTTTTTTTTTTTTTTTTTTTAGAGAAGTCTTCTCACTTTTTAATTTTTTATTTTATTTTCTTTTCTTTTTTTTTTTGTAGCACTATGTACCCTCTTCCTAAGCGTTGCCTTATGCTAGATGCATTATCAGACATTTTAGATGACGACACAGCCTCCTCCCCCTTGCATTCTTCGTGAGCGAACTTATCCCGCGCACATGCTTGCAGACAGGAAAAGGACCCATCAGTGCCGCCCATCAGTGCCCATTATTGCCCAACAGTGCCGCCTAGATGCAGCTTGTCACATCCCCTGCCATCAGATGCAGCTTGTCACATCACCTGCCACCAGATGCAGCTTGCCACATCGCCTGCCACCAGATGTAACTTGTCACTTGCCACGTCACTTGCCACGTCGCCTGCCCCCAGATGCAGCTTGTCACTTGCCATGTCGCGTGTCACCAGATGCAGCTTGTCACTGGCCACATCACCCGCCCCCAGATGCAGTTTGTCACTGGCCACATTACCCGCCCCCAGATGTAGCTTGTCACTTTCCATGTCGCCTGCCACCAGATGCAGCTTGTCACTTGCCAGGTCGCCTGCCACAAGATGCAGCTTGTCACTTGCCATGTCGCCTGCCACCAGACGCAGCTTGTCACTGGCCAGATCGCCTGCCCCCAGATGCAGCTTGTCACTGGCCACGTCGCCTGCCCCCAGATGCAGCTTGTCACTGGCCACGTCGCCTGCCCCCAGATGCAGCTTGTCACTTGCCATGTCGTGTGTCACCAGATGCAGCTTGTCACTTGCCATGTCGCGTGTCACCAGATGCAGCTTGTCACTGGCCACATCACCCGCCCCCAGATGCAGTTTGTCACTGGCCACATTACCCGCCCCCAGATGTAGCTTGTCACTTTCCATGTCGCCTGCCACCAGATGCAGCTTGTCACTTGCCAGGTCGCCTGCCACAAGATGCAGCTTGTCACTTGCCATGTCGCCTGCCACCAGATGCAGCTTGTCACTGGCCACATCGCCTGCCCCCAGATGCAGCTTGTCACTGGCCACGTCGCCTGCCCCCAGATGCAGCTTGTCACTGGCCACGTCAACTGCCACCAGATGCAGCTTGTCACGTCGCCTGCCACCAGATGCAGCTTGTCACTGGCCACATCACCTGCCACCAGATGCAGCATGTCACGTCCCCTGCCACCAGATGCAGCTTGTCACTTGCCAGGTCGCCTGCCACAAGATGCAGCTTGTCACTTGCCAGGTCGCCTGCCACCAGACGCAGCTTGTCACTGGCCACGTCGCCTGCCCCCAGATGCAGCTTGTCACTGGCCACGTCGCCTGCCCCCAGATGCAGCTTGTCACTGGCCACGTCAACTGCCACCAGATGCAGCTTGTCACGTCGCCTGCCACCAGATGAAGCTTGTCACTGGCCACGTCACCTGCCACCAGATGCAGCATGTCACGTCGCCTGCCACCAGATGCAGATTGTCACTTGCCACCAGATGCAGCACTTAAGTATTGGCTGGGTCCCAGAGAGAGGGCTGGCAGTGAGAGGTGATGTAATTTCTCTGCTGCCTGCAGCTGCACAGTGAGGGCGGAACATCTGTGATGCAGGGCGGGCAGTGAGAGATGGTCTTCTCTCTGCACTCTCATCCGACTACCCGCACACGCGGCCCGGCTGCAGAGAGGCCATGGCCCGGTACTGGGCCACAGCCTGGTGGTTGGCGACCCGTGTTTTATAGAAGAAAGTAAAAAAGGTTTTGTTTTTATTTTTCTAAATTGTCATTTTTTGTTTATAGCACAAAAAATGAAAAACCACAGGAGGTGATCAAATACCACCAAAATTAAGCTCTACTTGTGGGAAAAAAATGAACATCAATTTTATTTGGGTACAGCGTCGCACAACTGCGCAATTGTCAGTTAAAGTAACAGAGTGCCGTAAAGCAAAAAAATGGCCTGATCATGAAGACGGGTAAACCTTCCGGAGCTGAAGTGTTTAATAAAAATGAAAGTGTACCTATTTTTCATACACATATTTACACACAAGCACAGACACATGTTAACCACTTGACCTCCAGAAGATTTACCCCCCTTCATGACCAGGCCATTTTTTGTGGTACTGCATTCATTTAAATGACAATTGCGTGGTCATGCAATGCTGTACCCAAAAAAAAAAAATAAATAATGTCCTTTTTTCCCCACAAATAGAGCTTTCTTTTGGTGGTTATTTGATCGCCTCTGAATTTTTTGCGCTATAAACAAAAAAAGGCCGACAATTTTGAAATAAATATAAAATATGTTTTACTTTCCTACATAAATCCTATCTAATAATAAAAAAAAAAAAATCTAAAAAAAAATCTTCATAAATTTAGGCCAATATGTATTTACTACATACTTTTGGTAAAAAAAAAAAAAAACCCCAATAAGCACATAATTGGTTTGAGCAAATTTTATAGCGCTTACAAACTATGGGATATTTTTATTCATTTTTTTTTTTACTAGTGATGACGGCGATCAGCGACTTATAGCAGTACTGAGATATTGCTGCAGACATTCTGACACCAACTGGGACTTTTTGGGGACCAGTGACACTAATACAGTGATAAAAAATTTGCACGTTCAATGTACTTATGACACTGGCTGGGAAGGGCTTAACATCAGGGACAATCAAAGGATTAACTGGAATTTATTCCCTGCTTTACATGGACACAAACTCCACCCCTTTCCTCCTGTCAGAACAGCGATCTGCCTTGTTTACATTCCATGTCTCTGCCCGAACATCAGTGGGTGGCGGAGGACATCGAATACCTTGCACTATGCACCCCCTACCCAGAAATGTCGGATAACGTACATATACGTGATCAGCCACACAGGTGCTGCCCTGTAGCAGAAAAACTGCTAAAGGGCAAACCTAAAGCGGTCAATATCTGCATTTTTATTGTTAAAAAATGTCCTCACTGAGGCTCCATTCGCATATAGGCGGTTCGAATCGCAGGCAGAATTGCCACGATTCTGCCCACGATCCAGGACCATTGCAAGTCGCGGGACGCTCGTGCAATTCCCGTGACTTGCAGTGGTACCTCAAACACGGTGCGATTTTGCCACAATTGTAGCCCGATGAGTCACTGTAAAATCGCGCATATATGTGAATGGAGCCTAACAATTACTGTATATATTTTCTCAAAGCAGAGATCCTGTAGAATGAAAGCACTTGAAATGTTTTTTTTCTTTTATCACACAATATTTGCTCAACTGTTTATCAAGTACATATTTTGAGGAAAAAATATGTTTTAGTGAAAACCTAGAATACCCATTTTTTGGTAGAATAAAAAAAGAAGAAGAGGAGGAGGTTGCGTCAAGTAATTAGATACCTAACATACAGTATCAAGCCTTAAAATTGCGTGTGCCCCTGAATGCGTAAAAAAACTAGGGTACCCAAAATTAACCAAAGGCAACACTTTAATAGACTTTACAGGTTATCAGTTTAGAGTTAACCATAATTTATGGTCCTAGAATTTTTGCTCTCACTCCGAAGCTCACAGCGATACTCATGGGATCAGAAAGGAATTTTTTCAGCAAATTGGATCATGCTTTGCTGGGGTTTTTCGCCTTCCTCTGAATCAACTGTGGGTATAGGATTGTGTATATGGGATTGTATGTTGTTTTTTTAGGGGGTTGAACTTGGACTTTTTTCAACCTATGTAACCATGTTCCCCCAAATTCCTCCTCCCCTTCACTCTGTAGCATTTTACCACAGTTCCAGGCTCCCTGAAAAAAAATGGGAGAACCTGGGAACTACTGCAGGTGCCATCTGATTGCTGGCTGAAAAAA
This sequence comes from Pelophylax lessonae, assembly GCF_965119305.1. NCBI lineage: Eukaryota > Metazoa > Chordata > Amphibia > Anura > Ranidae > Pelophylax > Pelophylax lessonae. Next base: position 145,974,524 of record NC_138780.1, on the reverse strand, counting down.
AAAAAAAAAAACCCTATGCTCACGGCTGCAGCAGACGCAAATGTCAGGACATTTATAAGTGTACCTTGGTAGGCAAGGGGTTAAGGAATATCGAACTGCATTAATTTTTTTTCTCATTTGACTACAATTGGGCTTTAATGGTTGTACAAAAGAGCTGCTCTATAAAACTGGGGTAGGGATATATAGATATCAAGCTCTCTGTAAGCAGTCAGATTTAGATATTTCATGGCATGGCTTTGGAGGACCATTACATTTTAGGACTTCACCACATATTTCTAAGGAAAGCTCAAGAAGTAAATGCGTTACGCCAATGCTGCTGTCACCAGTCCAAACCCAACAGAGGGTTTAGTCTCTTTCTGATCACCCAAAATGGAAAAAACTGTTTTGGGTGAGGTTTAGTAAAAGCTAGTAGAAATATATATATTTTTTTTAGTCTACAACACACCTACCTATTTCTTCAATTTCTTCCAAAAAATCATTGTAGTCTCTCAGAGATGGAAAGTCTTCTTCACGCTTATTATATCTAACAAGAAAGAGAAATTTAAGCATAATTCAATAATTCAGCAACATCCTTCTAGCTAATGGCTGCCTGATCGATATAAATTTGTTTTATTATATTTTCTCAATGTGAGGTGTTACTACCTAGTGCTATTTGTCAGATGAAAGGAAAAACACAACAGGATGCATTACAGCCCTTCTTTTCTTAGATCATTCCAACCTCATATTACTGTAAAATCCTGAGAAGACCTAGGTTTTTCGCACACCGGTATAATAGAAGTATTTACAGTTTAGTACGTTACATGAACCTGGATAATCTTTCACATATTTATGTGCATTTCACCCTCTGACAGATTTATACACGTAGAGGTAAATTTAGAATACTGCATGAAAGTGCCTGAACTTGGAGATCGATGTGGCCCCTCCATGGCCTGAAACTCAATAGCTTTTATAGACAGACATTCTCTTGGTCCTCATTCACACATGTATCTGACAGACATCTCCCAGAGACATCCAATACTCTCTTTCATCTTTCCAGTGCTGCTACAAAAATTGAAAGATAGCATCTGATTGGGCATAAAAGCAAACCTGTGCTTAGTCCAGACAAGGTAAAGCAACAAGTTTGCTTTAAAGTTGAACTCCAGGTTAAGAAAAAAACCTCCTCTGCACACGTTAAATGTTCTTTTTATCTAGAAGCAGAGGAATAAGCAGCTACACTTATTACTCACTACCACAGACTTCCTCCATGTTGAATGCCTGGTCCCCTGAAGTTGCATTCCTTTGTAGGTTGCATGCATTCCAACATCACCAGGTACAATGGAGGACCAGCAAACCTGCGATGTGTGCAAGGACCCACCCAAATTACAGAGAGCTGGAGAGCAGAGGAGAGCACTGGCTGCCAGAGGAGTGAGAAATAGGGTAACCATAGCTGCCTTTGCCTCCATCTCTAGATAAAATGATCATTTAACGCTTAACGTGAAGGGGGACCCAATGCAAGGGTCGTAGTTTTTGTTTAAGGCAACAATTAGGTGAACAACTTCTGTGCCATAAAAAAAGTTCACCCTGCACCAACCTTTTCAGCCTTGAATAATATTGTCATCATAAATAGGAGTTTTCTGGCTCTTTAAAGTGCACCAGTAGTCTTGGAGGAGGTTGCATGCGTAAGATAATTTAAAACCTCACTCTGAGCACAATTTTCAAAAAGCCATGTAGGTAATTTCTTACCCTTCTAGCCAGTGTCCTTGAATTTTAGTAAAATTAAGCACACTAATCATTTGGAGCCCTTCTCTTCCCCAATTGCTGTCATGGGGACCAGAAACCAATGCCTGGTCTGTGTGTAGTCAGGTGACAAGTACCCTTACAGTGCCTTGAAAAAGTATTCGCACCCCTTGAAATTTTCCACATTTTGTCATGTTACAACCAAAAAACGTAAATGTATTTTATTGGGATTTTATGTGATGGACCAACACAAAGTGGCACATTCTTGTGAAGTGGAAGGGAAATTATATTCATTTTTTTTTTTTTTTTCAAATAAATGTGTGAAAAGTGTGGCCTGCATTTGTATTCTGCCCCCCGGGTTAATACTTTGTAGATCCACCATTTGCTGCAATTACAGGTCTTTTTGGGTATGTCTCTATCAGCTTTGCACATATAGAGAGTGCATTTTTTGCCCATTCTTCTTTGCAAAATAGTTTAAGCTCTGTCAGATTGGATGGAGAGCATCTGTGAACAATAATTTTCAAGTCTTGTCACAGATTCTCAATTGGATTTAGGTCTGGACTTTGGGTCATTCCAGGACATGAATATGGGACATGAATATGCTTTGATCTAAACCATCCCATTGTAGCTTTGGCTGTATGTTTAGGTCGTTGTCCTCCTGAAAGGTGAACCTCTGCCCCAGTTTCAATTCTTTTGCAGACTCTAACAGGTTTTCTTCTAAGATTGCCTGGTATTTGGCTCCATCCATCTTCCTATCAACTCTGACCAACTTCCCTGTCCCTGCTGAAGAAAAGCATCCCCACAACATGATGCTGCCTCCACCATGTTTCACAGTGGGGGTGGTGTCTTCAGGGTGATGTACAGTGTTAGTTTTCCACCACACATAGCATTTTGCTTTTGAGCCAAAAAGTTCAATTTTGGTTTCATCGACCAGAGCACCTGGTTTCCGTGTCCCCCACATGGCTTCTCGCAAACTGCAAACGGGACTTCTTATAGCTTACTTTCAACAATGGCTTTCTTCTTGCCACTCTTCCATAAAGGCCAGATTTGTGGAGTGCACGACTCATAGTTGCCCTGTGGACAGATTCTCCCACCTGAGCTGTGGATCTCTGCAGCTTCTCCAGGGTTACCATGGGCCTCTTGGCTGCTTCTCTGATTAAAGTGATTGTAAACACCATTCATGAAATCTGACCTAGGCACATATATCTTTAGTGTTTACTTATCTCTCCTCAAAGCGCTCCATTCCTCGGTTAGCAGCAGGGTAACTTTTGACAAGTTCTCCGACACAAGAGATAAAAGCAGTTGGAAATTTGTGTCAGGGAGGGAGCTTAGAGGTAGATTATTCAGACTCCAGCTTTGCATGTTCCTTCGTTTCTCTGCCTATGTGGAGGGTAAGCCCAGATTCCCCTCTGCCCTGAATGAGGAAGAAAGATTTTGAACACAATCTTTTTAAAGAGTGTAGAAAAGGGAAGACTGCAGATCTACAAGTAAAACTTATGTTGGGAGATTTATTTAATATATTATTTCAGGCTATTCACTTCACTTGGTATATGCAAGGATTTACATTCACTTTAATGCTTTCCTTGCCCGGCCTGTCAGTTTAGGTGGATGCCCATGTCTTGGTAGGTTTGCTGTTGTGCCATACTCTTTCCATTTACGGATGATGCTTTGAACAATGCTCCGTGAGATGATCAAAGCTTGGGATATTTTTATGTTAATAACCTAGCCCTGCTTTAAAACTTCTCCACTACTTTATCCCTGACCTATCTGGTGTGTTCCTTGGTCTTCATGATGCGTTTTGTTCACTAAGGTTCTCTAGCCAACCTCTGAGGGCCTTCTTAGAACAAGTGTATTCATACTGAGATAAAATACACACAGGTAGACTCTTTACTACTTAGGTGACTTCTGAAGGCAATTGGTTCCACTAGATTTTAGTTAGGGGTATCAGAGTAAAGGGGACAGAATACAAATGCACGCCACACTTTTCACATATTTGTAAAAAAAAATTTGAAAAAAATTGATAAATTTTCCTTCTACTTCACAATTATATGCCACTTTGTGTTGGTCTATCACATAAAATTCCAATAAAATAAATTTACGTTTTTGGTTGTAACATGACAAAATGTGGAAAATGTCAAGGGGTACAAATACTTTGTAAGGCACTATATATCCATCTGTATATTTTTAACTTAGAGCTGAACAATGATTAAATATCAGTTTTCTTGGCAATTATGTAAGTGATCTGTAAAATCATTTGGCGATTCGCTAGAACATTTATAAAAGGATTCAATTACAAAATAACGTGTTTATCCTGGAGATCAGCTTAAAGATTCTCAGATCAACTAACTGTTCTGGCATGCAGCTTTCACTAAAGGTATTTTCTACCTATGCATCTTTTTTATCAAATTCTCCATTAAAACTGCCAAGGTCATCGAAAGGTTCACTCTAAAATGACTCTGTTGCTAGAACTTCAGGCCTGTACAAGAAGGTGAATACCACCTGCCCAGTAGGTGCGGACTCCAATTTACACTCTCTTGCAGAGTTACAGCCGCCATGGGAATCCAACACTACCAGGTGTTTTGAAAGATAGGTCTTTGACTGGACACAGCATCTGGGAACACCCCAATACCAGATACAGCTGTATCACTACAAGAGAGCAAAGTTGGGTTTACCGTCCATCCGAAAGGTATCATTTATCTTCTTTTACCCACTGGGTACATTATTATCTTCAGAGATACCCACCTGCTGCTCATTAATAGAGAACGATTAGAAAAAGGAGACATTGTGGGTAAAAAGGAGGAGGAGTGAGGAATTTTAAAATGGAATCCTTGTTGGTAAAGGTTCGCCTCCTGAAATGTCTTTAGAATCCGACACCCCTGGAAGTGTCAAAAATGTATTTATGTATTTCAGGTACTTATATAGCGCCATCAATTTATGCAGCATGTTTAATATATATTGTACATTCGCATCAGTCCCTGCCCTCAAGGAGCTTACAATCTAAAGTCCCTAAACTCACATTCATACATACACAATATAGGGCAATTTAGACAGGATCCAATTAACCTACCGGCATGCCTTTGGAGTGTTGGAGGAAAGCGGTGTACCCAAAGGAAACCCACGCAGGAAGAGGGAGAACATGCAAACTCCATGCAGGTAGTGCCATAGTTGGGGTACAAACCTAGGACCCTAGTGCTGCTAGGTGGAAGTGCTAACCACTTAGCCACTCTGTTGCCCCAAATTCCTGGTCCCTCTTTGCGTTCTGCGGTTCCTTTTGCCAGGTATGCATCCCTACAGGATACAGTAGTTGGAGGATAAATTCGTGCTCTTTTTGAATTCATGATATAGCCGTAAACACTCAGTTGGGAATCATAGACAGCAGTTAAATAATTTATAAAGATACTTTTTTTTTTTTTAAATTAAAACAATAAACATGTTATTCTTACCTGATCTGTGCAATAATATTGCACAGAGCGGCCCCAGGCCTCCTTTTCTGGGGTCCCTCGCCAGCAATCTTGGCTCCTCCTCTTCTGTGTCTGCCACAATAGAAAGCCACTTCCTATGGGGCAGACATGCGGGCTGCATCTATAGAGACACACAGAGCAGCTAAACCCCACTCCTTACCCGCAGCATTTGATTGACAGCAGCAGGACCTAATGGCTGCTACCTCAGTCCCTGTGAGTAGAGGGAGAGAAGCGATGCACCTGGGCACAGAGCTAGATTGATTGAGAACTGAGGTATTTAGGGAGGTGGGGGGGGGGGGGGGGGAGCATAGCATGTTGAAAAAAACATTTTCCAGGGAATGCATTAGGGTAAAACATGATTTTTGTCTTACCGTAAAATCCTTTTCTCTGATGTTCATTGACGGACACAGCTCCAGACCTTTTTGACCCTTGGTTTATGCTGCCCCCTACAGAAGTAAAAAGTTTAACTACACATATAGGGCAGTCCCAGGGGGTATACTCCCACTTTCTGCTATAGGTCTTCAGTTTTGTAACAAGCAGTGTCAGAAGAACATAAAACCCAGCTCAATAGAGGGGCAGGTGCTGTGTCCATCAATGAACATCAGAGAAAAGGATTTTACGGTAAGAGAAAAATCCAGGTTTTCGCTTTCGTTCATTGACAGACACAGCTCTAGATCTTCTTGACCCTTGGGACATCCCAAAGCAGTGTCAACATGAGGGGTGTGAAGAACACAGCAACGAAACACACTTCCCAAAGGCTAAACATAGCCAACCAGGTAAAACAGGAGCTCAACCAGGAACAACTGGAGTTCACCTGACAAATACAAAAAACACCATCAAAGAGGACTAATCCTCTCCAACAGTGGCCTGCAAAACCTTGCGGCCAAAAGAAGCACCCGCAGATGGCAACACATCAACCTTCTAAAATTTTGTGAAAGTGTACACGGGCGACCAGGTGGTCGCCTTGCAAACCTGTACTACCGACGCCTGATGACGGAAGGCCCAAGAGGCACTAATCGCCCTCGTAGAATGCACCTTAACAAGGAAAGGAGGACCCTGACCCTTAATGGAATAGGCCTGCAACACCGTCTGCCTGATCCATCTAGAAATGGTCGCAGCAGACGCGGCCAGCCCCTTAGTGGGTCCATCCGTAAGGACAAAAAGAGAATCTGATTTTCGAGGCGACTCAGTCGCCGCCCGGTACACCCTGATTGCCCAAACCACATCCAAAGGATGTAAGGCAATCTCTTTAGGATGCTTAGGCTTCAGACACAAAGAAGGCAACACAATGTCTTCATTTAAATGGAAACCAGAGATGACTTTAGAAAAGAACAACTGGCCGGGACGAAGCACCACTTTGTCTCTGTGAACCACCAGATAGGGTGAACGACAACAAAAAAAAAAGGCGCTGGAGCTGCAGATCTAAATAATCCATGGGCATGGAGTGGGATACAAATGGAGGAGGAAATTGACAAGGGAATATAAGAAGTCCATGCACTTCACATAAGTACTATAAAGTCCATGTACTTAGGGCTGCCGTCAATGGGGACTGAAACCATGTATCCAAGGCTGCAATGTAGACAGAAGAGATAGGCACCTCTGAGTGCAGGTTTAAAATTTAATAGCAGTAAAAAACAATAGTAACTCACATGGAGGCTAGTACATGCAGGCACATCAAGAAAGTAGTGGATCAGGGGATCCTAGGTGGGTGTCAGTCCCATACGCTGGCGTCCTGTGAAGTGATGTAAGACCTGAGCAGCTTTGCTAGGTAACTGTCTGCGTTCCGACTGAGCAGTGGATAAATCTTCAGAACGAGACTTGGGATGCGATGACTCCAGCAGCGCGGGATCGTGACGTCACCGGTATGCGACACGTTTCTGAGCATGTGAGCTGCGGGTGTTGCGGCAGCCCCGCTTCTTTTTCAAAGCATTATTACACTAGTACAGTGTTTCTGAACTTCGGTCCTCAGGGCACACTAACAGGCCAGGTTAGCAAGAAAACTGAAATACATCACAGGTGATATCATTTGCTGCTCAGTGACTGCAGTATTCTAGTCTGCATCTCCCCAAGGTAATACTTAAAATCTGGCCTTTTAGTGTGCCTTGAGGACTGGAGGTGAGAAACACTGCACTAGTATGCCTACAGCTTAAATAGGCTACTTGAGAAGGGGGAAGGCACTCAGTAAACATATGTAAATGTGGGTCATAATACACATCCAGCTACCAGGAAAAACTGGGATAGGAGTAAATAGTCTCACAGGAGCATACAATATCAATTCCTCAGATTAAAAAAAAAAATAACAGCAAAAAGACAATAACACAGAAAATAAATTACAGAGTTATAAAATTAATGTTACTTATTAAGAAATGATAATAAAAAGAGGGGAAATCATAATCATATTTTAAATAATTTTAGACCTCATAGGATGCAGCTGATGGTGGGGAAACGTAAATAGTTGGAGAAATGTTTATATACAAGAAGGGCCTTCTGATATGAGTCTGAGTGACAATAAAGATGATAGAGCTATGCGTAGATGCATTCTAGGAAGCCATCAAAAAAATAAAGGGGGGGGGGAGGTTGTTAAAGGAAAAGGGGGAGGAGAAAGATGGATTGCATACAAGTCCTGAGAGATGACCGCCGGCTGAACAGGAACCGTATCGCATCCTGCAACTTCTGGAGTTTTACCCCTGGAAGAAACACTCGGACTGAGGCTATGTCTAGGGTCAGGCCCAGATAGTCCAGCTTGGTGGACAGGACCAGAACAGATTTTTGGAAATTCAGTTTAAATCCGAACTCTTGCAGAGTTCACACCGAAATGTCCAGACTGTCTTAAGGCATTCGGAGACTCTGCTCGCAGAAGGAGGTCGTCCAAGTACCCAAGTCCCTTCTGTCCCAGTCCCTTCCCTGCAATCCCCTTCTGCCTTAGCAACGCTAACACCGGGGCCAAAACATTTACCAACACCCGAGGAGCTGAGGCGAGACCAACGGAATTTGTTGGAATGGCATAGTCAAAGCCCAGACCTCAATCCAATAGAAAATCTGTGGTTAGACTTAAAGACTGCTGTTCACAAGCACAAACCATCCAACTTGAAGGAGCTGGAGAAGTTTTGCAAGGAGGAATGGGCAAAAATCCCAGTGGTAAGATATGGCAAGCTCATAGAGACTTATCCAAATCGACTTGGAGCTGTGATTGCCGCAAAAGGTGGCTCTACAAAGTATTGACTTTAGGGGGGTGAACAGTTATGCACATTGACTTTTTCTGTTATTTTGTCCTATTTGTTGTTTGCTTCACAATAAAAAAAAAAAAATCTTCAAAGTTGTGGGCATGTTCTGTAAATTAATTTCAGGTTGTGAGGCAACAAAACACGAAAAATGCCATGGGGGGGGTCTGGTGAATACTTTTGCATGGCACTGTACTGGACTATAAAGTTAAGCATCCTTGATACTGATAGAGGCCAGAAAATCCCCTTGATGAAGGGATGCCACTACTGTGGGAATGGACTCCATTTGAAATTCTGAACCTGTACAAAACGGTTCAAGGCCTTGAGATCCAGAATTGGACAGACCTTGCCTTCCTTCCTGGGAACAGTAAATAGGTTTGAATAAAACCCCTGAAAGCATTCAGATTCCGAAACCTGTACAATGACCCCCTGTGAAAGCATATCCCGTACCGCCCCAAGAAGGCCTCCTAGGCGATCTGGGGCCAAACGCAGGTTGGAAGGGAAGAACCTTGGCGGAGGCAAGGACCGGAACATGATCTTATAACCGGATCAAATCAACTCGTGGACCCATTTGCCTTGAATCAAGGAAGTCCACGGATCCGGAAAGTAGCAAAGACATCCCCCCATCCCAGATACAGGTGAGGGCGCCCCCCCTTCAGGAAATGGGCTTGTCTACGGTCCCGGAGGAACCTGCTCTTGACTTACCACGGCAGGGCCTCTTGGAATCCCCTGCGGAGTTACGGACGGATTTTGATCCCTGTTCCTTAGATCCCAAGGGACAAAAGGACCTCTTATGGGCTGAGAAGAAAGAGCCCCGTTTGCGACGAGACACTTTGCTCCTGGTAGTCTGTGGAAGCAGAGTGCTCTTACCTCCAATAAGACCCTTAATGATCTCTTCCATGGAAGCTCCGAACAAGCTGTCTCATAAAAGGGAGATTAGTCAATACTTTCTTGGAAGCCTGGTCCGCAGAACAGTATTTCAGCCATATCATGCGGCGAAGAGTCACCGCTGTCACGGACACCCTGCAGGCTAAGGGGGCCGTATCCAGAGAGACAACACAGATATACTACAACACCTGGACCAACTGGTCCGCCAGCTCCGCTTGGTCAGGAGGGGACTGTCCCCCTTCCAAATCCTGGCGCAGGAGCTTAGCATATTCCGTTAAGGTCTGGGAAACCAAGGTTATGGCAAAAACTGGCCGCAGAATAGAACTGGCCATGGTAAAAAAGGTATCGGACAAGAGATTCAGCTCTCTTGTCAAAAGGGTCCTTCAAGGACTGAGAGTTATCCACTGGGAGAAGGGTGGTTTTATTCAACCTGGAAACCTGCGAGTCCACCAGAGGTGGTACTGTCAGTTTCTTTAACAGGGACTCTTCAAAAAGGATACCATTCTAGCAAAGCACTTAGGGACCCCCGACTGTGCGTTTGGGGGAACCCCACTGACTCATGACAATGTTGTCGAAATAGGCGGGAAAGGGAAACCCCTCTGTCACTTTGGAGGCTCTGTGATACCAAATTGCACCTGCGCAGCCGACGCAGCAGTAGCTACACTTCAAAGTTTCCCGCACTGATACAATCAGCGCATCCACTAGCGCTTTTTCATCATGCGTGGCAGTAGTGGAAGAGGAATCATCCTCACTATCAGAGCACTCAGGGTGCGTGGACGCAGACCCAGTAGGTTGACTTGCGTCCACAGCGGCCAAATCAACCTCAGAGGAGACAGAGGATGCAGGTGAAGGCGGAGGAAGATTTTTGCTTGTCCTATTTTGGAGGGCCATATCTACTTTGGACACCAGTGACTGCAGGACCCCCGTCATAGCAGACAAGGGTGACTGGGACCCTGCGGGCCCTGCAGCCTCTGAGAGGGGGGTCAGATGGCAACACGTGCTCCAGGGACTCCATAGTTTACCTGGGGACTGCCAGCAAGAAGTGTAAAAATTGCTGTTAAAAGTTCCCCCCCCACCACTGCACCAGCGGCACCACAAGTCCCAGCGCACCAAATACCGCTGTAGCAGAAAGAGGGAGCCATTTAGCACCCCCTCCTCAGATGCAGAGCCTGAGAGCTGGGCTGCGCTTCATGCGGCGATCAAAGAGAAAGAGGAAGTTCAGGAACTGCCATTAGAGGCCCACCCCCGATTCACCATTCCATAGGCTTCAAAAACATGGCCGCCGCGTGATAGCAATGGGAAACTACAAGAAAGCGGCCACCGAACCATACAAAAAATGCCGCCGATTATACATGCAGTCATCCACGGCAAATTGGCAGCTACACGGGGCGCCCACGTGGCTCCCAGGACCCCTCCCCCGGGGTACCCCAGGTACACCAGGACCTCCCACCAAGACCATCGCCCTCAAAAAACGCGTTTTGCGCAACCGGCGTCCCCCGCCCTTGCCCCCAACACCCTCAAGAAAAACAAGGTATGGCCCCGGGGGGGGGGGATGGGTGAATGGGGGTGGTCTGCAGAGGGACCCCGATAGTGATGGGGAGCGACAGGAGGGAAGGAAGGGCATTGGGGGTCTGACCAACCCAGGGAGGGGACCCCACGTCCACCCAGAAAAACCACCAGAAAGGAGGGGGGACACTACTTGCCACACCTTGGGACCGGGCGGCCACAGCTCCAGGCAGACCACCGCACCATCTTGGAATGTGGGTGCAACGGGCCAGAGACTCGCTGTGACTCAGGTCCTGAACAGGGCTGTGAGCAGGGCTATGCGTCCTCGTGAGGCGTTTAACTTGCCGGCCAGCCCCCATCCAGTGGGGCTATGTTGTGGCCAACCTAGCGCAGAGCTAATTTCGGGTCGCATTCCCTGGCCAAACTGGGAAGACCATAAGGATCTAGGATATCCAGTCGTCGCCAAGTCCGGCAGTTGATTGTAGTTCTCACAGGAACAGAATTGATTGTAGTTCTCACAGAAACAGAAAACAATAAAAGAAGAAAAACATCAGTTTAAAAGGGAAAAAATGCTAGGACCAGATATCCCAGCAAGGAACTAGGTCCTTATTCCTGACTAGGCAGGAAAAAAAACTGAGGACCTATAGCAGGAAGTGGGAGTATACCCCCTGGGACTGCCCTATTGGCGTAGTCAAACTTTTTTTCACCTAATGTCCTACTCCTGAAGGGAGCAGCATAAACCAAGAGTCAAGAAAATCTGGAGCTGTGTCCGTCAATGAATGAAAGAGAAAAAATGTTTTACCTTTAGAACCACTTAATTTGGAGCCCAAAGCAGAAAAATCTGAGCAGAGTTGGTCCAGCTTAATGGCAGCAAAAACAATAAAACAGATCACAAAGAGACATGGTAGTTGGCACCACTGGGCAACCTCCCATAGGCGAAGCATCAAAAGACACCTGTATAACTATCTCCCAGAACAGTCCATCTGCTGTCCACCACTGGTGTCCACCTAAATATAGTTAATGACTGAAAGACTATATTTAGCAAGCGCCAGCAAAGAGTCTAGGCACGTACAAGTGCTCTGTAGAACAGGATCACATTAGATACAGTAACATCCTAAACATATTATTTGTACCTGGTCCATGAAGGTAATAAGCAAAAAAAAAAAAAAAAAGCTTACATTTTTATGATCTTTTTGCGGATCTCCACTTCTTTATCAATTGTGGGGTCTTCAAAGAGCTGCACTCTAAAGTTACTTTTTCGGAGGGGTGTGTTGCACTCCTGGCAAGTACCAGAACCTCGAACAAAAAGTAAATCAACACAACTTTCACACCTAGAAAAACAAGAAAATTAAATGTGAGAAAAGCACAGTATTGAACAATGCAAAGAAATTGTATCTTTGTTAAAGCACACATTATTGCAGTTCTGTACTAATTACAGATTGAATGTATTAATTTAAATGCAAGCAGTTCAGTCAGAGTTTGTACCAGCCTCTTGCAGTCCACATTTTAAACAGAGCTCAGACTGGGAGACAGAAGCAGTACAAGAAAACTATGCAACTATGGATATAGGATTGTGTATATGGGATTGTATGGTTGCATTTTCTTTTTTGTTGGTTGAGCTAGATGGACTTGTGTCTTTTTTCAACCTATTTAAAACATTCAGCAAAGCTACAGTACATATGGGCTAAAAAAGGAGAACGCTGATAGATGTAGAGAAGTAGTCCCTAAACCACGGTTCCAGGGGCCAGATGTGGCCCTTTTCTTGTCTTTATCTGACCCTTAGGGCACTATTCCATTAACTGACAGCAATGATGAGACTCCATTTCTTGTACGGATACCATTGATGGCACTATTCTTCCCATTGATACTCACAACGGGGCCCTCTTACTTCCAATAAAACCAATGATGCATTTTTGGATTTTCTCACTACTTTGGGTCATGATGACAATCATCAGTGAGACAAATAGTATGAATGATTCCAGTGGGACACAGCAAAAAAAAAAACATTTGTAAAAATAAAATTCATGGCGATAGCTTGCATGTGTACGAGGGGACAGGGCACTTTAAAAATCCTTATATATTTTAATAACTAGTTTTTTTTTTTTTTTACACTGTCCCTTTTAATTTTTTTTTTATCACTTTTATTCCCATCACCCTTGTGATAGAAAAAAGGCAGGACGGGTCCTCTTTTTGGAGACATCTGGGGGTCTCTCAAATCCCTCCTCTACCCCGGAAAGCATGAGATAAAAATAAATAAAAACACACTGATCTCAGCTTTCCAGAAAAAAAAAAAAAAAATGACAGCGTTTACATCTGTCAAAACCAGAAGTGACAGCATGACGTCGCTTCCAGCCTCCCAGGAGCATAGAGATGGGTAGGGACCATCTGGTCCACATCCAGCTTTATGGTAACCCAGCAGATGCACCGGATCGCATACCAGGCTCTCCTCCTGCTGCCTGTAAAAGAAATCCAGCCGATAGGATGGCTTTTACAAAAAACTGAATCGCTGGCTGAAAAGAAAGAAAAAAAGGATACGAGATGCCTGTAGCTGCAGGCATTATTTTGATAAAACCACTTCAATCTAAGGATGTCCATGAAAGTCCTATGTTTAGAAAGTGGTTAAAGAGGACCTCCTATCAGCATCTACAAATACTGTAATACAATATAACATAATATAATATAACATAATGACTTACAGGTCCAGGGATCCAGCACTGCCCTCACCCGAGTCGATTCTTCAATGGACTTCAGGGTCCCAGTGCCAGAATCCTAACTAAGGGAACCAGCAGTGAAGCCTTGCAGCTTCACAGGCAGCTTCCCACTGCGCATGCACGAGCAGCACTGGCTGCTGTTTGTGAATGGTCCCACAATCCTGGGACCTGTGATGTGTCCCAGAAGGCTGCGAAGGGGTGAACTTCCACTCAGATCGCTGCAGCAATCCAATCAGAAGTGGGGGGAATGCCAAATGTGGAAGAATAAAAATATGGAACATTAAAATTACCAAAAAATGTACTATGGGTAAACAACTTACCCTAATCCCACTTGTGGGCTTGTACCGTTGTAAAAAATCGTTATGTCTGACATGTGGACATGTACAACATGGTCTAAAGTCCTTCCCCTACCAATGGGAAAACTTTTCGCATCAGTGCCTTCCATAATTGTTCCTCCCTGCACGAAGCCTATTGCCGCTCTTGCCCCTGTGGGTTACTTTATGTAGGCCGTATTATGCGCACTCTATGCAAAAGGTTCGATGAACACCGCTTGTTTTTAGAGGAGGGCAATAGAAAGCATAGTGTACCATGTAATTTCTCTGAATTTCACAATAAAGTTTCACAAGAGCTTAAGGTATGGGTTGAGTTCATATCAGACACATTACCACCATTCAAACATTTCCAACGACTGTGTCAGCAGGAAACTTATTGGATTTTTACACTAGATACTCTAGCAACAAAAGGTCTGAACAAAGAAATTGAGACTAGTACAGTATGGTTGTCTAATTCGTTATCCAGACGTAGACTCTTAGTGAGATGTATATATCTACCAAACATTAGGGTGGCGCATTGCAATAGATTTTAGACTATTGTTATCCATTGTCTTCATCATATCTCATCATGAACTATTTACCTTTACGAATTTTCAGTTTTTTTTATCATTCCCAAATGCCTTTTAATTATAATTCATCATCTACTACAGCTTTGGGTGGTAAGTAGTATATAGTAGTATACGCACATGGTTTGCTGTATTAACCGGTGCATAAAACTTTTTAGCCCTTGGAGTCTATGCGTGGGGTGTGTGTGTGGTCCCCGGTTTGGTGGTGTACACATGCCAGACTTGAACTAATTGAACCCTGCATTACATATTAGTAATTATATTCATTATGTTTACAATAATGAGGGGTCTATTTGTATTGTCAGGATATACATGTCTTCTTTTAGTTCCGTATACTTTGTTGCATTAAATTAGCTCAATAATTCCCACACATACTACTCCTCACTACATTGCATCCTATTAATATTCACTCTTATTTTTCTCCCTCTTTTTATTTAAATGTATTATTGCATTTTTTATGTATTGTACTTGCACCCTTGCTCATTGCTCCCTCTTATTTAAAATTATTGCATTTTTTATGTATTGTACTTGCACCCTTGCTCATTACACATTGTCATTCTTTTTTATATACTATCTATATATATATATTTTTTTATATATATGGTATATATATATATATATATATATATATATATATACATATAGGTTTTTATATACAGTGGGTACGGAAAGTATTCAGACCCCCTTAAATTTTTCACTCTTTGTTATATTGCAGCCATTTGCTAAAATCATTTAAGTTCATTCTTCTTCCTCATGAATGTACACATAGCACCCCATACTGACAGAAAAACACAGAATTGTTGACATTGTTGCAGATTTATTAAAAAAGAAAAACTGAAATATCACATGGTCCTAAGTATTCAGACCCTTTGCTCAGTATTTAGTAGAAGCCCCCTTTTGATCTAATACAGCCAGGAGTCTTTTTGGGAAAGATGCAACAAGTCTTTCACACCTGGATTTGGGGATCCTCTGCCATTCCTCCTTGCAGATCCTCTCCAGTTCTGTCAGGTTGGATGGTAAACGTTGGTGGACAGCCATTTTTAGGTCTCTCCAGAGATGCTCAATTGGGTTTAAGTCAGGGCTCTGGCTGGGCCATTCAAGAACAGTTACGGAGTTGTTGTGAAGCCACTACTTCGTTATTTTAGCTGTGTGCTTAGGGTCATTGTCTTGTTGGAAGGTAAACCTTCGGCCCAGTCTGAGGTCCAGAGCACTCTGGAGAAGGTTTTTGTCCAGGATATCCCTGTACTTGGCCGCATTCATCTTTCCCTCGATTGCAACCAGTCGTCCTGTCCCTGCAGCTGAAAAACACCCCCACAGCATGATGCTGCCACCACCATGCTTCACTGTTGGGACTGTATTGGACAGGTGATGAGCAGTGCCTGGTTTTCTCCACACATACCGCTTAGAATTAAGGCCAAAAAGTTCTATTTTGGTCTCATCAGACCAGAGAATCTTATTTCTCACCATCTTGGAGTCCTTCAGGTGTTTTTTAGCAAACTCCATGCGGGCTTTCATGTGTCTTACACTGAGGAGAGGCTTCCGTCGGGCCACTCTGCCATAAAGCCCCGACTGGTGGAGGGCTGCAGTGATGGTTGACTTTCTACAACTTTCTCCCATCTTCTGACTGCATCTCTGGAGCTCAGCCACAGTGATCTTTGGGTTCTTCTTTACCTCTCTCACCAAGGCTCTTCTCCCCCGATAGCTCAGTTTGGCCGGATGGCCAGCTCTAGGAAGGGTTCTGGTCGTCCCAAACGTCTTCCATTTGAGGATTATGGAGGCCACTGTGCTCTTAGGAACCTTAAGTGCAGCAGAAATATTTTTGTAACCTTGGCCAGATCTGTGCCTTGCCACAATTCTGTCTCTGAGCTCTTCAGGCAGTTCCTTTGACCTCATGATTCTCATTTGCTCTGACATGCATTGTGATCTGTAAGGTCTTATATAGACAGGTGTGTGGCTTTCCTAATCAAGTCCAATCAGTATAATCAAACACAGCTGGACTCAAATGAAGGTGTAGAACCATCTCAAGGATGATCAGAAGAAATGGAAAGCACCCGAGTTAAATATATGAGTGTCACAGCAAAGGGTCTGAATACTTAGGACCATGTGATATTTCGTTTTTTCTTTTTTAATAAATCTGCAACAATGTCAACAATTCTGTGTTTTTCCGTCAATATGGGGAGCTGTGTGTACGTTCATGAGGAAGAAGAATGAACTTAAATGATTTTAGCAAATGGCTGCAATATAACAAAGAGTGAAAAATTTAAGGGGGTCTGAATACTTTCCGTACCCACTGTATATATCCAAATAAATCCCTTTAATTGTGGTTCCCTTTAAGACAGGCATTCAGCTCGTACTACCAGCTATTTGTCTTGAACACCACCCCCCTTAGGACCTATATTAAACACAGGCATCAAGTAATCAGGTCTGAGGAAGAAGTGGAAACTACGAAATGCGTTACTGCCCCCCATTCACAGCAGCACAGATGATGTAAATTCTAGCCCGGCCTCATTTGCATTTAAATGCTGGTTACCGCAGTTCCTGGCCACATCCTCCAATGAGCAGACTGCAAAAACGAGTGCCGAACGAGACCCGAAGCACCCTGCCACGGATTACTAGACGTGCCTGTAAATTTTATAGACAATGTGAGTTGATCACTGTCTATTTAAAAAATTAAAGTGATTTTACATACTGCACTTAGTCTGGTTCCTCCCTGTATTTAATAAAGGATAAATTTCTCCTTTTATAACATGTTAAACCCATATTTAGAGTGCAACATGTTACTAAGTCAGCATCAAACTCCTCCCCCACGTGACAGCAGGCAGGAGCTCCTCTCCCAGCATCAGTTTCACAATTTGAAAAGAGCACAGCAGTTCACTCTCCCCAACCATACCCTCCCCTACCCCCTGCATCATTCAGTGCTGTGAATGAAAGAAAACTACCACTACTGTCAATCATTGCAGGGGACGGCTTGTAGTTTTTAATGAACTACAATGACACTGGTGAGCGCTCTAGTAGTTCATTGATTCTTCCTACCATTCAGTAACTGCCTGCCCCGACCCAGCTACACTGACAGTCTGCAGGAGCCTGACACTGCACTCGTGATCTGCTAATTAATACTTAACAGGCTCCCAACAATAAACATTTTAAAAACGCACATTTATTTAAAAGAAAGGTGTAAATCTGCTCACACTGGCATATAGGAGGACTAATGACAATTATTTTGACAGTCTGGTGAAAGAAGCAATCTATTGAGGGCCTGTGATTGTAAAAATCTAAAAGTATATGTAATTCTTTTTTTTTTTTTTTTTTTTTTTGCTGTGTCCCACAGGAATCATTCATACTATTTGTCTCACTGATAATTGTCATCATGACCCAAAGTAGTGCAAAAATCCAAAAATGTAGGTTATCACAAGAACATGGAATAGAGAATTAGGCTGGGTTCAAACTGCCACACGAGTGGCTCACAGCTGGGGTCCGGTGCGTCCCTGTTCACCGTTTTAGGTCCAATTTCAGTCCGAATTTTGGGCTGAATTCGGACCTGAAATGGACCAGAAGATGCACAGGACTGTCGCTCCGGAGATATGTGAATCGGATCCATAGAGAGCCGGTCACAATCTCCTGACATGGGTATTGGAAACCCGGCATCCAAGTCGCAATAGTGTGAACTCAGCCTTAATCTTTCAATGGGGATGCCTGTCCCAGTGACATCTGTATAAGAGGAGACTTCCCTCACTTCAGAAATGTCCCCCCCCCCCTTCCTTTGTGTCTGCAGGACAGGAAGTAAAGACAAATCTCCCCAATGGTAAACCGATAAAAAAAAATAAAAAACACCTGACAGGGGGTTTAAACTTTCCATACCCTTTGCAAAACTAAGCATCTTGGTTTTACAAACACATTAACCTCTTGCAGACTGCCGCACGACTATATACGGCGGCAGTCAGCCCCTCACAGACAAAGTGACGTAGGGGTACGTCACTAGCCTGTGAGGCTCCATGGGGTGAGCGCGCGCCGCTAGAAGCGTGGTCCCACCCCCGCTTGTTCGCTGACTCCCCTGCGCGTGTGACCGGCGGACCCAATGTCCGCCGGTCACTCGCGATCGTCGGGTGGAGAGGGAGAAAGGCAGGCGGCTAATGTAAACAAAGCCGCCTGTCATTTTCCCCTGTGTAAGAACAGAGATCATACGGTCCTGCTATGTAGGATCGTATTTCTCTGTTGTTACACAAACAGCCACATCCCTTCACAGTTAGAAACACGCCCCTAGGGACACACTTAAGCCCTCCTTCCCCAATAAAGTTAACCCCTTCCCTGCCAGTGTCATTTTTACAGTAACAGTGCATATTTTTAGCACTGATTACTGTAGTAATGTCACTGGTACTCCCAAAAGTGTCAAAAATGTCAGTCAAGGGTCCGATCTGTCCGCCACAATGTCGCAGTCCCACAAAAAAAAAAAAAAAAAAAAAAAAAAAATCGCAGATCGCCGCCATTACTCGTTAAAAAAAAATATATAATAATAATAAAAATGACAAAAATCTTTCCCTTAGTTAGTAAACGCAATATCTTTTGCGCAAACCAATCAAAATACGCTTATTGCGATTTTTTTTACCAAACATATGTAGCAAAAAACAAATTGGCCTAAAATGTTAAAAAATTTTGATTTTTACATTTTTTTTGGGAATTTCATATAAAAAAAATTTGAAAAATAGTTATTTTTGCAAAATTGTCGCTTTTGTTTATAGCGCATGATCAAAAAAAAAAAAAAAAATCGCACAGGTGATCAAATACCACCAAAAGAAAGCTCTGTTCATGGGAAAAAAAGGACGTCAATTTCATTTGGGTACAGCGTCGCACGACCGCGCAATTGTCCGTTAAAATAGGCCCTGGTCAGGAAGGGGGTAAAATCTTCCGGGGCTTAAGTGGTTAAGGACCCCTATGTAATCGGCACAGGAACCCTATATTTACCCTTTTTTTTTACCAGAAAAAAGTTTTCTGAAATTATATTGGGATTATGCAACCTATCCAGATGTACATTGTACCAGGTCAATGAATGAATGTAGACGCACACTTACTGTACTTTGCAGTTCAGTTCACAAATGCACAAAAAACGTTGTTTGCACACAAAGCCCTTGTATAAAAGGAAATATTATGCAGACTACTTCAAAGTGAACCAGTACGGCATTTGCACAATAAGATCAACAAGAAACAGGTTTTTGCATGTTTATTTTTCAAGGCGTGTGTATTTTAGTTTTTGTGATTTTTGCACGAAAGAAGCCTTAATTATAATGTGAGTGGCAGCTGCCTTTTCAATGACTCGTAAATTTTATGTTGAACAGCTTACTCAGAACGGAGTGGTGGGGGGTGGGAGAAAGCTATACATTTATTGTACACTTTATCGACACCTAATTCTTGTTGGGCAAGAAACCTGAAATTCAACGCTGAAACGTCCTTGAGAAGAATTCACAAGGCAATACACACAGACAATGAATTATTTCTGGAAATCTTAACAGCAAATCTAGAGGTGTGGTTGGGTTACCAATGGATAAAACAATTCACCCTGTTCTACCCACCGATGTTTTAAACGGACAATGTTTCACGTTTTATAGATTTAATTACAATTTAAAAAAAATGTGCGTGTATGCTGTGTAATGGTCAGCATGAACGTTTCCGAGATAGAAACATATCTTGTGTTCCGTTAAACATAACCTGATATTTAATACCCGCTATCTGCAAAATTCAGCCAACTTTCCATTTCAGCAATTAGAGGAGCACAGAAGTAGGAATCAAACGATATAGTTTCTTCAAGGCCGATACCGATTTTTTCGGTCACTCTTCAGGCCAATAGCCGATATTAGGTGCTGATATTCTGTACATTTAAAGTTTTGAAAAATCAACACAATTTTCGAAAAAAATCTGGTACTGAACATGTTAACGTTTATTAAAATTTTTAACATTGAGGGCTCATTCTTCACACCATACCTGCCTGCATGAAAATGGATAGGAAAACGGCACAGACTTCACTTGCAGAGACATGTTTCACATCCGTTTTCATGCACAATTCAGTCAGTTTTCATGCACATTGTGTGGTGTGAACACTGAACAGGCCACATAGAGAAGAACCATTGTTTTTTGTGCACTTGCAGAAAGTGTGCAGCAAAACAGATGTCTCTGTCTATACCATGGTGTGACTGAACGAACGAGGCCTAGAAGTAGACAACTGTAAAACAAAGGGCTTGAAAAATAAAAACTTTTTAAAGGCTTCCCAAAACATAGAAAAATGGCATAAACTGCTGCAGTGCACTCACTGTAATGATTACATTTAAATCACTACAGCAGTGCAAAAGCTAGACAGTGGACACTATAGTTACTTAAATACTCCCAGTTAAGCACAACAATATTATAGTGCAGAAAGCATAACATTTCAGCATGTTCACCTGAAACGGCTTCCGTTTTTTTTTTTTTTTTCATATATTGCTGCCACTTCACTAAAAACACGCTCACTTGGTACTGAGGAAGGAGGAGCAGAAAGGTATCTTCTAGCATGAGAGGCAAGTCTTTTGTAGCGTGCCTCATTTTCTTTCCACCACTGAAGATCACCTCTTCTTCTGTCAACTACTGGTTCCTTCAAATAGAGATGAAGTTCATCATCCAGGCCGATTATTGCAGATTCAGAAGAATCCTCAGCATGAGGCTCCAATAAAACCCTGACCATCAATTCGACCACAATGAAGATTCTCTTCTGTCCGTTGTCATTTTGGACATTTGTCTGTTTTTTACAGCATCCTGCTCTTCCAGATTAGAAACATGCTCTTCCTGGCTTGACATTTCGGCAGGAACCTCCTGTTGAATATCTTCGCTCAGCCTTGGGCTAAACATCATCAGAAGAGAAAGCATCATCAGAATAGAGAAAAAGAGAAAGCAAGAGTCTTGTATCGAGGATCCAATAGACATGCCAGCACAACATTTTTATTCTCTTCATGCTTCTCAAAACATTTGGTGAGGCTTTCCCTCATGGCCTGCCTACATGTTTCAATGCCGAATGTGTTGGGTCCTTCATTCTCCTGAAGAAGCATCTCTAGCACTCTCACACATGGGATGACAGATGACACAGATGAGTCGTAACGACTCACCTCTAGTGTCACTTTTACTATGGGGAGGAGGGTCTCAATGACATTGGCTATAATGCCCCACTGATCAGCAGTAGGACAAGAATATCCTCCATATTCACCTGAATAGATGGTAAGAGCTCGCTTCTGTTCCAGCATTCTTTGCAGCATGTGAAGTGTTGAGTTCCATCGTGTTGGAACAGCCTGAATCAAGTTGTTTTTGGGTAGGCCAAGGTCTTTCTGAATGCACCTCAGTCACTGCTTGGCAAGGATTGAATGGTGGAAATGGCCCAAGCACCTGTTCAGCATGCAAATTATATGAATCAAAGCTCTCTGGCTTGACAGACCTTTATTTACCACAAGTTGCAGGGTGTGTGCCATGCAATTGAGGTCTGACACTTCAGAAAGCCTCATTCCTTTCACTACGTTTGCTCCGCTGCCTCGAAGCACAAGTATCACCCAGTCTTTGTTTATTCCCCAGTCTTCAAGCATGCCTAGAATTTCTCGATTGTACTCCCCAATGGGAGATCCTTGCATCACTTTTGTATTCAACACCAATTGCCTTTTTGTCCATCCGCTGTCAATAAAGTGGTATGTAAGACTCATTAGTGACTGTTTGTCCTGACCAGCAGTCAATCGTGAATGAGAGTGAGTTGTCAGCATTCTCTGGTTGCAGCATAGTCTTTACTTTCTGAACTACCTTTCCCAGCATTTCAGTTCGAAAATACTTTTCACTCTTCAGTGTGTACCTTGGCTCAGCTATGGACATCAACCGCTTAAATCCAGAGTCCGACACCATTGTAAATGGCTGGTTATCAGTGACCATCATCTCTGTGACTACTTTGTTCAGCAGTTGGGATCTTCCATCCAAATTTAGCCACCTGTTTTTTTTTTTCTGAAACATATCTGTT
Organism: Pelophylax lessonae; assembly: GCF_965119305.1. Lineage (NCBI taxonomy): Eukaryota > Metazoa > Chordata > Amphibia > Anura > Ranidae > Pelophylax > Pelophylax lessonae. Next base: position 145,952,112 of record NC_138780.1, on the reverse strand, counting down.
ATTGTTATCTGAGGTAGTGGAGGTATTTTACCTTGTGATTCAGTTTTTTTTTTTGTGCAGTTCAACATGATGAACTCTTAAATGGGCCCAAATATTTGACTTATTTTTGTTTCTTGCAGTTGCTGATCCCATGCTTACATTGTTTTTGCATGTGTTGCACACTGCTGCTTTTCTTGGATATGGTGGAGACAAGAAATAGTCCCCCACCACACTTTTACTTTTTCTGTCTGCATCCATCTCCATTGCAATCTGAAAGTTTATTCTGAAGAAGGTTAAAAAAAAAAAAGGCTGGCTGGCACCCTGCTGTGCGTGGGTGGCTGGCTGGCACCTGGCCGTGGGTTGGTTGGCTGTTGGCTGGCACCCTGCTGCTGTGGCTGGCTGGCACAGGGGATGTGGGTGGGTGGGTGGCTGCTGGCTGGGGTGTCCTCCCTGGTGTTCACTGTCCAAAAACAAGGGAGGCGGCCTAAGAAGCCAGAACATGCAGGCCCAGTGCGCGGATGTGCATGGCGCAGAATAGGCATTGTCGCGTCTTCCGCGCACAATATCCGTCATATCGGCAAGTTTCGTGACCAATACTGATACTTGACTGAATGCAAATAAATCAGCGCTGCTCTTTAGATTAAAGGACTCTCAATATACTCCTAAGTATAAAAACGAATGTGAGTCAGTGACTCAACCTGTGATCACCCTAAATTAATAAAACGTGTATATGGTAGTGTCTAGAACAGCGGTCTTCAAACTTTGGCCCTCCAGTTGTTCAGGAACTACAATTCCCATCATGCCTAGTCATTTCTGTGAATATCAGAGTTTTACAATGCCTCATGGGATGTGTAGTTTCACAACAGCTGGAGGGCCGTAGTTTGAGGATGCCTGGTCTAGAATGTATAAAACAAGTAGATATAAATTTCTTATAACAATATTAGTGCTGTATCTATAAAAAGTATAAATGGGTGATATAATCTGGGATTTAAAATATAAATGTAAAGTGCCAGCAATATATATCTAGATAACAGCAATGAACTCTAATAAATTACAAATGCATCATATAAATAAATAAATTGAGTGAATATATATCTATCTCATAAAGAATATAAATCCAGTGAAAAAATAATAATAAAGTGACAAGTGCTAGTGCGAATCGTCCATAAACTGCTCTCCCTTCTGTTCTTTAGTCCCTAAATAATGCAGTTCATAAATGCTTAAAAGTGACCGGTGTCCACTGTTCAGGTATATTACATTTGTAATCTCTCACTATGGTCAGTGCTGCAAACCGTGCTCCCCTCTTTCCTCCCTACTTACCAGAGGCAGGTAGGGTATGGGCCATTCAGATCTTCACAGGGGTAAACCTTGCACTTCCCACAGGGATGTGGGCCACTCCAGCATTTCCTCCTATACTCCGGGGCTAGCTCCTCCTCAATTCCACATACCAGCCACCATATAAAGAGAACATGCTTCCATAGTGTAGTATATTAACCGCTTGCCGCCCGCCCGCCGTCATATGACGGCGGAGCGGTGCGACCATTATCCTGGGCCGCCGTCATATGACGGCGGCACTTTAAGCAGGGCAGGCGCGCGATCGCGTGCGCGCCGCCCTGCACTGCCGGTGTCGGGGTGTCCCCGGGACACCCCCCGTCACCGGCAGGGGGGAAACAGCCAATGGGCGTGGCCGTTTCCCACGTGATCGGCTGTGTTCCAATGACACAGCCGATCACAATGAAGGCGCCCACAAGATGACCGCGCATGCGCGATCGGGAGCGCGCAGCGCGGTCATGTCGGTGGCACTGTGTTCCGTAGGAACACAGCTGTCACCGGCGGTAGTAAACAGTCACTGACAGTGACTGTTTACTATGTGATCGGCTGTGAATCCATTCACAGCCGATCACAAAATGTAAACAAAGAGCAGTAACTCAGTGTTACTAGCTCTTCTCTCCTCATACAGTTTCCAGTATGAGGGGAGCAGAGCTAGAAACACTGAGTTACTGCTCTGTGTACCTGTAAAATGTAAAAGCACAGTAAAATCACACAAATAAAAGGTCCCCACACAGTCCTCAGTCCCCCCCCAATGTCACCTGTCACCCAACAGTCACCTCATCAGTGCCCAGAAATTGACACCTATAACGTTCACATGTGAGGGTAGCGATCGCAGGCAGAATCACAGCGATTCTGCCCGCGATCCGGAAATCATTGCAAATCGCGGGACGCCTGTGCGTTGCCCCTGATTTGCAATAGCACCCCAAACGCTGTGCAATGTTGCCGCCATTTCCGTCTGCCGAATCGCGGTAACATCGCGCAAACATCGCATGACGCCCAAAAAAGGTACAAGAGTTTCTTTGGAGCGTCATGCGTTGTTTGCGCGATGTTACCGCGATTCGGCAGGCGGAAATCGCAGCAACATCGCACAGCGTTTGGGGTGCTATTGCAAATCACGGGCAACGCACAGGCGTCCAGCGATTTGCAATGATTTCTGGATCACGGGCAGAATCACAGTGATTCTGCCCGTGATCGCTACGCTCACATGTGAACGTAGCCTAAAGTTCACCGGTCACATGTCACCCCGTCAGTGATTGTCATCTGTCACCCCATCAATCATCGTCACCTGTCACCCCATCAATCATCGTCACCTGTCACCTCATCAATCATCATCACCTGTCACCTCATCAATCATCATCACCTGTCACCCCATCAGTCATCGTCACCTGTCACCCCATCAGTCATCGTCACCTGTCACCCCATCAGTCATTGTCACCTGTCACCCCATCAGTCATCGTCACCTGTTTGCTATATACATGCAATCACTTACTGACCGCCTAACGACTATATGCGTCGGCCATTAAAAGCTAAATACTGGGGTTATGGCAGCAGATAGCCCCCATAACCCCGGTATTTTTTGAAACGGCGGGCGGTCGGCTTTCAGATAAGGGTGGTCCCAGTGGCGGATTCGCCGCGGAATTACCCTTACGGTGCAGGGGAAGAGGTGCCCCCCCCCCTCCTGCCACGTCCCAGACGTTTTCCCAGCTTACCGGACCCACCGGCAGCGGGGAAAACTATCCGATCCCGGATCCTCAGAGACAGGAAGTCGAGTGAGGGCAAAATGGCCCTCATTCAACTCTATGGTCTTGGAGGACCGGAGCTACGTCAAAAGACGTTGCCTAGCAACCGGTTTAAAGGGCCGCTTTTTTTTTTTTGCTTTTTTTTTTTCCTCTTTCAACAATTTTTTTTTTTTTTTTTTCTTTTTTAGTGTAGTTGTGAGGTGTGAGGTCTTTTTGACCCCAGATCTCACAATAAAGAGGACCTGTCATGCCTATTTCTATTACAAGGGATGTTTACATTCCTTGTAATAGGAATAAAAATGATCAAAACATTTTTTTTTTTTAAACTGTGTAAAAATAGAAAAATAATAAATAAAATAAATAGGAAAAAAAAAAAAAAAAAAAATTAAAGCACCCTGTCCCCGTTAGCTCGCGCGCAGAAGCAAACGCATACGCAAGTCCTGCCCACATATGTAAACGGTGTTAAAACCATACATGTGAGGTATCGCCGCGATCGTTAGAGCGAGTGCAATAATTTGAGCCCTAGACCTCCTCTGTAACTCTAAGCTAGTAACCTGCAGAAATTTTTAAAATGTTGCCTATGGGGATTTTTAAGTACCAATGTTTGGCACCATTCTGTGAGCATGCGCAATTTTGAAGCATGACATGTTCGGTATCTAATTACTCGGCGTAACATTATCTTTCACATTATGGAAAAAAATTGGGCTAAATTTACTGTTTTCTTATTTTTTAGTTCAAAAAAGTGAATTTTTTTCAAAAAAATTGCATTTGGAAGACTGCTGCGCAAATATGGTGTGATAAAAAATATTGCAATGATCTCCATTTTATTCTCTAGGGTCTCTGCTAAAAAAAAATATATAATGTTTGGGGGTTCAAAGTAGTTTTCTAGCAAAAAAAATGATTTTAGCTTGTAAACACCAAGTGTCAAAAATAGGCCCAGTCTTAAAGTGGATAAATGGACAACTTTGTGTAAAGCGCTACTTGGATGTGAGGCCTATGTATGTGGCCAGGCTGTGAAAAAGTGTTACACATGTGGTATCGCCATACTCAGGAGGAATAGCAGAATGTATTTTGGGGTGCAAGTTTTGCTATGTACATGCGATGTGTTAGAAATATTGCATAAATGGACAGCTTTGTGTAAAAAAAATGTGTTTTCATTTTCTTTCCACATTTTCCAAAAACTTGTGGAAAAAAATGACATATTCAAAAGACTCATTATGCCTCAAAAATTATACGTTGGGCTGTTTGCTTTCCAAAATTGGGTCATTTTATGGGGGTTTCCATTGTCCTGGTGCTCCAGGGCCTTCAAAAGTGCGATAGGTTGTCAGGAAATGATATGTGTAATTTGTGCTCCTAGAATGCCGGACGCTGCTACTTGGATGTTAGGCCTCTGTATGTGGCCAGGCTGTGAAAAAGTCTCACACATGTGGTATCGCCATACTCAGGAGGAGTAGTAGAATGTGTTTTTGGGTGTAGTTGCAAGTATACATGTGCTGTGTGAGAGAAATAACCTGTTAATACGGCAATTTGTAAAAAAAAAAAAAATAAAAAAAAATAAATCTTCATTTTGCAAAGCATTGTGGGAAAAAATTACAACTTCAAAAAACTCATCATGCCCCTTATTAAATACCTTGGAATGTCTACTTTCCAAAAAGGGGTCATTCGGGGGGTATTTGTACTTTCCTGACCTTTTATTGTCTCAAGAAATGAGATAGGCCTTCAGTACATCAGGTGTGATCAAGTGTGATCAATTTTCAATGATTCGCACCATAGCTTGTGGACTCTATAACTTTCACAAAGACCAAATAATATACACTTATTTGGGTTTTTTTTACCAAAGATAAGTAGCAGTATAAATTTTGGCCAAAATTTGTGAAGAAAAATTACTAATTTGCAAAATTTTATGACAGAAACAAAGAAAAATGCGTTTTTTCACGATATTTTCAGTCTTTTTTTATTTATAGCACAAAAAATAAAAAACCCAGTATTGATCAAATACCATCAAAAGAAAGCTCTATTTGTGTGAAAAAAAGGACACAATTTTTGTATGGGTACAGTGTTGCATTACTGAGTAATACTCAGTCAAAGTGTGAGAGCGCTGAAAGCTGAAAATCGGTCTGGGCAGGAAGGGGGTGAAAGTGCACTGTAGGCAAGTGGTTAAAGAAGCTTTATTAAATAAATTACAAAATCAATGCACTCACGAGCTTTCCAAGTTAAAAAGGCAATATTTCCTGGTGTGGTGGACGCCGTAACCAGCCTGCGCTCCAACCACCGGAAACGGATGCGACGTCAACTAGAAGCTTACCGGTTTTGCCCCTCCTACAGAGCATCTTCTGAAGCTACAGTGTAATGCGTCTGCTTGACTTAAGTAGTCATGTATTGCACTTGCTCCATCTTTCTAATTATTATCAGGGGATTAACAGTCAGTGCCAAACCGGAAGTACCCTTGCCGCCATCTTGCTCCTCCGGAAACTTAACAGACGCCATAATACTACTCCCAAATTTGTAAACTGTCAGCAGTATAGTCTTATTCCGAATATATATACCTGGCTTTTTCCAACTAAATGCGCCATAATGTCATTATTTAATGACCAACAATCATAATATGAGAAATATAAAGCATATAAAGCATTTTAAAAGGAATTATTCCTTTATCAGCAGCAGCCAATTTTTTTTCACTGAGCACCTGATTATAATTATTTATTGTCTAAGCACAGGTATAACCCCTTTTTTCCTGTAATACTGATACTTCACAAAAAGGGAACGTCGGCCCCACCAATAATCGGTCGATTAGAACTACACAGAAGGGTTCTTGTTAGAAGAAAAGCAACAGGCAACAAATAGTACTTATTAGAACTAAGTATTAAGAGTGGTTCATTAAAATGTGACTACAGTCAAAAAAATTTTTTTCCTCATTTGTTTAAAATAAGAGGACCTCGAAGGGACATTCTTTGGAGGACAGTGAAGTTCACGTTTTAGACAAAGGACAACTGTTTCACAAGTAGTGTGAAAGAGGCCATCTAATTCAAACTAAAACAACCATCCCTGAACAGGGTTGGGGGTTTTCCATACCATTTGTCTCTCACATATAATGCTGTTTTAACATCTTTACCTAGTTTTGACAATTCACACCTACAGCCATGTAAATTCGAAATGATCAACACTTGTGTAGACACTGTCAGGTTTTTATTGCTGTCTTTGATGTCTAACTGCTGTCATTGCCAATGTCCATAGGAATTAAAGTGAGGTAAATACATTTAGGAGTTGCCACCAGAACGGAAATAGAGGGGAAATCTTACAATAGTGACACCTGTTCCCGGGACAGGGATTTCCCTGATATTAGAAAGATATCCTTTCACTTCATGTTTAGTTCATAGGATAGAAAGTAAATGGAAATATCCTGATTGAGACACAGATAGCAAAAAACAAAGTCGTTTTAAAGGAATATTAAGCTTTTTTTAAAGTAAAAAACATAACATGTTATTCTAAAACAAATTATCCCAAATACTATCGCGCCTAGGAGAAATACATAAAATTGAAAAAAATAAATATTATATAAATATAATAAACTGAGCGGTCGGTTTTTTTTTTTCTTTTTTGGGCAACCGGCTAGGTTGCACAAAAAAAAAACCGGTTAGTGTGTACCAGGCTTTAGTTTGAAATCTAAAATCCACCTTAAAGTGCAAAACAAACAAACAGCAATAAATCAAAGTCCATAAAAAGTCCCTTTTGTATCATAGAAAAATTTGCAGTATATTAAAATCCAAAGTGCTTCTCATCTTTCCACATCCACTTCACCACAGTGAACAAGTGAAAACTGCTCCTCTTATGGTTCAATATTTACCGACTGCTTTTGCCATCATTATACTGATTGGTAAAACAGGCTTTAAACACTCTTTCAAGACAAGCTGATCCTCTCCAGGGTCAGGATATCACCATAAGGAGATGAGTTCACTTGTGCTCAATGGGAAAAGATAGCCCACATAGCTTAATCCAGTTTAAAATGCTTTATTTATATTAAAATTCCCCAATAAAATACTCACAAAATGACAACAGTAACAATGCCAAAGATAGTCACAGTGAGCACGTCCCCCCAGATAGTGTGGGAACAAATTGTGTGTCTCACCACACTCGCAGTCCTCCCAATCCTTGCTGCCTCCAGTTGGCTTGTTGATGTAGCTTCTTATCGCTGTATGGTCTCCTGCTGACGTGTTTCGTCATTACGACAACGTCTGAGGGTGTGGCCATACAGCGTAGTGACAACTCTTATAGACGCCTAAACCTAACCCTTCTGGATATTGCAGTCTCAGAACTCTCGATGGTCGCTGAGCTCACTCTCGATCTGAGCACAAGTCATGGAAGGCCAGCGCTTCAACATGTTTAATACATCAACTGAATCATTACTTCTAATCGCTCCTAATCTACTTAGACATTATATCTATCATAGACCATTAAAATACTCATTAGGTAATTTCCATTAAAGTTAATTAAAATACACAATAAATCATTCCCGTTCCAATTATTTTAACAAAATTATTCATAAAAATGTGATTCTTAAAAAATAGATATTTTTAATAATACTAAGAACTTCAGGTAATATTAAAAAAAAGGGATTCATTTATTAAACCCATAACAGTTCTGCACTCCATCCATATATATTACCTGAATAAACTAAAAATCAGCTCCAACATTAATACATTTCCTATAGTTTAACATAAATCAATAACCATTAAAGACATTAATAGCTACATTAATTGATTCATATTAAACTATAGGTAATGTATTAATGTTGGAGCTTGTGTTTAATTTATCCAGATAATACAGTATATATGGATGGAGCGCAGAATTGTTATGGGTTCTAATAATTAATAATTCTTTTAATATTACTTGAAGTTATTAGTATTAATGTAAATATGTATTTTTCGTTTCAATGTTTTTTATTGAGATTTTCATGAGAATAAAAAAAAAACATCAAAGGTACAGAAAGAAATACCGTTAACATAGGCATAACAGTCACAATTGTCCTACTGCAATTACAAAATATTAACGTAGGAAAAAGACACTCGCAGCGTAGGCAGTCGCTATGAATCATAGTCCGAGGAGAGTGAGAAATCTATATGCAGTTCAACAGGTTACAGAACAACACCCAACAAGAACAAGTATTGGGAATGCGAGCATCATAGTACAGCAAGTAATAGGGGCTAAAAAATGTTGTAAGCAATAAAAGCCATTCAGCCCACTGCCGTACCCCAGCCCCAGTGCTGCTTATGTAATCACATGGAGGGTTTGAATGTGAGAAAATGCAAGTGGGCTAACGGTACACATCCATAAGGCCAAAGAGATAGGAACAAGATGGAATAGCAAGAGAGAAGAAAGGAAAAAAGTAGTAGGAAGAGAATTAGTAGGACCCCGCCCTGCCCCCCCTGTCCCCAAAATCCGATGCCCCAGTTTCCATTAGCTACCTCCAGTGAGATAGCGGAGCCACGGCTCCCATACCTTGTCAAACTGTTTCATCTTATCATTCAGCATAGCCGACATACGTTCATTGAGCATTATCCAGGTAAGTTTATGGCGGAGCTGGTCGAGCGGCAGGACTGGAGACCTCCAAGATCGTGCCAGCGTTATTTTGGCAGCCGTAAAAATAAACTAAATAAGCCTTCTCTGCGCCCCCGCGGCAGCGTCCACCTTTAGGTGATGCCTCATATAAAGTCCCAAAACCTCCTCTTTTTTGTTGCAATTGATTAGGGATGGAAGTGCCTATTTGGTTGGTTATATGGCTTATATTCATTCATTACACTATGGGGTGCCCTATACCATACAATTTCATTGATTTATAATATTGCCACCACCTGTCCTTTACCATGGCCATTGGGTCATCTATAGGCACTTGGTTTATTTCAATGTGTGGACGGTGGCACCGGCAGGGTTGCCGTCAGGCGCCGGGAGCTGCGAGGCACACCGGGGGCCTTCCCCCTCCCCTCTGACGCAGGGACGTGGGAGGGTTTGCCCGCTGTGCATCGGCGTCACGCATCCCGTGCCGTTACGTGTGACGTCATCCTTTTGGCGCCACGGCGTCGGCACGTCGGGTTACAGCTGCACTTCTTAACAGGGGGAGACCTTGGCGCCACAGTCCGGGTTGGCTGCTGCCACCCGTGGTGTGGCGTCCTCTTCCCTTTTTGTGAGTGCTGACGTGACGATGGGAGCTGTTTGTGGCCGCTAATTGGGTACTATCTAAGGACATCTCCCTTGTATATCCTTACTATTTCTTTTTTCTTTCTTCTTCCCCTGGCTGTCTTGTTTTCTCATTTCTACTGGGTTTACACATGCCACCATCCGGTCTATGCTAAATTCTCACGGTGGCAATGGCTAACACCATCTACTCATTTTTTAGCATTGTCCTACTTCTATCATCATTTTTTTGCACTTTCCCATTCCATCACCCTGGCCCCCTCACCTACCTTGCTATAGAGGTTCTTGCCCTGGGATGTGGCTCTCTATTCTGGCTACTACATGCACTATATACTTGATATTTTACCACCCACCTTTAATTTTTACATATATTTTCTATATGCAGTATCCGTTGGTAATTGCTATCTAACTACGCCACTTATTTTACACACCTGGGTTCACCAATTTCTTCCTTTGATGTCCTCTCGTCGTCCCTTACTGGCTAGAGACTGGGCTCCCATAGCTCCCGGTTAGACGTCTTTCCCTGGTTGGACTGTTGCCCATACAGTATATTACATAATTATCTCATCATAAAGCATGACAAGGGATGCATCTGCTCCTGAAGAAGTGGAATTTACTCCATGAAACGCGTAGAGCCAGTTACTATGCATTCCTTTTATTACTCGACCTACATTTTACCGATTTGGCTTTATATGCCCATTTTTAGCCATGGCTTCATCTGTTTAGGCTCCATCAGTTCTCTATGACTGTACATATATGCTGTTCCATTGTGTTATTATTGTACCCTACTTTTTATACATGTACCTATGCCTTTTGTGGATATTTGTATGGATGGTGACAATTATCATTAAATTGTTGTTCTTTTTGCTACCTGGTTGTGCACCCATCTGTTTACCTACTCTAGCCATGTTATACACCCCAACCAATATGCACTTCATATAAAGTCCCACTTGTTCCCCTTCCTCATTTTATTCCCTTAGTGATAGGGCTGCTAGGCCTTCGGCTTGTCTTGAAATACTACTGTGGTATGGATTCATCCACATTTTACCTGTTTCTACCATATGTTATATATATATATATATATATATGCCGTCTGTCCTATGTATTTTTTAATTACATTCCCTTCCCCCATTTGTCATTAGCGTCCACCTTCAACCCTAACAAGGCTTGTTGTGGGGATTTAGTCAGGTTAACTTGTGTAAGGGTGTATATAAAGTTATACACCCTTATCCAATAGCGGCGCGCCTTAGGGCATTGCCACCAAATGTGAAACATAGTTCCTTCCTGACCGCAGCCACGGAAGCACAGGGAAGATGCGCCAGGTACAAATCTCTAAATTCTCGCCGGTACCGTATACCAGCGCAAAAATACTTTGTAGTTCGCTTCAATAATTGAGGTATTAATCAGTGATTTGGAGGCGGCCTGAGCCATAAGTCGCCAGTCGACCAGCTCAATGCCCTCCTGCAGGTCGGCTTCCCACTGAACCATATATGACAGCTTCACAGAAGATTCAGACAACATATGTATGGAGATATAGCCGTGAAGCTTGTCGTATTTCCGACAGAGAAATTCCATGGGAGTCATAGTCATTAAATCAGAAATCTGAGACAAAGTACGTAGGAAGTGCACAATTTGGTTAAAACGATAAAATTCAGACGTAGGTAAAGCGTGCTTCTCAATCAGTGCCTGTCTCGTCAGAAAACCCCTATGATCGCAGAAATCCGCTATCCGTATAAGCCCCTTATTTGTCCACCACTGGAAAGAGAGACTGGGAGAGAGACCCAGGGGAACCCGCTGTTGTTGAGCACAGGAGCTAGAGGAGTGTGGAGCGATTTGAAATTATGTGCCTTGGACAATCTGTCCCAAACGGCCAAAGAATGGGACAGAGCCAGGCATAAAACAGGGGGGCGCTCTTTAGGCGGTTACCACAATAAATGAGAGATCAATTTATCCGGAACAAAGCACGCCTCCAGCTACATCCAGATAGGGTGGGGGCCGTTTGAGTGAAATTTTGCTAATTGGGCCAGTTGTGCAGCATAGTAATACTTCATCAAATCCAGCACCCCCAAGCCACCCCTGTTTCTGGGAGTCAAAAGCGTTCTCCTGTTCACCCTAGGTCTCTTGTTCCCCCAGATAAAGGATAACAGTTTGATCTGTAACCTCTGGATATCGCATCTACGTAAGGCAATAGGCAATGTGCGAAACCAATATAACATTTTAGGCAAGATATTCATTTTAACTGAGTGTAGTCTGCCAAACCACGACGGAGGGTGGAGCAGCCACCTATCCATGTCAGCCAGTAGTCGAGCAAAGAGGGGCGGATAGTTACTATTGTACAGTGTATGTAAGGACGGTGTCAATTGTATGCCTAAGTAAGGTAACGTTTTAGTCTGCCAGATAAATTTATAAGACTGTTGTAAGGCGGTAACCGTTGAACCCTCTAAAGAAACATTCATCCCCTGCGACTTAGCTTGATTGGCGTTCAAGCCCGATATACGTGCGAATTGGCGAAGCAACGCAAAAAGGTTCGGAAGAGTTGTGGTCGACGAAGAGATCAAGGCCAGAATGTCATCTGCAAACAACATGCATTTGTGCTCCGATCCCCAGCAGAGCACTCCCTTAATATCTGCCGAGGCACGTATCTTAATTGCCAGAGGCTCTAAGGCCAACACAAAAAGTAGGGAAGACAAGGGGCAACCCTGTCGGGTTCCCATACCAATGGTTATCGGACCTGACGCGTAACCCTTCAACATTAGTTTCGCTGTGGGAAAGCTATAGAGAGCCCTCAACATGTTGAGAAAAGGCGCGCCAAAACCATATCTCGCTAAGACATCAAACAAATAAGCCCACGAGAGGGAATCAAATGTCTTATGAATGTCTAATGAGAGGAGCATGCACTTTCGAGGGCCCCCCCCCCATCCCAGTCCGAGTGGATGGCCGATATGATGTCCAGTACCCGCCTAGTCTGATCGGAAGTCTGGCGTCCCGGGACAAACCCCGCCTGATCAGGGTGAATATAGCTAGATAGGAAAGAGCCAAGTCTAGTCGCCATGATTTTAGTTAAGATCTTTAAGTCTGAATTTATTAACGATATTGGGCGATAATTCTCACACATACTGTGATCCTTCCCCGGTTTTGGGAGGACATGAATGAATGCTGCTTTCTCCTGAAGCGGCAGGTTTCCCCCAAGGCGTATTGCATTAAAGAATGCACAGAGATGAGAGGACAAAACGTCCTGAAATTTGCAATAATATAGTCCCGGAAAACCGTAAATATGTATTTTTTAGCAATATCCTTTTTAGGAATATTTTTTTAAATATTTGGAGTGGGAGTTATTTTAATTAAACTTGTATGGAAATTACCTAATAAATATTTTAATGGTCTATGACAAATATAATAATGTCTAAGTAGATTAGGAGTGATTAGATGTAATGATTCAGTTGATGTATTAAACATGTTGAAGTGCTGGCCTCCAATGACTTGTGCTGAGACAGTGAAATCAGCAGCCCTGGAGAGTCCCGGGACTGCAATATCCGAAAAGTCTGGCCAGCGGACGTCTATAAGTGGTTTGTTGCTATGCCGTATGGCTCAGACGAAATTGTAATGATGAAATGCATCAGGACCAGACCATATGGTGACTGGATGTGATGTCAACATGCCGATTGGAGGAGATGTGGCTGGGAGGACTGCAAGTATGGTAGGATGGAAACACAATTTGTTCCCACGCTATTTGGGGTGACATGCTGGCTCACTGTGACTTTCTTTGACATTGTTACTGATGTCATTTTGTAAGTGTTTTATTGGGGAATTTTAATATAAATAATGTGTTTTATACTGGATTATGCTATGCGGGCTATCTTATTCCCTTGAGCACGAGAGAGTGCATCTTCTTATAGTGGCATCTGGACCACAGGGAAGATCGGCTTATCTGGAAGGAGTGTTCAAAGTCTGTTCTGCTAATCAGTAAAATGGTGGCAGAAAAAGTTGGTTTTGAACCAAAAGGGGAACGATTTTCACTTGTTCACTGTGATCCGGGAAAATAAGAAGCATTTTGGAACTTTAATATACTGCAATGCTTTCTATGATACAAAAAATACTTTTTTTTATAGACTTTGATTTATTACTGTTCATTTGTTTTGCACTTTAGGATGGATTTTAGATTTCACTCTAACACTGGGTATTTTTTTTAATTTTATTTAACCGCTTGCTGACCGCCGCATGACTATTCACGTCGGCAGTCAGCCCCTCACAGGCAAAGCGACGTAGGGCTACGTCGTTAACCTGTGAGGCTCTAGGGAGCGAGCGAGCACACGCCGCCGGAGGCGCGGTCACGGACCCCCCCGCACGTGTGCCCGGCGGACCCGATGTCCGCCGGGCACTCGCGATCGTCCGTTACACCGGAGGAAAGGTAGGCTATCCGAGCTATAGTGGAGTTACAAATATACAAAAATATATGCCACTAGGCAGACAAGACAAACAACTCCCTGCAGCATCCTATTATTACCTGAATTTGGTGCGGTTGTGTGTCACTCCATCTGCACAGCTACAAACTACAAGTCCCATCTTCTACCGCGACAAAGGGATTTGTAGTTTTCGATGGAGTACAAGTGTGGTGACATGACCACACTTGTAGTCCATTGATACACCCTCCAGCTCCGTAAGGGCTCTTTCACACGGGCGATCCGATCAGATCCGCCTGCCAGTTTTTTTAGGTGGATCTGATCGGATCCTCCATGCAGCTCTATGGGGCAGCGGATGTCAGCGGAGACATCACCGCTGACACCCGTATCCGATACTGTCCGTGAAATCTGGACGGATGGAAACCCTATTTTTCCATCCGTTCAGGGAACGGATCAGATGAGAGCGGACAGGCGGCCCACTCTCATCCGATCCCCCATAGAGAGCAGCAGGGGCTGTGACACCTCCCTCTCCGCACTGCAAGCGGAGACGGAGCTGTCATCCGCCGGCTCAGCGGGGATCGATCCCCGCTGAGCAGCACGGATCCGCCTACGGAGGCGGACCGTGTGAAAGAGCTCTAACTGAAGATCCAAACCTCAGTACAGATCAAACATCATAGTACAAATACCAGAAGAATAGTCTGCAGAAGCCAGAGCATTGCACCCATGATCATGGCTGCAATGCTTTGCTCTAATGCAAAAATAATAAATACATTCACTTTTTTTAATAAATCGATATGGGTGTATTTAGTATTCTTTGCAAAAAGTAGAATATTTCTTTAGGCAACACATGGAATCAGAATATATGAAAAAACTTGAAAAAAAATAAAAAGGTGAAGTATGAGGTCCCCTTAAAAAGTTTTGGATATCTATGAACATAAAAAAAGTCCAAATGGCTTACGTTAGCAGACAAGACGCCCAAAGTCAATATGCTGCTTATGGTTATAAAGAAAGTAGACACTGGACTGCAGACACTGGACACCCTTGCCTGTCCTAATGGCTTGGAAGACAATGACACAAGGAGAGATCACATTACAGTAAACACACATTTTATGCAGTATTAATGCTCTGCTACTGACATCATCCTGTAAGCGTCAGGCAAGATCTCAAACACCATTCAGCCCAGAGCAAAGTAAACACAGCACAAACATTTCCATGAACTCTCTGTCTGTTCAGTTTAAACAGTTTACAGGCTTGTCCAATTTGCTATCACAACAAGCAAGGATAATCTTCAAAACTTAGTAACTCATAGCAACCAGATGCCAGTCATCATCATTAAAATAATTACAGTAATAAATAACTGCTGAATGACTGGGGAAGGTATGTATACTTTGTGCAGCAAGTTTGTGATTACTTCAGCAATACCTAAAGTAGAAGAAAACTCTCCTATTGTTTTCAGCCAAAGAAGCTGCCATCTTGGTTTAAAGCAGAGCTTTACCCAAAACAACTTGCTTCTTGCTGGAGGCTGCCATTTTGAAGCCCAGAGGCCACAAGCAGCAGTAAATCATAAAGTGGAACTAAACCCATTGATTTTGTGGTTTCAAAAAACAGTTACATTCCTGGAATGCCGGCATTGATAACCGTCGCATTTGCTTGTGTCCTCAACCAAAGTGTGAAAACCTCAAATGGCTGGTGTCATAACTGATCACATGTGCAGCACCATGCACGTTTCAGTTCAAACAGAAGCAGCTTCCTTGGTTTTAAATGATAGGAGGGTTTAATTCTGCTTTAAGAAGATTGAATCCGAATCTCAGAGTTTTTATTTATTTATTTATAACGAGCTGCGGCATATTAGAGGAATCCTCCCACTCGGATACATACGTGACAGCGCATTTATCACCCCACCAATTTTTTCAATTCTGCTTTAAGGATGTAAGCAGATCCGCCTCTACAAACTCAGCAGTGCCTTAAAATGCCTAAAATGGAGAGCAACTGAGCATGTGCAGAGCAGGGTGACACCATGTATTAATGGATTTTAAACAGTATAGACACTGAATTGTAATGTTTTACATAGCTATACCTGCAAAATGGGCAAGCCTGAAGTGATCGATCAGGACTTAATTTTCTGACTAAAGTTCCACTTTACACTAACTGCAATGGTGATGCACATGTGATCAGTTAGGACACCAACCATTGGATAGTTTGACAAATTGGTTTAGGAGACAAGCAAATTTGACAGTTAGCAATCCGGGAATGTAACTGTTTTTATGAACTTAAAGCGGAGTTCCAGCCATTTTACTCACCTGTCCAACGGTCCAGCAATGTGGCCGCCCGAAGCTTCGATCCTCTCCCTCGGCGCCGGCATCACTGCTGTGGGCACCCGGCTGTGACAGTTTGCGGCTTCACAGCCAGGTACCCACTGCGCATGCGCGAGTCGCGCTGCGGGTCTTGATTGGCCGGCAATCTTCTGGGACCTCTGACATGTCCCAGAAGATTGCAGGGAGGGAGGGGGAGAGGAGAACTTCCGCTCAGGGCGCCACGGCGCTCCGAGCGGAAGTGGGAGCGGGTACCTGTCAAAACTAGGTACCCGCTCCCCCCCCCCCAAAAAAATGACATGCCAAATGTGGCATGTCAGGGGGTTAGAATACCTAAAGCGGAAGTTCCACTTTTGGGTGGAACTCCGCTTTAAAATCGATGGGTTTTCTTCCACTTTAACCTCCCTAGCAGTATTCCCGAGTGTGGCCTGGGGTTAAATTTCAGTGCCAAAAGCGGTAACTCCGAGCCACACTCGGGGAACCGCTAGGGAGATCGCTGGATCCTGTAAGAGAGGGTACTCACCTTGTCCCCGGGATCCAGTGATGTATCCCGGCAGTGTGCAGCGGCAGGATCTTCCTCCCGATGCTCTGTGCCCCGGCTTCCGTCTCCTGCGACGTGACGCTCGCAGGGGAGTGGAACCGGCGGCAAATTCAAACAGTAAAACACACTGATACATTACAAAATAAATTCACATTAGTTTGCCCCCCCAGTGCCCTTTCCTGCAGTTTTACTGTACTTTTTATGTACAGTGGGTACGGAAAGTATTCAGACCCCCCTTAAATTTTTCACTCTTTGTTATATTGCAGCCATTTGCTAAAATCGTTTAAGTTCATTCTTCTTCCTCATGAATGTACACATAGCACCCCATACTGACAGAAAAACACAGAATTGTTGACATTGTTGCAGATTTATTAAAAAAGAAAAACTGAAATATCACATGGTCCTAAGTATTCAGACCCTTTGCTGTGACACTCATATATTTAACTCAGGTGCTTTCCATTTCTTCTGATCATCCTTGAGATGGTTCTACACCTTCATTTGAGTCCAGCTGTGTTTGATTATACTGATTGGACTTGATTAGGAAAGCCACACACCTGTCTATATAAGACCTTCCAGATCACAATGCATGTCAGAGCAAATGAGAATCATGAGGTCAAAGGAACTGCCTGAAGAGCTCAGAGACAGAATTGTGGCAGGGCACAGATCTGGCCAAGGTTACAAAAAGATTTCTGCTGCACTTAAGGTTCCTAAGAGAACCTTAACCTCCATAATCCTCAAATGGAAGACATTTGGGACGACCAGAACCCTTCCTAGAGCTGGCTGTCTGGCCAAACTGAGCTATCGGGGGAGAAGAGCCTTGGTGAGAGAGGTAAAGAAGAACCCAAAGATCACTGTGGCTGAGCTCCAGAGATGCAGTCAGGAGATGGGAGAAAGTTGTAGAAAGTCAACCATCACTGCAGCCCTCCACCAGTCGGGGCTTTATGGCAGAGTGGCCCGACGGAAGCCTCTCCTCAGTGTAAGACACATGAAGGCCGCATGGAGTTTGCTAAAAAACACCTGAAGGACTCCAAGATGGTGAGAAATAAGATTCTCTGGTCTGATGAGACTAAAATAGAACTTTTTGGCCTTAATTCTAAGTGGTATGTGTGGAGAAAACCAGGCACTGCTCATCACCTGTCCAATACAGTCCCAACAGTGAAGCATGGTGGTGGCAGCATCATGCTGTGGGGGTGTTTTTCAGCTGCAGGGACAGGACGACTGGTTGCAATCGAGGGAAAGATGAATGCGGCCAAGTACAGGGATATCCTGGACAAAAACCTTCTCCAGAGTGCTCTGGACCTCAGACTGGGCTGAAGGTTTACCTTCCAACAAGACAATGACCCTAAGCACACAGCTAAAATAATGAAGGAGTGGCTTCACAACAACTCCGTGATTGTTCTTGAATGGCCCAGCCAGAGCCCTGACTTAAACCCAATTGAGCATCTCTGGAGAGACCTAAAAATGGCTGTCCACCAACGTTTACCATCCAACCTGACAGAACTGGAGAGGATCTGCAAGGAGGAATGGCAGAGGATCCCCAAATCCAGGTGTGAAAGACTTGTTGCATCTTTCCCAAAAAGACTCCTGGCTGTATTAGATCAAAAGGGGGCTTCTACTAAATACTGAGCAAAGGGTCTGAATACTTAGGACCATGTGATATTTCAGTTTTTCTTTTTTAATAAATCTGCAACAATGTCAACAATTCTGTGTTTTTCTGTCAGTATGGGGTGCTATGTGTACATTCATGAGGACGAAGAATGAACTTAAATGATTTTAGCAAATGGCTGCAATATAACAAAGAGTGAAAAATTTAAGGGGGTCTGAATACTTTCCGTACCCACTGTGTGTGTGTGTGTGTGTGTGTGTATATATATATATATATATATATATATATATATATATATATATATATATATATACACACACACACACACACACACATACATACACACACATACATACATACAGTATATATACACATACATACTTAGCTTATTTATAGTTATTCATTATATTATTATTTACAAACTTCATCATACCCGAGATGTTATAAAGAGGAACGCACAGTAAAAGAAAAATCATATGTAAATAGTTGGTTTAGGCTGCTCGTTCTTAAGAATTACATGCAAAATAATGGTATCGCTTTCAGCACCTAAAATCGGAAAGAATCATACCGCCAGGGAGGTTAAACTTAGTGAACTAAAAACTCTTGTATCCTTTTCAGCCAAGGAAGCTGCCTTTTTTGTTTGATCTGTAACTGCCATGGTGCTGCACATGTGATCAGTTATGACGTCAGCTATTTGATGGTTTAAAAAGCTTGGTTGAAACCGTGAGCAAATGTGGACAGCATTCTGGGCATGCCAGGAATGTAACTTTTTTTTTTTTTTTTTAACTGTTTAGTTAATGGGTTTAGTTCTGCTTAAAAGTAGTTTCAAACCTCTCATATGAAATATGAGCAAAGCATATTCATCCACAGTGTGTGCGTGTCTCAATCCAGAGCACTAAGTGTCATTTCTGTTTGCTTCATATTTCCTCTGCTATTAGCATGTGTCCCTTCTGACAAGTTTTACTGACAGCAAGAAGAAAAATGGTGATGGTGATGGCACAGTCTGTAACTGACAACCTCAGCCCTGTTGCTGCGTGAAGGGGGGGGGGGGTGTCTCTTCCCTCCAATCAGCTCTCAGAGTTCTTTGCTGCCCCCCCCCCCCCGGATTTTCAGAGTTGAGAGATAATAATTATTTTTCACAAACCAAAATAATTTTACTTGAAAAGGTTTTTCTATAACTTCCTGGATTCCTTGCATTTTTGCAGCTTCCCCTCTCCTGTTTACTTTGATTTTCTAAAGGACTACATATCCCATGGCACCTTGCAGCCTGCAAGCATTGATTCCTGTACTTACTGTGCTTCAGCAACACAAAGCAGACGCTGTGAATTCTGTGATACAGCAGGGAAATGTGTGGAGATCTTCACAAAGAAAGTTTACAAACAGGATTGAAATTTGTAAACAATATGATTTACCGGAGCAAAATCTATCCTTAAAAGGAGAAGTATGGCCAAAGCTTTTACTTTCTATTTTTTTTATTAAGGGCTCTTTCACATGGGCGTTCCGTATGTCCGTTTTTCATCCCATCCGTTTGCGGATGAAAAACGGACATAATGTATCTCTATGTAAATACGGATGTCAGAGGATGATCATCCGCTGACATCAGTTTTTTGTCCGTTCAGTTCAGTTCAGTTTTTTTGAACGGAAGAGAACCCTATTTTTTCTTCCGTTCAAAAAATGGAACGGACGCAAAAACGGATGTCAGTGGTGTCATCCGCTGACATCCGTATTTACATAGAGATACATTATGTCCGTTCTTCATCCGCAAACGAATGGGATGAAAAACGGACATACGGACCGGATGACACAAGTGTCATCCGTGTCCGTTTCAAAAAAAAAAAAGGAACTGATCGGGCATAAAAAACTGAACGCCCGTGTGAAAGAGCCCTTAACTGTATCAAAAGTGAGGTGCATAAGATAAACAATAACAAAGTCACCGGCAAGTCACGAATAAAGAATAAAACAGAAAAGGCACAGCAATGAGGTACAGCCCACAATAAACTTGTCATCACAAATACATTCAGATCCTTATGGGGCGTAATAAGATTTTGACATCAAACGCTTTGAAAAGGGTTCACCACTCTAAACTAAAACAGTACGGGAAGGGCCGCCACCCAAAATTCCAAAAAGTGCAACATTTTGTCAAATACTTCAAATATAAGAGAAAGAAAAAAAAAAAGGAGAGAAGCGGAGTGTATCCGCTGTGTCAAGCAACAGCCTATAGATGAGAGAGATCCCCAAACTCTGACCTGCATCCTGCACACACCAATGCTCACAGAGATTCACCTTTGGGTCCGTAGCAACCCTAGGTCCAAAGGAGCGCAAAAAACAGTTAGGTACCTGGTAACTCCCTTTCTAGGAAGTCTTCCAGGACAGCATCTGAGTGATAGGTCTCCTCCCACCTAAAACAGGAAACACATCTTCCACCATTTTAAAAGGCCGTCACATACCTCAGTAATATACAAGTACCAGAGGAACAACAGGCAAACATACACTATCCTTCCAAAAACTTCCACCTAAAAAATAGGAACGGGTAGAAGTGCTGCGCTGGAAGACTTCCTAGAAAAGGAGTTACCAGGTACTTAACTCTGTTTTTCTCAAGTTGTCTTCCAGGGCAGCATCAGGGGATTTAACAAGCAATACTACTGGGGGGGGGGGGGGGTCTGCAGCCTGACGGACCTTTCCACTGAAAGATTGGTCTTGGCTGGACAGAAAATCTATCCTGTAACATTTTGTAAGGGTACAGAAGCTCGACCAGGTTGCCACCTGGCAGATTTTTTTCTGGCGTAACGCCAGCTTTCTCCACATATAAAGATGGTCAGGCCCTGGTAGAATGGGCTGTGATCCCCTTGGGTGGTACCTGGTTGAGATTGGTAAATGTAGTCTGATCTAACTGCCAGCTCTGTGGAGTTTATGAGGCAAACCCCCTTCCTCTGTCCATACTGGTGTGAAAGATTTGGGAAATGACCACAGACTCCAATGAGAGGTTCTACCTATAACTATGAAGAGTAGCAGAGAACCCCTAATTAAATCAGTTTTAGAAATCATACTGAAATTGATTACTCTGTGGGCCATTGGAATTATGCTCCACACACTGTAGACAATAAGGACTAAAAAACCCCTACAGCGATGACCAGAATGCCACCCTATTAAAAAAACATTGCTATGATGCCACTTGGTTTCCTAAGTGTCATTGGCCTCAGAACCACCCAAGCACCATCCGATGAGCAGCCAATTAGGCACTGTAAGCATGGAGACGCAGCTTTCCATCCCTGGTTGGGTCTGAAAATGGATAAAAGATCAACGATACCTGAATCGGAGTGAACTTCTGTAAAGATTATAGAGACTGGAGCATAAAACAGTATAGTAGAATTCCATGATAACTAGACCATAATTACCACTGCAACTCCTGATGTGTCCAAATAGCTACTTAAAGCATGGACTAACAAACAACGCCCTTGACCATCAGTGTAGAAAGGGCTGACCAGGAAAGTCCTCTGACCACAAAAGAAAGAAATACACAGAAACTGCTAGACTGCCAATTAGTTACTACGCCTATGAGCAATATGCAAGATCAATCATACAGTACATTCTTGCATACACAATATAACCGTCTCCTCATCTGAATGCAAAGGTTAGGTGTTCTTCCTGTGTATTAATTCGGAGTCCCTCCAAGGACACTGGCGCTAGTTGTGATACTGGTATGAGTAGGGTTGGGTAGATCCCTGCTTGAAGAGAGTCTGTAGCAGTAACAGGATAACCTGTTCATGTTCATTGTTACACCATGATCTGTTAAGGGGGACTGCCAGAAAACAAAGTCCTGCTATATCACCTCAGGCTGGCCCCTTCTGCAGATGTAGCAGTAAGCGCTAAAAATAATGGTCTCTGCTGTGAAAAATTCAGTAATACTCTGACATATCCTGCTTTGCACATGCTCAGTTGCTCCCCATTTTAGGAATTTTTAGGCACTGCCGAGATGGTAAACGGATCTGCTGACAGCCTTAAAATAGATTTAAACCCCATTATCCTTTACTGCCAAGGAAGCTGCTTCTGTCTGATCTGTAACCATCATGGTGCTGCACATACGATGCGAGTCACTACACCAGCCATTTGATGGTTTAACAGTTTGGTTGATGCAACAAGCACATGTGACAGTTACATTCCTGGAATGCCTGTATTGCTAACTTTTTAGAGACCTAAATTGATGGGATTTTTTCCACTTTAGGCCCATTTCGCACTTGCGCAACCTAAAAGTGAAAAAAAAACCCTGATTTTGACTGGACTGAAGCAATGCCTGTGTAATCTTGAGGTCTATAGACCTCAAAATGCATCAAAGTTGGACCAAAGTATTGCAGAGACTACTTTGAAGCTACTTTGACTTGCAGTCGCACAGATATGAACGATACTCATTGGAAATCATCAAGTAGGACTTGTCATGCGACTTGCAGTCCCAAGCCGCAGGACAAGTCACACAAGCGTGAAAGGGGCCTTATGATTCACTTCTGCTCAGGGGCGATATAAAAAGATACATATTGACTATATTTGAATATAGTGCCATAACAACCACAAACAGGTATAAGGTCCGAGTGATAGCAAATAATGATAGGCTGAAACACCCATAAACACTGCACATAAAATGTGCTGCAGATTATCATGTGAATGACCTGGCTGCCTCTGCAGCCCTGGCCCAGGATATACTATTGTATAGAACATTGACACTATAATATAATTGTAGTGGCCCCACATCCTTAGTGTAGGCATACCCTCTTATATAGTGCCATAACCTGAAGACCATCTCTACTGTAGGGATGTCTGCATAAACACAATTGTTTTTGAGGAGATAAGTGATATGCCATATTCAAATGGCAAAAAACACTGCGCTAGGATAGAAAAGCTGCCAGCACTAAGAGCAAAGATACACACTCCAAACTAATATACAGACAAAAAAGTGCAGCACTAGAAATACAATAGACATTCATATGAAAAAAGTTTTTGCTGAAAAAAGTCCAAAGTATGTAAAACGCCGGATCTGAAGGAGTAGTCACAGCATGGAGACAACCACCGGTGATGACAGATGTAAATAGTTGCAGACACAAAGGGTGACTGGAGAGTAGTTACTTCACACCCAAGGTGAGTAATTAAATCGGCTTACCAGATTAAATGCCCACTAAATTATAGATGGTCTGATTAAGCAAAGAAAAATTAGACCTCTTTCAGATCATAAGGGATGAAAGCCACTCAGATGATACAGCCGATTCCCACAAGATAAAAAAAACACAAGCTGCTCCCATACTGCAATAAAAGATATCACTTTTAATGGTGTATAAATAAATGCACTTACAGGCTCAAAGAATCAAGACAGCGTCTCCTTTTTCCATTAATTTCTATTAAGAGTGGGTATTGGCCAGCAGTTAAGATAGCGTCTGTGCCTATAAATACTGTTATGTGTGATGTCGTGCCACTCGGACCTATCCCCAGACGTTGTTCTCTATGACGAAACTAGTAGGGCGGGGTCTACTACGGTGACTCATCACGCAATCCATACCCGATTGGCTGGTTCTCTGTTGGACCTGTAAGCACGAGAGATAGCCCGCAGGAACGCCGCAACATTTGTTTTTACACTCTGTCTTGATTCTTGGAGCCTGTAAGTGCATTTATTTATATACAATTAAAAGTGATACCCTTCATTGCACTATGGGAGCACTTTGTGTTTTTTACCTTTTGGGAATCGGCTGTATCATCTGAGTGGCTTTCATCCCTTATGATCCAAAAGAGGTCTAAATTTTCTAAGCTTAATCAGACCACCTATAATTTAGTGGTCATTTATTCTGGTAAGCAGATTTAATTACTTACCTTGGGTGTGAAGTAACTACTTTCCAGTCACCCTTTGTTTCTGCAACTATATATCTCTTACCACCGGTGGTTGTCTCAATGCTGTGACTACTCCTTTAGATCCAGCGTTTTACATACTTTGGACTTTTTTCAGCAAAACTTTTTTTCATATGAATGTCTATTGTATTTCTTTGCACTTTTTGTCCGGATATACCATATTTCCCTGAAGCTAGAGGACTGGAATCATTTCCTAAAAGCTACCAGTGTCCGGCCCCAGGGAATGTGTCTGGTAATGCCTGGATGTGTGGGATAGGATTGTCTGCTGGATGAAGCCTCAGGAGCTAGGTCTCCTGGGCAATCCATATGCAAGGACAGATACAACTGGAGTATAAGAGATACATGTATAAAGAACTAACTAGTGCTTAATCATGTAGAACTTGCTGCAACAAAGCCCATTCCCTAGAGAAGGTGTGTAGAAAGACCACCCATATATAGAGTCACCGGTTGTGAGCTCATAAATAAAAAATAAAAATAAAAGTACCCTAGTCAGGCTCCTGCCCAGAGGTCTGACCCCCAAACCAGGCACACACGTTGTCTATGTATAAAGACAACCATATTGCTAACTGCATATAGTCTGAGTTAAAGCAGTATGCGTATAATAAAAGTTTACCAAATCATGGCCCATATACGGCTGAGATCCATGCACAAAGAAGACTATCAGTAGCATCAAAAAAACAGAGTCAGAGATTATTGGCAAAAGCCTTGATCTGCGACAAAGATAACTTTGTTGAACATTCGCAACTAGATGTCCAGTCCCTAATAGTCTAATTCATGTCCATGTTAATGTCCAAACAATATCATACATGTAGACAAAATAACATATTGAGACAGAGTATACTGCAAAACCATCAGAGAAGTCCCAGCAGCCAAGACTCTTGGGCCCTTCATGTGTAATTACCATCTGAATATATTCAAAAGGATGCATTAGAAACAACTGAACCCCCATGTCTTTATATAAAACACAGAAGGCTAATATTTTCTGTATAGTGCACCATCACACGGAAACTTCTGGAAAAAAATCTGCTTCTAAAAGAAAGCTCATTAGAAACACCACATAGATGGAGAAATAGTTTATGAAATGCACAGTCACAGATAGTGAATTTCACATGAAACGTTAAATATGCAAAGGAAATCTAGTTGAACTACAGCCACCAGAGATCCTGCCCCCAATATATCCACTTTATGTGTATGTTTAAGATAGATATAAAATACTAGTATACTGCAGAACCCTGAGGACAGTCATGGTGCATTCAACAGGGAGACACCTCCTGATCTGCAATGCATATGCAATTGATGTTTATGCCATCAAGCAGATAGCAGAATCAGAACCTAGGTAAAAAATTTGCTCTGTGGCTGCCAATGCATTATATATCTATTCAGTGGAAGTACTGGGGGACTTCAGGTAAAAAGTGTGAAGGCGAGTGCACCAAGTGGTGTGTATAGTGGATACTAGTAGTAACCCATGATAGGTACAGCTTCCACTCATCCCTGACCATGGCCAAAATGTTTAGTTGGAATGAGTCACCCATAGAGAAAAGTACACTAAAGTAAACCTGAATATCTCACTCAGATGAGAAGCACCCAAAGTCTCTCAATTCCTGAGGTCTTAGGCTGGACATACTTTACAACTTTCCCTAGATTCACCTTCAACCATGTAGCGCAAGGCCCGCCTAATTGGATACAATTGTAAGTGTTATTTATTTTTGGCCTGTATATCACATGGTCTTTGGTAAATCCAAAAGAAAATTGCACAAGATAACTGAACATGCATGGCCAGCCTTAAGCCCCGTACACACGAGTTGAAAATCGGCAGGGAATTTTTGTCCGATGACCGATCTGCCGATTTCGGCTTGTTAGTATGATGCTTCCGACAACCGACTCTGACTTTTCAGCCAAAAAAAATCTGGTGTGCAGGCTATAAAATTTTTGTCTGCCATCAAACACGGCCGATTTTCGTGCAGTCAGTACAGATTTCGACAGGGAAAAAACTTATGAGCAAGTCTGGGCATGCTCAGAGAAGAAAGAGCACAAAGAAAGCAATCCAACACATGACATCACTTCTGAAGTAGAATTTTGTCGGGCGAGAAAATTTGTGTGCAGTCTAGGCACATTCCAACCAACAAAATACCACTCTGGACAAAAGATGGACGTCGGGTCGGCCGATAATTGTTGCGTGTGTACTAGGCTTTAACCTGGTCAGGCCTGGTAGTAAATTAAAGCTGCTGACATCCTGAGCCTGAAAATGTGGCCAGAGCAGTCAGAAGTACACCACCTGCCTGTGATAACTAGCAGTCATTAGGCATAGGTTTGTCTATGCAGACCTTGCATAGAGGACTAGTTCAAGAGCCAGTCATATATATGTTGCAAGATTCACACCAAAATCAAGCACAAAGACCTGATTGCACTCAGACTGAAAGGAGAGGAAGGTGTCTGATGACTTTTACAGAGGAGACAAATCCTTTTAGGACTCCCAGGGATTTTTTTGCCACAGGTTTGCTTATGCACTTTTGGCAAAGATTTTTGGCCCAGCTGGCTGCCATTTGCCCTCATATGAAGCACATGCTTAGGGAGGTAACCATCCTCATCTGTGATCTGTTTGCTTGTAATTAGTGTGTGTGTATATAAAAGGTCAACGAGTTTCTGGACTTCTGACAGACCCTTGCATCTTTCATCCAGTGCTGCACTGACATTTCTGGATTCTGAGTCATGGGGAAAGCAAAATAATTGTCAAAGGATGTGTGGGAAAAGGTAATTGAACTGTATAAAACAAGAAAGGGATATAAAAAGATATCCAAGGAATTGAGAATGCCAATCAGCAGTGTTCAAACTCTAGTCAAGAAGTGGAAAATTAGGGTTTCTGTTGAAACCAAACCACGGTCAGGTAGACAAAACTAATATTTCAGCCACAACAATGAAAATTGTTCAGGATGCAAAGAAAAACCATCAAATAACTTCAGGGGAAATACAGGTCTGAAAACAAGTGGTGTGTCTGTTTCACGATGCACAATAAGGAGGCACTTGAAAGATGGGCTGCATGGTCGAGTCGCCAGAAGAAAGCCATTACTACACAAATGCTACAAAGTATCCCGCTTACAATACGCCAAACAACACAGAGACAAGCCTCAAACCTTCTGGCACAAAGTCATTTGGAGTGATGAGACCAAAATTGAGCTTTTTGGCCACAACCATAAAACGCTACATTTGGAGTCAACAAAGCCTATGATGATAGGTACACCATTCCTACTGTGAAACACAGAGGTGGATCGCTGATGTTTTGGGGATGTGTGAGCTACAAAGGCACAGGAAATTTGGTCAGAATTGAAGGCAAGATGAATGCGGTATGTTATCAAACAATACTGGAGGAAAATTTGCATTCATCAGCCTGTAAGCTGCGCATGGGATTTACTTGGACATTCCAACATGACAATGATTCTAAACACGAGGCCAAGTCGACCTGTCATTGGCTACAGCAGAATAAAGTGAAGGTTCTGGAGTGGCCATCTCAGTCTTCTGACCTCAATATCATTGAGCCACTCTGGGGAGATCTCAAAACATGCAAGACAGCCCAAGAATGTACAAGAACTGGAGGCTTTTTGCCAGGAAGAATGGGCAGGTTTACCATCTGAGAAGATAAAGAGCCTCATCCACAGATACCACAAAAGACTTCAAGCGGTCATTGATGTTTAAAAGGGGGCAATATACGATATTAAGAACTGGGGTATGTAAACTTTTGATCAGGGTCATTTGGGTAGTTTCTGTTGTCATTATGATTTAAAAAGAGTAAACACAGTTGATTGATAATAAATGGCTTCAGCCACACACTAACCATGAGTGAAAGAAAAGTTTTTGTTTTATTTATTATCTCTTAAAAATGGCAAATAAATCAAAAATTCTGCCAGGGTATGTAAACTTATGAGCACAACTGTACCTGCTGATATTATGCTCTGTCCTCCCTGCTGCAGAAGGTGTCTGGCTTCGTAAGATTAAGGTTGCATGTTCCAGGTTCCAAAAAACGCCAAATTGGCAAAACCAGAAGGGATGCTACTCGCTGCACCCAATCAAGATGTACCAGCAAGTGACGCAACCAGAAGTGTGGTGTACCACACATCCGCTCATACATCTACCAAGATGGCGGTCAGAAATGATGAGGTCACCCCCGTCCACCATGTGCTCCAGATCACAGCA
Source organism: Pelophylax lessonae (assembly GCF_965119305.1). NCBI lineage: Eukaryota > Metazoa > Chordata > Amphibia > Anura > Ranidae > Pelophylax > Pelophylax lessonae. The sequence continues at coordinate 145,923,940 of NC_138780.1, read as the reverse complement.
GGTAGAAGCCAATGCCTGGGGGAAAAAAAAAAAAAGAGAGTCAGTGCCCCGCTGCCTCCTGGCCCTGCAGCAATGAGTGAGACACACTCAGGGCACTATTCATTAAATGCTTGCAGATGGAACAGTTGCTTACCCCCAGTGGGAGCGAAACCCCGGAAAAAAAGGAGAGAGTAATCCTGAGGGGGGTCCTCTAGTTGCCCCTGTCCTGAAGCTGCCTAACCTCCCTGGAGGCTTGTGCAGGCAGTCAGACGGGAAGGCCCTTGCAACTAACACTGAGCCTAGAAGAAAATAAACTGCTTGCAGCTCCTGTTGGTCCGGAGGAAACACAAGAACTCAGGCACTGAGGTGACGGCCTTTTAAAATGGTGGATTATGGGTTTCCTGTTTTAAGTGGGAGGAGAGCCATCTCTCAGTTGCTGCCCTGGAAGGCAACTTGAGAAAAATGTGGGCCAAACCTTTTTTGGCTATGCTTCTCCTGTAGGTCACAGGAGTGCAGTTCCTTCGATTCCCATACTTCTCTTTTAAGCTGGTTATACACAGCTTGAATTTTAGTGAACTCCTGCTGAATCAGCCCAAACTTGAGCTGTGGGTGGCCCTATTGGCACCATCCGGCTCAACAAACTGAAAAATCAAAAGGAGTCGGGTGGGGGTATTGCCAGCCAAAGAGACAGCTGCTGCTGTCAGAATACAATGGCTGGCAGTGGAGATTCCTCTGACATTTAGCATGGACAGAGGAAATGAAGTGATTTTTTTTGTTCAGTTCTCTGTGCTGAAGGGAACAATCTTAACCTACTTTTAGTTCTAAACATAATAAATAACACAACAAATTACATTTCCTTCAAAATTAAAACCTGGAAATCCCCAAAAATTATTTTTACAGGTAAAACTATAATGTGATTAACACATTTTTGGATGGTACTGAAATGTTTAAAATAAGAAAAAAAAAAAAACGGTGTTTCACCTTTTGAAAAACTGTTAGTATTCCCTTTTTTTTTTTTATTCAGGTGATATACATACAGATCTGTGTACTCTCCCTCTAGTGGCTATTTGTATGTCACCCATGGATCTGCTCATCTGTTACTGAACAATCAGCCCCTTCACATGATGCATAGCCACCTTTACAAGGAAGAACTTCTTTCCATGATGGTAACTAACATCAGTGTTCAAGGCAGTAAAAAAAGCAGAGAAGAAGACAGAGCAGGAAACTGGTTGAGAAGGCAATAGATGGACAGAGCTAAAAAGTGTGCTAGTCCTCTTAAAGCAGTCAGACAGACGCGGCTTCTAAAATAGACATCAGGTCATTGCGTCCGGCATTAGGCTATTTATAACCCTGCACATACCTAGCCATCTTTCAGTGACTTTCAAAGTGAGTTTAAAGATTCAATAAGCAAGTTGTCTTCCCTAAGAAATGTATTTATTATGTTGTAGGAATGAAGTTTGGATTATTTGATCCCTTTTGACCGGTTTGAAAATATGACGCAGATCTACAGTAATGTCTGTTGTCTAAAAATTGCAGAACTGCTGGCAACCACGCAACACCCTTTAATTTACAAATGTCTTTCACCAATGGTAATTTTTATTTATTTATTTTTTTTTTAAATGTAGCTAATGTATTTACTTTAAATGTGTCCAGTAGGTGCCAATTTTTTTAGTTTTAAACCCTCCACAAGTTGATTTTAAAGCTTTAAAGTTTAAACCATTATTAAAAGAAAACTCAAGTTTATAAAAAAGGATACATCACTGCTACAAAAATCATTTTGTAATTAAAGATTAATAAAAAAAAAATACCAAATACCAATAAAAATATCCCATCACTGCCAAAAATGATTTTCCCTACCTTTAAATAATGGCAGCAGTACCCAATTTTGCGGAAAGATTTCCCAGAATACCCACCCATAAAATTGGCTTTCCGCCTCTACTAGAGGCAAACTGCTGACAGCTTGCCATGTACAGTATGCCATCCTGAGTGATGTCCTTAGGTTTACTGCAGTGGATTATTAGCTCAGAAATTGCAGCTTTAAAGACGGCCAGGGAAGCAGTTTCCTCCTATACTGTGCAGGTATCTTTTTTGTCTCTTTGCACATACTTAGGCCGGTCATACATGGCTCAAACCATTAATGGGCAGGCTAAATGTACCAAGTTGATTGATCAACTTGGGTACAACCAGCCTGACAGATTCTCTTGCAATTATTGATAGCGGCTGCTATAGCACTGTTTTCTCCAAAAGGGAGACCCCACCCCCGCCCCGAGAGCAGACAATTGCTCGGCAGGAGGGATTCCTGCATCAAAAATTGCACCGTGTATGCCCTGCCATAGATGCATCTGAGTGACTGCATTGGGATGGCTTGTCTCCTCTGTAGCTATAGCACATACAGGAAAGACTTGATGACTGTGAAGGGATTTTTTACTCACATCAATAAAAATGAAGATTCAGTAAAGCAGATATAAAATATTTCACCAGCTAAGGCAGTTAGGTATTCATTAAAGCATATGTTAAAAGGTCACCTTGTAAAACAACTGATATAAAAACCATTTTAAATACCCTTTTTCCAATTTTTTTTTTTAAGCGATTACAATCTCTCTTCTGAGCTGCATAAGGAGCACAGAGAGCTGGGGGAGGCGAAGCAGCAGAACACTGGTCTTCCCAATGAATGGCTGTGCATGGGGGTTGTCAGGACAAGACTGATCATTGGAAGAGAGCAAGCTGAGTTCCCAGCATAGCTAGAGAACTGACCACTGTGTGCACTCATGCCTAGTGTAGCCAGTTTTTCATAGGAAAAGTAGAGGGACTGACAGGAATACCAGGGATTTAACACAAAGGAAGCAATACAAAGAAAACAGGATTCTTGGTACATGGTACAGCACATGGTACATATAAGGAATATGAAATGTTGGTTTTACATATTCTTTATGACTCAATGAAAATACTGTATATTTTAAATACAGATACTCTAACTTCCAGAATTCAAACTTGTATGTACCTCTTGTAATCCCATCAAAGCAATCAGACTGTTAGAAGGAAGTACTGCACTTGCAGCCAATCAGGTGTAGGGATGAACCGATATAGCTTTTTCAGGGCCTATACCGATTTTCAGGCCACCCTTCAGGCTGGTAGCCCACATTAGGTGCCGATATTCCGCACATTTAAAGTTTATTTTTACACTGTCCTTTTCATTTTTTTATTTTTTTTGGAAACATCCCTTGTGACAGTAATAACCAGTTACAGGTACTCTTTATGGAGGGATCTGGACTTAAAAGCATTCAAAAACGCCAATATTAGCTGTTTTGAATACTGTCATTTATTTTTAAATCTAGCGTCTTTAAGGCTCCAGGAACCGGAAGCAATGTCATGACATCACTTCCGGGTTACTACAGGAGACCCAATCAGAGTCAATTCCAGCTTTGTTCGGGTCTTCGGTTAGCCGATGTATGTGACGGCTGGTTGCTCGGGCCTCCCGGTGGAACGGAAGACCCAGGGGGAGCGGCGGAAGGGGGAGGGTGATGTCCCCTCCCGCTGCTTCTAATATCAGCCAAGCAGCTACTTAGCCGCATCGGTTGTTATTACAATTAAGCCAACCGTAGCTGCAGGCATCACTCGGGTACAACCATTTGAAGCAATATCAGTCATATCGGCAAGTTTGTGGCCGATACTTCAAAAAAAGTGAGTATCCGCCTCCGATAATCGGCCGATCCCTAATCAGGTGTGCTATGTTCAAAGTCAGATGCGCTTTTCGCCCTGCCCACTGGGGCTTGGTCACAGAGCCTGACCTCTGTGACCAAGCCCCCCCCGGTGGGCAGGGTGAAAATGCTCCAGAGGGCATGGCTAGAGTAGCGCTGGCTGAGGCCATGGGCAGTTACATGAACTTCTAAAGCATCGGGCTGGTTTGATCGGCGTCTCACCTTGAACATGTCCACACTCCTAACATAGTTTTCCCCCCCGGACGACGTCACATCTGACGAAACCGGTCGGGCTGTACCGGACACCAAGCTGATCACGCCCCTCTAAACGCCGGCTTGTTACCTCCCCGCGGGACGCCACGGTTTTTTACTGTTTGCATGTCTGTCTACAAAAATGTAAGTGTGACCTAATAAATGATTTTTTGGTATTCAACACTGGATTACGCTATGGTCTCCCTCAATTTTTCTCTTCCACGTGTATGGCATCACACATGATTGTAGCCCTATTTGAATATATTGTTTAATCTTCTGCACTGTGGAGCCAGGTTGATAACGGGTGCATGGATCTATGCCTATAACCCTGTGTTTGTGGAGGCAAGAGTTTGAGCTGAGCTTTCTACCAAGCCTATTGTGGCCTGTCCATTAAGTTGGAGGCCCATTTATTCTGGTAAGCAGCCATCTTTTAGTACCTGTCACGGGTGTTTTCCTCCTCCCTCACCACCTATTGGGATTCTGCCTTTGGACTACAGCTCCTTATCAATTATCCATTCTGGGACTTACGTCTCTTATGGACTTTTTTATATATATTTATTTTTTATCTCAATGTCACTACACATGTGTTCATGAATTATTGTGATAACCTTTATTAGCGCTACACTTCTTTTGATACATTTCTGTTGGATTTCTATAGGTCCTGTGTTTAGCTGCTCTTATCTTTTGTTTGGGGACATTTTTTTCAATTGTTCCTGTGCACACTTAGCGCAGGGTTACCCCCCTTGATATTACATGGATGCCTGCTCCCACGTTTTTGCAAACCAGCAGGGAAATCTTATTTTCCAGCTTTGAGCGGCACTTCAAGTCTATATGCAATCAAATGTGCTAGATACACGTGTTGACAATGTACATGCTGAGAGCAGCAGGATAACATGAGTATTCTGCTACTCCTTAACTGTCCACTCACAGACTGGGGACAGGGAAGTGACCAGGCTATCTTGGTTAATAGTAGAGAAAGGTGAGGTCATTAACTCAGCAATGCTGTGTGGCAGGACTGGGAACATCTTAAAACTGCCTGGGCAAAAATCTATGTCCTTTTTGTAAGCAAAACAGTGCCCGAATATGTAATTAACTTATTATTATTATGTGTGCCCACAGAAGGCAGATGAGGGAGATCAAATATTACATGACCATCCCTATTGCTTGTTTCCTTAAAAACTTCCAAAGACTGGTACGCATAGACCAGAGATACACATGATGAGCACAGTACTTTTCAGCATGTATGCTCCTCTGTGTGACATGTTCAAAACGGATCTGAGGCGTAATCTTGGGCAGCACAGACTGTCCAAAAACTATTGCCCTAGATTAGAAGATAAGTGTAGGATTTGCCTAAATAACACTGAGATCTTTCCAACATCTCCATCTTTAATGTCAGACCACACACACCTGTTCTGGAATCTTCCAGCAGCTTAGTGTCTGCTTCTCAAGCCTGTGTTCTGCATCTTTTAAAAGTCTGCTGTTTCAGCTGCTGGGTTTTACAGCCTTCACTGACTCAAGGGCACAGATGCTGAACCTGCAGACTGTAGAGGCCGCGCCGAGCCCAGGACATCCAGGAGATGCTGAGGCTGCCGGTATGCTTTTCATAACTGACATTACTCTTGGCACCAGGGTTCTACTGCATGTGACTCAGCCGCTGAAGAATCTACTGCGGAGGGGGAAGCACAGGTGTCCTACTGGAAGTGACAAGTCAAGGGTCGAGAAAAGCTGGACCGGTTCTATAAACCACAAGTTTAAAATAAAATCTTAATCCGCTGCAAATAATATTCACAGATGCTTCTTACATTCTCATAAATGTTATTTTGATCCAAAACTCCTATCTCAGAATTATAAGGTAGTTAGTGATGCCCTAGAATAGGTTCTCTAAACTTTCTAAACAAAGGGCCAGTTTACTGTCCTTCAGACTTTAGGAGGGCCGGGCTGTGACCAGTGGGAGTATAAAAGGTCCCGGCGTCAGTGAGAAAAAATAATGCCCCATTGTTTGTTTCAGTGAGAGTAACTGCACACCATCATATGTGTCATTGAGAGGAATTGTGCCCCATCATTAATTTTATTGGGAGGAAATGTGCCCCCTTCATTGGTGTCAGTCAAGAGAAATATGCCCCATTGTTGGTATCAGTGGATGAAATAGTACCCCAGGGGCCAGATAAAAACAAGTAAAGGGCCGCAGTTTGGAGACCACTAGCCTAGAAGATAATATTGAGCACATAGGCAGTCATTGCTACTCTAAAGGGAAATTAAAACTTGTTAGAGGACTGGTGAGCAAACCAAACCCTTTCCTCACCTATGAAGAAATGGATTTTTGTACCTACCTGCAAAATCCATTTTTTGGAGTATATCACGGGAGACAAAGTGACTGTATGAATCCTTACCTAATGCGTTATGCATCACCTATAGTTGAATGGACACTGGCAAGATAAGACAGGAATTCCTCTCTTTATAATCCTCCCCCCTACACTTACCTGAGCCCAATCTCAGGTTCTCTCTACTCTCTCCCTCCTCACTGGCTCAGAGACAGCAGCGGTAACCATTGGTCCCCGCTGCTGTCAATTACAGCCAGGGAGCTGAGGCAGGACCCAGCTGCACCCTGTGTGTCTATGGACACAAAGAGCCTGCTTGGGAGCGAGCCCACATGAGGGCCCCCCTATAGCAAGTGGCTTGTTATGGTGGGCACTAGGCATTGGGGAGGGTGAGGAGCGCCGGCAGCGGACCCAAGAAGAGGAGGATCAGGGCTGCTATGTGTAAAACCATTGCACAGAGCAGGTAAGAGTAACATGTTTGTTATTATTTGATTCAGCTATGTGTGGGTCAGGTAAAAAAATAAAAAATCCCTGTATGCAATATGACATACAGTATGGTAGACTCTGTCTGATTTGCAGTTACAATGAGCAGCAGCTATTTTGTTTGTGGAGTAAACCTGGCTGAAGAAACTATAGGGATTTAAAGACAAGGAGGAGGCAAGGGACAGACAGTAATGTATAACTTGTACATCTGGATCAGCAGTTCTAGCAACAGGAAACCGAGGCAGAGAGAGACCAGGACTGTGGACTTGGCTTAGAAGGGAGTTAGGAGGAGGATTAGAGATCTTTCCTAGCCTGTCTGCAGGGAAACATAATAATCATACATTTATGTATCCAAAAAAAATAATAATAAAAAGGGGGGGAAACCTAAACAATAATAAAACACCATATACCTACGGAAAGGTAACGTTGGATATGTTCCAGTTAAGGGGAGATTGAAAGGACAAATATACATATCCCGAACCACGACAGACAAACACTACTGCTGGCCAGTAACATATCTAAAACTTCAAAAAAGGAGGCATATATTGTCCATGACCGCACTGGATGTGAACAGGGAACAAAAAAAAAAAAAAAGAGAGAGAGAGAGAGAAAAAGAAAAACTATACACAGCATCTCACAAAAGTGAGTACACCCCTCAATTTGTGTAAATATTTTATTGTATCTTTTCATGTGACAACACTGAAGAAATGACACTTTGCTACAATGTAAAGTAGTGAGTGTACAGCTTGTATAAGGCCCCTTTCACACTTGTGCGACTTCAAAGTCACGCGATTTTGCCACTACTTTTTACCGCGATTTTGACTGGGCTTGAATGTCTTTGGCCTCAAAATCGTGCCAAAGTAGTGCAGGGACTACTTTGAAGTCGGTGCAACTTCAAGTCGCACTGATATGAATGGTACTCATTGGAAATAATGGAGAACGACTTGTCATGCGATTTTGCAGTCCCAAATCGCATGACAAGTCACACAAGTGTGAAAGGGGCCTAACAGTGTAAATTTGCTGTCCCCTCAAAATAACTCAAAACACAGCCATCAATGTCTAAACCGCTGGCAACAAAAGTGAGTACACCCCTATGTGAAAATGTCCAAATTGGGCCCAAAGTGTCAATATTTTGTGTGGCCACCATTATTTTCCAGCACTGCCTTAACCCTCTTGGGCATGGAGTTCACCAGAGCTTCACAGGTTACCACTGGAGTCCTCTTCCACTCCTCCTTGAGGACATCACAGAGCTGGTGGATGTTAGAGACCTTGCGCTCCCCCACCTTCCGTTTGAGGATGCCCCACAGATGCTCAATAGGGTTTAGGTCTGGCGACATGCTTGGCCAGTCCATCACCTTTACCCTCAGCTTCTTTAGCAAGGTCGTGGTCTTCTTGGAGGTGTGTTATGTTGGAATATTGCCCTGTGGCCCAGTCTCCAAAGGGAGGGAATAATGCTCAGCTTCAGTATGTCACAGTACATGTTGGCATTCATGGTTCCCTCAATGAACTGTAGCTCCCCAGTGCTGGCAGCACTCATGCAGCCCCAGGCCATGACACTCCCACCACTATGCTTGACTATGGACAAGACACACTTGTCTTTGTACTCCTCATCTGGTTGCCACCACACACGCTTGACACCATCTGAACCAAATAAGTTTATCTTGGTCTCAGACCACAAGACATGGTTCCAGTAATACATGTCCTCAGTCTGCTCGTCTTCAGCAAACTGTTTGCAGGCTTTCTTGTGCATCATCTTTAGCAGAGGCTTTCTTCTGGGACAACAGTGTGCGGCGAATGGTCTGAGCACTGACAGACTGACCCCCCACCCTTTGAACCTCTGCAACACTGCTGGCAGCATTCATACGTCTATTTCCCAAAGACAACCTCTGGATATGATGCTGAGCATGTGCACTCAACTTCTTTGGTCGGCCATGGTGAGGCCTGTTCTGAGAGGAATCTGTCCTGTTAAACCGCTGTATGGTCCTGGCCACCTTGCTGCAGCTCAGTTTCAGGGTCTTGGCAATCTTCTTATAGCCTAGGCCATCTTTATGTAGAACAACAATTCTTTTTTTCAGATCCTCAGAGAGAGTTCTTTGCCATGAGGTACCTTGTTGAACTTCCAGTGACCAGTATGAGAGAGTAAGAGAGAGAACACCAAATTTAACACACCTGCTCCCCGTTCACACCTGAAACCTTGTAACACTCATGAGTCACATGACATCGGGAAGGGAAAATGGCTAATTGGACCCAAATTGGACATTTTTACTTAGGGGTGTACTCACTTTTGTTGCCAGTGGCATTAATGGCTGTGTGTTGAGTTATTTTGAGGGGACAGCAAATGTACACTGTTATACAAGCTGTACACTCACTACTTTACATTGTAGCAAATTGTCATTTCTTCAGTGTTGTTACATTAAAAGATATAATAAATTTACAAAAATGTGAGGGGTGTACTCACTTTTGTGAGATACTGTATGCATATGAGAGGGGTATTCAACCCATGGGCATAACAAGAATTATATTATGCCCATGGGTTGAATACCTCTCTCACATGCATATATATTTTTTCTTTTTCCTTTTTTTTTTGTTCCCTGTTCACATCCAGTGCAGTCAGGGACAACATGTGCCTCCTTTTTGAAGTTTTAGATGTGTTACTGGCCAGCAGTAGTGTTTGTGCATCCGTGGTTTGGGATATGTATATTTTTCTAGATATATGGTGTTTTATTATTGTTTGGGTTTTTCCATTTTTTTTTTTGGGGGGGGGGGGGGGGGGGTTAAATAAATGTATGATTATTATGTTTGTTTATATATTTATTTGTTTTTTTCTCCTTCATATACTTCAGGGGTGGGGGACCTCCGGCCCGCGGGCCGCATGCGGCCCGCACGATCCTTCTGTGTGGGCCACACAATCGTTGCAATCCGCCCCCCCCCCCCGTGCCGCTGTGTCAGAAAGAGCCGATGGCTCCGTTCTGACACTGAATCTCCGAAAAGGGTGGACCCGAGGCGCAGAGCAGTGCACCGCGAGCCCGCCCATTTGTGTGACAATAGCAAATGAAAATTCGCTACTGTCTCACGGATCCTCCTCCTCCTTGGCCAATGTCATTGGCCGAGGAGGCGGCGGGACGTGGGAGGACTCGAATAGACGCGGGGACTGAAGAGAGGAAGCCGCCGCTGCAACAGGTAAGTCAAGTGCACTGGGGCTTGGCACGCTGTTCACTCTGCATTGTGGTCACTCACTCCGCATTGAAATGGGGCACGCTGTGGTCACTCCGCATTGAAAGGGGGCACGCTGTGGTCACTCCGCATTGAAAGGGGGCACGCTGTGGTCACTCCGCATTGAATATATATATATATATATATATATATATATATACATACATACACACACACAGTGGGTACGGAAAGTATTCAGACCCCCTTAAATTTTTCACTCTTTGTTATATTGCAGCCATTTGCTAAAATCATTTAAGTTCATTCTTCTTCCTCATGAATGTACACATAGCACCCCATACTGACAGAAAAACACAGAATTGTTGACATTGTTGCAGATTTATTAAAAAAGAAAAACTGAAATATCACATGGTCCTAAGTATTCAGACCCTTTGCTCAGTATTTAGTAGAAGCCCCCTTTTGATCTAATACAGCCAGGAGTCTTTCACACCTGGATTTGGGGATCCTCTGCCATTCCTCCTTGCAGATCCTCTCCAGTTCTGTCAGGTTGGATGGTAAACGTTGGTGGACAGCCATTTTTAGGTCTCTCCAGAGATGCTCAATTGGGTTTAAGTCAGGGCTCTGGCTGGGCCATTCAAGAACAGTCACGGAGTTGTTGTGAAGCCACTCCTTCGTTATTTTAGCTGTGTGCTTAGGGTCATTGTTGTAAGGTTCTGGCACTCTCAGTGCCTCCTATCACATCATTTCCGGGTGCTTTCCATCTACCTAGATAGATGAAGCACATATAGGTGTGTTTCCCTTTAAGAGTGCTGACATCATCATGAGGCGCCGGACTGAACAGCTATTTAAATCACCAGCTTTCACTCACATGTGTTCGTTCAACCTGCTGTGTGCCTAGATGTGCCTTGATGCTAACCTGTCTCGAAGCTCTCATGCTTGCAAGCATACCTCGCTGTCGGAACCACGCTGCGCTGATCCCTGTATCCCGCTACCGGATCATCCGCTCTTGTCGAACCTCTCCTCTGCTACATTGCTACTAGTGATAAGTACCCCACAGGGGAAACCTCAATAACCTTCATACTAAAGCTTACACTGTCTAGCTCTGACATGAAAGTGGGGGGTGTCATGGCGCTCTTCTAATATCCCAAGATGGTACAAGGAATGTGGGTGGATGGGAGGGGGGGGGGGTTATGGGGCTGCGTGGGGGGGGGGGGGGGACAAAGTTTGGTACTGTAGGGAAGCTATAGTCCGCGGCAGCCGGCTGAAGCGTGGAGAAGCCCTGAGAGATGCAAGAAAGGAGAGAGCGGCGCCAGCTTAGTATAGTACAAGTTTATTTAACACTGTTAAAATTGGTGACTCACTGTCCGAGGTTGGGTGAGACCGGTACACAAAGACTGTTAGGGTCATCCATCTTCCTCTTCCAGGATAGTGGTCATAGGAGAAGGTGGTGAGGTTCCAGAGGTATAGCCGAGCCGCTGTGGGGCTGCTAGTTGTCACTGGCCGCGGCGGAGCATGCACAACAGGGCTCCGGCTGCCGACTTCTGATCCCTGATGACATCACTTCCTGGCAGGAGAAAAATAGGGGTTGCACGCGTTCAGAGCATCCGTGCTCCTCAGGCGATGGGAGTGTCTCAGGTGGGGCAGGGAATTTATACCCTGTTGCCGGACTAATTGCAAAGACATCTGTCTGTGGGGGGGCGGAGCCAAAAGACTCTAAGAAAGTCATCTCAGTAAAAACACAATTGGGGATACATGTCTCTAGGAAATCCATAAAAGTACATAAAAATACATAAAAATGCATGATGGTATTACATAAAAGAGGACTTATAAGAATAAATCCCATAAAAACAATACTGACATGGCCATGGGGAAAATAGATCGGTAATGTGTGTATACATCTACATGAAAAAACGGTATTGGAGGGAAAAAATAAAAATAGAAATAAAAATAAAAATAAAAATAAAACTAAATGTAAATAAAAATAAACATGAAAATAAAAGTAAAAATAAAGATAATAATAAAAATGAAAAAAATAAAAATAAAATAAAAATAAAAATAAAAATGAGAATAGAATACACACATATATATATATATATATATATATATATATATATACACACACATACACATACATATACATACATATATATAAAAAATATATATATATATATATATATATATATATATATATATATATATATAAAAATATTGATGGAAAAAAAAAAATATATATATATATATATAAATATGTCACTGATGCAGATTCATCATTCAAGAAGAAACTCTGAGAGGGAAGCTCATTCCCTCATTGAAAAAGCGGCAAAGGACAATGTCATCACCTCCACAGAAGTGTCATTTCTCAAACATGACTTTTACCATAGGCCATATTTTTATCATCTCCCCAAGATCCATAAAGATCCCCTTCATCCCCCGGGCAGACCCATCATTGCAGCCATGGAGAGTGTCTCCAGTTATTTTTCCATCTATATCGACCATTTCCTTCAACCGATAGTCCAACAACTTCCGTCATATGTTAAGGATGGCATCAATCTACTGGACCTATTATCCTCTTACCCATGGCAACCATCATATCTCTGGCTATCTTTGGACGTAGTCTCTCTCTATACATCTATACCACATCACATTGGACTTCAGGCCGTACGTTTCTTCTTGAATGATGAATCTGCACTCAATCCCCGGCAAACACACTTTCTCCTGGATCTCATAGAATATTGTCTCACCCACAATTACTTCGAGTTTAATGGCGAGTTCTACACCCAAATCAAAGGCACGGCCATGGGGGCCAATTTTGCCCCCAGTTACGCCAACTTAACTATGGGCTACTGGGAGGAGCAATACATTTGGCACAACAATCCCTTTGCTTCTCATCTCATCTTCTTCGGTCGATATATCGACGATATAGTTATCATCTGGGATGGCCCTGCCTCCCTCATACCACCATTTCTCGAACACTGCAATAACAACCAGATGGGGCTTTCCTTCACATCAGTCTCAGATGCCGAAAAACTTACTTTCTTGGACCTCGAGTTATACCATCATGATAATACAATCAGTGCTCAGAATTACGTCAAACCCACCGCTGGAAATTCATACTTGCACTACAATAGCTGTCACCACCCCAGATGGATTCAGAATATACCAAAGAGCCAATATTGCCGCCTTAAACACAATTGCACTCAGTCCCAAACATATCTCCACCATGGAACACTACTCAAACAGAAATTTCTTGAAAAGGGCTATCCTGAAGAACTCATAACAAAAGCCTCTGACCACTACCTGCATGAAGATCTAAAGAAAAGTAGAGCGGAGTATACAAGGAAAATAAACAATCATCCCACCTCCGCACGATTCACTACCCAGTTTCCCAGTAAATTCAAGCACATGGAACGCATTTTCCATAAACATTGGGCAATCCTAAAGGAAGACACTTACCTACGTGCAGACCTCACCGAGCGCCCCCGTTTTTCATACAGGCGCGCAAAAAACCTCAAAACTCTAATAGCACCAAGCCAGGTCCGCTCCATTAGACCAAAAACTAACTCATCACTCACCTCCTTTCTCCAAATCAAGGGAATGTACAAATGTTGTAAGACCAGGTGCTTAACATGCAAACATGTGAGACACGGTCTAAAGGAATTCACAAACAATGGAAAAACCCATCACCTCACTGACTTCTACACTTGTTCGACGGAATATGTCATCTATTGCCTCGTGTGCCCCTGCAACCTACTTTATGTAGGCCGTACTATACGGACCTTACGCAAACGCTTTGGAGAGCATCGGAACCTTGTTGAAACAGGTTCCGATAAACATAGCGTCCCCGACACTTTACTGAGTATCATCCCAAGAGCTCCGATGGACTCAAAGTGTGGGTATTGGAAGCCATCCCTGCACACTTTCCCCCTGCTGAACGGTTCAAGCGACTGTGTACCAGAGAAAACTACTGGATTTATACCCTGGACACTCTAGCGCCAGGAGGCCTAAACGAGGGATTAGAAATCAATATCGCACTCTAAAATATTGCACATATACTTGTGACACCTCATACATTCACACATCATTCCCTATCAGTGACATATTTATATTTTTTTTTTTTCCATCAATATTTTTATATATATATATATATATATATATATATATATATATATATATATATATATATATATATATATATATATATATATATATATATATATATATATATATATATATATATATATATATATATATGTGTGTGTGTGTGTGTGTGTGTGTGTGTGTGTATTCTATTCTCATTTTCATTTTTATTTTATTTTTATTATTGTCTTTATTTTTACTTTTATTTTCATGTTTATTTTTATGTTTATTTTTATTTTTATTTACATTTAGTTTTATTTTTATATTTTTATTTTTAGGTTTATTTTTTTTTTATCTTTACATTTATTTCTATTTTTATTTTTTCCCTCCAATACCGTTTTTTCATGTAGATGTATACACACATTACCGATCTATTTTCCCCATGGCCATGTCAGTATTGTTTTTATGGGATTTATTCTTATAAGTCCTCTTTTATGTAATACCATCATGCATTTTTATGTACTTTTATGGATTTCCTAGAGACATGTATCCCCAATTGTGTTTTTACTGAGATGACTTTCTTAGAGTCTTTTGGCTCCGCCCCCCCACAGACAGATGTCTTTGCAATTAGTCCGGCAACAGGGTATAAATTCCCTGCCCCACCTGAGACACTCCCATCGCCTAACGAAGGAGCACGGATGCTCCGAACGCGTGCAACCCCTATTTTTCTCCTGCCAGGAAGTGATGTCATCAGGGATCAGAAGTCGGCAGCCGGAGCCCTGTTGTGCATGCTCCGCCGCGGCCAGTGACAACTAGCAGCCCCACAGCGGCTCGGCTATACCTCTGGAACCTCACCACCTTCTCCTATGACCACTATCCTGGAAGAGGAAGATGGATGACCCTAACAGTCTTTGTGTACCGGTCTCACCCAACCTCGGACAGTGAGTCACCAATTTTAACAGTGTTAAATAAACTTGTACTATACTAAGCTGGCGCCGCTCTCTCCTTTCTTGCACTGTCTAGCTCTGCATACTAAGGACTGTTACTACATCTGCATTATCTAGATTGCTAGCTCTTGAGCCTACTATCATCTGCTCTTGCACTGGGTTAGTCTCTCCTGTATGTCATCTGCTATCCTATCATCTACTACCATACATGATTGGTAACCTATCTGCATCCCACCTGTTACTATCTCATTCTCAAGAACATTCCTCTCAAGTGTCTGTCACCTATCGTCTCTACTCAACCTGTCTCTTCAGCCTATCACCTCTATACTACTATATACATAGATCACTCCAGGAACTTCTTATTGAGTGTGTATATTTGTATGCTGAATTGAGATCATCCACACATGATGAGTCTTGGGAGTTGGCATTGGTGTCTCAGCGTTTCTCTACATGACTACTGAAGTGGAATATTTCTGCAGCTGTAAATCCACATCATACATAAAACGCAGGAGCGTTACAATTGTCTTGTTGGAAGGTAAACCTTCGGCCCAGTCTGAGGTCCAGAGCACTCTGGAGAAGGTTTTTGTCCAGGATATCCCTGTACTTGGCCGCATTCATCTTTCCCTCGATTGCAACCAGTCGTCCTGTCCCTGCAGCTGAAAAACACCCCCACAGCATGATGCTGCCACCACCATGCTTCACTGTTGGGACTGTATTGGACAGGTGATGAGCAGTGCCTGGTTTTCTCCACACATACCGCTTAGAATTAAGGCCAAAAAGTTCTATTTTGGTCTCATCAGACCAGAGAATCTTATTTATCACCATCTTGGAGTCCTTCAGGTGTTTTTTAGCAAACTCCATGCGGGCTTTCATGTGTCTTACACGGAGGAGAGGCTTCCGTCGGGCCACTCTGCCATAAAGCCCCGACTGGTGGAGGGCTGCAGTGATGGTTGACTTTCTACAACTTTCTCCCATCTCCTGACTGCATCTCTGGAGCTCAGCCACAGTGATCTTTTTGGTTCTTCTTTACCTCTCTCACCAAGGCTCTTCTCCCCCGATAGCTCAGTTTGGCCGGACGGCCAGCTCTAGGAAGGGTTCTGGTCGTCCCAAACGTCTTCCATTTGAGGATTATGGAGGCCACTGTGCTCTTAGGAACCTTAAGTGCAGCAGAAATCTTTTTGTTACCTTGGCCAGATCTGTGCCTTGCCACAATTCTGTCTCTGAGCTCTTCAGGCAGTTCCTTTGACCTCATGATTCTCATTTGCTCTGACATGCATTGTGATCTGGAAGGTCTTATATAGACAGGTGTGTGGCTTTCCTAATCAAGTCCAATCAGTATAATCAAACACAGCTGGACTCAAATGAAGGTGTAGAACCATCTCAAGGATGATCAGAAGAAATGGAAAGCACCTGAGTTAAATATATGAGTGTCACAGCAAAGGGTCTGAATACTTAGGACCATGTGATATTTCAGTTTTTCTTTTTTAATAAATCTGCAACAATGTCAACAATTCTGTGTTTTTCTGTCAGTATGGGGTGCTATGTGTACATTCATGAGGAAGAAGAATGAACTTAAATGATTTTAGCAAATGGCTGTAATATAACAAAGAGTGAAAAATTTAAGGGGGTCTGAATACTTTCCGTACCCACTGTATATATATATATATATTTATTTTTTTATTATTAAGGATTGACCGATTATGGGCACCACCTGAGGTTACCGATATTGCTGATATTTCAGGAAAGTGTTGTACTGGAGTGATGCCTGCAGCTAGAGGCATCCCCCCGGTACCGGTGTCCATAGCCGGCTGTCGGCTGTCTTGTAATGACAACAGATGCGGCTGAGAAGCCCCCCTCCCGCGGCTCGCCCGGGTCTCCCATTGCACTGGGAGACCCAGGCATCCTACCTGCATGGCCGCCGAACAGAAAGCCACATTCGGCTCTGATCAGGTCTCCATGTAAACAACCCGGAAGTGATCATGACATCGCTTCCGGATACTCGGCGCCACATTCAAAAAACTGATAGCATTCAAAACTGCCAAACTTGGCGTTTTGAATGCTTTTGAGTGCCGAGGAGGGGTTTGGGGTCTTTTAGACCCCCAGATCCCTCCTCAACAGTACCTGGAAAAAAAGAAAAAATATAAAAAATGTTTACATGCCCGAAAATATCGGCTGATACCGATATCCGATGACCAGGGGATGCTCAGCATTGAAACTCACTGAAGACTAAACGTGCAGAGTTGCCACCACAGCTGCAAAATCCCTAGCTGAACTGGGGACATGAACAGAAGGTGGAGATAGAGAGCAGCAGGATCAACCAGGTTTTTTGCAGAATACATAAAACTATTCCCATAGTGATTTATTGAGTATGAACAGCCTGTCATACACCATTTATTGATTTTTTTATGGTGAGGGTTTAGGGACACTTTAGTGTGTTACTGGCAGGATCACCAGTTCAAAAAAAAAAAAAGGAAATAAAGATGTGATGGCTCTTTGTTTTTTTTGTTTTGTTTTTTTCCAGGCTAAGGTAAGCTGCAACATATGACAATTTTTTATTTAGGGCCTAGATACACTTAAAGATTTACTGACTCTCTAAGCATTCTGTCGGCACAATCTCACTAACTATTCAACACACTTTTAAAATGTTAGACACAAAGGAGTAAATTTTGCTGTCCACCTTTCTGCATTCAGTTAAGGAGGCAATAATCGAAGCAAGCAGGCAATTTTAATCTATTTCAGCAAAAGCCGCCCACAGCCTTTATTCAGCAAAAATGTGCTGCTTACAGCCAAAGCAAATAACGTGGTCATTTAATAAGTATTACAAAACGGCAAGAATTATTAGAGTGTTTCGCCAAGGCACAGAAACAAATTATTATACAATTTAAGACAACCATTTCAAATGGAATATTAAATCTTACATGACCTGCTCTGTAATGTGGAGAACTAAATTTGCAGTTAACTGAGAAATTATTGTAATTTAAATAGATACACAAAGCCACATCATTAAGACTTTTAGATTGCCATCTCTCGGGTAGTGAAAAGAGCAATAACAACGTGGAAAGGCCAGTACCCAATAATGCAACCTACCACCCATTAATATAATGACTGCTGAGGCTGTATATACCAGAATGGCACTTGTGGCCCAGTGCCTAGGGCAGCAGGGTAAGAAAACAGCGCCAAACCTCAAACTGTATGGCCCCGTTTACACCTGAGCGATTTTCTGCTTGAGGCTTGTAGTTCTAAAACGCTCAACAAGCCAAATCACATTCATTTTAATGGCCCCCTTTTCACAGCGTTCTGTTTTCTAAAGCAAAACGCTTGTCTCTCAAAAAAGTAGGAGGTTGTTTTTGGCTGATTACAAGCGTTTTTTGGCCCTATAGACTTCAATAGAAAAGCCTGAAAACGTGTGACATGAGCGTTTTGTCGCGCGTTTTCTGCTCAAACAGCGGCTCTCCACCCCTAATTTCCTCCCCCTTGTGCTTTCTCTTGTCTAAACAATAATACCTGAAGCCGTAAAATGCTTGCAATAGGCTTCTAAAATGCTGGTAATACACTTTTAAAAAATGTTAAATAAAAACGTCTGAAAGTCACTAAACTCAGGTGTAAATGCAGCCTTAAAGGGGTTGTAAAGTCAGAAGGCTTTTTTATCTTAATGCATTCTACGCATTAAGATAAAAAGCTTTCTGTGTGCAGCAGCCCCCCTCAGCCCCCTCTCTATCCAGCAATGTCCACCTCTCTATCCAGCAATGTCCACCAGTGCTTCAGCCAACTGAACTCTCTCTCCTGATTGGCTGAGACACAGCAGTGGAGCCATTGGCTCCTCCTGCTTTCAATTAAACTCAGTAAGCCAATCAGGAGAAAGTGGGGGTGAGGGCAGGGCAGGGCAAAACGCCAGCACCATGTCTGAATAAACTGAGCTGCAGCTCGGCTCGGGTGCCCCCATAGCAAGCTGCTTGCTGTGGGGGCATTCAGCAGGGAGGAAGAGCCAAGAGCACCGAAGAGGGATCCGAGAAGAGGAGGATCTGAGCTGCCCTGTGCAAAACCACTGCACAGAGGAGGCAAGTAGAACGTGTTTGTTATTTTATTAGAAAAAAAAAAAAAAACAAGATCTTACAATCACTTTAACCCCTTCCCACCCATGCTATAGCCGAATGATGGGCTCACTTTGCCAGAAGGACGTCGAATGGCGTCCTCCTGTGATCGCGCTGCCCGCAGGCGATATGCACAGTGATCACTGAGTCCTCAAGGTAGAGGGCCAATCACAGCCGCCCCTTTACCACATGATCAGCTATGTCCAATGACAGCTGATCACAGAAGTAAAAACAAGCCGATTATCGGCTTTTCTTTCCTCACGCTGACAGCATGAGGAGAGGAGAGCAGATAACCAGCTTGAGTTAAAGGGACATCAGCACTGATTATCAGTGTCACAATTATAAGTGCAGTCCCAACAGTGCCCATGAGTGCCGCCCATCAACGCACATTAGTGAAGGAGAAAAATTACCCACACTGTACTTGTGGTCTTCCATCAGTATACGGCTTCCTTGCAGTCATGAACTTACATATCCCAGATTTTACCAGCTGCCCTCATACAAAGCTAGCCAACAACTTAGCTCATATAAGTTTTGGAACCTTCTCCTTTATTGAACAGTTTCACACTAAATTTATACACACATGAGCACATCCCCCTCCTGATCAAATTACTACACACAGGTCAGGGGTTGCCTGATTACATTATCCTATGCAGATGAAATTGTGCACAGAAACAGAATTAACCTGAACTAATTATCTGGCCATCTGGACAGAACAAGGTGAGGTCATTAGCATTTAACAATGGGACAGGCAGACTTAACACAATCCACACCCCAGCTCAATAGATAGACAATAGGACAACACTGCCAATGACAGTCTGTCCGTCTACAATGAAACATATGGAATATACATCTAGGCGTCACAGACTCCATGGCAACAGGCCACAGGTCTCACAGTGCAAAGTGGGATCAAAATCTCCACATTTCTTGAGACACCGTTGACAATTCTCTCAGTGTCCCCAAAGTATCTGTCCCTCACTCCCAGTGACAACGAACACCATCACACAATATATCTGTAATGCCTCTCTGGATGCGCCCCCCTTAGCCTGCAGTGTGTCCGTGACGGCGGTGACTCTGCACCACGATATGGCTGAAATACTGGTCTGCGGACCAGCCTTCCAAGAAGGTACTGACTGATCTCCCCTTTGTAGGAGACCGCATGTTTGGTGCTTCCATGGAGAACATCATTTTGTAGGAGACCGCATGTTCGGTGCTTCCATGGAGAAGATCATTAAGGATCTTACAGGAGGTAAAAGTACTCGGCTTCCGCAGTCTGCCAGGAGTAAAGACTCGTTGCAAGCGTGGTCCTTTCTTCTCAGCCCATAAGTTGTCCTTTCATCCAGGACCAGGGACCAAAATCCACCCGTAACTGCGCAGCGGGTTTCAAGAGGCCCTGGCTAGGTAGGTCAAGAGTGGGACCCTCCAGGATCACAGACAAGCTCGCTTCTGCCTGAAGGGGCACCCTCACCCGTACTTGAGGTGGGGTGGGGGTGAAACGTCTGCTTCTTTCCAGATCCGTGGACCTCCTGGATTCAAGACAAATGGGTCCACAAGTTGATTCGGTCCAGGTACAAGATAGAGTTTCAGTCCTTGCCTCAGGCAAGGTTCTTGCCATCCAATCTGCGTTTGTCCCCAGATCATCTACATGGTCTTCTTGGGGCAATACAGGATCTGCTCTCACAGGGGGTCATTGTAAAGGTTCCAGAATCATAAAGTTTTTAGGGGTTTTATTCAAACCTGTTTACTGTTCCCAGGAAGGAGTGCAAGGTCCATCCCATTCTGGATCTCAAGGCTTTGAACCGCTTTGTGTGGGTTCAGAAATTTCTAATGGAATCCATTCGCACGGTGGTGGCATCCCTTCAACAAGGGGATTTTCTGGCCTCTCAAGGACG
The DNA here is from genome assembly GCF_965119305.1 of Pelophylax lessonae. Lineage (NCBI taxonomy): Eukaryota > Metazoa > Chordata > Amphibia > Anura > Ranidae > Pelophylax > Pelophylax lessonae. The sequence goes on along the minus strand of NC_138780.1, from coordinate 145,903,035 downwards.
CTTACCTTCATATCCCAATATATTTCGGGCATCAGCGTTTCCTTTGCTTTGCGATGGGCGAGGAGCACTATCAATTTGTGGCATTACCCTTTGGTCTCGCCTCGGCTCCTCGGGTGTTTACAAAATAGTTGGATTGTGGGGCTGGGGTACCTGGACGATCTCCTTCTGCGAGCAGAATCTCTGATTGCCCAAAAAGACTCCCTGGACATTTCAGGGCAAACTTTGTAAGAGTTCGGATGGAAACTGAATTTCCAAAAATCTGTTCTGGTTCCGTCCACAAAACTGGACTATCTGGGCCTGACCCTGGACACAACCTCAGCCCGGGTGTTTCTTCCGGAGGTGAGACTCAAGCAGTTGCAGGATGCGACACAGCTCCTGTTGTCCAACCGGCGATCATCCCTCAGGACTTGCATGCAAGCGCTGTGCCTGATGGTCTCCACCTTCAAGGCAGTTCCATTTGCTCAGTTCCATACCCCGTCTCTACAGAAGGAGATCCTTGTCAAATGGAACAAGAATCCACAGGCTCTAGACAATCTGATCCTGTTGAGCCGGAGTACGAGGGGATCCCTGATCCAGTGGCTCCGCTCTCCGGAGCTTCAACAGGGAAAATCCTATCTCCCCTGTACTGGACGGTGGTCTTGGGCACAGATCCGGCTCAGAGGGTTTGGACTTGGGAGGAGTCCAGTCTGACGATCAATATCCTGGAAATTCAGGTGTCAGGCTACAATTCCCTTCATGCCTAGTAATGGCTGTAAATATCAGAGTATTACAACGCCTCATGGGACGTGTAGTTACGCAACAATTGGAGGGCCGTAGTTTAGAGACCCCTGGCCTAATTCATTGGATGGACCGTCTGCAGGGGCGCCCGTCGAGGAATCAATCGGACAATGCCAGGGGCGTGTCAATAATCAAGGGCCTTAGCGGGCAGGGAAGTAGCCGGCACTCTAAGATGGGCAGAGCGCTTTTTTCCAGCCATCTCTGCTGTGCATATTGCAGGGAAAGTTGGCAGGCGGATTACCTAAATCGGCAGAAGTTGGATCAGGGAGAATTGTCACTACACCAGGAGGTGTTTCATCAACTGTGCCTCCTGTGGCAGACTCCCAATGTGGACCTGTTGGCCTCTTGTCTCAACAGGAAATTGCAAGCATTTGCTCCACTTACTCTTCTGCCGAGACTTCTGCGAAGGATTGAGGCAAAAGCGATTCCAATTGACCTAGTGGTACCGGACTGGCCTTGCAGGTCCTGGTACGCAGACCTAGTATGGCTGGTCGCCAATGTCCCTTGGAGGCTCCCTCTCAGAGAAGATCTGTTAACCCAAGGACAGATCTTCCATCCCACTTTACAGTGGCTGGCTTTGACGGCCTGACTATTGAAAGCCAGGTGTTACAGGACAGAGGGGTGTCTGAATCGGTGATTCCGACATTGTTAAATGCTAGAAAATCTACTTCTAGGAAAATTTATCATTGAGCCTGGAATATTACTTGGTGTGAGTCTCGGGCCCGTTCCTTCGTTCCTTCTCGGTGTCTTGGAGTTACTCCAAAGAGGTGTAGATCAACGTTTGGCCTTGGGTACCATCAAAAAGGCCAGATATCGGCCCTGGCGACTTTCTTTCAAACGTCCATTGGCCACAAATGACTTGGTTCAAACCTTTGCTCAGGGGGTCCGCCACCTGGCTCCCTCTGTGAGAAAATGCCCTTTGAAAATATTTGTGAGATTCCTCTGCTCACTTTGACACAGAAGGTAGCTTTCTTGGTGGCCATTACTTCTGCTCACAGGGTGTAGGAGCTGGCTGCGTTGTCCTGTCGCTCACCTTACCTGGTGGTTCCCAGAGACAAGGTGGTGCTTCGTACCTGTCAGTCGTTCCTTCCTAAAGTCATCTCTGGTTTCCATTTAAATGAAGACATTGTGTTGCCTTCCTTGTGTCCTAAGCCTAAGCATCCTAAAGAGATTGCCTTACATTCTTTGGATGTGGTTCGGGTAATCAGGATGTACCTGGCGGCGACTGAGTCGTTCCGGAAATCGGATTCTCCGTTTGTCCTTATGGATGGACCGCGTAAAGGGATGGCTGCGTCTGCCGTGACCATTTCCAGATGGATCAGACAGACGGTGGTGCAGGCCTATTCCAGGATTCTCCTTTTCCTGCTAAGGCGTATTCTACGGACCTTCCGTCAACAGGCGTCAGTGATGAAGGTATGCAAGTAGGCCACTTGGTCGTCCGTGCACACTTTCACAAAATTTTATAAGGGGGATGCGTTAGCATCTGAGGATGATTCTTTTGGCCTGCAAGGTTTTGCAGGCTGCTGTTAGAGAGGTTTAGACCTCTGGAGGGTGAATTTGTTTTTTTTGTCAGATAAGCTCCAGTTGTTCCTGGTTGGCTATGTTTAGCCTTTGGGAAGTGTGTTTTTTTTTCACCACTCATATTGACACTGCTTTGGGATGTCCCACCGGTCAAGAAGATATGGAGCTGTGTCCATCAATGAACGGAAGAGAAAACTGGATTTTTGTCTTACCATAAAATCCTTTTCTCTGATGTTCATTGATGGACACAGCACTGGCCCCTCTATTAAGTTGGGTTTTATGTTCTTCAGACACCGCTTGTTACAAAACTGAAGTCCTATAGCAGGAAGTGGGGAGTATACCCCCTGGGACTGCTCTATAGGGGTGGTCAATTTTTTTTCCATCTAGTGTCTTACTCCTATGGAGAGCAGAATAAACCCATCAGTCAAGAAGATATGAAGCTATGTCCGTCAATGAACATCGGAGAAAAGGATTTTACGGTTAGACAAAAATCCATTTTTTTTTTCAAAATTTTCTGTCTTTTCATTTGTTTGGCATAAAATTAAAAAGCCAGTAGCAAATAAATACTATCAAAAGAAAGCTCCATTTGTGTGATAAAAATGTAATTTGGGTACAGTGTTGCATGACCGCGCAACTGTCATTCAAAGTAGGCCAGAGCTGAAAGCTGAAAACTTGTCTGGGCAGGAAGGGGATGAAAGTGCCCTGTAGGCAACTGTTTTTTTTCCTTATTTTTCTTCTTCTATTTCTGGGCCTAAGTAAATTTAACAAGATAATAAAAGGGGGTTCAGAGGATATTGCGAAGAGTCAAAAGAGTCTTTGCAGTTCAAAACCCTAAAGCCAACTCTCCTTTCTCATTTGATGCTCTGTACGGTAGAATTGTAGCGCTGCATAAAAAGAACCTATAATGCTGTCAATGGAATATTCTCCTTTTATTATTTTCCCCACATACAGATTAAAAGGCAGCACAGAAACTAAGTGGTTAACACTTCTGCCCGTTAGCACAAGGCCTGTCGATTCAAATCCAAACCATGGCACTACCTGCCTGGAGTTTGCATGTTCTCCCTATGCCTGGGTGGGTTTCCTCCCACACTCCAAAGACATGCAGGTAGGTTAATTGGCTCCTGTCTAAATTGGCCTTAGAATGTGTATATGTGAATGTGAGTAAAGCCCCGTACACACGTACCGAATGTCGGTCGAACGATCGGCCGTCTTTTGTCCGGTGCTGTCCTGTGGGCTGAAAAGTGCAAAAGACTGCACATGAATTTTGTCGGCCAACAACAGCCAACTGCAGAAGTGATGTCATGTGATGGTTAACTTTCCGTGTCTTTTTTCTTTTCTGAGCATGCCCAGTCTTGCTAATCTGCTGTTTGTCGGCCGAATTCTGTACTGACTGGCGAACAATCGCCCGTTCTGGTTACGGCCAACAAAGATTTTATAGCCTGCACACCCGATTCTGTTCGGCCGAAAAGTCGCTGTCGGTTGTCGGAAGCATCATACTAACAAGCCGACAATCGGCCGATCGTTCGGCGGCCGAATATTTACGGCCTACAATCGGTACGTGTGTACGGGGCTTTAGGGACCTTTGAAAGCTCCTTGTGGGCAGGAACTGATGTAAATGTACAATATATGTGTGTGTGAAAAGCACTGCATTAATTGTTGGGCCATGTCCTAACTATACAATTTTTTTATAGTTTTGGACAAAGTTAAGAAGAAAAAAAATGTTTTTCAGTTTATTTCTGCCTGTGATGAGGAAATGTGTCCTCATTTACTGCCTGTGTAATGCTGTACAAATAATTAGGGGGTACAGTCATCAGGAAAGGAAGGTACGGCAAGAAATAAAAACAATGTCTAGTGGTGCATCGAAATTTTAGCGGCCGAAAATGGGCATATTCCATTTCGGCCGAAAATGGATTAAAGATGCCGATATTAAAGATGGCCGCCGCAGTGCAGGTTTCAAAAGACCCGCCTCTGGCCGGCAGCCCGCCTCCCGGTGATGTCACTACTACTACTACGATGTGCATGAATGAACTAACACACTGGGTGGGCGGGCGAGCGGCCGCTAATAGCTGTAACTAAGTGAGCGCTTCACTTCCCTGTCAGGTGGGAATCTCCTCTGACAGGGAACTGAAGGGCTCACATGGTTATAGCTATTAGCGGCCGCTCGTCCGCCCGCCGTGTTAGTTCATTCATGAACATCGTAGTAGTAGTGACATCACAGGGAGGCGGGCCGCCGGCCAGAGGCGGGTCTTTTGAAAGGAAGGACACAGGAGGAGCTGAGTGACAGTAAGGAGATTGCATCCTTGGGGGGGAGGGGCGCTGAGGCGGGGGGGGACGCAGAGGCAGTGGGGGGGGTTAATTAACTGCCATTGGTCGGTCACTAATGCATCAGTGACCAGCAGTGGCAATACATTAACCCCCTCATGCTGCATAATACAAATTCCATTGGTAATTAAATTAACCACTTGCCAACCCGTCACAGTACATATACTGTGAGAGGGTGGCAGCGACAGGTGTACGTCGCTGCCTGTTTTTGGTGTATGCCCCCGTTCTATCTATTTTAAAAATCATTTGGGGGAAAAAAGTAATTTTCTGTTTTGGTTTTTGGCCAAGGGCATCCTGCATTTTCGGTTTCGGGTCAGAATTTTCATTTCGGTGCATCCCTAACAATTAGGGATGCACCGAATATTCGGCGGCCGAACATTATTAGGCCGAAAATAGAGAAAATAGCACTTTCGGCGTTCGGCCGAATAAGTCAAAAGGCCGAATAATTTTGAGCCGAACAATGTCAGCTTCCGCCCTGACCGCTCACCTTCCTCATTGCGGCTCGCGGCTCCCTTCTCACACGCCGCGGGTGTCCTGTCCAACCGCGAGTGGGGGGTGTGACGTCACGCGCGCGTCCCGCCCCCTGCTCCTGACTGCGGCTCCTTCACACTAGGTCCACGCCCCGCCCCCCTGTTCGCGGCTTTTGGCTCCGGCTGCAGTTCAGGTATGTGATGTGGAGCGGAGCACATTTGGGGGAGAATACGGTAGCTGGCAGCTGCACAAGCATTAGTGTGCAGACTGCCATATGTTGTTGCCACTTGCCATGCTCATTACATTAGAGTGCCCTATAAAGTGCCCCTTAAAAAAAAAAAAAAAGAAAAAAAAATGTGCCCAACAGAGTGCTCCCTTGACATAAAATGTGGCCATCAGCGTGCCCCTTATTTTATGCTAAGGGACATGCTGATGAGCATATTTTATGTTAAGGGGCACACTGATGAGCATATTTTATGTTAAGGGAAACTCTGATGGGCATATTTTATTTTAAGGGGCACGCTAATGGGCATATTTTATGTTAAGAGCAACGCTGATTTAAATGTTTTGTTTTGCCCATCAGCGTGCGCCCTAACATAAAATGTGCCCATCAGCGTGCCCCCTAAAAATTGGCAAAATAAATGGAAAAAATGCGAAACACCGCGTTCGGTATTGGGCCTTCGGCCTTCGGCCAAGCATTTCATTATTATTCGGCTTTGGCTTCGGCCAAGAATTTCATTTCGGTGCATCCCTACTAACAATGTCAGTTGGTTTAACACACCCCCCCCCCCCCCACTTTACTACAAAATATGATTTTCTGCATTTTAAAAAATGAACTCTATGTAGATGTGAAAATAACATGAAAGAATGCAGGAATGTATTTTACCATAAAAATACATATGTCATTTTATCAATGTAACTATCTAGTCAGCAGGCTGGAAATGCTCCTCACCAGTTGTTTTAGTTGTGGAAATTAGTGCCTTGCCTGGGGCTTTGATGGACCTTGAAACTCTATTTTGCTTACTCTGCATTTCTAGGCAAGATCCGCGTCCTGTTAAAATGCTTACAAATGCACCACAATGTGCGCAAAACACATTGAAAGGGATGTTCAATCTTTTGTACTCCTCCACCCCTCCTCAACCACATTTGGCAAATTCTTTTTTTTTGGGGGGGAATGGGTACCTAGTTTTGATAGGTACCCACTCCGACTAGGCAATCCAAGCAAAGTTTACCACCCCCCTCTTTGCTCTCAGCCTTCTGGCACACGCTAGGGGTGCACCGATCCGACTTTTCTAGTCCCGATACCTGGCATTGTGTATCTGCCGATACCTAAACCGATCCGGAACTACACACATACACAATATGCATGTGGCTGCAGTACAGAGCAAAGCCACTGCTTCATGTGTATGGCTCATTCACAGGCGGATTGCACCTGATATCACTCCGCCTGTGAGACCTATACAGGAAGTAGCGGCTACGTGCAAGTAAGGAACGGCTGAGCCGAGACTCAGCAAAACCGGATCGGCCCGTGGATCGGTTAATTTTACCGATTCCCCGATACAGCTATTTTGGCAGTATCGGCGCCGATATCCGATCCTAGTATCGGATCGGTGCATCCCTAGCACACACCACAGTTCCCAGAAGGCAGCAGGACCACTGACAAAGAGCAGCTCACACAGGCGTAGTGGAAAGCCAGCTGCGAGGAGAAGTCGGCTTCCCACAGTAAACATGCCGGTTCCGGAAACCTGAAGGCCAGTAAAGAACTGGCCCGAGTGAGGACAGCACTGAATCCCTGCACAGGTAAGTGCCCTTTTATTAAGAGAGTCAGCAGCTACAGTATTTGTATCTGCTGACTTGAAATCTTTTCTTTCGACTGTGAAGATTTGCTTTAAGAATTTTACACGCCTGGTGATGATGTCACAACAAAAAAAGTTGTTTCTCACTTCAGGAAAAAAGGTAAAAAAAAATACTGAGACACGATCTAGAGGGGGGAGAAGGAGAGTTGGTGGCAAATGCAGGCAATGCCTTGACATACATTTTAAGGCATCATTCACATGAAGCTCTGTGACTATACTGCACGAAATAGCACCTTGCTTAAGTGGCTGGAGCCACCAGGAGCTGCACGCGGACAGTCGGGAGATGCTCACTTACCCCTGAACGCCTTTCACAAAAAGGAAAAGTGGCCATGTTTAAAATCACTACCGCATCACCATAAAGAAATATGGGCTCCATGCATGCAGCTCCATCTGCATTAACAAGGCACTCATTCATGCTATACGGGCCACAGCCCCCATGTGAATGAGCCCTAATAGTCTAATGGGCACAGCAACCCTGCTGACAGTCCACCATGGTTTACATGCGACTGCTGCTTTCTAAAACCAGCCAGAAACATTAAAACTAAAGTGTACTGTGGGGTGACTAGCTCGGTGGTAGGCGTGGATGACCCCTTGGGGGGGTTCGTTACACAGGGAGACAGCCGAGAAGTGGTTGCAAACAACACTATGGTTTATTCTTGCTATTTTCTTCACACAAGTGCAAGCTCCAAAAACATCAAAATAAAACACAAAATAAATCCTTGCCACTGTGGGCGGCTACCTTCTCACATACCGGAACCTATCTTATGAAGTCTGTCCCCAACCTACTGTTGGGCAGACTTGGCTGATCATAGAGCAGACTCTCAACAGTCCATGTTTTATCTTCACACAACAAATGTCCATTGAACATGTCCCCTTTTCCTCTTCACATTGAACATGTCCCTTTGCTTGTCGCTTCACATAACAAACAGTTCATTGATTTCTTCCACATAGAAATAGTTCAAGACCTCACCTTGAGTAGTCTTCACATCGCTTAAGGAGGTCTTCCCCATGCTCACACAGCTTTCAGGGGGCACACGTCTGTCTGTCCTCCTCTCCCAGCCCACACGGCGACAGGAGGCAGCAATCAAACGACTTCCTCTGGACCAATTATAGAAGCCTTAACTTCCTCATTCCGAACAGCTGAAGGCCTTTCAACTTCCTTAAGCCAGTTCTGGCTACCTTTGCAGCCGACACCCTATAGTAATTGGTGAACTTTCCAAACCAGGTGGAAATGTATCTCCTGTCTGTGACTACATCCACAGATTTACCTGACTTCCTGTCACAGTACATTAATATGATTTTCTACTTTCCCATTACTTTGTTGACTTCTGAAGTGTGCAGCAAGACTCTCCCACTAGAATTCCCAACCACTGCAGGCTGCAAATCTATTTTATGAAGGACGGTTCTACTAAAAGCCACCTATATAGGTTAGACAAGCCCAGGCCACTAAAAGAAGCATTACATATATATGTATGTGAGATAAAGACCTAACAAGCTCTTTGAGGACAAGGACTGATTATTAATATTATTATACAGGATTTATACAGTGCCAAAAGTTTGCGCAGCGCTTTACAATATAGCAACAATACAATTCAATACAAGAGGGCTAGGAGGACTGCTCCTGCGGGCTTACAATCCAATAGGAAGGGGCTGATTTGAATGTACAGTATGTAAAGAGCTGTGTAAATCTGCATAACCTTGTAAACTACAATCAACCAACCAACAAGAAAGCCACCAACTATACTTTAATTGATAACATTAGAACAAAATGATACAATATTATATATAAAATTACAATGCAATTCAAGCGGAACTAAACCCTCCTATCCTTTTCAGCCAAGGAAGCTGCCATCTTAGCCTCTGTTTGATCTGCAACTGCCATGGTGCTGCCCATGTGATCAGTTATGACACCAGCCATTTGATGGTTTGGTAGAGAGCACAAGAAAATGTGACAGTTAGCAATCCCAGCAAACTGGGAATGAACAGTTTTTTTAAAATGTTAAAGCGATGGGTTTAGTTCGGCTTTCATTTTTTCCATTGTGGAAAAAAAATAGAGAAGACCAAGCATCCAGTATTGAAAAATAGCAGTATTTAAAATTTTCAAGCAGATAAGAAAATATTAATTCTACAGACACTCTGAGGCTGATTTACTAAGGCTCCCTTTACACTTGGGCGTTCCGGGATCGCAGCAAAACGTGGGATGCGTTTGCAATGGCATTCTTAATGGCACCCCAAAAGTAGTGCGATTTTGCCGCAGTTATCACACAATAAATCGCGCTGCAATTGTGGCAAATCACATTGTGGGAAGCTTGTCATCCAAAAGGTGCAGGAGCTTCTTTTGGATGACAATCTTTCTGTGATGCTGTCTGCCACGATTGCAGAGTAATTTATCATGCAAAAACCGTGGCAAAAATCGCACCGGGGTTGGGGATGCCATTAAGAAGTAATGGCATTGCAAACGCGTCACGCGTTTTGCCACTCTTCTGGAATGCTCAGGTGTGAATTGGGCCTAAAGGAGTTGAGAATCTTCACAATTTGGTATTCAGAGTGAACACTGCTACAATCAGTAAAAATTCTCAACTTGTTTCGTAAATCAGTCTCTATAAAGAATAAGTTCACCTTGAAAAAAAAAGAAATAAATGCACATGACTTTACAGAGAAAAAATAAATTAAAAAATAAAAAATTATAAAAAAGGAGCCACTTGTGAGCAGTGGATTTTGCACATGGTGGTATCTGGCCGTATAGTATAAAATTCTGTGCTCTTCGCACCCAGGAAGCCCACAGGTGCCGCATACTGCCACCTATAGAAGTCAATAGCTACACATGACTATACACAAGTATGTCGTGTGCGGACAGGCACACAAATCTGGTCACAGAATGTTTGTGTTGAGAGCTGTACGTGCAAACTGATGTGGTTACAGTCATTAACTTCTATAGGAGACTGTAACTGCTTAGAAGGAGTTAGTTGGAGTTCAGCTTCAATCTGTTAGTCACTTATGTGAAATTCAATTAAATCTGCTAGTAGTGGTGGTGAACCTTGGCACCCCAGATGTTTTGGAACCACATTTCCTATGATGCTCATGCACTCTGCAGTGTAGTTGAGAATCATGGGAAATGTATTTCCAAAACATCTGGGGTGCCAAGGTTCACCATCACTGTGCTAGTGCATCTAAAGCCAGCCATAGACGGTTCGAATCTCAGCAGGTTCAGCAGGAACTGGGTGAGATTTGAAGCATGTATGGGCAAGCCGAATGTACAGCACCAAGTTGATCAATCATCAACTTGGGTACAACCAGCCCATCAGATTTTACATATGATTATAACTGGCGGCAATTATAGCCACTAGCAATAATCACTGTCGTCTCCCAGCGGGGATGGCATCCCCCACCGTTCATCCAGCGCGTTTCGGGGGCCAGAATATACACTTTCACCAGGACTATAGAAGGATACAAATTAATGATGTGTGTAAAAGATGTTGGTGAAAAAAAAAAGAAAAAACAATAAAACAAGAATATTAATGTTAAGATGACACATGAGGAATACTGATAACTGCTCCACATAACACAGCCGGTAACACAGACCACAAGACTGTACAAAACAGACAAAATATGTCAGACGTCTCATATCTGTGAAGTGATGGTGAAAACCTGGAGCAGCCACAGAGGAACCACAGATGTACAGATAGGGACCAAATTCATAGTGAACACAATGTAGCGTATTTACATGGGGCAGCATGCTCGGGGGGCCCCTGTGTACAGAGGGTGCACAATGTGTACACGGCGCAGCATGTCGGGGCCACTATACACAAGTATGTCAGAAGCTCCTGTACATGGTGTACTGTACACTTGTAGCATTTTACTGGCCCCTATACACAGTGCAGCCTGTCAGGGGTCCAAGTGTGCACAGTGCAGCCTGTCAGGGGCCCCAGTGTGCACAGTGCAGCCCGTCAGGGGCCCCAGTGTGCACAGTGCAGCCCGTCAGGGGCCCCAGTGTGCACAGTGCAGCCCGTCAGGGGCCCCAGTGTGCACAGTGCAGCCCGTCAGGGGCCCCAGTGTGCACAGTGCAGCCCGTCAGGGGCCCCAGTGTGCACAGTGCAGCCCGTCAGGGGCCCCAGTGTGCACAGTGCAGCCCGTCAGGGGCCCCAGTGTGCACAGTGCAGCCCGTCAGGGGCCCCAGTGTGCACAGTGCAGCCCGTCAGGGGCCCCAGTGTGCACAGTGCAGCCCGTCAGGGGTCCCAGTGTGCACAGTGCAGCCCGTCAGGGGTCCCAGTGCAGCCTGTCAGGGGTCCCAGTGTGCACAGTGCAGCCTGTCAGGGGTCCCAGTGCAGCCTGTCAGAGGTCCCTGTGTACACAGTGCAGCCTGTCAGGGGTCCCAGTGCAGCCTGTCAGAGGTCCCTGTGTACACAGTGCAGCCTGTAAGGGGTCCCAGTGTACACAGTGCAGCCTGTCAGGGGTCCCAGTGTACACAGTGCAGCCTGTCAGGGGTCCCAGTGTACACAGTGCAGCCTGTCAGGGGCCCCAGTGTACACAGTGCAGCCTGTCAGGGGCCCCAGTGTACACAGTGCAGCCTGTCAGGGGCCCCAGTGTACACAGTGCAGCCTGTCAGGGGCCCCAGTGTACACAGTGCAGCCTGTCAGCGGTCCCAGTGCAGCCTGTCAGAGGTCCCTGTGTACACAGTGCAGCCTGTCAGGGGTCCCAGTGTACACAGTGCAGCCTGTCAGGGGTCCCAGTGTACACAGTGCAGCCTGTCAGGGGCCCCAGTGTACACAGTGCAGCCCGTCAGGGGCCCCAGTGTGCACAGTGCAGCCCGTCAGGGGCCCCTGTGTGCACAGTGCAGCCCGTCAGGGGCCCCTGTGTGCACAGTGCAGCCCGTCAGGGGCCCCAGTGTGCACAGTGCAGCCCGTCAGGGGCCCCAGTGTGCACAGTGCAGCCCGTCAGGGGCCCCAGTGTGCACAGTGCAGCCCGTCAGGGGCCCCAGTGTGCACAGTGCAGCCCGTCAGGGGCCCCAGTGTGCACAGTGCAGCCCGTCAGGGGCCCCAGTGTGCACAGTGCAGCCCGTCAGGGGCCCCAGTGTGCACAGTGCAGCCCGTCAGGGGCCCCAGTGTGCACATTGCAGCCCGTCAGGGGCCCCAGTGTGCACATTGCAGCCCGTCAGGGGCCCCAGTGTGCACAGTGCAGCCCGTCAGGGGCCCCAGTGTGCACAGTGCAGCCCGTCAGGGGCCCCAGTGTGCACAGTGCAGCCTGTCAGGGGTCCCAGTGTGCACAGTGCAGCCTGTCAGGGGTCCCAGTGTGCACAGTGCAGCCTGTCAGGGGCCCCAGTATACACAGTGCAGCCTGTCAGGGGCCCCAGTGTGCACAGTGCAGCCTGTCAGGGGTCCCAGTGTGCACAGTGCAGCCTGTCAGGGGCCCCAGTATACACAGTGCAGTCTGTCAGGGGCCCCAGTATACACAGTGCAGTCTGTCAGGGGCCCCAGTATACACAGTGCAGCCTGTCAGGGGCCCCAGTGTACACAGTGCAGCCTGTCAGGGGCCCCAGTGTACACAGTGCAGCCTGTCAGGGGCCCCAGTGTACACAGTGCAGCCTGTCAGCGGTCCCAGTGCAGCCTGTCAGAGGTCCCTGTGTACACAGTGCAGCCTGTCAGGGGTCCCAGTGTACACAGTGCAGCCTGTCAGGGGTCCCAGTGTACACAGTGCAGCCTGTCAGGGGCCCCAGTGTACACAGTGCAGCCCGTCAGGGGCCCCAGTGTGCACAGTGCAGCCCGTCAGGGGCCCCTGTGTGCACAGTGCAGCCCGTCAGGGGCCCCTGTGTGCACAGTGCAGCCCGTCAGGGGCCCCAGTGTGCACAGTGCAGCCCGTCAGGGGCCCCAGTGTGCACAGTGCAGCCCGTCAGGGGCCCCAGTGTGCACAGTGCAGCCCGTCAGGGGCCCCAGTGTGCACAGTGCAGCCCGTCAGGGGCCCCAGTGTGCACAGTGCAGCCCGTCAGGGGCCCCAGTGTGCACAGTGCAGCCCGTCAGGGGCCCCAGTGTGCACAGTGCAGCCCGTCAGGGGCCCCAGTGTGCACAGTGCAGCCCGTCAGGGGCCCCAGTGTGCACAGTGCAGCCCGTCAGGGGCCCCAGTGTGCACAGTGCAGCCCGTCAGGGGCCCCAGTGTGCACAGTGCAGCCCGTCAGGGGCCCCAGTGTGCACAGTGCAGCCCGTCAGGGGCCCCAGTGTGCACAGTGCAGCCCGTCAGGGGTCCCAGTGTGCACAGTGCAGCCCGTCAGGGGTCCCAGTGCAGCCTGTCAGGGGTCCCAGTGTGCACAGTGCAGCCTGTCAGGGGTCCCAGTGCAGCCTGTCAGAGGTCCCTGTGTACACAGTGCAGCCTGTCAGGGGTCCCAGTGCAGCCTGTCAGAGGTCCCTGTGTACACAGTGCAGCCTGTAAGGGGTCCCAGTGTACACAGTGCAGCCTGTCAGGGGTCCCAGTGTACACAGTGCAGCCTGTCAGGGGCCCCAGTGTACACAGTGCAGCCTGTCAGGGGCCCCAGTGTACACAGTGCAGCCTGTCAGGGGCCCCAGTGTACACAGTGCAGCCTGTCAGGGGCCCCAGTGTACACAGTGCAGCCTGTCAGCGGTCCCAGTGCAGCCTGTCAGAGGTCCCTGTGTACACAGTGCAGCCTGTCAGGGGTCCCAGTGTACACAGTGCAGCCTGTCAGGGGTCCCAGTGTACACAGTGCAGCCTGTCAGGGGCCCCAGTGTACACAGTGCAGCCCGTCAGGGGCCCCAGTGTGCACAGTGCAGCCCGTCAGGGGCCCCTGTGTGCACAGTGCAGCCCGTCAGGGGCCCCTGTGTGCACAGTGCAGCCCGTCAGGGGCCCCAGTGTGCACAGTGCAGCCCGTCAGGGGCCCCAGTGTGCACAGTGCAGCCCGTCAGGGGCCCCAGTGTGCACAGTGCAGCCCGTCAGGGGCCCCAGTGTGCACAGTGCAGCCCGTCAGGGGCCCCAGTGTGCACAGTGCAGCCCGTCAGGGGCCCCAGTGTGCACAGTGCAGCCCGTCAGGGGCCCCAGTGTGCACAGTGCAGCCCGTCAGGGGCCCCAGTGTGCACATTGCAGCCCGTCAGGGGCCCCAGTGTGCACATTGCAGCCCGTCAGGGGCCCCAGTGTGCACAGTGCAGCCCGTCAGGGGCCCCAGTGTGCACAGTGCAGCCCGTCAGGGGCCCCAGTGTGCACAGTGCAGCCTGTCAGGGGTCCCAGTGTGCACAGTGCAGCCTGTCAGGGGTCCCAGTGTGCACAGTGCAGCCTGTCAGGGGCCCCAGTATACACAGTGCAGCCTGTCAGGGGCCCCAGTGTGCACAGTGCAGCCTGTCAGGGGTCCCAGTGTGCACAGTGCAGCCTGTCAGGGGCCCCAGTATACACAGTGCAGTCTGTCAGGGGCCCCAGTATACACAGTGCAGTCTGTCAGGGGCCCCAGTATACACAGTGCAGCCTGTCAGGGGCCCCAGTGTACACAGTGCAGCCTGTCAGGGGCCCCAGTGTACACAGTGCAGCCTGTCAGGGGCCCCAGTGTACACAGTGCAGCCTGTCAGCGGTCCCAGTGCAGCCTGTCAGAGGTCCCTGTGTACACAGTGCAGCCTGTCAGGGGTCCCAGTGTACACAGTGCAGCCTGTCAGGGGTCCCAGTGTACACAGTGCAGCCTGTCAGGGGCCCCAGTGTACACAGTGCAGCCCGTCAGGGGCCCCAGTGTGCACAGTGCAGCCCGTCAGGGGCCCCTGTGTGCACAGTGCAGCCCGTCAGGGGCCCCTGTGTGCACAGTGCAGCCCGTCAGGGGCCCCAGTGTGCACAGTGCAGCCCGTCAGGGGCCCCAGTGTGCACAGTGCAGCCCGTCAGGGGCCCCAGTGTGCACAGTGCAGCCCGTCAGGGGCCCCAGTGTGCACAGTGCAGCCCGTCAGGGGCCCCAGTGTGCACAGTGCAGCCCGTCAGGGGCCCCAGTGTGCACAGTGCAGCCCGTCAGGGGCCCCAGTGTGCACAGTGCAGCCCGTCAGGGGCCCCAGTGTGCACAGTGCAGCCCGTCAGGGGCCCCAGTGTGCACATTGCAGCCCGTCAGGGGCCCCAGTGTGCACATTGCAGCCCGTCAGGGGCCCCAGTGTGCACAGTGCAGCCCGTCAGGGGCCCCAGTGTGCACAGTGCAGCCCGTCAGGGGCCCCAGTGTGCACAGTGCAGCCTGTCAGGGGTCCCAGTGTGCACAGTGCAGCCTGTCAGGGGTCCCAGTGTGCACAGTGCAGCCTGTCAGGGGCCCCAGTATACACAGTGCAGCCTGTCAGGGGCCCCAGTGTGCACAGTGCAGCCTGTCAGGGGTCCCAGTGTGCACAGTGCAGCCTGTCAGGGGCCCCAGTATACACAGTGCAGTCTGTCAGGGGCCCCAGTATACACAGTGCAGTCTGTCAGGGGCCCCAGTATACACAGTGCAGCCTGTCAGGGGCCCCAGTGTACACAGTGCAGCCTGTCAGGGGCCCCAGTGTACACAGTGCAGCCTGTCAGGGGCCCCAGTGTGCACAGTGCTCTCAGTAAAAGTGTCCTGTTTGCACTTACAGAGTATGTCCGCACAAATTCACCATCAGTTTCAGGGAGGGGTTGCGGTATTTGGTGGTCTTACACCTCGGGCAGCCTTGGTCATCCATCTCTTTTCATCACACAGCACCTCGGTGCACTGCAAACTGTGTCCCCGGGAACCCGGCAGAGGAATCTTGGTTCCTCCCCCCACTGCTGTTATACACTAGCTGGGGATTTCCTCACTCAGCACCACACAGTGTTCTCCTGGTCACTGCTCCTCTCTTCTACAGATGTCATTTCTGCAGGACTTCTTCCAGCTCTTCCTGGATAGTTTATATAAGAAACAAATCATAGTGTAAGGAATTAATACTTGTAATAAAGAATATCTTAATGTTTGAAAGCACAGAGAAGTACAGTCCTGTGTTATGGACAATGAAATGGCCATGATGTATGAAAGGTTTGCTATTGGGAAGATTACTGTCTGCTCTTGGCAACCAATCAGCTTTGTTGCTATGATATCATCAGCCCCCCATCCTCAGACCGCTATCACTGACCACCAATCCCCTCATTTCTGTGATGAACGGAGGTTCCTGCAGGATGTGGTCTGATAACAGGTCTATACGTAGGAGGTACAAAACTGCATGCGTTCCGCCATTCCCAAGGCTGGGTTTACATCATTATGTTACAGCAATGCACATTCAGGTAATTCATTTATTTAACCACTTAAGCCCCGGAAGATTTTACCCCCTTCCTGACCAGGGCCTATTTTGCAATTCGCCACTGTGTGACTTTAACGGACAATTGCACGGTCGTGCGACGCTGTACCTAAACTAATTTGACGTCCTTTTTTTCCCACAAACAGAGCTTTCTTTTGGTGGTATTTGATCACCTGTGCGATTTTTACTTTTTGCGCTATTAACAAAAAAAGAGCGTCAATTTAGCAAAAATAATATTTTCACATTTTTTTATATGAAATTCCCCCAAAAAAATGTAAAAATCAAAATTTTTTAACATTTTAGGCCAATTTGTTTTATGCTACATATGTTTGGTAAAAAAAATCGCAAAAAGCGTATTTTAATTGGTTTGCGCAAAAGTTATTGCGTTTACTAACTAAGGGAAAGATTTCTGTCATTTTTGGTGGGTTTTTTTTAACGCGTAATGGCGGCGATCTACGATTTTTTTTGCGGTACTGCGACATTGCGGCGGACAGATCAGACCCTTGACTGACATTTTTGACACTTTTGGGGTTACCAGTGACATTACTATAGTAATCAGTGCTATACATATGCACTGTTACTGCAAAATGACACTGGCAGGGAAGGGGGTTAACTTTATTGGGGAAGGAGGGGTTAAGTGTGTCCCTAGGGGCGTGTTTCTAACTGTGATTGGACATGGCTACTGGTGTAGGAACAGTGATCAACGGTCCTACATAGTAGAACTGTATGATCACTATTCATACACAGGGGAGAATGACAGGCGGCTTGTTTGCCTTTCTCTCTTCGCGGCGGACGATCGCGAGTGACCGGCGGACATCGGGTCCGCCGGTCACACGCACGGACTTCCCAGGGAACGAGCCGGGGCGGGCAGGCGCGCGCCTCCGCGGGCGCGCGCTCACCTGCTATTGGCTCACAAGCAAGTGACAGGCTAGTGACGTACCCATACGTCACTTTGCCTGGCCGGGGCAGTATATGTACTTGCGGCGGTCGGCAACCGGTTAAATGGGCTGCCAACACACCCCAGCGGAGATAAAAACAACCCTGACCCTTTATCGGAAACAGAGTGCTGCAGTGCGCTGTTATTCCGGTGTCCTTCCTTACTTCAAAGTGGGACCCCGCAACATAACATAACACAACACTGAATCAAATGCTTATCATAATTTTCGCTTGGTGGCTCCAATTCATGGCAGCATACATGTGATAATATGCTGCCATGTTGGCACCAGGAATACGGAAAATTGTATGAAATACATACCATGATTTTACTTTCCTGGCACCATGGAAGCCACAACGTGAGTGGGTGTAAACCCATGCTACAACCAAGGTGCACTTACCATAATCATACCAGGGTCCAGACTACCAGGAGCACCCACTGGTCCTGCTGGCATTAGGCTGAAGAAAAGGAAAGGTAAGGAGGAGGGGCAGACTGAGCTCCAGTTGTAATCACTATTTTTGTCATTGCCCACATATTATCAAAATTGCCCATTTGTTACCTACATATTGAAAAATTGCTCTTTTGTTGCTCACATATTGCAACAGCTGCCTGATTTTTGTGCAAATATTATGCATTTGCTGTCTACATATCCTTTTAACTTTCTTAATATAATGGACTGGAACCAACTCTGTCCGACTTATTTGCCCCTCTATTCTGTCTAATGTATAGACATCTTTAAGGCCTCTTTCACACAAGCTGTCCAATCAGGTCCACCTGTTTTTCAGGCGGACCTGATTGGACCTTGCATTGTCCTCTATGGAGCGACAGATGTTAGCAGACACATGTCTGCTGACACCCGCCGCCATCCGATCCTGTCCACCAAAAACAGAAGGATGGTGATCCTATTTTCCATTTGTTTCCATCCGATTGCCCTGTAGGGGAGAGCCGGACTGTGTCCACTCTGCATAGCGGAGTGGGCACGGACCTGTCATCCGCCTACTCAGCGGGGATCAGTGGAGAGATTATAAAGATTAACTGATTGTTGCTGGTCTAATTCATATTTGCTGCCCATGTATTGTCAGGATTGCCCATTAGTTGTGTGCATGTTGTACCGATTGCCCCATTTCATGCCCATTAACTGCCAATGTTAATTTAGTGATTTAGTACATATTGATCTTCTTTAATCATTTAAGACAGGACTTAAAATTCGTTTTTGATGAAGCTAAATATAAAATATTACATGTTACTATTCTGCGTTCTCTTATTGAGGATTGCACATCAAAGTCAGTAAATCAATCCATTTAATTAAAATGTGATTAGATGACACTCCACGCCTCGATACATAGCTCTGATGTTCATTCCAATGTTATAACTTATTACACCTAAGAGTGCCTAATTGTACAGATGCCCCAAGAGGCTTCTCTACAATTAGGTCCACTTAGGGTTCATTAGGACCGCCAGGAGGGGGTAAAAGCAAGCAATTGAGCCTTGATTTTTGCATGCAGTTGTTGCGTGGTGGTGCAGCCTTTTAAGGGTTAAAACAGGTGGCGAGCAGGCAACATATTGCCTCCCAGCCACCCGGAAACTGCCCACTGAAAAGTGATCCACAACTGAATTTGCATAATAGAAAGCTAAACTAACAACAAGTCATGTCTAATTTATCTGCATTAGCTTTGAATACATAACTTTGTTAACCACCACTGTAGAGCAATGTGGAAGGTAGTTTCTATAGAATTTGTAAAGTATTACCGGTTTTGGGGCCCAAGAAAGGCAAATGGAGCCGTTTACAACAGGGCACCATTCACGTTAGGTAGATACCACACAAGTAGAACTCTGTGCCAGCCATCTGTCACAAGTTTTATGAAACTTTAGGTGGCAACCTCAATTACTTGATCAACATTTAATGAAATAGAGTGATAGAGCTTCAGGCTCCTTTCCCCATGTTTATCATAGTCTGCTTGCCCCTCTGTTGAGAAAATCTTGTAGTTTAAAGAATTTATTAGCACAAGCTTAGATATACATCAAAGAAATCATTTGACTTGACTTACATCCAAGAAATCAAATGACTTGACTTACATACAAGAAATCAAATGCAGTGACTTATCTTTTATTATTGGGGTTTCAATGAGAACCAGCTTGCCTGAAAGATGCCATTTACATCTTTGTTGTCTCTTTAGTTAACCTGTAGTGCTCTTGATCCTTTGTCACATATTAAATGTTTATTTGTAAAGCAGAGATTGCATACATACAGTAAAAACAAAGATATAGCATAACAGTGTAAACGTTAAAAAAAAAGCTATAAAAAAAATAAAATGTACACGAAAAACATTGTTTCCCTTTAAAGCCCAACTCCAGTCAACTTTTTCTAATTATTTAAAGAAGAATTCCATGTATTGATATTTTTTACAAAGTTACATTGGTCCAGGTGAACCATACCTGTGGAATCCTTCTAAAAGCTGGAAATCCCTGTAGTACACACTGTTACTCCAGTGATCTCCACTAGCTTCCGGGTCCTGTGCCAATCAGCTGCCCTTCTGCATTGTAAACAAAGAAGGTCGACCATTCAGGATGGGCGCCGTTCTGAGATCACTATGCATTTTTCTCACCATCCATGCCCAGAAGCCAACATCCTGTGCTCACAATGCAGAAGGGCAGCCACGTGGCATTGGTCCCATAGGCTTGTGAAGATCACTGGAGAAGCAAAGTCTACTACAGTGATTTCCAGCTTCTAGAGAGATCCCACAGGTATGGTTTATGAAAGCTGGACCAATGTAAGTATACACCTGGAATTCTTCTTCAAATGGGTCCCCAGGTAGGCAACAAAATATTTAAACCACTCATGCTACCATACTTACCTTCCATCCAGGTGCCCTGCAGTACTTCTCAAATATTGCATAAGATGTCCTTAGTCTTGAGGGTTGAATGACACCAAATGTCATTGAACTTGATGGACTATGGATATACTAGGAATAAATGAGTATCATGGTCCTTCTTTCTAGGAGGAGATCACTACAGTACCCTTTATTTATAGTGTACGAAAGCAAAAAGCAGGGGCCTATAGGGGGAGGGACCTGAGCCAGAGTTGAACTTTAAGGTAAAATGAGTTAACAAAATGTTTTACAATTAGGTGGAATGGATAGGGCATAGACAATGCCTCCTGCTTTTCTACTGTCCTAGAATTGAGAATTGTTCAGGTTTCCAAAACAGTGGGAAGGGATCCCAGCACCTACTCAAAGCATTGGGTCCCTAAGATCTTCCAATATACCCAAATACGCCACTATATTCATTCTCTCCTTAAGCATTAATCGGACTCCCCCAAATGCCTGACCTCTTTTGAAAACAGGTGTTGTAAAGACCCTACTTTGAAAGGTTTGGTGTCTGATTTCTATTGTTCCCTAACAAACTCTATGGGACCTTGCAAGCTTTCCTATGTCTCCAAAAGGGAAGCTGACCTAGGCAAGACCCTAGATCAATCTTCCTGGAATCAAATTCGGCTACACGCTTCAAGATGTTCTTGTAATATTTTTGCTCAGGAGAACGCCTTTAAGCTACTCTCCCATTGGTACACAAGCCCCCGCGAATGGCAAAATTTGTCCCCTCTGTATCTCCCTTATGTTTTTGGGGATGCAGGGAACCTGGTATCTTTATATCTGGTAACCTTTATATGTGGTTGTCTTGCCTCAAAGCCCTGCGGTTCTGGACCCAAGTCTATTCTATAATTAGATCTGTTCTGAATGTTTCACTTGCACCCGACCCCTGGGAAGCCCTGTTGCATAAGTCCATCCTGTCTTTGACCAAGGACCAGAGGAAGCTGGTGGGGTTTTTCTTCCTGGCAGCTCAACAGACCCTGGCTAAATTGCCAACCATTTCTTAGTTTTGCTGAGATTAAATAGCATCTAATGTAAACGATGGTTTACGAGAAGCTCACATCTATCCTTACAGATACCCGCGCCAAAGGTATGGGACTCATGGATCACTTATAATGACCGTCTAGGTCTGGACACCTCCTTGTTATCTGTATGATTGCTAGGGAGATCCATTGTGTACAGTGGACTAGAACGTTCTGGAATTTCCCCCTCCTGTCCGTCTGTCCTTGCCCCCGGGGCAAATTTCCTTTCTCCTCTGTTCTCTTCCCCCACCTATTGGCACATACTTCTCCTGGATCTAGGTAATTACCAGTCTCGTTCATTGCTTGTGAAGATATATTGTGCTTTGCCATTATGTCCAAACAGACTTGTTACTATGTGCCAACCTCCATTACTTAATTTCTCTTTTTCTTAGTATTACTATTACACCTTTCTATGCATCTTTTGTAACAAACCTCGAAAAACCCAATAAAAACCTTTGTGAAATAAATGGCCCCTAAACTCAGTGGACCCTTGTTCAGCCTAGCCATTCACAATCATTGCTGATAGTAAGGAAAACTGGTTATATTTATTGAACAGTTAGGCCCGGGTTAACACTGGTGCGATATGGGATCAGACTTGTGAGAGCACAAGTCGTATGACTTGTCAAATTCAATGTTTCCCTATGAAATCTGTCTTGATCAGACACAAATTTCTCTGAATTTAGAGAAGGCTCCTGCACTACTTTGGTACGACTTTGATACGACTTCAATGCCATAGAGTGTTAAAAGTCACATTAAGTCGGATCAAAGTCGGACTAAAGTTGCAGGGCAAACTTTCATTTCAGAGCAGTGTGAACCTGGGCTTAATGTGAAATAAACACCCTAGAGGTACTTAAAAAAATAAAAAAATAAACACACCTGCTTTTGCTAATGCTGTACTTTCAGGGGTTAAAAAAAATCTACAAGAGGTGGAGGTAGATAATATTGTCAGAGCAGTGCTTTGGTCACTGAGAGGAATACGTATATGTTGGTCCAGACATGCAGAAAAACAGGTTGGTCAACATAGCATAGAAGACCAGGAATCCTGAATGGTCAGCAACTAATTTCCTGCCCCAAATTTCTCCTTTTACACAGACTCTAGACAAACTGTTGCGTGGAAAAGGATATTAAAAAGGACCCCCATTTTTTATTTATTTTTTTAAATCCATCTCCCCATCTATGTCTTTCATAACTATACTTACTGTAGATGCCAAGAAATTCAATTCCAGTGTTGCTCTTCAGTAACCTGCCAGTTTGCTAATGCTTCCCTGATTCCACATCACCATCTTCCTCTCTTATGTCATCTGGGAGCCAGTTCTCTTTTCCTGGTTCTTGAAACCAACCCCCGATGATGAACAATGCACTGTTGGGCATCACCAGGGGGCTGCCTGCAAGAACCAGGAAGAGACATAAGATCTCTGATGACGCACCATGATGCATGCACTGTAGATTGCTCTGAAGCCTGCTGAATGCATGACTTGACATCCCAAGAGGCAGCAGTCTATTTGTGCGTTCAAACCTAAGGCAGCGTTGACAGACATACGAAGTAACCCCCCTTTCTACATCCAGCTGTTTCTAGCAAAATTACTACAGGCCAGGGTAACAGACATGCGCAGTGAAACTTTTACAACGAACCCACACGTACCCACGGAGACAATTATGTTGTATGTCACGTGCATTGGCTGGATTCACCCCTACTCATATCAGCACAGATACTATGGAACTATTAGGGTTACCATTCTGCAAAAAAAAAAAAAAAGTATTTGTATACTTCAAAAAAATGTAGGGTAATTCTAAGGATTGCCATAGAAATGGACAATTTGATTGCTAATGGCTTCACATACACATGTAAAATACTCTGTGCTAACACAGTGGCAGAGAGCAGGACCTCTGCCATATGTACAGGGGCGGACCGACCAGGGGCCCGCCCGAGGAAGTAGGCCCGCCGCCGTTGCCTGCTCGAACTCTCGGGGGGCCCTCCAGCGGGTGGAACAAAAAACTAGCGGCTGCAGGCTCGTGGTGTCCATCTTTTTCTAAACCGGCCGAAAGCCAGCCCAGGACCCAGAAGGTTTGCAGGTTCAGTGAGCGGATTCATGCAGCACATGCACGTGACATCATTACATGTTGCGTCGCGTTCCTCAACGCACTGGGCCTGCAAACCTTCTTAGACCTCCTGGGCTAGTGGGCTGGCTTGTTCTAGTTCTACCTGGATGTCAGTAGGGCAAAGGCTGCCACCCCCTGGCTCATCAACCAGTGCACTGGAACAGAGAGGTCAAGGACACACCACCAGCCAGCCACAGCAGGGCCAGGGATCAGGGTGCCAGCCAGCCACCCACAGTGACCCACCCACAGCAGGGCCAGGGTGCCAGCCAGCCACCCACGGTGACCCACCTACAGCAGGGCCAGGGTGCCAGCCAACCATCCACAGTGATCAACTCACAGCAGAGCCAGGGTGCCAGTCAGCCACCTACAGTGACCCACCCACAGAAGAGCCAGGGTGCCAGCCAGCCAAGCACAGTGAATCGGCGACCCACCCACAGCAGAGCCAGGGTGCCAGCCAGCCACCCATGTTGACCCACCCACAGCAAGACCAGGGGGCCAGCCAGCCATCCACAGTGACCCACCCACAGCAGAGGGAGAGGTTGGGGCAGGGGTGAGAGTTTTTGGCTCAAGGAGGGGGTCCAGAGTGACCAGAGTGAATGATGGTGTTCATTGTACAAAAAGAGGCCCCCCCCCCTCCAGGTCCAATTATACTCCTTTGCATTCTCTAAGGGGACCTGGAGGGGACACTTTCTAACTGACTGTCTAATGGACACTGTTGAAGAGAGACCCTCCTCCAGGTCCCATTATACTCCTCTGTAGTCTCTAATGCGGCCTGGGGGGGGGGGGGATGCTTTTAACAGATTTTTTGTTGTACTTTGTGCAAAATGTAGAGGCGGGGCCAAGGGGCTATGTGCAGGGCCAGGGGGCCCTTGCTTTGTTTGGTGGGGGCCCTGAGTGTTGCCAGTCTGCCCCTGCATATATGTATATATATATATGTATTACTGTTTATTCCACCTGGCAGCATTGCTGTAATAATATGCGGTTCAATAAAACCCAACTCCAGACAAAACCTTTTTTCTTTCTTTTTTTTTTACACTTTTGAAGAGTAACTATTTTATTCAGGGTTTCATTGCTGTTTTGTTGGCGATTTTCTCCACCTGTCATGTGCCTTAAGGTACAGTATATTAACCGGGCAAAAGCTCTAAATCTTTACCATTCTGAAACAGGGATGTCTGTGTCCCCACTGAAAATATTTTTCATCACTTCCTGTACTGACAACTGTCCGAGGTGGGATTTTGCTTAATTTTAAGAAACAAAATCCAATCAATTTTTGGTTTATCCCAAGGACAGCAAGTGAGCAGAAATCTCATTAATAGGGATACAGAGAACAAAAGGAACCCGACAGAGATTCTAACTCATCACTACTCTATCAACAACATAAAAAAGCTAAGACATGGGATTTAGGTTTTATTATTCTACTTAACTATCCTTTACCAGTATGTAGGTAGGTGCCCACAGAAGGGTTAATGTTTTTTCTATGGTGACTCATGTTTTGCAGTTAAAATGGTACAATGTGTGGTGGATCTGAGGAATTGATTGGCTAGATTTGTTGGCCAACTTTCTACAGATTCACTTACAACACTGTCAAAATATAGGCTATTATTCTGCTGGACTGTACCCTCAGCTAGGGGGGGGGGGGCAGACGGGGCTCCGTGAGGGACCTGGAACCTGAGGACTCTTAACTACCAAGGATGGACTGATTGGCTTTTGAGGATCTTTGCCAAACATTGACTTTATGGACCCTGTACTACCTCTTGTGGGTTGTTTGACATTAATGGACTCTGCTAGTATGGTATGGTATGCTGGTATGATTACCCTAAAGAAACTAAAGCACCTTGTACAGGAATCCATGTGAGCAGCTGCTTTATAAGGAGTGCGATACCTTTCTTCAGTAAAGTTATTGTTAACTGTTTAATGCCTGGTCTGAAGTTTCTTCTTGGTGTATATCTTGGGGTATCCAACAAACAAGGCTTGTAACATGGGGACTGTAGGTTAGAGTAGATACAGTGCACTTTAGTCCAGCATGTATTTTGCTGTCTAGTGTAGGCCAATATGCCATTGCTAGGGACAACCGTACATGTATCATAGCTTAAGGCAACCAACCAGCCAGGGAATGGGTGGATGGCCAAGGGTGATGGTTACTTTGGTAATGAAGGGGTGTTGTGCTTATCCACTTCACTAAAAGTTGGGTCCCACATTTTGGGACAAGACCTGCGGTGCAGAGTATACAGGGACCTAGCCTGGGAGTCACAGGAGAGACGCAGAAGGGGCCCCTGAGTGAGAGAGAGACCAAGTATGTAGTTACAAAGTGAGGTTCATTTCCTATAGCCACTGGTAACTGTGGACATGTCACTGGGAGTGAGGTGATAGGTATTGCTGGGTTGGTGGGTGCTGTGCAGGCTTTGCGACCCTGGTTCCTAAATTCTGTGCACCTGGGAGTTGGTGTTCTCTAACTGTGATAGTGTTTCTAGTGCTTTCTGTAATAGTGCAGTCAGTTAGCCATGGGTAAATAGAGGGTTGCCTGTGTTCATTGTGGCTCGCTACTAAAGCCTCGTACACACGCAACGAATTTCCGCCGACCGGTCGTCTGTCTTTTGTCCAGAGTCGTGTCTGTTGGTTGGAATGTGCTCTAGACTGCACACGAATTTTGTCGTCCGACAGAATTATACTTCAGAAGTGATGTCATGTGTTGGATTGCTTTCTTTGTGTTCTTTCATCTCTGAGCATGCCCAGTCTTGCTCATAAGATTTTTCCCTGTCAAAAACTGTACTGACTGCACGAAAATCGGACGTGTTTTGACGGTGGACAAAAATTTTATAGCCTGCACACCAGAATTTTTTCGGCCGAAAAGTCAGAGTCGGTTGTCGACAGACTTGTATAAAGTACTCGAAATTTCTACTTGAGTAAAAGTACAAGTGCTCGATCAAAAAGTGACTTGAGTAGAAGTGGAAGTGCTCACAGAAAAAGTTACTTAAGTAGAAGTACTAAAGTATTCAACATTTTTTTTACTTAAGTATTGCAAGTAGTTTTTTAAAAAAATTTGCTACTTAAGTACTAAAAGTAAAAAGTACCAGTAGTTTTGAAAAAAAATTTCTACTCAAGTACTGAAAGTAGAAGTACAAGTACTGTGTTATGTAGTTATTAAAGAAAGAAGTCAAACGTTTGAACATCATATTGTTTTTTATTATTTCAAATGATTAACCTGTGTTTGTTAGTAGTTTCTTGATGCACTTTAAGCGCTGTAGCACCATTTATTTGTTTGTTTCATATTTTCTTTTTATTGGAAAGATTTGGTATAGCAGCTTTAATTATACACAGCCTTTATTTTCGTATGCGCTGATTTACAAATGACATTATACACATTTTTTTGAGCTTTATGCAACCTGCCATCTACTGTTCTGGCAGTGGTAATTTTTTTAAAAGTAACAAATAACTATGCAGCACAAAAAAAAAATACTTGAGTAGAAGTATCGAAATCATCGAAAAAATGTAGTGAAGTAAAAGTAGAAGTAGGAGAAAGAAATTCTACTCTAGGAAAGTACAGATACCGCATTTCGGTACTTAAGTACAGTACTTAAGTAGTTCTACTTCGTTACTATACATCTCTGGTTGTCGAGAGCACCATACTAACAAGCCGAAAATCGTCAGATCGGTCGTCGGACGAAAATTCCCGGCCGAATTTCGACGCGTGTGTACGAGGCTTTAGTCTAAAGTTATGCAGTTATGCGTTAAAGGAGTTGTAAAGTCAGAAGGTTTTTTATCTTAATGCATTCTATACATTAGGATAAACAACTTTCTGTGTGCAGCAGCCCCCTTCATTGGCTACCACAGATGTCAAAGTCAGCTAGCCAATCAGGAGAGAGAGGGGGCGGGGCCAGGGCAGGGCTCCATTTGTGATTGTACACAGGGAGCTGTGACTTGGCTTGGGTGCCCCCATAGCAAGTTGCTTGCTGTGGGGGCACTGAACAGGAGGGAGGGCCAGGAGTGCTGAAGAGGGACCTGAGAAGAGGAGGACCAGGGCTGCTCTGTGCAAATTCACTGCAACCAAGCAGGTAAGTATAACATGTTTGTTATTTTTATAGTGAAAAAAACTAGATTTTACAATTGTTTTAATGTTGATTTTCACATGGAAGCAAACTCCTGCCTAGGCAATTAGCAAGTGTTGTTCTAGTCCCACCCACAACTATATGGAAATAATAATTATGATTATGAAAGCACTAGGAAAATATAGATTAATGGGTCATCTAAACCTTTATTAAACCTCTAAAAAAAATTGTAATCCTTTGTTATTTTACTATTATAAAAAAAAAAAATCAGTAAGCAAATGCAAACACTTGAACAAGCTATGTATTAGGTAGTATATTTATTTTGTGGATGGATTAAAACTGCAGTCTCACAGGCAGTGAGATCTCCTGTCTGACATTGGGTTATACCGCAATTAGTGGTTTAGTACTATACCATAAATGCTAAAAGAGCAGGAAGGAAATCTTACCATTTTCACACACAATGGTTTGAAGTTCTGTTTCCCAGCGGTGAAAGAGTTTGGAATACTATTTATGACAATAGGTCTTAGCCTGGCATGGAGTCAAGAAATGACAAAATGTCAATTTTTTTTCTTCCGAAGAGGGTATGGAGTCATGCTAAACCTAATAAACAAGACATTTATGCATAAATATACATAGAAATCAAGGTGGAAATTGGTTAGCACTAATGTCTTTATTTACTAAAGGCAAATCCACTGTGCACTGCAATTGAACTTGGAAGTGTAGTCGCTGTAGATCTGAGGAGAATGTCTGAAATGAGGGGAAGCTCTGCTGATTTCTTTCATCTAATCATGTGAAAGCAAAAATGCTGTTTTTTTATTTTCCTTGCCCCCTCAGGTCTTGAAGTGCACAGTGGATTTGCCTTTAGTAAATAAACCCATTGAGTTCAGTTCAGTCAGAAGAAAAAAGTGGTCCGATTTTATTTTTTTTTAATTTTTACATGGTTTTGTATTTTTTTTTGTTAACTTTTTTGTCTGAGTATAGACCTGTGTTTGTCCCAAGCATGTTTGAAGCCACTTATTCTGGCTAACTACCTCTGCTGGAAGTATATACCAAGCATCAACTACCCTTTCAATAAAATAATACTTTCTACGTTTTTGTCAAGGTGCCAGGAAACCAGACCACACGGGGATGCAGGTAAAATAAAGCAGTTTATTAGAGAAAGCAACAATAAACGCACAGTAAGAGTGAAGAAGCGAGATCAGGAACAAGCCGGGGTCAAGTCCAGGAGTGGGTAATCATCCAAGCCGGGGTTGGGTCCAGAAGTGGGTAGTCTGCCGATGCCGGGCCATCTGCCATGCCGGTCAAGAGCCAAGATAGTCGACAGCCAAGCCAGGTCATACATGGAGGAACACAGAGAACAGAAGACTGCTAGCAGAGATGCAGCTTGGAGCACAAACACAAGGGCAAGGATTGCAACCCAACAGGTGATATATATAGTCAGGTGTGCAGCATCATCAATGCGCGATGCCCAGGCAGCAGGAAGTGATGATGCAATCAGAGTCTATATGAGGCAGCAGTCTGCACATGTCCAAGATAGCTGCCAACAGGAGGGCAAGGCATAGGTGTGCGCAGCCTAATGCATTAGGGTGCGCACACCAAAGCTCAAACACACACTACCGATAACTCACGATGTTCATTCAGAAAGGGAGGAGGCTGGCAAATTATATTTTTACCAACCCCTTTCCCCACTCATCCTAAAACATCCCCACAGCAACAGCCGGCTGGAGAGGAAAGGAGGGAAGCCGGGAGAGCTGTGGGGGTAAGGGGGATGGTAGCCAGGGCAATAGGGGGAATCTGTGCTGCACAGGGTGATTAGGGTGTGCCTGGGCACACCTGGCACACCCTGTGCGCACGCCTATGGGGCAAGGTAAGACCTTGGCAGTTTTGAACTTTCCTCCAGTTAGTGTTAGGTCATGTTCCCATTTTCTGGATCTTGGGTTTATATTGAAAATCCTGCCTCTGGAACCCAATTCACTCCCTTGATGTATTTAAAGGTTTCAGTCATGTCTTCCCTTTCCCTTCTTTCCTCCAGACATAATAAAATGTTTTTTGTTACCTGTCTTTGGACCCATTTTGTCTTATCATTATCTTTCTGTAAGTGAGGTCTCCAGAACTGGACACAGTGTTTAAAATGAGGTCCCACCAAAGACCTAAATAGAGGAATCAGGACCTCTTTCCTCCTGCTGGCGATCCCTCTAGTGATGCATCCTAGAAATCTGTTTCAATCTTGTTATTAATTTTATAAAATAGAGTGATACACTGTAGTAGACATTTTTTTATAAATCTGAGGCAGTGAGAACAGTAAGGGCATACAGTAGTCTCAAAATCAAGGGATATCGGTATAGTCCCAAGTCTCAATCAAGGCAGTATTCGCAACCGTTAGGCTACAAGACTCAAGGGACTATTTTTTTTCTTTCTGTTTCAATAATTTTTATTAGTTTTACAAAATAAAGTAATACAATGTAGTAGACATTTTTACAATGCTGAGCATCCTAGAATTCTATTTGTTTTTCCCACTGCCTGGTCACACTATTTGCTCATTTTGCAATCATTTGAAATAAATACCCCCAAATCTGTTTTCTCTGTAGTGCTGGCTAACACTGTATCCCCAATGTTGTGACCTGTCAAGGGATTATTTTGCCCTAGGTGCATTATTTTACATTTATAAGCATTGGACTCCACTGCTTTGACCAATCTTCCAGCAATGCCAACTCATGTTGCATATTACAGACACCTCCAGGGCTATCACTTCTACTACACACCTTTGTATCATCAGCAAAAAGACATACCTTACCCACCAACCTTTTACAGTAGTTATATCACTTACATATAGATTACATTGAACAGGACTTAGTGCAGAGCCTTGTGGTACACCACCAGCATACCCCCCAACCTGCTGAGATGGGAATGAGGGACACCTATTAACAAAATGATGTAGACATAAAGGTGATTTGTACAAAACAAAATTGTTTAAACCCACAAGTGCTTTTTTCATCACTACTATTCCTTTAAATTTGCTTTTGGAATTTACAAATGCAGAAATTTAGAATTTTAGCACAGTAAAACACTTTTTGATAGATAAGTAGTGCATTTTATATACATCTACATAGATCAGACCAAATGAGGGACAAAGAGAAGAGAAGAGGAACAGAGGGACTTTGTTTTTCCAATGAGGGCCAGTCCCTCAAAATCAGGGACAGTTTGGAGCTATACACTAGGGGCTAGTCTCTGTTCCGAATGAACCCCATTTACAACCACTATCTGATATCTATCCTTTATCCTAGTGGTCTCCAAACTGTGCCCCAGGGGCCGAATGTGGCCCTTTGCTTGCTTTTATTCATCCTCTGACACCAGCAATGTGATGAAATTCCCCCCAATGACACACACAAAGGGGCTATGTTCCTCCCAATGACAGTAATAGTGGGGCACAGTTCCTCCCAGTGACACAACGATGGGGCATGATACTTCCCATCCAATAACACCAATGACGGGGCACAATTCCTCACACTGACACCAAAGATGGGGATTTAATCATTCCCACTGATGCTGGGGCATTTTCTACTTTTGATGGCTACAGTCCGCCCCCCCCCCCCTAAAGTCTAAAGGACAGTAAACTGGCCCTTTGTTTAGAAAGTTTGGAGACCCCCGCTTTAGCCAACTGAATATCCACTAAACCACCCAAGGGTTAGGTCCTAGCTTGTACAACTTTTGTATTAGTTTATTATGTGGAATTCTATTGGATGCCTTGCAGTAATCAAGATATGTTATGTCCACTGCACCCCCCTGCTCCAAAACATTAGCAATACACTCAAAATATTCAATCAGATTAGTCTGACATGATCTACCCTCAGTAAAGGCATACTGCTTTGGGTCCAGCGAGTTGTGTGTTTTTAGGTGACCAATGATCCTTCTTGTGCGGCACATTGGTTCCATTGGAAATTGCCATTTATCAAAGAGTGTCTGCTTAGATGCAGTCTGAAATACTATTAACCATAAATGGGATTAACCATAGATCCCTTTTCAGAGTTTTTTAGCACAAACTTCTGTAACACCCTCCTAGATGTGCTAGGTGCTAGGAATATGTAGATTAAGTTCTAGCTCACTGTGTGGATGAAGCTGTTTTTTAGTGGTTAGGTAAATTTAGCTTGCCTTACTGTAGCCAGTGTGACTGCAATTGCTGTGATAGGTAAATTTAGCTGTGCTCCCAGTAATAAGTGCAGCTGCATGTGATTAGTTAGGTCTGCTCAGTGTTTCAGCCGGTGCTGGTTTAACTGTTTCCTCTGCTTTCCAGAGAACAGTAGAATTCTTTGGAACATAGGTGTTAGTAAATGTAAAAAAGAAAACAAGAAAGACAGAGAATGAAATTGAGGACACAGATTCTTAAATTTCTTTCCCTGTAGCCTCAGCTGTACTGAAAATGAATGAACAGGAGACAGAACTGAACACAGTTTAATATGCTCAGTTATTAATAGACACAGGAGCGGTACTGATCACTCACTATTTTCAATTCAGAAAAGGAAGGGCCAGTAAATATTTATGGGACCCTTCCCCCCCCCCCACCTCTATACCCACAGCAGCTGGCAGGAGAGGAAATCCGTCAGCGTTGCTGGGTGTGGGCACACAGGGGGAATCAGATGTGGGCAGCGCACAGAGAGGGATTGGTGTGGTGGGGCAGGAGAGAAATTACAGAATGATGCACTTTGTCTGTGTCTCTTCCTCCAGCAGCTTAAAGGGAGGGAGGGAGTGGAAGTAGGAACCGGGTTTCAGCTGCTGGAGTGAAAGACACAGACACAGTGCATTGTCCTGTAATTGTCCTCCTGTGTGTCCTAGCCTCCTACAGGAGGTCCGGTGGTACCCCTTATCAGTGGCCCTATGTGGAGCAATACATTTACCAGCATGCATATTTATACAGCCCAGGCCAATCCCAGGGAGTATAGCCCCGAAGGTTGCTGGGAGTCTGTATAAATACTCGAAGACACAGAGCTTCTGGGTGGGGAGGGGAAGGGGGAAAAATATTTTTACATATAATGTACGAGGATTAAACACCCCAACAAAGAGACATAGGGTCCTCAGGGAAACTAAACAATACTCTGCAAGTAATATTTTTTTTTTTACAGGAAACATATATAATATGTGATAGAAATGTAAGACTATATTCAAAGGATCACCCGATTTGGTACTACGGAGACTCCACAACTAAACAAGCAAAGGCAGTGGCAATAGGATTTGCAAAAGAGGTAAAATTCTCTCTGGAGGAGAGAATAGTGGCTATATGTTCTTATGGGGGAAGCTACAGGAGAGAGAGTGCATGCACCCTGGCGAACATATACTGTCCAAATAAAAACCCGACAGGTTACCTGTATAAAGTGGTGGAGAAGTTAATTGACTTTAAAAAAGGATTGGTAATATTGGCTGGTGATTTAAACTTTTGTATGAACCCACATATGGACAGTATGTCACATGCACTGGAGAAGTATAGTCATCAACTGCTAAAATGAGGAAACAATTATATCAAGCACAGTTGGTAGATGTATGGAGAGTACAACACCCAGGGGTTAAGGACTATACATTTTATTCACCAGTGCATGGGACGTGTTCAAGACTGGACTATATTATGCTAGATTACAAACTCTTAAGGGCCATACACACTATAAGATTTTCTGAAGACTTTTTCCTTCAGATTTACCTTTTCTATGTAGTTTAAGGGCCTGCCAGATTGCATACAAATGGAAAGTGTTTAGGTTTGACTTCATATTATATGTTTTTTGGTAAATCTAAAGGAAAAAGTCTTCAGAAAATCTTATAGTGTGTATGGCTCATTAGACTTAGTAGTAAAAACATCCCATTTAAATAATATCCATATCAGACCATGCACCAGTTATAATGAGAATAAAGTTATTGGAAACTCAAAAAAGGATAAGTAATTGGAAATTAAAACGAAATTAAATGAAGATTTGCTACAAGAGAAAGAGGTAAAAAATAAAATAAAAGAAGAACTACAACAATATTTTCAGTTTAATGAAATGCCAGGGTTATCACAGGCCACAATTTGCGAGGAAAATAAAGCCTATATAAGGGGAATCCTGATTGCTATAGGTGCTAAAAAGAAAAGGGAAAGAATAAGCAAGATGAAAAAAACTAACCACAGAAATATATGACTTAGAACAAATCCATAAATGAACACCAGATATAGGAAAACAACAGGCCTTGATCTTAAAGAGAGAGGAACTAAAAGAGTTAATGGAGCAAGAGACAAGAAATTTATTCAAAAGAGTGGCCATAGACAGATATAACTGGGGAAATAAACCTGTAAAATATCTTGCAAAAATGTTAAAAATTGGAAATCAATTATAGGGAAAATGAAAAACAAAAAGGGGAAATGGTTTATTCAACATCAAAAATTGCAGAAGTTTTCCAAATTTATTATAGCTCCATATACTCGGTAAGATTAAAAGGATCCCAGGAAACAGATATAACAAGATAAAAAAAAATACAGGAATATATTAAAGTAGCAAATCTACCTAGAGTACCAGCAGAAAAGTTACATTTATTAGAAGAACCAATAACAAAAGAAGAAATCGAATTAGCGTTAAAAAAACCCCACAGCTACGGGGAAGAGTCCAGAACCTGATGAATTCATTATTCGTTATAAAATCTTTAAAGAGATTATTTATAATTATTATTAGAAGAATTATTAATTCCCAAATGTTGTTCTTATATAAATGGGGTAGGTGAAAGAAAGGGGTTGAGGAAA
Organism: Pelophylax lessonae; assembly: GCF_965119305.1. Lineage (NCBI taxonomy): Eukaryota > Metazoa > Chordata > Amphibia > Anura > Ranidae > Pelophylax > Pelophylax lessonae. The sequence continues at coordinate 145,869,126 of NC_138780.1, read as the reverse complement.
GAGTCACTGTAAGCACATGTCATAGTAATAACCTAAACCTAAAGAGGGGAAGGACCCGACTTTTGGCACTTTTCCACTGCAAATACCGGCTCGGCTCTACTCGGCCCTGCTTGGCCCGGTTTGCTTTTGCACTGCTGGTACCGCATGGTACAGTGTTGGAACGGTTCGGTACGGTACGGTATGGTTTGCTTTTCCACTAAAGTAGTACTAAAGTTAAGTGGGTGGGATTCTCTGACCAATCAGTGGCTAGTAGTGACTGCATGCAAAGGATTGTGGGATATGGTACCAGTTATGGTACCTGTTGGAACCACAATCGAGTAGGTACTGTTTTTTCAGAGCCGTACCGTGCCGTCCCGTTCGGTTCTATGCAGTGGAAAAGCGCCGCCGTACCAAACCGTTCCTACACTATACCATGCGGTACCAGCAGTGGAAAAGCACAAAAGCGTGCCGAACTGTTCGGTTCCATGCAGTGGAAAAGCGCCATTTGAGTTCTAGTTACAGACCGATAGCATTATTAAACACAGATACAAAACTATATGCAAAAATATTGGCCAGTAGACTAAAAGGAAATAATGCCTGAATGGATCCACAAAGATCAAACAGGATTTATACCAGTAAGAGAAGGAAAGGATAGAGTAAGAACCGTGCTCCTGATGCAAAAAGCAGAGGGAAATGGATCCCCAGCACTACTCCTGTCAATAGATGCTTAAAAAGCATTTGACAGGGTAGACTGGGGATTTATGTTTGGTACGTTGGAAACATTGGGGCTGGGCCCAAAGATGCTCCAACGGATTAAAACATTATATAATCAACCAGTAGCCTCGGTAAAGGTAAATGGCACCCTGTCAGCACCTTCTGAGATGCACAATGGGACAAGACAGGGATGTCCACTTTCCCCCCCTGCTATTTGTGCTATCATAGGAGTCATTACAGGCTACAATACAGAACAACGGCGACATAGAAGGATTTAAGATAGGAGGAGTTTAACATAAAGTGGCGGCTTACGCGGATGAAATGCTGTTTTATATATGAAAACCAAGAATTACATTACCAAATTTAATAAAAGAAATGAAAAGATATGGTGAACTCTCAAAGTTAAAAATCAACCCTGTAAAATCGGAAATTTTAAACATAAAAACGAATAAACAAGAAATATTGGCTCTAAAAAAGAATTTCCATTTAGTTGGGGAAAAAAAATCTAAAATATCTTGGGATAAAACTAACCCCATCTTTAAAAAACCTCTACCAAGCAAATTATATACCACTCCTGAACGAAATCAAAGTAGACATTAAAAAAATAATAACTAAACCACTCTCATGGTTAGGACGGATTAACATGGTAAAAATGGTGATAGTGCCAAAAATCCTATATAAATTTAAGATGTTACCAATATCAATCCCAAAGAGGTATTTCAAATCATTGATTGAAATGATAAATAAGGTATTATGGCAGAATAAGAAACCGAGAATACAGTTTGCAATACTAACTAAAAATAAAGCACAGGGGAGAGGGGATAATGGCTCCGGATTTTAAAAGATACTATAATGCCTCTGTATTAGTACGAATGGACTAACAAAACAGCGATAAAGCATCGGTAACAATTGAAAACACATTGAGTAAAACACGGTTAGGAGACAATATTTGGGTTCCACAGAAATATACAAAATTAGATGTAAACACCCACAATTTGACTAGAAATGTGTTTAGGATTTGGGATGTTACTAAACCCAGGAGCCTGCATTCACTACAATTGGTCTCCCACAGTACACAGAACATGGAAATGCAATTATTTTAGTAAATATAAACTGCTAAATACCTTTTCTCATTAGCAGTATATAGCAGTCTTGTGACTTCTATCAGTGTCTGGACGATCACTGGTTAAAGCTTGCAGGAAGAGTTTTTATTTTGCTCTGACTGTCCAATGAGGTTGCAGGACCCCTGACCCTCTGTCATTTCAGTGCTGATTGGCCCTGTGCTGATCACACCCACCCTACCAAGGAAAAAAAAACAACTCTCTAGCAATACACACCAAAATGAAAATGTGCAGAGTGCCCTTAAGGCTCTGTTCTATAAGGAGATGATTTGGGGACCGTGGAAGAAGAGGAGGATCAGAGAAGACAGGATCAAGCAGCCTTTTTACATAATACAGAATATTAACCCCTTAGGTTATACAATGAGTATAACAAGCATGTTTTACTGCATATACAGACTGTTTTTACTGTTGTGGATTCAGTAACACTTTAAAGCGGAGTTTCACTCAAAAGGGGAACTTCTGCTTTAAGGCCTTCTGACCCCCTGACATGAAACATTTGGCATGTCATTTTTTTTGGGGGGGGAGTGGGTACCTAGGTTTGACAGGTACCCACTCCCACTTCTGCTTAGCGGAAGTTCTCCTCTCCCCCTCTCTCCCTGCAATCTTCTGGAACACGTCACAGGTCCCAGAAGAATGCATGTCCACTCAGGATGCGCAGATGACTCGTGCATGTGCAGTGCGCACCCAGGTGTGAAGCCGCAAGCTGTCACAGCTGGGTGCCCACAGTAGTGGTGCCCGCACCGCGGGGAGAAGAGGGAGAGAACCAGCGGCTCCCGCCGGCCGCATCGCTGGACTGTGGGACAGGTGAGGGTGTGTTTATTAAAAGTCAGCAGCTACACTTTTTGTAGCTGCTGACTTTTAATAACACAAAAAACAGTGGAATTTCCGCTTTAAGGATGGCCAAAGCACTGGTTACCTGAAAGCTTTTATATTTATTGGTCTAAATGTTAATAAATGGTAGATCATCCTTAAAGCGGACTTCCACCTAAAAGTTGAACTTACGCTCTTTTGTTCCCCCCCCCCCCCTCCAGTGCCACATTTGGCACCTTTCATGGGGGAGGTTGGAATGGGTACCTGTTTTGACAGGTACCCTTCCCCACTTTCGGGATACGGCGTCGCGGCGCCGTCCCTCGGAAGTTCGGTCCCCTCCTCCCTCCTTTGCCACCGAGCCAATAGGAATGCGCAGCGTGCTTCGCGCATGCACAGTAGGGACCCGCCTGTGAAGCCGCAAGGCTTCACTGCCGGGTTCCCTCACCGGCAATGGAGGCGGCAGCACCCAACAGCCGATGGAAACATTGGCTGCGGTGCCGACATTGCTGGACTCCAGGACAGGAAAGTGTCCTAATATTAAAAGTCAGCAGCTACAGTATGCTGCTGACTTTTAATTTTTGGAGGGGGAGGGGGAGGCGGAACTCCACTTTAACTGAAATCTCAGTTACAGGAAGATGCAAACAGGTTGATTCTGTGTTTTTTAATGCATTGATTTTAGCTGGCCCTGAAGCGCAGAGTCAGCATTTAAAAGATGAGCAGGATAACATAATAGCTGCCAATTAAAACAGATTTGTTGGGCACACCCCTGATAACAGTTCAAGATTTTCAGAAGTACAGCTATAGTGAGCATATCAACACAGCTTGTAATGGAAGGCGAATGAAATAAGATTCTTATAGCCTAGCTACTAAAATATATGTAAGCTCAAACTTCTCAGATTTGCTCTTTTTTACACCATTGAAAATATCTTGTTATATCTGGTCAATAAGTGTAAATTAATACCTGTTGAACCTGCAAGAAATCACGTGAGCTGGTAACTTCCTCAGCAGCACTCTTGTTACATTGTTCCAAGCTGCTATCTCTGTAGACTACAAAACATACCCCTTTTTATGGCGAAAAGGAAAGGAGAGGTAATCTATAGTCCTGTCCTAGGGTGACAGTGCTGCTCTTCCAAAGATACAGTACACAAGTGAGGGTATCCTGGGGTAGCAAGTGTGTTACTTGCAGGATGGCCAGGTATAAAAAAAAGGGGTTAAAAAGGATAAGTAAAACTAATCAAATGAATGGTAAGCTGCAATTTATTCCACGTTTGTTCTGTTTTTAAATATTTTTTAAAATACTAAACACTTTTTTTTATTTTAATAAATGCACACTTTTTATTTTAATAAATGCACACTTTTTATATTCATTTTTTGCACAATGTAATGTTTCTATTTGTTGTATCGCTATAATCACTAATGTCACTTTATGCTGTAATAGACTGAGGCTCTGTTCACATATAGGCCTTTCGGATCGCGGGCAGAATTGCCGTGATTCTGCCCACAATTCCAAACCATTGCAAGTCGTGGGACGCCCGAGCGATTACCGTGACTTGCAATGGCACCTGAAACGTTGGGCGAATTTGCCGTGATTGTTGCCCAACGAATCGCGTTAAAATAGCGCAAACAGAATCGCGGGACACCTGACGTCCAAAAAAAAGTTCTTGTACTTCTATTGGGGGTCAGGTGTCCCACGATTCTGTTTGCGCGATTCGTCGGGCGGCAATCGCGGCAAAATCGTGCCACGTTTGGGGTGCCATTGCAAGTTACGGGAATCGCTTGGGCTTCCCGCGACTTCTAATGGTTCGAAATCATGGGCAGAATTGCGGCAATTCTGCCCGCAATCCGAAAACGCCTATATGTGAATGGAGCCTAAGTGTTAGAATGCAAAAGAAGCATCTTAACTACTTCCCGTACACCGATGTACCTGTACGTCTGCTTGAAGGAGTGGTTGTACTCAGGGTCATCTTACTGAATGGGCACGCTGGGCAGTTCCCCGGGGCCCCACTTGCCCGGGGGGCCCCACCTGCCCAGCGACCCAGCCCCAGCCAAGCATTATTCCCGATTCCCGTGTGCATTCCTCTGAACTTAGCAGGTGGCAAGCGCCTGTCCGCCCTGCGCTGCTGTCAGGCCACTTGGGCTGTGGAGGGGGAGCCCACAACTGCAGGAATACCTGTCCACCTCCACGGGAACAGGCACACACAGGACAGTAGAGTCTGACTCCCATCTGCGTGTGTGTTCACTGGACCCAGCTGCCAAACTTGGAAGCTGTCATTAGCCTGGCACTGCTGTACCAATAAATATCGCCTTATCGATAATTCGCATTTTTATTCTCGTGGGTGATTGTGTAGGCAGGGCCCCAGTGCACTGCATTGCTCGGGGCCCTTTAATGCTCTTAAGATGGCACTGGTTGTACTGGGATGATGCCTACAGGCATCGACCCAGTACCGTTTTTTAGAGCCGGCGGTTGGCTTTCAGGAGCCACTCAGCCATTATCGTCCCCCCTCCCCCTGCCTTACGCGGCACTGCCCGGGTCTCCCAGTCCACTGGGAGACTCGAGCAGCCAGCCGGCACATCCGCGGGCTGGTTGGAGTCCCAAATGAAGCCGGCTTCGGCTTAGATCGGGTCTCTGATCATGTAACCGGACGCGATGTCACAACGTCACTTCCGGTTTACTCAGCTGCCAATGGCGCCGATTTAAAAAAAAGTGTCAGTATTCAAAAATACCAATTCTTTTAGACCCCAGATCCCTCCATAAAGAGTACCTGTCACTGCCTATTACTGTTTACATTTCTGTGATCAGTGATCAGATTTTCTTTTTTTTTTTTAAATGGTGTTAAAAATAAAAAATAAAATAAAATAAATAGGAAAAAAAATATTTTAAATATTTTATGAGCTTGCGCACCAAAGAAAATGCATAGACATACACAGCGAGGCTCTGACATGTCCCCTGCTCCCTCTTCATAGGATTGGACTGACAGAAGCCACCTGTGAGAAGAGGAAGAGAGAACAGCGATGCTGCAGATGGGCACAACGCTGGATCAATGGAGGTGTCAGGTAAGTGTTTAAGGGGGAGGGGGGGGGGGTGGCAGTGAAGCATTTTTTACCCTAATGTATAGAATGTATTTAGGTAAAAAAAAAAAAAAAGCTTAACCTTTAGAACCACAAGCTGGCCAATTAGATTTTTATTTTTTTCAACCACAGTGATAAGAAATTTCAAAGAAGCAAGATGGAAAATGTTTCTTGAACATATAAATTTCTAACAGTGTATTTGCTTTTGGTTCAGGAAACTATATTTATTCCAATATAAAATGTTAAAAGCAAATTAAATTTTGTAGTAGTTTCGAATGACATTCATCAAGTGATTGAATTAACTGAGAATTTTCATATAGATGTTCGTACGAGTATTCATTCAGAAATCTGCTAGCTTGTAAGACCAGCTTTAATGATGTTCTAAACTTTCCTCCAATCTGGAATCCCCTCTGCCTGGCATACAGGGGTTGTTTACTAAACTGTAGAGTGTAAAATCTGGTGCAGCTCTGCATAGAAACCAATCAGCTTCCAAGTTTTTTTTGTCAAAGCTTGAACAAGCTGAAGTTAGAAGCTGATTGGCTACCATGCAGTGTTGCACAAGATTTTGAACTCTCCAGTTTTAGTAAATCCACCCCAACAGGGCTGGGACAAGGGGTGGGCAGGAGGGTTGGCTGCCCTGGTTGCAATGATCCACTTTAGGGATGGGGGCGCCTTCCTTCTGTTGCAAGGTTGTCGAGACAGTGGTAGTGATTTTGACAAGCAAGTGGCTGCTAGGTGTAGGATCCCCTCATGTATATAAAAAGCAAGAAAAATTAGGCTAAAGTTTGGAGAGGTACATTCAAGTCTGTCTTCACCAATGTGGTGTTTGTCATCCTAGCCTGACGCATATGAACAAAAAGTACCCTGTACATACACAGGAAAAAGAAGCCATATGGTAGACAAAAATAATTGACAGGGAGATAGTCCAAAAAAAGCTATATACTTTAATAAGTGGATTATTATTATCCAATAATCAAGATATCATATAGCTTCTTTTTTTTGTGTCTGTAAGAGCCGGTTCACACTATAGCGTGTGCGGCGATCGCATGTAATATCGGAGCGCACTGCTCCTTCATTACATGCGATCGGCTGTGCGGTGCGAATTCAGCCATACACTTTGTATGGCTAAATTCGCACTGCACCCGCACAAAAGTCGCACAGGACCCTTTTTTTCAGCCGCATCAGGATCGATCCGAACTACTGGCCAGTGGTTCACACTTGTGCGATCCGATCCTGTGCGAACTGTCAGATCGCACTGCGATATGCGATCAAACTGGGGGTGTCGTTAACATTTCATTGACACCCCCTGCGTATCGCATATGGCAGTGTGAACTGCCAGATGTGCGTTTGCGATGTGGGAACAGGCTGCGAATTTACAGCCTTCCCGCATTGCACAAGTGTGACTCGGCACTAAAGGGTACTTTTTGTAGGATCCCCTAAGCTTACACATCACGAATGGGGTGGGGGTTGGGTGCAGTTTGGCATCTTTGCCCTGGGCACTGGATGACTTTGTCCCAGCACTAAACTAAATGTTCTCTCTATTCGCTTTGAGATAATGGCCTCTATGATACACTGGAAAATTGCATTTCTAAAAAAAGTGTTCTGGAGTTGATTTACTACAGGTAAATTGGCTGTTTACTTTGCAAGGAAAGTTTCACTTTGCGAGAGAGTTTTCCCCAAAGCTTAGTAAATGCAGTGAAAAAAAGAAAAAAGAAAACCTCTATCACGTGCAAGTAAACAAAAACACAATTTTTGTTTGCACATTATTGAATGATGGAAGCCTGCAAGATCTTCACTTTCACTTAACTCTGGGGCAAATTTCCTTGTAAAGTGAAGCTTCCCTTTCATTCACAGCCTGTTTGCCTTTATTATTATTATTATATAGTATTTATATAGCGCCGACAGTTTACGCAGCGCTTTACAACTTGAGGGTAGACAGTACAACTTCAATATACTTTAATACAGTAGGAATCAGAGGGCCCTGCTCGCTAGAGCTTACAATCTAAGAGGGACCACTGGTGTATTTAGGTTTTGTGCTGCCCTAGTCCTGACTAAACTTGTGCACCCCCTAATTTAAATATGACCAACCCCTTCCTGTAAAGGCCACACCCCTTCCTGTTTATGACCCACCCTGTCATCTGTAAACCACAGACCACAACCACAGTCTATCAGTGCCCATCAGCATAGCTTCATCAGTTCCCATAAGTTCAGCCTCATCAGTGCAGCCTTATCAGTGTAGCCTCATCAGTGGCCACCAATGCAGCCTTATCAGTGCCCATTAGTATAGCCTTATGTCATGGGATTAGTAAGATTACTCTTTTAAGATATTTGGATTTGTGTTTGCTGCCACTGATTGTAAATTATGGGATTTTTTCACTTGTTTGTATAATAAATAGAAAGTCTATAGTCATTATACAAATAGTGAAATATTTTTTTTTTTGCTGCCCCCCTTCAAAGTGCCGCCCTAGGCCTGGGCCTTGTTGGCCTAGGCCAGGATACAGCACTGAGAGGGACGGTCAAGAATCAAATCAAACCCTGTATGTCATCTTTCCATAAGCTTGAAAATGAGGCCATAAAAAATTCTCCACATTACTGAAGCCAAGTAGGAATGGAAGCTGTACAACATTGCCCAGGGTTTCCAAATTACTACTGGCCAGTTGTCAAAAAATATTTTTCTTTGTTCTTACCAGTGTCCTGATAATCTCAGGTTTGAGTTTCGGCCTGATTTTGTTCAGTTTTATATCACAGAATGATAGAGGAACAATGTTACATTGTTGGTTTAGGTCTCATTTACACGAGCATACCAATCCATACACCCAGGGCCGGGACAAGGTCATCTGGTGCTCAGGGCAAAGATGTCAAACTGGCAACATCACACAGTTCCCTGTTTTTTGTTTTAACGTTATTTGAAGTGCACAAAGTGATACATTATTCCTTTCACTGCATGGCAGCGTGGTGGTTGCGCTGCTGCATAGTAACATGTGATCTCTTCCTGTACGCTACAACAAAATACAGCATGTATACATTTTATCACAGCTCACTGCACCGCACCTCTGGGCTGCATTGCAGTGTGAACAGGATGCATAGAAAACAATTGTTTTCTGTGTGTCCTAAATGTGACGTGCATGGGCGTCTGCAGGTAGGGGCAAGGGGGGGGCAAATGCCCCCCCGGAATCTCAACTTCCTCTTTCAAGTGGTTGTTAAGCAGAACCAGACCTGGTGGAGAAGGGTGTAAAGAAAGAGAAGAAAATGCAGCAGAGGGGAACAGGGAACAATCAAAGTTGCCCAAGAAAAGAAATTTTTTTTGAAGTAATAAATAACATACCTGTTTGTCCTAGAACCAGACCCAATATTAGGGATCAGTGCACCCCCAAGAGATTCTGTGCATGAAAGAAAACCAAGAAGGACTCAGAAAAAATAGAAAAAGCCAGAAACAACCAAGCTGAAAACCATAGGTTATTTCGGGGGAAGAAGAGAAAGGAAAGGAAAACATATAATTCAATTAGAAAATAAAAATAATAAAATATGTTCGTTGTGGAGTAAATGAGAGAAGACCCATAACAAGGGTGAAACACGAGCAAAGTAATTACCTTTATACCAGCCTGCAGCGTGCACACATCCCCTCAGCCGGAGGAGAATGAGATTGCAGGCTAGGGGTATATAAAGTGAAAGTGAGACCACCCCCAGGTGAGAGAACACCAATCCCAGATTATTTCTCTACCAGAAACTGATTCCATGTCATTTCCAACTGGATGGAGGAGGGTCCTCCATCCGTCCCCCCCCCCCCCCCCGCATTGCGATCCCCACACAGGCAACCAAGGAGCCCACCACAAAGGGTACATACGGAGCAGCGATCCGAACGCTGGAAAGGGCGGAGGGCCAGATCATGTAGCCTCAGTTTCCTGTTCTTAGCTTACAGCAGTGGCACTGTAATCCATCTACTTCAAGGTTCAATGTGTTGTGTGTTCAGAGATGGTATTCTGAATAGCTTGGTATTAGTGATTATTTGAGTTACTGTTACCTTTCTATCATCTTAACCACTTCAATACATGGCAGTTCCTTCCTGCCCAGGCCAATTTTCAGCTTTTAGCGCTGTTGCATTTTGAATGACAATTGCACGGTCATGCAACAATGTACCTAAACCAAATTTATATCAATTTCTTCCCACAAATAGAGCCTTATTTTGGTGGTATTTGATCACCACAAGGTTTTTTCTTTTTTTGGTACACAAATAAAAAAAGACAGATGAAAAGATATTTTGTTTATGTTATAAAAGTTTACAAATAGATAAGTTTTTTCCTGCACTGATGAGCACTGATGAGGCCACACTGACAGGCACTGATGGGATGGCACTAATATGCAGCACTGATGGGCACTGATAGGCGGCACTGATATGCAGCACAGATGGACACTGATAGGTTGCACTGATATGCAGCATTAGTGGGCACTGATAGGCGGCACTGATGGGCACTGATAGGTGGCACTGATGGGCTGCACTGATGGGCACTGATGGGTGGCACTGGTGGGCAATAATAGGCACTGGTGGGTTGCACTGATAGATGGCAATGGTGGGCAGCACTGATAGGGAGGGAACCACTGTCAGGCGCCCTGAGCTCTGATTGCCATCCCTGGTGGCCATGGTGGGCTTTCCTGCTGGTCATGGGTGGGCATCCCTGGTGGCTCTAGTGGAACCCCCCCCAGGGTCTGCACTGGTTACCAGCACAGACCCCCCCCCCCCCTGTTAGGAGAGCTGCGGATTGGCTCTCCTCTACTCGTGCCTGTCAGGCACGAACTGAGGAAAGCCGATCAACGGCTCTTCCTATTTACTATGTGACCAACCGTGATTGGACACAGCTGGTCACATGGTAAAGAGCCTTAGTTAGTAGGCTCTTTACTGCGATCGGAACTTGTGGTGTGTCAGAGTGACACACCGCAGCACCGATTGCCGCTCTGTGCGCCCCCGGGGGTGCGCAGAGCGCATTATCCCGCACAACATCATATGACGGCGGCTCAGGATAATACAACCACCTTCCCGCCATAATTTGCCTATAGGGTGGGCGGAAGTGATTAAACCAGTCTGCCCATTCTCCTCTGACTTCTGATATCAACAAGGCATTTTCCTCCGCACAACCGCCGCTCACTGGATATTTTCTCCTTTTCTGACTATTCTCTGTAAACCCTAGAGATGATTGTGCATGAAAATCCCAGCCTGTCTGGCACCAACAATGCAACCCTCAAAGTTGCTTAAATCCCCTTTCTTCCCCATTCTGGTGCTCGGTTTGAACTTCAGCAAGTCATCATCACTATGTTTAGATGCATTGTGTTGCTGCCATGTGGTTGGCTGATAAGCAGTTTGTGTTATCAAGTAATTGAACAGGTGTAACTAATAAAGTAGCCGGTGAGTGCACACTCCGGGATGTGCATGGAGGGCTGCGCGAGGTCTGTAAAACTCTGTCATTGATTTCAACATGCTGCCTGCATGCCCCTGCACCTCTGTATCCTGGGTGGCTACAAAACACTCAAATGTGGATCAGAGTTTACATGGTAATACAAATGTATAAAACTGTATCAAAAAATGTTACAAAAAGTAACAAAACTATCAACTGTCATTGTATCAAAATACAACTATTAAACACGAAAATGACAGCAATAATTTACTAGTAAAACCTTTCATGTAAACCCATTGCTGTCTTTGAATTCCGCTAACACAATAATTGTATTTTCTACTGAGATAAGATTTAGTGGCATAAAAACAGATTAAACCCTCAGGGCATCAATAAAAGAGGAATCATTGGAACTGATTTACTAAATGAATAAACACTTCCTACAAAAAATGGAGAATATACACATTGCAAAGTGCACTTATCCTTTAAGCCCCATACACACACGCAGATCGTCGTCATACAAACGTCGGCGGACGAAAGATCTGCCGATTGTACGCGTGTTAGTATGGTGCCTCCGACAGCTGTCTGCACACAATCCGCGGACAAGAGTCTTTCTTGCAAACATGAAAATTTTTGTCTGCGGACACCAGAACGGACGATTGTTTGCCTGTCAGTACAGAAATCAGCCGACAGACCGCAGATTTGCAAGACTGGGCATGCTCAGAAAATAAAAAACACAGGGAAAGTTAACCATTACATGACATCACTTCTGCAGTCAGCTGAAGTCTGCGGACAAAATTCTTGTGCTGTCCTTGTGCTGTCTTTGCACTTTTCAACAGACACCGACATCCCGGGGAGAAAAGACGAACATTTGTATGACGACCATCTACGTGTGTGTATGGGGCTTAATATGCGCTCCTATACCAAAAGTCAGCAAAAAAAAACAGGATAGTAAAGTCAATGAATATACATACCTTTCCCCTGGCTTCTGTGCTGTAGGGGTTACATTACACTCCTTCTGAGGAGATCCTGGGAAAATGCTAAGTAGCCCAAATCTCACAAGATGACACTCAAAACGCAAGGCAGGGGAATGTTGTTGTGCGATCTGGGCTACTCAGCATTTCCCAGGATATTGCTAGAAGGAGCATGGCATTACCTTCATCTAGGAACCTAGAGAAAGCTAAATATATTTAAAATGGTAGTAAAGTCAGATGGTTGATTTTTACCTACAATAAGGCTTACTTGTACGTACAGTAAATATCTCCTAAACGTGCACAGTTAACCTTCTTAGCGGTATTCCCGAGCGTGGCTCGGGGTTAAATTTCAGAGCCAAAAGCGGTAACCCCGAGCCACACTCGGGGTACTGCCAGAAGCATGGCTGGATCCTGTAAAAGAGGTTTCTTACCTTGTCACCGGGATCCAGCGATGTATCTCAGCGGTGTGCGGCGGCGGATCTTCCACCCGATCCTCTACGTGCCCCGGCTTCCGTCTCCTGTGACGTGACGTTCGCAGGGGGGTGGAACCGGCGGCAAATTCAAATGTAAAAACACACCAAACACACTGATACCATTCAAAATAAAATAAATTCACATTACATTGCCCCTCAGTGCCCTTTCCTGCAGTTTTACTGTACTTTTTATGTATACATGTGTATATATATATACATACACACACATACAGTATATATATATATATATATATATATACACATACACATACACACACACATACAGTATATACACATACAGTATATATATATATATATATATACACACACACATACAGTATATATATATATATATATATACACTTTTTTATAGTTCATTATATTATAATTTATGATTTTGTGTCTCAAACTTTATCATACCCGAGATGTTATAAAGAAGAACGCACAGTAAAAAAAAAAAAAAATATGTAAATAGTTGGTTTGGGCTGCTCATTCTCAAGAATTACATGCAAAATAATGGTACCGCTTTCAGCACCTAAAATCGGAAAGAATCATACTGCCAGGGAAGTTAAAGCGGTAGTATACTCCGCTTTTTAACTTTTACCTACAGGTAAGTCTATAATAAGGCTTACCTGTAGTAAAATGAATATCTCTTAAACCTGCACGGTTTAGGAGATCTTAGCCCTGCATGCAGCCGCTGGCACCAACGGCGCATGCGCTCTGAAGGTCCGGTGGAACCTTCAGAGCTCCTTCCCGGAAAGTGAACTCCCGCGCGCATGCGCAGGAGTGACGTCATTGCGGCTCTGGCCACTCACAGCGCCGGAGCCACCAAAACCGGAAGAGATGCCGAGGGAAGATGTCAGCTGCCTCAGCGGTGTCCGGGCGATTGTGTCGGGGGTTCGTTCTAAGGTAAGTATTTCATAATGAGCTACTATGCGATGCATACTAGCTCATTATGCTTTTGTCCTGCAGCTGCAGGGTTTGTTTTTTTTGATGATACAATCGCTTTAAGGAGATATTTACTTTAGCAGCAGCTGATAACATCTCTAGCACATGCTGACTGGGCTCTGAATGGACTGTGCTGTCCATTCAGAACTCTTTGCAGTGGCCGTGACTTCCGTGAGCATGCAAAGGAGTGACAACATCACGGTTTGGCCATTCAGGCGGTCGAAGCCCGTGAATCTAGAATCAAGACCAGGTGAAGATGGAAGCTCTTACAGTGGCGACAGTGCGCCGCTGTAGGGCTTAGTTTTCAGGTAAGTCTGTCATAATGTGCTACTATGCAGTGCGCCCGGGGGCCAAATTTTTTTTTTTTGTTGCAGTTTACTACTGCTTTAATACATTTTTCCCTGTAGGACAAAAAAGAAAAGAAATGTTGTCTTAGGCCCTGTTCACACTGGTGCGTTTTTGCCACGCTAAAATGCACCTTTCTATCTGTTCACGTCTCTGCACTGCGTTTTTTTTTTAAAAGTGCGCTGCATTTTCAAAAAGTCCTGCTTGCTGCATCTTTGGTGCCCTGTTTGAAAAATGCACCGAAAATGCACCTTCTATTATTGTAAAAAGAAAAAAGTACCAAAAAACGCATAAAAAAACCCACTGCACATTATTTTATTTGGGATATCATGTTAATATACACTCCCTGGCCTCCCCCACATTGTTCTGGGAGATATCCCTTTTTTATGTAAAACAATAAAAACACAATTAAAAATATTAATAATAATCTACTATGGTGACTTTAAGAGCCCATTCACACAGGGGCGACACGACTTGCCGGGGTGACCTGCTGTGCACCGCGACCTCGGCGCGACATGCACGGACTTCATATAATTGAAGTCAATGCAAGTCGCCCTCAGGTCGCCCCAAAGTAGTACAGGACCCTTTTTCTAAGTCGGAGCGACTTGTGTCGCTCCTATTAGAACGGGTCCTGTGCTAATCTATGGCAGGCGACCCACCGCGACTTGTCAGGCGACCAAGTCGCCTGACAAGTCGCGCTAGTGTGAATGGGGTCTAATCCATGATGTTATATACAGCAAGAAATTGCGTATACAAATAATACGATTTATAAAATATATGGGGCATATGTTTTTAACTATTTTGCTACATTCTTTTGCATTCATGCTGCCCACTTATTAATAAATATCCTATATTTTTGGGAATTTTTATAAAACTCTGTCTATTTAGTGACCAGATTATTGTGTACATTGTTTATGTATATTATCTTTATTTTACATTTTTTTTTAATTTTATTTTATTATATTAATCCTATTTTTCTCTCTATTATTTTTCTTGTATAAGATTTTATCATTGAATATACTATCTTGTTTTGAAATGTTTACATTTTACTATATTTATACTGTGGAAGTACAGACTGTCACGTTATGTCATGTTAGTTCATGCATTGTCAATGTACTGCCATTATTCCATCTGGTGTGGTTGCTAAAGTAATCACATTACATATGTCACCGTTCGAGCTTAGGAACCAGTGTCCACCAGCGCACCTTTATATGCCCCTGTCCAAGATGGCACTCACTAGGCTTGAAGAGGTAGCGCATGCTCCGCAAACGCGTTGCCTAAGGTATCACATCACACCAGGGACGTGCCATCATCACTGGCTCCCTGTCCGTTCCATGGCTCTAGGAAGCGGGGAGAGCCACCGGAGCCATCCCGTAGAGCAGTGTTTCTCAACTCCGGTCCTCAGGGCACACTAACAGGCCAGGTTTGCAAGAAAACTGAAATACATCACAGGTGATATAATTTGCTGCTCAGTGATTGCAGTATTCTAGTCTGCATCTCCCCAAGGTAATACTTAAAATCTGGCCTGTTAGTGTGCCCTGAGGATCGGAGTTGAGAAACACTGCCGTAGAGTACACCAACCACAGCTGCCACTCCGACGTCCAGCTTTGTTGATGATTGATCCAACACAGTGCTCAATGCCTATCATGTTTTACTTTTGTGAGTACCATTTTAATTTAAATGTCCATACATACTACACTCAGTTTGGCGCTTGTGTTTTCTCTTCAGTTACTCCCCACAGGCCCGGATTAAGGTAGGGGCTATTGGAGTTGCAGCTTCAGGCCCCCACCTTAATATAGGCCCGGGCTGGCCAGCTCTTTACTGTCACTTGTAAACATAGAAGTCTGGCTTCTGTGCTACAAGGGAAGGCATGCTTCCCCAGGCAGCTCTCTCAGAACCACCCCACACAGCACGAAAACCAGACACAGAGGGACAGTTTACAATGCATGGATGTGTTTATGGGCTTCGGAGAGGGCATCTCATGTTGTATTAGGCCTGCGCGGCTGCACCCCTTTTCTTCAGGGCGCATGCCGAGGCACGGACCTTAAGGCCCTTCAAAATCCTCAGCACCAAGCCCATAATGCTCTTAATCCAGCCCTGACTCCCCAAAGCTGCTTCTTGCTTTTCACTGAGCTTTTTTTTGGGGGGACTAATCATTGATCACCATTGATCTTAATTTTTTATTGATCTTACTGTCCTTGATTCTGTTTGATAACTTCGGGCTCATTAGCACTTGCATCATTGCGCCAACTCTCCCCCCCCCCCCCCCTTGTGTTTCTTTTAGATAGATGTCCCCATTTTTCCTCACCAACCTAAAATTTAGGATGTCCCCTCACTTTCTCGGGGGACAATGGTCACTAGTATACATAGAGGGGCGGTTCTCCCCAATGGGGACACACACGTCAATACAAATTTTACAGAGGATCTAACCCTTCCCTCACTTTTTTCGATGAAAAATAAAGATTTTTCCTAGAGATAACTTTAAATCAAGACCTTCTGTAGTTTTGGTTTGTATGCTGCCTTCTGACCAGGTTGTTTCATACACATTACAGACATGCAATGACGCAAATGGCGAAGCCCATAAAAAGCATTAAGCCTTCATTTCTGTTCAGTCTTCATTTCAAAATATATTCACCAGTCTCCGTACTGGGTTCACGGAGTGGTGAATCTCATGCATAAATATATTTATATCCTAAACACAGAAAGGACGACGTAATAGGGAAGTGGTAAGCCCGACCAGACAAAACACCAAGTCTGTATCAATATAAACACAATGAAATATTAATGATAGCTTCCATTTAATTTATATTACCAAAACTAGATGTGAAGCTGAGGTCATTGATTGTCTTTACGCCACATTATCCCGTGTACCCCAGCAGGGAGGGAATCACAAAGGAATGGTATAGCTCATGAACAACCCAGATCCTTCTCCAGAATCTCAGTCCGGTCCCACTGGTGATCATCAGCAATCAGGCTTTGTCAGGTATAAAAATGGATTGGATTATTGAACATGCTCTGCAGACATCTCTGAGTGCTTAACCTTTGACATCAGATTTTGACATACAGCGGGGGCAACTGATATTTGTTTGACGCCAATTCAACTGTGTGACGTGTGCTGTCTGCTATTAGAAATGTTGAATTATAAATGATAAGAATGTTGCTCCTAAGTGTGGCAGCCATGTTAGCAATTGCAAAAAGGAAAAATTAAATGGTAAAAGAAGAAAAGTTAAAATGTATCTGAAGCCAAAACTTTTTTTTTTTTTTTAAAGTGTTACTAAACCCACGGCAATAAAATCATTGGGTATATGCAGTGAGTGCTGGTTCACACATATGCAATGTCAGACATTGCATGTGATTCGCAGCGCACTGCTCTGCAAATCACATGCGATGTCTGCAGGTTGCAAATTCAGATATACATATTGTATGGCTGAATTAGCATTGCATTCGGACCTTTTTTTGGTCCTCACCAGAATCGGTTTGCATGGCTGTTCACCAGTGCTGTATTTTGGCCTAGGCCAACAAGGCCCAGGCCTAGGGCGGCACTTTGCAGGGGGGCAGCAAAAAAGCCACCCCCTCCACCTGAGACTCTGTTGGCCACTGGTTGCTAGAGCCGCCTCTCTCACCCCCTCTCTCTAATCCCCCTCTCTCTCTCTCTCACCCCTCCTCTCTCTCCCACTCCCTCCCTCTTTCTCTCTCATCCCCCTCTCTCTCACCCCCCTCCCGATCTCACCCCCTCCCTCTCTCACCCCCTCCCTCTCTCATCCCCCTTTCTCTCATCTTCCCTCTCTCATCTCCCCTCTATCACTATTTGATCCCCCCCTTCTATCTCTCACCCAACTCCTCTCAACCCCCCCTCTCGTGAGATCTCAGGGGTTCATATTCCTTCAATTTTGGAGGGAGTCACATCCGTTAAAAAAGGAGTGGGGCAAATGTATATAGGTGTTGGTGGGGGGGGGGGGGTGGCTCGCCCAATTTTAGTCTTGCCTAGGGAAGCACAAAACCAAAATACACCACTGCTGTTCACACCTATGCGATCCGATTCATGTCCAAACTGACAGTTTGCACTGTGATATGCAAACTGATCTGGGGGTCGTTTACTTTATATTGACCCCCCCAGCGATTCGCATATGGCAGTGTGAACTGCCTGCATGTTGAGTGCGATACGGGAACACGCAGTGGATTCGCAGGGTTCCCGCATCGCATATTTGTGAACCGGCACTAAAGCATGCTTGTTATACTCACTGTGGAACCTAAGAGGTTAATCCTGCGAATTGGGTAAAAAGGCTATTTGATCCTGTCTTCTCTAATCTTTCCCTTCTTCCACAGTCCCAAATCCATATCATGATAGTACAGAGCCCTAGAGGGCACCCTGCACATGCTCAGTTCGGTATGTATTGCTAGAGAGTTTTTTTCTTGGGAGGGTGCATGTGATCGGCCCAGGGCCAATTAGCACCGTCCAGACAGAGGGTCAAGGGTCCTGCTGCCTAATAGGACAATCAGGGGAGAATGAAAACTCCTCCTACAAGCTTTAACCAGACACTGATAGAAGTCACAAGGCTGCTATATACTGCTGGTGAGAAAAGGTATTTAGCAGTTTATATTTACTAAAATAATTGCATTTCCATGTTCTGAGTACTGTGGGAGATCAGACAGTGAATGCAGGCTCCTGGGTTTAGTAACACTTTAAACAGAATGTCAAACGTTTAAAGCTGAACTCTAACCAGATAAAAAGACACACAATATTGCAGCTCTGTAACTATTAGTATTTAATTATATGTATTTTTGTTTTAATTCAAGCAGTGTAAGTATCTGAATGCGACCTGATATTACCTTCTTGCAGAACTGGAGTGTGAGCAGCACAAGTAGGAACCAATCATTTCATGTGGTGGCAAGAAGCATGCCGATAGCAGAAGAGAGCAGAGTGACAGAGAGACGAGCTCATCACAGTGTTGCTTCTCCTTTCGCTGTCCAATCACAGCCTGGGGGGTCCAGGATGACCTGACTGTAGTGGAAGTAGGTTGAATGGTGCTGGCCATCAGACTGAGGACATCTGAAGATGAAATCTCTGGATTGAAGGTAAAATGCATAGTAACCTAGTTGGGCCCTTTCACACTGGCTTTCTATGGCTGCTATTTAATTCTGTCAATGAAATCCAGACGAATGGAAACCCTATTTTCCATCCGTCTGGAGGATCGGATAAAAACGGACAGGCGGTCCGTTTTCATCCGATCTCCCATAGGGGAGAGTGGGGATCTGATAGGTCCGTCTCAGCACAGTGAGCGGAGGCGGACCTGTCATCCGCCTGCTCAGCGGGGATTGGCGGAGCGATCCCCACTAAGCAAAACAGAGTCCACCGGGCGGAAAGTCCGTGTGAAAGGACCCTTAGTTTGTTGAAAAAAAAAGACACAAATTTATCAAGTTCAACCGATAAGAAAACCTCCATAAACAGAGCCCTATACCCAAAGCTAAACCAGAGGAAGAAAAAAAATGTATAAAGTTCAACAGGCGGGAAGAAACCTTTTGGATCCCCTAATTCCGCCATCACTAAATGGTGGCCTGCGGTCCGAACCCAGACCTAGTGACAGTCCTATCCAGACCACCAGCCAGCCAATCCTGAGTGCACGTTCTCCTCCTCTGCTGTCATTGCTGGCTAGGACCACCGGCATTCTAACTACTGATGATGTCATACTTGCAGAATCCCCTGCATCACAGGAGGATAAAAGTGGAACTTCCTTCATCCAGACCTGTAGCCTGCTCTGCTTCCCACCTTCTGTCCGCCTGGCTATAAAAGGTACAGAGGTACTATGATGGGTACACCTGATGTAGGTGGACTCTGATGGCATGGATGCCACTAGATCTATTATGGTATACTGTGGTATCTGGCATCAAGCCATCAGTAGCAAATCCTTTAAGTCCTATAAATTGTGAGGTGGGTCCTCCATGGATTGGATTTATTGTTCCAGCACATCCCACAGACACTCGATGGATTATGACAAGGAGATTTCGGAGGCCAAGTCAACACTTTGAACACATTGTTGTGTTCCTCAAACCATTCTTGAACCATTTTTGCAGTGTGGCACAGCACATTATCCTGCTCAAAGAGGCCAATGGCATCAGGGAACGCTGTTTCCATGAAGGAGTGTACTCGGTCATTAACAATGTTTAGGTAGGTCGTGGGTGTTAAAGTAGCATCCATATAAACGACAGAACCCAAGGTTTCCCAGCAGAAAATTGCCCAAAGCATCACAGTGCCTCCGCCAGCTTGACTTCTCCCCATACTGGATCCTGGTGCCATCTCTTCCCCAGGTAGGATGCCATTTCTTCCCACAGGCACCCGGCCATTCACATGATGCAAAAGAAAAGGGGATTCATCCAACCAGGCTACCTTCTTCCATTGCTCTGATGGCCATGTGCCCATTGTAGACACTTTAGGCTGTGGACACAGGTCAGCATGGGCACCCTGTCCACTCTGCGGCTATGCAGCCCCATACGCAGCAAACTGTGAGGCCCATATTTATTGCTTTCAACACATCAACTTCAGGGACAACATGTTCACTTGCTGCTTAATATATCCCACCAACTTCCAGGTGCCATTGTAACAAGATAATCAATGTTTTTTACTTAAAGTGGAACTTTAGTCAAACAATAAAGTCCTGCTCACTTACTTTAGGGTGGCCCCTTTTGCAGGTATATCTATGTACTGTAAAACATAAAAAATAAGTGCCTATACTGTTTAAAATCCAGACATAAACTGTCTTACCCTGCTCTGCACATGCTCAGTTGCTCTCTATTTTTAGGCACTGCTGAATTTGTAGTGGCGGATCTGCTGACAGCCTTAAAGCGGAACTAAACCCTCCTTTACAGCCAAGAAAACTGCTTCTGTTTGATCTGCAACTGCCAAGGAGCTGCACATGCAATCAGTTATGACACAAGTCATTTGATGGTTTGACAGTTTGGTTGAGGACACAAGCAAATGTGACAGTTAGCAATCCCGGCATTCCAGGAATGTAACTGTTTCTTTTAAACCGTTAAATCGATGGGGATAGTTCTGCTTTATGATTTACTGCTGTTCAGGGGTTCTGGGCTTCAGCAAGATAGAGGCTTCCAGTAATTAGAAACAGGAGCAATGCTGGAGGCAATTTACAGCACACACTAATTTTGTTAGCATCATTATTATTGTGGAATGTACTGTATGTTATACATTATTTTTTATCAAGTTATTATAGGTAAAGTTCTGCTTTAAGCAGCCCATAGATAAACTGATTTTTTTGAACAGCCGAGTGACTGATAAAAAAAAACAACAACAACATTTGCCCATCCACACCAGTGGCGGAGCCAGAGGGTTAGCTGGGGTGGCAATTGACACCCCAGAAGAAGCCCTTGCCACCCCTGTTGCCACCCCAATCCTGGGCGGGGGTGGCCGGGTGCATGGCAGGGCAGCGGGAGAATCACAGGGGATCGCCGTACGGGCGGGAGCTGCATGCGGAGGGAGGCGGATGGAGAGCAGGGAAGACTGGACTCCTGCTACTATACACAGCCAGTGGTGTCGGCGGGGGGGGGGGGGGTGTCTGAACGGAGCTTCAGCCCCGAGTGTGCCCCTAAAAAGCCCCAGGTCTCGTGTGGATCGTTAACCTCCTTCCTTCCTTCGGCTCTCAGCTGCAGCGCTGCAGCCAGAAGAGGACGGAGGGGGTGGAGGCGGAGCCAATGCTAGGCGGCAAGGAGAGGAATTTGAAATCCTCCTCCTCTCGTCATGACAGCAGAAGAGGTTCTCGGAGCGGAGGAGGATTTCAAATTCCTTTCCTTGCCGCCTAGCATTGGCTCCGCCTCCACCCCCCTCCGTCTTCTTCTGGCTGCAGCGCTGCTCTGAGAGCAGAAGGAAGAAGAATGTGAGTGCCTGAGGGGGGGGCGGAGAAGAATGTGAGTGCCGGGGGGGGGGGGGGAGAAGAATGTGAGTGCCACTGCCCGAGGGGGGGGGGGGGAGAAGAATGTGAGTGCCACTGCCCGAGGGGGGGGGTGGAAGAAGAATCTGAGTGCCCGAGGGGGGGGGGAGAAGAATGTGAGTGCCGGGGGGGGGAGAAGAATGTGAGTGCCACTGCCGAGGGGGGGTGGAAGAAGAATGTGAGTGCCCGAGGGGGGGGGGAGAAGAATGTGAGTGCCACTGCCCGAGGGGGGGGGGAGAAGAATGTGAGTGCCACTGCCCGAGGGGGGGGGGTGGAAGAAGAATCTGAGTGCCCGAGGGGGGGGGAGAAGAATGTGAGTGCCCGAGGGGGGGGGGAGAAGAATGTGACTGCCCGAGGGGGGGGGTGGAAGAAGAATGTGAGTGCCCGAGGGGGGGAGAAGAATGTGAGTGCCCGAGGAGGGGGGAAAGAAGAATGTGAGTGCCCGAGGGGGGGGAGAAGAATGTGAGTGCCCGAGGAGGGGGGAAAGAAGAATGTGAGTGCCCGAGGGGGGGGGAGAAGAATGTGAGTGCCCGAGGAGGGGGGAAAGAAGAATGTGAGTGCCCGAGGGGGGGGGAGAAGAATGTGAGTGCCCGAGGAGGGGGGAAAGAAGAATGTGAGTGCCCGAGGGGGGGGAGAAGAATGTGAGTGCCCGAGGAGGGGGGAAAGAAGAATGTGAGTGCCCGAGGGGGGGGGGAGGGAGGACAAACCCCTTGCCATTTGCCACAAGACAAACCCCTTGCCATTAGCCGAGGAGGAGGCGGAAGGACTCGTGGAGACGCGCCGCCGGTCACCGGGACTGAGAAGAAGCCGCCCGCTGACGCTCCAGGTAGGTAAGGGGGCACGCACGCTGATCTCTGCATTGGGGGCATGTACGCTGGTAACTACATTGGGGTCACGCACGCTGATCTCTGCATTGGGGGCATGTACGCTGATCTCTGCATTGGGGGCATGTACGCTGGTCACTGCATTGGGGGCATGTATGCTGGTCACTGCATTGGGGGCATGTATGCTGGTCACTGCATTGAAGGGGGCATGTACACTGGTCACTGCATTGAAGGGGGCATGTACGCTGATCAATGCATTGAAGGGGGCATGCACGCTGGTCACTGCATTGAAGGGGGCATGCACGCTGGTCACTGCATTGAAGGGGGCATGTACGCTGGTCACTGCATTGAAGGGGGCATGTACGCTGATCTCTGCATTGAAGGGGGCATGTACGCTGGTCTCTGCATTGAAGGGGGCATATACGCTGATCTCTGCATTGAAAGGAGGTTGTACGCTGATCTCTGCATTGAAGGGGGCATGTATGCTGATCTCTGCATTGAAGGGGGCATATACACTGGTCACTGCATTGAAGGGGGCATGTACGCTGGTCACTGCATTGAAGGGGGCATGTACACTGGTCACTGCATTGAAGGGGGCATGTACACTGGTCACTGCATTGAAGGGGGCATGTACACTGGTCACTGCATTGAAGGGGGCATGTACGCTGGTCACTGCATTGAAGGGGGCATGTACGCTGGTCACTGCATTGAAGGGGGCATGTACACTGGTCACTGCATTGAAGGGGGCATGTACGCTGGTCATTGCATTGAAAGGGGGCATGTATGCTGGTCACTGCATTGAAGGGGGCATGTACGCTGGTCACTGCATTGAAGGGGGCATGTACGCTGGTCATTGCATTGAAAGGGGGCACGCTGGTCTCTCTGCATTGAAAGGGGGCACAGTATACCTTAATTACTGAAGGCCCCTTTCACACTTTTGCGACCTCAAAGTCACGCAATTTTTTACAGCATTTTTTGCCGCAAAGCAATGCCTGTTACATTTTTCTGTTTGCGCCCCCCCAAAAATTGTGAGCACCAGCCGCCACTGTCCCCAATATACCTAGAATAATGTGCACATATTAATCTGCAAGTGTTCACAGATATGTATAGGTCAGAGTGTTTAACTGACAAAGAATGATGTGCCATAGAACTGCTGATGTGGATGTATTTTTCTTCTCTGTATCTAATAAATGCATACTTTACACCCCCCCTTTCCAGTACCCCCCAGAGCTCTTCAGGCCCCCCCCCCCCCACCAGTGCTCTTTAGTCCCCCCTCCCCCAGGGCTCTTCAGCTCCCCACAGTGCTTTACAGCTCCCCCCTATTTTCATAAATTTAGGCTAATATGTATTCTGCCACATATTTTTTGTAAAAGTGTATTTTGATTGGTTTGCAAAAAAGTTATTACATCTACAAACTATGGAACTTTTTATTTTTTTAATTGTTTTTACTAGTAATGGCAGCGATCAGCGATTATTAGAGGGACTGCGACATTGCGGTGGACAAATCTGACACTAAATGACACTTTATATATTGACCCCCCCAAAATAATACCTTGCCACCCCTGTTTTAAAAGTCTAGCTCCCCCACTGATCCACACATTTCAGTTGGATGGGGAAATCCCCCTGCTGCGCTACTTTATTCTGGCAGTGGGACTCCTCCGCTGCCAGAATACACTGATCAGCGCTGCATCTGATTGGCTACAAGAGATGATTGAGCGAAAATATACCAGCAGTCCCATTCAGGAGGAGTTCATCACTAGATCATCTCCTCGTGAACGGGAACTGCCATACGTGGAACGCATTTCTACTGTTCAACCGCCCTGCACTGCAAGCAATAGGCTGCAGCACTGATCTATGTAATCTGACAGTGGGGGAGTCTCCCTGCTGTAAGAATTCAATGAGACAGTTGGGAGGATTCCACCATCAACACACTTGGGACATTTATGAATGAAAGAAAATTTATGAATGAAAAAAAAATAAAAAAATAGCCCATGAATAGCCAGCCTTAAGGCGGTTCACACCGCAATTTCTGCCTTCAGGATGTGTTGGTACATGTGTGTTTTTAATGCGTTCTGGTGTGTTTTTTCCCCTCCTGCTTCGTGTTCTAATGTGTTTTTGATGCGTTTTGCTGTGTTTTATACAGAAAAAAAAATACAATATGTTCTACTTCTGTTGACTGCATGGGAACACACTGCACTGGTGTGAACTACGGCCATTGAAGTCCATGTTGACCGCTTTACGACCACCCGCCACAGTTATACTGCAGCAGGCAGCCGCTCCTGGGCAAACCGAAGTAGCTATACGTCGGTCACGCGCAGGAGGCTAGGGGGTGAGTGGGCGCCGCCGGCGGCACGATCCCATCCCCGCTCATCAGCGGGGAAGCCGATGCTGCGGGCAGACGGCTCTGATTGCCGCCTGACACCCGCGATCGTTCCCCATTGAGAGAGAAGAACACAGCTGACCGTTCTTCTCCCTGGAATGATCACAGAGCCCCTGTGATCCTTCTATATAGGATCACAGGTCTCGATGGTCATTTCAGAAGCCACACCCCCCCCACAGTTAGAATCACTCCCCCTAGGCTCACATTTAACCCCTTGATCACCCACAATGTTAACCCCTTCCCTGCCAGTGTCATTATTGCAGTAACAGTGCATATTTTTAGCACTGATTACTGTAGTAATGTCACTGGTCCCCCCAAAAGTGTGAAAAATGTCAGTCAGGGGTCCGATCTGCCTGCCACAATGTTGCAGTCCCGCAAAAAAACGCAGATCGCTGCCAGTGGCAATCCCCTGCTTTGCACCATGTGGCCAACTCTTGAGCTTTTAAGATGTCGTTATGGTGTCTGTGTTAAAAAAAAAAAAAAAAAAAAAAAAAAAAGTGCGGCCTGCTGAGCTCATCACTTCATCGGGCTTAGTCAAATCGCACCGCACACCATCTGTAGGTGTGAATCAGCCCTTACCACTTAAAGGACTGCCCCACACAGATATACTGCGGCAGGGCGGCCTTTCTGCATGAACCGACGTACCTGTGCTCTGGGTCTGGGGTGCGCACCGCCGACGACCCACTCCCGCTGTGACTGGACACACCGGGAGCCGATCAGCGCGTCCGGTGGACGTTATCTCCGCAAAGACCCACCAATCATTTAGAGGAGAGGCAGAATGGCGGTCTGTCTACGTAAACAAGGATGTCAGAGAGGAAGATGGAGATCTTGTGTTCTGCTAAGCAGGAACACGGATCTCTGTCTTCCTCCAGTCAGTCCATCCCCCACACAGTTAGAAAGCACCCCCTAGGAGATCAGTTAACCCTTTGATCGCCCCTGATGTTAACCCCTTCCCTGCCAGTGTCATTATTACAGTGACAGTGCATTTTGTTTAGCACTGATCACTGTATTAGAGCCACGGGTCGCCAAAATGTGTCACTTAGTGTCCGATTTGTACGCCTCAATGTTACATTCCTAGTAAAAATCACTGATTGCCAGCATTACTAGTAAAAAATAAAAATAAATAAATAAAAATCCCATAAATCTATCCTATAGTTTGTAGACATTATATCTTTTGTGCAAACCAATCAATATACACTTATTGGGATTTTTTTTTCTACCAAAACATGTAGCAGAATACACTTCCAAATTGATGAAGAAATTAGACAATTATTTACATTTTTTTATTGGCTGTATCTTATAGCAAAAAGTAAAGAATATTGTTTTTTTTTTTTTTTTAAAAGTAACATTTTTAAAGTAACAGTGCATATTTATAGCACTGATTACTGTAGTAATGTCACTGGTACCCCCAAAAGTGTCAAAAATGTCAGTCAAGGGTCCGATCTGTCCGCCGCAATGTCTCAGTCCCGCAAAAAAAAAAAAAAACACAAAATCGCAGATCGCCACCATTACTCGTTAAAAAATAAAAACACCAAAAATGACAGAAATCTTTCCCTTCGTTAGTAAACGCAATAACTTTTTTGCGCAAACCAATCAAAATAAGCTTATTGTGATTTTTTTTACCAAACATAGGTAGCAGAAAACAAATTGGCCAAAAATTAAAAAAAATTTTGATTTTTACATTTTTTTGGGGGGGGGGGGGGGGAATTTCATATAAAAAATGTGAAAAATATTGTTATTTTTTCAAAATTGTCGCTCTTTTTTTGTTTATAGCGCAAAAAGTAAAAATCGCACAGGTGATCAAATACCACCAAAAGAAAGCTCTGTTTGTGGGGAAAAAAAAGCACGACTGCGTAATTGTCAGTTAAATTTGCACAGTGCCGAATCGCAAAAAGTGGCCTGGACGTAAGACAGCAAAATCCTCCGGTGGTAAAGTGGTTAAAGCGGAGTTCCAGCCACGAAAATATTTTTTCAATAAAAATACCCCCGGGACAGTCAGGGCTAGTACATTCCACAATGGATAGCCTCTGTACTGTCCCGGATCGCACTTATCTTTTAGAAGAATTACTTACCTTGAAAATTTCTTCTCCAGCGCTGCCATCTCGGATGTGGGCAGCTGAAGCCAGCGCGTCCTCTTCCGTGTCCTCTTCTCCCAGAATGTGCCTGCACCGGCCCCGCTCGTCACTTCCAGTGCGGGCGTGTCATCCCTCCACAGCTTCTGGGCATGCCCAGAAGCTGTTTAGCAGGGCATGACGCGCCTGCACCGGAAGTGATGAGCGGGGCCGGTGCAGGCACATTGATTCCTGGGAGCGATGACGTTCAGCTCCCAGGAATAAATGCAAAGAGGAAGTGACGGCACGGGCCGCGGCCGCAGAGGAAGGAAAAAGAAGAAAGGTGAGTATATCTTTCTTTAATAACAAGGTAAGTAAACAAAAAAAAAAAAAATATCGTAACTATCCATTTATTTTTCAGGTGACCATAAGCAAGTGGATGTCCCAAAATCGAAGTAGATTTTGTGGCCGGAAATCCGCTTTAAAGAGGGACCTGTCATGCTTATTTCTACTACAAGGGATCTGTAACTCTAAGGCTACATTCACACCTGAGCGTAGCGTTTTTCGCGCGTTTTTTACCGCGATTTTACCGCGATTTTTGCGGCGTTTTTTACCGCGATTTTTACCGCGATTTTTGTGCAGGCGTTTTTAGATTGAATAGAGATCAATGGAAAACGCCTGTAATCTGCCCAAAAAGAAGCTCATGTACTTTTTTGAGCATTGGGCGTTTTGTATACAGTGTCAAAACGCTCAGATGTGAACAGGGGCCATTGAAATGAATAGGATTTGTCTTGTTGGGCGTTTTGAGAGCTGATCCTAGAGCAGAAAAACGCCCCAAAAACGCCCCAAAACGCCTAGATGTGAACGGAGCCTAAGCTGGTAACCTGTAAAACTTTTTAAAGCGTCGCCTATGGAGATTTTTAAGTACCAATGTTTGTCGCCATTCCACGAGCGTGCGCAATTTTGAAGCATGACATGTTGGGTATCTATTTACTTGGTGTAACATTATGTTTGTGATAGAAAAAAGGGTGCGCTAACCATACAATTATGCGGCAGCACTGAAATGGGGAAAATAAATGTGAAAAAAGGTATAGTGTGCTCAACACAATCATAAATATTAAACATATGACATCTGGGATGACCCAAATATTATGGTGATCTTCATACAGTGTGAAAATTCTTTATGCAAAAACATATAATTTAGAACAATCGTGAAAAAAAAAAAAAATATATATATATATATAGTCCTCCAATTGATCCAGATAGTCTCAAATAGCCAAAGATCAAGCTTCCATCAATAGTGGATCTTCAATCTTGCTAATCTTAGACCGATATGTGAGGGTGAAATAGAAGAAATAGCCTCTTACCAGTCCAGATAACACTAAACAGTGAGCCTTATTGGTGAATCGGCACTTTCCACAAGTGAACAAATGAAATGAAGTGAGGTGACACCTCGGTTGTAGTGCAAACTTCTTACCAGAAGAATGTAGAGGGTAGGCATAAACCACTGTTTATACGGATGCACCAGATAGAGGGAATCCAATGGTGGCTTCAATGCGAGGGCTGAATGTTTCTCCACTCCACCATATCCAACTCACCGATGTGGCTGGCGATACTGTACTCTAATGTAGCTCCCCCATAACAACGATATAAAGTGCCAATAGTGCATTATCCTTTTAAAAAAACTTTATTAAAAAAGAAACACACTTACATGGCAAATGGAAGGAACTGGGCATACACAATAGTTCCAAGTATACCAAATGTGACCGCCTGCAGTGCGGAACACGTGGTGTGGCATGACAGCATGGCTTCTCCACCGACGCGTTTCTCCTTATCAGGCTTCAGCTTCCAGCCCTGCGTGCATCCTTAGTTTTGCCTATGTTACACCATGTACTTTTATGTGCATTTCTAGCAATGCGTTTTCATTTGTATCTCTTTGTATCTGCATTTTCTTCAATAAACATTTATTAAACAAAAAATAAATAAATCAGGCTTCAGCTGGGACCGCTATAACGCCACGTGTTCCGCACTGCAGCCAGGTACAAATAACTTATTTTTTGGGGGGGGGGGTGCGCTGGAGCCAGGTACAAATAACTTTTTTTGGGGGGTGCGCTGGAGCCAGGTACAAATAACTTTTTTTGGGGGGGGGGGGTGCACTGCAGGCAGGTACAAATAATTGTTTTTTTTGGGGAGGGTGTGCTGGAGCCAGGTACAAATAACTTTTTTTGGGGGGGGGGGGTGCACTGCAGGCAGGTACAAATAATTGTTTTTTTTGGGGAGGGTGTGCTGGAGCCAGGTACAAATAACTTTTTTTGGGGGGGGTGCGCTGGAGCCAGGTACAAATAACTTTTTTTTGGGGGGGTGCGCTGGAGCCAGGTACAAATAACTTTTTTTGTGGGGGTGCGCTGGAGCCAGGTACCAATAACTTTTTTTTGGGGGGGTGCGCTGGAGCCAGGTACAAGTAACTTTTTTGGGGGGGGGGGGGGGTGTGCTGGAGCCAGGTACAAATAACTTTTTGGGGGGGGGGGGTGTGCTGGAGCCAGGTACAAATAACTTTTTTGGGGGGGGGGGTGTGCTGGAGCCAGGTACAAATAACTTTTTTTTGGGGGGGGCGCTGGAGCCAGGTACAAATAACTTTTTTTTTTGGGGGGGGGGCGCTGGAGCCAGGTACAAATAACTTTTTTTTGGGGGGGGGCACTGGAGCCAGGTACAAATAACTTTTTTTGGGAGGGGTGCGCTGGAGCCAGGTACAAATAACTTTTTTTGGGGGGGTGCACTGGAGCCAGGTACAAATAACTTTTTTGGGGGGGGGGGTGCGCTGGAGCCAGGTACAAATAACTTTTTTTGGGGGGGGTGCGCTGGAGCCAGGTACAAATAATTTTGAAGGTCCACTATCAAGCCACCAGCATGTCTTTGGAGTGTGGGAGGACAGTGGGGGACTGGGAGGATCCCATATCACCTACAGGGAAAGCATGCAAACTCCATGTAGACAGTGAGTGCCCTGATGTGGATTGGGACCCCGGTGCGCTAAGCACTGCAGAGAAGAGGAGAGGAGAGGCAGCCGTGTGCTGTGTGTGCGGGAAACGTTCTCCGTCCGTCCAGGTAGAGGTGTGCGCAGTGTGCGGGATAGGTGGTGGTGGAGGAGGAAGGGGGGTGGTGGGGGTGTACTTTGAGTGACGGTTGCCAGGACGACGGCCGGTCTTGTAGGGCGCAGGCCCCGCCCCCAGTCCCCCAATGGTGCTCCCAGCTCCGGGGCCGGGACGTTGCTGCCAGAGTTTCTCAGTAGTGGAGAAGTCACGTTGTTGCTCTCCGTTTACACTTAGGAAAAAAAAAAAAAAAGAGAGGAGAGGAGCTCCTAATGATCGCTGCGTGGCCGATGGAAACCTGATCGGACGGAGGGGAGGACTTTTTTTTTTTTTTGAAACAGAAGGGGGGTGAGGGGAGAAAATGTCTTCCCCTTCCAACGGGATAGAAATCAAGCAGGAGGATGTGCTGGACGGCGCGGCGTTCTCCATGGAGCCCGGGACGGAGGAAGAGGAGGAGGAGGAGGCGGTGAAGAGTGAGGTGTCCCCGCCGTACACTTTGGCCTTCTCCCCGGAGCACGTCGCCTGTGTGTGCGAGGCTCTGCAACAAGGCGGCGACCTGGACAGGCTGGCCCGGTTCCTGTGGTCTCTGCCCCAGAGCGAGCTGCTACGTGGCAACGAGAGTATCCTGAAAGCCCGGGCTCTGGTGGCCTTCCATCAGGGCCGATACCAGGAGCTCTTCTCCGTCCTAGAGAGCCACAACTTCGAGGCGGCCAACCACGCCGCCCTCCAGGACCTCTGGTATAAGGCGCGATATAACGAGGCGGAGCGGGCCCGGGGGAGACCTCTGGGGGCTGTAGATAAATACCGGCTCCGCAGGAAGTTCCCCCTTCCCCGTACTATATGGGACGGAGAGGAGACCGTCTACTGCTTCAAGGAGAAGTCCCGCAACGCCCTCAAAGAG
This sequence comes from Pelophylax lessonae, assembly GCF_965119305.1. Classification (NCBI taxonomy): domain Eukaryota; kingdom Metazoa; phylum Chordata; class Amphibia; order Anura; family Ranidae; genus Pelophylax; species Pelophylax lessonae. Next base: position 145,838,127 of record NC_138780.1, on the reverse strand, counting down.
CTCTACAAACACAACCGGTACCCATCCCCCGCCGCCAAGAGGAACCTGGCCAAGATTACCGGCCTCTCCCTCACACAGGTCAGCAACTGGTTCAAGAACCGGAGACAGCGAGACCGAAACCCTTCCGAGGCTCATTCTAAGAGGTGAGATACTCTTCTCCCATATACTCCTCTCCTATATACTCCTCTCCCCTATACTCCTCTCCTACCCCCTATATACTCCTCTCCTCATCTATATACTCCTCTCCTACCCCCCATATACTCCTCTCCTATATACTCCTCTCCCCTATACTCCTCTCCTACCCCCTATATACTCCTCTCCTCATCTATATACTCCTCTACTACTCCACTATATACTCCTCTCCTCACCTATAATCCTCTACTACCCCCCCATACACTACACCCCCCCATACCTCCCCACCTCACACAGGTCAGCAACTGGTTCTAGAACCGGAGACAGCGCGACCGAAACCCCTCCGAAGCGCATTCTAAGAGGTGAGATACTCTTCTCCTACCCCCTATATACTCCTCTCCTCACCTATATACTCCTCTACTACCCCCCCATATACAACCCCCCCCCCCTCCAAATACTCCACTTCCCCCAATACCCTTCCTAGGTGCACTCCAAGAGGTGAAATACTCTTCTCCCATCCACCATATACTCCCCCCCCCCCCAATACACCTCCATACTGCTCCCCCCCCATACACCTCCATACTGCTCCCCCCCCATACACCTCCATACTGCTCCCCCCCCATACACCTCCATACTGCTCCCCCCCCATACACCTCCATACTGCTCCCCCCCCCATAGACCTCCATACTGCTCCCCCCCCCATAGACCTCCATACTGCTCCCCCCCCCATAGACCTCCATACTGCTCCCCCCCCATAGACCTCCATACTGCTCCCCCCCCCATAGACCTCCATACTGCTCCCCCCCCATAGACCTCCATACTGCTCCCCCCCCATACACCTCCATACTGCTCCCCCCCCCCATAGACCTCCATACTGCTCCCCCCCCATAGACCTCCATACTGCTCCCCCCCCATAGACCTCCATACTGCTCCCCCCCCATAGACCTCCATACTGCTCCCCCCCATAGACCTCCATACTGCTCCCCCCCCATAGACCTCCATACTGCTCCCCCCCCCATACACCTCCATACTGCTCCCCCCCCCATACACCTCCATACTGCTCCCCCCCCCATACACCTCCATACTGCTCCCCCCCCCATACACCTCCATACTGCTCCCCCCCCCCCATACACCTCCATACTGCTCCCCCCCCCCATACACCTCCATACTGCTCCCCCCCCCCATACACCTCCATACTGCTCCCCCCCCCCCATACACCTCCATACTGCTCCCCCCCCCATACACCTCCATACTGCTCCCCCCCCATACACCTCCATACTGCTCCCCCCCCCATACACCTCCATACTGCTCCCCCCCCATACACCTCCATACTGCTCCCCCCCCCCATACACCTCCATACTGCTCCCCCCCCCCCATACACCTCCATACTGCTCCCCCCCCCCATACACCTCCATACTGCTCCCCCCCCATACACCTCCATACTGCTCCCCCCCCCCATACACCTCCATACTGCTCCCCCCCCCCCATACACCTCCATACTGCTCCCCCCCCCCCATACACCTCCATACTGCTCCCCCCCCCCCATACACCTCCATACTGCTCCCCCCCCCCCCATACACCTCCATACTGCTCCCCCCCCCATACACCTCCATACTGCTCCCCCCCCCATACACCTCCATACTGCTCTCACCCCCCCCCCCCCCCAATACACCTCCATACTCCCCTCCCTGAGCTTCCCCTGTATTCCTCTCATCTACTCCATTGCCATGCTGTACTCCTCTCCTTGCCCCCCCCCCTCATACTCCCCTGTACTCATCTGTTTTCCCCTGTACTCATACTCCTCATCTACCTGTAGTCCCCTGCCCCCTTCCCCATACTCCCCTGATATACATATTCCTCTGCACCCCTGTATTTCCCTTTACCCCTCTCCTCTGCTCCCCCTGTACTTCCGTTTACTCCTCTCTCATACTCCTTCATGTCCTCTTATCCCTGTACTCCTCTCCTCTATTTCTCTGTACTCTCCTGTACTCCTCTCCTCCATTGTGCTGCAATATGGCTGCAGGACTAAACTTTCCATAGATGAAGCGGTTGTTGGGGCACGGGGTGCAATAATGACAGAGTCAATCATTGACTGGGATCCTGGAGGAGAAGCATGGAGAAGAGCGGGCTGCCTGTGTTTTGAAACCTGATTCTGGCCTGGCTGGGCTCGGGTTTCAATGAAATGTTAAAGAGACGGAAGACTCATTGTGTGCCGGGCTCTGCCTCCTCTCCATGCCGGGCTCTGCCTCCTCTCCATGCCGGGCTCTGCCTCCTCTCCATGCCGGGCTCTGCCTCCTCTCCATGCCGGGCTCTGCCTCCTCTCCATGCCGGGCTCTGCCTCCTCTCCATGCCTCTTCCTGCCTGTCACACTTCTCTACTGGGAAGTAGAGGTGTTTTTATGGGTTTTATACACTGCTCAAAAAAATGAAAGGGACACTTTGAAAACATATCAGATCTCAATGGGGAAACATCTCATGCTGGATATCTATACTGATATGGATTGGGTAATATGTTAGGATCTATACTGGTATGGACTGGGTAATGTGTTAGGTTCTATACTGGTATGGATTGGGTAATATGTTAGGATCTATACTGGTATGGTTTGATTTGATGCTATACTCTGATTAAAAAGTGTTCCTTTAATTCTGTTTGAGCAGTGTATTTTGGTTGTATTTGTTACTTGGGATTGGGTTTACGAGTAGTTTGTTTAAGAAGATCCTTTGGCTTGCCTAACTGACCCTTGGAACACTATTCCCTCCGCTAAAATTGGTGATAGGGCACTATTCCTCCCCTTGATACTGATGAAAGGGCACTATTTCACGAACACCAATATTATGGCACTACTTCTCCCACTGACACCAACAATGGGGCAATAATCCTTCCACTGACACCAACAATGGGGCAATAATCCTTCCACTGACACCAACGAGGGGGTAATAATCCTTCCACTGACACCAACGAGGGGGTAATAATCCTTCCACTGACACCAACGAGGGGGTAATAATCCTTCCACTGACACCAACGAGGGGGTAATAATCCTTCCACTGACACCAACGAGGGGGTAATAATCCTTCCACTGACACCAACGAGGGGGTAATAATCCTTCCACTGACACCAACGAGGGGGTAATAATCCTTCCACTGACACCAACGAGGGGGTAATAATCCTTCCACTGACCCCAACGAGGGGGTAATAATCCTTCCACTGACACCAACGATGGGGCAATAATCCTTCCACCGACACCAATAATGGGGCAATAATCCTTCCACCGACACCAATAATGGGGCAATAATCCTTCCACTGACACCAATGATGGGGTAATAATCCTTCCACTGACACCAATAATGGGGTAATAATCCTTCCACTGACACAATTAATGGGGTAATAATCCTTCCACTGACACCAATGATGGGGCACATTTTCTCCAACTGACACAAACAACAATTAACAATATTGGGGCGGTATTTCGCCCACTAACCCTGATATTGGGGGAGGGCGCACTGTTCCGCTCTCCCAGTTATTGGGGGGGGCACTGTTCCCTCCGCTATCCCAGATATGGGGGGGGGCACTGTTCCCTCCGCCATCCCCGATATTGGAGGGGGGCACTGTTCCTTCCGCCATCCCCGATATTGGAGGGGGGCACTGTTCCTTCCGCCATCCCCGATATTGGAGGGGGGCACTGTTCCTTCCGCCATCCCCGATATTGGAGGGGGCTACTGTTCATTCCGCCATCCCTGATATGGGGGGGGCACTGTTCCTTCCGCTATTCCCTGATTTTGGGGGGAGGAGCCTGCTCCTTCCCCTAATCCCAAAAGGGGGGATAATTGCTCCCACTGACACCAATGATGGGGCATTCACAAACACCAATATTCTGCCTATTGACATCTGTGATGTGGCACCTTTTCTCACATTGATACCAACGATGAGGGATAACTCCTCCCACTGACAACAGTTCTGTGTGATCTTTATTTTGCACTGCTAAGAATAAGGCACTTTAGCGGAGAAGAGCGTCAGATTTGCTGCTTAGATGGATCTGGTCTCCAGCAGTCGGAGGGGTTGGGGGTAGGGATCTGCTGGGATTACAGAGGAGAGTGTTAGAACAGATGTGAGTTTGTACCCTCAGCTACCAGTCCTGCAGGAATGGTACTTGAAGTACATGTCAGAAGTGCAGAAGGTTTTTAATACATTGCGCACTGCTCCGACATGACATGCGATCAGCTGTGCGGTGCGAGTTTAGCCATACAGTTTGTATGGCTAAATTCGCACCGCACCCGCAGCAAAGACGCACAGGAGGCATTTTTGCTGCCGCATCAGGATCGGATCGCACAGCGGTTCACACTTGTGCGATCCGATCCTGTGCGAACTGCACGATCGCACTGCGATATGCGATCAAACTGGGGGTGTCGTTAAGATTACATTGACACCCCCAGCGGATCGCATATGGCAGTGTGAACTGCCGGGGGTGCGTGTGCGATGCGGGTACAGGCTGCGAATTCGCAGCCTTCCCGCATCGCAATAGTGTGAACCGGGCCTAAATGTATCCAAAGCCAACTTTTACTTTTTTGACTGGTGTAGAAAATAGGTAAAACCCATGTTGTTTTGCAGGATTGGATGCGGATGGCAGTGGGTGTCAGCATGTCTCCGCTGACATCCGCTGCTCCATAGGGGTGCATGGAGGATCCGATCAGATCCGCCTAAAAAACTTGCAGGTGGATCTGATCGGATCGCTCGTGTGAAAGGACCCTAACAGTTTGGAAAATTCTGCTGAACAAACAATAAATTGAAGGGTTAATGTGTTTCTCCCCCGAACTGTTTGCACTAGGCATAGCATATGTGATTAAAATAAACGAAAAACTGATTCATTCATGTCCATTGAACGATTTATCGATCAAAATTCGGTCATTACATGATGGCACGATTGTCTGCTCTCACAGCCGAGTGTTAGTTTTTTGGAAATTAGTTTGAACGTTTTTTTCGTATAGTGTATGGCCAGCATTAGACACTTTAGCTGTGAAAAGGGTCAGATTTTCTGCTTAGATGGATCAGCAGCCGGAGGGGGGTTGGGATCTGGAGGGATCTGAGGTTGCAGAGGAGAGTGTTAGAACAGATGTGAGTTTGTTCCCACAGCTGCCAGTCCTGGAATGACATGAAGGAATGTTATTTGATCTACATGTCAGAAGTCCAGAAAGTTTCAAACTTTTTTTTTTTTTTTCTTTTCTAAATTACCTGACCATATACATTACATTACAATCTAATTGTGTAGTCTTCTATAAGCTAGAACTGCTAGACCCTAGAGCTACATAGGAGGTTCTTAGTAGCACAGTTGTAATGCAAGCATCCTTTCCCAAAGTGTAACAAATGACTGCTAAACAGATGGAGCAAATGGCTACTTAAGGCTCGTACACACTATAAGAATATCTGGCCAACATTTTCTTCTAAAGAATTTTCGTACCATTTTCGAATAGTGTGTACAGCACTTTTACAGACGATTCAAAATTTTCAGGCGAAAATTCTCGAAGGGACAAACTCCAAAATTTTTCTCATACGGGAAAAAACGTAAGATTTTCGTTTAATGTGTACTGTTTTCAGACCCGGTTCACACTCATGCGAGTGCCGGGTTCGCATGTAATGTCGGAGCGCACTGCTCCGACATTACATGCGATCAGCTGTGCGGTGCGAGTTTAGCCATACAGTTTGTATGGCTAAATTCGCATCGCACCCGGTGCAAACACGCACAGGAGGCATTTTTGCAGCCGCATCAGGATCGGATCGCACAGCGGTTCACACTTGTGCGATCCCATCCTGTGCGAACTGCACGATCGCACTGCGATATGCGATCAAACTGGGGGTGTAGTTAAGATTACATTGACACCCCCAGCGTATCGCATATGGCAGTGTGAACTGCCGGGGGTGCGTGTGCGATGCGGGAAAAGGCTGCGAATTCGCAGCCTTCCCGCATCGCAATAGTGTGACCCGAGCCTCATATGATTTTTGTACAAGAAAAACCAGACTGCGCATAATCAGAAACAATAAACAAAAAAAAAGCCTTTGTCATACGAGAATTTTCTTTCATCGGTTCCGATTTTCTGTGAAACAACGAGGAAAATCGGACAATCGTTAGCCCGATTTTCTTTTAGTGTAAACCACTTTAGCACTGGTTCACCTTACCCTGACTTGTCATGCGGCAAAGTTGCAGGAGAAGCAATGGAACCTTTCTAAGTGGTGCGACTGAAGAATGCGGTTTCTGCACTACTTTGGGGAAGCTGCGATGAAGTTGCACAGGGATGACGGCTTCAAAGTGGCGCTGGTGGGAACCTTCACTTAAGAGTGAGTTACTCAAGTAGCATTTAGTAGCAATCCTGGTTGTAACATTGTGTAATTGTGGGAGATTGATCTCTACTATATGCCACTTGTTTAGTTAATTTAATAGATGACAGTGTGTTCCATGTATTTAGCGATGTAAAAGGTGCTACTTTTAGCAGTTTAATAATCCACCTGAGATATGGCGCTTTTCCACTGCATGGAACCGAACGGTTCGGCTCGCTTTTGTGCTTTTCCACTGCTGGTACCGTATGGTACGGCGGCGCTTTTCCACTGCATGGAACCGAACGGTACAGCTCTCAAAAACAGTACCACCTCGATTGTGGTTCCAACAGGTACCATGCCCGGTACCATATCCCACAATCCTTTGCATGCAGTCACTACTAGCCACTGATTGGTCAGAGAATCCCACCCACCCCGTTGTTATCCCACCCACTTAACTTTAGTACTACTTTAGTGAAAAAGCAAACCATACCGTACCATGCGGTACCAGCAGTGGAAAAGCAAACCTGGCCAAACCGGGCCGAGTAGAGCCAAGCCGTTACTTGCAGTGGAAAAGTGCCATTACTTTCTAATTTCTGTGAATCTCTAACCCAATAATGTGACAGCCTTCAAGTGTTTAAATCTCTCTGCAGCAAGAGACTAGATCATACAAGGGCCTGGTTATACCATCGATTTAATTTACAGCCTGTCAGGAACTCTTATTCGAAATCATTGTTTTTAGGTCTAAAGCAAGGCCATGCATATGGCAATTAAAACTTCAAACTTTCTATTCTGATTTTATCGATACTGCAAGGCAGTCGAAGATGTACAGTGATGGTTTCCAATAATAGAGATAGCATGGGAATCTTCGTTTTTTTTTTTTTTTTTATTTTTTTTTATTGCTTCCTATGGAAGGGGGACATTGCTCTGTATCATCTTCTTCATCTGATTGTTCATCGTCTGATTGTTCACTTCTGAGTATTCAGATGCCTATATGTATGGACAGGAAAAAATAAAAAATGCATGCTGCTCTGTCTTAGAGGAGTTCCAGCTTGTCGGGAAAAAAAAAAAAATCAAAGTCAGCAGCTACAAATACTGTAGCTGCTGACTTTTAATATAAGGACATTTACCTGTCCAGGTATCCCACAATGTCGGCACCCCTAGCCGATTCGTCCATGGGTTGTGGGTGCAGGCGCCGACATCTTCACTAAGGGAAACAGGAAGTGAAGCCTTGCAGCTTCACAGCCTGTTTCCTACTGCGCATGAGCGAGTCACGCTGTGCTTTCTGAATGGGCCGGCTGTCTTCTGGGACCCGTGTGTCTGTGGGGGAGAGGAGGGGCCAGATATTTTGTAGATCATCGCAGACGGCGTGCAGTGATCCTACCCAAAAGTGGAAGCAGGTACCTGGTTTTGACAGGTATCTGTTACCCTCAAAAAGTGCCAAATGTGGCGAGAAGTGGGAACAAGCGGATCTTCCCCTATTGGGTGGAGCTCTCCTTTGGTCGTCGCTTTTGTTATTAACATTTCATGTTCTGCAGAGCACGTTTGCAATACCATTCACAGAGGAAGCTTGACTTTCAAGTGTCAATATTTCGATGCATTGTCTGATCTTTTTATATTATTTAGGCCCCCTGCTCTGTGCATTTAGCTGCTGGCAGGGGGTACAGGTGTCCCATCCAGCTCTGATGAAGCAGCCTGTCAAACACAGAGGCTGACAGCTGCTGCAGCTGGATGGCGCACTTAACAAGTTTTGCGTTTAGGACAGTGTGCGTCAGCGGACATGCCCAGAACGCAGACTGCTCACGTCCCTGGGTGCATACTGCCCTAAATATTTATAGCAATAGTTGCACCATCTGGTTGCAGCAGCTGTCAGCCTCATATTTGACAGGTTGCTAGCAGCAGAGACACCTGTACCTGCTGCCTGCAACTAAATGCCAGAGCACCAGTGTGCATGGGGCCTTAGGCCTGTTTTTTATGGACTTCAGCTTGTATAAGAGCAGTGTGAACAGCATTTGCAGAGCTTTCCGCAAGCTTTGTTAAAGCTTTTAAACTACTATTCAGCTCCAGTTTATAAATGTTGAACACCGATCCTAATGCAAGTGTTGATTGCCACTATAAGCATGCTGCTAGCAGGTTTCAGCAAGCTTCAAGAAGTCCTGAAGCCTGCTAGCATCCTGTTTAAAGTGACAACCAGCACTCCCATTAGGATTTGTCTTCAACATTTGCAAAATGGAGCAGAATGGTTTAAAATCTACAACAAAGTTTATCGGCATTAATCGGCTGCACTCCTGAACTGTAAAGCACCTGTGTGATTAAGCTCTGCTGGAAGTAGCTCTGTTCTAGCATGAACCGATTGCTGGTTCCAGATTGGCCATTCAGTAGTTTTAGCTTCATTGATTCAGACCAAGTATATGTGTCACATGATTCGGGGAATGGCTGCTTTCACCAGAGCCTTATCACACAGGTGCACATGGCAGATACCATCTAAAGTAACTTGTCTTGTCATGTTTGAGTTGAAGGGCTTCTTGTAGATTAGCTGCTCTTTCATTGTGTCTGGGTGCAAGGTCCAGGGCCACATTGCTCAGGGATTTTGAGGCTTTGCAGGGGGTTGGTTGTTGTCTTCAGGCAGAAAATCATTTATCTCTACAGGTTTCTGACTGGTTTGGCCTGCCAGGTGGAGGTGACAGGTTCCTCCAGCAGAAGGCTAGGCCCAGCCCTTTTTTTTTTTTTTTTTCTCTTTTATCACCACGCATTTACTGAACTTTATAAAGAGAACTTGCCCACAGGCATTTTTTTTCTCGAAAGGCGGAGAATGTATACTGCTTGCTGCTTGCATTGCTGGCGTGTGCACAAAGGGCCAAGGGATGATTGTGACGTATACGTAATTATGGTTTATGATCATATTTATCTTCATGACGAGACTCTTTAGCATAATCAACACCTTTTTTGGAGGCTTGTGATTTAAGGAAATACTAAGCGCGGTTATATGCAGCAACCGTTAGCTATAAAGATTTCATCCATCACTAGACAGAAACGGTGCAATGAAAGAATTCTAATAGGTTGCTTTGGCTTAATGAGCTTTGCACACTGTATTTTCTCCTCTAAAGATCAAATAAAACATTTGCATGTATTCCATTTTTGCATTGCAATCTGCAGTTTTGCAGCCGTGAACAGTGTGTCATGGGTGCAATGTACAGGCTTCTGCGTCCTCTACCTCCAACCCCAGGTCTCTACAAAGGCCTTTTTGTTCTGGTGCTAGAGTAGGGGGTCTCCAAACTTTTCTGTATGAGGGCCATGTTGTAAAAAAAAAAAAAATTTTAAATGATGAAATCAAATTTTAACCACTTGCCGACCGCCGCAAGTACATATACTGCGGCGGTCAGCCCCGGGCAAGCAAAGTGACGTACCGGTACGTCACTAGCCTGTCACCGGCTTGTGAGCCAATAGCGGGCGAGTGCGCGCCCGCCCTCAGCTCGTTCCCTAAGAAGTCAGTGCGTGTAACCGGCGGACCAGATGTCCGCCGGTCAATCGCGATCGTTCGCCGGGAAGGGAGAAAGGCAGGCGGCTAATGTAAACAAGCCGCCTGTCATTCTCCCCTGTGTAAAAATGGAGATCAGACGGTTCTACTATGTAGGACCGTTGATCTCTGTTTTTACACTAGTAGCCATGTCCCACGCCCCTAGGACACACTTAACCCCTCCCTCTCCAATACAGTTAACCCCTTCCCTGCCAGTGTCATTTTTACAGTAACAGTGCATATGTATAGCACTGATTACTGCAGTAATGTCACTGGTACCCCCAAAAGTGTCAAAAATGTCAGTCAAGGGTCCGATCTGTCCGCCGCAATGTCGCAGTCCCGCAAAAAAAATCGCAGATCGCCGCCATTACTCGTTAAAAAAAAAAAAAAAACACCAAAAATGACAAAAATCTTTCCCTTTGTTAGTAAACGTGATAACTTTTGCGCAAACCAATCAAAATACGCTTTTTGCGTTTTTTTTTTTTTTTTTTACCAAACATATGTAGCATAAAACAAATTGTCCGACAATGTTAAATTTTTTTCATTTTTTTGGGGGGTAATTTCATATAAAAAAATGTGAAAAATATTGTTATTTTTGCAAAATTGACACTTTTTTTTTGTTTATAGCGCATGATCAAAAAATCGCACAGGTGATCAAATGCCATCAAAAGAAAGCTCTGTTTGTGGGAAAAAAAAGGACGTCAAATTCGTTTAGGTACAGCGTCGCACGACCGTGCAATTGTCCGTTAAAGTCACGCAGTAAAAAATCACAAAAAAAAACCCTGGTCAGGAAGGGGGTAAAATCTTCCGGGGCTTAAGTGGTTAAATAGGGTTTTTTTTAAATCTGCTTAAATTTAATTTAGAACATGAAGATGTATTTAAAAAAATAAATGTTAATGTCTTTTTTTTTGTTTAAAAATAACAAAATGTCATACTTTCCTGCTCTGTGTAATGGTTTAGCACAGAGCAGCCCACATTCTCCTCCTCCTCCGCTCCCCTGCTGTCACTCCTGGCCCCTCCCTCCTGCGGAATCCTCACACAGCAAGCAGCTCACTATGGGGCCACCCAAGCCGGTGCTCTGTCTATTCAGACACTGAGCAGCAGCTCTGGCACTGGCTCACTGACTTTGACAGCAACGGGAGCCAATGAAGATTAAGAGTCCCGGACAGCCAAGGCGCTTGTGCAACATCGCTGGATCAAGATGGGGCTCAGGTAAGTATTTGGAGGGCTGCTGCACACAGGGTTTTTTTTTTTTAATTTATATCTTAACCACTTCTATACTGGGCCAATTCTGGCACTCCACTTCTACATGTAATAATAGTTTTTTTGCTAGAAAATTCACAACCCCCAAACGTGTTTTGTTTTAGCAGAGACCCTAGGGCAGTGGTCCTCAACTCCGGTCCTCAGGGCCCACTAACAGGCCAGATTTTAAGTATTACCTTGAGGGGATGCAGACTAGAGTAATGCAATCACTGAGCAGCAAATGATATCACCTGGGATGTATTTCAGTTATCTTGAAAATCTGGCCTGTTAGTGGGCCCTGTAGGCCAGGGTTGAGGACCACTGCCCTAGGGAATAAAATGGCGGTCATTGAAACTTTAATGCCTCACGGTATTTGCGCAGCAATTTTTCAAACGCGTTTTTTTGGAAAAAATGTTTCATAAATTAAAAAAACAAAACCCTTATTGTGAAAGATGTTACACCGAGTAAATAGATACCGAAAAACATGTCGCCATTTAAAATTGCGCACACTCTTGGAATGGCGCCAAACTTTTTTTCTTAAAATCTCCGTATGCAACGCTTTAAACATTTTTACAGGTTACCTGTTTAGAGTTACAGAGGAGATCTCGAGCCAGAATTGTTGCTCTTGCTTGAACGTTTGCGGCTTTACCTCATGTGTGGATATAACGTTTTTTTACATGTGTGGGTGCGACGTACGTATGCATTTACTTCTGCGTGGAGGATGGGGTACTTTTTTACTTTTTTTTTTTTTTTACATTTTCCCTTTTAATTTTTTTTGATCACTTTTATTCCTATTACAGGGAATGTCAACATCCCTTGTAATCAGGGCTTTTTTTCAGCAGGAACGTGGGGGAAAGCAGTTCCGGCACCTTCAGTACTGAATGGTACTGTATTTAATGGCAAGGGGTACTGGGGTGTCCTGGAGGGTCTATTGATACTGGCTGGAGGGGATCTATTTTTGCATGGTTGTTTGTTTCTGAGGAGGTCAATTGTTGCTGGTTTGCTGGAGGGGGGCTTATGATGCTGGGCAGTCAATTGTTGCTGGATAAGACCTGCTGTTGAGGAAGGCTGGCTGCTGCTGGGAGATCTGTGGTTGCTGGGGGGAGATGGGGGCAGTCTATTGCTGGTGGCTGCAGGGGATCTATTTTACTGCTTTTCTTGCTATTATTACCAAATTCTATACAAATTACTTAGCACCACAAAATGATACCTGGCTCTGTATTCTCTAAAGGGGCGGCACTGAGAGGTTGAGGGGTTGAATCAAGAAACAATGTTTACTCAGGAACTTGTGACCCTGTGTGTAAAGACCTGAGTAATGTGGAGTATAGGCGAGTAAAGGTGCATAAGCGTATAGACAAGTACAATTCTTCTTTATCGCCAGTATTGCAATATACTCATTTATACTCGTGTAAACGCATGTATGCGAGTAAATTGCTGCACTCAAAATCCTCTTGCACACGGTACTGATGTTTGAGCCATTTACTTTTTTGGAAGTCATTTCAGATGGTTGTCTTGTGCATATTTGCACGCATAATACATTCCTAGGGAAAATTCATTAGTTATGCTCATATCTGCGTGTACCGGCGCAAAATACTGCCTGGGAACGCAGATTTTCCTTTCTTTTGTTTTTACATACGCAGAATACGAGAATACGCAGCTCCTTGTTTAGAGCCGGTTCACACTGCCGCGACCACTAAAGTTGCCTCATAAGGGGCGACTTTTAGCGCGACTTACGCAAGACTACTTTGTATTTGGCCAATCAGAATATGATGTGTTGTGACCTAATTTCCCTTTCCTTTTTTTTTTTTTTTTTCTGGCATTTATCGGGCATTTTTTGGGCGTCTTTGGAGGCAGGCATGTCTTTAGTGTCTGGGGGGTCTAAAAAGTGTACCTGTGAAGTTTCAACTCTGTAGCATGTCCAGAACCCCCCAAGAAATTTGCATTTTTCTTATAATTATTATTAGAACATTAGTATGGCTTCTCTCCACCTGGCTTTTTTTCTTGCAGGCATTTTTGGAGGCAGGCATGACTTTTTTTGGATTTAGTGTCTGGGGGGTCCAAAAAGTGTACCTGTGAAGTTTCAGCTGTGTAGCATGTCCAGAACCCCCCAAAAAATAGCATTTTTCTTATAATTTGTATTAGAACATGAATACGGCTTCTCTGCACCTGGCGTTTTTTCTTGCAGGCATTTATAGGGCATTTTTGGAGGCAGGCGTGACTTTTTTTGGATTTAGTGTCGGGGGGGGGGGGGGGTCTAAAAAGTGTTCCTGTGAAGTTTCAGCTCTGTAGCATGTCCAGAACCAGAAAAAAGAAAGCATTTTTCTTATAATTATTAATACAGCAGTGTGGGTTCAGGACATGCTACAGAGCTGAAACTTCACAGGGACACTTTTTAGACCCCCCAGACACTAAATCCAAAAAATGTAATGCCTGCCTCAAAAAATGCCCGATAAATGCCTGCAAGAAAAAAAGCCAGGTGGAGAGAAGCCGTATTAATGTTCTAATAAAAATTATAAGAAAAATGCTCTTTTTTTTTTTTTCTTGTTCAATACCATTTTTATGGAAAGTCTGATCACAAGTCGCTTCAAATAAGATAAGGAGGCGACTCCCATTGAAGTATATGGGACAAGTCGGATCACGGGTCGCCTCAAAGTAGTACGGGACCCTTTTCTGAAGTAGGAGCGACTTCAGTAGTGCCAATTAAGACGGCACTGATTGATTAACATTGCTTTTGTTATGTCAGGCGACCTGGGGCGACACAAGTTGCCTCATAAGTCGCCCTAGTGTGAATGGGCTCTTACACACCTGTGTGTACAGGCACATTGTAAACAATGGGTTGCGTTTTAAATCGGGAAGAGGAAAAAAAAATAACTCTGTACTGAGCTTTTTCTAGCTGCAGTAAGCAAAAGGCTAAATGAAAAATTTTCTATTTTTGTTTTACTGCTCTGTACTCAACACTGTATTACTGATCATACTCTGTGCATATTGTCCCATAGACAACAATACATTTAATTTCCGATCAGTAAAAAACTACTCCCATGTGTGAGAGGCCTTTTTCTGCAATGGCCAGTATAGTGGGGAGTACACCCGGCGTCGGCGCTTAGTGTCGGTGTGCCTGGCAGCAGCTTCTCCTTTTTGTTGGTGCCTTTGATCACCCTCCTCATTCTTGATGGTGTCCTCTTAGCACCATCCTCTTGCTCCTCTCTGGCTGGTTCAACTCAAGGGGCTGTTTGTGGCTTGGGCTCTCTCTCCCTCTTAAACCACCTCAGCCTCCTCTCAATCTCGTCTCCACACTCTTCTCACCCTTGCTCTCCCTTCTCTCTCAGCCCTTTTTGTTTCCCCGGGCTCCAGGTTGTCCCTCCTTATTTTCTCAGGGCATGCTAGAGCTGTCCTTCTTTTTTTAATCAATAAAAAAAAAAAAAAAAAAAAAGGAGCCATAGTCTGCGGGACTACATGTCCCATGGTTCATTTGTCCTGGCTCCTCATTGGTCCCTGGCTTCAGCCAATGGAGAGGCCGGAGGAATCAGAGTGGGCGGTGATCACTGCAAGCACCACTTTGTCCCTGTCCCGCGTTGCTTGACAGAAAAAGAGGGGCGAGCGAGGGAAATACACTGACAGTCCGTACTCGCTTCTCCCCTTGCAGTCAGTGGTGGCGGTGGCTCTCGCATGCCCACAGAGAGAGCTCTGCCTGCCAGCTGTGGCACGCATGCCATAGGTTCACCATCACTGCCCTAGAGAATAAAATGGAGGTAGTTGCAAAATTTTATGTCGCACTGTATTTGCGCAGCAGTCTTTTTTTTTTTGGGGGGGGGGGGGGGGGGGGAATACACTACAGTACTTAAAAAAAATCTCCATAGGCGACACTTAAACCATTTCTAACGGGAGGGATGGGGCTCTTAAAAGAAAAAAGTTTTTATTTTTTTTTTTAATTTACTTTTTTACTCTCTCCCTTTAAAATAATTTCTGATAACTTTTATTGCTGTTGCAAGAAATGTAAACATCCCTTGTGACAGAATAGGCAATGACAGGCACTCTACAGTCTAAAAGACCCCAAACCCTTCCTCTGCACTTCAAAGTATTGAAAACATCAAGATCTGTGTTTTTGAATACTTTGGATTTTTTAAAACTGGCGCTGTTTGCTGCAGAGTAAACCAGAAATGATGTTGCTACTTAGGAGACCTGATCAAAGCTTCCGGCTTTGTTTGGGTCTCCGGCCAGCAGGTGGATGGCAGAGCAGCGGCGGGGGTGGAGGGGTTATTACACTGCTTGTAATAACAGCCGAGCAGCTTCTTAGCCGCATCAATTGTTATTACAAGAAAGCCGATCGTCTGCTCTAAAAAAAAATCAGTACTTGGGTGATGCCTGTACAGCCACTTCAGCAAAATGACGTACAGTTATGTGATTTTGCAGGAAGCCGTTAAAGCATTTTTGAGCTTTGGTGTTTTGTAATTACCAGTAGAGAAAAAATATCTTCTGATTCAATGTTTGCTATGTTTTTCTGCTTTTTTCATTTGCTTTTATCTATTTTCTAGTTCTTTGTGGGTGGTTTTAGAGTTATGGCCCGTACACATGTTGTGATGATCGGATGAAATGATTGTCCTTTTTTTTTTTTTTTTTGCATGCCCAGATCGAAACTGAAGAGGTTACGAAAATTCTCGTACAACCGAATAATAATTTGGAAGTGATGTAATGTGTTGTAGTGTATTTGTGTTGTATTTTAGAATGACAACTGTACCGATTAAAAGAAAATCTTACAATCTGTTATCGTACGAGAAAAATGTTTGTTTGTCCGATCGGCTCTCGAAAGCTCTGTACTAACAATCAGATTCTCGCACGACGGCTTTGAAAGCGATATTTTTCATACGATATTCGGATGTGTGTACTGTAAGGCCTCTTTCACACGGCCGCTCCGTATGTCCGTATATCACCCCATCCGTTTTGGGGGTGATATACGGACATAATGAATGTCAATGAGATTGTGGATGTCAGCGGATGACCATCTGCTGACATCCGATTTTTGTGTCCTTTCAGTTCTGTTCCATTTTTTGGAACGGAACAGAACCCTATTTTTCTTCCGTTTAAAAAACGGAAAGGACGCAAAATCGGATGTCAGCGGTGTCATCCGCTGACATCCGCAATCCCTATAGACATGCATTATGTCCGTATATCATCCTCAAACGGATGGGATGATATGCGGACATACGGAGTGGATGACACAAGTGTCATCCATGTCCGTGAAAAAAAGTGCCGGAGCGGAGAAAAAAAAACGGAGCGGCTGTGTGAAAGAGGCCATAAGGGTTAGTTTTTAATTTTATTATTTTTATGTAAGTATTGCCTTTTGAGCAGAAAAACACAGGAAAAAATGCTCTAATCAATCTATCTATTTTAATGGAACAAAAACTGCTTAAGAACACACCAATCTGACAGATTCGAGCTACAAAAAAAATCTCCAGAACTTTTTTGAGCTTCAGGCAACTTGTATTGGGGATGTGAACCAACTATAAGAATAATTGATTTTTTTTTCTCTTTCTAGTATTTTGGAGCTTCGAGCTCCAAGCTACAAAACGCTGTGAGGTGTGAATAGGGGCTTTAAGTGATTGTAACGTCTCGTGTTTTTTTTTTTCCAATAAAAATAACAAACATGTTATACTTGCCTCCTCTGTGCAGTTGGTTTTGCACAGAGCAGCCAAGATCCTCCTCTTTTTGGGCCCCTCTTCCGCTCTCCTGGCCCCTCCCTCCCTTTGACTGCCCCCACAGCAAGCAGCTTGCCATGGGGGCTCCTGAGCCGAATCACCGCTCCATGTATCCATTTAGATGCGGAGCTGCGGTTCACTCCCGCCCCTCTCTCTCCCGATTGGCTAGTTGACTTTGACAGTAGCGGGAGCCAATTGCGCCGCTGCTGTGTCTTATGGCTGGAATACACGGGCTGAATATCGCCCGATCATTCGACCACCGACTTATGAAAAAGTGTTCGTTGGTCGAAAACGTTGCCAACATACACAGGCCGAATATCGCCCGACCGTTTGACCGCCGACCATCGAAACAGTGCATGCGTGATGATGTTCTACAGGTTTTAAATGAACGACCTTAACACCAATGTATAGAATATCGTTCGTTCGCAAATGAGACGACAATTTTTCGGTTTATTCAAACGGGATTTTTCATTCACAAAATTGATATCGGTCACTGATGGCTGGGCATTAACGAGTAGAATATCGGCCGATCCTTCGCTTAACGGAAATTTTCGGCTGATTTTCTTATCGTGTATTCCGGCCATTAGCCAATGAGGAGGGGAGTCCCGGGCGTCTGAGACAGTCATAGACATCGCTGGATCGAGTGGGGGTTCAGGTAAGCATCAGGGGGGATCTGAGGGGGGCTGCTGCGCACAGGTTTTTTTTTATCCTAATGCATTAAAAAAAAAAAAAAAAAAAAAACCTGACTTTACAACCACCTTCATCTCATCGCACTCTGCTGACAAGAATCCTTTTTATACAAATAAGGATCCTTCTCCTGTTGTGTTGGTGTGTAAATTAAGCATATTGTATTAATAAGGCCCAAGAAAGGGGTCTCTACTTTCAGAAAGTAGTGTTACCTCAACTTGTGAGAACAACGTAGCCCAGACAGGTAAAGGTAAAAAAATAACAGAATTTACTTGTTGTATCACCAGAGAAAAATAAAAATCAAAACAAATGCAGCCACCCAAAAATGTAAAAAATTAGTGTAAATAAAAAAAAAAAAAAAAAAACATTTTTTATTGCAAGTTCTCTAAAACGGCTATAGTCACCACTAGTATAGACCAGCATGTAAGTTTTCATTGCTCACAAGACTTTGCTTTGTTTAAAAAAGAAGAGGGGAAGGGAAGCAAGTATTCACTAAAAAAAAAAAAGAAGAGAGCTGGATGGATGGGGGTTGTGCAGAGGCTGTATTGGTCCAGTCACTTCCTATTTGGGTCCTCACATGCCTACGCATGCAGACAACTGATGCAGACATATTTGTTATGGATTAAACCTTTACAGCTTGTAAAATATTCATAAGCTTTTTAATGTGCTGTTCTGCAGCTCTCTGCGTTATGTCAAGGCTGCATATTGGAAGCAGCGCCATTCAAAAGAATCTACTGAAACATTTACAGTTTTGAAAAAAAATTGTGGCTTCTTTTTTTTGCCTTTTTTTTTTTTTTTTTGCCTTGCAAAGAGCAATGAGTCTACTGTTAGATCAGAGCTTGTGGGGGGAGGGCTGCTTGATGGATGGGCAAACGCAGACAGGTAACATTCTTTGGGCTGTAAACTACTGCTTCCTGGTTCACTTCTTTCCTCCCCCACCTCACTGAAGCTCCTCTCGCTCCCCCACACATTCACACCTTGGGGACATTCCAGCCTCTAAGCTCCAGGCCCTTCGTAAATTGTAGGCCTGTCAGCTCAGGAAGTGTCCAGTTAAGGCAGAAACTTTGTGCTTCTTACTCCAGCAGTCTCCTGAAAATTACACAAAGAAAGAAAGTTGTTTTCTGGGAATGGGAGATCAGCCTTTTGATAATGGAGGAATACAAAATCCACACAGGTATCCAAACCCATAAACTCTTCTGATTTGTGAGTTTGGTTAATATTTATTTTTAGGTCTTCTGAATTTAAATTAACTGTTATGTAAAGCAGTTTTTTAATTTTGAGCGAGTATGTAAAAGGAGATTATCAGACTTCAATGTATCTAAAGCCAATCTAGAAGACACAAGATGATGTAGCTTTGTATTCATGAATCCATCATTAATGTGGTAATAAACCCTTAGGCCCCTTTCACACTGTCTGCTCCGTCGGCGGACTCTGTTTTTCTCAGCGGGGATCGATCCGCCGATCCCCCCACTGAGCAGGTGGATGGCAGCTCTGTGTCCGCGCTGTGTGTAGAGACTGAGGTGTCAGATCCCCGCTGTCCGTTCTCATCCAGTCCGCTGGACGGATGGAAAATAGGGTTTCTATCCGTCCGGATTTGAAAGATCGGATCGGATGGCAGTGGGTGTCAGCGGACATGCCTCCGTTGACATCTGCTGCCCCATAGAGATGCATGGGGCATCCGTTCAGATCCACCTGAGAAACTGACAGGCGGATCTGAACAGTCCGCATGTTGGAAAGGGGCGGAATCCATCCAAACGGATCCGCCTGCTTAGTGGGGGATCTCTCTACTGATCCCCGCTGAGCAGGCAGATGACAGGCCTGTGTCTGCTCCGCTATGCAGACACAGCTTGCTGTTCTCTATGGGGCAGTCGGATGGAAATGGACTGCCATCCAATTATCATCCGGTCTGATCCACCGAATGGATATGGGGAAAGGATTCCCATCCGTCTGTTTTTAGCAGATTGGATGACAAATCGGATGTCTGCTGACATCTACCGCCTCATAGAGAACAGTGGGTGGTCCGATCAGGTCCCCCTGACAGATGGACCTGATTGGTCTGCTGGAGTGAAGGGGGCCTGAAGCAAAAATGTAATGTGTTGTAGCTTACCAATCCTTAGATTTGGTGGCTGCATTTGTTTTCTTTATTCAGGTGTTTTTTCCTTTATTTTAACCTTGTCATCCAGCCAGTAACACACTTATGTCTCATGGTATCTTCACTCTGTATGGGGGAGCAACTAGGACACCTTTGGACAGCAGCATTGTCAGTTTGAGGGAAAGGTGGCATTGGATGTATAAGCAGGTTTAGGGCTTGGGGCCAATGCACACTGCATCTCAAAGAAGCTGTTCTGACAGACTTTGGAGCTCTAATTTTTTTCTGTCTGGAAACTCCCCTCCATGTTAGCCAAATGTGTCCATGCAGACTATGGCATTTTCACAAGTTTAAAGGCATATGAGCTTACAGGTAGGGAAAAACACCACAAAACTCATGTTTTTGGGAGGAGCTTTCGAGCAGAAAGGACACCTAAGCACCCAAAAACGCATGAAAAGACATGAAAAAAACACACACACAAAAAAAAAACTTGCAAAAAGCTAAAAAACACATGAAAAAGCACCATAAAAAAAAAGTGCAAAGGCCTGTAAAAGCAGCTTTTTTTTTTTTTTTTTGAGTTGCAGGGTGCTGGAGCCCTTAGAAGGTTTAGATAAACCGAGAGCATTAAAAACCGTTTGTAGAAGAGATCTGTAATGTCTCTTCTGTAATAAAATACGCCTACCTGCCTGCTCGCAGACTTCTGTGGTCCCTGTGTGCAGGGATGATGCATGACCAGGGGTTAGGTCGTTCTGCACAGGCCAATGACCAAATGTCCAAAGATAGCCCCCCCCCCCCCCCCCCCCGAAGAAGCTGGGGAGAAGGAACCAGTGAGGGACCTCCCAGGATCTGTTCTACTCGATGGTGCCTGTTCACACCTGAGCTATTTGAAGTACAACGTTATCAGGAGCTCTTCAATGCTGGACTAAGATTTCTATTATAATCAGAGGTCCCCTTTCACATCGAAGTGTAGTGTCGCTTTAAGCTTGTTGCTTGGAAAAGCACACAAGCTTCATTTGGGGCAGATTAGATTCACATGTTTTGGCTCCAATAGACTTCAATGAGAGCGCCTGGAAAATGCATGCGACATGGGCTTTATGTATGCTTTCTTGCCTAGTAACTAGCTTTCAATTGGCATTGATGTCAGGAACTTAGATTGGTAGAACACATGAGAGAAGACACTTCGGGTACTAGTCTATCAGCATGTAGGAACAGCTTGGGGGTAAGTAAATCTTCTTTATCAAGCCCCTGAGACCTAAACGGGCAGTTATCCCTTGCAGTGTGGGCTCAATCCCACTGAAAGGGATACATTTGTAAAGGGTTACTAAACCCACAACAGTAAAATCAGTGTGTATATGCAGTAAAGCATGCTTGTTATACTCACCGTGGAACCGAAGGGAATAATCCTCTGCATTGTGTAAAAAGGCTGATTGATTCTGTCATCTTATCCTCCCCTTCTTCCATTGTCCCCGAACCATCTTCTGATAGAGACCTAGGGGGCACTCTCACATGCTTAGTTTGGTGTGTATTGCTAGAGAGTTTTTTTTTTTTTTTTTTCCTGCATGTGATCAGCACAGGGTCAATTAGCACTGTCCAGACAGAGGGTCAGGGGTCCTGCAGCCTAATAGGACAGTCAGAGGAGAATGAACTCCTCCTACAAGCTTTAACCGGACACTGATAGAAGTCAGAAAACTGCTACATACTGCTGATGAGAAAAGGTATTTAGTAGTTTATATTTACTAAGACTATTGCATTTCCACGTTCTGTGTACTGTGGGAGACCAGATATAGTGAATGCAAGCTCCTGGGTTTAGTAACACTTTAATTCTAAAAGGCGCACAAATGTGCCTGTACAAAAACTATATATATATATATATATAAACACAGAAGCACTGCTCAAGTGTGATGAAGGTAAAACCACTCCCGTATTTTGTATTTCATTTTTGTATTTAGTGGTTTGCCTGGAGTTCAGCTTTAAAATCAGGTTGTCATAGAGAGCTGATTTACATATGCAAAATTGGTCTCTTGCCCATTTATTCCATAGAACAAAAAGCCAGACTGTCATTGTGGTGCCTCCTTTTGCTTAGTGCTCATTCAGATCTATCCTGGTCTTTTGCGGTTACATCAACACATTGTCACATGTTAACATAAGGTGTCCCATTTGTTTACCTGGGCTGTCAACACACCACAATGGATTGAAAATTGGACCAGCACTATTTTGTGTAGTACAGCACACCGCTCCATAGGGTAATGCTTTACCATTCGTTGAACTGCTCTCTAGCTCTGTCATCTCCTCCTGTGCTCTTTTCCAGTATTTCACCAGAGCCTCTGGAACTCCCTACACCAACCTGTACAGCGATCTCCTACTGTGCGCCCTTAGGTGTGTCCAGAAAACTCCTATGTTTAGGGAATCTCATCCCATCTCTACCGAACAGCTGGAATTTTAATTCCTCACAGCTATTACCTTTTGTTTTACTCGCCTCTCCTTTTTTAGATTGTAAGCTCTTGTGAGCCCTGCTAACCCTCCTCCTGTCTTTAATTCCTAAAAAAAATTTTGTAACCGTATTGTTTCCCTTTATTTTGTAAAGCACAAAACTGCTGCTATGTATAATAGTACATTGAGTGCCTTTTATACCAAATGGCACTGATGTATATATTTATTGTTGTAAGCTTTTTGGTGTTTTCGGCGACATTATCGGCACCTTCTTCTCATCAGCAAAATGCAGATAACACGATTTTCGGATGATATGATTTGGCACATCCCTAGTAATTTGTAGCTATTTCACATATTGATGCTTTCCATTTTTGGGGTATCTTTTGATTCACACTATTCTTTTGATTAAAGTGTGTGTCTCTTGTAAATTAAAAATTTTCTCTATCAGAGGCATTGTGGATGTCTAATTGAAGGCTACACAGTTCATTGTTTGCAAACCAATCCCATCAGACTTGCTGTGAAGTAAGGTAACCCGCAAATGAGAGCATGGCTTGTATGTATAATGAAAAAATGTGGCCAGCCCCCATTTTGTGCCTAATTACATACGTACAAGGTTATTTAAAATTTTGCTCATAAAAATGAGTTACATAATGCTGTTCTATTTTACATTCATGATTGAAAAAACATAAAGAAAGCAAAAAGAATATAATTCTCATTTAACTCCAGACAATTTTTGTTTTAGCTTGGTCAGTGACCACATCAGAGAGATTTTAACTCCCTTCCTGTCTCTGTACAGGAAATGGAGGATCTGTTGTGGTCACTGAAAGGGAAGACGTGGAGCAATAAAAATATTGCCAGAAACTGACTCTACTCGCCCTAGTAATGTTTTTATGTCCCTTTTGGGGTGATTTCCCATCACTTCCTGTTCTGACATACTGCTATAAAATAATAGGTGTGACACTTGCTTTTAAAGGAGGTTGAAAGAAATTGATCTAACTGCTGAAATCTTTTCAGTTCTCCATTTTCATCCTTGATAAAACATTTAAAACCAAATGCAAAAGGCTTTGGCTAGAGTTGGGCTTTAAATATCCTAAGATCCGGTTCACACTAGATGCGGTACGAATTCGCTGCAAATCCACACCGCATCAAAATCGCAACCTGATCATGCGAACTGATTGCAGCGTGTATGTTAACGACACCCTGCAATCTGTTTGCAAAATGCAGCATGATTTGAAGAATCCTAGAAAATCCATGCTATCTGATTCCGGTGAGGATAAAAAAAAGGGAGCTGCATGAGTGTGGTCCGAATGCGATGCAAATTCAGCCATACAGTTTCTATTTGCATCGCACACACATCGCATAGGATCTCCATAGCAGTGTGAACCTAAAGGTTGTAAACTGGATTTATAATGTCTTGCTCTAGAACTAGGAGTTAAAATAACTTTTTAATCTGTTCATTTTAATTTGTTGCCTATGGAGCAATGCAGACTGAACTGTTTATGGTGAAAAAGTGAAACGGTTTATTTTATATCAGGTACTTGTATAGCACCGCCAATTTACGCAGCGCTTTACATATTATTATTATTATTATTATTATTATACAGGATTTATATAGCGCCAACAGTTTGCGCAGCGCTGTACAATGTGGGGGAAGACAATACAGTTACAATACAATTCAATACAGGAGGAATCCGAGGGCCCTGCTCGTTAGAGCTTACAATCTAGAACAGTATATTGTACATTCACATCAGTCCCTGCCCTCAAGGAGAATACAATCTAAGGTCCATAACTCCCATTCATACATAGACATATTAGGGCCTAATTTGACAGGAGCCAAATAACCTACCAGCAGATCTACGCAGACACAGGCTGAACATGCAGACTCCATGAAGCTAGTGCCAAAACCCACAACCCCAGTGCTGTTAGGCAGAAGTGCTAACCACTTAGCCACTGTGCGGCCATTTTTAGCAAGCTGAGTGCTTGTTTGATTTAAAAGTGAACCCTGATTGGTTGCTACAGTTTTTGTTTATCAACACTCTTGTGTCTTAAAGTGGTAGTATATTCCACATTTTAACTTTTACCTACAGGTAAGCTTATAATAAGGCTTACCTGTAGGTAAAATTAATATCTCCTAAACCTGCATGGTTTAGGAGATATTCGCCCTGCATGCACTCTGAAGGTCCAGGCAGACCGCTTTAAAGTAACTTCACTCCCTATTTTTTTTTTTTTTTTCTCTTTATCCCTCTTCATTTTCTTTATTGGGAAATCGTTGACAAACATATTGATGCTTCCTAAGTGCCGGTTCACATTACCGCGACGCTACTTCCAGGGGCGACCTCCGAGATCGCGGTGCGAACAGCGCGCCGCGACCTCGGAGCGGCCGCCACGGACTTCATAACATTGAAGTCTATGGCGGTCGCCTCCTGGTCGCCCCAAAGAAGCTCCGGACCCTTTTTCTAGGTCGGAGCGACTTGTGTCGCTCCTATTAGAACGGGTCCGCAGCTTCCCTATGGGAGGCGACCTGCGGTGACCTGTGAGGCGACCAGGTCGCCTCACAGGTCGCCCTAGTGTGAACCGAGCCTTAAAATCAGTGGTGTTCTGTCGTGATCTGCCACTACACCTGAGGTCCATGCAGCCATCTTCTTTTCCTGACATCAGGAGCCTGCCTTCTGTGTTGGTTCTTGTAGCCAACCCCTTGATGACATGAATGAGCCAAATCGAGAGCAGGCCCCCAGTGCCGCAGCTTATATGGTGGATTGGCCCAAAGCCTCCTAAATGGGTGATGCAAGTATCACAGGAGCCTACCGGCAGGGGGATATGTTCTTTTTATCTAGGGGAGAATCTTTATCTAGGGGAGAATCTGTTGGTATGTGACATTGGCACAAGGTATTTACAGAAAAATAATTTGTGTGGCTGTGTAAAAGTAGGGGCAAAGGAGTAGTTTAATGGAGAATGGATGAAAAGGGCGAAGGTAGGCTTCATGTTATGTTATAGCAAAATATTAATATGGAGTTCTGATTTCAGGAACCTATATAATCCTAAAATACAGTTAGGGCCACATACAATGCTGATCTTTTTTCTGCCCTTATGATCACATTTGCAGGAAATGTAATTGTGCTTTTTTAAATGTTGTAACCTTTATTTAATTTTTTTATATTCCTTTTCTGTGCTTGGTATGTGTTAAGCCTCTTGACAAATGGTATTCATTTGCACATACTGCCACTTGATTACCAGAGACTTGCCAAATGGCCCTTGTTGTCCTTGTAATGTTTGCTCCTTACCAGTTCACACAGGCTGAAGAGTCCATTAGCCTCCACACAAAAGGTTATTCTGAACCATTTGTTTGTTTTTACATAACAGAAGACTGGGAACATAGTCTTGCATGGGCAGGTTGTTACATTTCCTTTTGGATTAGTTTTAATGATGTCTCTTTTTTTGTTTTTGTGTTGCTTTTTCAGTGAGTCAGATGGGAACCACAGCACTGAAGATGAATCGAGCAAAGGTCACGATGATCTCTCCCCAAATCCCCTCTCCAACAGTTCGGATGGGATTTCCAACATGAACCTTCCCTCTCAAGCCGACACTGTGTACATGCAACAAATTGGTAATAAAATCCAACTAAGCTCCCCTGGAGTGCTGTTGAATGGAAGCTTGGTGTCCTCCAATCCTTCATCTGTCTTCTTAAACGGTGGCTCATTTATCCAAGGACCCAATGGAGTGCTCCTTAATGGTATCAATGTGGCAAACTCACAAACTGTGGGGCTGAACCCATCAAAATTGGCCCCCACCATTGTAAGCAACGGTGCCCTG
The DNA here is from genome assembly GCF_965119305.1 of Pelophylax lessonae. Classification (NCBI taxonomy): domain Eukaryota; kingdom Metazoa; phylum Chordata; class Amphibia; order Anura; family Ranidae; genus Pelophylax; species Pelophylax lessonae. The sequence continues at coordinate 145,812,224 of NC_138780.1, read as the reverse complement.
AACTCTGATCTTTTGGTGTCTTCCTCGGAGGATGTCAAAGTTCTACAGACTGGCCTCTCAGATTCCTCTTCAACGTACACGACAAACATGCAGCCCTCTTTCCCAGGGTTAATACCTCCCTCTGAAATTAAGACTGAGGCCATCCAGCCCATTACCTCTCAAGATGGCGGAACAGTTGTTACGTTCACCACTCCCATACAGATAAACCCCTATGGCATTGTGCAAATACCCAATTCAGGAACAAATGCTCAGTTATTAAATGGAAGTATTGGATTCTCCACACTCCAGCTGCCCTCTGTCGCTGTCTCTCAAGGTAAGTACATTATGTCAAAACACAGTGTTTATGAAATGCACAATTTGCAATAAGTGTGTTTCCTTTTTACCCAAAATGGCCTTACTGTCTGTGTAGAAGGTGAAGCACAGCAGCTATAATGTCGGCAGCGTAGGCTATTTTTCCTGTATCAGAATTTGTAAATAAGCATCTGTAAGCGTGCAACAGTGCATTTTATATTATTAGTATTACAGGTACTTATAAAGCACCATCAATTTACACAAAGCTTTGCATATATATTGTACATTCACATCCGTCCCTGCCCTCAAGGAACTTGCAGTCCTGTCCCAAATTCCCATTTTTACATACACATACTAGGGCCAATTAACCTACCAGCATGTCTTTGGAATGTGCGAGAAAACCCATGCGGAAACAAGGAGATCATGCGAACTCCTGGCAGGTACTGCTGTGGATGGGATTTGAACCAACAACCCTAGTGCTGCTACGTAGAAGTGCTAACCACATAGCCACTGTGCTATCATTTTTTCTTCAAAGAACTACTATTAAAGCGACCTTAAACCCAGACCTTAAATTCTAGCTTAGGATGTAAGAGTATTGCATCTGAATATGTGTGTTTTCTATTTTGTATAACAAGTGCGGTTTATTTTTATTACAGGTATTTTTATAGCACTGTCAATTTACACAGCGTTTTACATATATATTTTACATTCACATCAGTCTCTGCCCTCAAAGAGCTTACAATCCTAAGGCCTCTGACTCACATTCATACACCTACTAGGGCCAATCTAGACAGGAGCCAATAAACATACCAGCATGTCTCTAGTGTTAGAGGAAACTGGTGTACCCGGAGGAAACCTGCCAGGCACAGGGAGAACATGCACACTCCAGGCAGGTGGTGCCATGGTTGGGATTCATCCAATGACCCCAGTGCTGCTAGGCAGAAGTGCAACCATTACACCACTGTGCTGCCTGGATTTGTGGTTGTAATTACCTGGTGATTCTGCCAGTTCCCTATTGAGTGGCAACATTGTCCGTGTTCTTCCCTGCCCTGTGTTGCCATTGTCTGTGCGTTCTCTAATTCCTTGTTTCCATATTAAGCGGCCCTATATGATATTCTATGCAGGGCGTCTCCAGGATTGTGATTGGTAGAATAGCATTGACTCATCAATCCACTCTTTATCCTTGCTGAATATGTGGGCAGGGCACTGGAGATCATGTGATCCATTGATAACTGCTCCACGTGTGCATGAGAGTATTTAAAACCAAACACATAAAAGAAAGTATTTCGTTCACACTTTTGCTTCACATAATGTTTCCATTTGTAGAGTTTATTAATGAATCATGTGATCCCTGAAGCTCTGCCCACATAATTAGATATTCAGCAATGATAAACAGAGGAGCAATGCGTCAATCTTTGCTGTCAATCATGATCCTGGAGCCACCCCGCATGATGTCAGAGTGTCACGTGCAGAGGAGTGTTCTCTCTCTCTTTTATTACTGAATTAAAAAAAAAAAGTCTACCTCCATACATGAAAGCAAGCATTGCTGTCGTGTGTTTATTTACATAATGCTTTTTGCTTTAGATTCAGTTTTTTTTTTTTTTTTTAAATCCTCCCATTACTGCTAGATCTCCTCCCACCTATTGCACATTGACCTTATTGAAGGACTAGAAAAGCATCGCTATAAACTATAAAATCTAAAAAAGGTATTTACAAATCTTATAGTTCACAAATATTATCCTTGGTTTTTATTATATCTCATACTGCATATTGTTTAAAACGTGTGTGACATTACACTTTAGAGTTTAGGAACCATTTTAGTTAATACTTAAAAGTTGAAACACTTAACTTAATATTAATTTTTGTTTTTGTATTTCTACTGCCTTTCTACAATTTGCTTTAGACATAAACAATTATTTAATACATGTCAAAGGATTCCTAAAGCACTGAGAAAGCTAAAATCACCGCAGCAAAGCAAACTGCTTTGCAGCTCAGTTGTCCGATTGACACTGCAGACTTCACACTCAGTAATGAGTGAATCACTGCAGTAACTCCTTGAGTTGTGTAACCAGGCTTCTTTTAACATCGCTGAAAAGTCATTGGATTAATGATGTCAAAAAGAAAGTAGAGCTCCACCTGCTGGTTGCAAAGAAGGCTTTAAAAATTATTCAAAGTTCCCAAACAGAAAAAAAGCTTTTTTTTTTTTTTTTTTTTTAAATCCTTCTTATAATAAAGAAAATATTTATTACTTTTACTTTCTCTTTTAAAGCAGAAATTTACCCAACATGGGGTTTCTTCAGATGCTACTAAGAAGCTACTTACAAATTGTTCCTCATAAAACTCTGCTCTAGTAACCGGTGCTTCTATTCATTCATGTTGGAAAATTGAGCTTGCAATCTTGGGGAGAAGTATGCAGTGACCCCGCTATCATCAGGACACAACGTCCTGTCGAAATTTCACCATCTGTGTCACCAGTCATTTGATAGGTCAGGGGTGCTCTTAGAATGTGGTGCAGCACAAAGGTACACAGGAGGAGGTAAAACATGGTGGTTTTGTTTTTCTGGACTCCTGTACTACTGTGGTCGAATTGTGTGTGTTTGAATGAATTAAATAAATATATAATGTATGTAATGTATGTGTGTGTATGTATGTATGTATGTATGTATGTATGTATATATATATATATATATATATATATATATATATATATATATATATATATATAGTAAAACCTTGGTTTGAGAGTAACTTGGTTTAAGAGCGCTTTGCAAGACAAGCAAAATTTTCAAATAAATTTTGACTTGATATACAAGCGATGTCTTGATATACAAGTAGCCTCAAGTCACAGCTAAGTATAAAAGAGAAGAGAGGCGCCTCTAAGTGTAGCAATATGGTTACATTTAATGAAGGTACAACTTTTAGCAATTCACATGGCTGATGATTGGAACAGGCACATCTAAGGATTCAGGTATCCGGGGTAAAGCTGTCCACATAGGACCATCCTCTGCACCGCCATCTATGTCATCCTTTCCATGCTGCCCCTCGCTTTCAGATCTCTTTACTGCAGGGTGGTCTTCCCGGTCAGGATTACAGACTGCCAGCTGGCGGTGCAGAAGATGGTCTATGTGGACAGCTTTACCCTGGATGCCTGCATACTTAGATGTGCCTGTTTTATTCATCAACCATGTGAGTTGCTACTTGTTGTACCTTCATTAAATGGAACCATATTGCTACACTTAGAGGCGCCTCTCTTCTCTTTGATACTCTGTAGCTCCTGCTGGATTTTGCTTCTAATCCCCTTATGGAAGGGGCTATTTGTGGATGGACATTTTATGCAATCTATCGCAATGCTATAATCTTTTTATATGGACTATAAACTGAAGGACTTGTGAATAAATGGTTGTGGAACGAATCATCTGAGTTTCCATTATTTCTTATGGGGAAATTCGCTTTGATAGAAGAGTGCTTTGGATTACAAGCATGCTTCCGGAACGAATTATGCTCGCAATCCAAGGTTTTACTGTGTGTGTATGTGTGTGTGTGTATGTATGTATATATGTGTATATGTATATATATATATATATATATACATACACACACACACACCAAAGAAGAGAGCGTCACTCATGGGTCTTGAAAGGTGAACGGACAATGACAGTTTAATCAATGTTTAGACGAGGCACAAGCTCTTCTTCCTCAGGATGGAAGAAGGGCTTGTGCCTCGTCGAAACGTTGATTAAACCATCATTGTCCGTTCACCTTTCAAGACCCATGAGTGCCGCTCTCTTCTTTGGTTTATATGCGCTGTTTCTGCTGTGCACACCGGCCCATTTTTTTTTTTTTTTTATCCCTGATTTCTGTGCGGTGGCAACCATTGGATATTATAGAGAGCGAGATGGATATATAGATATAGAGAGAGATAGATATATAATATCTAATTATCTATCTTACCAAAAAGTCCTATTGCACCTCAACTTTTAAATTTTTTTTTTTTTTTTGTTTGCACACCTATAGATCATATGAGAACTTCAGTAAGAAGGCTTAAAGTAGGACTCTACTGCTTGTAAACTGACCATTTACCATATCCCTAGCAGTTAGCTGCCTCCGTTAGAATAGTTAAAGCGGTTTTTCACCCTGAAAACAAAAAATGTAAAGTAAACATGACAGCAACTGAACCCGAAGATGACCGACAAGGTGGCTCGGGTGAGGATAGCAGTGGATCCCTGGACAGGTAAGTGTTCCCATTATTAAAAGTCAGCAGCTACAGTGTTTGTAGCTGCTGACCTTTAATAATGGAACACTTACCTGTCCAGGGATCCACTGCTATCCTCACCCGAGCCACCTTGTCGTTCATCTTCGGGTTCAGTTATGGTCACCTTTGAGAAGCACTTTGTGTATGGTCATGCAGCTTTCTGGGATCTCTGATGTGTCCCAGAAGGCTGCGGGTGAAGAAGGGCCAGGGCAAACTTTGCTTGAATCACCATGGTTTGCCGAACGGAAGTGGAAGCGGGTACCTGTCAAAACAAAGTACCTGCTCTATCCCCAAAAAAAACTTGAGGGGGGGGGGAGGGGGGCAGAAAAACAGAACTTCCCCTTTTTGGTTTTAATCATCTAAGAGCTGCAGTGTCCGTGCCAACTAATGCTTGCACCTAGTTGAGGCGCTGTATGTCTTGAACATCAGGGATTGCTCAGTGCATGTTAGGAGCCCTTACTGGGTGCCCCTTTTTTATGGCTGTGCTTGTCTCAGGCCTTAGATGAATTCTGGAAGCTATGCAGAACATTCATTCCATGGAAGAGATTTCTAATCCTACTAATGAACTATACCCGTTCAATGCCACGTGTGGTCATTAGGAACAGTAGTGAAGCTTTGCATTTGCCTCTTTTATTTTGCAGCTGTTCAGCTTGGAACTAAATATATCACAGCTATACATAAGACCTCATTGAATGGGTTTAGTTTAGCTGTTGATTTAAAGCTGAACTCCATGCCCCCCCCCCCCCCCTGCACCACCAGGGCTAAATACTGGTATTTGTCTATGGGAACGCAAAGGGGATACAAAAGTGTAAAGCAACAGCGAGTGATATTAGTGGAAGGTATATCCGTCATAGATTTTAGGCACTTTTAGCACTAGCAATAAAAACCTCACTGTCAGGTTTGCTTAATAACTGTTTTTTCCCAAAGATGTGCAGTCATTGCTACTCATAAGTGGGAAATGTATAGAATATCTTTTTGCAAATACAAAATCACAACAGTTTGAAAGGCACTGCTCAGAGTAGCTGCTGTTTCCAGATGCATAATCCATGTGTCTTCCGTTCAGTAGCTGAATCTTACTGCTTGTTCAGTTTTTGTTTTTATTCTGCAACATTGCCGTCGTGGAGGGCCAAACACACGTTTCCACTTAAATCCAGTGTGCATGTTATGGCACCATTAGTTTTGAATTGCACCTCAAGGCAAGTTAAAGTGGTTGTAAAGGTAGAATTCTGTGCATTAAGATAAAAAGAAAAAAACACCTTTGTGCAGCAGCCCCAACCTAATGCTTACCTTGGCGCATCTTTCTCCAGCCATGTTGCGCGCGAGCCTCAGCTGCCCAGGATGCTCCCTCATTGGCTGAGACTGCAGCTGTCAATCAAAGTCAGTGAGCAAATGAGAGCGAGAGGGGCAGGACTGAGCTGTGGCTCCATGTCTGAATGGACACATAAGCTGCTTGCTGTGGGGGCAACGGGCAGGAGGGAGGGGCCAGGAGCACTGGCAATGGATCCGAGAAGAGGAGGATGGAGGCTGCTCTGTGCAAAACCACTACACAGAGCAGGTAAGTAGAACATGTTTGTTATTTAAAAAAAAAAAGACTGCGGTTGTATCATCAAAAAAAAAACAAACCCTGCAGGACAAAGGCATAATGAGCGAGTATGCATCGCATACTAGCTTATTATGAAATACTTACCTTAGAACAAAGCCCCAACACGGTCGCCCGGACACTGCTGAGGCAGCTGACATCTTCCCTTGGCGTCTCTTCCAGGTTCGGCGGCTCCAATGCTGTGAGTGGCCGGAACTGCGATGGCGTCACTCCCGCGCATGCGCGCTGGAGTTCACTTTCTGGCAAGGAGCTCTGAAGGTCCGCCGGACCTTCAGAGCGCAGGCGCCACTGGTGTCAGTGGACGAATATCTCCTAAACCATGCAGGTTTAGGAGATATTAAATTTACCTACAGGTAAGCCTTATTATAGGCTTACTTGTAGGTAAAAGTTAAAAAGCGGAGTATACTACCGCTTTAATATCACTACTGTGGAAATAAATCTCCACCAAAAAAAAAAATGTACGCTCATGTGCACAAATGTTGACCACCAGGGAGAAGCAGTTATTACAGAAAAGACCAATAGGGTCTCTCCTGTCATAATTCTACCTGTCAAGCATTTTTTTCTAATTTAATTTAAACGCAGCTCCAGTGCACACACATTGCAGCGCATGACAACACGCAGTAAGGCACTACCAGTTGTGGTGTGCTGTGTGCCTAAAAATGGTGCATGTCTGTTTTTTGGACATTTTGGTCTGTTTCCAGTTCAGTGTTTTTGAATGGGCTGCAAAAATGAAAAAGTACAAGTCTGCGACCAGGCAGGCTTTTTATTGCAGAAGCAAAACGCAGTGTGTCTCCTGTAGTAAAGTACACTTGCCTGCCTATTCGCAATCCTCTGCAGAATGTACACTGAGCTGTGCATGTACAACTCCGTTTACCTTCTGGCACACTGCCATGGTGTTGGGGTGACTGCATTCCCGCACTTGTATGAGAGTGATGTCACCCCACGCTGGCCAGTCAAAATGGCTGGCTTCCCGGTCTTGGAGAAGATGCCAGCAAGGGGCCTCCCAGGCATCAGACCATTGGAAAAAAGGTAAGTATTTGTGCCTTTAGTTCCATATTAGTACATGTTGGCACAATGCACCAGGATGCCAGAGTCTGAACAGGCCCTCAGGTATTGGTCCCTCTCAGAATAGTGAACCTGTGGCTGAAAGCAACTTGCCAGCAATACCTCAACTCACTGATGAGAACCCGAACCTTGTTCTATAGTGTCACTTGGCCGAATTGTTCCAAAATCGAACCTGCCAATGAGGAAGAAGTAACTGACACCTCACTGGATTGGCCATGAAAGTAGTGAAACCCTTGGAACAGGTGAGGGTTCTGTTAGCTACAGGTTCTTAGCGTGACATAGTGAGCACCAGCGGACTTCTATAGTAATTGTTATACTGTTGTGTATACAACTCCTGACTAGGTGCAGTTAATTCCAGTTACAGATTTTTGCAAATGCAAGCTTAACTAAAGTTCGTCTGTGAAATTTAGGCTTTCCTTTTGATCAGACTACATTGATTGGCGCTTAGGTTCTCATTGATGACATATAATCAGAGCATTTTAGAAATCAATCTAAACCAGGAGCCAGGTAAAGTGTATGCAACGGTGAAATGGGTTTCTTTTTCTTTGGATAGCGTGTAGGAGTTAGATTGCTGGCTGTGTCCTTGTTGGTGAGATTCTCTCCTGTATTTATAACGTAATCACCCAGATAGGGAAAAAATTGGAAATGCAAAATTGGGCTTGTCAGTCAAAATCCTCCAATGCAAATACATATTCCTGTGACCGCTTTCTGGAAGGTGAATTCCTTCACTTTAGGGGATTTCTCCTACTTCCTTACTGGAAATGCAACGGGAAGCTAAAGCCACGGATGCAATAAATAACCTCCGAGGCCATTTATCTCTTCCATAAGGCCCGTACACACGTAGCGATTGTCGGCCGTAAATATTCGGCCGCCGAACGATCGGCCAATTGTCGGCTTGTTAGTATGATGCTTCCGACAACCGACTGCGACTTTTCGGCCTAACAGAATCTGGTGTGCAGGCATTAAAATTTTTGTTGGCCAACACCAGAACGGCCGATTGTTCCTCAGTCAGTACAGAATTCGGCAGACTAACAGCAGATGAGCGAGACTGGGCATGCTCAGAGAAGAAAAAACACACGGAAAGTTAACCATCACATGACATCACTTCTGCAGTCGGCTGTTGTTGGCCGACAAAATTCGTGTGCAGTCTTTAGTACTTTTCAACCGACAGGACAGCACCGGACAAAAGACGGCCGATCGTTCGGCAGACATTCGGTACGTGTGTACGGGGCTTTACTCTATCCAGAACCAAAATGAAAATGCAGCTATGCTTGCACTGTAAGGAGAATTTTCAGTTCGGCAGTTAAATTTGAGAAAACACCACTATGTTTGTGTGTTCCCATACACACAGCACACCATAAACCTATTCTCTTTCAAGTGGAAGTATAGTTGATGTGTAATCAAATGGCTGACAGGCAGGGTATTTATGACAGAAGAGACCCTATTGTTCTCTCCTGCCATAAATGCATCCTTCTGCCTGCCAGCTGTCAAGTTCACTGAGCCGTGCATTCGTAGCTCAGCGAATGTTTACCGCCCTGATCCGTTCCACGGTGATGGCGTCATTGCAGCCTGTCCTATCAAGTGGCCGAAGGTTTGGGACCTGGAAGGAAGATCGGGCGAAGATGGAATCGCTGGGGACCCGCTGTATCGGTCCCAGCACTGCACTCGAGGACACCATATGACAGGGAAGTCTGCCATATTGTACTAATATGCTGTGCATACTAGTACATTATGGCATACCCACTTTGGGGTGGACTTTAATTCTCCTTTCATAAGTTTCTTAGGATAAGGTGTCATGGCAGTTTTGTAAGCAGTTCTGGAGAGTCTCAGTGTCTCTGTCCCCACACAGACTGGGGACACACTTTACTATTCCTCAACATACAATGCAGGTGGCCAGTTTCTAAAGTCAGCCAGTTGGCTGATTGTACCATAAATTGACTTGGGTACAAGCAGCCTGTTGGATTATTTACATGTGATTGCTGCCAGTGGCTAAAGCCTCTAGCGGTAATCAGTGTTCTGCTGCCCGGGAAAGCTCTATGCACTGCGCTATAAATGCTCCCTGCGCCCCTCCCTGCCGATGATTACAATGGCTCTGTGAGTGGGATTCATGAGATGAGTGATCTCATCTATGGCCTGCCTTAAGCCTCGTACACACTAGTGTTTTTTTTTTTTCAACCCAGTAAGGCTGAATAAAAAAAAAAAAAGACAGCTCAGGAGGAGCCACTGAACTAACCATCCAACCTTAGCACAGCGATCTCCCCTGCTTTGCTGCTGTTCTGGCAGAGGGACACCCCCTCATTAGCGGAGAGCCCTGATAGGGAGCCAATCGGCAGACCTTTTTTGGTCATGCCCCTTCAACAGAAGTTGGTTGGCTTCTGTCAGACTGACTGAAGTACATAGAGGCCAAATGTCAGCTGGTTTCTCTTGTACTGGCCAATGCCGCCCAACATTTGGCCCGTGTGTACTAGGCTTTACACTTTGCTTTCCTGGCTTCTGTCATCAACCAATCCATTTTACTTATTTCCCTTTTTGTTTAACTTTGGCAATCACTTGTACAGTTGTTATCAATGGAAAAATTTCCTGATTTCTGTGATCTGGTCTCTAATCTATGTGATTGAAAAAGTAGATACACTCAGCGCTGGTGACTCAGTAGCTGGAGCTGTAAATGCATGGGTGACACACTCCGCAAACAACTGATAGAGCTCAACAGATCATGGCAATGAGATTAGGAATGCTGGGCTTTCTTTCTCTGTTTTACTGCATAATTTCTTTTGTACATTGGGTTTATTCAGGTTTATGCAAGGTTAATTCATGACCTTGCGTCCAAAATGATTGTAATAATGGGCACAGCTACAAAATGTATAGAAGGGTACCTTGTTCCCTAGAACATCGCCAGCATTTGTCTGGGACATCTGAATTAACTTTGTTGAGTAGGGTAGGTGATCGGTACCATCAGGTGAAGGTCTTAGTTATTTTCTTGGATCGTGACTTTGAGTGAGCCTTTGTGGGCTATAGTGTAAATACAGTATCTCCCAAAAGTGAGTACACCCCTCACATTTTTGTAAATATTTTATTCTATCTTTTCATGAAACCACACTGAAGAAATTACACTTTGCTACAATGTAAAGTAGTGAGTCTACAGCTTGTATAACAGTGTAAATTTGCTGTCTCCTAAAAATAACTCAACACACAGCCATTAATGTCTAAACTGCTGGTAACAAAGCGAGTACACCCCTAAGTGAAAATGTCCAAATTGGGCCCAATTAGCCATTTTCCCTGCCCAGTGTCATGTGACTCCTTAGTGTTACAAGGTCTCAGGTGTGAATGGGGGGAACAGGTGTGTTAAATTTGATGTTATCGCTCACTCTTCTACTGGTCTCTGGAGGTTTAACATGGCACCTCATGGCAAAGAACTCTCTTGAGGATCTGAAAAAAAGAATTTTTGCGCTACATAAAGATGGCCTAGGATGTAAGAAGATTGCCAAGACCCTGAAACTGAGCTGCAGCAGGGTGGCCAAGACCAAACAGTGGTTAACAGGACAGGTTCCACTCAGAACAGGCTTCGTCATGGTTGACTAAAGAAGTTGAGTGCACATGCTCAGTGTCATAGCCAGGGGTTGTCTTTGGGAAATAGATGTATTAGTGCTGCCAGCATTGCTGCAGAGGTTGAAGGGGTGGGGGGTCAGCCTGTCAGTGCTCAGACCATACGCTGCACACTGCATCAAATTGGTCTGCATGGCTGTCGTCCCAGAAGGAATCCTCTTCTCTTCTAAAGATGATGCACAAGAAAGCCCACAAACCGTTTTCTGAAGACAAGCAGACCAAGGACATGTATTACTGGAACCATGTCCTGTGGTTTGATGAGACCAAGATAAATTTATTTGGTTCAGATGGTGTCAAGAGTGTGTGACGGCAGCCAGGTAAGGAGTATAAAGACAAGTGTGTCTTGCCTACAGTCAAGCATGGTGGTGGTAGTGTCATGGTCTAGGGCTGCATAAGTGCTGCTGGCACTGGGGAGCTATAATTAATTGAGGGAACCATGAATGCAGACATGTATTGTGACATACTGAATCAGAGCATGATCCCCCCCCCCCCTCCCTTCGGAGGATGGGCCGCCAGGCAGTATTCCAACGAAACGACCCCAAACACACCTCCAAGACAACCATTGCCTTGCTAAAGAAGCTGAGGATAAAGGTGATGATGGACTGTCCAAGCATGTCTCCACACCTAAACTCTATTGAGCATCTGTGGGGCATCCTCAAATGGAAGGTGGAGGAGCGCAAGTTCTCTTAACATCCACCAGCTCCATGATGTCGTCATGGAGGGGTGGAAGAGAACGCCAGTGGTAACCTGTGAAGCTCTGGTGAACTCCATGCCCAAGAGGGTTAAGGCAGTGCTGGAAAATAATGGTGGCCACACAAAATTATTACACTTTGGGCCCAATTTGGACATTTTCACTTAGGGGTGTACTCACTTTTGTTGCCAGCGGTTTAGACATTGATGGCTGTGTGTTTTTTTTGAGGGGAGAGCAAATTTACACTGTTCTACAAGCTGTGCACTCACTACTTTTACATTGTAGCAAAGTCTCATTTCTTCAGCGCTGTCACATGAAAAGATATAATAAAATATTTACAAAAATGTGAGGGGTGTACTCACTTATGTCAGATAATGTACGTTCCCATTGGTCTTCAGATAAATCCACCTGCAGATCCCTTTACCATATGTGGCATGCCTTTCCTGATTTGGGGGGAAATGGAATCAAAAAGCATGGCATGAATGTTAGAAATCATGTGTTGTTGAGGTGAGGTTTCAGTGCAAAAAGTTTCAAATTTAGTGAGGGGGCGAGATACAGAGGAATCATGGTTAATCCTGTCGTCCCTATTTTATTTTTATTTATTTTTTTTTTACATTATTTATGAATTACAGGGGTGTACAGTAAGGCTACATTCACACCTGAGCGTAGCGTTTTCGTGCGTTTTTTTTACCCACGATTTTTACTGCGATTTTACTGCCATTTTACCGCGATTTTTGTGCAGGCGTTTTTAGATTGACTAGAGACCAACGGAAAACGCCTGTAATCTGCCCAAAAAGAAGCTCATGTACTTTTTTGAGCGTTGGGCGTTTTGCTCACAGCGTCAAAACGCTCAGATGTGAACAGGGGCCATTGAAATGAATAGGATTTGTCTTGTTGGGCGTTTTGAGAGCTGATCCTAGAGCAGAAAAACGCCCCAAAAACGCCCCAAAACGCCTACATGTGAACGGAGCCTAAAACATTTCCAAAAATAAAAGTACAAAGCGCATGTGTCGACAAAGGTAAATCTAGTTATAGGGGTAGACATAAAGGAAGGAGCAGAGAACAGGAAGGGAAAGATTAGTCTTAAAAAATAGTTTTTAAGACTACAGTATATCAAAGTAAGAAGGCCTTATTTGTTCTAAAAATGATGGTGGGAGAATGTACAAGGTGGTAGGATGGCCACATTGCCCACCTCAAGAATTAGAATATGGATAGCTCAAGAAACAGGATTATAACAAGTCTACCATGTCAGCCTGCTAGGTTTTATTTTGAATTCTTCTGAGAAAGTATAATAACCCTCTTAAAACCATGTTTACTCTCCTCTGCCCTTCATCGTGTCATTTAGTTCCTCCTTATGCCTAATGTCCTCCGCTCTATTAATACATTTTTAATGTCATTAACAAAAGTGCAAAATTTGAGAAGAAAAAAACTTTTTGAATTTTGCAAATAGCTTGGTACCCAATAAAGAATTGTGTCCTTTAAATGAAAACAGTGTTACTGTAGATAAGTATCCAATTTATTCTAAGATAGCTTAAAGTGCAAGGGGTTTTTTTTTTTTTTTTTAATCGGAGTTGCATAAAAAAAAATAGTTTTTAAGACTATATCAAAGTAAGAAGGCCTTGTATGTTCTTAAAAAAAATAAAAAAAAATAAATTTTATATATATATATATACACACACACACACACACACACAGTACAGACCAAAAGTTTGGACACACCTTCTCATTCAAAGAGTTTTCTTTATTTTCATGACTATGAAAATTGTAGAGTCACACTTGAAGAGGAGTCACCTGAAATGGTTTTCACTTCACAGGTGTGCCCTGTCAGGTTTAATAAGTGTGATTTCTTGCTTTATAAATGGGGTTGGGACCATCAGTTGTGTTGTGCAGAAGTCACAGCTGATAGTCCTACTGAATAGACTGTTAGAATTTGTATTATGGCAAGAAAAAAGCAGCTAAGTACAGGAAAACGAGTGGCCATCATTACTTTAAGAAATGAAGGTCAGTCAGTCTGAAAAATTGGGAAAACTTTGAAAGTGTCCCCAAGTGCAGTCACAAAAACCATCAAGCGCTACAAAGAAAATTGGCTCACATGCGGACCGCCCCAGGAAAGGAAGACCAAGAGTCACCTCTGCTGCGGAGGATAAGTTCATCCAAGTCACCAGCCTCAGGAATCGCAGGTTAACAGCAGCTCAGATTAGAGACCAGGTCAATGGCACACGGAGTTCTAGCAGCAGACACCTCTCTAGAACAACTGTTAAGAGGAGACTGTGTGAATCAGGCCTTCACGGTAGAATATCTGCTAGGAAACCACTGCTAAAGAAAGGCAACAAGCAGAAGAGACTTGTTTGGGCTAAAGAACACAAGGAATGGGCATTAGACCAGTGGAAATCTGTGCTTTGGTCTGATGAGTCCAATTTTGAGATCTTTGGTTCCAAACACCGTGTCTTTGTGCGACGCAGAAAAGGTGAACGGATGGACTCTACATGCCTGGTTCCCACCGTGAAGCATGGAGGAGGAGGTGTGATGGTGTGGGGGTGCATTGCTGGTGACACTGTTGGGGATTTATTCAAATTGAAGGCATACTGAACCAGCATGTCTACCACAGCATCTTGCAGCGGCATGCTATTCCATCCGGTTTGCGCTTAGTTGGACCATCATTTATTTTTCAACAGGACAATGACCCCAAACACACCTCCAGGCTGTGTAAGGGCTATTTGACCAAGAAGGAGAGTGATGGGGTGCTGCGCCAGATGACCTGGCCTCCACAGTCACCGGACCTGAACCCAATCGAGATGGTTTGGGGTGAGTTGGACCGCAGAGTGAAGGCAAAAGGGCCAACAAGTGCTAAGCATCTCTGGGAACTCCTTCAAGACTGTTGGAAGACCATTTCAGGTGACTACCTCTTCAAGTGTGACTCTACAATTTTCATAGTCATGAAAATAAAGAAAACTCTTTGAGAAGTATATATATATATATATATATATATATATATATATATATATATATATATATATATATATATATATATATATATATATATATATATATATATAGTGTGTGTGTATGTGATCAGCTCCCAGTAGCGGCTTAGGGTAGAGGAGGGACAGCCAACAACGGATGCCCCATAGCAAGCGTACTGGTGACATCACCGCCTTGGCATGTCAGCCATTGTCTACATTCTCTCCTCTTCCCCTGAAGCCTGCCGCATGATTGGACTGGACTTGACCACCCTGAGGATAGGTAAGTTTATGCATCCTAGTTTTACAGGTTAGTATAGGTGTTAAAAGGATGGTGGGAGCAGTTTTTGGCTTGGTTAGATCTAGCATTAAATTCCACTTTAACCACTTCAGTAACTGGCACTTTCACCCCCTTCCTGACCAGGCCAATTTTCAGCTCTGTGCTGTCAGTTTGACAATTGCGCGGTAATGCAACACTGTACCCAAATTCTTTTTTTTATCCTTTGGTATTTAATCACCACTGGGTTTTTTATTTTTTGCTAAATAAACTGAAAAAGAATACATTTTGGGGATAAAAATGCATTATTACTTTATTTCTTTGCAAAAATTTATACCAATCTATCTTCATAGATTCAGGCCAAGCTGTATTCATCTAAATTTCTTTAATGAAAATAACCCTAACCGTGTTTTCTCTATCGCTCATTGACAGACGTAGTCTTCTTGATTCTCAAGAGCTGGGTTATGTTGTCTCCGCAGGAGTAGGACTAGGCAGAAAGACAAAACGTTCTGGCTCCACCTTAGGGGCAGTCCCTGAGGGTATATCCTCCCTCTCTCTGCTACAGGGAATCAGTTTTTTTCTGTCTAGTCAGGAGTAAGGACCTAAGTTCCTTGCTGGGATCTTTTGGTCCTGGCAAGACTTTTTTTCTTTAAGAAAGACATTTTTTAGGTAGTTTTCTCCAGTGTTTTTTCCTGTGAGATCTTCAAGCAAAAATGCCGGACTGGGCGACACTTGTGGTCACCCCAGCCGGCCTACGAGCGCGCGCAGACCATGGCATTGAGCTTGGTCGGCCGCGACATATTCAAGTAAGTATGCGGGGCCGGGCGACGGGCTGGATGTTGAGATCCAGTGGTCACCCCGGTTTCTGCCTACGAGCGCGTGCAGACCAGAGCTCCGCGCTGGGTCGGCCGCGACGGAGTCCCAGTGAAGGGACTGACTTTGCGAGTTAAAAGTCTCGCTTGGACGCCAGGTACCAGAGAGTCGAGGCGTCCACAAACCCCCACCTCGGTGGAGAGGGTATTGTGAAGAGAGGGTGCCTGTCGGTTCGGTATGGTGAGTAAACGTTCCCTTTTTTCCTCATTATGAGGCAGTATATACTATGGGCCCCTCCATATATGGTCAGTATATATCTGATACTTACAAGTCCCCCTTGTAATACAGCATGTGTTTGTGGGAAGTGGACTTGGTTCAAGAGCTAACACTCTACCCAGCAGACTGTAACATTACAGCAGACATAGGAGGTATAATCCTACCTTATGTGTAGTGTATCTCTGTAGATCCATATATCACCTCTTAGCAGAGTGCAGGTGGATGTGCTGGGAAGACGATATCGGCGGGCCGCCGCCATTTTGCCGTAGACCGAATGCATGTATGTCCTCAGGTCACGCCGGCCGCCATGTTTTTGGAGTCTTATGTCTCTTCTATGGGGGCGGCCATGTTTTGTGAGCCCAGCTACCTCGTGGAGGGCTGGGAACGCCGGAAGGCGTACACAGGGGGCGGAGCCACGCCTTCTGCCCGGGAAAAAGCAAACAGCTCCTTCCAGTCTGTGTAAGACAGACGCTGACTGCAGTTGGTTGGAAACTGCACTGCATCGGTTGGTGAGCCTTGGGGGTCCCTCTCTCTCTCTCTGGGATCGAGAAGCAGGTACTCTGAGGGGCGCTATTGCGCTAGGGGGAGACGCACAAAAAAAAAAAAAAAAAAAAAGAAAAAGTTTTTTTGTTTTGCTGGCAAAGGTGTCCTGTATTAACATGGACCCTGCCACTCATGTATCTCCTCCGGATCCCCTCGAGGGGTCTGCGGGATCCTCCAGCACCCCATTGACAATTGAATCATTGTCAGCTATTATGGAAACTTTTGTGTCCCGGGTGGAAGTGGCTTGTCAGGGACAGGGCGCAAGAAAGCGACCCCCGCCTAACCCCTTATTATCTGAAACCTCGGATTCAGACTCTGAGCCTATTTCTGCAGTTGCAGGTACTTCATCTGGTATTGGTGTCTCGGGTCCTGTCTCTTCAGACAGTGAGGAGGATGTTTCGGCATCTGCCATAGCCCGAGAGGAAGCGTTGGTAAACGCACTCATTGTATCTGTTCAAGAGACCTTAAGGTTACAGGGTATTCCATCGGAAATAGCTGAAACTGAAATCCCTTTTGGGACTAAAAAACGCATCAAAGTGGCGAAGGTTTTTCCATTGCCCAAATGTTTTGGCAATCCAATCGAAGAAGAATGGCGTCTGCCAAAACGCACTGTTACTATTTCTAAACGCATTGACAGGCGTTATCCGTTTGAGGAAACCCTTATTAAGAAATGGACAGAACCACCTGTGGTGGATTCACCAATTGCTAGATTGAATAAAGCCACGGTTATTCCTTTAGAAGACGCTCCGTCTTTTAAAGATCCAGTGGATCGCAAGATAGAAGCTATGTCTCGCACCATGTTTTCCTTGATTGGATCAGCTTTCAGACCTATAATAGCTATTGGTCTGGTTTCGCAGGCTGTAACTGAATGGACCAAGTGGTTACGCCGGGACTTAGAAGAGGTCCCTCAGGCGGTATCAGATTTGTTGGAACAAATGATACAGGGGTTACAGTTTGTGTGTGATGCGGCGTTGGACGCCACTCCATTAATGGCGCGAGCATCAGTCTCAGCAGTGGTTCTCAGGCGTACACTGTGGCTAAAAGGTTGGTTAGCCGACCAAGGTTCCAAAAAAGCATTGGCTAATATCCCCTTTTCAGGAGAGCGTCTATTTGGAGCCAACCTAGATGAGATCATTAAGGATCTCACCGGTGGAAAGAGCACCTTTTTACCGCAAAATTTTAAAGGTAGAGGAACTCGTCAAAGACGAGGGCCTTCTTTTTCTGCTCACAAGAGGTTTTTTCGTCCAGCGGGTGAAAAAACTAAGTCCTCCAAAGCTCCTGCAGGAGGCGTCAGGGGTCGTTGGTCGGGCAAGCAAAAGCCCGCCCCCTCCAGACCTGAAGATAAACCATCCAAAGCCTGAAGGTGCGCCCCCACCCATAACTGGGGTGGGGGGACGTCTTCGCCGGTTCCCGGATCCATGGCTTTCCAGAATCCCGGACAAATGGGTTTGCGAAGTCATAAGGTCAGGGTACAAGATCGAGTTTCGATCTCTCCCACCGGCACGATTCTTCCCTTCCAATATCCGACTATCCTCAGATCGTTTAGAAGATCTGCGGAGAGCAGTCACAGATCTACTACAACAAGGAGTGGTAGTCCACGTTCCTTGGACAGAACGGTTTCAAGGGTTTTATTCAAACCTGTTTACAATACCCAGGAAAGAGGGCAAAGTGCGTCCAATTCTGGACTTAAGAGCACTCAATTCTTTCGTCAACATAAGAAGATTCAGAATGGAGTCCATTCGCACAGTAGCAGCCTTCCTGCATCCAGGGGATGTCCTAGCGTCCATAGACATCAAGGACGCCTATCTTCACATTCCCATTTTTCGCAGGACATCAGCGGTTTCTACGCTTTTCCGTAGAGGAGAACCACTATCAGTTTGTGGCGTTACCTTTCGGTCTCGCCACGGCTCCGCGGGTCTTCACGAAGGTGTTGGCCCCAATGTTGGCACTTCTGCGCCAAAGAGGTATATCGATTCCAGGTTACCTAGACGATCTTCTGCTTCATGCAGAGTCTCCTCAGACCTTGCTACAAAACATAGAAATTACTATGATTTCTTTACAGGAATTCGGGTGGCTGGTGAACCAGCAAAAGTCATTTCTGGTTCCCACCCAGAGGCTCGAATATCTGGGTCTAATTCTAGACACAGTCAGGACAAGAGTTTTCCTTCCGGTAGGGAAACTCCGAAAGATTCAATCAGCAGTCCAGTTGTTACTGTCCAACAGCTGGTCTTCCCTTCGGACTTGCATGAGGGTTCTGGGGTTGATGGTGGCTTCATTCGAAGCAGTCCCATTTGCCCAGTCCCATACCCGAATTCTTCAGCAAGAGATTCTTCTCAGATGGAATCGGAATCCGGAATCCCTGGACAATCAGATACGATTGAGCAAACAGACCAGGGAGTCTCTGGTTTGGTGGCTTCGGTCTCCAATGCTCAGCCAGGGAAAGTCATTTCTGCCAATATATTGGACGATAGTGACCACGGATGCCAGTCTATCCGGATGGGGAGGAATTCTCGGTCAGTTATCTGTCCAGGGACTCTGGTCCCCGGAAGAATCCAGGTTACCGATAAATGTATTGGAACTGAGAGCGATCAGACTTTGTCTGATTCACTGGACCGAGCAGCTCCAGGGCAGCCCGGTTCGGATCCAGTCGGACAATGCCACGGCCGTGGCTTATGTCAATCACCAGGGGGGCACCAAGAGTGTCCGAGCGGCCAAAGAAGTGGCTTGCATTCTTCGCTGGGCGGAACGATTTGTTCCAGCAATCTCTGCGGTATTCATTCCGGGGGTGGAGAATTGGCAGGCAGATTATCTCAGCCGTCAGACCCTGGATCAGGGGGAATGGTCCCTCCATCCAGACGTTTTCCACCAGTTGTGCCTACGGTGGGGCACCCCGGATGTGGATCTGTTGGCATCACGATTCAACAGGAAAGTTCAGAGATTCGTGGCTCGCTCCCGCGATCCTCTAGCAGAAACCGCAGACGCACTGATCGCCCCGTGGGGGCAATACCAGCTAATATATGCCTTCCCTCCTCTCGCATTACTGCCAAGACTTCTTCGCAGAATAGAGGAGGAAGGAATCCCAGTAATCCTGGTAGCTCCGGACTGGCCTCGTCGAGCTTGGTACGCCGACATGGTCAGACTGGTGGCGGACGTCCCGTGGAGACTTCCTCTCAGGGAGGATCTACTGTCTCAGGGACCGATCTTCCATCCTGCTTTACGATCGCTGGCTTTAACGGCCTGGCTATTGAGACCCAGGTGCTGAAGGACAAAGGTTTGTCAGCTTCAGTTATTCCTACTCTAGTTGAAGCAAGGAAAGCGACTTCCAGAAAGATTTATCATCGCACATGGAAGTCCTACATTGCATGGTGTGAACCTTTGGGGTTCCGTCCTCGGTCTTATTCGATTAGTCGAATATTGGCTTTTCTGCAACAAGGGGTTGAGCAGAAACTGGCCTTGAGTACTATCAAGGGTCAGGTCTCAGCATTAGCCATCTTCTTTCAGAAGCCTTTGGCTACTCATTCCTTGGTGCGGAACTTCATCCAGGGGGTGCGACATCTGGCTCCGCCAGTGCACGCGCCGTTACCCCCCTGGGATCTTAATTTAGTGTTGTCGGTTCTTCAGAAACCTCC
This sequence comes from Pelophylax lessonae, assembly GCF_965119305.1. Taxonomy (NCBI): domain Eukaryota; kingdom Metazoa; phylum Chordata; class Amphibia; order Anura; family Ranidae; genus Pelophylax; species Pelophylax lessonae. The sequence goes on along the minus strand of NC_138780.1, from coordinate 145,792,224 downwards.
CTTTGAAGATATTAGGGAAATTCCTCTACCCACGTTGTCCCAGAAGGTGGCCTTCTTGGTGGCTATTACTTCTGCACGCAGGGTGTCAGAACTGGCCGCATTATCTTGTCGTTCACCATATCTGGTGGTTCATAGAGATAAGGTGGTTCTTCGTCCGAATCCATCCTTCCTACCAAAAGTGGTTTCAGAATTTCATCTGAATGAAGAAATTGTATTACCTTCCCTGTGTCCTAAGCCCAGTCATCCTCGGGAGTTTGCGTTACACTCCTTGGATGTGGTCCGGGCGATCAGGGTATACTTGAAAACGACAGACTCGTTTCGCAAGACGGATTCACTTTTTGTGATCCCAGATGGACCCAAAAAGGGGTTGCCTGCATCTGCCGCGACCATTTCCAGATGGATCAGACAGACGGTAGTACAGGCTTATTCTATTAAGGGTCGGGAGCCCCCGTTCCCTGTTAAGGCGCACTCCACTCGGGCACTTAGTGCGTCATGGGCCTTTCGCCATCAGGCGTCAGTGGTCCAGGTGTGCAAGGCGGCTACCTGGTCGTCGGTGCATACCTTTTCTAAACATTATAAAGTTGATGTAATGGCATCGTCTGATGCCTCGTTTGGCCGCAAGGTTTTGCAGGCCGCAATTTGAGGAGACCAGTGGTCTACCTCGAGGGTTTTTTTCCGTTGGAAAATTTTTTTCTTTAGTCTCATTCTTTGTTTATAATGAGCCTTTAAAACTTCTAGTTTGGCACCGGTTGGGCCTTCTAGATTGGATTTGATTTTGTCAATCCCACCCCTCATTTGTGGCACTGCTTCTGGATGTCCCAGCTCTTGAGAATCAAGAAGACTACGTCTGTCAATGAGCGATAGAGAAAAATTGATTTTTGTAAGATCTTACCGTAAAATCCTTTTCTCTTAAGCTCATTAACAGACGTAGTACCCGCCCCTCTATCATTGAGTTGGGTTGGGTTAAATTCTCTGTACTGCTTTAAACAGAACTGATTCCCTGTAGCAGAGAGAGGGAGGATATACCCTCAGGGACTGCCCCTAAGGTGGAGCCAGAACGTTTTCTTTCTGCCTAGTCCTACTCCTGCGGAGACAACATAACCCAGCTCTTGAGAATCAAGAAGACTACGTCTGTCAATGAGCTTAAGAGAAAAGGATTTTACGGTAAGATCTTACAAAAATCCATTTTTTTTAATTTAGGCTGTAAGAAAGTTGAAGTCCCAAATCTATAGTAAAATACAGTATATCTGAAAATCAATCCAATCCTGATGTACTGACGGCCTATCTCATCTCATTTCTTGAGGCCCAAAAATGTCAGGGCAGTACAAATATCCCCCTAATTACTTTTTTTTTTTTTTTTTTAAAAAGGAGTAGACAGTCCAAGGTACTTACTAAGAGGCATGGTATGTTGTGGGTTTTTTTTTTTTTAAGTTAAAATTTGGAAAATGAATTACATACTGTCACCAGTACAGTACAGTGTCATCATATAACTGGGGTTTCAGTGATTAGAGACACCGACTGGTCACAGTATGTAAAAAAAAAAAAAATAAATAAACTTTTAATACATCTTCTTTTTTTTTTTTTTTTTTTTTTTTTTTTTTAACCACTTAAGCCCCGGAAGATTTTACCCCCATTCCGACCAGGGGGTATTTTGCGATTCGGCACTGCGTGACTTTAACGGACAATTGCGCGGTCGTGCGACGCTGTACCTAAACGAATTTGGCGTCCTTTTTTTCCCACAAACAGAGCTTTCTTTTGGTGGTATTTGATCACCTGTGTGATTTTTTGATCACGCGCTATAAACAAAAAAAGAGCGTCAATTTTGCAAAAATAGCAATATTTTTCACATTTTTTTATATGAAATTCCCCAAAAAAAAATTTAAAAATCAATTTTTTTTTTACTTTTTCGGCCAATTTCTTTTATGCTACCTATGTTTGGTAAAAAAAATCGCAAAAAGCGTATTTTGATTGGTTTGCGCAAAAGTTATCGCATTTACTAACAAAGGGAAAGATTTCTGTCATTTTTGTTTTTTTTTTTAACGTGTAATGGCGGCGATCTGCGATTTTTTTTTTTTTTTTTTTTTTTTTTTTTTTTTGCGGTACTGCGACATTGGGGTGGACAGATCGGACCCTTGACTGACATTTTTGACACTTTTGGGGTTACCAGTGACATTTCTACAGTAATCAGTGCTATATATATGCACTGTTACTGTAAAAATACACTGGTAGTGAAGGGGTTAACTTTATTTGGGAGGGAGGGGCTGTGTGTATCCCTAGGGGCGTGCTTTCTACTGTGATTGGCTGGGGCTTGAGCTGTATGGACACTGATCAACGGATCTACATACTAGATCCGAGTGATCAGTATCCTAACAGCAAGGAGAATGACAGGTGGCTTGTTTACACAAGCTGCCTGACATTCTCCCTCTCCCCCGCCGATCGCCGAGTGACCGGCGGACATCGGGTCCGCCGGTCACACGCGTGGGGGGGTCCGTGACCACGCGGGAGCGCGCGCTCGCTCCCTAGACCCTCACAAGCTAGTGACGTAGCCCTACGTCACTTTGCCTGTGAGGGGCTGACTGCCGACATAGATCGGCGTTAGGCAGTCGGGAAGTGGTTAAACTTTTTTTCTTTATTACATTTTTTTTTTTAACCACTTTACCACCGGAGGATTTTGCTGTCTTACGTCTGGGCCACTTTTTGTGATTCGGCACTGTGCGACTTTAACTGACAATTGCGTGGTCATGAAACGCCGTACCCAAAACGAAATGTACGTCCTTTTTTTCCCACAAATACTTTCTTTTGGTGGTATTTGATCACCTCTGCGATTTTACTTTTTGCGCTATAAACAAAAAAAGAACGACAATTTTGAAAAAATAACAATATTTTTCAAATTTTTTTGTGAAATTCCCCCCCCAAAAAAATGTAAATATCAAAATTTTTTATCATTTTAGGCTAATTTGTTTTCTGCTACATATTTTTGGTAAAAAAAAAAAATCACAATAAGCGTATTTTGATTGGTTTGCACAAAAGTTATTGCGTTTACTAACTAAGGGAAAGATTTCTGTCGTTTTTGGTGTGTTTTTTTTTTTTGCGGGACTGCGACATTGCGGCGGACAGATCGGACCCTTGACTGACATTTTTGCACTTTTGGGGGTACCAGTGACAGTGCTATAAATATGCACTGTTACTGTAAAAATGACACTGGCAGGGAAGGGGTTAATTTTATTGGAGAGGGAGGGGTTAATGTATGCCTGGTGCTTACTAACGTGTGTGGGGGGAGGTGACTGAGTGACACAAGGACAGATCGCATGTTCAGCTATGTATAGCTTTCTATAGGCCCTTGCACTCTGTTTCGTAAAGATCAGTGAACTTACACTGCGTACAGCTCCGTGCAAAAAAATTTCTAGGAAATCCTGTAATTTCAGTGTACACATGTAAACGTTTGTGAAAACCCTCACATACATGCAGTGTGAATGCGCTCTGTTGGAGTCTAGTGTGTCCTAGTAACAGAAGGATGCCAGGCAGCCTCCTTAAGAAGATGCCTGCGTCCTAGCAATGAAAGCATGCTAGGTGGTTTCAGTGAGAAGCTGTCAGCATTTTAGCAATGGAAGGACACTAGGAGGCTTTTTTTGAGAAGCTGCCTGCATCCAGGGAAGCGAAGGACCCTAGGCAGCTTAGTTGGGAACCCTCCTGCATCCTAGCAACTGCAGGGTTTTAAGGCTCGTACACACTAGACGAAAATTGGACGAAATATCCTCCGATTTTTCTCTTGCTCAGCAGTCATAACCGTTTTTAGTTGATAGTGCATAATGTTCACGAAATTTCTCGTCTGTTTTTTATTTTTTGGAACGGTTGTTCGTAGAGTGTGATGTTAGTATGTATACATGTGAACCCGAGGCCACGCCTTTGAGTGTCTGTATTCTGACATACCAACATTGGTGTATAGAGTTTACATATCCCCTGTACACTGAATGTGTGGCTAGATAGAGAGTCGGTGCTCAGTTCATAGTGCAACGAATATAGATACGAATTATCCATTTCTGTTGTGTTTTTTTTTTTTTATTACAAACTTCCGGGCCCTGTGCGGTCTTTTGTATTTTTCATGGACATACTCATACACATTAAATTAAAATTGGTCGTGGTAGGGAAGGACGATTAAAATTTTGGTGTTTGTCCTCCCTCCGTTTTTTTTCGTTGAAAATGTCGGCATCGGCTGCTGAAAGTTGTGTACACACTAGGCGAAAATCGATTGTAGCTCGGACGGGAATTTTCGGCTGTTTTTCTACTAGTGTGTATCCCACTTTAGGCAGATTCAGTGAGCAGCTGCCTGCATCCTAGCAACATCCTAGAAACATTGCTATTCACACTCTAATGATTTATGCTTGTAAACCTTTCTAAAAAAAATATATACAGGGAGTGCAGAATTATTAGGCAAATTAGTATTTTTGAGGATTAATTTTATTATTGAACAACAACCATGTTCTCAATGAACCCAAAAAACTCATTAATATCAAAGCTGACTATTTTTGGAAGTAGTTTTTAGTTTGTTTTTAGTTTTAGCTATTTTAGGGGGATATATGTGTGTGCAGGTGACTATTACTGTGCATAATTATTAGGCAACTTAAAAATCAATTATACAGTATACCCATTTCAATTATTTTTTTTACCAGTGAAACCAATATAACATCTCAACATTCACAAATATACATTTCTCTTACGTCCTCCGACAGTCGCCGCCTCTTCATATTCGTCACATATGGGGTATTAGACTTTGCTCCGAAGGAGTAGCTAGGCAACAGAATATGTTAACAATAAAGCTTTTAACATATCCCACCCTCAAGGGGTGGTCCCCTCAGTCAATACCCTCCTACTTCCTGCAACCATATCTCAGTTTTTAATGTCTAGCTTGTCAGGAGTGGCTGGCTCTCTCTGTGCTGGGACTTTCTGTCCCAGACTCTTTCTTCTTTTTAAAATTTTGTTTTGAGTTTTTCTCTCTACCTTTACTTAGCTGTTATTTTGTCAGCGTTAGTTAGTTCTTCGGATGAAGAGGATCATGCGGACTGGGTCTCGGGCTGATCCCCCTGGTCGCAGGTCGTGGGTCAGTGGCTTCCCAGTCTGCCATCGAGCGTTCAGCCAGGTAACGCTCCTGGCACAGTGAACGACCCATCCCTGTTCGGTGCAGGGATGATTGGTGAGGTGGCTACCTCACTGGACGCTGTGCGGTTTCTTAACCCCCCTTGTGTGCGTCTTGAATGCGACTCTCCCTGCCTCATGTGCAGCGGCTTGTTCGCCTGTGCGGGTCCCCCACGCCATGTGAGGTAAGTGTATTTATGTGGGGACCTGTCTGTCTGGGGGGGTGTCAGTCTGGGACTGTGTAACCTGCCTCTATTCACACTGCTTGTCTCCCTATCTCTCGGCTGCATGCTGTGGGCTGCAAGGGGGGGGGGGGAGCTGTATGACACTGTGTGTGTCAGACTGGTCAGTGTGAGAAGCTGTGTGCTGTGGGGCATGTTTTTTTGGCATGTTTGGGCATATACAGCGATCGCTGCGGCGATCTGACATGTATTCTGATATTGGAATGTAATGTGTGTTTTAATGCACTGTGGAGCGGCGGTTTCGGCGCCAAACGACGCCATTTTGCCTACACTCGCTCCGGCCGCATGGTTTACATGCATGGCGGCCATTTTCTTGTAGCCTCCATAGGCTTACATAGAGCGCCCTGGCAGCATCACTTCCTCTTTCCAGGAACACCGATCGAGGCAGCAGCAGCGGCGAGGGTCTCCTCAGGTTTTATCCTTCTGTTCTTGCTATCCATTGCCTGTGTTCAGTTTGCATATTCCCTGTGGGGGTCTCATTGTGCTTGAGTGTGGTGCGGTGGGCTGCGCTTGCCGCGCTTGCTTAAAAGGGGCAGTTAACCCTTGGTTGTCTGGCATTACAGGGGCAATGGATTCTCAGGAGGGCAAATTTCCTACAGTATTGGTGGAAAGCCAGGGGACCGCTGTTTCCCCCCCAGGGGGGGATTTAGCCACTATTGTGGCTGGCCTTGCTGCTCAGGTGCAAATGCTGGTGGCTGCTCAATCTACTAAAAGGCCCAGAGTTGCTCTTTCCTCTGATTCTGAGGGTGAAGGTGATGGGGCTGTTATGGCGGGGGCCTCCTTATCGGGGTCCCGCTCCTCTCTTGATCTAGTGGGGTCTGAGGTGGAGGCTGAAGTTGAGGGGGTTGATAATTCTCCCCCTGGCTCGCCTGAAGAGCTTGCAATCATGGATGAGTTGATTGCTTTCATTAAGCAAACGCTGCGTTTGCAGGACGAAGTGTGTCCCCCCGCTGCCCTGGCGGCTTATGGGACGCAGAGGAAATGCAGGACGCCGCAGGTTTTTCCCTGCAATGATGATTTTCAGCGCGCTGTTAAGGATCAATGGCGCAATCTGCGCAAACCTTTTGCGGTACCAAGTAGATTCAAGCTGCGTTATCCTTTTTCGCCTTCCACTGATGAAAGGTGGTGTGTGCCTCCACCAGTGGATCACGCAATTGCGGTTTTGAACAAAGCCACTGCGATTCCTGCAGAGGATTCCCCTGTTTTCCGTGATGCCACGGATAGGAGACTGGAGTCTCTTGCCCGTCATACTTATTCTGTTACGGGTTCTATGCTTAAGGCTCTGTTTGCCTCTCTCATGGCGGCCCAGGCGATCGCAAGTTGGACGCAGATGCTTAGGCGCGTCCTAGTGGCCGACTCGGCCTCGCCGGCGATCCTGGATATGGTGGATCAAATCCACCAGGGTGTCATGTATCTGTGTGATGCGGACCTGGACCTGGTTCCGTTGGCTGCACGTGTGCACAGCGTGGCGGTGTTATCTCGCCGCCTGGTTTGGTTAAAATGTTGGTCGGTGGACCAATCTTCACGTAAGACCTTAGCCAATCTGCCTTATGATGGGTCTCGCCTTTTTGGGGAGTCCCTGGATGTGTTGATTAAGGGGATCACCGGGGGTAAGAGCACTCTCTTGCCCCATTTCCCCAAGGCTAAGGGGGCTTCTGGGAAGAAGCATGCTAATTTTCGGCCCCCTCAGGGGTCCTTTCGTGCCTTTCGGCCGCACTACAAGGGCAAACCGTTCAAAGGTCAAGGCTCTCAGAAGAAGCCCTGGTCTGGTAAACAGAAGTCCGGCCAATCCGGATCTGCAGCCCATAACAGTTCGGCCTGAAGGGGCGCCCTCACCCAGTTTTGGGGTGGGGGGACGCTTGCTCGGTTTTCTTCAGCCCTGGTTGGCCCGTGTGCGGGACAGATGGGTTCAGGAAATCGTTCGATCTGGTTACAAGATCGAGTTTCTCTCTCGGCCGGAGAGCAGATTTTTTCCCTCAAATCTTCAACTGTCTCCAGAGCGCTTGCGGGACCTGCACCTGGCGGTGCGGGACCTGAGGGCTCAGGGAGTGGTGGTTCCGGTGCCTCATCGGGACAGGTTTCGGGGGTTTTATTCCAATCTGTTCACCGTGCCCAGAAAGGAGGGCAAGGTTCGTCCGATTCTGGACTTGAAGGCTCTGAACCGCTCTGTGCGGGTTCTCAAGTTCCGCATGGAATCCCTGCGGTCGGTGGTGGCTGCCCTGGTTCCGGGGGAATTCATGGCCTCCATCGATTTGAAGGATGCGTACCTTCACATCCCCATATTCGAGGGTCATCAGAGATACCTTCGATTTGCCATTGCGGAGGATCACTACCAGTTCGTGGCGTTGCCCTTTGGTCTCGCCTCGGCTCCGCGGGTCTTCACCAAGGTGCTTGCACCGGTTCTGGCATTATTGAGGGCCCAGGGCGTTTCTGTCCTGGGGTATCTGGACGACATTCTGGTTCGGTCTGCGACCAGCCAGGGTCTGGAGAAGGACCTGTCTGTCACGATGCAAACTCTGCAGGAGTTTGGTTGGACGATAAATTTTCCAAAGTCGACACGGAGTCCGTCGGTTCGTCTCCCCTATCTGGGAATGATTCTGGACTCGGTGCAGGCGAAGGTCTTCCTGCCGGAAGACAAACTCAGGACTCTCCGGGAGGAAGTCAGGTCCCTCAGGGACGTTCCGAACTCGTCTCTGCGGACGTGTATGAGTTGTCTGGGATTGATGGTCTCGGCCTTCGAGGCGATTCCTTTCGCCCAGTTTCACACGCGGGGTCTCCAAGCGGAGATCCTGTCCAGGTGGGACGGGCGACCTCAATCTCTGGATCTTCAAATCTCGTTGAGTCATCGCACCAGAGGAAACCTTCTGTGGTGGCTCCAGTCCCCGTTGGTGTCCGGGGGCAAGTCGTTTCGTCCGATCTCGTGGACGGTAATCACCACGGATGCCAGCCTGTCGGGCTGGGGTGGAGTTCTGGGCGTTCTGTCCGCCCAGGGGACTTGGTCGGAGGGGGAGTCTTCCCTTCCGATCAACATTCTGGAATTGCGTGCGATAAGTCTCTGTCTTCATCGCTGGACGGACCGGCTGCAGGGTTGCCCGGTTCGGGTGCAGACGGACAATGCCACGGCGGTGGCCTACATCAACCACCAAGGGGGCACCAGGAGTGCCCGAGCGGCTCGAGAAGTGGCCGACATTCTGTCTTGGGCCGAGACTCATGTCCCGGCGATAACGGCGGTTCACATTCCGGGAGTGGAGAACTGGCAGGCGGACTATCTGAGTCGCCAGACCCTGGATCAGGGGGAATGGTCTCTCCACCCGGCTGTCTTCCAGATGTTGTGCGCGAAGTGGGGTCTTCCAGATGTGGACCTGTTCGCGTCTCGTCTCAACAACAAGGTGAAGAGGTTCGTGGCAAGGACGCGCGACCCTCGGGCAGACGCGTCGGACGCGTTAGTGGCCCCGTGGCATCAGTACAGGCTGATGTACGCGTTTCCACCGATTCAGTTGCTGTCCAGGTTCCTTCGCAGGTTACACTCGGAACGCAATACGGTGATTCTTGTGGCACCGGACTGGCCTCGCCGGTCCTGGTACGCAGACCTCGTGAATCTGGCGGTCGACGCCCCGTGGCGTCTACCTCTTCGAGACGATCTACTGTCTCAAGGACCGATATACCATCCTGCTTTACAGTCGCTGGCTTTGACGGCCTGGCTGTTGAGACCGAGGTCCTGAAGGAGAGGGGTCTCTCTCCGGAGGTCGTTCATACTTTAATCAACGCGAGGAAGTCTTCCTCAGGGAAGGTTTATTACCGTACTTGGAAGGCCTATTTTGCCTGGTGTGAGTCCAGGGGGTTTTCACCCCGCACGTACTCGGTGTCCCGTGTGCTGTCTTGCCTTCAAACGGGTGTTGATCAGCGTTTGGCGCTGGCTACGATAAAGGGTCAGGTGTCTGCTCTGGCCGTTCTGTTTCAACGTCCCGTGGCTTCCAACCCATTGGTTGGCACCTTTGTTCAGGGTGTGCGGCATCTGGTTCCCCCTAGGCGGGATCCTCTGCCCCCTTGGGACTTGAATCTCGTTCTATCTGTGTTACAACGTGCTCCTTTTGAACAGATCAGGGAGATCTCGTTGTCTATGTTGTCCAAAAAGGTCGCCTTTTTGGTGGCGATCACTTCGGCTCGCAGAGTGTCGGAGCTGGCGGCTTTGTCCTGCAAGTCTCCGTACCTGGTTATTCATTTGGATAAGGTGGTCTTGCGACCTAATCCTTCTTTTCTTCCGAAACGAGTTTCAGAATTCCATCTTAATGAGGATATTGTCTTGCCTTCGTTGTGCACGAAGCCTAAACATCCAAAGGAGGTGAGATTGCACTCTCTGGATGTTGTTCGGGCGATAAGGGTTTACCTTAAATCGACTGAGTCTTTTCGTAAGACGGACTCCTTGTTTGTTCTTCCAGAGGGTCCTCGGAAGGGCATGGCGGCTTCGGCCTCTACCATCGCCAAATGGATCAGGCAGACCATTGAACAGGCCTATGCTTTGCAGGGGAAGGTTCCCCCTGTGCCTGTGAAGGCGCACTCTACTAGATCTCGGAGTACGTCTTGGGCCTGTCGTCATGGGGCTTCTGTAGCCCAGGTGTGTAAGGCGGCGACCTGGTCGACCGTGCACACTTTCACAAAATTCTACAAAGTAGATGTTCAGGCATCGGCGGATGCTTCCTTTGGCCGCAAGGTTCTTAGTGCGGCTGTTCCCTAGGGTCCCTTGTTGGGGACTCCTGGCTGTTGGGATAAGTTTTATATCCCCTGGTTTTTTTGTCTTTTCCTGGGTTGTTGCTCCTGTTGAGCACTTGTTTTTTGCTGTTGCCCAGCTGGTTTCCTTCCTTTGGTAAGGTTCCTTTCCTTGATGCGGAGACTGCGTTGCCTTTCGGCGCGGATGCGTTTCCCACCCCTCATGTTTGCACTGCTTTGGGACGTCCCCATATGTGACGAATATGAAGAGGCGGCGACTGTCGGAGGACGTAAGAGAAAACGGAATTTTTGTAAAATCTTACCTGTAAAATTCCTTTCTCTGAGTTCTCCGACAGTCGCCGCCCCCGCCCCTCTTTTGGGGTTTGGTTGTATACTCTACTGCTATTCCACTAAAACTGAGATATCGTTGCAGGAAGTAGGAGGGTATTGACTGAGGGGACCACCCCTTGAGGGTGGGATATGTTAAAAGCTTTATTGTTAACATATTCTGTTGCCTAGCTACTCCTTCGGAGCAAAGTCTAATACCCCATATGTGACGAATATGAAGAGGCGGCGACTGTCGGAGGACTCAGAGAAAGGAATTTTCTCTTACGTCCTCCGACAGTCGCCGCCTCTTCATATTCGTCACATATGGGGTATTAGACTTTGCTCCGAAGGAGTAGCTAGGCAACAGAATATGTTAACAATAAAGCTTTAACATATCCCACCCTCAAGGGGTGGTCCCCTCAGTCAATACCCTCCTACTTCCTGCAACCATATCTCAGTTTTAATGTCTAGCTTGTCAGGAGTGGCTGGCTCTCTCTGTGCTGGGACTTTCTGTCCCAGACTCTTTCTTCTTTTTAATATTTTGTTTGAGTTTTCTCTCTATCTTTACTTAGCTGTTATTTTTGTCAGCATTAGTTAGTTCTTCGGACGAAGAGGATCATGCGGACTGGGTCTCGGGCTGATCCCCCTGGTCGCAGGTCGTGGGTCAGTGGCTTCCCAGTCTGCCATCGAGCGTTCAGCCAGGTAACGCTCCTGGCACAGTGAACGACCCATCCCTGTTCGGTGCAGGGATGATTGGTGAGGTGGCTACCTCACTGGACGCTGTGCGGTTTCTTAACCCCCCTTGTGTGCGTCTTGAATTGCGACTCTCCCTGCCTCATGTGCAGCGGCTTGTTCGCCTGTGCGGGTTCCCCACGCCATGTGAGGTAAGTGTATTTATGTGGGGACCTGTCTGTCTGGGGGGGGTCTCAGTCTGGGACTGTGTAACCTGCCTTTAATCACACTGCTTGTCTCCCTATCTCTCGGCTGCATGCTGTGGGCTGCAAGGGGGGGGGGGGGAGCTGTATGACACTGTGTGTGTCAGGCTGGGCAGTGTGAGAAGCTGTGTGCTGTGGGGCATGTTTTTTCTTGGCATGTTTGGGCATATACAGTGATCGCTGCGGCGATCTAACATGTATCCTTATATTGGGATGTAATGTGTGTGTTTTTATGCACTGTGGAGCGGCGTTTTCGGCGCCAAACGACGCCATTTTACCGGCGCCCGCTCCGGCCGCATGGTTTACATGCACGGCGGCCATTTTCTTGTAGCCTCCATAGGCTTACATAGAGCGCCCTGGCAGCATCACTTCCTCTTTCCAGGAACACCGATCGAGGCAGCAGCAGCAGCGGGGTCTCCTCAGGTTTTATCCTTCTGTTCTTGCTATCCATTGCCTGTATTCAGTTTGTATATTCCCTGTGGGGGTCTCATTGTGCCTGAGTGTGGTGCGGTGGGCTGCGCTTGCCGCGCTTGCTAAAAGGGGGCAGTTAACCCTTGGTTGTCTGGCATTACAGGGGCAATGGATTCTCAGGAGGGCAAGTTTCCTACAGTATTGGTGGAAAGCCAGGGGACTGCTGTTTCCCCCCCAGGGGGGGATTTAGCCACTATTGTGGCTGGCCTTACTGCCCAGGTGCAAATGCTGGTGGCTGCTCAATCTACTAAACGGCCCAGAGTTGCTCTGTCCTCTGATTCTGAGGGTGAAGGTGATGGGGCTGTTCTGGCAGGGACCTCCTTATCGGGGTCCCGCTCCTCTCTTGATCTAGTGGGGTCTGAGGCTGAAGTTGAAGGGGTTGATAATTCTCCCCCTGGCTCGCCTGAAGAGCTTGCAATCATGGATGAGTTGATTGCTTCCATTAAGCAGACGCTACGTTTGCAAGACGAAGTGTGTCCCCCCGCTGCCTTGGCGACTTATGGGACGCAGAGGAAATGCAGGACGCCGCAGGTTTTTCCCTGCAATGCTGATTTTCAGCGCGCTGTTAAGGATCAATGGCGCGATCTGCGCAAGCCTTTTGCGGTACCAAGTAAATTCAAGCTGCGTTATCCTTTCTCGCCTGCCACTGATGAACGGTGGTGTGTGCCTCCGCCAGTGGATCATGCAATTGCGGTTTTGAACAAAGCCACTGCGATTCCTGCAGAGGCTTCCCCTGTTTTCCGTGATGCCACGGATAGGAGACTGGAGTCTCTTGCCCGTCATACTTATTCTGTTACGGGTTCTATGCTTAAGGCTCTGTTTGCTTCTCTCATGGCGGCCCAGGCGATCGCAAGTTGGACGCAGATGCTTAGGCGCGTCCTAGTGGCCGATTCGGCCTCGGCGGCGACCCTGGATAGGGTGGATCAGATCCACCAGGGTGTCATGTATCTGTGTGATGCGGACCTGGACCTGATTCCGTTGGCTGCACGTGTGCACAGCGTGGCGGTGTTGTCTCGCCGCCTGGTTTGGTTGAAATGTTGGTCGGTAGACCAATCTTCCCGTAAGACCTTAGCCAATCTGCCTTATGATGGGTCTCGCCTTTTTGGGGAGTCCCTGGATGTGTTGATTAAGGGGATCACCGGAGGTAAGAGCACTCTCTTGCCCCATTTCCCCAAGGCTAAGGGGGCTTCTGGGAAGAAGCATGCTAATTTTCGGCCCCCTCAGGGGTCCTTTCGTGCCTTTCGGCCGCACTACAAGGGCAAACCGTTCAAAGGCCAAGGCTCTCAGAAGAAGCCCTGGTCTGGGAAACAGAAGTCCGGCCAATCCGGACCTGCAGCCCATAACAGTTCGGCCTGAAGGGGCGCCCTCACCCAGTTTTGGGGTGGGGGGACGCTTGCTCGGTTTTCTTCAGCCCTGGTTGGCCCGTGTGCGGGACAGATGGGTTCTGGAAATCGTTCGATCTGGTTATAAGATCGAGTTTCTCTCTCGGCCGGAGAGCAGATTTTTTCCCTCAAATCTTCAACTGTCTCCAGAGCGCCTGCGGGATCTGCACCTGGCGGTAAGGGACCTAAGGGCTCAGGGAGTGGTGGTTCCGGTGCCTCATCGGGACAGATTTCGGGGGTTTTATTCCAATCCTGTTCACCGTGCCCAGGAAGGAGGGCAAGGTTCGTCCGATTCTGGACTTGAAGGCTCTGAACCGCTCTGTGCGGGTTCGCAAGTTCCGCATGGAATCCCTGCGCTCGGTGGTGGCTGCCCTCGTTCCGGGGGAATTCATGGCCTCCATCGATTTGAAGGATGCGTACCTTCACATCCCCATATTCGAGGGTCATCAGAGATACCTTCGATTTGCCATTGCGGAGGATCACTACCAGTTCGTGGCGTTGCCCTTTGGTCTCGCCTCGGCTCCGCGGGTCTTCACCAAGGTGCTTGCACCGGTTCTGGCATTATTGAGGGCCCAGGGCATTTCTGTCCTGGGGTATCTGGACGACATTCTGGTTCGGTCTGCGACCAGACAGGGTCTGGAGGAGGACCTGTCTGTCACAATGCAAACTCTACAGGAGTTTGGTTGGACGATAAATGTTCCAAAGTCGACACTGAGTCCGTCGGTTCGTCTCCCCTATCTGGGAATGATACTGGACTCGGTGCAGGCGAAGGTCTTCCTGCCGGAAGACAAACTCAGGACTCTTCAGGAGGAAGTCAGGTCCCTCAGGGACCTTCCGCACTCGTCTCTGCGGACGTGTATGAGATGTCTGGGATTGATGGTCTCGGCCTTCGAGGCGATTCCTTTCGCGCAGTTTCACACGCGGGGTCTCCAAGCGGAGATCCTGTCCAGGTGGGACGGGCGACCTCAATCTCTGGATCTTCAGATCTCGTTGAGTCATCGCACCAGGGAAAACCTTCTGTGGTGGCTCCAGTCCCCGTTGGTGTCCGGGGGCAAGTCGTTTCGTCCGATCTCGTGGACGGTAATCACCACGGATGCCAGCCTGTCGGGCTGGGGTGGTGTTCTGGGCGTTCTGTCCGCCCAGGGGACCTGGTCGAAGGGGGAGTCTTCCCTCCCGATCAACATTCTGGAATTGCGTGCGATAAGGCTCTGTCTTCATCGCTGGACGGACCGACTGCAGGGCTGCCCGGTTCGGGTGCAGACGGACAATGCCACGGCGGTGGCCTACATCAACCACCAAGGGGGCACCAGGAGTGCCCGAGCGGCTCGAAGTGGCCGACATTCTATCTTGGGCCGAGACTCATGTCCCGGCGATAACGGCGGTTCACATTCCGGGAGTGGAGAACTGGCAGGCGGACTATCTGAGTCGCCAGACCCTGGATCAGGGGGAATGGTCTCTCCACCCGGCTGTCTTCCAGATGTTGTGCGCGAAGTGGGGTCTTCCAGATGTGGACCTGTTCGCGTCTCGCCTCAACTCCAAGGTGAAGAGGTTCGTGGCAAGGACGCGCGACCCTCGGGCAGACGCGTCGGACGCGTTAGTGGCCCCGTGGCATCAGTACAGGCTGATGTACGCGTTTCCACCGATTCAGTTGCTGTCCAGGTTCCTTCGCAGGTTACACTCGGAACGCAGCACGGTGATTCTTGTGGCACCGGACTGGCCTCGCCGGTCCTGGTACGCAGACCTCGTGAATCTGGCGGTCGACGCCTCTTGGCGTCTGCCTCTTCGAGACGATCTACTGTCTCAAGGACCGATTTACCATCCTGCTTTACAGTCGCTGGCTTTGACGGCCTGGCTGTTGAGACCGAGGTCCTGAAGGAGAAGGGTCTCTCTCCAGAGGTCGTTCATACTTTGATCAACGCGAGGAAGTCTTCCTCGGAAGGTTTATTACCGTACTTGGAAGGCCTATTTTGCCTGGTGTGAGTCCAGGGGGTTTTCACCCCGCACGTACTCGGTTTCCCGTGTGCTGTCTTTCCTTCAGACGGGTGTCGATCAGCGTTTGGCGCTGGCTACGATAAAGGGTCAGGTGTCTGCGTTGGCCGTTCTGTTTCAACGTCCCGTGGCTTCCAACTCCTTGGTTGGCACCTTTATTCAGGGTGTGCGGCATCTGGTTCCTCCTAGGAGGGATCCTTTGCCCCCTTGGGACTTGAATCTCGTTCTATCTGTGTTACAACGTGCTCCTTTTGAACAGATCAGGGAGATCTCGTTGTCTATGTTGTCCAAAAAGGTCGCCTTTTTGGTGGCGATCACTTCGGCTCGCAGAGTGTCGGAACTGGCGGCTTTGTCCTGCAAGTCTCCGTACCTGGTTGTTCATTTGGATAAGGTGGTCTTGCGACCTAATCCTTCTTTTCTGCCGAAACGAGTTTCGGAATTCCATCTTAACGAGGATATTGTTTTGCCTTCGTTGTGCACGAAGCCTAAACATCCAAAGGAGATGAGATTGCACTCTCTGGATGTTGTTCGGGCGATAAGGGTTTACCTTAAATCGACTGAGTCTTTTCGTAAGACGGACTCCTTGTTTGTTCTTCCAGAGGGTCCTCGGAAGGGCATGGCGGCTTCGGCCTCTACCATCGCCAAATGGATCAGGCAGACCATTGAACAGGCCTATGCCTTGCAGGGGAAGGTTCCCCCTGTGCCTGTGAAGGCGCACTCTACTAGATCTCTGAGTACGTCTTGGGCCTGCCGTCATGGGGCTTCTGTAGCCCAGGTGTGTAAGGCGGCGACTTGGTCGACCGTGCACACTTTCACAAAATTCTACAAAGTAGATGTTCAGGCATCGGCGGATGCTTCCTTTGGCCGCAAGGTTCTTAGTGCGGCTGTTCCCTAGGGTCCCTTGTTGGGGACTCCTGGCTGTTGGGATAGTTTTTTGTATTCCCTGGGTTTTTTGTCTTTTCCTGGGTTGTTGCTCCTGTTGAGCACTTTTTTTGCCGTTGCCCAGCTGGTTTCCTTCCTTTGGTAAGGTTCCTTTCTTTGATGTGGAGACTGCGTTGCCTTTCGGCGCGGATGCGTTTCCCACCCCTCATGTTTGCACTGCTTTGGGACGTCCCCATATGTGACGAATATGAAGAGGCGGCGACTGTCGGAGGACGTAAGAGAAAACGGAATTTTTGTAAAATCTTACCTGTAAAATTCCTTTCTCTGAGTCCTCCGACAGTCGCCGCCCCCGCCCCTCCTTTGGGGTTTGAATGTATACTCTACTGCTATTCCACTAAAACTGAGATATGGTTGCAGGAAGTAGGAGGGTATTGACTGAGGGGACCACCCCTTGAGGGTGGGATATGTTAAAGCTTTATTGTTAACATATTCTGTTGCCTAGCTACTCCTTCGGAGCAAAGTCTAATACCCCATATGTGACGAATATGAAGAGGCGGCGACTGTCGGAGGACTCAGAGAAAGGAATTTTACAGGTAAGATTTTACAAAAATTCCGTTTTACAGGTAAGATTTTACAAAAATTCCGTTTTCTGACATTCAAAAACAAAACAAAAACAAATCAGTGACCAATATAGCCACCTTTCTTTGCAAGGACACTCAAAAGCCTGCCATCCGTGGATTCTGTCAGTGTTTTGATCTGTTCACCATCAACATTGCGTGCAGCAGCAACCACAGCCTCCCAGACACTGTTCAGAGAGGTGTACTGTTTTCCCTCCTTGTAAATCTCACATTTGATGATGGACCACATGTTCTCAATGGGGTTCAGATCAGGTGAACAAGGAGGCCATGTCATTAGCTTTTCTTCTTTTATATCCTTTCTTGCCAGCCACGCTGTGGAGTACTTGGACGCCCCACAAGCTCATCTTTGATAATACCAGCCCAAACCAGTACTCCACCTCCACCTTGCTGGCGTCTGAGTCGTACTGGAGCTCTCTGCCCTTTACCAATCCAGCCACGGGCCCATCCATCTGGCCCATCAAGACTCACTCTCATTTCATCAGTCCATAAAACCTTTGAAAAATCAGTCTTGAGATATTTCTTGGTCCAGTCTTGACGTTTCAGCTTGTGTGTCTTGTTCAGTGGTGGTCGTCTTTCAGCCTTTCTTACCTTGGCCATGTCTCTGAGTATTGCACACCTTGTGCTTTTGGGCACTCCAGTGATGTTGCAGCTCTGAAATATGGCCAAACTGGTGGCAAGTGGCATCTTGGCAGCTGCACGCTTGACTTTTCTCAGTTCATGGGCTGTTATTTTGCGCCTTGGTTTTTCCACACGCTTCTTGCGACCCTGTTGACTATTTTGAATGAAATGCTTGATTGTTCGATGATCACGCTTCAGAAGCTTTGCAATTTTAAGAGTGCTGCGTCCCTCTGCAAGATATCTCACTATTTTTGACTTTTCTGAGCCTGTCAAGTCCTTCTTTTGACCCATTTTGCCCAAGGAAAGGAAGTTGCCTAATAATTATGCACACCTGATATAGGGTGTTGATGTCATTAGACCACACCCCTTCTCATTACAGAGATGCACATCACCTAATATGCTTAATTGGTAGTAGGCTTTCGAGCCTATACAGCTTGGAGTAAGACAACATGCATAAAGAGGATGATGTGGTCAAAATACTCATTTGCCTAATAATTCTGCACTCCCTGTATGTATGTATGTATGTATGTATGTATGTATGTATGTATGTGTATATATATATATATATATATATATAATATACTTTTTACACAACATTTTGCTGTCAACTTCTGCCAACAAGATCCTGTGTGCTAGTTGTATTTTCTTATGGCCATGTGCATGAACACTAGGAAATCCATTATCTTGTCAGTTAACAGCAACAGTTTTTTTTTCCCCTTTGGGATAAAGGTTATAAACACAAATGAATAAAAGCTGATCGCTGTAAGCACCCCTGCCAGTGGTAAATGTTTTTTCTCAGCCCTGTAATGGCTACATTTACAGAAGAGCTTGTTCTGTTGAAAAACAGATTTATTGGCCACACCACCAGGTCAAAATAAGGAAAAAGCCTAAAACAATAAAATGGATACAGCTGCCACATCTAAGAATTGGTAAGCTGCAATATAATGTTGGCTTTTGGGTTTAATACCGGATTTAAGGTTCTCCTTCGCCTGTCATCAATCTCTACCTATACCGTGTTTTATAATGAATGTATAATATAAAGGCCACAACAGAATATTGTAAAGTGAATGGAAAAGAGTGCAGTTCAGTTGTGACTCCTAATTATCCTGTCTATGTGACAGAGGCATGGAACCTTTATGATTGGATGAACTGCCTCCTTTTAGTTGATGTATTATGTTTATTGCTTGTCATGTCTATTCTGGGCTACTGCAAGAGAGAGAAGAAGCTTTCTGAATTTTATCTTGTGTGAACATTAACAACATGGCAGCATTGTGGACAGTCGCCAGAATACAAACACAAGCCCTAGTTGGCGCATTACTGGAAGATAGACGATCCACATTTTTTCAGGTAAGAAAACCCATCATTTATTTGCATTTTTTCCTATTAAACAATATTTCGGTTTATTTTAAAATACCTTGCTTCATTTTTTGACCTCCATGCCTTTTGGCACCAAATTTTAAGCAGAAAATGTATTTGTTTTTAAGGTTAGAACTACATGAGGTCAGTCAGTCTCTTCCTGCTCCTTTGCAGTAGCTCAGTGGACAGGACCCTGTGCTGCAGACTACTACTCCGTGATTATGTGTAAGTACTTAATGAAAAAAAAATACATAAATGTAAGCTACTATTCAAGGAGCTTAGGGATTATTTTTTATGTTTCTTGCTTTTCCTTTTCACAGGAGATGAAGGGAGAGATGAACAGAGACGGCCATTTCCCTCAACCAGCAGAGGTCTTGAAGATATGCATCAATGTGTATCATCCCCACACTGCTCTAAAGCCAAGATCTTTCCACACTGTTCTTTAAAGAAAGAGAATATGCCATTTTCTCATTCTGAGTGCATGGTAACAGCCATGGATGAGGACCGGCTTTCTCTATCGGGGGGCTCATATGTTGAGGAAGTCTGTCATGCAAATTTAGGGCATACAACTGCAGAAAAGCTGTTAAATGCCCATATTATAGGCAGTACGCCCTCCAATTTTCCTCCACATGTTGATGAATCCGCTCAGGGACAGATGACCATAGCTGAGGTGTCCTCCAATTGCTTGTCTGAATCAGACCTTTATCTGGCTGAGCATGATTCTTCTTCAGACAGCCAAGCATCCAGCCAACATGAACGACCTAAAGTGAGGAAAAAAAAGAAATATAGGCGGCGTTCTTTATTGGTATCAGAGTCAAAAAAACCTATGAACTTTCAGATATCTCCTGAGGAACGTGCAAGCAGGGCCCAGTGTACTTCCAGGGGACAATTTTCCTGTGTTGACCAAAGATTAAGAGATCTTTGTGAACTCCAGAGGAGCATGGCTACTGACCTGCGAGGTTTGCGCGGAGAGATGGCCAACATTGGTTTGATACTGGGAAAAATGCTGGAACTTCTTGAGAAATCTTCAGCTGCCAATACTGGGGTAACAGAGAAGCTTCAACATGAAAGAAACTAAAACATGAGATCATTTTGCAGCTGTCTCAAGTAGGAGTAATGAGTCTGGATCATTGACTGTTCTTAGCTGTTTCTTTTGTTATAATGTGCATTTTGTATTTCCTTGTAAATAAAAAAAATCTGCTTTTAGTGTGCTTGTTGGTGTCTGCTGTAATTCATGATCATAAAATGGAACTTTGGTCACGCCATTTTTAATTATCAGACAAATTCAGGAAAGCTCAGATTCTTTTAGGTTTTTTTCTGTGTTCTCATTGACCGATATTCTTTCACTTCTTATCCTGTGATAAGACAAAGTGAAGAGAAATCTACACAAGCACCAAAATAATAAATACAATTTTGACAAAAGTTCTAATCTTTTGCATTTTGGGAAAAAATACCTGGTGTTGCAGTTTGGCAAAAGCCTACCAGTGATTATTATACCCTATTTCATACTTTTCCCAATAATGTGTGGAGATGTTTTTTTTCCTTTTTGTTAAAGTGAATTTGTACTTTTGCATATTCAACATAAAGCAATCATTGTGCTTGATGTCAGGTGCTGTACTAGTGCTTGTACCTACCCTCCAGATCTCCAGAAGCTGTTTGGGTTTTGGGTGAGGACACAGCAAGACATTAGTGGGCTCAGGGGTTGTAGTGGATGCTCATACACACCTAGTTATGGAAGGTATTGCACTTCACCAATAGTAGTTCTGGGTTGATGGCGCTCTGATGGGGCAGTGGGATATTGAGTGGAAGGAAAGTAGGTGTAAGCAGCAGAAAGCTTATACTGTTCTGGCCACATCCCTCCCTACAGATGCTCCTACAGTTCTCATGTCAGCATGTTCTTTTTGATTTGCTCTGTAATCCAGTTTTGTTTTGCTTTTTATAATTATATAGTTATCCATGTGCAACCTGATTGTTGGGCTGGCTTTGTGGTTACCAAAAAGCCATTTTACAGGGTCTGACAACTCCAGCCTTCTACTAAGCAGATGTAACAGACTTAGTAGGAGAAGGTTTAGACTTCTTAAAGGGTGACTGGTGCAACTTCAGCCCCTTTCACACTTGTTGGGACTTGTCCTTTGACTTGGGACTGCAAAGTGGGATGACAAGTCTTACTCCATGATTTCCAAGTTCCATTTAAAGCTGTGTGACTTCAAGCTGAAACGACTTCAGAGTAGTCCCTGCACTACTTTGGTCCGACTTTGATCCCATAGACCTCAAGATTACACAGGCATTGCTTCAAGTCCAGTCAAAATTGTGCAACTTTTAGGTCGTACAAGTGTGAAAGGGGCCTTCCTCTTTGTCTCAGGTCGGATCTAGTGGGTTGCTGGGGTGGTCCACCGGGTCTGAGACCAGTGGATCTATTGTACCAATAACACTGTGTAACACTGTGGGGTTGATTTACTAAAACTGGAGAGAGTGCAAAATCTTTTGCAGCTCTGCACAAAAACCAATTGGCTTCCAGGTTTTTTTTTTTTTTTTCAAAGCTTAGTTGAACAAGCTGAAATTAGAAGCTGATTGGCTACCATGCACAGCTGCACCAGATTTTGCACACTCCAGTTTTAGTAGATCAACCTCTGTAACAGATTGTTAGTGACACACAGTGTTGACATTGTGCCCCCTGACTTTTTTTACTGCACCCCCAGATCAGACAGTGGCCTTGCTCACTGTGCTTTCTGAATTGCCAAACACATTGAGACTTCGAAGACCAAGTTTAGTCTGGTGGCTGTGAAATATTTAGTACAGCTATGTTTTTTTTTTTTTTTGTTGAGACCACAAGAATCTTGGAGGGGTGTTTTTAAGATCACTGACAAAGGAGATGTGTCTGCACCGTTCATCACAGCAGTCCCATTAGCCCTGGGTGGTGTGATGGGCCCATGATGCCCTGGACTCTCAAGAAATAGATTGAATGGATGTAATTAAACCTAAAAGACAAGCAGCAGCAGGACTGAGCAGTAATCTTCCAGGGTCAGATAATGCCATAAAATCTTCTTTTTTGGTTTTGTTTTAAGTCGTGCTGAACTTTATTCTTTCACTTTGTAGTTTAAAGCGATTGTAAAGTCTAGTTTTTTTTTTTCCCCTATAAAAATAACAAACATGTTATACTTACCTGCTCTGTTGCAGTGGATT
This sequence comes from Pelophylax lessonae, assembly GCF_965119305.1. Taxonomy (NCBI): domain Eukaryota; kingdom Metazoa; phylum Chordata; class Amphibia; order Anura; family Ranidae; genus Pelophylax; species Pelophylax lessonae. The sequence continues at coordinate 145,770,361 of NC_138780.1, read as the reverse complement.
TGCACAGAGCAGCCCAGATCCCCCTCTTCTTGGGTCCCTCTTCTGCTGTCCTGGCCCCTCCCTCCTGTTCAGTGCCCCCACAGCAAGCAGCTTGCTATGGGGACACCCGAGCTAAATCATAGCTCCCTGTGTCCATTCAGACCCCGCCTCACCCCCTGACTCCTGATTGGCTAGCTGACTCAAACAGCAGCGGCAGCCAATGGTGCCGCTGCTGTGTCTCAGCCAATCAGGAGGGAGAATTTTTGACAGCTTAGACACTTGTGGACATTGCTGGACAGAGAGGGACCTCGGGTAAGTATGAGGGGGGGCTGCTACACACAGGTTTTTTATCCTAATGCATAAAAATGCATTAAGATAAAAAAAAAAAAAAAAAAACCTTCGGCCTTTCCAACTCCTATAAAGAGGGAATTGGACATTAACCATCTTTTAGCCCCTGCCTATTCAGTCCACCATTATGCCATCATGTCATTTGAATAGATTAGGCTTTCCGTTTATGGCCAGCTATACACTGTTCAAATCTCGGCAGGTTCAGCAGCCAGGAACCGACCGAGATTCAAATCGTTAATGGACAGGCTGAATGTACCAAGTTGATCGATCAACTTGGGTACAGCCAGCCTGCTGAATGCTCTTGCGATTATCACTAGTGGCTGCTAACAATAATCGCTGTCTTCTCTCAGTGGGGATGGGTTTTCCCTGCCAGGAGAAGACAATGATCTGGCAGGAGGGATTTCCGCATCAACACTGTCTGTCTGTGTTAATGGGGGAATCAAGCAATTTTCTTTCCTGCAACCCATGTGTGCAGGAAATAAAATTGTTCTGTGTATGGCTGACCTAAGACTGGAACCAGATAGCAGCTACCTCCTGAAAGGGTAAGCTGCTCATTCAGGTGAAGAATGGAAGGTTTTCCAGTGAAATATGTTGAGTTGCCTGTGTGTTTAAAGTTTGGCAATAGACAGACAGCATAACCTTTTCCATTACCTTACTCCATATATTTGTGCAGCTCTAGTGGTGCATGATGTTTGTTTAAAGGGGAAGGCCTTCGCAAAACATTTTGGTATACATTTTAATTTTATAAGTTTACGATTTCAAATAAACAATGTCAATTTCTATGTAAATATTCACTTTAGGTGCTTTTCCGGTGTATTTTTTTTTTTTTTTTTTTTTTTTATTGTAACACAATATCGATTGTATGTGCAATATTTTAAATCGTTTTTTGTATTTTATTTATTTTATATTACACCATCATCACAAATCATTCCTCTTTGCAGTACAGATCATCACAGTGAATGTAGTACATGGTGAACATGCTTGTGTCTATGATCGTACTGCTGTGTATTCATTTTTTAATCATTACTAGTATTTGAAGTTTTCTGAATGTGGCACCAAGGGTAAAAATAGACATACACACAATGTCAGTGAATGGCTGGAAAATGCTCTGTAGCAGGATCACAAGCCCAGGAGGTGATCAGAGCCACTGAGTCCTACTACCTTTACCACAGGATTGCCACAAATAAGTGTTATATCTTGTCTCCAAGCACAATACACAATAGAAATGTGATATATACATACACATACACACACACACACACACACACACACACACACACACACACATTCACACACACTCTCACAAAAGTAAGTACACCCCTCACATTTTTGTAAATATTTTATTATATCTTTTCATGTGACAACACTGAATAAATGACACTTTGCTACAATGTAAAGTAGTGAGTGTACAGCTTGTATAACAGTGTAAATTTGCTGTCCCCTCAAAATAACTCAACACACAACCATTAATGTCTAAACCCCTGCCAACAAAAGTGAGTATATCCCTAAGTGAAAATGTCTAAATTGGGCCCAATTAGCCCTTTTCACTTCTCGGTGTCATGTGACTCGTTAGTATTACAGGGTCTCAGGTGTGAACGGGGAGCAGGTGTGTTAAATGTGGTGTTATTGCTGCTCTCTCTCTCATACTTGTCACTGGAAGTTCAACATGGCACCTCATGGCAAAGAACTCTGAGGGTCTCAAAAAAAGAATTGTTGCTCTACATAAAGATGGCCTAGGCTATAAGAAGATTGCCAAGAAACTGAGCTTCAGCACGGTGGCCAAGACCATACAGCAGTTTAACAAGACAGGTTCCACTCGGAACAGGTTGAGTTGAGTGCACGTGCTCAGCGTCATATCCAGAGGTTTTCTTTGGGAAATAGACATATAAGTGTTGCCAGCATTTCTGCAGAGGTTGAAGGGGTGGGGTGGGGGTCAGCCTGTCAGTGCTCAGACCATACGCCGCACACTGCATCAAAGTGGTCTGCATGGCTGTCATCCCAGAAGGAAGTCTGTTCTAAAGATGATGCCCAAGAAAGCCTGCAAACAGTTTGCTGAAGACAAGCAGACGAAGGACATGGATTACTGGAAGGAGCGCAAGATCCCTACATCCATCAGTGCCGTGATGTCGTGGAAGAGGACTCCAGTGGCAACCCGTGAAGCTCTGGTGAACTCCATGCCCAAGAGCGATAAGGCAGTGCTGGAAAATAATGGTGGCCACACAAAATATTCACAGTTTGTGCCCAATCTGGACATTTTCACTTAGGGATGTACTCCCTTTTGCTGCCAGCAGTTTAGACATGAATGGCTGTGTGTTGAGTTTTTTTGAGGGGACAGCAAATTTACACTGTTATACAAGCTGTACACTCACTACTTTACATTGTAGCAATTTCTTCAGTGTTGTCACATGAAAAGATATAATAAAATATTTACAAAAATGTGAGGGGGTGTACTCACTTTTGTGATATACTGTTTATGCAGCAACAGGCTACGTTTTGGTTATGGGACTTTTTTTCTCAGCTGCATTTAGCAACACCGCTTTGTCTAGTAGTGTTTCCCCACCAATATTTCAACAGTATAAATGAATGGCCAGTGCGCTCACCTATAACAGCAAGGAGCACATGGAATGGCTACCCTGCCAAATAAAGAACTAATACCTATCTTGCCACCTATGCCACCAAGAGCTAAGCTTGCTGATCAGTATCCGACACTTCAGGCTAGCAGTGAAATTCTATTCCGAATTCTACATTTGAGATTTGCTTCAGTGTGTATCTTTTATACTGTATTTTACATTATAGGAAGGTTTCTGATGATGTGAGTAGAGATCATTGAGCCTGGATGTCCTCTACCCAAGAAGGAATATTTGTCATTTATGCTCAAGATGGCCAGAAGCGGAACACGCTGGTTACATTTTCTCTCCAGATGTAAAAAGAAGATTGTGTTGTATTTTCACTTTGACAGTGTAGTTCAGTTATGATACAGATTCAGAATAAATTTAACAAATTACATTTTATATTATTAGCTGTAGGCATGAGAGGGGGACAGAAAATCTATCAGATGGCGTATAGGACCTAAAGAGCAGGCTCTCTATACAAGACACATACCTCTGTATTGAAACACCCCTACTTATTGCTCTGCCCAACTGCTGCAGGTATTCTGCACTTTCAGACTTTGAATACCTGCGCCTCCCATCACATGCAGTGGTTTTCTTCTACCAGCCCTACATCACTACAGGATGTATGTGCCGGCCGGAGGAACTATTGCATGCAGCAAGGGGACGGGTATTCAACTCATTCGAATGGACAAATACCTGCTTGCGTCTGGGAAGCTTGAAGCAGCTGTTTCATTACACAGGTTGATGGAAAGTAAAGGCTCGTACACACTTGACGAAATATCCTCCGATTTTTTTTTTTTTTCTTTTCGCTCTCATGCTCAGCGTACACATTAAACGAAAATTGGCCGTGCTAGGGATGGAAGATATTAATTTTGGTGTTTATCCCTCCGATTTTTTTCGTTGAAAATGTCGGCATCGGCTGCTGAAATACGATTTTTACTCGGACGGGAATTTTCGGCAGATTTTCTACTAGTGTGTACCCCACTTAAGTGCCTCTTCTATACAGAGTTGGTATTTTTTGTAAGTGACCCTATGGCGACAGTGCCCTGATTGGCAAAGTCCAAGAAATTGTAAAACATACTGGACATTGATCTTTAGCCAATAAAAAAAATATCTTGGGTTGGACAGCTTTACGCATAATGCAGTGGCTCCCAAATTGTAGGGGCCAGCCAGATTGAGAGAATTCCACATGTAGTTGAGGGCACATGTTATACACAGGTTATACTATTATTTAGGATGTGACATGTTGCTAATAACCAGTCCTCCCCACCCCTGTGACAGCAGGCAGGCGGTTCTTCTGTTGCAGCTGCTGTCACATATAAAATGTGGGGTGCCTGCACAGCTGCATCATTAACTAACAGGGATCTGTAAATAAACTGAAAATCCCGTCTCACCTTGCAGCCTCGTTTCTACGCCATTTTTTTTTTTTTTTTTTTATTATATTAAAGTTTTCAGCTAGACTTCCCTATATGCTCTATGTACTGTTTACATGGAATTGATAAGTTAAACATTTGTATATTTATATGGTATATTTTTGTACTTTTTGCAAAATGCAAACTACTGATCCTGTGTGTGTGTGTGTGTGTGTGAATATATATATATATATATATATATATATATATATATATATATATATATATATATATATATATATATATAAATACATCTTCTGTTTTCTGCTTGAAAAATGTATTCGAAATTCAATATTACTTGGAAAAAAAAAAATCTAAGTATATAAAGCTGTTCAAGAGAGACCCCAAGGAAAGAGTTTAACACAACTGAAAGTGTTCAAGTGCACCCTTCTAACTTAGCCCTGGTGGGAAAATGAAATTGGACCCCGGTGAAGAAAACCAAAGTGCCAACAACCCAACTTAAATTAGATCTCCTGACCTGGGTATTTGAGACTTGATGAGGCCTACAAATTCTATAACCATTACTGTTTTTGCAGATATTAAAAAGACCGGGTTCACATATGTGCAGGAATGGTTTCTGTTCGATTTGTAGAGGGAGTCCGGTGTAATTTTCGTTCAGTGGTTCAGGTGCAGATTTTTAAAGTGTATGCCACTGGAAATCACACCTGAACTGGACTGCAAATCGTACCTTTTTAACCCCTTCGCACCTAAGGGTAAAGCAAATGTTAATGCGTAAGCACAATTTATCAACTTTGACGTGTTAGTAAAACCGTACATATCATCACAACTACTTTGTGTATCCAGGTGGATTATACTGCCTTTTGGGCTTTCATTTGATTCTGCAAGGAGAGAGAGAAAGGGATACAATGTATCTCTTTCCTCCATTCAGAGAGAAAACACGGGGGCGAGCTTCACAGTGATTGATTACTATAACCAATCAGAGGCTATCAGTGATCAGGTGACTTTGAATTGGGAGTTCTGAGTCCCGATCGTTAGTATGGGGCCCGGGGCTCTTGGGTAGACCCCTGGTCTCTGTGCTGGGAGCGCCCTGTGCCATGCTGTCAGAGCCTGGTACAGATTCTCCACTGCTTAAGCAGAAACACTTTAATGGAGATTCTGCACTTGCAATCATTAGGAGAAGGTCAGCCCATGCATGTATGTCCAACTGTTCCATCTCTGGCCAGTTAAACTAAAATACAGGATACAGCAAAAATAGAGAAAGTTGGGAGTACAGATCCCGAAATCAATATGGAGAATCTATAGGAAAAAGTGAAATATTAGGTTAAAACTTTAACTGTATGTTCAGTACTTAACAATAATTTTTATGTCACATTAATATAAAACCTTTGCAATCTTTGGGGTTCAGAACACTAGCCAGCTGCTTGTTAAAATAAATGGTCTTTATTTTTCTTTCAAAAAAACAGAACAAACAAAAACAATTTTCTTCAGCAGATTAAATGAGATGTATGGGGTTACATCCCCCCCCCCCCCAATTTATACTTGCCTAGGTAGATGCTGCATCTGTCCCCCCGACGCTTCTACACTAAGAACCGAGCAATTGAACACCACCGATCACTTGGTTCTGACAGCTCCTCGAGCAGAGAGCTTCTAACTGTCAGTCAGCAGCTCTCTGCTCTTCCCCCTCCTCACTCAATTGAGCGCTGGGCTGTGGAGGGGTGGGGAACCGGCCGGCTCGTAGAGGCTGAGCTGGGTGTCGGTCCAGGCACCTGGCTGATCACGACTCTGTGGTTGTGATGATGCAGTGCCTGGACTGACATCTGTGACGTCAGCAGAGAGCGGACTTCAGTCACAGAACGGGTCACGGGAGTACAGAACGAACTGCACTCCTGTGATCCATAGGAGATGTACAGTCAAACGAGCTTTGGCTGTACATTTCCTTTAAACAAAAACCGCCCATGATTCTGGTATACAGCAAATGACACAACAGATCACCACCAGTAGAACAGGCTGACACCAGGGTTTGGGGTTCCTGTCTGTTTTCAGGGTCTAGGAAAGGACACCTCGGTAGCCAGATATAAGACAGTCGTCCTATAATTGTATCTTCTTCCACTCAACACCTCACAAATGTCTGCTGACAGCTTCCTGCCCTTTTTAGCCCTTTTGCAGATGGGTTAACCTGTTCTGCTGCCTCTAGTGACAGCAAGCCAGGGATTTTCTTCCCCTGCTTGCTTGCTGTATAAAAAAAAAACAAAAAAAACACCCATGCGGGGCTCCGCCCACCAGGCCGGGTAATTCATTCAGAGTTCTCTGAATGGGAAACTACAAGTACCGACAGCCTTTGCGGCTTTTAGCTTATAGTTCTCAATTTAACTACCATGGCGCTCTTTAGCGATCTGATCATTGTCTTTTTCTCTCAGTGTTTATCTGCCTGCCCCGTACCTGATACGAGCAGACCGATACTGAGATGTCTGCAGGAGTCCCACGTGGCACCATGCATCTGCTGACTGTGGGTGCAATACTTTACAGGCTCCAAGTTCTAAATAAATGCACTTTTTTTTTTTTTTACCTGCAAAAAGATGAGCATTAATTTTTGTTATTTAAAAAGGTGAACTTATCCTTTAATAATCCAGGGAAAGCTTTCCCATTCTATAGGATCACTCTGGAACCCATCCCCCCCTGCATGAGTGAGAATCCCGGAGTACTCCAACTGAGCTTTTTCATCCTCCCTAAGGGGACCATAGCCCAAATATTAGGGACACACATCAGCCTCCCAGTACCCATCCCTGGCATCCTGTACAACTCGTTTATAAATATTTTTTCCAGCCTGCAGGCAGAGCCAGGTACACGGCCATACCAATCTACACCCATGGGAAGGGCTGTCCTAAAGCATTTCACATTTTTCTTGTAATAATTGTAGAGCTTTTTTAGATTAGTCACTAGAGGGAGCCCTTAGGCGTTCAGTGCAATTACTGTCTGTCAGCAGCTGTTAAGATGAGATACCTGCTGCACAGAGTGTATGGTTTTCTTTCTATGCAAGATATCAATATTAACACAGTTAGTAAGCTAAACGGACAAGTGAACATGTAATACAAGTGCTGGATCTCTCGGCTGTTATGGTGTCCGGGTTACCAAGAAACCATAGAAGAATCAGCTGTTACCTTTCTAATCTGGTTATTCTTGTTTACTAGAGGGCTAACGTACAGGTGCATTGTAGTGCAAGTATTAATCGCGCTTTAACCAGAAGTCAATGTCAATCAGTCTAGTTTGCAACGCCTACTGTACAGTTCTGTAACCACAACATTGGCATAATATTAATGTCTTCCGGTAAAGGGCACAAGAAACAAATGTCAATGAGCTGAACCCAGACTAGGAAGACTAATCTCATGATTACTGATATTTCTGTCATTAGAGGAGCTCTGCTCATTTCTATATAAATTAAGTCAGCAGCTACAAATATTGTACCCAGGGATTCAGTGCTGTCTCCACCTGGGCCGGTTCTTTGCCAGTCTTTAGGTCCCCGGTGCGGCCATCTTGGATATGGGAAGCTGGCTGTGACTGCCTGGTGTTTCACAGCTGAATCCCCACTGCTTATGTGTGAGCTGCACTGCGCATTCGGTTGGTCCCACAACCTCCTGGGACTTGTGATGTGTCCCAGGAGGTTTCAGGGGCCAAATAGGTTTACATGAAAGACAGCAGGTACAGAAGCAGGATTATGCAGTAAAGCAGTGCAGAGGACAGACTAGATGTAGAAAGTACAGTAACCCACGGGGACCACTCTGGTTTCAGTCTAATAAAGTCAGACTAGAGAAAGATCAAAGGAGACCCCTGTGATATTAAAACCTGAATATTGCCATTGCTAAATTCTTCTGCAAATACTAGTTACTGTGCTGTCACACTGATTATTTGGCCTCAATGCTTTGAGTTACTGATCCATTATAGGCATGCTGATAAGTACATTTGACTTTCTAGGCATCTATATTTTTCTTGTGACCGAGTTACTTTTATATTAGATCTAAAGTCAGCATCTTTAGTTTTAAAATGCCTGTCAGATTTTTTTTGTTTTTTTACCATCTTTGTGCTATAAAAGTTATACATAGGTAGAGATTTACTAAAACTGGAGAGTGCAAAATCTGGAGCAGCTCTGCATAGAAATAAGCTTCGTGTGTCTTTTTTTTTTTTGTCAAAGCTTAAAGTGATTGGAAAGGTTTCCGGTTATTATTATTTATTGAAATAACAAACATGTTATACTTACCTTCTTTGTGCAATTGTTTTGGACAGAGCAGCCCCGATCCACTTCTTCTCCAGGCCCCCCACACTCGTGTGTTCTCGCTCCCGAGCGGCCTCTGTGTGCCTAGAGTGCGCCTCTTCCGCCCCTCCTCCTCACTGCTGTGTCTCAGCCAATAAGGAGGCAGAGACCTGGAAGAGCTTCTGCTCTTGTGCACATCTTGGGATCGGGCTCAGCAGAGTAAAAAAGAGGGGAGCTGCACACTGAAGGTTTTTTTAACTTCATACATAGAATGCATGAAGGTAAAAAAACCTTTTGGCTTTAGAACCACTTTCATTGAACAAGCTGTAGTTTAGATTAGAGGCTGATTGGCTACCATATACAGCTGTACTAGATTCTGAGTGCTATAGTTTTAGTAAATCTCCCCCAAAATGTCCTCTTGTAACTAGAACAAGTGTCTCCATTGGAAGAATTTACTTTTTGTTCTGATGACATCTCAGACTATTGGATTGTCACCTTTAATTCCAAGGACAGCGGTCACCATTACAGGCAGAGAGAGCAAATCTCCCTAACGGGCAATAAAAACTTGACAGGGGTTCTAACTTATCACCAAACCCAAATCTTTACATATATTTTAATACGACTGGATGCTCCTTTTTTAGGCCCCTTTTCTCACAGCAGAAATCTGTCCTGTTTCGCAGCGTATTTTTTACACATTGTGTATTTTTCTCTTATGCTTTCTTTTCTTGTTTGCAGGGAATCTTGCCATTGCTCCTTGTACTTCAGACGGAGGGACGTTTACAAGTGACACCACCTCAAACAGCGATCAAGGGAAAGTGTTCCTCAGCTCCCTGCCACCGAGCACAGTCGTGTACACCGTTCCGCATTCTTTAAAACAGGACGGTCTGGAACGCAGCCTCGTCTTTTCTCAGTTAATGCCTGTTAATCAAAACACAGCACAAGTAAACATTAGCATGCCTTCAGAGGATGCCTTGCAGTCCGTTGCTGCCTCCTTAGTAAACGGAACTCACTCCCCAAATTTCACCCTTGCTCCTTCTACCTTAATTACCGCAGCTGGGCAGCTCGCTTCTGTTACAGGGAACCAACCGGCAGCTGTCAACCAGTCCATTTCTGCATCTGTCGCCGCCACCACAGCCAGTATCACTCCCACTAGTAACGCAAACTTTGCACCTCTTTCAAACTGTCACTACATCACTACTCAAGACATGTTGTCTGTTTCTACATCACAGGCAAACCTGGGGGAATCCATCCCCACAAGCAGCAATAATAACACCAGCCACTCGGCTCCTCAGGCCCATCAAGATTTCAACAACCATCACAATCTGGTTCTTCAGCCTTTACCCGAGGCAAAGCAGAATTACCTATCGGTTGGCCACAACACCACTATTAGTGGCAGCGTCATGCTGTTGGATGCAAAATCCCAGTATGTCCTAAGTGGTATGGTCAACTCTGGCTGTGAGGAACTTGAAGGTGACAAAAAGGAGTTGGTCAAGCTTCAGAATGTTCAAATGGATGAAGATATGCATGACCTATAAGCAAGAAAAAGTTTCTAAAGTCAATGGATTCTGATGACCCTTTTACAGTTTCATCGATAGTTGACTAAAGTAGGATCTTTTTGGCAAATCACCCCTTTGTTTTTTCTCAATTTGTTCTTTTACCCCCCCCCCCCCCTTAAAACCAGTTAAATCCTTTTTTTTAACTTGGGTATTTAAAGGAAACACCACTTTGGTGTACGAAACAAAAAAAGAACTATTTTTTTTTTTTTTGGTACTTTATTACTTTTTGGGCTATGCTGGAAATGTATATAAAATTATCAAATAAGGGATAAAACAATGGCATCCTCCCCTTTTTCCCAAGGCTACACTCTTGACACTTTTTTTTTGTTTTTCCTTTCAAACTTTATTAGACAAATTGGAATGTTACATTTGAACAGTGACTTTGCAGTGAGCTTCTGCTAATGCAAGAATGTTATTAATCTTTGCCAACTGTACTGTCCGACTAAAACAAACAGAATGTCGTGTCATTTACTTAAGGTATCGTATTCAGACCTCCTTTGTAGTAGCAATTGCAGCAGTTGTAAAACTCCTTAAATTAATTTTACTTGTAGCAAAAGCTGAAAATATGCAAGACTTTTATTTTTTTATTTTTTGGAAAACACTAAAAGCGAATTTCAAAGCCTTAGAATAGCAAATTGTAACTTTATTTTTCATAGTTTGGCCTTGTTCTCTGCTGTTGCAATGAATTTTTTTTATCTAAATCTAGCTATTTTAAAAATTTCCTGTGCCTTCTGGCCTGTGGGCCATTTATTTAGCAGCCAAGCACATACTAAGAGTGGAGCGGTCATATGTGTCTTGTTTGTCTGGTTATATTTGTGATACGTTTTTTATTGGAAGATTCAATCCACATGTGTCTATAGGTTAGATAGAAGGGCCGGTATACTGTCCTTCAGACTTCAGGGGGGCCGGACTCTGGGCAGTGGGAGTAGCAGTTGCCTCAGGCCCTGTAGTCAGTGGGAGTTCCCCATCATTGGTGTCAGTGGGGGGAATGCTCTGTTGTTGGGAGGAATTATGCCGCAATGTATCAGTGGGAGGAATAGTGTCTTGTATCAGTTGGAGGTATAGTGCCACAAGGACCAGCTAACGTGGCCCAGTTGGCCATTTTTTGGAGGCCACTGGGTTAGATCGTCATAAAATAAAATATTTGTTCTAGAAGCCATCACTTGAGTTGGCTTCCAGGAGTAAGGCTGGTGCCACAGTGGTATGCCCAGAACATTGTCAGGAGACCAGCAGGCTGTGGACAGTTTAGATATTTTGTTTTTGGATTGTGACATCTGGCTGCCATTTTTGGGAAAATCAAAAAGCCCTGCCTGTGATGCCTTAAAGCCGGACACTTGTGACTGTGCACCTCCTGCCAGCTTTTCAAAGCAGGGAGTGTAGGTGAGTCCATTTCAGGGACTGTTGTGTTCTTTGATAATTGTCGGTAGTATGATGCATATGGTACATGAACCCTTTTGTGCAGTACATAACTGACAAGTCGCTAGCTTGATCTTCTATTCACCTGACATGCACATCTACTAACAGGCAGTAATAGAGAACACTGGTTTATTTGTGCCCTGTCCATAAAGATTAATAGAACATTAAGTGACAGTTTTTAGGCTCCTGATGTAACTCTGCTGCGATGACAGTTCATGATCCATTCATGGTGCAATTGGCACCAACATTTTAATTGGGTGATAATCTTATTCCATTCATGGGATTCTGACCACCCATCAGACTGTACATGTAGCTGCTGTTATTTAAGCAGCAGTAGAGTACTATATGAATTGATATCGCTGTGTAATGAACCCACACATACACTGCACAATGGAAGGACTCGGCGCCCAGTTCCATAGGGATGTCCACAGTGCCAGGTTTATGATAACTCTAAGATGCTCAATGTGAATGCATGTGTTCATCCACATTTACCGTCCTGGCTGTTGGACATTGGCTGAGATTTCCAATGGTATAGGGAGTAATATATAGAGAGAAAAAAGCCGCGCTAACTGTAATATGATAAACTCCTATGATAAATAACCTAAGAATGACTCATGAGGAAATCAACTAAAAACAAAAAAGTTAATGTACACCAATACATCAAAAACATATGCTGATAATGGGTATAGCTGTATAACTAAACATAAGTGGAATATAACAGTAAGTTCTCTGCAGTAGAAGCGTACTGATCTTAACAGTCCATAAATGATCACATAATTGATGTATTGGTGTACATTAACTTTTTTGTTTTTAGTTGATTTCCTCATGAGTCATTCTTAGGTTATTTATCATAGGAGTTTATCATATTACAGTTAGCGCGGCTTTTTTCTCTCTATTGTCCTTTTGGTGCTGTCTCGCCTGAAGCTGCAGCTTATTATTTAGTTAGCGCGGTTACTCCTTCCTTTTTTTAGGGAGTAATATATGCCCCATACACAGGGTGTTAGGTTTGCTTTGGATTGGAGGAATTGGAGTGCAACAGGTTATTTCTTGTAGCACATCATGATTGCATTGATAAGCCTGTAGGATTGAAGCCTCCATAAAGGGAAACTTTAATTGGTTTTGAGAATGCACACCATACCTTTTTCCAGTATTGGCGTTATTTGAAATCAAAAGCAAATTTATATGACCATTTACGTATTGCTTGCTTTTCTAGATTTGCTCATTGCATGCCCTAATGTCAGCCAATAGCAAACCTGTTTGAAAGCAAAGCTCTAGATGCTGTTCATAATCTCAGAATTCAAATTTTATTATATATGTGTCCTACCATAATTTACTGATCTCACAGTATGGGCACTCACCCATCTGATGGGTGCTGAAGTTCTGCTTCATTAATCTACTACTTTCCTCCCTGTCAGTGAAGGAATCAGCAAGCACATTGACGAGGTTATCACCTCCTTTGCCGTAAACATATTCAGTGTTGGGTTGATATGCACTGTTCAAAGCCATAGAGTCCTAAATGGCTGAGAGTGCTGCCCCTCCTTTTCCCAGTCTGAGTGCTGCTGTGTTAGTGAACACAAGAAGCTCACAAGACAGATACTTGTAAAAATGTTAGTCATATGTAAAATATGTTCCGTGACTTTTTAATCACAGAGTTAAATTGCGTTTTTAAGTATTTGCCTGGGTTTCAAGTTATGACTGCTGCTTTTAGAGTCTGTCCGGTCAGACATGGCCTATAAACTTATATACACACATAATAAATAAATATATATATATATATATATATATATATATATATATATATATATATTGCAGCACACAGAAACCATGTTTTTATATTGTTAGGGTCGTTAGTAATTTTTTTACTAAAATATTATCTTAATATGTATTAAATATATATATAGTTTCCCTTTAAAGTGAGCATGGTAATTTGTTACCCATTGCAATTGTAGCTGAATTGAGGCCTAAATCCAAGCAATGTAATTGTTCTTCAAAACCTGACCACTCCCTCCCATCATGTTCCTAGGCCAATGCCAGGTCATCAACATCTTTTCTTGCCTGGAATCCTGAAGATCATTTGGATTTCATTCTGATACTTGGGAATCCTGACCATCATTGGGATTCTGATCTGATATTTGTTGCATCGACACTGGCAGGTGTACAGTCATGGCCAAAAATATTGGCACTCCTGCATTTCTGTCAGATAATGCACCACTTCGCCCAGAAAACTGTTGCCGTTGCAAATGTATAGGCATTCTCATGTTTATATTTCTTTTGTTTGTATTGGTATGATGCAAAAAAAAGTAGATAAACCTCCAAATCTGACCCCTTCCACGCAAAACTCCAAAAATGGACTGGACAAAATTGGCGCCCTCAATTTAATATTCAGTAGCTCACCCCTTGGAAAAACTAACTGAAACATTCCTGCAACAATCCATTGAGTTTCTTACATCTCTCTACTGGAATTTTTGACCACTCTTAAACATAGAAACATAGAATGTGTCGGCAGATAAGAACCATTTGGCCCATCTAGTCTGCCCAATATATCTGAATCCTATGAATAGTCCCTGGCCCTATCTTATATGAAGGATAGCCTTATGCCTATCCCATGCATGCTTAAACTCCTTCACTGTATTTGCAGCTACCACTTCTGCAGGAAGGTTATTCCATGCATCCACTACTCTCTCAGTAAAGTAATACTTCCTCATATTACTTTTAAACCTTTGCCCCTCTAATTTAAAACTGTGTCCTCTTGTGGTTGTTTTTCTTCTTTTAAATATGCTCTCCTCCTTTACCGAGTTGATTCCCTTTATGTATTTAAAAGTTTCTATCATATCCCCTCTGTCTCTTCTTTCTTCCAAGCTATACATGTTAAGGTCCTTTAACCTTTCCTGGTAAGTTTTTTCCTGCAATCCATGTACTAGTTTAGTAGCTCTTCTCTGAACTCTCTCTTCTTTCGCCAACTGCTCCAGGTCTCTCAGATTGGAAGGGTTCCTTTTCCCAAATGCTGTTTTGAGATTTCTCCACAGGTGCTCTGTGGGATTTAGATCAGGGCTTATCGCTGGCCAGTTCAATACTCCCCATCACTTTGTGAACCATTTCTGGGTCTGTAAAATCCATGACCTCTGACGGAGACCCAACTTTCTGATACTGGGCCCTACATTGCGCCCCACAAGTCTTTGGTAGTCTTCAGATTTCATAATGCCATGCACACGGTCAAGACATCCAGTACCTAAAGCAGCAAAGATACTCCAAAACATCAGTGAACCTCCACTATATTTTACTGTAGGGACTGTATTCTTTTCTTTAAAGGCCTCATTTTTTTTCCTGAAAACTGTAGAATGATGGGTTTTACCAAAAAGCTGTAATTTTGTTTCATCTGTCAACAGCACATTCTGCCAAAAGGATTTTGGCTTCCTCGGGTATGTTTTTTGGCAAATTCTTATTTGGCTTTTTTAGGTTTCTGTGTCAGCAGTGGGGTCCTCCTGGGCCTACTACCATCGCGTCCCTCTTCATTCAGCTGACAGTTGTACCCCGTGCCTGAAGGTCAGCTTGAATATGTCTGGAATTTGTTTGAGGTTCTTAATCTACCATTCAAACAATCCTTTGTTGCAATTTTTGATCAATTTTTCTCTTTCGGCCACATCCAGGGAGATTAGCTACAGTGTCATGGGCTGCAAACTTCTTGACAATGTTGCGCATAGTGGACACCGGAACATTAAGATCTCTGGAGATGGCCTTTGTAACCTTGAGATTGTCCGTGCTTTTCCCCAATTTTTGTTCTTCAAATCCTCAGACAATTCTTTGCTGCTCTTTCTCTTCTTCATGCTCCGTGTGGCACACAGACGAAACAGAAAAGTTGAGTCAATTTTTAACCATTTTAACTGGTTGGTGGTGTGATTTCTATATTGTCAGCATGTGTTAATTGATACAGTTTAGTTTAATTACAAATTATAGGAGCATCAGAAACTTGGAATGCAATTTATTTCTTACAATTTTGAGAAGGTGGCAGAAATTTTGTCCAGGTCGTTTTTGGAGTTTTGCGTGGAATGTGTCAGATTTTGCTTGTTTCTCCACTTTTTTTGTGTCATACCAATACATACAAAATAAATAAACATGAGAAAGCCTAAACATTTGTAATTGCAACAATTTTCTTGGCGAAGTGGTACATTATCTGACAAATGCAGGGGTGCCAAATTTTTGGCCATGACTGTATATGGTGGACTCCTGGCAGTACCTAGTGATAGAGGCTGATTAAAGGGTATAACCTGGGAAATTAGAAGTAGTCTTTGACGACCCCTTTATAGTAATAGAGGAGGATTTCGGAAATCCTCTTTAAGGAAACTGAAATAATGGTAGTTACTTTTAGTAACGTAAGCACATAGGTAAGTTACCCGCTCCCAAAGGCAATGACAATCAGTAATTAAAGCATATCTAAACCCAAGAACAAAAAAAATGAATAATTACAGTTTACCAGTTCCTTTGATGTTTGACGCATTTGTTTTCTTTATCTTAGGCTATGTACATTTTCTGCAAGTACAGAAAATTCCATGTCGATCCTGTTCAGAAATTTTGCATCTTTGTAATTTCTTGTGCACTGAACTGATATATCAAACAATGTTATCAGCTTTCACAGTTATCTTCTGTGAACTGTACCCCCTCCCTATGTAATTGACATATCGAGAAAGGGAGGTGTTGTGGTTCAAATCAGGAGAGCAACCTAGGATAACAACCCTTTTTATAAAAACCGTACCCTGAGGGTTGTCACACTAGGACAAGAAATTTGTTACTGGCAGGATTTCCCGTCCAAAGTTAAAAAAAAAAATGAAAGTAAACGAATGCAGCCCCTGCATCTAAGGCTACGTTCACATGTAGGCATTTTGGGGGCGTTTTTCTGCTCTAGGATCCGCTCTCAAAACGCCCAACAAGACAAATCCTATTAATTTCAATGGCCCCTGTTCACATCTGAGCGTTTTGACGCTGTGAGCAAAATGCCCAACGCTCAAAAAAGTACATGAGCTTCTTTTTGGGCAGATTACAGGCGTTTTCCGTTGGTCTCTAGTCAATCTAAAAACGCCTGCACAAAAAACGCCTGAAAAAACGCCTGTAATAGCAACGCCAAGATGTGAACGTAGCCTAAGAACAAGTATTCTGCGGTTATAGTATATTTTTGTTTTTGCATTTTTTAGATACGCTTTATTTCAGTATTCCGTTTAAGTCCATGTCAGTAAAAGATTCCTTCTAGGAAATGTACACACTACATTTTAATTTGAATCTTTTTGCACTATTTTAATAAAATCCTATTTAGACTTCTTTTTTCACTATTGCATGGAACCTGCATTAACAAATATATAACTCGAGGCAAAATGCTATTTATACTTTAACATTTTGTTTCTGACTAGTGAAAAAATGATTTCTCTCGCCTTTCCTGTATCTGTGTCATTGGAGAATCTTCTCCACTCCTTGTAAGTCTTTTTGTTTACTTGACTTTTCTTGTGTTTTGCATGTCTGATATTATTTTTTTTTTATTTTCCTGAAAAGTCGTAAAAATGCAACTGAAGCAGATGAGACAGACAATATAAATGTAATATGTCCTCTAGTTTAGAAACTGGGAATTGGTGGCCTTTAGCTGTGTTTTATGTATTATTTAACTTAAATATGCATGTCCAATATCCGGCCTTCTTTTCTCGTGTTCATACTGCTTCTTTATGCATGTTTCTGTTTTTTTTTTGTTTTTATTTATATATGTTTCTTTTGTGCCTTATGATCCAATTTGAACAGAAAATACACCCGTTGAATTTTATGTAGTAATTTTTAATAATGCATTTTTTTGTTTCGCTAATGGTACCAAACTCATGTCAAAAATCATTTCTGTGCAGTTACCCAACCAAAGAGGTATGGCGATATATTTTTGTTTTCATTGTACTGTAATAGGGATTTATGCCTGGACAAGTTTTATTGTATTCTGAAATGATGTGAACTTATTTTTCTAAACACTATACTGAATAAACTTTTATATTTATACATTTTGTCTTTTGTATGTGGAGGATCATTTATGGCAGGGATTGATAAATTTACTTTAAATCTAGGAGCCAGCTAAAAAGTTAAGAGCCAGTTTTTTTTAACTAACAAATCTTACAGGTGGTACATGTAACATGTTCTCAATGTGAACTTATCCTTTTAACCTTTCGCTGCCAAAGCTGTTTTTGCGTTTTTTTTGCACACGGTTAAAAAATAATTTAGATACATTACCTAAAAACCCCTAATAGTATATCTTTTCTGAAAGCAGACACCCTAGAGAGTAAAATAGTGGTAGTTCCAATTTTTTATGTAACACAATATTACCGCAAAGGTCTAGGAAGCAAAACATTTCTGAAAAAAAAACTCATTTAAAGTTAATTTAAGGGGGTACAAAGATGCAATAAATTATCCAATTTCTTAATAAAAAAATATGAAAGCCCAGGTTGCACAGTAGTAGGAGTAAATCGATACCCAACATGGCTTACCTTATATTTTTCATAGGTGACCCTTAAAATCCCTATATAGGTCATCAGTTTCGTTTTACAAAGGGGTCTGGTGCTAGAATTATTGCTCTCATTCCGGCATGTGCGGCAATATGTAACATGTATCACAATCAACGTTTTCAGGCTAGGCACCCCCCTGCGTATGTGCATATATATTGGGATGTAGAGGTAATTATAAGTGCCTGGTACTTGATGGCCCGGAAAACTGTCAATGGGGAAATTACGTCACACATCACTTCCGGGTCAATTAGAAGGGGAGGAGAACGGACGTGTGTCCAGTCTCCTCCCTCCTCCCCGCCACCTCTACCCAGCGGCACCTGCTATGCTGGTCCCAGGCCTGCAGATGGGCAAGTGGAGCCCGGGATACAGGAGGGGGGTTCAGGTAGCATTCAGCGGCAGCCCCAGGCGCCAGGTCCAAACTTCTGGTCGCAATGGCAAGCTGGGGCCTGGGGTTTGTTGAGCTCTGGTGTATGGTTTCCTATGATTTTTCCCCCAGTAGTGCACTATGTGTACTCTAGTGCATTCCAGTGGCATCCATTTTAAATGGCACCATAGTTCACTTGAATGAGTTACCATTGTAACCACAGAGTCAGGAAAACTAGTGTGTTTTAGGTCTGTTGTGGTACATTGGCAGCCAATTCAAATGAATGGGCTGCATTACCACACCACAACACCCATATGTGAATGGATCCTTGGGGCCTACTTACACTTATCTATTTTAATGTAGTAAAATGCATTATTTTCCCTGCATGAAAGTGCACTTTAGTAGAAATTCCATTCTTTGCTAAGTGGTTGGTTCCGCTCAGTGCACTGAAGTTTTGGGCTCATTTCATACCTATGCATGTGCATAAAAACATTTAAATGGGCACGTAAAGTAAACCTGTCAAAATTGATACTATATAGTCTTCTGCAAATCTCCCAGGGCATCCTGTGGTTCTCTAAAATGCAGACTTTGACATTTCTTTGTGAAGCTGAGAGATGGCTTGTTGCCACCCAAATCTGCCTTTTGCCCCATTGACGTGATGATCATTGAAAAGGGAAAGAAGGGTGCTGGCTGGTACAGGCCACTACAAGGGGTGTCAAAACTTGCTTCAAAAAGGAAGCGGTCATACAAGCTAGTTCATTTTCAGTTCTTTTTAGCGAGTAGGTCTAGGATTTTGTATAATATTACCACATAAAATACAAAGCAAATGTAGTGGGGTTGATTGTCTAAAGAAATTGTGAATGTTTCGCTGGTCAACATAGATGTGGACAGCCTATTGCATTAGGGTGTGCACCCTAAAGCTCAAACACAAACAGAGGCAGTGGCTAGGGGTGTGTACATGCCATGTAATTTTTTTTTTTTTTTTTTTTTTTTTTAGAATTGTAACTTATTTTTTTTTTTTTTTTTACATTAACTGCCCTGTTGGGGGGCTTCAGGAAAATATCAGGGGTCTACACAGACCCCTAATGTATCACATTTGAGACTGAAAAAGGGTCTGAGGACATAGATTCATCAATCCCTTTCTCTGCAGCCTCAGCTGCACAGAGGAATGAATAGGAAGCACTTACAGAATTCCTATTCATTCACAAACGGAACCATAGTAAAACATTCACTCCATGCTTCAATGATGAATGGACACAGGAGCGATCTGTATTGATGTATCCATTCAGAAAAGGAAGGGGCAGTTAATTACATATGTACTGGCGTCTTTCCCCACTCCATCCTCAAACATCCCCCTGTGTGCCCATAGGAGCTGCTGGCGGGAGAGAAAGAGGGAAGCCGGCAGCGCTGCAGGGGAAGGGGCACACGGGGGGGGGGGGTTGGACAGCAGGGAATGGCTGTGCAGATGCTGGAACTGATCCCCCTGCAGCACAGCTGAAGGGAGGGAGAGGAGGAGAAGCCAGCAGCATTGCAGGGGGAAGCAGAAGAGGATCAGTTTTTACAATAAGGCTGTACAGCCGGTCCTCCTGCTTGGCAAGTGCACAGCCCTATTTTTGAATGGATACGGCTCGGGCCAGTACAGGAGAGCCAGCTGTGCTGTCTTATCAGCGGCCCTGGCACAAGGCGTGATCAGGGTGTGCCCAGGCAGGTGGCGTTGTGTTCAGCAAAAATCCAGATTTTGGTTATATAACTGCAGGAAAGAAAACTGTTTCTCTATGGGGAAGCAGTGCCTATATGGACACAGCCATTCATCCTGTGACAGGCATTCAGGAGCAGGTGAACATCCCTAAACACACACAAAGGCTCCTACTGCTGCAAGTCAATTCCTGTGAGGAGGGAGAATCATGGTCGAGCCGCGCTGTGTATCTAAACACACACAGCCCAGCTCGGGAGCGTGCTACCCGCAGGTGACCACATAGCACAGGGCTCGGTGTGGGGTGCACCCGCAGAAAGAAGGAGCGGACAGCACCGGCAGGGGGTTTCAGAAGAGGGGTAAGGAACCACTCTGTGCAAATACCATTGCACAGAAACAAACATAATAAAGGCAATAATGTAAAGCAGTTTTAATATTTTTATATCTGCAGCTTTTTTTAAAATACTCCCTGGTAATCCTGCCTTGTTCAGGCACTTAATGTTTTAGAGCAGAGGGTCACCAAAGTTTCTAAGCAAAGGGCCAGGGAGAGGCACAAGAGGATCAGTTTTTACAATGAGGCTATACAGCCGGCCCTCCTTCTTGGCAAGTGCCCTGCCCCACTTTTGAACAGCTATGACTCGGGCCAGTACAGGAGGGCCAGCTGTGCTGTCTTATCAGTGGCCCTGGCACACGGCACCTCCAAAGTTTCTAAGCAGAGTGCCAGATTACCGACCTTCAGGCTTCAGGGGGGCCGGACTGTGGCCAGTGAGAGTAGAGAAAATTCCTGACATCAGTGCCCCATCATGGGTGTTATCAGAAGGAATAGTGCCCCATTGTTCTCAATTAGAAGAACAGTTCCCCAATGATGGTGTCAGTAGGGGGAATGATGCTCCATCATTGGTGTCAGTTGGTGGAATAGTGCTCCGAGGGCCAGATAAAGTTAAGCAAAGGGCCACAGTTTTGAGACCACTATTATAGAGTGACAAGACTGTCTCCTAATCATGCTCCTGTGTTGTCACCCCATTCACATGTGCTTCCATTGGAGACTACAAAAGGTAGTTTCAACACAGATTACATGTGCACAGCCCATTTTATTCCCTTTTACGAAGAAATGTCATGAAGCCATCGCTGGAGCGCGTGTGGATAGAAAATTGCAGCAGAGAGGCAAAAGGACGTCAGCAGCACTGAGATCCAACAAAGAATGGGGGGGGGGGGGGGGGCGGGGATGAAAACTATTTTATTCAGAAATTGGCAATTGTTTGATACAAAACTAAATGTCATTCAGTTGGGGTAGAAGTTGCTAAACTCTGGAATGTCCTATTACATAAGGTAGTAATTAAATAATGTAGTTTATTTTTTTTATGGAACCCAGTTATAATCACTAAATGTTAGTACTGTATGGTAACCATTATTTTCACAGCCACCTTTGTGTGGTAAGGAAGAAATGTCCACCCTCTTAACTATAACGCGTCATTGGCCACTCATCAGGAGGGGTGAAGTTTTTGTATTACCTTTCAATGGACCCAAACTGCTGAGGTATGAGAAGCTTGATTTTGTCTTTTTGTATCCTTTACAGTGTATTACTTTATTATGTAACTTATCTCACCCTAAAAGCTTATTAGGGTGTTGTAATAAACATGAATCCCGAATTATTATGTTAAAACGTTTTTTTATGTCTGCTGCCATTTCTAGGAGTCCAAACCCACACTTAAACCCCATCAAAAATGAATTAGATTTGATAAACCCCATCAAAAATGAATTGGATTTGAAATAAACATAGTTTTCCTGGTTTATCTCAGATTATCCAGATAAGCCTTTCCCTCGTTATGCATAAGCATTCACTTTATAAGATTATAATAAATTGCTCTTGGTCTTTCAGTGCCTGGAAATTCTAATGAAGGAAAGACACTGACTGCTGTATGCCACCTTCCAGGGGTGACTAATAGAAGACTTGTACTGGGTGGATACTGAGCTATTGCTTGTTGCTCACAATTGCACACTTTTTAGTATTAGGCATTAGGGCTGCACGATATTGGGGAAAAAAAATCACATTGCGATATTTTTTCCCCAACTATATATATTGCGATATTACTCACCTCTTCCTGGTGTACATGGTACAGTCGCCTCCCCTCCGTATTTGGTACCTTCTTGGCACCCTCGGCCCACATGCGTTCCCCCTGCCTCTTCTGTTTTTCCCTCATGATCAGGCTGTGAAGTCGGTTCTCTCGGAGGGAGGGGGATCTCTCTGGCTGGGGGCAGACGGAAACGCAGGAAGTGGGGGTAACGCTGGGAGTTGTAGTCCTCTCCACCAGGCAGCTCCTTCACACCGGAAGCACACTCCCAGTCCCCACAATACACCTCCGCCCCATAGCACAGTGAACCAGTCACGTCATGAGTAGCGGCACAGCGAACCAATCAGGTGTGCAGGCACTCGTGATTGGTTCCCTGTGCCGCTGCTCACGGCGCGCTGCTCACCGCTCAGTCAGGAGAGCTGCAGGACGGACATAACATGCGGGACGGTTGGGCTGTATTCTTCTACCTTCCTTCACTGTGAGTCCCCAATATCTGCTGATCCAGCGATGTGAACATCGCCCACGCCCGCAGCACGATATTCGATGTTACATCGAATATCGTTCAGCCCTATTAGGCATTAAATTATGAACAAAGCCAAAATTATTCAGAATTTAGTTTACAAGCTTTATAAAGTCCCTCTAGTTTTATGACTCCACATAATGAGGCTAGATTATTAAATAAATTCTGAATATTCACTCAAAAAAGACCATTTGGCCAATCACGTGCAGAAGAAATAAACCAAAATCGCATGATTGGATAAATGGAGTGAAGCTTCACTCTTGTTTTCAACTCCTATAGTAAATAAGCCTCAATGTGTCCCTATTTAAAGATACTTTGTTTTCAATAGGCCAGTGTTGAGTATACTGCAGTGCTCATGCTCTGAACCTTGGCCTAAGGCATAATGGGAAATTAAGCTGTGTGTCTGAGAGCCCCAAGCACCACACCCCTTGAAATTGTGGAAGATATGCACATTTTAAGAAAAGGGGGTTTTTGAAGCGCTACACACAGAAGAAGACATGTTTTACGAGTACTAAGCAAGTTCACTCAACGCTCAAAGCTAAATTACAGCGAAACATGTTGAGTGAATTGAATTCATTAAGACTCTTGGACGTACATCTCAAGGATCAAAACATTCAGGGGTATTTGAAATGATTACGTCCACACACACCTACACAGGTTGAACTGGATGGACTATCGTCTTTATTCAACCTCAACTACTATGTAACTATGCATAGTACATGTAAATTATTTTTCCTTTACTGCTGATTTTTAGCTTTGTATAAATAAAAATGTAATATTTGCCCTAAATTATCTTTGTGCGTAGCACCTCAAAAACCCAATTTTCTTAAACTTTGCCTTGACCGAAGGCATTAATTTGAAAGATCTGCGAAGGCTCGATTCACACCTATGCATGTTGCTTTTGAGCATTTCTGTAGTGCTTTTTGCTGTGCTTTCCAGGGTTTTTTTCCGTGATTTACTGCCATTTGCGTTTTTTTTTATGATTTTTTTTTTTTTTTGGGGGCAGATTTAAAACACAAAATTGTGGTAAAAATTCAATACTTGCGTTTTGGATGCGGGTCCATTGAAGTCTGACATGCAAAACGCTGCATTTTGCAGGAAAAAAGTCCCCGACCCTTTCCAAAAACGAAAGAGGCACAAAATGCATTGATGTGAACGTGTTCTTTAGGAGGCCATGTTAAAAACATGAAATGCATTTCTGCAAAAAGCATGAAAAATACACATTAGTGTAAATGGAGCCTTACACAGCAAAAAAGGTGCATGTACCATTTCTGACAGTGCTCTGCATCGCACTTCAGTGCTTGGCAATTTAAATCTTTTGGCATTGCAATATGCGTTCATTATAAATGGCACCTCATCTCACCAATACACATGTGCACTGCTTTAATGGTCCCAAAAAAAAAAAAAGAAAACAAATACAGCCACCACGTCTTAAGTTAGGTAAATTGCAATATTTTTTTTTTTTTTTTTTTTTTTTCATTTGGATTTTTCGAAAACCCAGATTAATTTTGGGTTTAGATACACCCCAAGACATGAGAACATTCACCCAATTTTTCTTCTTCTGGTTAGATGAGGGCGCCTTTGTACATCTCTAGACTTCGCCCAATGCCGTCTGACAGAGACAACAAGATTGCAGAACTCTCTTCCTCCTTTCTCCGTAGGCACAAACGTAAAATCACCTAATTCAAACTTCAGGTATGTAAAATAATTTATATGTCAGCTGTCTGTGTATGCACAATCCTAAATCAAAAAAACTTGCAGTCTTTTATAGGTACCATTTTAAGCCTAACTGAACTGGATTTGTTCTCAATTGTAACCTTACCACCCTCAATATACATTCTTTTTTCTTCTCTCTTTGCAGGTGTCTTTGGTGAGGTTTGATGAGGTCACAAATCCTCTTTGCTGTCTTCCTCCTCTGTGGTGGGTGGATCCCATACATCCCATACAATGGCATAGGTCTGCTAGATGCAGCATTCTCTTTAGACCAGGGTTCCGGTCTAGAGCATTGAAGTAGTAGGTTGAATGATACAGAGTGTTATTCAACCAAGCGGTAGAGTGGCGGGTTCCAACCCCCAATCTTGCATTCCTCTTTACAGCCAAAACATTTTTTTATTTGAATGAAAATGTATAATCTCTATAAGGTTTTTTTTTTTTTTTTTGTACTTTCTCCATGTTGGGAACATGTAACATCATGTACTCAAGTCAATACAGGAAGGAGGTCTCCCAGTTGGGGGCACAGCAAATAAATTATGACAGCTTCTCACCCTTCCCCATATGATTTTAGGAATAAATCCTGCCTGTGTCCCAGCTGGAGAGATTTTGCACATTTGCTTACATGGTAACCACACAGAAATGAGGTAAATTATCACCAATCACTACAGAAAACTTCAAATGAACATTCCCGATGCTTTCTTTTTTTGTCCATATTTTACCTGGAGCTAGCCATAAGCCATAGGCTGCCATTTCAAAGTTTATAAAATGTTTCATGCATTGGGTTGCTTTGGTCTACCATGGCAAATCTGCATTGATTGCCAGTGACAGTTTTAATATATCTGTATATACAAGTGCATCTCCAAAAAATTGAATATCAAAAAGTTAATTTATTAAAAGAATTAAATTCAAATACTGAAACTCTTATATATACAGTGCCTTGCGAAAGTATTCGGCCCCCTTGAACTTTGCGACCTTTTGCCACATTTCAGGCTTCAAACATAAAGATATAAAACTGTAATTTTTTTGTGAAGAATCAACAAGTGGGACACAATCATGAAGTGGAACGAAATTTATTGGATATTTCAAACTTTAACAAATAAAAAACTTAAAAATTGGGCATGCAAAATTATTCAGCCCCTTTACTTTCATTGCAGCAAACTCTCTCCAGAAGTTCAGTGAGGATCTCTGAATGATCCAATGTTGACCTAAATGACTAATGATGATAAATAGAATCCACCTGTGTGTAATCAAGTCTCCGTATAAATGCACCTGCACTGTGATAGTCTCAGAGGTCCGTTTAAAGCGCAGAGAGCATCATGAAGAACAAGGAACACACCAGGCAGGTCCAAGATACTGTTGTGGAGAAATGTAAAGCCGGATTTGGATACAAAAAGATTTCCCAAGCTTTAAACATCCCAAGGAGCACTGTGCAATCGATAACATTGAAATGGAAGGAGTATCAGACCACTGTAAATCTATGAAAACCTGGCCATCCCTCTAAACTTTCAGCTCATACAAGGAGAAGACTGATCAGAGATGCAGCCAAGAGGCCCATGATCACTCTGGATGAACTGCAGAGATCTACAGCTGAGGTGGGAGACTCTGTCCATAGGACAACAATCAGTCGTATACTGCACAAATCTGGCCTTTATGGAAGAGTGGCAAGAAGAAAGCCATTTCTTAAAGCTATCCATAAAAAGTGTTGTTTAAAGTTTGCCACAAGCCACCTGGGAGACACACCAAACATGTGGAAGAAGGTGCTCTGGTCAGATGAAACCAAAATTTAACTTTTTGGCAACAATGCAAAAGTTATGTTTGGCGTAAAAGCAACACAGCTCATCCCCCTGAACACACCATCCCTACTGTCAAACATGGTGGTGGCAGCATAATGGTTTGGGCCTGCTTTTCTTCAGCAGGGACAGGGAAGATGGTTAAAATTGATGGGAAGATGGATGGAGCCAAATACAGGACCATTCTTGAAGAAAACCTGATGGAGTCTGCAAAAGACCTGAGACTGGGACGGAGATTTGTCTTCCAACAAGACAACGATCTAAAACATAAAGCAAAATCTACAATGGAATGGTTCACAAATAAACATATCCAGGTGTTAGAACGGCCAAGTCAAAGTCCAGACCTGAATCCAATCGAGAATCTGTGGAAAAAACTGAAAACTGCTGTTCACAAACGCTCTCCATCCAACCTCACTGAGCTCGAGCTGTTTTGCAAGGAGGAATGGGCAAAAATTTCAGTCTCTCGATGTGCAAAACTGATAGAGACATACCCCAAGCGACTTACAGCTGTAATCGCAGCAAAAGGTGGCGCTACAAAGTATTAACTTAAGGGGGCTGAATCATTTTGCACGCCCAATCTTTCAGTTTATTTGTTAAAAAGGTTTGAAATATCCAATAAACTTCGTTCCACTTGATGATTGTGTCCCACTTGTTGATTCTTCACAAAAAAATAGTTTTTTATCTTTATTTGAAGCCTGAAATGTGGCAAAAGGTCGAAAAGTTAAAGAGGGCCGAATACTTTCGCAAAGCACTATATATTCATTACACACAGATTGATATTTTTCAAGCATTTCTTTTATTTTGATTGATTGTGGCTTACAGATAGTGAAAACCCAAAATTCAGTATCTCATATAATTAGAATATTGTGAAAAAGTTCAATATTGTAGACTTAGGCCCCTTTCACACTTGAAGTCCGTCGGCGGACTCCATTTTTCTTAGCGGGGGATCAATCCGCTGATCCCCCGCTGAGCAGGCGGATGGCAGCTCTGTCTCCGCGCTGTGTGCGGAGACAGAGCTGTCAGGTCCCCGCTGTTCTCTATGGGGAAAATCGGATGAGAATGGATCGTCTGTCTGTTCTCATCCGATCTGCTGGACGGATGGAAAATAGGGTTTCTATCCGCCCAGATTTGATGGACCGGATCGGATGCTAGTGGACATGACTCCGCTGACATCCGATGCCCCATAGAGATGCATGGGGCATCCGTTCAGGTCCGCCTGAAAAACTGACAGGCGGATCTGAACGGTCCGTTGGTGTGAAAGGACCCAAATGGTGTCACACTCTAGCTAATTCAAAACACCTGTAAAGGTTTCCTGAGCCTCTAAATGGTCTCTCAATCTGGTTCAGTAGGTTACACAATCATGGGAAAAACTGCTGTCTTGACAGTTGTCCAGAAGACAGTCATGGACACCCTCCACAAGGAGGGTAAGTGAGAAAAGGTCATTGCTAAAGAAGCTGGCTGTTTAGATTGCTGTATCCAAGCATATTAATGGAGAGTTGAGTGGAAGGAAAAATTATGGTAGAAAAAGGTGCACAAGCAGTAGGGATAACTGCAGCCTTGAGAGAATTGTGAAGCCAAGGCCATTTAAGAATTTTGGGGAGAGGACTACGGCTGGTGTCAGGGCTTCAAGAGCCACCACACACAGACGTAACCAGGACATGGGCTACAACTGTCGCATTCCTTGTGTCAGTGCACTCCAGAACCAAAAACAACGTCAGAAGTTTCTTACTTGGGCTAAAGAGAAAAAGAACAGGACTGTTGCTCAATGGTCCAAAGTCTTCTTTTCGGAAAAAAGTACATTTTGCATTTAATTTGGAAATTAAGGTCCCAGAGTCTGGAGGAAGTGTGGAAAGGCACAGATTCCAAGTTGCATGAGGTACAATGTGAAGTCAGTGATGATTTGGGGAGCCATGCCATCTGTTGGTGCTGGTCCACTGTTTTTTTATCAAGTCCAAAGTCAGCGCAGCCCTTTACAAGGAAATTCTAGAGCACTTCATGCTTCCCTCTGCTGACCAGCTTTATAAAGATGCTGATTTTCTTTTCCAGCAGGACTTGGCACTTGCCCACACTGCCAAAATTACTAATACCTGGTTTCATGATCATGGTGTGCTTGATTGGCCAGCAAACTCCCCTGACCTAAACCCCATAGAGAATCTGTGGGATATTGTCAAGAGGAAGATGAGACACCAGACCCAACAATGCAGACAAGCTGAAGGCAGCTATCAAAGCAACCTGAGCTAAGCAACCTTTCATAACACCACAGCAGTGCCACAGGCTGATTACCTCCATACCACGCCGCATTGATGCACTAATTAATGCAAAAAAGAGCCCCGACCAAGTTTTGAGTGCATACTATACTGTGCATGGACATAGTATTCAGTAAGCCAACATTTCTGTATTAAAATAAAATTTGGGTTTTCACTAATGTAAGCCAAATTCATCTAAATTAAAAGAAAGAAATGGTAAAAATATATCACTTTGTGTGTAATAAATCTATATATCATGAGTTTCACTTTTTTAATTGAATTACTGAAATTAACTTTTTGATGATATTCTAATTTGCACCTGTATGTACAGTATATCTGTATATCTCTCCACATATGTAATGCTGGCTGTGATCTGCACCCAGCAATTTTGAATCTTTAATCAGTCACCGCTTAAAGAGGAAGTAAACTATTCCTGTTTTTTTTTTTTGTTTCCCTGCAAAGTAAATGCATAATGTGCTAGTATGCATCACATACTAGCACATTATGCGACACTTACCTGAAAACAAAGCCCGCGTTGTCCCCGCTGGCGGCCGCATCCATCTTCGCCCATCTTCCTTCCGGGTTTGCGGACTTTAGCTGTATTACTGACCGGAGCTGTGTGACGTCACTCCCGCGTGCCGCCAGTCACGGCACAGGGCTCTGAAGAAACAGCACGGTCAGCCGTTTCTTCAGAGCACATGCGCCGATGACATCATTGGCTGCATGCAATGTAAATATCTTCTAAACGGTGCAAGTTTAGGAGATATTTACAGTACCTAGTTACATAGTTACATAGTAGGTGAGGTTGAATAAAGACAATAGTCCATCCAGTTCAACCTGTGTAGGTGTGTGTGACTGTAATCATCTAACATAGCCCTTAATCTCCTGATCCTTGAGATGTAAGTCTAAGAGTCTTTTGAAAGTCACCATACTACCCGCAGAAACCACCTCTTGTGGTAGACAATTCCACAATCTTGTAGCCCTAACAGTAAAGAACCCTCCTCGTTGCCTGAGGTTAAAACGCTTCTCCTCTAATCGCATTGTATGTCCTCGAGTCCTCATGCAATTCCTTCGAATGAACAGCTTTTTTTCTAAGCTGAGATCCCCATTAAGATATTTATAAATTGCTATCATGTCCCCTCTCAGACGTCTCTTCTCCAGGGAAAATAAATCGAGCGATTGCAGCCGCTCTTCATAGTTAAGGTCCTCCAACCCCCTAATCAGTTTAGTTGCCCTTCTCTGGACTTTCTCCAGCCTTATTAAAGGCTTACCTATAGGTAAAAGTTCCCAAGGTGGGTTTACAACCACTTAAAAAACGATTTACCAAATGTTTGCAATTGGTGTGGCACTGCTGGAAGCAGTTGGAGAGCTCAAAAACTGCTAAATAAAGGCACCAATGGACATTAAAAGACAGTGAGATATACCAAATGGATCCAGAAACTAGTAGATCTTTCTATAAGCATGTATGCTTGGAATGCCCAACTGTGCAACTTTATTCCTATTACAGCTCTGGGGTTACATATGGACCAAATTATTCCTGTATTGCTTTTGTGTCCAGATTCATTTATTCTAAACTTCACAAAGATTAAAATTTAACTAAAGCCAAAAATGTTTCCTAATTCCGGATGGAGTAGGTAAGTGCCTTTGTCCACTCTGGGGAGATTTATCTCCTTTATTTGTCTAGGTGACCTTTGTCATCAGGACAGAATATGATAGGAAATACAAAATATTACAGTTGTCACCAGAACAAGAATGAGGGAAATCTTTCAACGATGACAGCTCTTCCTGTGACATGCACACTGCAACTTAAAAATGCTTATTTTACAGGTGTTTTACATTCTTTTTTTCTGCCCCTAAATGCCCCTCTATGTTAGCCTATGTGTTAATGCACACATAGGCGTTTAGGGGTAGAAATCTTAATGCACCAAAATTGCACTCAGGAGAGGAGCGATCAGTGCCCGACGCATATAAATTATTATTATTATACAGGATTTATATTGCGCTAACAGTTTGTGCAGCGCTTTACAGTATAAAGGGAGACCATACAGCAACAATACAGTTCAATACTAGAGGGTTAGGAGGGCCCTGCTCCTGCGAGCTTACAATCTAATAGGGAGGGGCTGGCGAAACTAAAGGTAGTACCTGTGAGGGATGAACTGATGAGAGAAGTAGAAGATTCAGTTGTTAGCTGAAGGCAGAATAGGCATCCCTGACAAGATGAGTTTTGGGGGATCGCCTAAAAGTGAAAAGAGTAGGAGATAACTGGACAGATTGGGGTAGTGAGTGCCAGAGGATGGTAAAGGCTCTGGAGAAGTCCTGGAGACAAGCATGGGAGGAGGAGACAAGGGAGCTAGAGAGCAGGTTGTCTTGGGAGGAGAGGACGGTTTGGGTGATATTTGAAGACAAGATTGGTGATGCCCCCTGCTTGGGGCAGAGTTGTAAATGGTTTTGTATGTTATTTTTAGTGTTTAGAATTTATTGGGTAATGGGAAGCCGGTGGAGGGATTGGCAGAGAAGGCTGGGGGATACTAAACGGTTGGTAAGATGAATGAGCCTGGCAAAGGGGATAGCGTGGGGAGGGAGTTACAATATTCAAGGTGTAAACATATTGTGTGTTTAGTGCTTGAGTATTCATTCATTCCAATGGCCAGAAAAAATTACTTTTGTGGCCAGTGAAATTAATGAATGAATAAATGGGTTTAAACAATGTGGATTTTCTCCTACCGGGAGAGCTGTGTGTGCATGAGGCCTTAGGGTTGACATCCCCTCACTTTGTAAAGATTTCCTCTCACTTCTTGTTTTTAGGACAGAAGCGAAGAGAACACTCCTGAAACACAAATGCACAGGAGTTTTAACCATTTCCTACTAAAAAGATATCTTATACCTTGTCTACAATGTATTTACCAGCTTACCTACCAGCACTATATTACCAAAAGTATTCGGACACCTACTTTTACCCGCACATGAACTTTAATGGAATCCCAGTCTTAGTCCGTAGGGTTCAATATTGAGTTGGCCCACCCTTTGCAGCTATAACAGCTTAAACTCTTCTGGGAAGGCCAGGCATGTTCATCCATGTCTTTAAGGACCCTGCTTTGTGCACTGGTGCACAGTTATGTTGGAACAGAAAGGGCCATTCCCAAACTGTTCTCACAAAGTTGGGAGCATGACATTAGCCAAAATGTCTTGGTATGCTGACTCCTTAGGAGTTCCCTTCACTACCGCTAAGGGGCCAAACCCCACATCATAAACCCCCCTCCACCAAATTATTTAGACCAGTGTACAAATTAACGTCCATAAAGACATGGTGAGCGAGTTTGGGGTGGAGGAAATTAACTGGCCTGCACAAAGTCCAGACCTTAACCCGGTAGAACGTCTTTCGGATGAATTAGAGCAGAGACTACGAGCCAGGCCTTCTCGTCCCAACATCAGTGCCTGACCTCACAAATGGGCTTCTGGAAGAATGGTCAAACATTCCCATAGACACATTCCTAAACCTTGTGAACAGCCTTTCCAGAAGAGTTGAAGCTGTTCTAGCTGCAAAGGGTGGGCCATCTCAATATTGAACCCTACAGACTAAGACTGGGATGCCATTAAAGTTCATGTGCATGTAAAGGCAGGCTTCCCAATACTTTTGGTAATGAAGTGTAGTTCACCTGTACTTGCACTGACTGTTTGACTTTCATTAAAAACGTAATCTCTGCCTTACCTGCATCTTACAAGCTGACTCATGATTTTATTATCCCCGGAGCCAAACAAGTGCAGGTATTAACATGACCATTGTTTTAAATTGTGATAGATGGGATGCATACCATACGTGCATTATTTTGTATTTGCCTGCCCTAACTAGATCTTCTACATATTCTTTCCTCTCCTTTATGTGCCCAACATGCACTATTCCCTGTTGACAAAACAAATGTCCCTGCTTCCCACATCCGCTCCCAAATGAGAGCAGATATACACTGTTAATGGATGCAGTGACTGCATGAATATGCTTTTCAGTGCAAATACAGATTATTGCTGGAAACAGGGCCAACTGTGAGTACAAATCCTATTCTGTTTCATAGTATGGGTGCCTATATAGAGGACACCAAGTAAAATGCGACAGTGTAGCAGCCATTTCTCCATCATTAGATTAAAGCCCATCTTCAGGAAAATTAAACAATCCACTCTTGCAGTGACTGCCCCCCCCCCCTTTGCTGCTTTAGTCTAAGGCAGGGGTCTTCAAACTATGGCCCCCCAGTTGTTCAGGAACTACAATTCCCATAATGCCTAGTCATGTCTGTGAATGTCAAAGTTTTACAGTGTCTCATGGGAAGTGTAGTTCTGCAACAGTTGGAGGGCTGTTGTTTGAGGATCTCTGGTCTAGGGGGTGAGAATTAAGGAGTAAATGCTTATCTTATTTCCTGCAGTGCTTTGGCTGGTCCTCTGAAGATGACTGTAAAGTGCGACTGTCCCTGGTAACACGCAAGCCATTTTAACATTTACTGTAATATAAGGTTACTCTCTCTGTATTGTACGTGATGATTTGAAGTCTCCACCCACAGAC
Organism: Pelophylax lessonae; assembly: GCF_965119305.1. Taxonomy (NCBI): domain Eukaryota; kingdom Metazoa; phylum Chordata; class Amphibia; order Anura; family Ranidae; genus Pelophylax; species Pelophylax lessonae. Next base: position 145,737,363 of record NC_138780.1, on the reverse strand, counting down.
CAGAGCTATAGGCTAATAAAAATGTTCGGGTAGTATGGCGCTCATAGATTGTACAAGATAGCAGCTACAGTACAGGGTGAAGATATGTGTCCTAGGTGGATAACCAGGACAATGGTCAGCGTATTGCTAATAGGCTGTAATGAAGCTGGCACAAGGTGGGAGTTATAAGTCCGTGTGCAAATCCTTGAAAGATGAAATGGGAAGTAAAAATAACCTGGAATCCGATAAGGGATGAGCAGACACAGGGTGGATCCAGGGATGGATGGATGGGTCACAAGGCACTCAAGGCTGCTGTCGACAGGGGGTGTAAGGTAGGTGTGCTGAGTAGGGGGTGTAAGGTAAGTCTACAACCCTCTCCTAGACATCAAAAGCATTTACCCTTAAAGTGCAAATGTGGATTTTTATAATTTTCATGGTGTTGGATTTTAAAGTGTATGTATAGTCACAATTTTTCTTTTTAGTTTTGGTTAGGTTAGGGAAAGGTTAACTTTTTTATTTTTAAATGTGTTTCTCCTATTTGGAATATTTCCCTGAACTTTCTTTCTCAGACGCAACAGGAAGAGAAAAGTATTCCCTAAAAAGTTAGGGGAAATACCAATATTTTTTTGTAGGTTTGGACCCTTTAGTCAAGTGTAACTTGCTGTGTCTTTGATGTGAAGATTTGGACCCTCTATCAAGTGTCTATTGCTATCTGTATCTTTTTGGTGCAAGGCTTCAAACACAAAACCCACCAAGTCCACCCCAAAACTCTTCACAATAAAAGGCTGTGAAACAAAATTAAAACAGCGCTTAACACATAAATGGGAGTATTCAAGGTAATCCTCTTTAAAGGTGCAATTGTGCAAATATATGTGCAACATATTATGCAGCTGCTGTGCATCCAAAGAAGTTTTTGGAAAAATGTGTAAGGAAAAATTTAAAACAGCGCTAGCAAAAAATAAATAAATATATATATATATTATAAAGTGCAAGATAATCTGTGCAAATGGCTGAAAACAGTGAATCAATATAATCAATCAATTTATCGGCATAAATAATCAATAAATAATTCTTGTAAAAAAGTCCTTATTCCTTGGTGAAAATAAATATATAAAGTGCCCAGGTGCAAAACCGATCCGATCTAATGGTGCTCCAGTGAGTAACCCGACCCTCCAGGTCCCCTACTCACCACAAATATGATTAGTCAGTGCATGAAAGGATCAAATAGAGCTAAGGCAACCGAGCTTCAGTGTTGTTATTTCCAAGGGATAAGGAAAGCCTTGATGGGATCGCTCCAAACAAGTGTTCGTTTTATCCAGATATGAGGAAAAAAAGAAAGGGGCCAATAGTGTAATACGTTTTGGATGATTTTATTCCCCCAAAGTATAAATTGTACTTACAATGAAGATAGGTAAATTCGCATATATGAGATTAATGAGGAACGCCGCAATAGTGTGCGTTCCACCGATTCCAGGAAGCAAAACCGGATGTGACGATGCGTGGTTGTACGCCGGAAATTACGTCAACGCGTTTCACCCGATAAGTGGGCGTTTTCAAAAGACTTTTGAAAACGCCCACTTATCGGGTGAAACGCGTTGACGTAATTTCCGACGTACAACCACGCATCGTCACATCCGGTTTTGCTTCCTGGAATCGGTGGAACGCACGCTATTGCGGCGTTCCTCATTGATCTCATATATGCGAATTTACCTATCTTCATTGTAAGTACAATTTATACTTTGGGGGAATAAAATCATCCAAAACGTGTTACATTATTGGCTCCTTTCTTTTTTTCCTCATATCTGGATAAAACGAACACTTGTTTGGAGCGATCCCATCAAGGCTTTCCTTATCCCTTGGAAATAACAACACTGGAGCTCGGTTGCCTTAGCTCTATTTGATCCTTTCATGCACTGACTAATCATATTTGTGGTGAGTAGGGGACCTGGAGGGTCGGGTTACTCACTTTAGCACCATTCGATCAGATCGGTTTTGCACCTGGGCACTTTATATATTTATTTTCACCAAGGAATAAGGACTTTTTTACAAGAATTATTTATTGATTATTTATGCCGATAAATTGATTGATTATATTGATTCACTGTTTTCAGCCATTTGCACAGATTATCTTGCACTTTATAATATATATATATTTATTTATTTATTTTTTGCTAGCGCTGTTTTAAATTTTTCCTTACACAATAAAAGGCTGCCCTCATTTCTAACAGGATATCTTAGAGGTTGCATTTTTCATGTTCACAGATGTCCCAGACCTGTGGGTACAATCGGTGGTTTAAAAGGGGTACAAAATACAGTTCAAAACTTTACTCTCACGGTTTCCTTCCCTGAAACAAACCAAAATTTTCTCAAGGACAGGCAAATCTGCAAACTGCCCTGATTCATCTCTAGTCCTAGAATGTGGTTGCTCCTATCCCTTTGGAGGACAGGTTCAAATAAATCTATTCAAACCTGTTTACAGTGCTTAAACCCATTGAAAGGATTCTATCCTATCCTGGATCCAAAATCCCTAAACAAGTAGCCTTCTGTTCCAAAGTTTTGGCACCTTCAAAGTTGGCTATTACCTCTCCAGACAAGGGGAATGCTTATTTGCATGTTTGAATTTACCCAACTCATCAGCGCTTCGTGCAGTGGTAGGAGACCATTTTCAATTTGTCACACTGACATTTCGCCTATTCTCTGCACCCAAAGAATTCACAAAGTTACTTACACCTCTTTTTTCCCCCTTAAGAACTCAGGGCAGTCAAGTAGCAGGGTACCTAGACTGAAGGATTAAGTTCCCCTTTATCTATCTGCAAATGTCCAATGGGCTATTTCGATGCTTCTGGCCCTCAGCTGGTTAATGTACTTTCAAAGGACTGTTCCTCAAACTTCCCTTTGCTCAGAATACTTAGGCCTCATTCTGCACACAGCCCAGGAAAAAGCCTTTCTTCCAAAAAACAAAATGCTCATCTTATGTTCTCATGCTCAGATCTTAAGATCAAAGAAACCTCCCTCAGCGAAGATCTATATGAAAAGTCTGGACCTCACTGTAGCCTCATTTGAGGCCATCGCCTTCGCTTAATTCCTATCAAGGCCTCCCCACCGCAAAATCCTATTGGCCTGAAATAAGCATGCTCCTGCTCTCAACCTTCCTATGCTCCTCTTCAACCAACCACACAGCCTCCTAGCTTGGTGGATTTCCAATCCAGCCTTGACAATGGGGAAGTCATTTCTACCATATCCATGGAGGATGATAACAGCAGATACCAGCCCCAAAGCCCAGGGACAAGTGTTCTAGTCCCTCACAGTTCAGGGCACATAGTCACCCAAGGAAGCCAGGCTCCCCATCAACAACCTGGAGCTCAGAGCAATAAAACTAGCTCTGATTCACTGGACTCCATACTTCAGGGTCACCTGATCAGGGTAAAATCAGACAATGTCAAACTGTGGCCTATATAAAACACCAAGGGGGTATCAGAAGTCAGGCAACCTAATGGAAGTCTTTCCATTTAATAGGCAGAGAACTGTGCAGCCCTCTCTGCTGTTCACCTCGCAAGACTGGACAATTGGATGATGAATTACCTCAGCCATCATCGCCTGAACCAAGAGAAATGGTCTCTTCATCCTAACATCTTTAACCGCTTCCCGCCCACCCTATAGGCGATTGACGGCGGGAAGGTGGTTGCATTATCCTGACCGGAAATCATATGACGGCGGCAGGATAATGCGCTCTGCATGCCCCCGGCATGAGTAGAGGAGAGCCGATCTACGGCTCTCCTGACAGGGGGAGGTCTGCACTGGTAATCAGAACATTGATTACCAGTGCAGACCCTTGGGGGGGTGCCACTAGAACCACCAGGGATGCCCACCCATGACCCCAGGGATGCCCACCCATGACCCTAGGGATTGCCGCCAGGAATGGCAATCAGGGCTCAGGGAGCCCGCCAGCGCCCTCCCCATCAGTGCTGCCTGCCAGTGCCCATCATTGCCATCTATCAGTGCCGCTCACCAGTGCCCATTATTGCCCACCAGTGCCGCCTATCAGTGCCGATCAGTGCTGCCTATCAGTGCCACCTATCAATGCCCATCAGTGCCCATCAATGCCACCTATCAGTGCCCAGCAGTGCCGCGTATCAGTACCCACCAATGCTGCATATCAGTGCCGCATATTAGTGCCACCCCATCAGTGCAGCATTATCAGTGCAGGAAAAAACGTATCTATTTACAAAATTGTATAACCTAAACAAAAAAAAATTTTTTTTTTCAAACTTTTCGGTCTTTTTTTATTTGTTCAGTAAAAAATAAAAACCTTGCGGTGATCAAATACCACCAAAAGAAAGCTCTATTTGTGGGGAAAAAATGACATAAATTTGGTTTAGGTACAGTGTTGCATGACCGCGCAATTGTCATTCAAAATGCAACAACGCTAAAAGCTGAAAATTGGCCTGGGCAGGAAGGGGGTGAAAGTGCCCTGTGTTGAAGTGGTTAATCTCCAATGTCAGAAATGAGGAACTCCAAATGTGGACATCCTTGCCTCCAGATACAGCAACAAAGTACCCCAGTTTTGCTAGGCCCATGTATCCTTTGCCACTGGCTTTGGATGCTCTGATAATTCCATAGGCCCCGTTCCAATTCATATATCCCTTTCCTCCAGTGCAAATTCTTCCTCAGCTGCTCCACCAAATAGAGCTTGAGAAGAAACCAGTGATTCTCATTGCATCAAACGTGACCAGAAAAACCTAGTACAGACATATTCAAACGTCTAGGAGACGAACCCTGGCCTCTACAAAACAGGTTAGATCTTATATCTGTGCCCCCTGTACCATTCTGATTCTTAGTCACTGGTTTAAAGCTTAACGCAATAGTAAAGTCTTTGTAGAATTATGACAGACACACTGTACCTACAAATGGAGCCCTCCAGCACAGCGCTGTCATGGAACCCTGTTATGGCTTCCACCTCTTAGGGTTTCATATCTTCAGCCACTTGGATGGGCGGACCGATGTGTCCTAACTCCTGCGCATGCGCACTGAAGTCACATTGCCACAGTACACAGGGTGGCCCGTAAATGTGGTCTGAGCTGCAAATTTGCAGCTCAGATCACATTACCCGCTCAAAGGCAGGGGGGACAGTTATGACAGAAGTGACTTCTAGGGTCTCTTGTGGTATAAAACCTCTGCCTGTCAGCAGTTTTTGCAGTTCTACAGTTTACTACCATTTTGAGTATTCTTAAGGGACTGGTTTCAGACTTGTCCTATTTGTTCCAAAAACCCCTGGCTTCATTTTCTTTTGCAAGAACATTTATTCAAGGTGTTTCTCGGATTAGCCCACCCTTACAGCACCCTGTACTTCTTTGGAAATTGTTACAAAACCCACAACAGTAAAATTATAAGTCTGTATTTGCAGTAAAGCATGCTTAATATACGCACTGTGGAACCTAAGGGGTTAATCCCTGGCATTGTGTAAAAAGGCTGTTCAATCCTGTCTTCTCTGATCCTCCCCTTCTTCCCCTGTCTCTAAAAAAATAACCTGTTATTTACAGAGCCAGGGGAGTAGCTGCACATTGCTCAGTTTGGTGTGTATTGCTGGATAGTTTTTTTTTTTTCTTGGGAGGGTGCATGTGATCAGCACAGGGCCAATTAGCACTATCCAGACAGAGGGTCAGGGGTCCTGCATTCTCATAGGACAATCGAGGGTTAATGAAAACTCCTACAAGCTTTAACCAGACACTCATAGAAGTTACAATACTGCTCTAACTGCTGGTGAAAAAAAGTTATTTAGCAGTTTATATTTACTAAAATAATTGCATTCCCATGTTCTGTGTACTGTGGGAGACCAGATATAGTGAATGCAGGTGTCCTGGGTTTAATAACACTTTAAGTCTGTTAGGGATGCACCGATCCAACTTTTTTGGACCGATACCGATATCTGGCGTTGTGAAATCGATGATACCGGAACCGATCCGGAGCTACACACAAAGCAAGCGGCTGCAGTACAGAGCAAAGCCGCTGCTTCATGTGTGTGGCTCCTCCATTCCCAGGCGGAGTGCATCTGATAAAAGAGATAAAAATTCTGCGCTAATGGATGTAAGTAAGGCTGCAGCCTACCCCAAAATATAGTCCAAAGGACTATATCATACAGTAAAAGGGTAAAACCAGGTAAAATGGCGCTGTCTATTAAAAGGTAAATCTATACTAATATGGAAGGGATTAAAATATCGTGCAATAAAATCCTAATGTGCAATTAGATGTAAAACACTGTGAATAAACCTATATAAAAACGTGGTAGGAAAATTATAAAAAGTCTAAACGTTGGTATATCAAATGGAGATAAAAATAAACACATAAATTGTGAGCATAAAGTGATATGTGCAATCAATAAAGTGACAATAACAAAGTGCTGGTGTGATAATGTCCAGTGAAATCACCAAAAAAAATATTAGAGATATATATAAATTCAAATAAGTCCGAAATCAGTCCATAAAGTGCTTGCAACAAAATTCGTGCTTCATGAAACCAATAGTGATTCAATATTATTCGAGAGGTGATCTGGTGATAGGTGTGGGGTGAAGAAAAAACATGCACCCCTCCAGTATATCCCGCACTCACCAGAGATATATACCCCTGCAGGGGTAATAAGCCTTAGGGTAATGACCTCTTTCCTACGAATCCTAATAGTAGGCTCTTAGATGGAAATATCCCTGGGTGTCTCCTCTCAGCGTGGTCAGATATTGCCAGTAAACAAGATCACCAAGATAATCCTCTCTCAAATGCAGGGAGATATCCCGAGATACCATATAAAAAGTAAGACCTCATATAGTGAAGTACCGTTTAATTTGTTTATTTAGTCATAAAAACAAGAGTCGTACTCACATTTAAAACAAGGTAAACAAGCATAGGAAGCAGTAGGGGCCGTGAGTCCCTCGTTGGCGGCTACTTCCGGGACGCTACGATAACCAGCGACCGGATCTGCGTTCCAGTGGGGCGGAAATAACGTAACCACGCACGACGCGTTTCGTCACAGCTGACGTCATCAGGTGCGTAAGGTCACGCCATTCCCGCTGTCTATTTATGTTGGATGGTTACCAGGCAACCGGACTTCGTAAACCAATAATAAAAAACCAAAGGTGTATCATCTGTTACCAGGCAGAATAGTGATAAGTCCCTTCCGTAAACAATTCAATAGTCATTGGAGAGACTTAGTCAAAAAACGGCCAATAGAAAAAATCTTTTAAAGCAAAGCCCGTACGCATAATGTGTGGTTAGGGGAAAATTGGAAGTATTCATTCCGCGGGAACATTAAGATATGAGGAAAGAGTATTTATATCCGAAGCGTTTCTAGGTGTTGCAAATTGAAAAGTGCAATTGGTGGAATATATTTTAGAAGGAAATATGGTATAAATATTTTAATTTAGTTTAAAACGGATGTTCAGAATAATAATAAATATATAAATGGGGGAACGGGAATAAAGATAAAAGATACTTTGTGGGCAATGTTCATAAATATAAAAGATATATATATATATATATATAAATAATGGTATTCCAGGCAAATATCGGTAAAAGATTCATATAATTAATACTAATCTTAAAATCTTATAATGTCAAAATCGAAAGAAAAATGGATTAATCAATCAAAATCTATTTCGTAAAATTGTGATAAAAAGTGGATAAAATAAAGTAAGAGTGGTAAAACAATTACGGCCAAAAATTAATATATGGTCCTGTGGTCTGATAACCATATGCAACTCCAAATGTCCCACTCTGCCAATCTGCATGTAATCCATATTCACAATAGAATACATTGATTTTAGAACAGACCCATCAAAAAATATATATACTAAAAACTATCAGTCTCTTTAAAATATTAATTAAATGAACAATTATATAATATCTGGTGTACTAATGGCAACAATAAAGGCATAATATAATAGGACCGTGGTATTGAAAATATAAAAAATAAAAAAAAAATCAAGCTGGTTACCAAGGAAGAGGTAGAAAACTGTTAGTCTACTATCGGAGGAAAGGACATATATATGCTTATATCGAAAAATGTATTTAAATATTATAAAAAATTATTATTCCAAAATGTTTTTTATGGACATTTTAAAATGATCTTTGAGCGGGTTGTTTTTATTCAAAAAATGAGTATGGGGGCCTGCCTCTAAATAGTATAAATCTACAAGAAAAAATTATTGTAGTGAAAGCAGGCAGTCTCTTCACAAAACAAAACTTCAAAAATTAGATATAAAACAATTTAAATCTATGTCCCTATTCATTCCTTTGGGTTGAAGTGATTTTAAGATTAGTATTAATTTTATGAATCTTTTACCGATATTTGCCTGGAATACCATTATTTATATATATCTTTTATATTTATGAACATTGCCCACGAAGTATCTTTTATCTTTATTCCCGTTCCCCCATTCATATATTTATTATTATTCTGAACATCCGTTTTAAACTAAATTAAAATATTTATACCATATTTCCTTCTAAAATATATTCCACCAATTGCACTTTTCAATTTGCAACACCTAGAAACGCTTCGGATATAAATACTCTTTCCTCATATCTTAATGTTCCCGCGGAATGAATACTTCCAATTTTCCCCTAACCACACATTATGCAGAGTACGGGCTTTGCTTTAAAAGATTTTTTCTATTGGCTGTTTTTTGACTAAGTCTCTCCAATGACTATTGAATTGTTTACGGAAGGGACTTATCACTATTCTGCCTGGTAACAGATGACACACCTTTGGTTTTTTATTATTGGCTTACGAAGTCCGGTTGCCTGGTAACCATCCAACATAAATAGACAGCGAGAATGACGTGACCTTACGCACCTGATGACGTCAGCTGTGACGAAACGTGTCGTGCGTGGTTATGTAATTTCTGCCCCACTGGAACGCAGATCCGGTCGCTGGTTATCGTAGCGTCCCGGAAGTAGCTGCCAATGAGGGACTCGCGGCCCCTACTGCTTCCTATGCTTGTTTTACCTCGTTTTAAATGTGAGTACGACTCTTGTTTTAATGCCTAAATAAACGAATTAAACGGTACTTCACTATATGAGGTCTTCCTTTTTATATGGTATCTCGGGATATCTCCCTGCATTTGAGAGAGGATTATCATGTTGATCTTGTTTACTGGCAATATCTGACCGCGCTGAGAGGAGAAACCCAGGGATATTTCCATCTAAGAGCCTACTATTAGGATTCGTAGGAAAGAGGTCATTACCCTAAGGCTTATTACCCCTGCAGGGGTATATATCTCTGGTGAGTGCGGGATATACTGGAGGGGTGCATGTTTTTTCTTCACCCCACACCTATCACCGGATCACCTCTCGAATAATATTGAATCACTATTGGTTTCATGAAGCACGAATTTTGTTGCAAGCACTTGATGGACTGATTTTGGACTTATTTGAATTTATATATATATATATATATTTAATATTTTTTTTGGTGATTTCACTGGACATTATCACACCAGCACTTTGTTATTGTCACTTTATTGATTGCACATATTACTTTATGCTCACAATTTATGTGTTTATTTTTATCTTCATTTGATATACCAACGTTTAGACTTTTTATAATTTTCCTACCACGTTTTTATATAGGTTTATTCACAGTGTTTTACATCTAATTGCACATTAGGAGTGCATCTGATATCACTCCGCCTGTGAGCCGGACCTATACAGGAAGTAGCGGCTCCCATCCCATACTACTACTGCACCTAGTAAGGGATGGCTGAGCCGTTACCAAGCAAAAACCGGATCGGCCAGTGGATCGGTCAATGTTACCGATCCCCCGATCCAGCTATAATGGCCATATCGGCGCCGATATCCGATCCAAATATCGGATCGGTGCATCCCTAAAGTCTGTTTTCTCTGCCCTACAGAAACCACTTTTTGAACCCATTAGGGAATGCTCTTTGGATGATCTTCCCTGCAAGTAGCTAAGACGTCTGTCAGACGTGTTTTTGAACTAGCAGGTCTTTCTGGTAAGAAGCCATTCCTGTACCTTTATAAAAAACAAAGTGCTCTTACGCCCAAGACCTACCTTTTTACCAAAGGCTTTCTCTAACTTTCCATTAAATGAAGACATACTCTCTGTGCCCTACTCCTAAGGATCCCAAAGAGATAGTTCTGACAATTTCCAGACAATGAAGAACAATCAGAATTTATCAAATAGCCATAGCCTCCATAAGAAAGACAGATTCCCTCTTTGGCTTGTTGTCGGGGCCTCACAAAGGACATCTTGCTCTCAAGAGCTTACTCTATCGCCACCTTGTCTTAAGTTCATACCTTCTCCAAGTTCTACCAAGTGTGCAAGCTTCTGCGGATGCAGTTTTTGGCTACAAGGTTCTTGAAGCAGCACTGTGAGTTGCGTATGTGGGTCCTTGTTATTGTTGGGCCTGCTGGCACAGTCCTTTTTGCCCACCCTTCTTGTTCATTACTTGAGGGCATTTTATGATTTATGAATATCCAGCTTGTGTCCTGCACTGTACAATAAAGAAGAATTTTGACTTATATATTCCATACCTTGGAGTACTGTACAGTAGAGAGCACACCCTCTGCTCCTGTGTTACTCTACATTGCTTGCTAAAAAAACTGAGGGGTCTCAGAGTGAGGTGGGGTAAGTGCCAATACAAGGGTATCCAACACCCAGGGCTGGATGCCAAGAAGCCAAACTGCGCCCCCCTTCCTTCATTATGTGTGAATTTAGGGGATGTTATCCCCCAGCAGTCATCCACTTGTCAAAATGCCATGTATCAGAATGATTTTCCTGCTGCCCCCATCTATACAGTAAATCACTGCACCCAGGGGAGCCGCCCCACCCCTTTGTGCTGGCTCTGGGTGGGGTTATAGGGGTATGTCCAGCAAAGCTATGCGAGTGTCCAATCGCCCAAAGGTACCAGCCTATAACTCAGAGTCTATGAATATCCAGCCTGTGTTCTGTATTGTGCCCCAAGATGTGGAATTTACAGGTAAGTCAAAACTCCCCTTTTACGTGAGATTGCACCACTGCAAAATGATGGTGATCACTAGCTGATGCGTTTTACTGTTAAGCCCTGTACACACGATAAGATTATCGAACGATCTGTCGTCCGTTTTTTGTGACATGCTAGTCTGATGTGGAAAGTGAAGAGGTTATTTTCATATGAATTTTCCCGTACGACAGAATTCTACTTCAGAAGTGATGTGCATGCCTAGTCTTGCTCTTAAGATTTTTTACCATCGAAATCTTAACTAATGAGACGAAAATCGGATGTTGTTTTGACGGACGACAAAAATTATATATCTAAAAATTATATATATAAAAATTATATAGTGCTTCAACTTTCATTGCCTTTCTGCATTTAAATGCCAGGCAAAGCTCCCACAGTTCGAGATAGTGTTTGACCTTGTCCACTCTCTCTCCTGTTCCCTATTGGTCCAGTAGTATGATGGGCTGCCTCATTGGCCAAATGCAGTGTGAGGGGGGTGGGCAAGCTCTGTCCTCTAGGTGTCTCCACTTTATACCTACTACCTTAGGTGCTTTATTTACTTTTGGGGGGGGGGGGGGGTGGCTGTGTCACATTAAAGAATATTAATAGAAGTTTGTAAGTACCCCATTGTCCCCTTTGCTGGACAGATTGGCCTGCAAATAAATGTGAAGAAAATTTGAAATAAAGGTAGTGAAGATAAAATTTGGAATTCTTATACTGAATATATCTTAACAGTTGCCCTTTAACCACTTGCTGACGCCCCTATAGCAGTGTTACTGCTACAAGGCGGCGCCTGTGCGTAGGATCATGTATGTATAGCCGATCCTGCACTTCCTGAGTAACAGATGTGAATGCGCATTGTCGCGGCTCACAAGAAGCCCATCAGTGGGTACCGCGGACTCAATGTCCACCGGCACCTGCCGATCATTCGTTACACAGGCAGAATGGCATTCTATGTAAACAAGGCAGGTTACTGTTCTGTCCGTACAGAAGGCAAAGCAGGGACATGGATCCATGCCTTCCCTTAGTAAAAGTACCTCCCACACAGTGCTCAAACACTGGCTAGGCACACAGTTAACCCTTTGATCGCCCCTGATGTTAACCACTTCCCTGCCAGTGTCATTAGTACAGTGACAGTGCATAGTTTTAGCACTGATCACTGTATTCGTGTCACTGGTCCCCAAAAAGTGTTAGTGTCCGCTTTGTTTGCCAGAATTTTGCAGTCCTGCTATAGGTCACTGATCACCAGCATTGCTAGTAAAAAAAAAAAAAAATAGTTTGTAGACACTATAACTTTTGCAAAAACCAATGAAAATATGCTTGTTATGATTTCTTTTTTACCAAAAATGTGTAGCAGAATACATACTGGTCTAAATTGATGAAGAAATTCGATTTTTTTTTATTACGTATTTTTTATTGAGTATGTTTTATATCAGAAAGTAAAATATTTAATTTTTTCCAAAATTGTCAGTCTCTTTTTTTTTTTTTTTTTTTATAGCGCAAATCGAATACCTCCAAAAGAAAGCTCTATTTGTGGGGAAAGATTTTTTTATTTGGATACAGTGTCACACGACAGCGCAATCGTCAAAGTAACGCAGTGCCGTATTGCAAAAAATGGCCTGGTCATGGGGGGGTGGTGAAGTGGTTAATGATGACAGCGCCTAATCTTGTACCTTTTGGCACTGTTAGCCCTACATATTTTTATCCTGATAGGTTCCCTTTAACCACATTCCTAATGAATCTCTAAATGCCACGATCCGGTGTCTGTAGCCCTCTCATTCCTAGCATACATGTGGCTTGGAGGAAAAAAAAAGAATTTGAGTTCAAAATTACATTTGAGGAAATTTGAGATGGCTTACTGTATTTTCCATTAAGTATCCCCACAAAATATGCTGCTTCCCTTCATTAATCCTCCGTTTTCTGGCACTTACCAAAAGGCAAATAACTAGCCTGATCCTTGCTAAATGGATTCACTGTATGTTACGGTTTACCTCTTGGTATATACAGTGTCTGAGATTATATGTAGATGAAAGTTTTAGATGTAAGCATTTTGGAAGAACCTGTGTGAGATCAAGCAGAAATATGGAACAACAAGGCAGGTAGAATGAAAAACGTGTTTGTGGAGAACAATTGGCCAGAAAGGGAATGTGATTGTGAGATGTAAAATTATACCTGCAGACCGGACTATAGACATTCCACGGCACACAAAGGACCCCATTCAGAGTGTGCTGGAAAAAATGCATCCTGACATTTAGCTTCAAGAAACACCATTTGTACCCTGTGAGAAAAAATCTCACAAATCCCCACCAGCACCCCTAAATACAGCCAGGGAATTCAAGTGTATGTCAGGGTAAAATAAATACACCTTTCCCTATGATTTATCCTCAGAATTTATCCCTTTAACCACTTCCAAACAGGGCACTTTTACCCCCTTCCTGCCCAGGCCAATTTTCAGCTTTTAGCGCTGTCACGTTTTAAATGATAATTGTGCGGTCATGCAACGCTGTACCCAAACAAAATTTTTATCTTTTTTTCTCTCCTACAAATAGAACTTTCTTTTGGTGGTATTTGATCACCTCTAGGTTTTTTATTTTTTGCTAAACAAATAAAAAGAAACCGAAAATTTTGAAAAAAACTTTTTTCTTTGTTTAAAATTTTGTAAATAAGTAAGTTTTCTCCTGCACTGATGAGGCTGCAATGAGAGGGGCACTGATGAGACGGCACTGATAGTCACTGATGAGGTGGCACTGATGATGAGGCACTAACATGTAACACTGATAGGTGGCACTGATAGGCGGCACTGATGTGCACTCATAGGCAGCACTAATGGGCACTGTTGGTGGCACTGATGGGTGGCACTGATGGGCACTAATAGATGGCACTAATAGGCAGCACTGATGAGGCACTGACAGGCATTACTAATGGGCACTGATTGGAATCCCTAAAAGGCACTGATTGGCATCTTTAATTAAGACTGACTGGCATCCCTGGTGGCCACGGGTTGGCATCCCTAGTGGCATGGGTTGGCATCCTTGGTGGACTCTAGTGGGCATCTCTGGTGGGTCTGCACAGATAATCAATGCACTGATTATCAGCGCAGACCACCCCCCTGTCAGGAGAGCCCTTGATCGACTCTCCTCTACTCGCGCCTGGTCAGCGCGAATGGAGGAAAGCTGATAAACTGTACTTCCTGGTTTACGATGTGACCAGCTGTGATTGGTCACAGCTAATCACATGGTAAAGAGCCTACGTCATAAGCTCTTTACTGGGATCAGAGATGTGGTGTGTCAGAGTGACACACCGCACCACCGATCGCCGCTCTGCGTGCCCTCGCGGGTGCGCGCGAGCGGCTTATCCTGCTGGACATCATATGGCGCCCAGTCAGGATAACGTAATCACTTTGCGGCCATCATTCTGCTATATGGTGGGCGGGAAGTGCTTAAAGACCCTGCAAGTACAGTAAAATAACTGCTGAACTTCCAGATATACACATAAATGCTGTGGTGTAAGTCACTTAAAGTGTTATTAAACCCTCAACTGTAAAATCAGTGTGTATATACAGTAAGTCATTCTTGTTATACTTACTGTGGAACCTAAGGGGTTAATCCTGCACATTGTGTAAAAATTCTGTTTGATCCTGTCTCCTCTGATCCTTTCCTTCTTCCATTGTCCCATTTCCTAAGGATACAGAGCCTTTGGAGTCACTCTGCACATGCTCAATTTGGTATGTATTGCTAGAGTTTTTTTTTCTTGGGAGGGTGCATGTGATCAGCACAGGCCGATCAGCACTGTTCAAACAGATGGTCAGGGGTCCTGCAGCCTCACAGGACAGTCAGAGTAGAATAAAAAGTCCTACTATAAGCTTTAACCAGACATTGATAGAATTCACAAGACTGCTATATGCTGCTACTGTTGATGATAAAAGGTATTTAGCAGTTTATATTTACTAAAATAATTGCATTTCCATGTTCTGTGTACTGTGGGAGACCAGATATAGTAAATGCAGGGTCCTGAGTTTAGCAACACTTTAAGCTGGCCACACATGGATCATAATGTGGCTGGTTCAGCAAGGACGGGCCAAATTTAAATTTATGCACGGCGACTGCAATTGACTACCAATCAACTTCTGTTTAAATGCCCTGTCGGATAGAAGCCACTCGATCAGTGCTGCAGGCGATGGGCTGCAGTGCTGATCTGTGTATTTTGACAGCAGGGGAGTCTCCTTGCTGTCAGAATACCATCGTGCAGTGCGAAGGATTCCTCTATCCACCTCGAATGTGTGGATGGGGGAATCGGTTCACTTTTTTTTTTCGCTCAGCTCACTGGCTGAATGACAAAAACTGAACCATGTATGGCCATCTTAACCACTTAAGCCCCGGAAGATTTTACCCCCATTCCGACCAGGGGGTATTTTGCGATTCGGCACTGCGTGACTTTAACGGACAATTGCGCGGTCGTGCGACGCTGTACCTAAACGAATTTGGCGTCCTTTTTTTCCCACAGAGCTTTCTTTTGGTGGTATTTGATCACCTGTGCGATTTTTTGATCACGCGCTATAAACAAAAAAAGAGCGTCAATTTTGCAAAAATAGCAATATTTTTCACATTTTTTTATATGAAATTCCCCCAAAAAAAAATTTAAAAATCAAAATTTTTTTACTTTTTCGGCCAATTTGTTTTATGCTACCTATGTTTGGTAAAAAAAATCGCAAAAAGCGTATTTTGATTGGTTTGCGCAAAAGTTATCGCGTTTACTAACAAAGGGAAAGATTTCTGTCATTTTTGTTGTTGTTTTTTTTAACGTGTAATGGCGGCGATCTGCGATTTTTTTTGCGGTACTGCGACATTGGGGCGGACAGATCGGACCCTTGACTGACATTTTTTACACTTTTGGGGTTACCAGTGACATTTCTACAGTAATCAGTGCTATATATATGCACTGTTACTGTAAAAATACACTGGTAGTGAAGGGGTTAACTTTATTTGGGAGGGAGGGGCTGTGTGTGTCCCTAGGGGCGTGCTTTCTACTGTGATTGGCTGGGGCTTGAGCTGTATGGACACTGATCAACGGATCTACATACTAGATCCGAGTGATCAGTATCCTAACAGCAAGGAGAATGACAGGTGGCTTGTTTACACAAGCTGCCTGACATTCTCCCTCTCCCCCGCCGATCGCCGAGTGACCGGCGGACATCGGGTCCGCCGGTCACACGCGCGGGGGGGTCCGTGACCACGCGGGAGCGGGAGCGCGCCTCCGGGGGCGCGCGCTCGCTCCCTAGACCCTCACAAGCTAGTGACGTAGCCCTACGTCACTTTGCCTGTGAGGGGCTGACTGCCGACGTAGATCGGCGTTAGGCAGTCGGCAAGTGGTTAAAGAAGATCTTCCCTGCATCAAAGTACGACAAACCAAAAAACACTATTTAATTGTATCCATGCTCCCCCATCCATCCAGGTTTCCAAGCTTTATTTTGTTGAGAAATCACTTTGAAAAACACTCCCTTGCATTTCTGGCTGTGGCCATCTTGAGTAAGGGCAAATTATTAACCACTTAAGCCCCGGAAGATTTTACCCCCTTCCTGACCAGGGGGTATTTTGCGATTCGGCACTGCGTGATTTTAACGGACAATTGCGCGTTCGTGCGACGCCGTACCTAAACGAATTTGGCGTCCTTTTTTTCCCACAAACAGAGCTTTCTTTTGGTGGTATTTGATCACCTGTGCGATTTTTTGATCACGCGCTATAAACAAAAAAAGAGCGTCAATTTTGCTAAAATAGCAATATTTTTCACATTTTTTTATATGAAATTCCCCCCAAAAAAAATGTAAAAATCAAAATTTTTTAACATTTTCGGCCAATTTGTTTTATGCTACCTATGTTTGGCAAAAAAAATCGCAAAAAGCGTATTTTGATTGGTTTGCGCAAAAGTTATCGCGTTTACTAACAAAGGGAAAGATTTTTGTCATTTTTGTTGTTTTTTTTTTTAACGCTTAATGGCGGCGATCTGCGACATTGCGGCGGACAGATCGGACCCTTGACTGACATTTTTGACACTTTTGGGGTTACCAGTGACATTTCTACAGTAATCAGTGCTATACATATGCACTGTTACTGTAAAAATACACTGGTAGTGAAGGGGTTAACTTTATTTGAGAGGGAGGGGCTGTGTGTGTCCCTAGGGGCGTGCTTTCTACTGTGATTGGCTGTGGCTTCAGATGTATGAAGAGTGATCGACGGTTCTACATAGTAGAACGGTATGATCATCCTTCATACACTGGGGAGAATGACAGGCAGCTTGTTTACACAAGCTGCCTGACTTTCTCCCTCTCCCCCGCCGATCGCCGAGTGACCAGCGGACATCGGGTCCGCTGGTCACACGCGCGGGGGGGTGCGTGACCGCGCGGGAGCGGGAGCGCGCCTCCGGGGGCGTGCGCTCGCTCCCTAGACCCTCACAGGCTAGCGACGTAGACCTACGTCGCTTTGCCTGTGAGGGGCTGACTGCCTACGTAGATCGGCGTTAGGCAGTCGGCAAGTGGTTAATGTAGCATTTACTTCCTAGAATCCATCTGCCCTAAGTTAAAGCATACATGCATAGAAAGCGTTTAGCTGAGAAAACCCCTCCGCCTCTCCTCCCCTCCTGAAGACTCCTGGGATGTATGACATCATTTGCCTAGACAAGAAACCAGGAAGTAACTGAGGAAATAAGTACATACAGTGGGTACGGAAAGTATTCAGACCCCCTTACATTTTTCACTCTTTGTTATATTTCAGCCATTTGCTAAAATCATTCAAGTTCATTCTTCTTCCTCATGAATGTACACATAGCACCCCATACTGACAGAAAAACACAGAATTGTTGACATTATTGCAGATTTATTAAAAAAGAAAAACTGAAATATCACATGGTCCTAAGTATTCAGACCCTTTGCTGTGACACTCATATATTTAACTCAGGTGCTTTCCATTTCTTCTGATCATCCTTGAGATGGTTCTACACCTTCATTTGAGTCCAGCTGTGTTTGATTATACTGATTGGACTTGATTAGGAAAGCCACACACCTGTCTATATAAGACCTTCCAGATCACAATGCATGTCAGAGCAAATGAGAATCATGAGGTCAAAGGAACTGCCTGAAGAGCTCAGAGACAGAATTGTGGCAAGGCACAGATCTGGCCAAGGTTACAAAAAGATTTCTGCTACACTTAAGGTTCCTAAGAGCACAGTGGCCTCCATAATCCTCAAATGGAAGACGTTTGGGACGACCAGAACCCTTCCTAGAGCTGGCCGTCCGGCCAAACTGAGCTATCGGGGGAGAAGAGCCTTGGTGAGAGAGGTAAAGAAGAACCCAAAGATCACTGTGGCTGAGCTCCAGAGATGCAGTCAGGAGATGGGAGAAAGTTGTAGAAAGTCAACCATCACTGAAGCCCTCCACCAGTCGGGGCTTTATGGCAGAGTGGCCCGACGGAAGCCTCTCCTCAGTGTAAGACACATGAAAGCCCACATGGAGTTTGCTAAAAAACACCTGAAGGACTCCAAGATGGTGAGAAATAAGATTCTCTGGTCTGATGAGACCAAAATAGAACTTTTTGGCCTTAATTCTAAGCGGTATGTGTGGAGAAAACCAGGCACTGCTCATCACCTGTCCAATACAGTCCCAACAGTGAAGCATGGTGGTGGCAGCATCATGCTGTGGGGGTGTTTTTCAGCTGCAGGGACAGGACGACTGGTTGCAATTGAGGGAAAGATGAATGCGGCCAAGTACAGGGATATCCTGGACAAAAACCTTCTCCAGAGTGCTCTGGACCTCAGACTGGGCCGAAGGTTTACCTTCCAACAAGACAATGACCATAAGCACACAGCTAAAATAACGAAGGAGTGGCTTCACAACAACTCCGTGACTGTTCTTGAATGGCCCAGCCAGAGCCCTGACTTAAACCCAATTGAGCATCTCTGGAGAGACCTAAAAATGGCTGTCCACCAACGTTTACCATCCAATCTGACAGAACTGGAGAGGATCTGCAAGGAGGAATGGCAGAGGATCCCCAAATCCAGGTGTGAAAGACTTGTTGCATCTTTCCCAAAAAGACTCCTGGCTGTATTAGATCAAAAGGGGGCTTCTACTAAATACTGAGTAAAGGGTCTGAATACTTAGGACCATGTGATATTTCAGTTTTTCTTTTTTAATAAATCTGCAACAATGTCAACAATTCTGTGTTTTTCTGTCAGTATGGGGTGCTATGTGTACATTCATGAGGAAGAAGAATGAACTTAAATGATTTTAGCAAATGGCTGCAATATAACAAAGAGTGAAAAATTTAAGGGGGTCTGAATACTTTCCGTACCCACTGTATGTCCTATCTATTTACAAAGATTAAAAATAATCAATGTTGATTGGGAGAGTGAAGTTCCCTGTTTAACCACTTGCCGACCAGCCGCCGTAATTCTACAGCAGCAGGTCAGCTATATCCAACGAAACGACGTACCTGTATATCGTTTTCGCGGAACAGCTAGTGGGGGTGCACACACGCCGATTGGCCTCAAGAGGAAACAATCAGCGGGCACCAGCGGTCACTCCTTGTGGAGACAGAACAGCGGTCTGCCGATGTAAAGACGGCAGACCGCTGTTCTGTCAGTAATGAACACAGGGATCCTGTGTTCTTCCTATTTAGGAACACAGGTCTCTGTGTTCATCCAGCGAGTCCCTCTCCTATAAAGTTAGAAAGCACTCCCTAGGCACACATTTATCCCTTTGATCGCCCCTGGTGTTAACCCCTTCCCTGCCAGTGTCAGTACAGTAACAGTGCATATTTTTTGCACTGGTTATTGTAGTATTGTCACTGGTCCCCCCAAAAATGTCAGTTCGGTGTTCGATCTGTCGGCCGCAATGTTGTAGCCCCACTAAAAATCTCTGATCGCCGCCATTACTAGTAAAAAAAATAAAAGATAAAAAGTACATAAATCTTTCCCCTAGTTTGTAGGCGCGATAAATTTGCGCAATCCAATCAATATATACTTATTGGATATACAAAAATTGACAATATACACAAATTGGCTTAAAACGATGAACAAATTTAATTTTTACATTTTTTTTTATTTTATTGGGAATGTTTTATAGCAGAAAGTAAAAAATATTGTTTTTTTTTTTTTCAGAATTTTTGCTCTTTATTTGTTTATAAGGCAAAAAATAAAAATTGCAGAGGTGATCAAATACCACCAAAAGAAAGCTCTATTTGTGGGAAAAAAAGGACATACTTTTTTTTGGGCACAGTGTCTCACGACTGCACAGTTGTTAGTTAAATTAACGCAGTGCCGTATAACAGAAAATAGCCTGGTCATTAAGGGGGTAAAACCTTCCGGTCCAGAAGAGATTAAGGAGCCGAATGGTGTTAGACCTACTCAGTTTTCTTTCTCTAAACTACTTATACTCTCCCACTCCTCCATCTCTACAACATAGGGACTAATTATTCTGTAGTTCCAAGCAGGGCTGTGGAATCGGTAGATAAATGTTCCGACTCCTCAGTTTTTTGTACTTCCGACTATTCTGGCCACATCACTAACGATCTCTTGGTAAACAATGATGGCTTCTTCAACAGTAAGTTTTGATGAGTGATCATACTTTTCAACTTCTTTTAGTGCTTTATAAAACTCCTGTTGGAATTTTTTTATTTGGACATTTACTGGTTCTGTAACGCTTATGCGACGTCGCTTTCCTTTAGCAACTTCCATTTTGTCTAAGAAGGAATCAAAGTCTAATTCTTCGTTTGAAGAAGATGATCCTGAGTTACCACTTGCTTAAAAGAACTTCATCCTGTGGAGGTATTTCAGGTCGTAATCCCTTCCTGCGAACTGCTACATCATAGAGGGCCTTTTTCCCAGTAGCAGTCTGTTCACTGTTCAACAAAAGTCGGCTCATTGGGTCGACATAAATAGCTGCTAACAAGATTTCATTTTCTAGCAAAAGACTCTCTCTTTTCATCATTGAAGATGCAATGCCCTCAGCTATTAACTCTCCATTTTTGTTCAGGCGATATAACAGGCTCTTCCATTCCAAGAGGAATTTACCCGGGGTTAGATCGTCACATTGCAACCTCTTGGTGACAGTGAAGGGGTGAGAAAGAAGGTTCTCCAGCTCTTTTGTTTGTGTCCACTGGCTTTCAGTTAATGCAAGATTTTCATTGTCCATTTCTTCTATGAAGTCTTTAAGTTCAAGCAAACGATTCACCATTAAATAAGTGCTTCCCCAGCGAGATGTTTGATCCAAAATGGCTCCTTTTCCTGCATGTCTTTTCAAAATTGCATCTGTTTTCGGGGCCCTGGCTGCAACAGTTACTTGCCGTAATTTGCCAATTAGTGTAGCTGCATGGTGATCTTTTAATCCATCTCTTATGGCAAGTTGCAGTGTATGAACAGCACATCGCATATGATGAATAGTAGCAAGCTTCAATGTTTCTTCAACAAAGTTGTCTAAAAAAATGTCAGCATTCTCTTCAGTTTCTAAACTTTCTCCAATACTTGCAGAGCTGTCTTCCTCTAACTCTAATATCTGTTTGTTACTTTCTTCATCTGCGTTCATCTTCTCAATTGTGTTCAACATGTTAGAAGCGTTATCTGTCACAACACATAAAATCTGTTCCTTTGTAATTTCAAAATATTCTAGAACACCCTTCACTAACTTCTGAAGGTAATCACTGGTGTGATGTGCCTGAGTGCCCTTTAATCCGAGGGTCCGTGTTATTGTTTTGTTATTTTCATCCACAAATCTAACATTAATAGCAAAGTAATTGACTCTGTGACATGTGCATGCATCCATTTTAAGGAAGACAAAACGTCCTTTCAGAACTTTCTGTAGTTCTTCCTTTTTACATTTGGCCTCCTCAATTATAAGTTTCCTTATACTAAGTCATTAATTATAACTTTTTGTGAATTGGGACATTTAAACTTGCTTTTTTTTAAATTCCAACCTAAATTTAGTAGGAGTCGGTGCATTGTTTGCCGACTCCAGGTACCCAAAATTTCCTCCGACTCCACAGCCCTGGTTCCAAGGTAAAAACTAGGTGGGCTAAACAGACTCCTTGAGGTAACTCAAGAACTGCACACAGGATAGCTCTGAATTTTTGATCTGGTCAAAAGCTTTTCTTGGCCCCATTTCTCCTATGGATCACAAGAGTGCAGTTCATTCTGCACCCGAGTGACCCGTTTTCAGGTGACAGTCACTCATCTAGTCCACTCTGGACTGATTTTGATTTTACAGTAGGGATCCACTCAGATGCCTGGGCCGGAATCTGGCTTAACCTCTCAGTGAGCCACTTGGAGACTGAATCAGGCGCTCCCGCCCCCTCCACAGCCTGGTGCTCCAGTGAACTCTGGAGGGGCAAAGCAGAGAGCCGGTGACTGACAGTCATGGCTCTCTGCTCAGAATGGAAGGGAGAACTGAGCAATAAGCTGTGTTCTCTCAGTTCTCACTGCAAAGGCAGCAGGGGACAGATGTAGCATTGGATGGATGCTACATCCACCCAGGTGAGTATAATTTTTTTTTTTTTTAAAGAAGATATAGTAAAATACTTTAATAACATTTTTTTAGCAGCTCAAAAAGGGAGCAAAGAGGAGAGGTTCAGTTTTAGGGTTTACATACTGTACACTTTACCAAAATAAACTGTATACAGTATAATGGCTTTATGAAGATGGTGTAAGAAAAACTAGTGACAGTGTATACCTGTTGACCAGTGTAGTCCCTAGCTTCACTATCAGTCTAAGTGCAGCTGTATGGGGGGGGGGGGGATTTGTATTCATCCCCCTTTACTTTGAAACCCCTAACTAAAATCTGGTAGTTCCAGTTGCCTTCAGAAGTAACCTTATTAGTAAATAGAGTCTGCTTGTGTGTAATTCAATCTCTGTATAAGTATAGCTGTTCTGTGAAGCCGGTAGAGGATTGTTAGAGAACCTTAGTGAACAAACCGCAACATGAAGGCCAAGGAACATTTCAGGCAGGTCAGGGATAAAGTTGTGGAGAAGATTAAAGCAGGGTTAGAGTATAAAAAAAAATATCCCACGCTTTGAACATCTCACAGAGCACTGTTCAATCCATCATCCGAAAATGGAAAGAGTGTGGCACAACTGCAAACCCACCAAGACATGGCCATCCACCTAAACTGACAGGCTGGGCAAGGAGAGCATTATTTAGAGAAGCAGCCAAGAGCCCATGGAAACTCTGGAGGAGCTGCAGAGATCCAAAGCTCAGGTGGGAGAATCTGTCCACAGGACAACTATTAGTCATGCACTCCACAAATCTGGCCTTTATGGCAGAGTGGCAAAAAGAAAGACATTGTTGAAAGAAAGCCATAAGAAGTCCTGTTTACAGTTTGCGAGAGGTCATGAGGCGGACACAGCAAACATGTGGAAGAAGGTGCTCTGGTCAGATGAGACCAAAATTTAACTTTTTGGCCTAAAAGCAAAACATTATGTGTGGCAGACTGTACATAAAATGGTGTTCTTTAAACCTAAATTCTATCTTAACCTTTACTAAAAAAAACATTAATTTTGTTAAAACGCTGTGCATCATAAGCAATTGGCATGTTTTTTGTTTTTTCTTTTTTAAAAACTATCACTTTTACCTTTTTATTTCATTTTTTTTTTTTTCTTTTGCATCTCAGTGCTGCTGATCAAGGGCAGCGTGTCGACCTATAAAAGCAAGTGCTACCTTCATGGCAGGAATGTCCGCTATTATTTTAATGAATCTGCAACTCTTTGTTTTTCAAATAAAACTGTAACAGAGTTTTCCTAGACTACAATGGGCTATTTAAAAAGAGAGCACAAAAGAAAATTCCTTTCAGACATGCCATCTCCGATTGAATCTCCAGGTGGAGCTGCCTCATGGGAGCAGTGAAGAGGAGTCACAGCTCTATCTCTATTTGTTTGTTGAGCACATTTCAGCTTGAGCTGTTGGGACCCCTAAACAGGCTTTTTTTTTTTTTTTTACATAGCAGATAAAGAAACTCAGGAAAATATGTGAAAGGAGCCAAGAGCTCCCCCTGCTGGCTGCTTTCTTACTACTCAATATCCCTCCTTTTCCTCTTGGATAACAAGTTTGGCTCTGTGCTGACATTCTGCCCTACTTGACTGACTGTCCCCTGGTCAATCAGCAGCTTTATTTGCAAAAATATTTTTATCATTGGCTGCTCATTGTTGCTCCACCCCATTGCCCTTCCCATTTTTTTTCTATCGCAAAGCTTGACTTGTTTGAAAATTATTTCCAACTATATATTTTTTTTAAAAAAGTATAACTAAAGGCAAAACTGTTTTTAAAATTTTGGATAGAGTGGAGACGGGTTGAAACCCATGTCAGTTTTTTTTTCTTGCGGGCTGTGCCCACATTAAGGAGATTCACCTTCTCTATTTGTCCTGTTTACCATTAAAATAATAGTAAAAAGAGTCCCCAGAAAAGTAATAGAGGGGAAGTATTCCAATGGGGTCACTAGGTCTGACCTGGGGGTCCCCAAGGAATTCCCTTAATATGCAGGGATTTTCTCTCACTTCCTTTTTGGCTTTAGGACAGGAAGTGAAGGAAAATCTCCAAAATGGGACACAGATTGCGAAAAAAAAAATCTGACGGGTTATAACCCTCTCCCTTTGTTCTATCAAAATGCCTATAGTTCTACTTAATATATACCCAGTAATGTTATGCAACTTACTAATGCTAATAGGACAAACTTTGCTGGAAGTAAAATATTGGATGTCAGTTAAATTGCTGGTTAATGTATAAATATATACTCAATTCATAATACTGACTGCATTCATAAATATTTACTTTTGTAATCCATTATCTGTTTGCCTTGTTAACGTGAACAAATTAATGGATTCATTTCTATTATTGTATTTTTGGTGACTGTGAATACATTCTGTAGGGAGTTCTGTTAAGCTGTATGCATTATTAACCTTTATGTACTGTGAGTCATCAACATAATGTATTCGTAATGGATTTACAGACTAAATCGTGTTAGGGGGACCGAAATATATGCTGTGCAATTACAGCAGCCAGTCAAAACGTCTTTTTTTCAATGTATTCTACTTTTGCTTATATGTATTTATTTATTAATGTCTAAAAATTTAACTTTTTTCAATCCTTCTAGTCAGGTAAATGTAAAATATTTAAGTGTTACCACTTATAGTCAGTGGATGAGGGGTATTGACTTTCCTATGACTTCACAAGCAGTACAAACTCTTAATAGGTTTAAATGGAGATTGTGGTGCAGGGGCCAAACTGAAAAGAATCAGAAAGGAGGCTGTGTGGTGCAGAAGAGCCCGGCTCTGAGACAGGTGAGTATAGAGCTGGAAAGGGGAACAAGGAGACAGGTGAGTATGGGGCTGGGAAGTAGAATGAGAAGACAAGTGAGTATAAGGCTGGGAAGGGGAATGAGTAGACTAGGTGGGTATGGGGTTGGGAAGGGGAACAAGTAGACAGGTGAGTACAGGGTTGGGAAGGGGATCGAGGAAACAGGTGAATATGAGGCTAGCAAGGGGTACAAGGAGACAGGTGAGTATAGGGCTGGGAAAGGGAACAAGGAGACTGGTAATTATAGGCCTGGGAAATGGGAATGAGACAACAGGTAAGAATAGGGATGGGAAGGTGAACAAGGAGACAGGTGAGTATATAGCTGGGAAGGAAAACGAGAAGACGGGTGAGTATATGACTGGGAAGGTAACCGAAGAGAGAGATTAGTAGATGGCTGGTAAGGGGAACAAGGAGACAGGTGAGTATATGGCTGAGAAAGGGGAACAAGGAGACAGGGGAGTATAGGTCTGAGAAAAGAGAACGGGGACACAGGTGAGTATATGTCTGGGAAAGGGAACAAGGAGACAGGTGAGTATAGGGCTGGGATGGGGAACAAGGAGACAGTTGAGTATAGGTCTGACAAAAGGGAACGGGGACATGGGAGAGTATATGGCTGGGAAAGGGAACAAGGAGACAGGTGAGTATAGGGCTGGGATGGGGAATGAGGAAACAGATGAGTATATAGCTGGGAAGGGGAAAGAGAAGACAGGTGAGTATAGGGCTGGGTAGGGGAGCGAGGAGCCAGGTGAGTAAAGGGCTGGGAAGGAGAATGAGGAGACAGTTGAGTATAGGGCTGGAAAGGGGAACAAGAAGACAGGTGAGTATGTGGCTGGGAGAGGGAACGAGGAGACAGGTGAGTATGTGGCTGGGAGAGGGAATGAGGACACTGGTTAATGAATGGCTGGCAAGGGGAATGAGGAGATAGGTGAGTATAAGGCTGGGTAAGGGAATGAGGAGCCATGTGAGTATAGAGCTGGGAAGGAGGACACAGGTGAGTATAGGGCTAGGAAGGGGAATGAGGAGACAGGTGAGTACAGGGCTGGAAAGGTGAACGAAGGCACAAGGGAGTATATGGCTAGGAAGGGGAATGAGGAGACAGGTGAGCATAGGGTTGGGGATGAGAACAAGGAGACAAGAGAGTATGGGGCTGGGAAGAGGAATGAGGAGACAAGTGAGTATAAGGCTGGGAAGGGGAAATATGGAGACTAGGTGAGTATAGGGCTGAGAAGGGGGACGAGGAGACAGGTGAGTATTGGGATGGGAGAGGGAACGAGAAGACAGGTGAGTATAGGGCTGGGAAGGGGAACGAGGAGACAGGTGAGTAGGTCTGCAAAGGGGAATGAGGAGACAGGTGAGTATGGGCTTGGGAAGGGGAGTGAGGAGACAGGGGAGTATAGGGCTGGGAAGGGGAACAAGGAGACAGGTGAGTATAGGGCTGGGAAGGGGAACGAGGAGACAGGTGAGTATAGGGGTGGGAGAGGGAACGTAGAGACAAGTGAATATTGGACTGGGAAGGGGAACAAGCAGACAGGTTAATATAGTGCTGGCAGAGGGAACAAGAAGACAGGTGAATATAGGGCTGACAAGGGGAACGAGGAGACAGGTGAGTATAGGGCTGCAAAGGGGAACGAGGAGACAGGTGAGTATAGGGCTTAGAAGGGGAATGTAGAGACAGGCGAGTATAGGCTTGGGAAGGGGAACGAGGAAATGGTTGATTATAGGGCTGGAATGAGGAGACAGGAGAGTATAGGGATGGGAAGGGGAAGGAGGAGACATATGATTTATTTTACGGCTGGGAAGGGGAATTTGGAGACAGGTGAGTATAGGGCTAGTAAGGGCAACGAGGAGACAGGTGAGTATAGGGCTAGGAAAGGGAACGAGGAGACAAGGAAGTATAGGGCTGGGAGAGGGAAGGAGGATACAGGTGGGTATAGGGCTGGAAAGGGGTATGAGCAGACAGGTGGGTATAGGGCTGGGAGTAGAAGGCTAGGTTACTAAAGTGCAATTACACAAAAGTGCAATTACACTTTAATCTATTTGTGAAAATAAAGATTCTGCTTGCCTTAGGCACTGTGCTTACAGTAGCATTAATTTAAAAAGTACTGAAAGAATTCTGTGTCCGAAAATAACAAGAACAACATAATAGTTTTTCATTATTTGTATATATTTCTTTAAAACATTTTACTTGTTACCTCTATTGCTGTGCTTTCTAATTAAGACGCCAATCTCTACCTTTATGCTTTTTTGCAGATCGTGTTAATCCCCAGCTAAGAGGTGCTGTGTTTGCTAGCAGAGGTGTCCCTCCCCACCCAGCACAGCCGCTGCCTGAAAAGAAAAGGGGAGAGATTGGCGCAATCGGAATGCACGAGCTGCTGCAGTAGTCTAAATATGGGCAAAATGCAGATCATAAAGTCCGGTGGAATTGCTAGATCACTTTGATGGCTGCAGGCTTTAAAGGGTGAAGTAACCCTATATGGATCCAAGAAAGAGAGAAGAGAAGAGCAAGCGCCAATCTAAGTGTAGCAATGCAAGTATTTAATAACAATTAAAAGAGTGTTACTCACAAAAGTGCGTTTAAAACAGGCATCTCAAAGTACATGGGGCACCTGGGCAATATTCATCCAGGGTGTCCTTCCGAATCCCTTGCGGAGCTGGCGCTTGTAGGGGATGAGCGGCGGTCCCCTGTTGAGAGGCAGGTGACGTGCTGATCCTCGGCGGTGGTGTAGCAGCATGGGTCCATAGGTGGGAGGACTATGACATCACTTCCTGGAGACACAATGTGTATTGAGCGGCGACGTGTTGCGGAGCATGCGCTCCTTCTTCAGGCCATCACGCTGCTACACCACCGCCGAGGATCAGCACGTGCAAGGGATTCGGAAGGACACCCTGGATGAACAATGCCCAGATGCCCCATTTACTTTGAGATGCCTGTTTTAAACGCACTTTTGTGAGTAACACTCTTTTAATTGTTATTAAATACTTGCATTGCTACACTTAGATTGGCGCTTGGTCTTCTCTTCTCTCTTTCTTGCTGCCTGAAAAGAGGAGATTTCACAAAGAATAGATCTTGCATAGAGCTCTACCTGCTGGCTAATAAATAGTGAGAAAAATAATTGATACCTGGAGACATCTTTGGTTTGAATTTAAAAGATCTCATCAGGAACCTGTCCACAAATTTTATCTGTTGTATGTTCAAGTGCATCAAGATCTTTTGAAAAGTTTTGGGTAGAAAAGACTGTTTACTAGAAAGAAAAAGTATCCTTTGAATTTTATTCACAGGGTAAAAAAGCATTGCAGTTCCCCTCTATACTGTTGCATTACTCTGTATACTGGAAAGTGGGTGCATATGTGTTGTCAGCAGTTTATAATGATTCTGGCTGCCTACTAACAGTAAAGTGCTCCTTAATAAAATGATCAAATGTTAACTCTGAATGTCAAAACTGAAATCAAGACCCTTTAAACCAGGCAACGTTTTCCATTCTTTTATTGTCCAATTTTGGTGAGCCTGTGCGATTTGTAGCCTCAGTTTCCTGTTCTTAGCTGACAGGAGTGGCAGCTGGTGTGGTCTTCTGCTGCTGTAATCTATCAAGGTTCCAGGGGCGTAACTACAGGGGTTGCAGGGGTTGCAATCGCTACCGGGCCCCATGCTCCAGGGGGCCCGGTAGCAAACCAGTGGGTGAACTTAAAGGATCGCAAAGGTCACACTTGCGACCCGGCCCTGGCTTTGCACCACTGTGGGGAGGCCCCAAGATTGCAGGAAGGGGGCCCACTGCAGAACTTGTGAAAGGATCCTGCTGCAGGACCGTAATAAAAGGCCATGCAACGAGTGTAAAGAGCCCCAGGATTAGTGGGAAGAGCCCTGGGCTTGAAGGGAAGGGCCCCGGCCAGGGGTCTGGGGGGCCCTTCATGGTTTCTTGCATCAGGGCCCTGAAGGTTCTAGTTACGCCTCTGCAAGGTTCTATGTGTTGTGCATTCAAATGGCATTCTGCATACCTTGGTTGTAACGAGTGGTTATTTGAGTAACTGTTGCCTTTCTATCATCTGGAACCAGTCTGCCCATTCTTCTCTGACATCAACAAGGCATTTTCCTGCACACAACTGCCGCTGCAAGCAATTGAACAGATGTACCTAATAAAGTGGCCGGTGAGTGTATGTTCAGACACTCCTTGGTGGCAGTCCATGGGGGAAGATTTCTGATACAGTACTGTGGAAGTGGGGTAGACACCAGTGGTGGCCAGTGCGTTTGGGGCGCAGGGGCGCCGCCCCCCCCCTGTCCATGCGTCTGGCCCCCTAATCTGCATGCAGGGGCTCTGGACGCATGGAGCTCAATGGGTTTTTTTTTTTTTCAATCACCTGATTAGAGCCAGAGGCTCTAATAGGGCGATGCAAAGGGTGGACCCGGGGCGCAGAGCAATACGCGCTTCCTGATTGGCCGCAAGGCAAGCCAAATGCCATTTGCCGAGGAGGCGGGAACGGGAGGACTCGTGGAGACGCCGGGGAAATCGGGATTGAAGCCGCAGCCGCCGGGACACTGAAAAGAAGGTGCCGCCACAGCTGCTCCAGGGCTCCAGGTAAGTGCACTGGTCTCGGGGGGGGGGGGGGGGGCATTGAAGGGGGCACGCACGCTGGTCTCTGCATTGAAAGGGGACATGTACGCTGGTCACTACATTCTAAGGGGACATGTGCGCTGGAAACTACATTCTAAGGGGACATGTGTGCTGGTCACTACATTCTAAGGGGACATGTGTGCTGGTCACTGCATTCTAAGGGGACATGTGCTGGTCACTACATTCTTAGGGGACATCTGTGCTGGTCACTGCATTCTAAGGGGACATGTGTGCTGGTCACTACATTCTAAGGGGACATGTATGCTGGTCACTGCATTCTAAGGGGACATGTATGCTGGTCACTGCATTCTAAGGGGGCATGTACGCTGGTCACTACATTCTAAGGGGGCATGTACGCTGGTCACTACATTCTAAGGGGGCATGTACGCTGGTCTCTGCATTGAAAGGGGGCATGTACGCTGGTCACTACATTCTAAGGGGGCATGTATGCTGGTCTCTGCATTGAAAGGGGGCATGTACGCTGGTCACTACATTCTAAGGGGGCATGTACGCTGGTCACTGCATTGAAAGGGGGCACGCTGGTCTCTCTGCATTGAAAGGGGGCACACTATACCTTAATTACTGAAGGCCCCTTTCACACTTTTGCGACCTCAAAGTCACGCAATTTTTTACAGCGTTTTTTGCTGCAAAGCAATGCCTATTACATTTTTCTGTTTGCGCCACCCCCATAAATTTTGAGCACCAGCCGCCACTGGTAGACACTATAAGAAAATTGGATTCCGTTGTTTCACAGCAAGTTGGAACCAAGGAACTAATGTATGAAAATTCTCATACTACAAAGGCTTTTTTTTTTGTTGTTGTTTATTGGGTCTGATCATGCGCAGTCTTTTGTTTCTGATTTTCCTTGTACAAAAATCATATGAAAACGGTACACCTTATAAGAAAATTGTTCGCTCTGGTCCTGTGCGAGAAAATTTATGGAGTTTTTTTTCTTCGAAAATATTTGTTCACAAGGTCGTAATTGGCAGTCTATATTTGTGTACACACTATTAGAAAATCGTACAATTGTTCCTCGGATGAAAATGTTCGCCCGATTTTCTTATAGTGTGTATGAGCCTTTACTTGTTGCATATGAACTGTGTTTTACCTGGACACTTACAATCTAACTGGATGATTTACCTAATTGGATGATATATGGGACTGTTCTCACCTTTTATACTTACAACCTGGTTGGATGATGTATGGGATTGTTATCACGATTTTTACTTTTTTCTGCACATGATTTATGATACTTATGTAAATTTATGAGCTTTGTTGTTTCTTTGCACATTTGATCATTTTATTAAGGAGCGCTTCACTGTTAGTAGGTATACATTTATTGATATTAGT
Source organism: Pelophylax lessonae (assembly GCF_965119305.1). Lineage (NCBI taxonomy): Eukaryota > Metazoa > Chordata > Amphibia > Anura > Ranidae > Pelophylax > Pelophylax lessonae. Next base: position 145,706,113 of record NC_138780.1, on the reverse strand, counting down.
GTGGTGATTGCACTGTGGAGTGATAGCTGCTCTTTCACGGTTTTTATTATTTAATTTTTTATGGTAGTTTATTTTTAATATATAATAGTGCTGGGTTTTGTACCTAATTTTATAATGAGTTCTGGCTGGGTAAACAACAGTATTGTGGTAAGCGTGGATTCTTATCTGTGCTAGAAAATAAGTATCCCCTATCCAATAAAAATCTGAGAAATCACCAACTTCAGATCAAATTTCTAACTAAAAATACAACAAAAATATTCTGATATGAGATCTGATGGTATGATTCCAATCAGCCGTAATATTATGATTGCTGACAGGTAACATGAATAACAGTGATTATCTCATTACAATGGCCTCTGAAAGTAGATGGGGCTTACTAACCAGTGAGTGAACATGTTGTCCCTGAAGTTGATGTGCTGAAAGGAGAAAGAAATGGGCAATTGTAAGGATTTGAGCGACTTTGACAAGTGCCAAATTGTAATTGCTAGACTACTGGGTCCGAGGAACTCCATTCTGCAGCTCTTGTGAAATGTTCCTGGTTTGCAGAGGTCAGGACCTACCAAAAGTGGTCCAAGGAAGGAGAACCAGCAACGGTATCCTGGGCAGCGAAGGCTCATTGATACATGTAGGGAGCAAAGGCTGACCCGTGTAGTCAGACCCAATCAAAGAGCTGCTGTAGTTCAAATTTCTGAAAAAAAGTTAATGAAAGGTGTCAGAACACACAGTGCATTCCAGTTTGTTCTATATGGGGCTGTCTAGCCACAGACCAATCAAGATGTCCATGTTGACCCGTGTCCTCAGCCAAAAGTGCCTACAATGGGCATGTGAGCATCAAAGCTGGACCACAGAGCAAAGGCAGAAGGTGACCTAGCGTGATGAATTCAAAAATGATTTGAAGAACACAAGTCTGAGTTGCTGACTTGGCCTCCAAATTCTCCAGATGTGAAAACAAGTCCAATCCATGTAGGCCCCACTTCGCAACTTACAGGAGTTAAAGGATCTGCACAAGAACATAGGAACTGGTGTGCAGAAAAATGGCAGCAGGTTCTCTGGACTGATGAGGCAAAATTTCAAATATTTGACTGTAGAAGGAGGGAGTTTGTTCACCGAAGGGCTGGAGAGCGGTACATTAATGAGTGTCTGCAGGCAACAATGAAGCATGGTGGAGGTTCCTTGCAAGTTTGGGGCTGCATTTATGAAAATTAAGTTGGGAGATTTGGTCAGGATCAATGGTGCCCTCAATGCTGAGAAATACAGATACTTATCCATCAAGCCATACCATAAGGGAAGCGTGTGATGGGTCCCAAATTTATTCTGCTGCAGAACAACGACCCCAAACAATACATCCAATGTCATCAAGCTTTGTGTTTAGTTACAGTATCTCACAAAAGTGAGTACACCCCTCACATTTTTGTAAATATTTTATTAACTTTTCATGTGACAACACTGAAGAAATGACACTTTGCTACAATGTAAAGTAGTGAGTGTACAGAGTGTATAACAGTGTAAATTTGCTGTCCCCTCAAAATAACTCAACACACAGCCATTAATGTCTAAACCGCTGGCAACAAAATGTAATTTCTTCAGTGTTGTCACGTGAAAAGATATATTCAAATATTTGCAAAAATGTGAGGGGTGTACTCACTTTTTGGAGGTACTGTATATGGAGGTTAATTTAGAAGAATGTCAAGAACTATCTTTAATGTAAAGAAGAACAAGGAGTCCTGGAAGTGATGGTTTGGCCCCCACAGAACCCTGATCTCAACATCGAGTCTGTCTGGGATTACATAAAGACACAAAAGGATTTGAAAGAAAGGAAAGGAGGCGCAACCACCTAGTGCATTACCCGTGGTACTGTATAAAATATTTAATAAAAAATGCCAAATGCATACTCACAAACATGCAGAAATAAAATCGTGTTACAAATTCCCTTCACACGTGTGCTGGAACATGTCCCTTAGGATGCGACTGCTAACGCGCTTCGGGAGTCAAGCCCCCTTCTTCAGAGCTCTGGCATTTGGCATTTTTTATTAAATATTTTATACAGTACCACGGGTAATGCACTAGGTGGTTGCGCCTCCTTTCCTTTCTTTCATGTACCCGATTTGGAGTTCCCTGCCTGAGGAAAGCAGCACGCCAGTCTTCCCCTTTGAAGTGAGCGCTTGGTTGAAATATTTGTTTGGAATACAAAAGGATTTGAGGCCGCCTACATCTACATATATGTGCTTAGTTCTCCAAGATGTTTGGAACAACCTACCTGCCGACTGCCGAGTTCCTTCAAAAACTGTGTGTAAGTGTACCTAGAAGAATAAATGCTGTTTTGAGGGCAAAGGGTGGTCACACCAAATATTGATTTGATTTGGATTTCTCTTCTTTTCATTTTCTTTCCATTTTGGTAATTGATAAATGTAAACCATTAACACTTCTATTTCTGAAAGCATTCATAAGCGACAGCAATTTTTCACACCTGCATAAAACTTTAGCATAGTGTACAGTTTACAAATTTCAGTGCTGCTGGTTCCTGCTCTCGCAATGCTGCTTCCCTGAACATACGGTTGTAAACAGGTGCAGTTAGCTAGTCTTCCACTGGGTGGCAGTGCCCCAAAAATAGTGTGGTAATATGAAATCATGTAATCAGGTGTTAGGTCTCTTTTAGTTAGGTCCCTCCTGTAGTGATGTCATGGATGGAGTTAGTGTCCATATATATACCTATTGCAGTCTCCGCATGGAAGCAACTGTGAAACGGGAAACCTAAAGCAACGGTCATGGTACCAGCTTAAGCTAGAACACAGGCAAGGATTAAAACCAAAAGAAAGTGCATACTCGGTAATTGAATAAAACAGTTTCTAAAAGTGCAATAAAAAACTGAGGCCTTAATTTTCTAAAACAGTAGCGCATGTTCACTTCAAAGTAAATTTTTACTCTTAAAAATAATTTTCACCTCGATTTGTAAAGAATTGAAGTTGTGCTGACTTCAGCCATTCGGTCACATGCATGCAAAAATCCATTTTATTTTTTATTTTCCTTGCATATTATTTTGTACTTTTTGCATTGTTAATTTTCACGTTGTTTTACCTTGCTTACTAAGATAGGGGAATGTTCACTTTTAAAGTGAACATGCTCTTTTAGTAAATCAAGGTCTGAGGGTTGAATATCACTTTAAGCATGCTAAAGTTGCCTTTCAACCAGTATTACTGCAGTCATTTCATCATGGCTTCATTAATATTGCAGCTTTGTGAATTAGGGTCACATTGTGCTTTAAGATTCTCAAAGCAAAAAGTATTAGTAGACTCAGAAGAAAAACTGCAATGAACTGCATATGCATGATAATTGGAAAGTATTCCTGGACTCAGTTATGTAGATATTAGCAGGAAATATTAATCAGAGATATCATGGCACGGTAGGAAAATACTAAAAGCAGCTGTATTTGTGTCTCAGTTGGCCCTTCACCAAATCTGGGGTTGATTAGTAATTATTGAGGTAGATAGTTTTTAAGTGACCTTTGCATTCCTGAACAATTTTACCAACTAGGCAACCTTTTCAGAGGGAACCCCCCACCCCTCCCCACCATGCTGACAAAGATTATATGAATTCTGGAAACTTTACAAATGAAAATAGATCTATATACATATCTTTGCCTAAAGGGAGGTTCAGCTCTTATCAGCAGGGGATCACCACACAGATCCCCTGCTAATCAGAGTGGAATCCACTTTCATGAAAAAAATATAGAAAAAAAATATACAGTGAGGAAAATAATTATTTGATCCCCTGCAGATTTTGTACATTTGCCCACTTACAAAGAAATTAAGGGTCTATAATTGTTATCACAGGGCTATTTTAAATGATAGAGACTGAATATCAACCAAAAATCCAGAAAAAGACATGATAAAAATATTACAAATTAAGTGAAATATTAATGTATTCCCTACCAACCAACATTAATTCTGGCTCTAACAGACTGGCTACAGTATGTGCTCATGTGGTACACAGATTAGTCCTGTCAACTTAAGAAGGTGCTTCTAACGACAACTCGTTATTTGTATAAAAGACACCTGTCCATAGAATCTCTTCCATTCAAACCTCACCATCATGGGCAAGACCAAAGAGCTGTCAAAGGACATCAGGAACAAGATTGTAGACCTGCAGAAGGGTGAAATTGGCTTCCAAGACCATCATCAAGAAGCTTGGTGAGAAGGAGAACGGTTGGAGCGATTATTTGCAAATGGAAGAAATACAAAATACCCATTAATCGCCCTCGGTCTGGAGCTCCATGCAAGATTTTGCCTCATGGGGTAAGGATGATCATGAGAAAAGTGAGGGATCCGCCCAGAACTACAAGGGAGGAGCTTGTGAATGATCTCAAGGCAGTTGGGACCACAGTCACCAAACAAACCATTGGTAACACAATATGCCGCCATGGACTGAAATCCTGCAGCGCCCGCAAGGTCCCTCTCCTCAAGAAGGCACATGTACAGGCCCATCTGAAGTTTGCCAAAGAACATCTAAAGGATTCAGAAAAGGACTGGGAGAAAATGCTGTGGTCAGATGAGACCAAAATTTGGCTCTTTGGCATTAACTCGATTCGCTGTGTTTAAAGGAAGAAAAATGCTGACTATGACCCTTAGAACACCATCCCTACAGTCAAGCACAGAGGTGAAAAGATTATGCTTTGGGGCTGTTTCTCCACTAAAGGTAGATGCTGACTTTGCCGCATTGAGGGGCCAATGAATGGGGCCATGTATTGTAAAATCTTGGATGAGAGCCTTCTTCCCTCCGCCAGAAAACTGAAGATGGGTCGTGGATGGGTCTTCCAGCATGAGAATGACCCAAAATATACAGCCAAGGAGCTCCAGTCCCAGAAGCCGACTATTCAGTGGAAACGCGTCTGAGGGAGCAAGCCGCGCTGCAATTGGTCCCGGATCGCACTGCAGGCGACCGCGACTCTTTTTGGGCATATCGCTGTAAACATACAGGATGCTTGTAAGTGTTTTATTGTCATTTTATTAATAAATATTGTGGGTAATGCACCATCAGTCCCTTCCTTTTTTCTATTGTGGTCCTCCTGCTGGCACCTCTACCCGTGGAAGCCCATAAAGATCTTGGGAAGCTGCATCCGTCCATCCCTCTGGATTTTTCATCTAGTGTGGCCGTTTGTTTGGATTTCCTGGTTCCACAGCATATGCTTTGTTTTCTCTCCTATGTGGTAAGGGTCCATTCATATCACTGGGTGTCACTTTCATACACAGTTATTGCACTATATCATGCTCCATTGGACTTTTGTTTGGTAAGAGGTTAATTCACCTATCACTTCACAAGAGTTCGTTCAGCACGTATTTGTTTGGGAACACCTTTTTTCCAGATGGAATAGACTCCTCTTCAATCAATTTAGTTATTCACGGACAATTTTGTTTGTTTGATTATTTAGTAATTAGCGCACCATTGTAATTTTCAGTTACATATTTTCACAATGTACATGGATTGTTTTTGTTTTCTCAGCAAAGTGGAGTTGCACTTTAATGTAAAGCTTAGATTTGAGGATTACATTAAAAACTGTGGAAGTGTCACTGAGTTCAAGTTTTTCACCTGGGGTTACAAACAGCTTGTTAAGCAATTCAAAGTTTCATCGCCTTTTCGTTTATTTTTACAGAGAATATGTTCAAGCATTACTTTCTTCACTTTTTAATTATGATATGCGACAAACATGTACATGATTATTTTTGATAACAGTTAAAAGTTAAAGTTGCCTATAAACTTGAAAGGGCAGTCATTCATTCTGGGACAATCACACATTTAAGACAAGCTGACAGTAGAGTGCCACCTAAATGTACTTATCATACAGATGTATGGGAATGAGAGGGAAGGGGCAAGAAGCAGAAGATACTTTTTTCTGGGTAGTAGTTGTAACCAAGAAAGGTTATCTAACCAGTCTGATTGACCATTTTCTTAGATAGTGACCACCCACACACATGAGATGTTTTCTTGATCTGGTCTTTCCCAAAACTGGAAAAAATGTGTCTGATAATTTGATGATAAATCAGACATCAACTGCTTATCTGTTCTAGATCTGGAATGACTCAGAGGCAGGCAGGGGCATAAGCACATATACAGTGCCTTGAAAAAGTATTCATACCCCTTGAAATTTTCCACATTTTGTCATGTTACAACCAAAAATGTAAATGTATTTTATTGGAATTTTATTTGATAGACCAACACGAAGTGGCACATAATTGTGAAGTGGAAGGAAAACGATAAATGGTTTTCAAAATTTTTTACAAATAAATATCTGAAAAATGTGGTGTGCATTTGTATTCAGCCCCCCTGAGTCAATACTTTGTAGAACCACCTTTCGCTGCAATTACAGCTACCGCCAGCGCTACCACTAGGCAAATTAGGCAGCCGCCTAGGGTGCCTGGCTTCTGGTTTCCCTACTCTCCCTCTCCGTCTCCTGCTGCTGCCTGTGCAGCCGCCCCAGACCGGTCACTGAGTATAGGCGCCGCGGCACAGCCCAGCGGCAGCACTGAAGACCCGACCTGACGTCTCCTGACAGTCTCCTGAGTCCTGACAGAAGGGAGGCGGCCCGCACCTCTATGATCAGTGACAAACCTGTCTGTCTCTCCCAGAGACTCTGGTGCCAGAGCTCTAGAAGTGGTTATCGCCCCTCCCATGATCCATGTCATCCCACTGAGACCCGTACAGACATCCAGCTCTGCTCTGCCTTTCTCTCCTCCCCTTTGTCCAGCGGCAGAGCAGAGCCACGTGACAATCTCATCATCTGGGTAGTGGGTACTCCAGGGTCGGTGCCTGGGGGTGTGTGACAGCTGGAGGAGCCTGGACTGAAGACACCGCTGAGGCAGGGTTTGTGCCTGAGACTGAGAGAGACCGAATCTTTGAATCTTGGATGCAGAGGCAGCAGAGCCCCAGTGGTGAGTGAAGAACACAGTGACATTCTTTAACTGATTGTATAGTGTTACTGTATAAGACTTATCAAATATAGGATGTCACCCCCCCCCCCCCCCCCCTCCATTCCATTGTAGCTCTGGCTGTATGTTTAGAGTCGTTGTCCTGCTGGAAGGTGAAACTCCATCCCAGTCTCAAGTCTTTAGCAGACTCCAACAGGTTTTCTTCTAAGATTGCCCTGTATTTGGCTCCATCCATCTTCCCATCAGCTTCCCTGTCCCTGCTGAAGAAAAGCATCCCCATAACAAGATGCTGCCACTGCCAAATTTTTACGGTGGGGATGGTGTGTTCAGGGTGATGTGCAGTGTTCATTTTCTGCAATGCATAGCGCCTTGCTTTTAGCCCAAAAAGTTAAATTTTGGTCTCATCTGACCAGAGCACCTTCTTCCACATGTTTGCTGTGTCCTCCATATGGCTTCTCGCAAACTGCAAAATGGACTTCCTATGGTTTTCTTTCAACAATGGCTTTCTTCTTGCCACTCTTCCATAAAGGCCAGATTTGTGGAGTGCACGACTAATAGTTGTCCTGGGGACAGATTCTCCCACTTGAGCTGTGGATCTCTGCAGCTCCTCCAGTTACCCTGGGCCTTTAGGCTGCTTCTCTGATTAATGCTCTCCTTGCCCGGCCTGTCAGTTTAGGTGGACGGCCATGTCTTGGTAAGTGTGCAGTTGTGCCATACTCTTTCCATTTTCACATGATGGATTGAACAGTGCTCCGTGAGATGTTCAAAGCTTGGGATATTTTTTTTTTTATTACTTAACCCTGCTGTAAACTTCTCCACAGCTATATCCCTGACCTGTCTGGTGTGTTCATTAAGGTTCTCAAACAACCTCCAAGGGCTTCACAGAACAGCTGTATTTATACTGAGATTAAATTACACACAGGTGGACTCTATTAGGTGACTTCTGAAGTCAAATGGCTCCACTAGATTTTAGTTAGGGATATCAGAGTAAAAGGGGCTGAATATAAATGCACCCCACACTTTTCAGATATTTATTTGTAAAAACATTTTTAAAAAACATTTATCATTTTCCTTCCACTTCACAATTATGTGCCACTTTGTGTTGGTCTATCACATACAGTCAGGTCCATAAATATTGGGACATTGACACAATTCTGTCTCTATAATGGATTTGAAATGAAACAAACAGGATGTGCTTTAACTGCAGACTTTAATTTGAGGGTATTTAGATCCAAATCAGGTGAAAGTTGTAGGAATTACAACAGTTTGTATATGTGCCTCCCACTTTATAAGGGACCAAAAGTAATAGGACAATTGGCTGCTCAGCTGTTCCATGGCCAGGTGTGTGTTATTCCCTCATTATCCCATTTACAAAGAGCAGATAAAAGGTCCAGAGTTAATTTCAAGTGTGCTATTTGCATTTGGAATCTGTTGCTGTCAACTCTCAATATGAGATCCAAAGAGCTGTCACTAGCATTGAAGCAAATCATCATTAGGCTGAAAAAAAAAAAAACAAACCCATCAGAGAGATAGCAAAAACATTAGGTGTGGCCAAATCAACTGTTTGGAACATCCTTAAAAAGAAAGAACGCACCGGTGAGCTCAAAAACACCAAAAGACCCGGAAGACCACGGTAAACAACTGTGGAGGGAATTCTTCCTCTGGTGAAGAAAACACCCTCACAACAGTTGGCCAGATCAAGAACACTCTCCAGGAGGTAGGTGTATGTGTGTCAAAGTCAACAATCAAGAGAAGATTTCACCAGAGGGTTCACCACAAGATGTAAACCATTGGTGAGCCTCAAAAACAGGAAGGCCAGATTAGAGTTTGCCAAACAACATCTAAAAAAGCCTTCACAGTTCTGGAACAACATCCTATGGACAGATGAGACCAAGATCAACTTGTACCAGAGTGATGGGAAGAGAAGAGTATGGAGAAGGAAAGGAACTGCTTATGATCCAAAGCATACCACCTCATCAGTGAAGCATGGTGGTGGTAGTGTCATGGCGTGGGCATGTATGGCTGCCAGTGGAACTGGTTCTCTTGTATTTATTGATGATGTGACTGTTGACAAAAGCAGCAGGATGAATTCTGAAGTGTTTCGGGCAATTTTATCTGCTCATATTCAGCCAAATGCTTCAGAACTCATTGGACGGTGCTTCACAGTGCAGATGGACAATGACCCGAAGCATACTGTGAAAGCAACCAAAGAGGTTTTTAAGGGAAAGAAGTGGAATGTTATGCAATGGCCAAGTCAATCACCTCACCTGAATCCGATTGAGCATGCATTTCACTTGCTGAAGACAAAACTGAAGGGAAAATGCCCCAAGAACAAGCAGGAACTGAAGACAGTTGCAGTAGAGGCCTGGCAGGGCATCACCAGGGATGAAACCCAGTGTCTGGTGATGTCTTTGCATTCCAGACTTCAGGCTGTAATTGACAGCAAAGGATTTTCAACCAAGTATTAAAAAGTGAAAGTTTGATTTATGATTGTTAATCTGTCCCATTACTTTTGATGCCTTAAAAAGTGGGAGGCATATATACAAACTGTTGTAATTCCTACACCATTCACCTGATTTGGATGTAAATACCCTCAAATTAAAGCTGAAAGTCTGCAGTTAAAGCACATCTTGTTTGTTTCATTTCAAATCCATTATGGTGGTGTATATAGCCAAAAAGATTAGAATTGTGTCCATGTCCCAATATTTATGGACCTGACTGTAAAATCCCAATAAAATACATTTACGCTTTTGGTTGTAACATGACAAAATGTGGAAAATTTAAATGGGTATGAATACTTTTTCAAGGCACTGTAGTACTTTTAGAGGGAATCCTGGCACAGGCAAGGTGAGTATGCTAACATGGATTGCACAATTAGAGTTCCTGTTAGGGTTAGATTTGCAGGTAGACTTCCCGTTAGGCTAGCCATATACTTTTAGATTTCCCTCATTCAGACCCTATTTAGATATCATGGATGAAGAAATCTCCCCTGCTAGTTGTTATATTCAGACAGTCAAAGCACCTGGGTGGATGCAGTTAATTTTAAGCCAGCAGTTTTCCACCTGGCTTGATTATTTACTCAGTTTGTCCAGTGGTTCCTGTTAGGGTTAGAGTTGTAGTAAGGGTTCAGGATTAGGCCCCTTTCACGCAGGGGAGTCAGTTGGCGGACTCCGTTTTTCTCAGCGGGCGATCGATCCGCCGATCCCCCCATTGAGCAGGCGGATGGCAGCTGGGTCTCCGTGCTGTGTGTGGAGACAGAGCTGTCAGGTCCCCACTGTTCTCTATGGGGGAATCGGATGGGAACGGACCGTCTGTCCAATCTCATCTGATCCGCTGGACGGATGGAAAATAGGGTTTCCATCCATCCAGATTTGACTAATCGGATCAGATGTCAGCAGACATCTCTCTGCTGACATCCGATGCCCCATAGAGATGCATAGGGGAATCCGTTTAGATCCACCTGAAAAACGGTCCGCCTGTGTGAAAGGGGCCTTAGGGTTAGGGTTATAGTTGCATAAAGAGTTCAGGGTTGGGGTTACAGAAAGAGTCCCTGTTAGGGTTATAGTTGCAGGAAGGGTTCAGGGTTAGTTTACAGTAAGGGCTTCTGTTAGGGTTAGGTTTGCAGGGAGGGTTCTTGTTAGGGTTACAGTTGCAGGGAGAGTTCAGGGTTACAGAAAGGGTTCCTGTTAGGGTTAGCATTGCAGGTGAAGTTCAGGGTTAGTGTTGCAGAGACGGTTCCTGTTAGGGTTACAGTTGCAGGAAGGGTTCAGGGTTAGGGTTACAGGGAGGTTTCCTGTTAGGGTTAGAGTTGCAGGAAGAGTTCAGAGTTAGGGTTAGCAATGCAGGACAGGTTCAGAGTTAGGGTTACAGAAAGGGTTACTGTTGAATGGAGGGTTCAGAGTTAGGGTTAAATGGAGGATTTCTTTTAGGGTTACAGTTGCAGGGAAGGGTTCAGGGTTAGGGTTACAGGGCAGGTTACTGTTAGGGTTACAGTTGCAGGAAGGGTTCATGGTTAAGTTTATTAAAACTCTGGTCTGACCGCATCTGGAGTATTCTGTCCAGTTCTGATCGCCAGTCCTCAGGAGGGATGTGTTGGAGCTGGAGAAAGTCCAGAGAAGGGCAACTAAGCTGATTAGGGGATTGGAGGACCTTAACTATGAAGAGCGGCTGCAATCACTCGATTTATTCTCCCTGGAGAAGAGACGCCTGAGGGGGGACATGATAGCAATTTATAAATATCTCAATGGGGATCTCAGCTTAGAAAAAAAGCTGTTCATTCGAAGGGATTGCATGAGGACAAGAGGGCATACAATGCGATTAGAGGAGAAGCGTTTTAACCTCAGGCAACGTGGGGGGTTCTTTACTGTTAGGGCTACAAGATTGTGGAATTGTCTACCACAAGAGGTGGTTTCTGCGGGAAGTATGGAGGCTTTCAAAAGACTCTAAGACTTACATCTAAAGGATCAGAACATTAAGGGCTATGTGAGACGATTACAGCCACACACACCTACACAGGTTGAACTGGATGGACTATTGTCTTTATTCAACCTCACCTACTATGTAACTAAGTTTTGAGAATTCCTGTCTTGTGTCACAAGCAGGAGTATTGACAAAAAGGGCTGGAGTGGACTTGTATTACACACAGCAATTTCTGATGAAAAACCGAAGTACTGAGAATGATGTTGTTTGCTGTTAGATAAGAATATTAATAAATATAAATAATTTAACAATTTTGCTTGAAAAAAACACATAAATGTGAACTAAATGAAAAAAAATGTAGAAAAAAGCTAAAACTCTGATTGCACTCTCACGCATCTTGGCCACAGTTTGGAAACTGCAGTAAGCAGCTTGTACAGCTACAATAGAACAATTCTGACCCGAGTCAACTGTTACTCTTAGTTTATGAGATGCAATATGACATTTGACATGAAATGATTGCTAATAGACTAGCCCGGAGCAAACTCTAAATCAGGCCTTTGTCTAGCATTCAGATCAGACTCTGATTGCATTTTAACAGAAGGCAAACAGCTGTGGTATTTTCATATTTATGGAAGAACAACAGTTCCAATATATTTTATTCCAGTATTATGTGCCACCTATTTCTATCAAGTGTGAAATAATGAGTGTTTTTTGCTTTTTAAAGGGAAACTAACATATTATGAATGAAGACTATTACAATATTAAAATATTATATTATACATTATTAATATTATAGTACCAGAGTATTTAAAAAATAATAATTTCTTACCTGTTTTTAGGTGCAGATTTTTGGAATGGGATATCTAGTGGTCTTGGTCAACTTCTTACAACTGACATGAGAAAATTAGTTATGGGGAAAAAAACCCTTTAACGTAAATCTAAATTCAAAACTTGGACAGAGTAGTTGAATTTTTTTGCTGTCTGTGTCTCTTTGGAGAGAATACCCTTCATTCCCTGTCCGTTAGACACATTAGGAAGGGAAAAGAAAAGTCTTCAAAGTAAAGGAAATCCCCTCCGGAACAAGTGTCCCCATTGGAAAAATGATTCTCTCTTCCTGTTCAGATGACAATCTAACATTTTATATTTCATAATCCTAGATAACAGGACACATGATCTTAAGCAGGGTATGCATGCATAGTTTTTTTTTTTTTTTTTCATTCAACTGGGGGGGGGGGGGGGGTAGAATGAACAAAAACAAACCTCACAGATCCACACAATCAATTTGGATGCAAGGATACCCCCCCCGCGCTATTGTATTTTGGCAGTGGGGATATCCCCTATATAATCCCCCTTCATAACCCCCCAGACTCCCTGCAAGCCAGTGTTTGGTAGTAATAAACAGGAAGATCGTAAAGAACAGATGGGAGGGTCCTGTACTGTACTCCAAGCAAAAAAAAGGATTTTACTGGTAAGTCATAGATCCTATTTTTTTTTTTTTTATCGTACAGTATAGGACACAGGATCTTAGACTAACCATTGGATGTTCAAAAGCAGTTCAACTGAGGGATGGACAACATAGACACAAACAAAGCTTACAGGCCCATAAGCAAACAGGTCAATAAAATGGCATGCCAGAACTAGAAAACAACCTGGACATTTAACTACACCTTTGGCACTTATTTCTTATCTAAAGACAAATTTCCTGCCACCATGTCTGATTTTTTGGTCAGGATCTTGGTCCCCTTGGAAACCATAGATCACTGGGGTCATAAAAGAACTCTTAAAGCGGAGTTACACCCTAAAAATGATTTTTTGCTTGTCCGCTTGCTTTAAAGTACCTGAAAAAGAATTGGATAATGACAATTTTTTTTTTCCTTTCAATTACCTTGTTTTTAATGCAAATATACTTACCTTCCTTCCTCTTCCTCCCTCTGCGGACACGGCCGCCGACGTCACTTCCTCCTTCGCATTGCGTCCTGATGAGCGTCATCAATCCTATGATGCAATGGGAAAGGCCGGTCGCTATTCAGAACGCCCATCGCAATCTACAGCGCATGCGCGAGATGGCGATCAGCATTCTGGGTTGCCAGTTCCAGGAAGAAGGACACAGCGGGGCACACAGCGGCTTCAGGTGCCCACAACGGAGATGGCCGCACTCTGCAATAAATTTTAAAGGTAAGTATTTATCTTTATTTGTTTACTGTAATTACCTGTAATGTGGGGTTAGTGTTAGGGTAATTAGGGATAGATTAGGATTAGGGGGGTATTTTTATCTAAAAAAGTTGTATGTGGCCGATTGTTGGCCGACTGATCGGCCGTCTTTTGTCCAGTGTTGTTGTGTTGGTTGAAATGTGCTCTAGACTGCACACTAATTTTGTCGGCCAACAACAACCAACTGCAGAAGTGATGTCATGTTCTGGTTTACTTCCCGTGTGTTTTTTCTTCTCTGAGCATGCCCAGTCTTGCTCATCTGATTTTTGTCTGCCGAAATCTGTACTGACTGACGAACAATCGGCTGTTCTGTTGACGGCCAACAAAAATGTTATAGCATGCACACCAGATTTTGTTCGGCCGAAAAGTCGCAGTCGGTTGTCGGAAGCATCATACTAACAAGCCGATAATCGACCGATCGGACGTTGGCCGAAAATTCACGGCCAACAATCGGTGCGTGTGTACGAGGCTTTAGTCTCTGATTTTCTCTTCCAGCTGATTGACTGCCTGAGGGGAAGATAGATGAGAAAGACCTTCCTCCACTTCTGAGGAATCAGATCAGGATAAGACACCTTCTCAACCAACCTTAGGGATACTTATTGATATGATACGCTTATGTGTAGTGTAACAGCAGCCTGAGTCTGCTCACCGAAAGGTCTCCAGCATGAACTCCCTGAAACCTGCTAAGATATTTCCAGTTAGCTTGTTCGTAGAGCCCATATTGTACAGTAACTGGCCATACTCTGAAAAGCTATTTTCCCCTCCTAAGCATTTTTCTCAGCAATATCCTATTGACCAGGGTTTCCGGCAGAAATAGATGGTCCATGTGGTTGACCCAGCCTTAAGTCTCTCACAGTCCCTGTAGAGGATAATCCCATGTTCAAGGAAACTGTGGACAAGAGGTTGGAAGCCCTCTTTAAAGGCTTTTATTTTGGTGGACACTGTCCTTTCCTCATTGGAACTGTGGTTGCCTTGATGGCTGTCTGCTAGAGCCTAGATTAATTTAAATGGATTCCTCTGTTCTACCACTGAGAGTTTTCATCTGTGGCCTTTTGCCACTGCGTGAACAGCTTGGTAGAAATGCCTCCTCTCTAATATGCAAATGATCCTTTGACTTAAATTCTGGATAGTGGAAATTCCGTGCATGAACACCTCAAGCGGGTGCCCTTCAAGGGAGAATGCCTGTTTGGTACCTCCTTAGGCAAATTAGAGAGATCATAGTGAGGAAGAATACTGTCCTCCCCAAGAAAAACAAGTTGGCGTTCGTCTCCTGAAACTAGGACAAAATATTTTCATCCCTCTCAGGCCTCAAGCTCCAGGTCCAAGTCCGAAGCTCAATTTTATCGGAAGGTGTGTACCTCCAAGCCAGTCAAGGCTGGCTCAAAGCCCTCTTCCTAATGAAGGGGTGCCTTGTCAGCCTTTTGGTCCCAAGAAATGTCAGATGATTGGGTTCAAAGTGTCATTTCCAGGAGCTACATGGGACAGGTCACCCATTTTTGAGGGGGCAGCGCTTAGCAGTAGGGAGAGGTTCCAGAGGAGTAGGGAAAGTGCAGGGACACACCATCCTTCTTGGAAGCCTCCCCACTTGGATACCAAACGGCCAGGCCACATTCCACCCCTCGAGACAGATTTTCAGCACACTTGAGATCTACTGTTGAACTCATCGCTGTACGTTCTGTAAGTACGCCTGGTTGGGTTGTCTTCCTGCCAGGCTAGTAGTGCTTTGCTGAACCTAAATTTCAATATAGTTCAGTTTCTGAAACCCGACTCTGAGTGTTTACTGCCCCCACACCACGCTGCGCCTCTCCACATGTTTAAAAGTTACTTGTGGAATCAGCCAGTTTAGTCATTGCCTTCCACCTTCCTGGAGACCTTCTGCCCTTATGTGCCATCAGGAATGCTTACTTGCACATTTCTATCTTTACTACTCACCAACACTATTTGAATTTTGCTGTGGGCGCTCAACATTTTTAACTTATTTTCCTACCCTTGGGCCTGTCTATGACACCCCAAGGTGTTTGCCCCAGTCCTAGCCCTACTCTGTTCTCAGGGAATACATGTTGTGGGGTAACTAGATGAACATCTGGTAAAGGACTAATCCTCCTTAACCCCATTAGCCAATGCTGTGCAGATTCTGCCGAGGTTTGGTTGAAACCCTAAATTTTAGAAACTAGTTGGAACTGACTCAACAATGAGAGTACTTGAGCCTGACTTTGAATACAACCTTGTCCAGAATCTTTCTCCTCTGAGACACATTTCTGTCTCTCCACTCTTGTATCTGGTACCTCTAGCCCCAGGGTTGGTTCTCAAGTTGTGTCTGCATGAGGGTCTTGAGTCTGATTGTAGCCACCTTTGAAGCAATGCCATATGCCCAGTTTCACTTCAGACGGCTGCAACTCAGCATTCTGGCAGTGTGGGACAAACATACAGTGTATCCGGAAAATATTCACAGCGCTTCACTTTTTCTACATTTTGTCATGTTACAGCCTTATTTCAAAATTGATTCAATTCATTATTTTTCTCACATTGCTGCATTCATTTTTCCCTCAATCTTGACTAGTCTCCCAGTTCCTACTGCTGAAAAACATCTCCACAGCATGATGCTGCCACCACCATGCTTCACTGTAGGTATGGTATTGGCCAGGGGATGAGCGTGCCTGGTTTCCTCCAGACATGACACTTGCCATTCAGGCCAAAGAGTTCAATCTTTGTTTCATCAGACAGAGAATTTTTTTTCTCATGGTCTGAGAGTCCTTCAGGTGCCTTTTGGCAAACTCCAGGGGGGTTGTCATGTGCTTTTTACTAAGGAGTGGCTTCTGTCTTGTCACTCTACAATACAGGCCTTATTGGTGGAGTGCTGCAGCGATGGTTATTCTTCCGGAAGGTTCTCCTCTCTCCACTGAGAAACGCTGGAGCTCTGTCAGATTGACCACTTCCCTGACTATGGCCATTCTCCCCCGATCGCTCGGTTTGTCCGGACGGCGCACTTTAGGAAGAGCCCTGGTGGTTCAAAACTTCTCCCATTTATGGATGATGGAGGCCACTATGCTCATTGAGACCTTCAATGCTGCAGACATTTTTCTGTACTCTTCTCCAGATCTCTGCCTAGATTCAATTTTCTCTTGGAGGTCTACAGACAATTCCTTGGACTTCATGGCTTGGTTTGTGCTCTGACATGCACTGGTAAATGTGGGACCTTATATAGACAGGTGTGTGCCTTTCCAAATCCTGTCTAATCAACTGAATTTATCACAGGTGTTCTCCAATGAAGTTGTAGAAACATCTCAAGGATGATCAGTGGATCCTTGAGTTTTTTTGCTATTTTATTTTTAATAGATTTGCAAAGATTTCAAACAAACGTCTTTCATGTTGTCATTATGGGGTATTATTTGTAGAATTTTGAGGAAAATAATGAATTTAATTCATTTTGGAAGAAGGCTGTAACATCGCAAAATGTGGAAAAAGGAAAGTGCTGTGAATACTTTCCGGATGCACTGTACTTGGACCTTGGATCTCCCCATGAGTCTGATCCTGGGGAGATCTGAAAACCAGACTCTTCCTGTAGTGACAGATTTCAACCTCGGCACAGGAATCAGAAAAACCCATTTACACTAAAAATATATGGAAAGTTCTCACGATCGATGCCAGTCTGTTGAGCTTGGGAGGAGTGCTGTTAGCCAATGCCCATAAAACTTTGAAGACCCTGTAGAGGTTTGGTTGAATCCTTAAACTTTGAAAGTTGTGGCTAGAACTGACTCACCAATTAGAGTACCTGGGCCTGATTTTGGATACAACCTTCTCCAGGATCTTCCTCCCCTGGGACAAATTTCTTTCTCTCCTTTCTTGTAACTAGGGCCTCCAGCCCCAGGGTTGTTCCTCAATTTGAGCTTGCATGGGGGTCTTGCGTATGATGGTAGCCTTCTTTAAGGCAGTGCTGCATGCCTAGGTTCTCAGTACCATACTCCCAGATGTTATAGATTTCCAACTTGGCACAGGATTAAGAGAACAGAGAAAAATTCTCATCATGGTTGCCAGTCTGTTAGGCTAGCGAGGAGTCCAGGATGCCCTTTTGATGCAAGGGACTTGGTCATTGGAGGAAGCTTGATTTCCCATCAACAACTTGGAACTCAAGGCAATTCAGTTGTACCTTCAACACTGGACCCCTTAGCTGCAAGGTCTCCCAGCCAGACTACAGTTAGACAATTCCATGGCAGTGGCATACATCAACTAATAATGAGGCACTAGAATTTGCACCATTTAAAGAGCAGTCTTGACTCTCACTTGGGCAGAACTGCACATTTCAGCTGTGTCTACAGTTCACAGCCCAGGCGTGGAAAATTGGCAGGTGGACTTTCTCAGCCAACTTGACCTGGGGTAATGGACTCACCACTCAGAGGTGTTCTGAGCCCTTTGCCACAGGTTGGGGATGCCAGATGTGGATCTTCTAGCATCCAGATCCAAAAACAAGATGGACAGGTTTGTCGCCAGGTTCAGGGACTCTGAGGTCTTGGTGTACACTCTAGTGATTCCATTGAATCAGTAACTGACCTATTTTCTTCTTCTACAACTCCTCCTTTGTCTGCTCTGCATCCCAGTGATTCTCATTGCAACAAGTTGGCCTAGGAGGATGTAGTCATAGTCTACTTAGACATAATCAGACTCCCGGAAGACTCTCTGTGGACTCTTCTGCAGCATCCAGGCCTTCTGTCTGAAATGACAGTCCACCATCCGGCTTCCCTGCACTGGCTTTAACCCTTTTCCTGCCACCAACATAAGGCATACATCAGTGGCAGCGATGGCTTTTTCACAAAACTACTATAAGGTGTACTCATGTGCTTGTAAAGTCGCCCACTTACTTCCATGGTCATCGGTACATAACGCCTTCCCCAAGCTCTCTAATAGACCCATAATATGTCTTTAAAGAGGACTTGTCACTAGTAGTATGTTATCACCTGGTGATCTGGCCAGTAACTGTATTAGCATGCTTCCCACTCTAGGTGAAGCAGCACAGGGGGCACATTTGGACAGCAGCATTTTCAGTCTGGAGGGAGGGGGTGTGTTGGATGGACTAGTAGATTTAAATACACTAACAAATTGAGGCCAAACCCTAAGTAACACTTTATAAGAAGTTACAAAGAAACATGAATTGCCCGTGGGACTTTAGATGAGGCGCAACACACTCAATGATAACATCAATAAAGTAAAGATTTATTGGTAAATACAATTTCATCAGATCAACAGTGACATAATTGCCATATGGTCAAGCAGATTGGTCAACATATACAAATTACTTCCGTAGCCAGGTACAGTGTTTCAAAGATCAATCCATAATAGGTGTAAACTTGCATCTATGTTACCCGACGTGTTTCGTGACATATCGTCACTTCTTCAGGATCAGATTAGCAGATACCTGCTAAGTCAGTGTAGCAAGAGCAGAGCACAGGCTTGTGGAACCACAGGTGCCAGCAGACCTACAGCAGCAAAAGTATATGTGGAGAAGAAACTGTGGCCCTTTTTATTACCTGGAGTATCTTCTGTGGGAATCGCCTGTATCTAAGAGATCAATCAGTTGAGGCTGTCGTTACAGTTAAAGTCCAACTGGATGTTCTTTGGCTTCTTATCCATCCATATATGCTGGTTTTGACCCATTAGGCATAAGCCTATATGAGTGCACTCCATTTGGTAAGCCCCCCTCTGATGTTGGTGGTGGTTCTTATGCACAAGGTTGAATATTCACATGGAATAACGCTTGAAGATTCCTGTTGTTCACTTTACACTTTGGACTCACTCTGGACTTTTTCTTTAATTATTTGCAATGTTTAACCATTATCATCATTGTTTTATTTAGTTATATTATATGTATGTTTAGTATCAAATTGTTACACAATCAATTAAATTATTTTGCACCATATATGCACTATATATGCACTTTATTTTTTATTAATTTTAGTGCTGCACTTTTTACATCGTTTCTATATACAGGTTGTCTTCTTCGGTGGTGCTAGCTGCTTCTCTTTATTAATTTTAGCGGAGTGTTCCTTTTGTTTTTTTATCTACTACTATCAGCAAGTACCTAATGCATTTCGAAGGCTTCGCTGATCCTTCATCTGGGCTTATAAAGAGTTGTAAAAAAATGTACCAGAGCAAGTTAGTGTTACTAAACCCACAATAGTAAAGTCTGTTGTGTGTATATGCAGTAAAGCTTGTTATACTTACTGTGTAATCTAAGGGTTATCCTCTGCATTGTGAAAAAAGGCTGTTTGATCCTGTCTTCTCTGACCCTCCCCTTCCACTGTCCCCAGTCCATCTCCTGATAGTACAGAGCTTTTCTGCACATGCTCAGTTTGTTATGTATTGTGGGAGAGTTGTTTTTTTTTTTCTTCAGAGGGTGCATGTAATCGGTACAGGGCCAATCAGCCCTGTCCAGATAGAGGTTAAGGGATCCTGAAGCCTCATAGGACAGTCAGAGCAGAGTGGAAACTCCTCCTTCAAGCTTTAACCGGACACTCATAGAAGTCATAAGACTGCTATATACTGGTGATGAGAAAAGGTTGTTAGCAGTTTATATTTACTAACATAATTGCATTTCCATGTTCTGTGTACTGTGGGAGACCATATATAGTGAATGCAGTCTCCTGGGTTTAGTAACACTTTAATTTGAAGAGAAATGTTCATCTGTAAAGGCAGGTGTCATGGACTTGCAATAGCGTTGGCAAGCTTACCTGACCCTTCATGTCTGTATTAGAGGTCAGACTGCATTTCTGGTTCCTTTTTATCAACTCTACTTCCTGTTCCTGCCCCGCCCAGGTCATCACAGGAAGTCTATATTAACCAGTGCACTGCAGGTCTGCACAGTGAAAAGGGGGCTCACAAGGAGGGGGGGGGGTCAGAAGCAGGCAGAACAGGGAGGGCGATCGGCATCGGAGAAGCAATAACAGGAACGATGCCCTGTGTCTGTGTCTCTCCCTGCAGCAGCTAAAAGCTGGGAGGAGGGGAAGAAACTGTCTTTTAGCTGCTGCAGAGGGCTCCACAGGGCATCCTTATGTAATTGCTCCTCTGCCCAACTGCACTGATTCCCCGTGCTGTTGGGCCCCCTACAGGAGGACTGGTGGCTCCCCCCCCCCCCTATCAGTATAAAGGCTTGATCAGGTCTCTGATCTATTAGCATTTTTAACACAAGCCTGAAACGCTGGTACTGTGTGACTAATAAAAATGTATTGGACTTTCAATTACACCTTAAAGCTTTCCAGTGGTAGCTGGTGCTCCATGGGCCGGGGGGGAGTTGGCAGACGGACCACACCAGCCGCACACCATACCCCCCCCAGTCGCCGGCTTACATGTGGAGGGCAGGCAGGCAGCAGTGCTGATGACGGCTTCCCCCTCAGTCTCCTATGTCTCCTCTCTCCTCCTCCTCCTTGACCAATGGCATGGCTTCTCCTTTCGGCCAATCGGGAAACTGGTCTCAGGACCCGCTTCCTGATTGGTCAGGAGGAGGATCCGTGTGACAGTAGCGAATATTCATTTGCTGTTGTCACACAACTGGGTGGGCTCTAATCACGTGCTTAATTTTAAAAAACCCATTGGAATCCATGCGTCCGGTGCCCTGCCCCCAATGGACGGGCCGCCACTGGTGCTTTCTTTACTATACACCACGTGTAGCCTATGCTGAAGATCCAAGACCAAGAGGCTCCACAGAGACACAGGGATTGATTTGAAGAGTAACAAAGGTACTTGCAGGGAACACAAGGTCCCTGGAATTTAGCAGTCTTGGTACCTTAGAATTGTTTTAGGTCAGTTCATTTTCACTTTTAAAGCCTATTACTTTTTATATTTTTCAAATTCTTAAAGCGGAGTTCCACCCTGGTTATACATTTTTTTACAAAAATACCCCCGGGACAGTCAGGGCTAGCACATTCCACAATGGCTAGCCTCTGATCTGTCCCGGGTTGCACTTACCTTTCAGGATAAATACTTACCTTGAAATTGTCTTCTCCAGCGCTGCCATCTCAGGTGTGGGCAGCTTGAAGCCAGCACGATCCTCTTCCGCGTCCTCTTCGGTCCTCTTCCTCCTTCTTCGGTCCCACGATGCACTGCACCGGCCCCGACGTCACTTCCGGGTCGCGCGCGTCATCCCTCCACAGCTTCTGGGCATGCCCAGAAGCTGTTTAGAAGGGAATGACGCGCGCGCCCCGGAACTGACGTCGGGGCCGGTGCAGGCGCAATGATTCCTGGGAGCGATGACGTTCAGCTCCCAGGAATCATTGCAAAATCCAGGAAGTGACGAATCGCCGTGGCCGCCGAGGGGAGGAAGAAGGAAGTAAGGTGAGTATATTTTCTCTAAAAGGTAAGTGAAAAAAAAAAAAAAATTGCGATTATCCATTTGTTTTTCAGGTGACCGGGAGCGAGAAGATGGAGGTAAGTATAAATTTCGGGTGGAACTCCGCTTTAAAGAGCAAAGTGCTGACAAAGGTTGAGCAGCTGCAAACTCTCCAGCAGATTTGGGCTGGAAAAGGCCAAGCACTCCAGCAGACCTGAGCTGCTTTAGCACAGCTGATCACCAGGGGTCCAAGTAGAATGACCCTTGCACCTTGGCACTAGCCCACCAGGGAAGGGTCCGTCAATAGTTTGGAGTATATGCATTTTTTTTTGTATTCCCTACATTGTTGAATAAAAGACTCCTGTGATTTTAAATAATAATCTATTAGTTATATATTAGTAACTGGCAAGCAATGACATTCTTAGGCCTTGCCACAACTGCTTTCCATTATGTCAGCAATCAGAGAAGAACAGAGAAAAACACAGAATAAGGCCAAACCATCCGAATTACTTTGCTCTGATTGAAGACCAACAAGTCTGGACTCAGACTCTTGACATTGAGTTTGGCTTTTTCTGAAAAACCAAACTATGCAGCCAAGTTTCTCATCAGATGGTAAAGAAAAAAAAAGAAAACTAAGATAAATTCAGCTCTGATAGTGCAGAGAGTTGATGAGGATAAGCTATGAATAGGTTTGGACAGCAGAGCTGGACACCCACACAGGCAACGCTGGAGTTTGAGAGATCATTGAGACCCATCAAACTTGAGCTTATTAAAGATGACCTTTGACTTCTCTAAAATTTCAAAGCTGATGTTAAAAGTGCTGAACAGACTGTGTGCCATATGTAACATGACCTCGGCTCTTGCTTGCTGGAGCATTGATGGCTTCACTAATGAGAGGTAAAAGGCTCTATTCTTCTCACTGTTCTCACAACTTGCCCCCTTTGCTGGCATATAATTGTTTTCTTGTTTTTATTTCCAGTTTTTTTTTTCTTCATCATTTTGTATAATTTTTGTATTGTTACATGTTACATTTATCATTTGAGTGAAAAAGAAAAAAACTGAAAATCTGCAATATTATCCTTTTGCTACAAAGGACATGGAGAAAAACTAAAAACCAAAATCATTTTTAGGCTTTAGGGCATAGTTTATAACTGTCTTTCAAAACTGTCGGTCCATGATTTCCTCCTCAGTTGTCCCTTTTCTTAGCCTGGGTTCACACTTATCTTATGTACAGACCTCAGAAAAGGTTTTTAACTACCAAAAGTTTTATGCTTAAACCTCTCATCCACTCTCGGAATTAGTACATTTGGTATTTTTGAAGAATCAGTATGATGAAGGAAAAATGTTGAAAAAGAACTTAAAATGTATTTTTGTGTATTAACTTTTTTTTTGCTCAGCGTGGGTTTGGCAAGGGTGTGGCTTTTGCTTTTATGCTAAACGATGTCCCTCTTTCTAATTTCAAAAAGTTAGAATATGAGTACCGTATGTTTCCTAGAAATGAATACCTTTCTAAAGTAAACCGTAAAAGTAAATAATTACCAAAAATGTGAGGTTTAATGAAAGGATATATATATATATATATTTATTTTTCTTTATTTAGGTTATTTCATCTAGACCCGGTTCACGCTATTACGACTTGCCAGGAGACTTGGTCAGCCTGGCAAGTCGCGCACCGTCGGGTCCATTGAGTAGGACAGAACCCGTTCTAATAGGAGCGACACAAGTCGCTCCGACTTAGAAAAAGGGTTATGTACTACTTCGGGGCGACCTGGAGGCGACTTGCATTGACTTCAATTATATGAAGTCTGTGCAAGTCATGCCGAAGTCGCGGTGCGCGCGACTTCACAGGTCGCCCCCCAAGTCGGAGCGACCTAGTGTGAACGGGGTCTTAGTTTTGGATAGAGAAAGATCAGACTTTTACCTTCACAGTAGTAAAATTCTACAGCAGGGGTCTTCAAACTATGGCCCTCCAGTTGTTCAGGAACTACAATTCCCATCATGCCTAGTCACATGTCTGTAAATGTCAGAGTTTTACAATGCCTCATGGGATGTGTGGTTCCGCAACAGTTGGAGGGCCGTAGTTTGAGGATCCCTGGTATAAAGCTTATGATGATGTGGACCAAAATGACCAAAAGACCCTTGACTGAATTCCACATTGCACCTTAACAGTTTAAACCAGAGGTCTTCAAACTATGGCCCGCCAGTTGTTCAGGAACTACAATTTCCATCATGCCTTGTCATTGTAATGTTCTGGTACCCTTATTTCCACATTTCTCTCTTAATATTGCGTTCCATCTTGCTATCCAAATGGGACGCATACACCTTTAAGGGCAATGACATCATCGCCGAGCGCCGCTATGAGCGGCTATTTCAATCGCCGGTTTGCTCTCACTCATTGCTCGATCAAACCGCATGTTCACCGCACCTTCTCTTGTGTAGCTGGAGCTGCTGGCTATTCCCTTTGCCTGAACTGAACCGGAACCTCGCTGCCGATCCGTATCTCGCTACTGGATCACCTCTCACTACTGAACTTTGTTACTACTACCTATCTAGTGATAAGTACCCCACAGGGGATTCCTTACTAACCTGCACTTCTACTGTCATCTACTGCATATACCAGGACTATCTCTATCTAAGCTATTTCCTATCATCTGCATAGACTGTTAGCTCTTGGGACTACCATCAACTATCCTTGCACTAGGTTACTCTGTCTTGTATACTCCATCTGCTGTCCCCTACCATCTGCACTATACTTGACATTAGAACCTATCTGCTTACTACCATCACCTAAACACTCTCCTAATACTACTCCTAGGTGCTCACCATACGATAGCCTGTCTCTCACCTATATACTCTCACATATTCTATCCCTCCATTAACATCAGATCGAGTGTATGTATATTGCATAAACAGGCTGTGCACAGTGATGAAGTCCTGAGAGTTGGATATGTTTGTTCAACAGAATCTCTACACGACTACTGAGTGTGACAATTCTGCAGCTGCAAATCCATCCACTAACAAAAACGCATGAGCGTTACAGTCATGTTTGGGAATGTCAGAGTTTTACAATGCCTCATGGGATCAGTAGTTCCTCAACAGCTGAAAGGGCTGTAATTTGAGGATCCCTGGTTTAAACAATATACTTATAAAGTGATGGAAGTAAAATGTGTGCAGCAGCATCAAGCTCATAGGCTGAGGGCCTGTTCAGATCTCTGTGTTGAGCTAATGCGAGGTAAAACATGTATTTTACCATAATACACGGCAACTTGTGCATCATGGTGCATTACAGTGCTATTCATATTGAATGGCACCCCAACACACCAAGACAGTAACGGGCATAGAACCCATACTGCAGCACACAACGATGCACATGCATGATGGTGGGTAGGCTGCATACCTGTTTTTGGCTGCCCTAATGCAGCTTAGAGTAGCATGTGACACAATTCTCGCTAAAGAATCACAGCTGAGCACTAAAGTGTGAATGGGCGATCAGTGGAGTTGCAGTCACCTATTTCTTGCCACTCAAGAAAGCCTTCAGATTCTATACTTGCTAATATACAGTACATGGAGTGAAGGGACAAAATCAATGTGAATAAGCAGGAAACTGGCTGCCTGGCCCAGGTCCACCAAAACAAAAGTCCATCCTTACAAATTAAGAAAGCCCAACCCCAAATAAGCTTATCAGAAGGGAGATAATACAGGTGACCTAAGCAGTATTCTGCTACTCCCTATTCCTCAAACCAGCAGGCTAAAATTAAATTAAACAGATTTTTTTCAATAGTCACTCATCAGATGGATGTGTACCAGTTTTATGATATAAGAAGGCAATGTGATGAACTATGCACACAAAAGATGTTTGAAGCCATTTAATGGCAGCCACCAAGGCAGTACAAGGATTACTGTTAGGGTAACTGTAGGCTCAGGGAGAGGGCGTTCTACCCATGTTGCTTCATGCCTGGTAAATTTGGATTTACCAAAACCATATTCTATGAGGTCAAAGCTTAACACTTTCAATTTGTATGCAATCAGGCAGGCTCATGCTCTACACAGTTGAAAGTAAATCTAAAGGTAATCAAACAAGAACATTTTCAAATGTTTGGCCAGCTTTAGAAAGAGGAGGGTTGGCTTATAGAGTTGCGAGCTGTGGCTGCTGAAGGGTAAATATTTTTTTATATTTCTAATGATCAGAAACCAATAAGAGCGGTTCCTACTCATGGGATCATTATCTTAGCTGTGGCATAGTGATCACGTTCAAGCTGAAGGCTTTCTTTTGCAAAATAATGGTTTCAGCTTTCAGAGGCCAATGCAGATAGCAGTGTATCTCAGGCTAAAGTGGTTCTAAAGCCTTAAGGTTCTTTACCTTAATGCATTCTATACATTAGGGAAAAAAAACTTCTATGCTGCAGGATCCCCCCGTATATTTACCTGAGCCTGATCTGGATCCAGTGATGTGCACGAGAGCAGCGGCTCATGCTCTTGTCTCCCTCCTCACTGGGCAGATTGATAGCACTGGGAGCAATTGGCCCCTGCTGCTGTCAATCAAATGCTGTGACAAGGGGGGGGGGGGGGCTGAGACACACAGTCTGTGTTTATAGACACAGACAGGTCAGCTCGATAGCAAGCCTGCAAAAGTGCCCCCATAGAAAGCAGTTTTCTAAGGGGCACTTGATGAAGAGGAGGTACCGGTGGGGCACCCCAAAAAAGGAGGATTAGGGCTGCTCTATGCAAAATCATTGCACAGCGCAGGTAAGTATAACACATTTATTATTCAATGGGTAACTCCACTTTCATGGAGACAAAAATCAGCAAACAAAGAAAAAACAATATAGTGTATACAATTGTGACACAAATCATATTGTAATTGAATGTTATTAAAAATTATCTTTCCTTTTCAATCTGCAGCTGTTGTAATTTTCTGAAAATGCAATGCAATATGGCTACCTGGAGCTGTTCTGTACACAGAATGTATACTGACCACACCCCAGAAACCTAATTTCCTACTTGTGTGATTGGCTCACCAATTTTCCCAGAAGTCTGCACTAAGATACAAGTCAGATTTCTGGCATCCCCTGCAACAAAAATGTCGTTTTTGGTGGGATACTCCCAATAGGAACACGTCTAAAGGGATGCAGGCCCAGCAGATTTCCTCATTAGAGACCTGCAGCTACCACAGCTGATAGATCATTATGAAACCACTCCCATTAGACCCACTCAGCACAGAGGCACAGAGGAAGTAACATGGATTTCTTCAGAATAACAGAAGGTAGGAATCTGCAACAAAGGTTGTTAAAATTCCTGCAATGTACAGAGATCACCCAGAGGGGAATGTTTTTTTCTCAACAAAAGTGGAGTTACGCTTTAATAAAAAAAAAAAAAAAAAGTGAAAACCTTTAATGTCTTTGTAACCTCTTCCGGACCCCCACACATATTTACTGCAGCAGGGCGGACTTCTTGGGCGAAATCACCCGATGTTCGCCGGCACCCCGCGATCATTCCCGGGAAAGGCAGAATGGCGGTCTGCCTATGTAAGCAAGGCAGATTGCCGTTCTGTGAGAGGGGAAGATGGAGATCTTGTGTTTCTGCTAAACAGGAACACGGATCTCTGTCTTCCTCCAGTCAAAGCACCTCCCCCACACAGTTACAAAGCACTCACAGGGAACACATATAACCCTTTGATTTCCCCTGATGTTAACCCCATCCCTGCCATTGTCATTAGTACAGTGACTGTGCATTTCTTTTAGTACTGATTACTGTATTGGTGTCACTGGTCTTCAAAATGTTTCACTTAGTGTCAGATTTGTTCGCCGCAATGTCACAGTCCCGCTAAAAATCGTTCTTTGCCGCCATTAATAGTGAAAAAAAAAATTAAAAATTAGAATTCCATAAAAAAATATTGTTTTGTTTTTGTAAACTGTTAATCTTTTTTGGTTTATAGCGCAAAAAATAAAAGTCACAGAGGTGATCAAATACTACCATATTGGCCTAAATTGATGAAGAAATTTGATTTTATACATTTTTTTTATTAGATGTGTTTTATAGCATAAAGTAAAAATTAATGTTTTTTTTTTAAATTGTCTGTCTTTTTTTGTTAAAGTGGAAAAAAAAAAAAAACCACACAGAGATGATCAAATACCACCATATTGGCCTACATTTATAAAGAAATTTAATTTTTTACATTTTTTATTGTATGTGTCTTATAGCATAAAATAAAAAAATATTGTTTTTTTATGTTTTTTTTAATTGTCAGTCTTTTTTGGTTTATAGTGCAAAAAAAAAAAAACAAACTGCAGAGGTAATCAAATATTACCAAAAGCAAGCTCTACTTCTGGGGGGGACATCAATTTTATTTGGGTACAGAATTGCAAGGCTGCGCAATTGTCAGTTAAAGTAACGCAGTGCCATATCACAAAAAATGGCCTGGTCATTAACCACTTAAGCCCCGGAGGATTTGGCTGCTAAAAGACCAGGGTTTTTTTGCGATTTTTTACTGCTTGACTTTAACGGACAATTGCGCGGTCGTGCGACGCTGTACCTAAACGAATTTGACGTCCTTTTTTTCCCACAAACAGAGCTTTCTTTTGGTGGTATTTGATCACCTGTGCGATTTTTTGATCATGCGCTATAAACAAAAAAAGAGCGTCAATTTTGCAAAAATCAAATTTTTTTATATGAAATTCCCCAAATAAAAAATGTAAAAATCAAAGTTTTTTAACATTTTCGGCCAATTTGTTTTATGCTACATATGTTTGGTAAAAAAAATCGCAAAAAGCGTATTTTGATTGGTTTGCGCAAAAGTTATCGCATTTACTAACAAAGGGAAAGATTTTTGTCATTTTTGGTGTTTTTTTTTTTAACGCATAATGGCGGCGATCTGCGATTTTTTTTTGCGGTACTACGACATTGCGGTGGACAGATCGGACCCTTGACTGACATTTTTGACACTTTTGGGGTTACCAGTGACATTACTGCAGTAATCAGTGCTATACATATGCACTGTTACTGCAAAAATGACACTGGCAGGGAAGGGGTTAACTGGTTAACTGTATTGGAGAGGGAGGGGTTAAGTGTGTCCTAGGGGCGTGTTTCTAACTGTAAAGGGACATGGCTATTGGTGTAAAAACAGAGATCAACGGTCCTACATAGTAGAACCGTCTGATCTTCATTTTTACACCAGGGAGAATGGCAGGCGGCTTGTTTACATAAGCCGCTCTGTCTTTCTCCCTTCACCGGAGAGATCGTGAGTGACGATCGGGTCCGCCGGTCACACGCACTGACTTGTCAGTGAACGAGACCGGGGCGGGCGCGCGCCTCGACGGGCGCTCCTCCCGCAATTGGCTCACAAGTCAGTGACAGGCGAGTGACGTACCCCTACGTCACTCTGCCTGGCCGGGGCTGACCGCCGCAGCGGTCGGCAACCGGTTAAGGGGGTTAAACCTTCTGGGGCTGAAGAAGTTAATACCGTCATTAAAATTGTTAGAATATTAAAATATCATGTTAAAAACTGTTTAAAAAATCTGCCAGCCTATAGAGACAGACCGCAATTTTTTTTTTAATGTTCTCCATAATTAAAAAACATTATATGTGCTTTGAAAAAAAATTTAAAATGATTTAGGTGGCTAAAATAGAGTTGGCATACTGGCTATGCTAAATTTTGCCCGGGTGGGCATCTTGGTATCAATGACTTCTGAGGTTAAAAATGATATCCAAAACTAACAAATGCCCAAAATGGAACTATTAATGAAAAACTGTCAAATATTTGGAATAATGTAGGCATATCCAGCATGAATCTCGTTGGTATTTTCAGGGAAAGCAAGTACCTGTTTACCAGGTCTCAATTTACAAACACGCATTTAGCAGGCCGTCACGAAATGCGCACTTTTATCAAACTGTGTTTGTTTTGACGCGTAGAGTTTACATAATAGGAAATGTTCCTGGTGTATCTTTTCATGGGAGAGTCCCGGCTGCCCCAGAGTAATGGTCTGAGGAATGTAAATATGTTGATCCCTACAATCAGGATAGGGGTCTCTACAACAGTAATGTGGAGAGAAGCTTCAAAGGAAAGTGTCCATGTGCCATGTTATTGTAACCCCGGCAGATCAGGTTTCTTGCAGGTAAGTCTCCTCGTATGTATGATGTGTGACGAGTGTGTGGCCTTTTTTTTGGACTACACACACACTCACTGGAGGGGCTTGTGATATTGTGGGTGAGATAATATCACATTTGTATTATGTGCAGGAAATAGCCTGGAGCAATTTATGTGGAAAGACCTGGCAGCTGGATAGACGGTGACCCCAGCAGAGAAAAGATCTCATGATAAATGAAAAATCACTAACAGCTTTTACTACATCTATTCCCTGCCTGAATATTTAGTAATGCATTTATATTATCATAAAATAGTGGATATTACAAAAACAAAATTAATAAATGAAAAAAATACACTGTGAACGTCAACAATTAAATTTTTAAAAAATGGAAACTCTCAGTTTTGCTTACTAACCACTTTGGCACAATAGGAATGTTTTCATTATTTGCACAATTGTAAAAATCTGCTTTTTTGACTATAAAACTATTTAAAAAACCCCCAGAATATTATACACTGAACAAAATTATAAAGGCAACACTTTTGTTTAGTTTTTTTCCCATTTTTCATTAACTGGACTCAAAGATCTAAGACGTTTTTTATGTACACAAAAGGCAGATTTCTCTCAAATATTGTTCACAAATCTGTGTTAGTGAGCGCTTCTCCTTTGCCGAGATAATCCATCCACCTCATAGGTGTGACATATCAAGATGCTGATTAGACAGCATGATTATTGCACAGGTGCGCCTTAGGCTGGCCACAATAAAGGCCACTCTAGTGCCCCGTACAAACGTTCAGATAATCGGACGACTTATCGTTCGCATTTTGTTGCATGATACTAACATTGAATTCAACAATGCGTACAAACCGTATGATTTTTGTCGTATGATTCGGAAAAGCTTCCTGGTTGCTTAGCTACGTATCAGATGGTGCAAAACAAAAACAATGGCAGCCAGGCTTTTTCCATGCTATTTTAGTGTTTCTGATCATGCGCGGTCTTTGTCGATCGGTTTTTAGCGGACACATAGTGTACTGATGAAACAATTGTAGTTTGCGGGGCTATCATATGACAGAAGTTTTCCCGTTTGTCCCTTCGGATTTTGTTGGACCAACCGTCGTGATCGATTGTCGAAAGCTGTGTACTAACGATCAGATTATCGTGCGATCAGGTCGAAAGTGAGTTTTATCGTACCATTATCGGAACGTGTGTACGGGGCATTAACTGTAATGGTGGGGGGTCCGAAAACCAGTCAGTATATGGTGTGACCACCATTTGCCTAACGCAGTGCAGCACTTCTCCTTGGCATAAAGTTGATCAGTTTGGTGATTGTGGCCTGTGGAATGTTGGTCCACTCCTCTTCAGTGGTTGTGCAAAGTTGCTGGATATTGGCAGGACCTGGAACCCGCTGTCGTACATGCCGATCCAGAGCATCCCAAACATGCTCAATGGGTGACATGTCCGGTGAGTATGCTGGTCATGTAAGAACTGGGATGTTTTCAGCTTCCAGGAATTGTGCACAGATCCTTGCAACATGGGGCCGTGCATTATCATACTGCAACATGAGGTGATGGTCATGGATGGTGATGGTCAATGGCACAACGATGGGCCTCAAGATTAGGGATGATCGAACGGTTCGGGTCGACCATCGGTTCGGCCCGAACATTGGGTGTTCGAGGTTCGGCCGAATTTAGAACTTTTTGCCCAAAAAGTTCGGAATTCGGAAACCAGAACTGCCCAAAATGCAATGCTTCAGGAAATGGGCTTTAAAAGCCCGTGATTGGACCAGAACCATTAGCAAAAGCCAATTGAGGGGGCAGGAGAATGCTAGGAATGCAGACATCCCAACCTGCAAAAACTCATTTCAGGGAGGTGGCAAAGTCATTTCAGGGAGGTGAGCCCCCCCACACACGCCGACGCCCCCCCCCCCCACGCACGCCTGCGCTGCACCCCCCCCCCCTTTTCCAATTTAACACTACCAGAGAATAATGAAATGAAATGTAATCAGTATACCTGGTCACTGGTGCTGGTCACTGATGCTGGTACTGTACTGGTCTGGTAACTGGTGCGGGTACTGGTCACTGGTACTGGACATTGATGCTGGTACTGGACACTGATGCTGGTACTGGACACTGATGCTGGTACTGGTCACTGGTGCTGGTCACTGGTGATGGTACCGGTCACTAGTGCTCGTACTGGCCTTGTCACTGGTGCTGGTACTGGTCTCTGGTACTGCCCTGGTCACTGGTGCTGGTATTGGCCTGGTCACTGGTGCTGGCCTGGTCACTGGAGCTTGTCACTGGTGCTGGTACTGGCCTGGTCACTGGTGCTGGTACTGGCCTGGTCACTGGTGCTGGCCTGGTCACTGGTGCTGGCCTGGTCACCGGTGCTGGCCTGGTCACCGGTGCTGGCCTGGTCACCGGTGCTGGCCTGGTCACCGGTGCTGGTACTGGCCTGGTCACTGGTGCTGGCCTGGTCACTGGTGCTGGTACTGGCCTGGTCACTGGTGCTGGTACTGGCCTGGTCACTGGTGCTGGTCACTGGTGCTGGTACTGGCCTGGTCACTGGTGCTGGTACTGGCCTGGTCACTGGTGCTGGTACTGGCCTGGTCACTGGTGCTGGTACTGGCCTGGTGACTTGCTGGTACTGGCCTGGTCACTGGTGCTGGTACTGGCCTGGTCACTTGCTGGTACTGGCCTGGTGACTTGCTGGTACTGGCCTGGTGACTTGCTGGTACTGGCCTGGTGACTTGCTGGTACTGGCCTGGTCACTGGTGCTGGTACTGGCCTGGTCACTTGCTGGTACTGGCCTGGTCACTTGCTGGTACTGGCCTGGTCACTTGCTGGTACTGGCCTGGTCACTGGTGCTGGTACTGGCCTGGTCACTGGTGCTGGTACTGACCTGGTCACTTGCTGGTACTGGCCTGGTCACTTGCTGGTACTGGCCTGGTCACTTGCTGGTACTACTACTGGCACAGAGTGGGGTGTCACAGTGTTACGGTCCCATGCGCGCCAAAATGCCTCCTGGAATAGAATGTGGCTGTAGTAGAGAGCAAATACGCTGCTTGCTCTCTGCAGCTCCTCCCACAGGCGGAGTGCATGACTCATATCACTCCGCCTGTGAGCCGGATCTACTTCGGCTCCGACGTGATTTCTCTGAGTGTGCAGGCTCAGCTTGCTGACAGCTGACACACTCCTGCCTGCATCGATGAGTTATCTCATCTGAGTGACTCACTCTGTGACTGACTCACAGCCGGGATATTGCCCTGAGCTTGCGAGTGTCCGTGAGCTCAGGGCGGATAGCGGGAGTCTCCCGCGACTTGCGGGAGACTTGAGATGTCTGGGAATGTGATTGGAGTGACTAGGGGGTCCCTAGACCAATCATTAGTGAATACGCCCCCCAGTATATAAGATCGCCCCCGCCATATTCCTAGCATTGTTATACTGGACATGGAAGAGAGTGGAAGCAGTTCTGTTAATTTTACTTTAAAAGTGTCATTTAGCATTTATTAGTGTGAGGAAAGGGATATCTAGTGTAGTTAGAGTGCTCCTTTACACTTAAGTTAGCTTCAAAAATTTAGTTTCTGTAGGGAAAGTGTTAAGTGTAAGGGGACCGTAGTGTAGTGTAGGGTTATCTGGCAGTGACTGCTATGGCAGGGTGACAAAACCCTTCCATAGCAGGGTGACCGCTATAGAGAAATTATCATTTCTCTGAATTGCTTCGGCACACCCATATGGCTTCTCACCAGCCAAGCATTTTTTATGCTGCAGGGGCTGCCACTGCCAGTGCTTTTTTGAGGACATGTTTGATGTCAGACATGACATCTGAACATGTGTATAGGGGGTATATATACACCTATATGTCTGTATATATACCCCTAGACATATATAGGTGTGATAGTAGCAGAAATAAATGCTTGCGCTAATGAAATCATTTACAATAATATATTTCTGCTACTATCACACCCAGGCAAAACATCAGAACTTGTGCACAGTACCACTATACACAAGTTCAGATGTTTTTCCTGACTGCAAAGAACCCAAAAAAATGCCTTCTATTAAACCGGCAAGGCGTGGAAACCGAGAAGCCATATTGGTGATCTGAAAGTTTTCTAATACAAACGATCTTTTTTTTATGGTTCTGGACATGCTACAGAGCTGAAACTTCACATGTACACCTTTTAGACCCCCGAGATTTGAAATCTAAAGTAAAAATCAAAAAAATCTCTTTTTTTTTTAAATTTTTTCAATAATTGGCTTCTTTATCAAAAATGACAATTTTTAAGAACTTTTTTTTGTGTGATTTTGTGTCTGGGGGGGTCTAAAAGGTGTACCTGTGAAGTTTCAGCTCTGTAGCATGTCCAGAACCAGAAAAAAAAAAGGATTGTATGTATTAGAAAACTTTCAGCTCAGGGGGTTAGCTTCTCTCCTCGGTTTTCACACCTTGCCGGTTTCAAAGCAGGCATTTTTTTGGGTTCTTTGCAGTCAGGAAAAACATCTGAACTTGTGTATAGTGGTACTGTGCACAAGTTCAGATGTTTTGCCTGCCTCCAAAACCCCCCAAAAAATGCCAGCAAAAACACACCTGGGCATTTTTTTTTTGACGCTAGCATTTTTTCGGCATTTTTTTGGGTTCTTTTGAGGCAGGCAAAACATCTGAACTTGTGTATAGTGGTATATATACACACATAATTATATGTATATAGACACCTAGCCATATATAGGTGTGATAGTAGCAGAAATATATTATTGTAAATGATTTCATTAGCGCAAGCATATATTTCTGCTACTATCACACCTATATATGTCTAGGTGTGTATATAAATATATGGATGTGTGTATATACACCACTATACACAAGTTCAGATGTTTTGCCTGCCTCAAAAGAACCCCAAAAAATGCCAAAGAAAAACGCTAGCGTCAAAAAAAAAATGCCCAGGTGTGTTTTTGCTGGCATTTTTTGGGGGTTTTTGGAGGCAGGCAAAACATCAGAACTTGTGCACAGTACCACTATACACAAGTTCAGATGTTTTTCCTGATTGCAAAGAACCCAAAAAAATGCCTTCTATTAAACCGGCAAGGTGTTACAGCAGCGAAGTCAACCTCCTGTGCTGAAAGTTTTCTAATACAAACAATCTTTTTTTTTACGGTTCTGGACATGCTACAGAGCTGAAACTTCACATGTACACTTTTTAGACCCCCCAGATACTAAATCCAAAGTAAAAATCAAAAAATCTCTTTTTTTTTTTAATTTTTCAATAATTGGCTTTTTTATCAAAAATGACGATTTTTAATAACTTTTTTTGTGTGATTTTGTGTCTGGGGGGTCTAAAAGGTGTACCTGTGAAGTTTCAGCTCTGTAGCATGTCCAGAACCAGAAAAAAAAGATCATATAGGTGTTAAAGGAGGGTCCTACATCCCTGTTCTAATGAAAAATTATCTTTTTTTTTTTCATGGTTCTGGACATGCTACAGAGCTGAAACTTCACATGTACACTTTTTAGACCCCCCCAGATACTAAATACAAAGTCAAAATCAAAAAATCTCTCTTTTTTTTTTCAATAATTGGCTTTTTTATCAAAAATGACAATTTTTAAGAACTTTTTTTTGTGTGATTAATAGTTAATGGGGCATGACCCAGAACCCTAGGGACTTTTTAGGGGCATTTATTGGGTTTTAGGGCTTAAAAATTGTGTTTTTTGATTACCGAAGTTCGGGTCCCATTGATTTCAATGGGGTTCTGAAATCCGGGCCGAACTTTCGGGAAGTTCGGATGTTCTGGCCGAACCGAACTTTTCAAAAGTTCGATCATCCCTACTCAAGATCTCGTCACGGTATCTCCGTGCATTCAAAATGCCATCAATAAAATGCTCCTATGTTTATTATCCATAACATACGCCTGCCCATACCATAACCCCACCGCCACCACGGACCACTCGATCCTCAACGTTGACATCAGAAAACCGCTCACCCACACGCTGCCATACACACTGTCTGCCATCTGCCATGTACAGGGAAAACCAGGATTTATCTGTGAAGAGAACACCTCTCCAAAGTGCCAGACGCCATTGAATGTAAGCATTTGCCCACTCAGGACGATGTGCATGCAGATGAGCTTCCCTGAGACGGTTTCTGACAGTTTGTGCAGAAATTCTTTGGTTTTGCAAACCGATTGTTGCAGCAGCTGTCCAGGTGTCTGGTCTCAGAGATCTTGGAGGTGAAGATGCTGGATGTGGAGGTCCTGGGCTGGTGTGGTTACACGTGGTCTGCGGATGTGAGGCCGATTGGATGTACTGCCAAATTCTCTGAAACACCTTTGGGGACGGCTTATGGTAGAGAAATGAACATTCAATTCATGGGCAACAGCTCTGGTGGGCATTCCTGCAGTCAGCATGCCAATTGCACTCTCTCTCAAAACTTGTGACATCTGTGGCATTGTGCTGTGTGATAGAACTGCACACTTTAGAGTGGCCTTTATTGTGGCCAGCCTAAGGCACACCTGTGCAATAGTCATGCCGTCTAATCAGCATCTTGATATGCCAAACCTGTGAGGTGGATGGATTATCTCGGCAAAGGAGAAGTGCTCACTAACACAGATTTAGACAGATTTGTGAACAATATTTGAGAGAAATAGGCCTTTTGTGTACATAGAAAAAGTCTTAGATCTTTGAGTTCAGCTCATAGAAAATGGGGGCAAAAACAAAAGTGTTGCCCTTTATAATTTTGTTCAGTATATATTTTCTGAAAACAGAGGACCTTTTTACAGTAATACCTTACACATGTGGTGTGATCGTGGCTTACGTACACATGTGCTACCTGGGCCGTGTTCGCATTTGCAGGAGTGTGTGGCAGCGGGGGTTACTGGTAATTTGTTTTTATTTTTAATGCATTTTATTATAATTTTTTTTTTATTCGTTTTTTTTTTTTTTTTTTAAGAGATCTGCTCAGTTACATTCTTCTCTAGCTATATCAGCAAGGGAAAGACTGTTCTGAAAAAGGAAGTGACAAAATCATCATTGTTTCCTGTTTCATACTGGTCAAAGGAGATCAAAGAGCAGATGTTCTTCAGTCTCCTCCCGCCTGCCATTCTGAAGCCCTCTGATGTGGTTCTGAGCTCCTGATAAGAGCAGGATGGCCCAGGAACTACATGTGGGAGGGGGAGGGGGGCTTAGGAGACCATCCCCCAGCACTGTGAAAGTGATCAGTGGCTATACAGCCACCGGATCACTCTCGCTTTACAGCCAGGAGCCAGCTGAGAACAACAAGCTTAACTCTTCATTCTTTGTAGTATGTCTAAAGAACTGAACTGGTTAAAGTGTAACTAAATCCACAACAGTAAAATCAGTCTGTATATGCAGTAAAGTGTAATTGTTATACTCACTGTGGAATCATAGGGGTTAGTTCTCCGCATTGTGTAAAAAGTCTGTTTGATCCTGTCTCCTCTGATCCTCCCCTTCTTTTACTGTCCCCAATCCATCTGCTGAAAGAACAGAGCCTTGGGGGCACTCTGCACATGCTCAGTTTTATGTGTATTTCTAGAGAGTTTTTTTGTTTGTTTTCTTGGGAGGGTGCATGTGAACAGCCAGGGCCAATCAGCACTGTCCAGACAAAAAGTCAGGGGTTATGCAGCCTCATAGGACAGTCAGAGGAGAACTAAAACGCCTCCTACAAGCTTTAACCATTGCTCAGCTGGACACTAATAAAAGTTAGAAGACTGCTATATGCTGATGAGAAAAGGTATTTAGCAGTTTATATTTAAATATGAATTAAAATAATTGCATTTCCATGCTCTGTGCACTGTGGGAGACCAGATATAGTGAATGCAGGCTCCTGGGTTTAGTAACACTTTAACCTTCCTAGCGGTATTCCCGAGTGTGACTCGGGGTAAGATTTTAGTGCCAAAAGCGGTAACCCCGAGTCACACTCGGGGTAGCGCTAAGAAGATCGCTGGATGCTGGAGGAGGTTTTACTTACCTTTTCTCCGGGATCCAGCGAAGACTGCGGGCGGTGTGCGGCGGCGGAGCTCTCTCCCGATCGTCTGCGAGCCCCGGCTTCCGTCTCCGGCGACGTGACGTCCGCCGGGGGGTGGAACCGGCGGCAAATTCGAATGTAAAATGCACCAAACACACTGATATCGTTCAAAATAAAATAAAATCACATTACATTACCCCCCAGTGCCCTTTCCTGCAGTTTTACTGTACTTTTTATGTAAATATATGTATATATATATATATATATATATATATATATACATATATATACAGTATATATATATATATATATATATATATACACACACACACATATATATATATATATACACACATATATATATATATATATATATATATATATATATATACACGTAATTCTTGTGAATGAGCAGCCCAAACCAACTGTATACATTATATATATATATATATATATATATATATATATACACGTATATATATATATATAATATATATATATACATAATATATGTATACATACATATATATATATATATATATATATATAATATGTATAATAAATGTATACAGTTGGTTTGGGCTGCTCATTCACAAGAATTACATGCTTTCAGCACCTAAAATAATGGTACCGCTTTCAGCACCTAAAATCCAAAAGAATCATACCGCCAGGGAGGTTAAGCTTCTAAAGTGAAATTTGCTTGAATAAAAAAAATGTGTATATATATATATATATATATATATATATTTTTTTTTTCTTAGAAGGTGTATTTTTGGAGGGTGTATTTTAAGTAGTTGAGTTAATTAGTGCTCTTTGTATTTGTGTGCCTTTTTTCTTTTTTTTTGCATATTTGTTTGTTGCTTGTGTGATGTAATTTTACGTTTTTTATTTTACTTTTTTTGCTGTCTGTTTTTTTCTTTGGTGGGAAACAAGCTAAACTAATGAGGGTCTGTTATTGGCACAAGAACAGGGTTAGAATAGTTGAAAGGTGTTTTGGTAACTGTTAGGAGCCATGTAAAACCCACTGCACCCTTATTAATTATCAAAACCAACTTTAAGCGTATTTTCACACTGCACAGTGCGGACAGGGTTAATTATGGCAAACTGTTGCAGAGCTCCCTCATAAGCAAAGAAAACTTACTAGGATTTTCCTTGCAGGGGGGTCCAGAATAGGGCATCTAAACTAGGTAAGCTACAAATTTTAAATATTTTAAGTTATGCTATGTGAATGGGGACATGGGAAAAATAGGTGCTATCTCAGTTTGACTGAAAAAGTGAAAAAACACTTAAAAAAATCCTTACATGCTCTCACAAAAAAAATGTTTAACATAATTAACCCTGTCTGTACTGTGTTCCCAGTTCTTCATTATCATCTGTAAACTACATTTAAACATGGTATGTCATCACAAAGGGTTAAACATGAATGCAGTTATGTGCAGGGACAAAACATCGTAAGACTTTCCAGAAATTCTTAAGCTGGTCATAAGCTTCGTACACACTACTAGTTGACTAAAACTGACAGCTCCGGTCAGAGCCGCTGTACTAACAATCCGATGTTAGTACATCGATCTCCCTTGCTTTGCTATTGAAATCTGACAGCCAATGGCTGAGAGCGCCGAAAGGGAGCCGGACGGCAGATCTTTTTTGGTCATGACCCTTCGGCAGAAGTCGACCGGCTTCTGTCGGACTGGATGCCGTACACGTAGGCCAAACAAATGTCAGCCGGTTTCTATTAAACCGGCCAATGCCGCCCAACATTCAGCTTGTGTGTATTAGGCTATAGAGAGAGCGATTTTCTTTCCTGCAACCATGAGCCGCAAAGGATGCTTTAAGGTGCGGTGAGTGAGCAGACAGAGTACATCATCTCTCACCACCAATGTTCCCTTTAAGGTGCGCGCATGCGCAGACGCGCAGTGTGAATGAAGGTCCCGCGCAAGCACCTATTCAAACCGGGCAGCCGCAGACAAGGCGGCCGTGTAGCAGAGCGTGCGCCCCGAGAGCACGCCCATTGTGTGACAATAGCAAATGAAAATTCGCTATTGTCACACGGATCCTCCTCCTGGCCAATCCTCCCGCTTCCTGATTGGCCAAAAGGCCAACTTCATGCCATTGGCCGAGGAGGAGGCGCCGGGACTCGGGAGTCAGGAGGACTGAGGAGACGCAGGAAGCCGGGACTGAACTGAAGAGAAGCTGCCACCCGTGACCGTGAGGTAAGTGCACGGGGGGAATGCTGGCATCTCTGCATTGATATGGGGGCAATGCTGTGGACACTCTGCATTAATTAAAAACGGAAAAATTGGGCAATTCTATATGGAGCTTAACATACAGAAAAGGGTGTATTCATCAGTTCTGGAGGATCTCAATGAGGAACTTGCTTGCTTGCAGAACCATTACCAGACTCGGGACTGAAGAGAAGCTGCCGTCAGTGCACTGGTCTCGCGGGGGGCACACTGGCATCTCTACATTGAAAGGTGGCACACTGGCACCTCTAAATTGAAAGGGGGCACACTGGCATCTCTACATTGAAAGGGGGCACGCTGGCATCTCTACATTGAAAGGTGGCACACTGGCATGGCATCTCTACATTGAAAGGTGGCACGCTGGCATCTCTATATTAAAAGGTGGCACACTGGCATCTCTACATTGAAAGGTGGCACGCTGGCACCTCTACATTGAAAGGTGGCACATTGGCATCTCTACATTGAAAGGGGGCACGCTGGCATCTCTACATTGATTGGGGGCAATGCTGTAGTACTCTGCATTGATTAGGGGCAATGCTGTGGCACTCTGCATTGATTGGGGGCAATGCTGTGGCACTCTGCATTGATTGGAGGCAATGCTGTTGGCACTCTGCATTGATTGGGGGCAATGCTGTGGGCACTCTGCATTGATTGGGGGCAATGCTGTGGGCACTCTGCATTGATTGGGGGCAATGCTGTGGCACTCTGCATTGATTGGGGGCAATGCTGTGGGCACTCTGCATTGATTGGGGGCAATGTTCTGGGCACTCTGCATTGATTGGGGGCACGCTGGTCACTCTGCATTGACGCCCCCCCCCCCCCCAGCGGGCCACAGAAAAATGATCAAACGTTGACTGGTCCGCGGCGATAAAAAGGTTGGGGAGCACTGCGCTCAGAAATTTTTTTACTTGCTCAGCACAGTAAAAAATTAGAGGGAACATTGCTCACCACCCGCCCCGCATCACTGCTGATCCACCCTCACTCTGGGATAGGACCAAGCAACTGTGCATGTGCTTGTTTACCCACTGTAAGTGCCGGGTCACACTTATGCGATGCGGGAAGGCTGCAAATTCGCAGCCTGTTCCCGCATCGCAAACGCACCCCTGGCAGTTCACACTGCCGTATGCGATACGCTGGGGGTGTCAATGAAATGTTAACGACACCCCCAGTTTGATCGCATATCGCAGTGCGATCTTTACAGTTCGCACAAGATCGGATCGCACAAGTGTGAACCACTGTGCGATCCGATCCTGATGCGGCTGAGAAAAAGGGTCCTGTGCGACTTTGGTGCGGGTGCAGTGCGAATTTAGCCATACAAAGTGTATGGCTGAACTCGCACCGCACAGCCGATCGCATGTAATGAAGGAGCAGTGCACTCCGACATTAGATGCGATCGCCACAGCCGCAAGAATGTGAACCGGCACTAAAGGCTGTAACACTAGGGAGAGGCAGAAAGAAGAGTTGTAAGTCAGTGCTGAAAAAACCATTGCAAATTGCCTTTACATTTACATTATTAAAGTGACAAGCTGCATCTGGTATTTTTTGGTGGCAGGCTACGGTGGCAAGCTGCATCTAGTTGCAGGCGACAGTGGCAAGTAGCAAACTGCATCTGGTGGCAGGTGACAGTGGCAAGTAACAAGCTGCATCTGGTGGCAAGTAACAAGCTGCATCTGGTGCCAGGCAACGGTGGCAAGTGTCAAGCTGCGTCTGGTGGCAAGTGACATACTGCATCTGGTGGCAGGTGACCGTGGCAAGTAACAAGCTGCATCTGGTGGCAAGTAACAAGCTGCATCTGGTGGCAGGCAACAGTGACAAGTGACAAACTGCATTTGATGGCAGGCGACCGTGGCAAGTAAAAAGCTGCATCTGGTGGCAGACGACCGTGGCAAGTAACGAGCTGCATCTGGTGGCAAGTAATAAGCTGCATCTGGTGGCAGGCAATGGTGGCAAGTGACAAGCTGCATCTGGTGGCATGCGACGGTGGCAAGTGACAAACTGAATCTGGTGGCAGACAATGGTGGCAAGTGACAAGCTGCATCTGGTGGCAGGCAACGGTGGCAAATACTAAGCTGCATCTGGTGGCAGGCAACAGTGGCAAGTAACAAGCTGCATCTGGTGGCAGGTAACAGTGGCAAGTAACAAGCTGCATCTGGTGGCAGACAATGGTGGCAAGTACCAAGCGGCATCTGGTGCCAGGTGACAGTGGCAAGTAACAAGCTGCATCTGGTGGCAGGCGACCGTGGCAAGTGAAAAGCTGCATCTGGTGGCAGGCGACAGTGGCAAGTAACAAGCTGCATCTGGTGGCAGGCGACAGTGGCAAGTAACAAGCTGCATCTGGTGGCAGGCAACGGTGGCAAGTAACAAGCTGCATCTGGTGGCAGGTGACAGAGACAAGTAACAAGCTGCATCTGGTGGCAGGCAACGGTGTCAAGTAACAAGCTGCATCTGGTGGCAAGTAACAAGCTGCATCTGGTGGCAGGCAACGGTGGCAAGTGACAAGCTGCATCTGGTGGCAGGTGACAGTGGCAAGTGACAAGCTGCATCTTGGGGCAGGCGATAGTGGCAAGTGACAAGCTGCATCTGGTGGCAAGTAACAAGCTGCATCTGGTGGCAGGCAACGGTGGCAAGTACCAAGCTGCATCTGGTGGCAGGCGACAGTGGCAAGTAACAAGCTGCATCTGGTGGCATGCAACGGTGGCAAGTAACATGCTGCATCTGGTGTCAAGTAAAAAGCTGCATCTGGTGGCAGGCAATGGTGGCAAGTGACAAACTGCATCTGGTGGCAGGTGACAGTGGCAAGTGACAAGCTGCATCTTGGGGCAGGCGATGGTGGCAAGTGACAAGCTGCATCTGGTGGCAAGTAACAAGCTGCGTCTTGTGGCAGGCGACAGTGGCAAGTGACAAGCTGCATCTTTTGGCAGGCGTTGGTGGCAAGTGACAATCTGCATCTGGTGGCAAACAACGGTGGCAAGTGACAAGCTGCATCTGATAGCAAGCGACTGTATTCTTGCCTAAAGGCTCGTACACACTTGACGAAATATCCTCCGCTTTTTTTTTTTTATGCTCAGCGGTCATTACCGTTTGTTGTTGACAGTGCATAATGTTCACAAAATTTCTCGTTCCATTTTTTTTCTTTTTTGGGACATTTGTACCTAGAATTCCGGGTCATCAGCAACTTCAGATCATGCGCGGTCTTTCGTATCTGATTTCCCACAGACGTACTGTATACACATTAAACGAAAATTGGTCATGCTGGGGACGGACGATAAAAATTTTGGTGTTTGTCCCTCCATTTTTTTTTTGTTGAAAATGTCGGCTTCTTCCACTCTTTATGTATATTTTCAATTATATGCTATGTGTCATTCCACTATTTTCAATAAAGGAACCCTTTGATTTGTAAAAAAAAAAAAAAAAGAAAATGTCGGCATCGGCTGCTGAAAGTTGTGTACACACTA
The DNA here is from genome assembly GCF_965119305.1 of Pelophylax lessonae. Taxonomy (NCBI): domain Eukaryota; kingdom Metazoa; phylum Chordata; class Amphibia; order Anura; family Ranidae; genus Pelophylax; species Pelophylax lessonae. The sequence continues at coordinate 145,662,504 of NC_138780.1, read as the reverse complement.
GCCAAAAATCGTATGATTTTACTTCGGACGGGAATTTTTGTGTCCCCCACTTAAGGCTCCATTCACATCTAGGCTTTGCTTTTTTTACAAGCGTTTTTCTGGTGTTTTTTCCGAAGTTTTTGAAGCGTTTGTGCAGCGTTTTTCAGTGTTTATGTGCAAGCATTTTGAGTTGACCAAACTGTACCAAAAAAGAAGCTCATGTACTTTTTTGAGAGACGGCGTTTTGCTAAAGGCGAAAAAATGCTCATATATGAACAAGTTCCATTGAAATGAATGGGATTTGTCTTGTTGGGTGTTTTTAGAGATGAGGCTTAGAGCGGAAAAATCACCCAAAAACGCCTAGATGTGAACGGAGCATCAACTTGGACATCGTTGGTTTATAAATGTATCCACCATAACGTTATAACCACTGACAGGTTAGGTGAATAACATTGATTGTCTTGTTACAGTGACATCTGAATGTAGACGTAGACTTGTCAGGGTGTCAATGTTGACCCATGTCCACAGCCAAAAGCCTCTACAATGGGCATGTGAGCATCAAAACTTCATCAGGGGATGATAGAAGGTGGCCTGGTCTGATAAATTATGTTTTCTTTTGCATTTTGGGGGTAGCAGGGTTTTTATGCGTCACTTACCTGGGGAAGAGGTGGCTCAAGGATGCAGTATGGGCAAAAGGCAAGTCGTGAAGGTGTGATGCTTTGGACAATGTTCTTCTGAGAAATCTTGGGTCTTGCCATTCATGTGGATGTTATTTGACACATACCACCTACCTAACTATTATTGCTGACCAAGTACACCCTTCATAGAGACGGTATTTAGCACTGCAAAAATGGTTCAAGAATTGTTGGAGAAACACAACGATGAATTTGAGGTGTTGAGTTGGCCTCCAAATTCTCCAGAACTCAGTCCAAGCATCTGTGGGATGTGCTGGAAAAACAAGTTCGATCCATGTAGGCTCCACCTCTCAACTTACAGGACTTAAGGGATCTGCTACTGATGGCTTTGTGTCAGATCCCAGAGTACAGAGGTCTAGTGGAGTCTATGCCTCGACAGGTCCGGGCTGTTTCGGCAGAAAAAAGGGGAACCTACTCAATATTAGGTGAGTGGTCATAAAGTTATGATGGGTGTATGTCAACAATATAACAGTAAAGACAACATGCAAATAATAAAATAGTTTGGCTGCCAAATGTCCCAGGTTTTGAAGGACAGTCTTTGGTCTTTGAAGACAACTTCCTAGTAATTCTTGCACTTCCTACTTTTCAAAAATGATCAGGCTTCAGAACTGTTGCGCCTGATAAGTATTATCACCCAAAAGTGATATTTACCTATAGGTTAAGCCTAATTGACTGAATCAGGCCCTGACTTGTATATAGTGGATACCCCAGCAGTGAGATCTCCCTGCTATAATTCCCAACTCTGTTACTGTCCACATGGGGTATTTGGGGTGTTTATGACCACCTTTTGTGTGTACCAACTGCTGTAGCATTCTCCATAATATGAAATAAATAAAACAAACCGACATAGAGACTATCTCCAAACCTAAAGATCAAATGGGCTAGAGGACTTTCATGGTACAGTATGAACTCACAAAATGTTATAAAAAATAGAAAAATGTATTGGATATACATAAAATACGGCCCCATAAAGGGTCAAACAGAACCATACAATTGTGCCAACATAATCAACCGGAAGGCAGCCAATTAGATTAAAAAGACAAAAAATTTCCTCTTCAATAGATGTGTTATTCATTAATTATTGATTTTTTTTAACTCTAATATTCTCAGAATCTCTTGATCTGGGTTGATCCTATCAGAAAATAAACCCCCACCCCCCCGCTCAGATTCCCTTGAATGTCGCCTATCGCCAAGTTTATGCCATTCTAGGTTCGTATGGTAGATATCTCACACTTTATGGGTAATATACCCTGATATGATGGTCTTCTCTTGGCCCTATTTATGATTGCATATTTTCTTTATTAGCTTCTTACCTATCCAGCACTACGCCCATGCCCTGCACTCGCCCGGGAGATTGCCAATTGGCATTGCCATCCATTAAATCAGTTTGATCGTTGGTGACTATGGCCTACTGATTCTTGATGCTGTCTAAGTGATGGGATTTATGGGTCAATGTCTGGGTTCACATATTTTGTTTGTTTGTCTAACACTTCTATTTGGTTTGATACTATTTTATTGATTCTGTGTTGGTGATTTTTGATATATGATTACATTTCTTTACAGATCTTATTTTCCTCTTGAGGCAAACTCCTGAAGAAGCGGCAAAACTGCGAAACATGTAGATGTAGATTGGAGAAACCTCTCTGGGGGGTGCCCCCCTCTGGGGAAGACACCGACAGTGAATACCCAATCTGTTGAAGAGGAAATATTTTGTCTTTTTATTCTAATTGACTGCTTTCCGGTTGATTATGTTGACACAATTGTATGGTTATGTTTGACCCTTTATGGGGCCGTTTTTTTATGTATATCCAATACATTTTTCTATTTTTTATAAAATTTTGTGAGTTCATACTGTACCATGAAAGTCCTCTAGCCCAATTGCTAGGTTTGGAGATATATATATTAGGACGAAGGTACATGGCTAACAATTTTATTGCTTTTGTAGCACACACTATATATTTGTTCAACATAGAGACTAGATAGTGCAATATGGTCTGATTGGCCATTTTCTGCCAACCAGATATCAGGACCAATGAAAGTACATATACCAAATACATTGCTGTGTAAATATATTATTTTTTTATTAATAAAAAGCTGCCTTAATTTGTGTTTTTATATGTGACTGGAGTTCATCAATAACATTCATATAAAAGAAGATAAACACAGTTGTTTGCAAAAATCTTATGCAGGTCCCTGCAGTATTAATAGCAGTCATTGGCTTTCATAGGAGGTTGTTCAAACCTTTTGTATCCCTTTAGATTGTTAGCTCCTATGAGCAGGGTTTTGAGGTGTATTGTAACTGTAATGTCTCCCTTTATTTTGTTAAAGCACTGTGCAAACTCTCTGTGCTTTCTAATTTCTGTATAAAATTAATATTTTTTTGACAGTTGCTGGACATCAAAGTCTCTCCGGCAGCGGAGCCCATTTTACCGTGCCGTGTGGCATGAGTTGGACCAGCGTGATTTTTTCCTATTGCTGGACTGTGACATCAAAATATAGACACATGGCCAGGCACAATAACAAAAGGACAGCAAAGTGATCTTAGTCAGTAGAGGAGCGCCCTCTGTTATCACTAGCAGGTAATTACACCAGAGTTCTCTTGCCTACAGTTAAGATTTGCTAAGTCATCCTTGAAACTTCCAGAACTGGAGAAATCTTTCATGTATTTTAGGGGATTTTATTTTAGGTATATCTATAGCCATAAAACAGTGCTAGGCAGACTTAAGGGAAACTCTCCAGGAAAATGATGTTTTGTATGTATCCAGTAACGTTTCTCTAATTAAAAAAAATATATAATAATAATAATGTGCTTGCAAGATATATGTAGAGTGGCATCAGATATTACCGATGCTTCCAGGTACAGCAATTCATGCATCCTAGAATAGATCCCAACCAGTAAAATCTCGAGGAAGCTTTAACATGGAAATTAAATTTTCTTGTGCAGGCACTTGTTACAGCAGAACTAAAAGTCTAAAATAAAATTTATATATATTTTTTTTAACTTTATTGCAGAAGTGCATTGATCTGTACATGTGCAGCTCAGGGTACATGCTTGGCACAGTTGAAAATGTCGCTACGTTCACTCTCCTGCGCTGTGCGATAAGTCTTAACGTGGTGTCAAACTCCTATCTTTACATCTTACTACATGAGGATAATGTGCCCCTCGCTGTCCTCAAAAGACTGGGGACGTCCTATATGGCTGTAAGTATAGGAAACAAAGAAGGCGCGTAGGCCTAGTGCATTATCCTCAAAACATGTGTAGCACTGCCCCCTAGAGGACTGCTGAGAATTATACTTTCTGGATTCCCCTGGGTTACCCTTAGAAACTGGTAGCAGAAAGTCCTTGGCTCAGTCAATAATCAATCCAGGGGATGTTGGTTTTTTTGTGTTTTTATTTGGAACTGGGATAGGAGAAGGAATGAGTGGGATACTCCAACTATGAACTATGCACAATCTTGAGGACAACTAGCTGTAGTGTGTGGCAAGGCCACTGCTTTACCTTGCCACTGAAGTGAAGATATAATGTGTTCCTGCTTGAATTACTCTTCAGGGTTCTAACTTGGCACCCCCTTTCTCACTTGCTGTGTGTGCTTCCCGGTACTCACGGACACTGTTCTACCCAAGGTTGCTGTGGCAAATACAGCCACTGTATATTGTCCTTCGTGTAGGCATTATGATTATTGCATGTGTATACCTTTAAGAACCAAGTGTTTGTAATGTAAAGCTACAGCCCTTCTCCCCCCCCCCCCTCCTGTTTCTGTGTCTAATTGTGTGGATTCATGACACATAGACAATGGTCTGGACTGGAGACATCTCTCTGCAGGGGGTGTGTATTGAGAGACTGCCTGTTTCAAGGTACAAATATTCAGTCCCCCATGTGGTCGGCTGCTGTACAGCACCTGGAATGTCTGTGGGGAAGCCCCTTGCATGGGGAATCCCATAAATACTGAAAGCCTGCGAATAAAAGTGTTGTTGACTCCCAGCCTATGTGTCGTCTAGTCCTTGGGAGGGAAGGATAGTATAATGCTACCTGGATTGTTGCATGCTGTACCTGCCTATTTGGAATATTACCTGTTTTCCTGTCTACCAGCGGAGACCCTGTAGATTGAACTACCCCTCCGCTACAGTTGCTCTGCCTCCAACTCCACTAGTCAGCTTTCCTGGACCTACTGTCTCAGCCCCACATTCCTGGCTCACAAGGCCGACCACCTGTGACCACCATCCACAGCAGCAGAAGGAGAGATGAATGTCACCCTCCTTCTGGGACTTGTCTTCCCACCCAAAGACATGTGCCCTTGGCTTTTATAAGGTATCCCAGGATGCACCACTGTTTGTTCCAACCCACTGGGACAGTTACAAAAACCTGTGTCACTGGCTGGGTTTACTCCACTGTCCAACAGGCTCCCCTATTGGATACAGTGGGGACACTCCCTCAGCCCAGATGAATCACACATGAACACATGCAACAGGCAAAACTAACAATCAGGCTCCCCTGATAAGCAGATGGAGACACTAGGCTTTACCTACCTAGCACCTACCTAGGAGGGTGCTACACATGTTTTATTAAATGGTATAGAACGGAGGTGAATGTACTCCCAAAAAAATGCTTGTGTCATAGCTTAGACATATCATCTGCTTAAGTCCATATACATATATTCATAATGCTCGTAGACACATCGACTAACATGTTTCGAGGTTACCCTCTTCTTCAGAGCCTTGTCTGGATGACTACTGGTATTGCTGAAGGACTCTTGTGGTCCAATTCCATGCCTCTCAGCCTGGTGCTGTCACAGATCTGAATGTAATGGAACGCACGCTCACACACTTATGAGGAAGCATGGCTGTCTCCTGCGTTCCAGATCTTCAGCTATACCAGTAGTCATCCAGACAAGGCTCTGAAGAAGAGAGTAACGTGTTAGCCAATGTGTTTACGAGCATTGTGAATTTACGTATATGGACATAAGCAGATGATGTTATGTCTAAGCTATGATGCAAGCATTGGTTTGTGAGTACATTCACCTCCGTTTTATACTATTCAATAAAACATGTTTTGAGGGACCTTGCAGATGTCAGACCATTGGAGGGAGGTGAGTATTGCGGACTCTGGTTCCACTTTAAAGTCTGACAACGCTCTGTCCACATTTGTTCCCTTGTGTTGTCACCCTGTAGGTTGCTTTCACAGTGGAGACTGCAAGTAGTTTACACAGGCACATTCTACTGTTGTCACTATCAGGTAACCCCCCCCCCCCCCCAATGAAGATTGATGTGCAGCAGCTGCAGAAGTATACATCATATATACAGACAGGAGATCATCGCAAAGATGGTGCAGGAGATCAGCAGTGCTGATATGCAACAAAGGATGAAAAAAAAAAAACATTATTTTGTTTTAAATGGCAGTTGGTTATGATACACAGTCGATTAGGAGATGAAATGCATTCAGTTAGGCTTACACTTACTTTTAACTGGAAATTAATACAGAAATTTATATTAAAAATGTACTGTATGCTCTCAGGAAAGAGAAGGCAGAACCTGCTCTCTCAAAAAACCAGCAGACTTTGTAGGCCCAACATGAGGCGGTCTATATACAAAAAATAACAATCTTCACAAAAGATCCACGTCCTTCACAAAATTTCGCAAGCAGCTCATAAATGATTTAATTTTTTTCATCAATTGAATAAAAAAAAATGACTTGACTCGTTTTCACCATCCACACACTTGATGCAGATGAGAAAATCCTCCCATTGAGACTTCATATTTTCAAAGTCAGAGAAAACTGATCAGCGCTGCTAGCTATAGCCAGCGGTGCTGATCGAGTGGAAAAATACAACAGAATGGTATCACAGAAGACGATCGGTAATTTAACTTATGTATACCTGCCTACACATGAATCTAAATTTGGCTGCTGAACCGGCCAAATTTTGATCCATGTATAGCTGGCTTTAGTTCAATAAAGGCACACATTGCTTTCTGTTCTATAAAGAAAATCTTCCTTTCTACTGCATGCAATGCATCCGGAAAGTATTCACAGCGCTTCACTTTTTCCACATTTTGTTATGTTACAGCATTATTCCAACATTGATTAAACTCATTATTTTCTTCAAAATTCTACAAACAATACTTCATAATGACATTGTGAAAGAAGTTTGTTTGAAACCTTTGCAAATTTATTAAAATTAAACAACGAGAAAATCCCATGTATATAAGTATTCAAAGCCTTTGCCATGACACACAAAATTGAGCTTAGGTGCATCCTGTTTCCACTGATCATCCTTGAGATGTTTCTACAACTTGATTGGAGTCCACCTGTGATCAATTCAGTTGATTGGACATGAGTTGGAAAGGCACACACCTGTCTATTTAAGGTCCCACAGTTAACAGTACATGTTAGAGCACAAACCAAACCATGAAGTCAAAGGAATTGTCTGTAGACCTCTGAGACAGGATTGTATCAAGGCACAGATCTGGGGAAGGGTACAGAAAAATGTCTGCAGCATCGAAGGTCCCAATGAGCAGAGTGCCCTCCATCATCCGTAAATGGAAGAAGTTTGGAACCACCAGGAATCTTCCTAGCGAGGGCGCCTCAGCCAAACTAAGCAATTGGGGAGGAAAGGCCTTAGTCAGGGAGGTGACCAAGAACCCGATGGTCACTCTGACAGAGCTCCAGCGTTTCTCTGTGAAGTGAGGAGAACCTTCCAGAAGAACAACCATCTCTGCAACACTCCACCAATCAGGCCTGTATGAGTGGCCACTCCTCAGTAAAAGGTAGATGACAGCCTGCCTGGAGTTTGCCAAAGGCACCTGAAGGACTCTCAGACCAACAAAATTCTCTGGTCTGATAAAACAAAGATTGAACTCTTTGGCCTGAATGGCAACCATCATGACTGGAGGAAACCAGGCACCGCTCATCACCTGGCCAATACCATCCCTACAGTGAAGCATGGTGGTGGCAGCATCATGCTGTGGGGATGTTTTTCAGAGGCAGGAACTGGGAAACTAGTCAGGATCAAGGGAAAGATTAATACAGCAATGTACACAGACATCCTTGATGAAAATCTGCTTCAGAGTGCTCTGGACCTCAGAATGGTGTGAAGGTTCATCTTCCAATGGGACAAAGACCCTAAGCACACAGCCAATATAATAAAGGAGTGGCTAGGGGACAACTCTGTGAATGTCCTTAAATGGTCCAGCCAGAGCCCAAACTTTAATCTGATTGAGCATATCTAGAGAGATCTGAAAATGGCTGTGAACTGACGCTCCCCATCCAACCTGATGGAGCTTGAGAGGTCCTGCAAAGAAGAATGGGAGAAACTGCTCACAAATAGGTGTGCCAAGCTTGTAGCATCATACTCAGAAAGACTTGAGGCTGTAATTGGTGCCAAAGGTGCTTCAACAAAGTATTTAGAAAAAGGCTGTGACTACTTATGTACATGGGATTTTTTTCTTTTTAATAAATTTGCAAAGATTTCAAACTTCTTTTACGTTATTATGGGGTGTTGTGTTTAGAATTTTGAGGAAAATAATGAATTTAATCCATTTTGGAATAAGGCTGTAACCTAACAAAATGTGGAAAAACTGAAGCGCTGTGAATACTTTCCGGATACACTGTATATTTACTTGATAGAGTAAGGGAGAGTTATAAAATAACCCCTGCCTTTTTTTTTTTTGTAGCCATCTGTGTCCTATTTCGGAGATTTACCTTTACATTCTGGCGCATAGCTAAACAGGAAGTGAAAGGAAATCCCTGCAAAGTGGGGGAACCCCTTGCACCTCCCCCCCCCCCCTTCCCAGATCATCAGAACTGGTGTCCCTATTGTTGGAAGATTTCCCCTTTGTTACTTTTTTGGGGACAACCCAAAATTTGTAATTTCCTTCACTTTCCCTTTCTTAATTTAAAACTACTTCACTGTACTATTAATTCCAGACTCCTAAGAAAAGTATGGCAGAACACAATATTTAGGCTGCATTCACATGTCAGCGTTTGGATCGCGGGCAGAATTGCTGCAATTCCGCCCGCGATCCGGAGATTATTGCAAGTAACATTGCGCAAAAAAAATCGCGGGACGCAATACGCTCCAAAGAAGCTCTTGTACTTTTTTGGGCGTAATGCGTCCCGCGATTTTTTTTGCGCGATGTTCCCGCGATTCGGCAGGTGGAAATCGCGGCAACATCGCTCAGCGTTTGGGGGGCTATTGCAAATCACGGGCAACGCACAGGCGTCCCGCGATTTGCAATAATCTCCGGATCGCGGGCGGAATCGCGCCGCGATCCATACGCTGACATGTGAACTGAGCCTTAAATAACCTTTAGTTTTTGTTTGTTTGTTTTTATCGCAGGAATTTCCCCCTCCGCCTCCATCCCCCCCCCTTTTATTTTCCTCTTGTTCTTCTATTTGGTTTTTCCTCCCTCACCCTTTTTATCTGTATCTACTGTAGCTATGGAGGACCAGCGTTGTCACCTGAGACAGGATTACTGAAGACCTCACGTCTTTTCCAAAATATAAGTGGGAGGTGTTCTGTAGTCCTTAGAGATAGCTGAGAACAATGTAACTTATAAGAGTGACTTATAAGAGGTTATTTCTGAAAAGATCAACAGGTATTTTCTGAACTTTTTGAACAAATACATTAAAACACTTTCAAAGGTATATTTACCAGAACAAAAGAACCACACAAGATACATTTTTTGTTAATGTTTGCATTCACTAGGAATTAATGAATGGAAATTTCTTCTTTTTTTTTTTTGGTGCAGACACAATTATATGCAAGGCCCAGACAAAAGAACTCAAAAGGCACCTTCATGGCCACAGCAGTTTTTGCAACTTCTGGAAAAAAAAGTCCTCCTGTGCAGTGGGGCTGCATCCACCATGCAAGGGTTAACTGTTTGCTTCTGTCTTGGAGATGGAAAAGCACCTTTAAGCTGGATACACACTATACAACTTTTGTTGTCAGATTTCCTTTAGATTTACCTTTTCTATGTAGTGCAAGGGTCTGCCTGATTGCATACGAATTGAAAGTGTTTAGGTCTGACCTCATATTATATGGTTTTGGTAAGTCTGAAGGAAAGAATCTAAAGAAAATTGTATAGTGCGTATGGCCCATTAGGCCCTCTTCTTACTGGTGAACTCCGCAAGTGTATCCACCCGCTTAGTAGGGGATCTCTCTGCTGATCCCAGCTAAGCAGGCAAATGACAGGTCCGTGTCTGCTCTGTCATGCAGAGCAGACACGGGCACAGCCCACTGTTCTCTATGGGGCTGTCGGATGAAAAGGGACCGCCTGTCTAAGTTCCATGTGACTGTCAACTGGGATGGATGGGGAACAATCCCTATCTGTCTGTTTTTGGCGGATCAGGTGCCAGTGTGTGTCAGGGGACACAAATCCTTTGACATCCGCCTCTCCATTGAGAGCAATGGATGATCCAATGAGGTCCATCTGAAATACTGACAGACAAACCCAATTGGTCTGTCAGTATGAAAGGGGCCATACTTACTAGTGATTGACAGATTATCGGCAAAGCAGATATACCGGGAGCCGATATGCACTTTTCCCGATATATCGGAATCGGCCCCTGAGGTTACCGATATTGTCGATATTTCGGAAAGTGCTTGTACCGGAGTGATGACTGCAGCTAGAGGCATCACCCCTCTACCGGCGTCCATAGCCGACGGTTGGCTGTCTTGTAATGACAACCAATGCGGCTGAAAGGCCGCTCAGCTGTCATTACAAGGAGCGGGAGGGGACGCCCCCCACCGCCTTCTGCGGCTCACCTGGGTCTCCGTCCCCCCGGAAGACCCGGGCAACCAGCCTGCATGGCCGCCGAAGACCCGATCAAAGCCGCATTCAAATCTGATCGGGTCTCCATGCAAAAACCCGAAAGTGATGTCATGACATCACTTCCGGTTACTGGCGCCAGATTAAAAAAATTACAGCATTCAAAACAGCCAAACTTGGTGTTTTGAATGCTTTTAAGAGCAGAGGAGGGGTTTGGGGACTTTTAGACTGCCAGATCCCTCCACAAGTAAAAAAAAAAAAAAAAAATTTAAATGTACGAAAATATCGGCCCATATCGGCCGATTCCGATACGGGATGACCAAAATATCGGTATCGGCAATGAAAAAACAATATCGGTCGAGCCCTAATAGTTACCTAATCCTCTTCCCCCCCTGGCAGGCAGTGCTCCCCTATGATCTGGCAGTGGAGTGTTCCTCAGTGTCCTCATGCCCAGTGCAGGACTTGAGAAGACCTTAGATCACCAGAGAATAGGGAAGAAGAGGCTAGTGGTGCAGAGGAACCTGCAGGAGCAGAGGATCAGTAAGTAAAAGCATTTTTCCATGTTTCCTAGACAGAAATGAACAGGTAACGCTTGCTCGGTGGGTGCAGCTTCACTGGGTAGAGTTCAGCTTTAAAACGCTAAGCTAACACCACTGTAGGGCAGGCTTGTTCATATTTATGTGTTTGCCTTGGTATAAAATACATTTTTTACTATAGGAAGATGCTAAGACAGTTCAAAGAGAGACGCTTAGATAACTTCTAGATAAACTATATTCCTGTCCTGTTATTCTTCTTTTAAATGGCATTAAAGGGAAACAAAGTGAATAATACCTTATGACATGTAAGCTAACAAATAATAATAATATATTTTAAAACCACTATAAAAGACATGCCATAATGCATATTACAGATGTGCACTATTGCATGCATATAGATGTGAAGCCAGTATGAGATATTGACTTGGCAGGGAGAAGTCGCCCCCCCCTCTTTTCTCACCCTCAGAGCAAATAAACAAAGCACTTCAAGACTGATAGCCTATCTGTGCCTTCCATTGAAGGAAGCCTTCAGTGACATTATTTTTAAAGTGTTAGTAGTTCATAAAACCGCTTCATCTGCTGCACTGTGCAAGCAAACATTATCACACCGAAGAACCCACCAAGATGAATTGGGGATATGCTGCCTGCTGGGGACAAACCAGACTGCCAGACTGCTGAACCCGAGATCAATGAGACACAGGGATTTTTTTCAGCGGGAACGAGGGGGAACGCAGTTCCGGCACCTCCAGGACTGAATGTATGTAATGGCAAGGGGTGCTGGAGGTGGGCTGCAGGGTCTGTTGATGCTGGTTGCTGGGGATCTATTGTCACTGGAGGGAATCTATTATTGCAGCGGGGTCTGTTGCTGGGGAGATCTGTTCTTGCTGGCAGGGGATCTATTGTTGCTAAGGGTAGGTCTTATGTTGCTGGGGGGTCAGTCATTTCACGGAGGGATCTACTGTTGAGGAAGAGGTCTATTGTTGCTTCCGGGGGTCTATTGTTGCTGAGGAAGGGGGTGGTATTTTCTTGTAGGTGGTCCATTGTTGCTAGTTCCAGAGGGTCTGCTGATGCTTGCTGCGCGGAGATCTGTTGTTGCTGCTAGGGAGGGGGATGTTTTGTTGTGAGTGGTCCATAGTTGCTGGCTGCAGGTCATCTATTCTACTGCTTTTCTTGTTATCATTAACAAGCTCAATACAAATTAGTTAGTACCACAAATGTTACTGTATTATATAAAAGGGGTGGTCTTCGGAGGTGGGTAATGGGTGGAACCAAGAAACGCTGCTTGGAGGTGGGTAGGGGCGGAGACAAGGGGTGACTTGAAAAGGGGGAGTTCCGGCACCTATTCTCTGAGAAAAAAAGCCCTGATGAGACATATATATTGGATTCTAAGTGGCGGAATTTTTTACTCTCTGGTATATTTACTCTTATAATGGCATCACACTAAGCGCCGGTTCACATAGCAGCGACGCTACTTTCAGGGGCGACCTCCGAGATCGCGGTGCGAGCAGCGCGCCGCGACCTCGGAGCGGCCGCCACGGAGTTTATAACATTGAAGTCTATGGTGGTCGCCTCCTGGTCGCCCCAAAGAAGCTCCGGACCCTTTTTCTAGGTCGGAGCGACTTGTGTCGCTCCTATTAGAATGGGTCCGCAGCTTTCCTATGGGAGGCGACCTGCGGCGACCTGTGAGGCGACCAGGTCGCCTCACAGGTCGCCCTAGTGTGAACCGGGGCTTATTCATTGCAGTAACATGTGGCATAACACTTGTTTTATTGTTCATTATTGTAATGCAGGGTAGCACATGGCACCCTGTGCAGTTCCTAGCAGTGACATTCATTTGGAATGGCAATTTATTGTACAAGTACAGTATGATGAAGATGGGGCATAAAAAAAAACATAGGTTCAGTTTTCTGTCTGTTTTTTTTTTCCATTTCCATATGTGGGCAGACTTGAGCACCGAAAGGTTTTACACCCTTCATTACCAGGCCATTTTTTATATTTATCACTGCACTACTTTACAGCGTAAAGCCCCGTACACACGTACCGATGGTCGGCTTACAAATGTTCCTCTTTTCTCCCCGGGATGTCGGTGTCTGCTGAAAAGTGCAAAGACAGCACAAGGACAGCACAAGAATTTTGTCCGCCGACTGCAGAAGTGATGTCATGTAATGGTTAACTTTCCCTGTGTTTTCTATTTTCTGAGCATGCCCAGTCTTGCAAATCTGCGGTCTGTCGGCCGAATTGTGTACTGACAGGCGAACAATCGTCCGTTCTGGTGTCGGCATACAAATATTTTCATGTTTGCACGAAAGACTTTTGTCCGCGGATTGTGCGCAGACATCTGTCGGAGGCACCATACTAACACGCGTACAATCGGCAGATCCTTCGTCCACCGACGTTTGTATGCCGACGATCGGTACGTGTGTACGGGCCTTAACTCCACTTTTGTTGAGAAAAAAAAGATTCCCCTCTGAGTGATCTCTGTACATTAAAATGATTTTAATAACCTTTGTCGTAGATTCCTACCTTTTGTTATTCTGAAGAAATCACTGTTTGCTCCTCTGTGCTGAGTGGGTCAAATGGGAGTGGTTTCATAATTATCTATCAGCTGCACAGCTGCAGGGCACTACTGAGAAAATCTGCTGGGCCTGCATCCCTTTAGATGTGTTCCTATTGGAGTATCTCACCAAAAATGATATTTATATTGCAGGGGATGACTGAAATTGGACTTGTATCTTAGGCAGACTTCTGGGAAAATTGGTGAGCCAATCACACAAGCAGGAAATGATGTTTCTGGGGTGTGGTCAGTATACATTCTGTGTACAGAACAGCTCCAGGTAGCCATATTGCATTGCAATTTCAGAAATCTACGACCGCTGCAGATTGAAAAGGAAAGGTATTTTTTAATACCATTCAATCACAATATGATTGGTGTTGCAATTGTATATTCTCCACGCAATTACCAATTACCCATTACTCTTTAGCTGGTAATTGCAACACTGTACACAAATTAAATGTATGTTATTTTTTTCACACAAATAGAACCTTCTTTTGGTGGAATTTGATCACCACTGTTTTTTTTATTTTTTTATTATATAAACGAAAAAAGACTAATTTTGAGAAAAATTTTTTTTTTCTACTTTCTGTTTAAAACTTTTTTTTACTATTTTACTAAAAGTATTGGGACGCCTGCCTTTACACGCACATGAACTTTAATGGCATCCCAGTCTTAGTCCATAGGGTTCAATACTGAGCTTGCCCACCCTTTGCAGCTATAACAGCTTCAACTTTTCTTGGAAGGCTGTCCACAAGGTTTAGGAGTGTGTCTATGGGAATGTTTGACCATTCTTCCAGAAGTGCATTAGTGAGGTCAGTGCGCTTTGTGCACTGGTCCAAATCATATGGTGGAGGGGAGATTATGGCGTGGAGTTGTTTTTCAGGGGTTGCGCTTGGCCCCTTAGTTCCAGTGAAGGGAACTCTTAAGGTGTCAGCATACCATTTTGGACAATTTCATGCCCCCAAATTTGTGGGAACAGTTTGGGGACGGCCCTTTCTGATTCAACATGACTGCACACCAGTATCAACTTATGACTGCGCATCAACTTAATGCTGAACTCCATACACAAAAAAATGTAAGTAGCCAAAAAGGATATAATCTCACTTTGTTTGCACCAAATGCCCTTGCAAACCCAATATTTGTAATGGTAGCAGTAACATCAGTGTGCTGTACATAACCTGTACAAAGAGCAGAGCTATGGGAGGGGCCCAGCTGGCCCCACCCACTACAGGATGACCACAGAAAACTACATGAGGGGCTGAGAAAAGACCAGTTCCCCTGCACAAGGTGAGAGAGCAGCAATGACTGGTCATTATCACAGAGGCAAAGTTTCACATTGGATTACTGCAGAGACCTGGAAGAAATACTCCAAGATCCAACAAAGAATACACATCTTGTATTTAGGCAATACTGGCTTATTTTGCAGCACAGGTTACCAATAATGAGCACACAGAACAGCTACCAAAGCAACTTGTGCCTTACACAGGACTTTTATTTTCTCCAAAGGCTGAATGAGGCTGAAAGGGTTAGGCTGAAAGGAAGGCATAGGCTACCGGGGAGGAATAAATAAAAGTGAACCTGTTGCATGCATAAGCAAAATATAGGTTCACTTTAAAGTGTATTACTTTACTGGCACGTTTTTTGCAGAGAGCATTGACACTTTCTCATCACAGGAGCTTACAACTCAATGCTCCAATCCATAAATAGTCTACTTTCGCGGTTAAAGAGGAAGTAAAGCCTAAAGAATAACGCCATCGGCGCATGCGCTCTGAAGGAACGGTTATCCGTGCCCTTCCTTCAGGTACCTGTGCCGTGAATTACGGCTCCCCCGCACATGGGCGGGAGTGACATCATTGCGGCTCCAGCCTGTCACACAGCTGGACCCGGAAGGAAGACCGGGAGAAATTGGACGCTGCCTACAGCAACTAGATTGCATCGCTGGAGGGCTTCGTTTTCAAGTAAGTTTCACATAATGTGCTAGTATGCGATGCATACTAGCACATTATGCCTTTACCTTGCAGGTCCTAAAACAAAAAAAAAAGTAACCAGCGGTTTACAACTGCTTTAAGTGTCTACCGCTAGAATCCCAAAATGCCAGTAATATGGACTTTTATTGCATCTAGATGTTTGCAGCCATTCATTCTTTCTGAACAAGGACTTAGACAATGTTAAAGGAAAAAAGCAAACAAGGGAAGCGCATATCATAGCGCAAAAAAAAAACCTCTTTAATAAAATATAAAAGCAAACAAATATGCACTCACATTCTCCGTGTGTAACACCCAGCCCATCAAGCACCCGAACGGTACATGGTTAGGTGTATGATCCACCTTCTACAATCTCCAGCTGAACCCCTGCTCTGCTGTGTCCCTCAGCATTGGATTGCCAATGTGCTATGGAAGGAAAGCCGGGTACACCCACAGCGTGAAAGTCACAAGCGCCCGAGATACATGAGGAGACAGGCAGCCGGTGCATATTAGGAAGAGCTTACGTGGATACGACAGGTTTCGGGGGCATGGCCTCCTTTCTCAAGAACCTTGCGAGGGAGCCACTGAACCTAACACTATATTTATGAACTGCAGGATAAAAAAAGGATAATCTAGAGAAAACACACACATAGAAAGTACAATCCCTATGTAGAGAGTATCTTTGATGGTAGACAAACCCAGGACCTCCGTGCTGCAAACAAGAGTACTACCCACTTAGACACTTGGCAACAATGAAGTGCAGACAGTATGTGTTCAGGGCGGTGCACCTACACTTGCCCAGATGTAAAAATTGGGAGAAGCGCAGTATCTGTGCGGCAGCTGCTTCTCAATAGATATTAATGGGACTGCCTGCATGGGGATGCATTAAACACCACTGTATCCCTGTGCGGGTAAACACGTATGGGGTACATGTTGATATGCCCCCTGTAAACGAAGCCTAATGTCCAACTCCAACTAAAATTAGTTGCTTGGATAGAGTGAGGAAAGTCTAGAATATCTGCCAGGTCATTATTGGGAAAATTTACCCTCAATTTCTGTTCTGTCAGTTCTTGACTGCCACTGGAGGAGCACAACCTGACCAGGGACACATCACCAGCCTGCAGGTTGGACAATGAAGAAGAAGCAAGACACTAATTTGTCATTGCACATTCTGCTTTCTGCTTCTGTCTGCATGTTTATTGTCAGCACATGTGCATGCATCGGAGTCTGGCGGGATCCTAGTGATTTCTTAAGTGGGGTACACACTATAAGAAAATCGGGCGAACGATCGTCGGATTTTCCTTGTTGTTTCACAGCAAGTCAGAAACGATGAACGAAAATTCATACAAAAATTCTCACTTTTTTTGTTGTTTATTGTTACTGATCATGCGCAATCTTTCTTTTCTGATTTTTTTTGTACAAAAATCGTACAAAAACAGTGCACATTACCAGTTTACGACCGCCCGCCGCAGATGTACTGCGGTAGGCAGCCGCTCCCAGACAAATCGCTGTACATGTACGGCGCTCAATCTCGGGAGGCTAGGGGGCGGGTGTGTGCCACTGGCGGCGTGCTCCTGCCTCTCGCTTGTCAGCGGGGAAGCCGATGCAGCGGGCAGGTGGCTCCAAATGCCACCTGACACCCGCGATCGTTCCCCGCTGAGAGAGAAGAACCGGCAGCTGTTGTAAACACAGCTGACTGTTCTTCTCCCTGAAATGATCATAGAGCCCATGTGATCCTTCTATATAGGATCACATGTCTCTATGGTCATTTGAGAAGCCACGCCCTCCCACAGTTAGAATCACTCCCCTAGGCTCACATTTAACTCCTTGATCACCCATAATGTTAACCCCTTCCCTGCCAATGTCATTATAACAGTGCATATTTTTAGCACTGATTACTGTAGTAATGTCACTGGTCTCCCCAAAAGTGTCAAAAATATCAGTTAGGGGTCCGATCTGTCCACCGCAATGTCGCAGTCCCGCAAAAAAACGCAGATTGCCGCCATTACTAGTAAAAAAAAAACAATAAAAATGACATAAATTTTTCCCATAGTTAGTAGACTAGATAGCTTTTGCGCAAACCAATCAAAATACGCTTATTGCAATTTTTTTCCCAAAAATATGTAGCAGAAAACAAATTGGCCTAAAATGTTAAAAAATTTTGATTTAAAAATTTTTTTTTTGAGAGTGTCATATAGCAGAATGTGAAAAATACAGGTTTTTTTTTTCATAATTTTCGCTCTTTTTTTGTTTATAGCGCAAAAAATAAAAATCGCAGAGGTGATCAAATACCACCAAAAGGAAGCTCTATTTGTGGAAAAAAAAGGACATCAATTGGGTACAGTGTTAAATGACCGCGCAATTGTCCGTTAAAGTAACGCAGTGCCGAATCACAAAATAGGGCCTGGTCAGGAAGGGGGCGAATCCTTCCGGTCTTAAAGTGGTTAAACGAAAATCGTTAGTTTTTTCTGTACGAGAAAAATTTTGGAGTTTGTCCCTTCTAGAATTTGTGTAGGAAAATTCAGAATCGGCTGTAGAAAACTGTGTACACACTATACAAAAATCGTATGAATATTCTTTGGATGAAAATGTTTGCCCGATTTTCTCATAGTGTGTACTAGCCTTAATCCTCTTCCAGTTTTAGTGCTGCTATACAGGAGACTACAGGAGGCTGATATCAAGACATACATATAGTTACCATTTCCTTTCCCCATGCAGGGCAATGTATGAGGATCACTTAATGCCCCTGCCAGCGCCTTTTCCCATCCTCATTCCCCCCACTGCGCCATTCAGCCATTGAGACCAGGGGAAGGAAGCCTTATGTAGGATTCAAACCAACTCATCAGAATTCACACAGATCTACGGACTCTTTCCTCTTCCCCATCTCATAGCACTGGACAAATCATCAGGAACCAGCAATATCACATGGAAGAAGTGGAGTGAATCATATGGTCACCCATACTGGGAACACCAAGTATGATATGTGTATATGATGTGGGGGTGGGAGTTAAGTGGTCCCTCTTATTTTGCCTTGCATGAGCAAAGGAAAGGGTCCAAAGAAACAGCTACATTTAAAAATATATATGATTTTTGTTTTCAAATTCATTGTTTTCAGGAAGCACACAGTTCAGGAAGGTACATACCTTTTCAATGTTAAATAAATTATAACATAGCCTTAAATTCTGCACAAGACATACAAAGAGGAAAAATGTGCTAACAAAGATATTGGTATTGAAGTCACTTTGAAGCATAGTCATAGACATAAGGCAACTATCGTCTAATGTCTAGTGATTCATAATTTTTCATTTAATATAAAACAGCACAGATTTTTTATTTATTTTTTATCAATTTTTATATGGTTTCGTTTTACATTTCACCGAACCCAATGGGATGTATGACGTGAACTGATAAACATTACTTGTTTAGTAAATCATCCCCTTAGAGTGAGATCCCCAGCACTGAAAGCACCGTCCACCCCCCAGGACCAGGGAGATCCAATTTGTCAACAGCACTTTCTAACCTAATTCACATGCATTATCTTATTTAAGACGAAACTGAGGCTGGGACTTTCAAATTACTCTTGTATCAAGTTACAAATCACTTTATCCTGAGAAACCAAGAGAAACCCATGGCCACTCTGAGCAGACATTCAGAAACAGTTCTACAGACAGTAAGTGCTGTCCATTGTAGAAAACATGGCATCCAAGCATCAATGTAAGCCATAGGAACGAATGCAACTTCATCATTATTTTTTTTTACTGTCGTTTAACTTATTAAACATGTGTATACACCAGTAGGGAGAAGCTTAAAAAACAAATAAAAAGGAAACAAAAAAAAAAAAGATATTTTATTGCAAAAACAAATAAATAAAAATAAATAACTAAAAAAACAAAATTATATTTATATTACAATAAAATAATATTATATATTGTTTTCCTTGGATTGGAGCAGTGCCTTCTCTTTTTTTTTTTTTATTTATCTTTTATTTTTAATCTTTTATTTTTAATTTATTTTTATCTTTACACTATGTACTTGTTATCTGGAACATTTTATGTACTTATATATGCTGTGTATTTTCTATTATTTGTTTTGTATCTGTTAGTTTTAACACAAGAAAAAAAAAAAAGATATATAATTTTTTTTTTCTCTTCATATTCCTACCAAGAAAAAGGGAAATGTTTTATCATCACAATTCCTGGTATGCCTTTCACTGATATTATTTCATCTTGTCTACTTTTGTAGTATTTTGTCAGTATTTTCTTCCACATGAGAGCGACATCTTGAAGTAATCAGAAGCTGAAAAGGACTCGTCCCCCTGGCATCTCAGGTTAAATAAGGCGCTCTAGGAAAATATGGTAGGCCCATTACAAGAAACCTGATCTGCCTTCATCAAGACTCCAATTGCCATTGCATTAGGATTGATTAGAGAACAGCAGTACCGTAATGACCCAGGGAGACAGGCAGTTGGGACCTCTTATGGCACAGTTTCACAAGAGCTGATAGTTTGATGTTTCCAGTAGAATTTATTTTTGTGTGCATATTTTCCTAAGCAAATCAGATATCGGGGGATAGAGGGATCAAGAGAGAAAATTCAAACGGGAATGGGAGTCTCCAAAGAGACTCAGTGCTCAGTTATTTATGGTAACAATAGTGAAAATGATAACTTGAATCTGTTTAAAGAGCAAGAAAATGACTATATAAAATAATGTGAGTTAGTACACAATAGGCATTTTTAGAAAGCATGTAAAAAAAGCAAAATCTATTTTTTTTCACACATTTAAATGCATTTTTTTTGTCCTATACGTTGTAGTCATATGCATTTTGAAATGACAGCCCAGCGTAGTTCCCAGCATGCAGACTACATTCCCAACAATGCAGTTAGAACATGTTTAAAGTGCATTTTACATAGTTTTATTACTGATTTATTATCTGACTTCACAGAAATAGAAGATTAACACATTTAAAATACATTATAGTAAAAACACACAAATACAATACACTACAGTAAAAATGTTTATGTCTATTCTAAATGAAGAAAAAAGTATTTTTCAGTAGTGCTGCAATGAGCTCATTAATGCACTAAATGGTCCTTTTACTGCAAGTGTAGAAATTCATGTTTTTAATAAATACAATTGCATGCATTTGTGAACATTTTTGTGTGTGTGTTTTTTTTTTTTTTTTTACACGTATTTAAGCACTTTTTTGTGCATTTTACACTTGTGAGGTTGATTTACTAAAACTGCAAAATCTGGTGCAGCTCTGCACAGTAGCCAATCAGCTTAAGTTTTGACAATCTAGAAGTTGATTCGTTTCTATGCAGAGCTGCAACAGACTTTGCACTCTCCAGTTTTAGTAAATCAACCCCAATGTGTTTGAAAGTGAGGGAGAAGCATTCACAATATCAGTCTTTTATGGCACACATGCATTAAAAATGCACAAAATGGCATGAATATGCAATATGCCTGTTTAATGTTAATTTTAATAGGCAGCTCCATAGGTGTGCGCACAGGGTGTGCCAGGTGTGCCCAGGCACACCCTAATTACCCTGTGCAGCACAGATTCCCTCTACTGCCCTGGCCCCCCTCCCTCTTACCCCCACAGCTCTTCCGGCTTCCCTCCTCTCCTCTCCAGCTGGCTGTTGCTGTGGGGATATTTTAGGATGAGTGGGGAAAGGGGCTGGTAAAAATATAATTTGCTGGCCCCCTCCCTTTCTGAATGAACATCGTAAGTGATCGGTAGTGTGTGTTTGAGCTTTGGTGTGCACACCCTAATGCATTAGGCTGCGCACACCTATGGGCAGCTCAATATGCATAATTGCACAAAAACTTAGCATGTCATTCATTTCTAAAACACTGTAAGATGCAGCACATAGATGTTGTGAACTATTCAAATAACAATTCATATTAATATATAAAAATAGACAAGTAAGAAAGGCCTTTAAAGCTGAAAAAAAGACACAAGTCAATTTAACCTTGCAATATTTAAATGTATTAATGTACAATAAACTGGTATGATTGTGAACTGGTATCAGCTTTTGCAGTTGCTGTAACAGCAGAGCTGGACTGTGAAAGGAAGAAGCAGCACAAGGAGCCAATCAATTCATGCGCTGATTAGAAGCATGCTGATAGGAGGAGAAACCGATTGACAGAGAGATAAGCTCATCAGTGTGCTGCTTCTCCTCCAGCAGGTCAAAGAAGACCTAAGCTCAGAGGAAGTAGGTTGCATGATGCTGGCTATCAGACTGAGGACATCTAGTGGCAGAAAAAATGTACTGCAGTGGAAATCTCTGGATTGAAGATAGATATTGCAGCAAAAGCTGTTTTTTTTTAATTTTTTATTTTTGTTGGACATTTAAAAAAAAAAAAAAAAATCTTGTTATTTTACGTGCTTCATGGTATACATAACATTTAGACCCATTACCCCATGCAAAATGTTATATATTTATAAAAAATAATTAGGAGAAAAATAAAATAAATTTAACTTACATCTTAGCATCAGCCTGCAGCAGGTAGAGCAAGGGTGATATCACAGACCTTCCAACGAGATCCTGGACAAGCTGGGCTCAAATCTCTTGCCAGTGCTGGAGTGTTTTCTCCCGAGATTTGGGATTCTCAATGTGTGGGGTATTTTTGCTTTTTGTTTTCCTAATGTGTAATTTTGTTTCACAGACTTATATCTCTGCTACTTTACATGAGGTAAAAGGGTCTACAAGGGGTCGAAAAGTGATGCAGTCCCTGTATTTTAATATAGGCGCTGCTTTAATATTTTAATAGATCTGAAATTGCTCACACTTATGCATTTTACAATGTTAATGTGCAGATACAAATACATTCCATAATCGAAAATGTGTTACTAAAAATAAAAAAATAAAAAATATGCAGAGACCTTTTGGCCTTTTTCCCACTGTAGGGCTTGTGTAAATTTGCAGTTGGGGGGGGGGGGGTAAAAACATGTGGCTAAGCTTTGGTATTATGCACCCCCCCAACCGCTCCCTCTTACAGCAGCAAAAGCCAGAGGTGTATAAGTGGCAAGGTCTCAATGCTTCACGGCTGCAGCAGGAATAATAAGTTTGCCTTCGGTGGGGCTGCGCTGCAACCATATCCCAACTATGTGCAATGCACGTGGTTGCAGCATGGTAGTGCGGCATTTCGTTAAAATAGTCACCTCAGTTGCCTCTGAAAAGCGATCTGAGCATGGATCATGTTTGAGAACAGTGGTAGTCCTTGCCACAGGTGTAAACGAGCCCTAAGTTATAAAAGTTGTTCTACAAGGAAAATCCTTTATTGCATCTGCAATGGAAGTTGTTCCACAAGAAAAATCAGTTATTGCACCTGTAATAGGAAGTCGTCCTGAAAGGAAATCAGTCCTCACACCTGCACTGAGAATCATAGGTGATAAGTAAGCAACAATGTTTCAGTGCATTTTGTACTGGACTGGATTCATACTTTTTTTGCACACCATAACACTATAAAACTCGCAATATAATGTTGATTGGTGTATGTTGTATTAATTTTGAAAGGCACCCCAAAAATATATGCAATGTAAGCACACACACTTACTCTTTATTGTACCCTTAGGCTCCATTCTACCCTGAGCGTATCATTTTCAAGCGTTTTTTGGGTTTTTTTTCAGGCTTTTTTTGCAGGTGTTTGGAGGCAGGCATTGACATCACAAAGTTTGATGTTTTTTTATTTTACACGTCTTTTTCAATATTAAGAACTTCTAAGAAATGTGTATGGAATTACACAGCTCCACAATCAATACCCCTGATGAAAGGTGTTGTTCACCTGAAACGCGTCGGGTTTGGAGAAATCTTTTGCATTGAAGTTCCACTATTTGCACAGTATCCTGTATAAGCCACGAATGCTTTTATGCCTTTTTTGTATTTTTGTATATTTGTTATCCAATTGATTGTTGAAGTTATTTTGAGAAACATGTTCTGTCTACTCTCATATGACTAAATAAATATCTATTTTATACTCTATTGGATGTTTGGTTGCCCTTATAGTCCCACCTCTAGGGGGTTTGTCGTGTCTAGTGTAACTATTGGGACGATGGCCACCAGCATCCTGAATTCTGAATAGCTTGGGTCATTTTTTTTCAATTTTTTGAGCTTCAGGCTTCTTGCTTCAGGCGATAAAACGCTCATATCTGAACAGGGGCCATTGAAATGAATGGGATTTTGCTTGTTGGGTGTTTTGAGACTTCAGAGATGACCGTTTTAAGAGCTGAAAAACCCTCAGGTGTAAACAGGACCTCATGCAGGGATGTGAGTGCCTGGTGGGTTGTTTTAGCCCTAAATAGTTCAGGTACACCTTTTTGCGCATCAAGGCTCATTAGGGCCATTCCAAGTATCAATGAGTGTAAAAAGTAGGGCACACTAGTAGTAATAAGCTCTGAATATAGGACAGTTTTATCACTAGGAAACAGTGGCGGCTGGTGCTCCGTGGGCCAGGGGGCGGCAGACGGACCACAGCATACACCCTGACCACCCCAGCTCCAGCCTGCACTGTCCCCCTCCCCTGGTCGCTGATCCCCCACCAGCTCCAGCCCGCACTGTCCACCCCCCGGTCACTGGTCCCCCACCAGCTCCAGCCCACACTGTCCCGGCCTCCCCCCCCCCCGGTCACAGGCTCACTCAACCTGGGCTGGCAGTGGCTTCCCCCTCAGTCTCCTCCCTCCTCCTCCTCCACTCCTTGGCCAATAGCATGGCTTTTTCTTTTGGCCAATTGAGAAATGGGTCTCAGGACCCGCTTCTTGATAGGCCAGGAGGAGAATCAGTGTGGCAATAGCGAATATTCATTTGCTATTGTGACACAACTGGGTGGGCTTAGGGCGCAGTGCTCTGCTATTTGAGCCCACCCTTTTTTGAAGCCTATTAGAGCCTCTGGCTCTAATCACGTGCTTCAAAAAAAAACCCTATTGGAATCCATGCGTCCGGCGCCCTGCATGTAGATTAGGGGGCCGGACTCATGGATAGGGGGAGTGGCGCCCCTGCGCTCCCAATGGACGGGCCGCCACTGCTAGGAAATATATCTAAAATGACCATATATACCATCTCACAGCTTATATTCATTCCTAAAATCCTAATATTGTCATTTGCCAATGATATGACTCTAAAATAAAAAAAAAATAAAAAAAAAATAAAAAAACCCAGGCCGCACAGCAAAAGCTACATACAAACCTAAGCTTCAAGGCAGGCATAGGATATAGTATGTACAGTACAATTTTTGTCTAGTAGTTATTTACAGCAGTTTTTGTTTTAGGTTTACTAGACCTTTATAATGTCCAATCACCAAGCAGAACGTTCTATTAGTGCGAGTGACAAATATAATAAAGGTGTTTGGTGGACCACAGCCTAGGCCCAGGC
The DNA here is from genome assembly GCF_965119305.1 of Pelophylax lessonae. Classification (NCBI taxonomy): domain Eukaryota; kingdom Metazoa; phylum Chordata; class Amphibia; order Anura; family Ranidae; genus Pelophylax; species Pelophylax lessonae. The sequence goes on along the minus strand of NC_138780.1, from coordinate 145,637,641 downwards.
AGCAGACGGAGCGGCTGTGGGTTACAGGCCTGTAATTTCACATTTTTACAACCATCATAGAAAAGTGCAGAAATGAAGTTTCCTTTCTCAAGATTGCTGCTCTGAGACAGGGTGTGACCACACAAAAAAAAAGATTTGAGGGGTCTGCTGGAGGGCAAGTCAAAGATAAAGTTTTCAGCTACAAAATCAACAACGTTTTTTTTTTTTTCTTTTCAACTTTCTCTTTTTATTAATGTTTCTGAGCCAGGGCGGACTGGTGG